>NC_092317.1:28310670-29765798 GCF_036785885.1 Coffea arabica
TCATTCATGGTTGTGAAAGCAAGTAGACATGCCAAAACGCTCGTAAACACGTAGCACGTAGCACTTAGCATGCTCGACTAGATGCAAGAGCCTACTAAAGCAATTAAACATGCAGCAACAAAACAAACAACCAAGGGGAAGGGGAAATGGACCAGATGCTCTTCGAGCCCTATCTATTACAAGCCAAGAGGTGTACACATACCCCATAAAAACATAAAGGGAAAGGGGAAATGGATCAGATGCTCTCCGAGCCCTATCTATTACAAGCCAAGAGGTGTACACATACCCCATAAAACTTAAATAAAAGTGAAAGCAAGTAAATGCACGCAAGGAGGTAAGGAAAGCGAAGTAGACAGGCATATTCACATAACACATAAGATCACATAGGAGAGACAAAAAGGGATAAAAGAAATCGTACCTCCCCCCGTGTGTAATGCTAGTAAGGTAGTAAACAAACTCAACTTGGCTAGAGTCACCCAAGAAAAGACTAACTTAGGCTAAAATCACCAAAAACAAAAGATTAATGCACCAATTTAGTGATAAGATATAAACTAAACAATTTGAATCCACCAAAACATCAAACTTTCCCTCAATGGCAACTCAATGAAGTCAAAACTACTTAAAGACCAAGGCAAAAGGCATGATCATCCAATCCCCAAGCATAACATCTACTAAAGACCCAAAAGCAAGCACTACTCAATCATTTGAACCTAATTGAGGCATTTAAGAACTCAAAAGTCCCCAAGTAAATAATAAAGTCCAAGCAAACATCATATCTCTAGAATCCAAGAGTGAATGAAGGTCCATGAATGGTTCAAACGTGCATTTTGAAAATTCAATAGCAACCATTAATCAACCAAATAAAACCAATTGAAAAATTTAAGAGCTTCAAAAGTCCCAAAAACAATGAAAGGCCAAATGATGACTCAAAATATACCCACCTTAGGACCTAATTGTAAAAAAATGAGAACTTGCTTGGGCTTTTGTGGAACATGGAGAAGCTTGAAGGATTAAATTGATTAAGTATTCAAGTTACTTGGGCCATAGTGAGTCAAGAGGGGACTTGGGGGGTTTTGGTGCAAAAATTTCTGAGGTTTTCCATGCATGCAACGAAAACAGAAAACTTCTCAACTTCTGCAAATTTCTGCCGCAAGTTCATACCAGAAAATGCACAAACCGTGCGAATTTCATACCAGAAAAAATGACCATAAACACTACAAACAGAGCCCAAGCTTCAATCATTACTCTATAACCATCATTGACATGAATTATATGCGTGCAAAACAGAATTCGAATCAAGTCTTCTGCCAAACAGAATTCGGCAACTAGGAAATCTTCTACAATAAACTCTGCTGCAAAAATGCAGCTCCAAGAAACTTTTAGCCAGCAAGATTCAATTCCAGCTCAAGTATGTTTTAGACATAAACACTCAAAACCAATCCAAGCTTCATAACAACCATTTTATCATTCAAACCAAACAAAACATAGAAGAAAAATCATGCAAAGCTGGAAAATTCTGGGCAAAAGGTTCGGCCATCCTGACTAGTTTATCTTCAGCAGAACATTCAGTCATAGCTCAAGTGTTTTTGGACCCACCATGGAAACAAGATTGAGGTGCAAACAAGGTGATAAAAACCCAGCTTTGAGCTATTACGGGCAAAGATTGCAGAACAAATGACAAAAAGAAAAGAAACTGGCGGCAGCATGCATATCTTTGGTGCAACAGTTTTGTTTTCCCTTTCTCATTAAACATACACATCATGCAAATGAATCCCAAGCTAGCAGAAAATGCACAACTCAACATTTTAATGCTGAAATCAAGGCATCAAGCTACACAAACAACTGCAAATCAGACCATGGACTCCAGGCTACGGGTAAGAACTTCAAGCTCCACGGCTGTAGCAGGCCAAAAATTCTAAGCTTGTTGCAGCAGCGGATTTTATGTACAAAACTTCAACCAAGCACACACAACTAACTAATACATGAACCAGGGACGATTACGATGAACAGCCATACGAGAACATATTTCTGTTTCTGATGAATCAGCGATGGTATCATCAAAACCAAAGAAAGCTTCTAACTTCACCATCAAACAACCCAAGTAAGCGAAAGAAACAGAAAAAGGAAGCATCTTTACCCGTAAAAATGGAAGGGAAGATGCGATTCAACCTTGAGGTGTAGTACGCTCCAGCAGATGAACGGGATGTATTGCTTCGTTTGAGCAGACCCAGGGAGCAATGGAGAAACTCAATCTTCCTTCGACCCTGCTTTATGAATCTTCCTTTTCTCCAGATTTTCTCGCACAGGCTCCCTCCTCTAAAGCTCTCTTTTCTAGCTTTTCTGGTTCTCCGCCGCCTCCTAAACCCTCAGTCTCTCTTGCTTTCAGTTTTTTCCTTCCGTTAGCTCCTCTCTTTTCTCTCCCTGTCGCGTTTTTCAGCCATCAACTTCTCTCCCTCCCCGACTCTCTCCTCCGTCACTCTTAGCTCTCTCTCTTTTTTTGTTCTATTTTCATTCCCCCCCCCCAAGCCCCCTTGCGGCTACCATTTTTCTTTAGCTTTTATATCCCAGTTCAACCCTAAGAACCTCTGTCCTTTTTCTGTATTTTGCAGCTTCAGGAGCCGTCCCAGATTTCTTTGCAAACGGCGCAAGTCCGCAGCTTTCATGCTGCGGCAACAATTTTCCTTTTTTCTTTTTTTTCAGCTAATTAAAACAGAAATTAATAACAATAAAAATGAAATAAATGATAATAACAAAAATTTATAATAACAGAAATTGATATTGAACAGCAAATTACAACTTCCATTTTTCATCCATTTTCTTTTTTTCCATTTTTCTCATTTTTCACTTTTCCTCTTTTTTTCCTAAATGAACCAAATAAAAGATAAATTAAGCAGAAATGACTAAAATAGATAAATAAAGCTGAATAAAACAAAAATTCTATTTTTTCCTTTTTTCCAAGAAACTCTATGCTAAAAACTTAAAAATAAAAATAAAACTAGAAACTAAAAACTAAAAATCGAATAAAACTAACACGACAAATAAAAAACTAAAAATAAACAGTAAACGAAATTACACCAAAAATTTGGTGTCTACAGTTTGCCCCTCTTTGTCTGAGTTTTGAAAAAACTTGAGACAAAGAAGTAGACACCAAATACTTACCTGCATTCTTCGGCTGCGAATTACTCAAACGATGGGGATTGACCCCAGACAGGAAATTTTAAAATTGGGATAGACCCACGGGATAGACCCGGACAGAAATGTAAAATTGGGATAGACCCACGGGATAGACCCGAACAGAAATTTAAATTTGGGATAGACCCACGGGATAGACCCGGACAGAAATTTAAAATTGGGATAGACCCACGGGATAGACCCGGACAGAAATGTAAAATCGGGATAGACCCACGGGATAGACCCGGACAGAAATGTAAAATTGGGATAGACCCACGGGATAGACCCGAACAGAAATTTAAACTTGGGATAGACCCACGGGATAGATTCGGACAGAAATGTAAAATTGGGATAGACCCACGGGATAGACCCGAACTGAAATTTAAACTTGGGATAGACCCACGGGATAGACCCGGACAGAAATGTAAAATTGGGATAGACCCACGGGATAGACCCGAACAGAAATTTAAACTTGGGATAGACCCACGGGATAGACCCGGACAGAAATGTAAAATTGGGATAGACCCACGGGATAGACCCGAACAGAAATTTAAACTTGGGATAGACCCACGGGATAGACCCAGACAGAAATGTAAAATTGGGATAGACCCACGGGATAGACCCGGACAGAAATGTAAAATTGGGATAGACCCACGGGATAGACCCGAACAGAAATTTAAACTTGGGATAGACCCACGGGATAGACCCGGACAGAAATGTAAATGGGATAGACCCAGTCTTGCCATTCAATTGGTCAAGAAATTGGATTTGATTTGTCAAGATACAAGAAATTGAATTTGATTTTCCAAGAAACAAGAATTTGAACTTGATTTTTGATTTTTGACTTTTGAACCTTTCTGATTTTTCGAGAGAATCTTTTTTCAAAAATAATTTGCCCCCAGTGTAGGGCCCTTTTTCCCTTCTTTCTTCTTCGGCATCGGCCTTCCACATTACCGGATGCTCCTTCGTCGATTTAAACTATGTATACCTGCACAGGGGACTTATATGCACTCAAATTTTCATGAAAAGGGCAGCGTGATTGATTTGAAAAATACATTATTTGATTCTTGGACGAAATCCTCAATTGGATTACACAAATATTTGCCCCTGTGTGGGCTTGCTTTCACAAAATCTTATAAACAAAATTTTGCCCCAGTATGGGCCATTTAATTGCAAAAACTTGCTTGGATGACTCTCCAATTATTTGAACAAAGTAAGCAATTGCTTTTCCTAACATATCATGTGAAGAAAATTGAATGTCTTGCTTAAACTCATATAGCACATTTCATGATGAATTTCTCAAAATAATGCCAAATTACGAAAGATTTCTTCCCCACTTTAGCATCAATGCTTTGGGTGATGGGTCACTATTTCTGGTTGGTTCATCTTTCAGGACCAATCAAGTGACTTTATTTTTTTATATGGCTAAGGAAATGGGAGGTCAGAATTTGTCTCTTTTTTTTCTCTTTTTTTTCAAAGTTGTATGTAATCCCTTCAGTACCACATCTTAGTGAAAGCAGAGAGTTTGTCACCCTTATTTCTTAAGAAAACGTAGTCCACATATGAGCTTTATAGGTTTGCAACAATATGGATAACAATAGCTAATCCTGTGAAAATTGGTTATACCCCCACGATCACAAATGATTGATGGATTTCACAGAAGTATAATTCTCACTTTGGATTGTCATGAAGGAATAAGTCAACAATGGACTTTATTAGCTTGTAATGTGGCTTGAAGCGATAGTTAAAGAAATAAGATTTTCAAGGACATTGCACTGAAGATCGCTCTTTTCCCAAAATTGCCCCTATTCTGAACTCAAAAAATCTCAGACTTTGATTGCATTTTTCTTATCATTTACCAGGGACTTCAACGTCGAATTTTTCTGCATTTTTTCTTTCGCCTCTTTTCTTTTCCCTCGAGCTGATGGGTTTCCTCATACCCGAGTAATTCAGAAATACAGCTAAAATTTTCGGCATCAGAAATTTTCTTGACAGGGCCATTGCAAAGAACAGAAGTCAGGACTTTCGGCTTTTGTAATGGGGGTCTGGTGGGGTGTTTAGAAAAGTTAAGGCTTGAAAGCGGATTTCAAAAGTGGTTTGAAGAATCTGAGATCGCATTGTTGCGCCAACCCTATTTTAGGGCTAAATCAGAATTTTGGCCCAGTTTATGCACAATTGAGGCTTTTTCTCTTTCATTTTCTTTCTTTTTTTTGATTTTTCGGCCTTCTGCCATTCTTTTGAACCTTCACAAAATTTGTCCCAGTTTACTTTTGAACTGAGGTTCTCTTTTCTTCTTTTGTCTTTTGATTTTGTGGCTTTTCACCTTTTCACTTCTTGAAACTTTCCTTTTCAATTCAAACTTGCCCCCAGTGTGGGGTTTGCGATTCTCAGGGGTTGCCAAACGAAATAATTTATTCTGATGGCTCAAAAGGGATAACTAGGGATAGAATGTTCGATTGGAAAAAGAAGATGGCCTGACTTGTATTCTGTTCCTTACAATAACTCTGAGAGGAAACTTTCATTAATGCGAAATTTCTTGCATGTATCTGAATTAATTGACTGAGGAAGACTCTCCATAAGTGGTTCGTCGGACAAAACCCTTCCTTTTCCCCTTTTTCCAAAATTGAAGCCCAGATAGATTCAAATTTCTCCAACTTGTGATTCCCTCTTTTCTTTTCTTTTTGACATTTTTGCTTCTTTTTCTCTTTCTCTCTTTTTTTTTTTCAAAATTCCCCAATGTGGGGTGCGATCATATGTGCACTCGAAAAGAACCACCAATTTTTTGGCTCAAATGAGGATGCAAGGGATAAATGGTGTTTAGGTTGTAGAAATGATGGCCAAAGTATCATTCTTACACCTCATGACAACCAAAGTAGTGAAATGGTCATTGAAAATTCATTCCCTTTTTGATATTTGAAAATTTTCCAATATTGGGTAGTGATCATCAAGGCGCTCATTTGAAATGAAATTATTCTTTTAAAAGCTCAAATGGGAGAGCAAATGATAAAATGTGTATAGGTAGAGAAAAGAATGCTCGAAGTATCATTCTAAATTTTCAAAACAAACAAGAATAATGCACATTTTTGCTTTCACTTAGATGTGATTGATCCAAATTAAACACCATTGAACATTTTTAAGCACAAATTGCCCCAATTTATCAATCAATGTGACTGACTTTATTTTGGGATTAAGTGAAGGAGAAAGGTATCTCATGGGCCTTCTGAGTGACCTCTTTTAATTTTTGAACACTCTTATTGTGTAGCTTGGATCAGCAATCTAGTGTACACAAGGATCTTAGAAAGCATACACTTGCGAATTTTCAGGCTGGAGGTTGAAAAAATCTCAATTCGGTCGTATTTCTTAAAATTCATCATGAAATCTCCAATGAGCAAAAGAATTGAATGTACATGAGTATACACAAAACAATAATTGTTCAAAACTTCATTACTAACAAAATTAAAACAAAATTTGTCGATCAACAATGAGAAGAGCGAAACTTGTAAAGAGCTCCACATATACACCTTTCATCTCATTTTCTTTTGAAACAAAATGTATTAACAAATCAAATAAACAGAATTTTCCTTTGAAAAATAATTACAAAATCTCTCAGAGGCTTTAGCGTAGAGCTTTCAGATAGATCATTTATGTTTTCATTGTAGGATCTGCCCAAGAATCACACAATACTTGCAATTTTGACACTTTATTAGATCAGAAGTGTCATCAGATATAGAAAAACATTTTCACCTTATTGAAACATTTTTATGAATGCAGGGGAGGGGGAAAAACAAAAGAAAAAAATACCCTGAGTTAGTAAATAAGAATATAAAATCGGTATGCATGTCCTATGGGGGAACCCTTTTTGTGCCAAGGGTAGGCCTAGCATGAAGATGCAATCCTCCAGAGCAGGCACTATACAATACCTGATGGATCCGATCAGCTTATGGAGTGAAAATAATTTTGAAAAATTTGGCCCATTGGAATAAGAAGAGACGTTTGTCAAAATGAGGACCTCGTCCGAAGGGATTGATCACTTTTGATCGATACAAGAACTTGCAAAAACGCACGGGTTTGACCTTGACGAACTTCCTATCGAAGAGATTGGAATTCGTTTTGACAACCTTTCTCAGTGAAGCACGGGTCAAAACTCCAACTGATCAAATGGCTGGATGCAATGGATGCTTTTCTCAAAATCGAATAGGTTTTCCATTTTGAAATTCGACATTGAAACCCTAATTGGTCAGATGGGTTGAATGAAATTTATAATCGACCGCATTACCCTAAAAAGGGAAACGGGTCAAATGAATTGAGTAAAATTTAAAAACTTACTCAAAATTGACCGAACCATCCCTAAAAAGGAACTTGATCGAATGAAATTGAAAATTTTATTCAAAAATGGATCGGATCATCCTAAAAAGGAACTTGATCAATCGAGAATTTATTCAAAATTGACCAGATCGCCCTAAAAGGGTAAATTGGTCAAATGAATGAAATTGAATTAGTGATTTATTCAAAAATCTGCCGAGTGACCCTAAAAAGGGTAAATTGGTCAAATGAATTGGTGATTTATTGAAAATCGACCAAGTGACCCTAAAGAGAGTAAATTGGTCAAATGAATTGATGGTTTATTGAAAATCGACCAGGTGACCCTAAAAAGGGTAAGTTGGTCAAATGAATTGATGATTTATTGAATGAATTGGCAAAATGGATTGGTTGAATTGTCCGGCCATTGGCTATTTCAAAATTATTGAGGTGCATTGGTCTATGACCTTCTAAAAATCAAATTTTGGCCTCAATTTATTTATCGTCTCAATAGGAGGAATCATTTGTGAATTTTTTCAAATTAATGTCCTTTTACGCAAGGGATTTTTACCAATTTTTGATAAAATGGCCAAAAAGTGATTATTAGATGCTCATATTCCAAAGATCACTCTATGAACATGATCGGACCCTACCTTACCTTGTGCACTACCCCTTTGGATGGTACAAAATGTAAACGTGCAAGTCTCACTGGACTAAGTATCCGAGACACAAGGTGGCTTATTCCTAAACACGGGATTCCCTATGTGGCATTCCCTTTCTATGATTAATGCATGATGCCAGTTTATTAAAGCGATGTAAATATGTGACAAATACGGCCTAAAGGACATAAATAATACATCGGGGGGAAAAGGTCTAAAAATGAAATGTATTTATTGAAAATCAAGTGCAATAACTGAAATTTAAACATGTGAGCTATCTAGTGGGTGAGTCACTAAAAGAGTGCCAAAAAGGGCCTCTTATTGCTAAGGCATATGAATGCAAGCCAAGAAAATAAAAGAATGGTTAGTGCAATTGATAGTACACATAACACATTGGGAGCAATTAAGAAGAAGAAATACAATAAAACAAGCAAAAGGGGTGGAACCCCTTCCCTCGTGCCTAATGTGCTTAAAATAGGGTGAGGCTGACTCTAACCTAGGAAAATGCTAATATGGATGCACGAGGCTGGGGTTTCACTAATGCCTAGACTCGATAAAGTTTCGGCTCCCAAGCCTTCAGACCTAAAGGCGAAGGGTCATCACTCCCAGGGCCATTGATCGGTGGCTCGAGTGATCCCTTAGGTAGCGCTATGGGCGCAGAGCACACCAGCCGCCTACCCAAGGCGATCGATCCTAATCCTACAAGGCGGTGTGGGAAACGCCCACGAAAAACAAAATAAAATGGGATAAAAGCAAGTAAACGTGCACGTATGAAGTGTTCCCCTATTTTGAGGGAAGGGGTGAGAACCACACGAGGCTCTAAAGGCGACACACCCCCCCAAATGCAATGCAAGCGCGAGATAAATAAGTAAACATACATCCAATCAACCAATCACACGTACGTGAGTGAGGGAATAGTTGGATACGCGCACGAGGCAAAAGGCCCTAAAAATGGAAAGTGCAACCCTAATATCCAAATGCAATGCATAAAAAAGGGTAGAAAAAGGAAAAGAATGGCCAAGTCAAATGCTTGGACCCACTTAGGAAGTCCCCAGTGGAGTCGCCAACTGTCGCGCCCCACTTTTTGAATGGATGAAGTGAATGTGTGAGATTGTGTGAAGTGGGAAGATTGATAAAATACGATACAAGTGGAGGTGTGCAAATGTCTTTGAATGCAAATATATATACTCCAAGTGCAAGTGGGCAAAAAATGCATGTATGCAATTTAAAGAAAAGTGCGAAAGTGTCGGTGTGCAAATGAAGATGAAAGTACTCGTGTGCGAGTGAAGATAAGAGTGTTCGTGTGCAAGTGAAGATAAAAAAGTGTTCGTGTGCAAGTGAAAGTGATAAAAGGGTGCATGTGTGCAAATGAGACAAAAGTGAAAGTGTAATGATAGAGTGGATTGAGAATGCATGAGCTTAGGGAATTTATGCATATTGGGTACGGGGAGACCTAAATCGTGACTCAATTTGCCCTTTGATAGAGGGAATACAAGCGTGCTAAGGCTTAGAAAAAGCCACACTCGTCTATATCCCATATTTAAGGGGACTCTTCAGGCAAATGTACCCTAACTAGCATGAGATGCAAAGAATCCTAAAATGAGGGAAAAGGGGCTCGAGGAGCATGCCAAATGATAAAACTAAGAAAAATGCATGACATGTAGTGAACATGCAAATATGCACTAACAAAAAGGGATGGCCTAATGAGCCACAACTAGCATTGGACTAGTGTGGTGACGTACATTCATCCATTCCATTCATTCATGGTTATGAAAGCAAGTAGACATGCCAAAACGCTCGTAAACACGTAGCACGTAGCACTTAGCATGCTCGACTAGATGCAAGAGCCTACTAAAGCAATTAAACATGCAGCAACAAAACAAACAACCAAGGGGAAGGGGAAATGGACCAGATGCTCTTCGAGCCCTATCTATTACAAGCCAAGAGGTGTACACATACCCCATAAAAACATAAAGGGAAAGGGGAAATGGATCAGATGCTCTCCGAGCCCTATCTATTACAAGCCAAGAGGTGTACACATACCCCATAAAACTTAAATAAAAGTGAAAGCAAGTAAATGCACGCAAGGAGGTAAGGAAAGCGAAGTAGACAGGCATATTCACATAACACATAAGATCACATAGGAGAGACAGAAAGGGATAAAAGAAATTGTACCTCCCCTCGTGTGTAATGCTAGTAAGGTAGTAAACAAACTCAACTTGGCTAGAGTCACCCAAGAAAAGACTAACTTAGGCTAAAATCACCAAAAACAAAAGATTAATGCACCAATTTAGTGATAAGATATAAACTAAACAATTTGAATCCACCAAAACATCAAACTTTCCCTCAATGGCAACTCAATGAAGTCAAAACAACTTAAAGACCAAGGCAAAAGGCATGATCATCCAATCCCCAAGCATAACATCTACTAAAGACCCAAAAGCAAGCACTACTCAATCATTTGAACCTAATTGAGGCATTTAAGAACTCAAAAGTCCCCAAGTAAATAATAAAGTCCAAGCAAACATCATATCTCAAGAATCCAAGAGTGAATGAAGGTCCATGAATGGTTCAAACGTGCATTTTGAAAATTCAATAGCAACCATTAATCAACCAAATAAAACCAATTGAAAAATTTAAGAGCTTCAAAAGTCCCAAAAACAATGAAAGGCCAAATGATGACTCAAAATATACCCACCTTAGGACCTAATTGTAAAAAAATGAGAACTTGCTTGGGCTTTTGTGGAACATGGAGAAGCTTGAAGGATTAAATTGATTAAGTATTCAAGTTACTTGGGCCATAGTGAGTCAAGAGGGGACTTGGGGGGTTTTGGTGCAAAAATTTCTGAGGTTTTCCATGCATGCAACGAAAACAGAAAACTTCTCAACTTCTGCAAATTTCTGCCGCAAGTTCATACCAGAAAATGCACAAACCGTGCGTATTTCATACCAGAAAAAATGACCATAAACACTACAAACAGAGCCCAAGCTTCAATCATTACTCTATAACCATCATTGACATGAATTATATGCGTGCAAAACAGAATTCGAATCAAGTCTTCTGCCAAACAGAATTCGGCAACTAGGAAATCTTCTACAATAAACTCTGCTGCAAAAATGCAGCTCCAAGAAACTTTTAGCCAGCAAGATTCAATTCCAGCTCAAGTATGTTTTAGACATAAACACTCAAAACCAATCCAAGCTTCATAACAACCATTTTATCATTCAAACCAAACAAAACATAGAAGAAAAATCATGCAAAGCTGGAAAATTCTGGGCAAAAGGTTCGGCCATCCTGACTAGTTTATCTTCAGCAGAACATTCAGTCATAGCTCAAGTGTTTTTGGACCCACCATGGAAACAAGATTGAGGTGCAAACAAGGTGATAAAAACCCAGCTTTGAGCTATTACGGGCAAAGATTGCAGAACAAATGACAAAAAGAAAAGAAACTGGCGGCAGCATGCATATCTTTGGTGCAACAGTTTTGTTTTCCCTTTCTCATTAAACATACACATCATGCAAATGAATCCCAAGCTAGCAGAAAATGCACAACTCAACATTTTAATGCTGAAATCAAGGCATCAAGCTACACAAACAACTGCAAATCAGACCATGGACTCCAGGCTACGGGTAAGAACTTCAAGCTCCACGGCTGTAGCAGGCCAAAAATTCTAAGCTTGTTGCAGCAGCGGATTTTATGTACAAAACTTCAACCAAGCACAATTTAAACCCAGGCATTAAATCATCAAACATTCCGTACTTGCAACATAGAACCTTCGGATTTAAGCGTAAAGAATATGCAAAGCTAGAAATTTTCTGTGACTTCACAAATCGAAAAAGAAACTCTGCAACTTCCTCCCTACCATTTCAGCACACACGACACATTTATAAGCTTCCCAATGGAGCATACAGAACTCAAACTGATGTCCCAACAAAAAGCTCTAACACACCCATAAGACTATGACGAAACGCAAGAGAAAGAACGTGGAGACGGCAACAACTCAATCTTCTTTTGAAATTCTGGTTTTGAAAAAATCTTGCAAAGAGAACCATTTCAATCCCTAACCCATTACTCAAGACTGACCCAAAGCTATAGAAAGGCGAGATGTAACTCAGAAATAGCTAATAAACTCCAAAAGTTCAAGCAAAACCCAAATCATGAAAACAAGTAAGATACCAAGAACAGGACTTGCAACCCATGAGTCACACTCATACGGAAAACATGAAAGTTAGCCACAACTAACTAATACATGAACCAGGGACGATTACGATGAACAGCCATACGAGAACATATTTCTGTTTCTGATGAATCAGCGATGGTATCATCAAAACCAAAGAAAGCTTCTAACTTCACCATCAAACAACCCAAGTAAGCGAAAGAAACAGAAAAAGGAAGCATCTTTACCCGTAAAAATGGAAGGGAAGATGCGATTCAACCTTGAGGTGTAGTACGCTCCAGCAAATGAACGGGATGTATTGCTTCGTTTGAGCAGACCCAGGGAGCAATGGAGAAACTCAATCTTCCTTCGACCCTACTTTATGAATCTTCCTTTTCTCCAGATTTTCTCGCACAGGCTCCCTCCTCTAAAGCTCTCTTTTCTAGCTTTTCTGGTTCTCCGCCGCCTCCTAAACCCTCAGTCTCTCTTGCTTTCAGTTTTTTCCTTCCGTTAGCTCCTCTCTTTTCTCTCCCTGTCGCGTTTTTCAGCCATCAACTTCTCTCCCTCCCCGACTCTCTCCTCCGTCACTCTTAGCTCTCTCTCTTTTTTTGTTCTATTTTCATTCCCCCCCCCAAGCCCCCTTGCGGCTACCATTTTTCTTTAGCTTTTATATCCCAGTTCAACCCTAAGAACCTCTGTCCTTTTTCTGTATTTTGCAGCTTCAGGAGCCGTCCCAGATTTCTTTGCAAACGGCGCAAGTCCGCAGCTTTCATGCTGCGGCAACAATTTTCCTTTTTTCTTTTTTTTCAGCTAATTAAAACAGAAATTAATAACAATAAAAATGAAATAAATGATAATAACAAAAATTTATAATAACAGAAATTGATATTGAACAGCAAATTACAACTTCCATTTTTCATCCATTTTCTTTTTTTCCATTTTTCTCATTTTTCACTTTTCCTCTTTTTTTCCTAAATGAACCAAATAAAAGATAAATTAAGCAGAAATGACTAAAATAGATAAATAAAGCTGAATAAAACAAAAATTCTATTTTTTCCTTTTTTCCAAGAAACTCTATGCTAAAAACTTAAAAATAAAAATAAAACTAGAAACTAAAAACTAAAAATCGAATAAAACTAACACGACAAATAAAAAACTAAAAATAAACAGTAAACGAAATTACACCAAAAATTTGGTGTCTACAGTTTGCCCCTCTTTGTCTGAGTTTTGAAAAAACTTGAGACAAAGAAGTAGACACCAAATACTTACCTGCATTCTTCGGCTGCGAATTACTCAAACGATGGGGATTGACCCCAGACAGGAAATTTTAAAATTGGGATAGACCCACGGGATAGACCCGGACAGAAATGTAAAATTGGGATAGACCCACGGGATAGACCCGAACAGAAATTTAAATTTGGGATAGACCCACGGGATAGACCCGGACAGAAATTTAAAATTGGGATAGACCCACGGGATAGACCCGGACAGAAATGTAAAATCGGGATAGACCCACGGGATAGACCCGGACAGAAATGTAAAATTGGGATAGACCCACGGGATAGACCCGAACAGAAATTTAAACTTGGGATAGACCCACGGGATAGATTCGGACAGAAATGTAAAATTGGGATAGACCCACGGGATAGACCCGAACTGAAATTTAAACTTGGGATAGACCCACGGGATAGACCCGGACAGAAATGTAAAATTGGGATAGACCCACGGGATAGACCCGAACAGAAATTTAAACTTGGGATAGACCCACGGGATAGACCCGGACAGAAATGTAAAATTGGGATAGACCCACGGGATAGACCCGAACAGAAATTTAAACTTGGGATAGACCCACGGGATAGACCCAGACAGAAATGTAAAATTGGGATAGACCCACGGGATAGACCCGGACAGAAATGTAAAATTGGGATAGACCCACGGGATAGACCCGAACAGAAATTTAAACTTGGGATAGACCCACGGGATAGACCCGGACAGAAATGTAAATGGGATAGACCCAGTCTTGCCATTCAATTGGTCAAGAAATTGGATTTGATTTGTCAAGATACAAGAAATTGAATTTGATTTTCCAAGAAACAAGAATTTGAACTTGATTTTTGATTTTTGACTTTTGAACCTTTCTGATTTTTCGAGAGAATCTTTTTTCAAAAATAATTTGCCCCCAGTGTAGGGCCCTTTTTCCCTTCTTTCTTCTTCGGCATCGGCCTTCCACATTACCGGATGCTCCTTCGTCGATTTAAACTATGTATACCTGCACAGGGGACTTATATGCACTCAAATTTTCATGAAAAGGGCAGCGTGATTGATTTGAAAAATACATTATTTGATTCTTGGACGAAATCCTCAATTGGATTACACAAATATTTGCCCCTGTGTGGGCTTGCTTTCACAAAATCTTATAAACAAAATTTTGCCCCAGTATGGGCCATTTAATTGCAAAAACTTGCTTGGATGACTCTCCAATTATTTGAACAAAGTAAGCAATTGCTTTTCCTAACATATCATGTGAAGAAAATTGAATGTCTTGCTTAAACTCATATAGCACATTTCATGATGAATTTCTCAAAATAATGCCAAATTACGAAAGATTTCTTCCCCACTTTAGCATCAATGCTTTGGGTGATGGGTCACTATTTCTGGTTGGTTCATCTTTCAGGACCAATCAAGTGACTTTATTTTTTTATATGGCTAAGGAAATGGGAGGTCAGAATTTGTCTCTTTTTTTTCTCTTTTTTTTCAAAGTTGTATGTAATCCCTTCAGTACCACATCTTAGTGAAAGCAGAGAGTTTGTCACCCTTATTTCTTAAGAAAACGTAGTCCACATATGAGCTTTATAGGTTTGCAACAATATGGATAACAATAGCTAATCCTGTGAAAATTGGTTATACCCCCACGATCACAAATGATTGATGGATTTCACAGAAGTATAATTCTCACTTTGGATTGTCATGAAGGAATAAGTCAACAATGGACTTTATTAGCTTGTAATGTGGCTTGAAGCGATAGTTAAAGAAATAAGATTTTCAAGGACATTGCACTGAAGATCGCTCTTTTCCCAAAATTGCCCCTATTCTGAACTCAAAAAATCTCAGACTTTGATTGCATTTTTCTTATCATTTACCAGGGACTTCAACGTCGAATTTTTCTGCATTTTTTCTTTCGCCTCTTTTCTTTTCCCTCGAGCTGATGGGTTTCCTCATACCCGAGTAATTCAGAAATACAGCTAAAATTTTCGGCATCAGAAATTTTCTTGACAGGGCCATTGCAAAGAACAGAAGTCAGGACTTTCGGCTTTTGTAATGGGGGTCTGGTGGGGTGTTTAGAAAAGTTAAGGCTTGAAAGCGGATTTCAAAAGTGGTTTGAAGAATCTGAGATCGCATTGTTGCGCCAACCCTATTTTAGGGCTAAATCAGAATTTTGGCCCAGTTTATGCACAATTGAGGCTTTTTCTCTTTCATTTTCTTTCTTTTTTTTGATTTTTCGGCCTTCTGCCATTCTTTTGAACCTTCACAAAATTTGTCCCAGTTTACTTTTGAACTGAGGTTCTCTTTTCTTCTTTTGTCTTTTGATTTTGTGGCTTTTCACCTTTTCACTTCTTGAAACTTTCCTTTTCAATTCAAACTTGCCCCCAGTGTGGGGTTTGCGATTCTCAGGGGTTGCCAAACGAAATAATTTATTCTGATGGCTCAAAAGGGATAACTAGGGATAGAATGTTCGATTGGAAAAAGAAGATGGCCTGACTTGTATTCTGTTCCTTACAATAACTCTGAGAGGAAACTTTCATTAATGCGAAATTTCTTGCATGTATCTGAATTAATTGACTGAGGAAGACTCTCCATAAGTGGTTCGTCGGACAAAACCCTTCCTTTTCCCCTTTTTCCAAAATTGAAGCCCAGATAGATTCAAATTTCTCCAACTTGTGATTCCCTCTTTTCTTTTCTTTTTGACATTTTTGCTTCTTTTTCTCTTTCTCTCTTTTTTTTTTTCAAAATTCCCCAATGTGGGGTGCGATCATATGTGCACTCGAAAAGAACCACCAATTTTTTGGCTCAAATGAGGATGCAAGGGATAAATGGTGTTTAGGTTGTAGAAATGATGGCCAAAGTATCATTCTTACACCTCATGACAACCAAAGTAGTGAAATGGTCATTGAAAATTCATTCCCTTTTTGATATTTGAAAATTTTCCAATATTGGGTAGTGATCATCAAGGCGCTCATTTGAAATGAAATTATTCTTTTAAAAGCTCAAATGGGAGAGCAAATGATAAAATGTGTATAGGTAGAGAAAAGAATGCTCGAAGTATCATTCTAAATTTTCAAAACAAACAAGAATAATGCACATTTTTGCTTTCACTTAGATGTGATTGATCCAAATTAAACACCATTGAACATTTTTAAGCACAAATTGCCCCAATTTATCAATCAATGTGACTGACTTTATTTTGGGATTAAGTGAAGGAGAAAGGTATCTCATGGGCCTTCTGAGTGACCTCTTTTAATTTTTGAACACTCTTATTGTGTAGCTTGGATCAGCAATCTAGTGTACACAAGGATCTTAGAAAGCATACACTTGCGAATTTTCAGGCTGGAGGTTGAAAAAATCTCAATTCGGTCGTATTTCTTAAAATTCATCATGAAATCTCCAATGAGCAAAAGAATTGAATGTACATGAGTATACACAAAACAATAATTGTTCAAAACTTCATTACTAACAAAATTAAAACAAAATTTGTCGATCAACAATGAGAAGAGCGAAACTTGTAAAGAGCTCCACATATACACCTTTCATCTCATTTTCTTTTGAAACAAAATGTATTAACAAATCAAATAAACAGAATTTTCCTTTGAAAAATAATTACAAAATCTCTCAGAGGCTTTAGCGTAGAGCTTTCAGATAGATCATTTATGTTTTCATTGTAGGATCTGCCCAAGAATCACACAATACTTGCAATTTTGACACTTTATTAGATCAGAAGTGTCATCAGATATAGAAAAACATTTTCACCTTATTGAAACATTTTTATGAATGCAGGGGAGGGGGAAAAACAAAAGAAAAAAATACCCTGAGTTAGTAAATAAGAATATAAAATCGGTATGCATGTCCTATGGGGGAACCCTTTTTGTGCCAAGGGTAGGCCTAGCATGAAGATGCAATCCTCCAGAGCAGGCACTATACAATACCTGATGGATCCGATCAGCTTATGGAGTGAAAATAATTTTGAAAAATTTGGCCCATTGGAATAAGAAGAGACGTTTGTCAAAATGAGGACCTCGTCCGAAGGGATTGATCACTTTTGATCGATACAAGAACTTGCAAAAACGCACGGGTTTGACCTTGACGAACTTCCTATCGAAGAGATTGGAATTCGTTTTGACAACCTTTCTCAGTGAAGCACGGGTCAAAACTCCAACTGATCAAATGGCTGGATGCAATGGATGCTTTTCTCAAAATCGAATAGGTTTTCCATTTTGAAATTCGACATTGAAACCCTAATTGGTCAGATGGGTTGAATGAAATTTATAATCGACCGCATTACCCTAAAAAGGGAAACGGGTCAAATGAATTGAGTAAAATTTAAAAACTTACTCAAAATTGACCGAACCATCCCTAAAAAGGAACTTGATCGAATGAAATTGAAAATTTTATTCAAAAATGGATCGGATCATCCTAAAAAGGAACTTGATCAATCGAGAATTTATTCAAAATTGACCAGATCGCCCTAAAAGGGTAAATTGGTCAAATGAATGAAATTGAATTAGTGATTTATTCAAAAATCTGCCGAGTGACCCTAAAAAGGGTAAATTGGTCAAATGAATTGGTGATTTATTGAAAATCGACCAAGTGACCCTAAAGAGAGTAAATTGGTCAAATGAATTGATGGTTTATTGAAAATCGACCAGGTGACCCTAAAAAGGGTAAGTTGGTCAAATGAATTGATGATTTATTGAATGAATTGGCAAAATGGATTGGTTGAATTGTCCGGCCATTGGCTATTTCAAAATTATTGAGGTGCATTGGTCTATGACCTTCTAAAAATCAAATTTTGGCCTCAATTTATTTATCGTCTCAATAGGAGGAATCATTTGTGAATTTCTTCAAATTAATGTCCTTTTACGCAAGGGATTTTTACCAATTTTTGATAAAATGGCCAAAAAGTGATTATTAGATGCTCATATTCCAAAGATCACTCTATGAACATGATCGGACCCTACCTTACCTTGTGCACTACCCCTTTGGATGGTACAAAATGTAAACGTGCAAGTCTCACTGGACTAAGTATCCGAGACACAAGGTGGCTTATTCCTAAACACGGGATTCCCTATGTGGCATTCCCTTTCTATGGTTAATGCATGATGCCAGTTTATTAAAGCGATGTAAATATGTGACAAATACGGCCTAAAGGACATAAATAATACATCGGGGGGAAAAGGTCTAAAAATGAAATGTATTTATTGAAAATCAAGTGCAATAACTGAAATTTAAACATGTGAGCTATCTAGTGGGTGAGTCACTAAAAGAGTGCCAAAAAGGGCCTCTTATTGCTAAGGCATATGAATGCAAGCCAAGAAAATAAAAGAATGGTTAGTGCAATTGATAGTACACATAACACATTGGGAGCAATTAAGAAGAAGAAATACAATAAAACAAGCAAAAGGGGTGGAACCCCTTCCCTCGTGCCTAATGTGCTTAAAATAGGGTGAGGCTGACTCTAACCTAGGAAAATGCTAATATGGATGCATGAGGCTGGGGTTTCACTAATGCCTAGACTCGATAAAGCTTCGGCTCCCAAGCCTTCAGACCTAAAGGCGAAGGGTCATCACTCCCAGGGCCTTTGATCGGTGGCTCGAGTGATCCCTTAGGTAGCGCTATGGGCGCAGAGCACACCAGCCGCCTACCCAAGGCGATCGATCCTAATCCTACAAGGCGGTGTGGGAAACGCCCACGAAAAACAAAATAAAATGGGATAAAAGCAAGTAAACGTGCACGTATGAAGTGTTCCCCTATTTTGAGGGAAGGGGTGAGAACCACACGAGGCTCTAAAGGCGACACACCCCCCCAAATGCAATGCAAGCGCGAGATAAATAAGTAAACATACATCCAATCAACCAATCACACGTACGTGAGTGAGGGAATAGTTGGATACGCGCACGAGGCAAAAGGCCCTAAAAATGGAAAGTGCAACCCTAATATCCAAATGCAATGCATAAAAAAGGGTAGAAAAAGGAAAAGAATGGCCAAGTCAAATGCTTGGACCCACTTAGGAAGTCCCCAGTGGAGTCGCCAACTGTCGCGCCCCACTTTTTGAATGGATGAAGTGAATGTGTGAGATTGTGTGAAGTGGGAAGATTGATAAAATACGATACAAGTGGAGGTGTGCAAATGTCTTTGAATGCAAATATATATACTCCAAGTGCAAGTGGGCAAAAAATGCATGTATGCAATTTAAAGAAAAGTGCGAAAGTGTCGGTGTGCAAATGAAGATGAAAGTACTCGTGTGCGAGTGAAGATAAGAGTGTTCGTGTGGAAGTGAAGATAAAAAAGTGTTCGTGTGCAAGTGAAAGTGATAAAAGGGTGCATGTGTGCAAATGAGACAAAAGTGAAAGTGTAATGATAGAGTGGATTGAGAATGCATGAGCTTAGGGAATTTATGCATATTGGGTACGGGGAGACCTAAATCGTGACTCAATTTGCCCTTTGATAGAGGGAATACAAGCGTGCTAAGGCTTAGAAAAAGCCACACTCGTCTATATCCCATATTTAAGGGGACTCTTCAGGCAAATGTACCCTAACTAGCATGAGATGCAAAGAATCCTAAAATGAGGGAAAAGGGGCTCGAGGAGCATGCCAAATGATAAAACTAAGAAAAATGCATGACATGTAGTGAACATGCAAATATGCACTAACAAAAAGGGATGGCCTAATGAGCCACAACTAGCATTGGACTAGTGTGGTGACGTACATTCATCCATTCCATTCATTCATGGTTATGAAAGCAAGTAGACATGCCAAAACGCTCGTAAACACGTAGCACGTAGCACTTAGCATGCTCGACTAGATGCAAGAGCCTACTAAAGCAATTAAACATGCAGCAACAAAACAAACAACCAAGGGGAAGGGGAAATGGACCAGATGCTCTTCGAGCCCTATCTATTACAAGCCAAGAGGTGTACACATACCCCATAAAAACATAAAGGGAAAGGGGAAATGGATCAGATGCTCTCCGAGCCCTATCTATTACAAGCCAAGAGGTGTACACATACCCCATAAAACTTAAATAAAAGTGAAAGCAAGTAAATGCACGCAAGGAGGTAAGGAAAGCGAAGTAGACAGGCATATTCACATAACACATAAGATCACATAGGAGAGACAGAAAGGGATAAAAGAAATTGTACCTCCCCTCGTGTGTAATGCTAGTAAGGTAGTAAACAAACTCAACTTGGCTAGAGTCACCCAAGAAAAGACTAACTTAGGCTAAAATCACCAAAAACAAAAGATTAATGCACCAATTTAGTGATAAGATATAAACTAAACAATTTGAATCCACCAAAACATCAAACTTTCCCTCAATGGCAACTCAATGAAGTCAAAACAACTTAAAGACCAAGGCAAAAGGCATGATCATCCAATCCCCAAGCATAACATCTACTAAAGACCCAAAAGCAAGCACTACTCAATCATTTGAACCTAATTGAGGCATTTAAGAACTCAAAAGTCCCCAAGTAAATAATAAAGTCCAAGCAAACATCATATCTCAAGAATCCAAGAGTGAATGAAGGTCCATGAATGGTTCAAACGTGCATTTTGAAAATTCAATAGCAACCATTAATCAACCAAATAAAACCAATTGAAAAATTTAAGAGCTTCAAAAGTCCCAAAAACAATGAAAGGCCAAATGATGACTCAAAATATACCCACCTTAGGACCTAATTGTAAAAAAATGAGAACTTGCTTGGGCTTTTGTGGAACATGGAGAAGCTTGAAGGATTAAATTGATTAAGTATTCAAGTTACTTGGGCCATAGTGAGTCAAGAGGGGACTTGGGGGGTTTTGGTGCAAAAATTTCTGAGGTTTTCCATGCATGCAACGAAAACAGAAAACTTCTCAACTTCTGCAAATTTCTGCCGCAAGTTCATACCAGAAAATGCACAAACCGTGCGTATTTCATACCAGAAAAAATGACCATAAACACTACAAACAGAGCCCAAGCTTCAATCATTACTCTATAACCATCATTGACATGAATTATATGCGTGCAAAACAGAATTCGAATCAAGTCTTCTGCCAAACAGAATTCGGCAACTAGGAAATCTTCTACAATAAACTCTGCTGCAAAAATGCAGCTCCAAGAAACTTTTAGCCAGCAAGATTCAATTCCAGCTCAAGTATGTTTTAGACATAAACACTCAAAACCAATCCAAGCTTCATAACAACCATTTTATCATTCAAACCAAACAAAACATAGAAGAAAAATCATGCAAAGCTGGAAAATTCTGGGCAAAAGGTTCGGCCATCCTGACTAGTTTATCTTCAGCAGAACATTCAGTCATAGCTCAAGTGTTTTTGGACCCACCATGGAAACAAGATTGAGGTGCAAACAAGGTGATAAAAACCCAGCTTTGAGCTATTACGGGCAAAGATTGCAGAACAAATGACAAAAAGAAAAGAAACTGGCGGCAGCATGCATATCTTTGGTGCAACAGTTTTGTTTTCCCTTTCTCATTAAACATACACATCATGCAAATGAATCCCAAGCTAGCAGAAAATGCACAACTCAACATTTTAATGCTGAAATCAAGGCATCAAGCTACACAAACAACTGCAAATCAGACCATGGACTCCAGGCTACGGGTAAGAACTTCAAGCTCCACGGCTGTAGCAGGCCAAAAATTCTAAGCTTGTTGCAGCAGCGGATTTTATGTACAAAACTTCAACCAAGCACAATTTAAACCCAGGCATTAAATCATCAAACATTCCGTACTTGCAACATAGAACCTTCGGATTTAAGCGTAAAGAATATGCAAAGCTAGAAATTTTCTGTGACTTCACAAATCGAAAAAGAAACTCTGCAACTTCCTCCCTACCATTTCAGCACACACGACACATTTATAAGCTTCCCAATGGAGCATACAGAACTCAAACTGATGTCCCAACAAAAAGCTCTAACACACCCATAAGACTATGACGAAACGCAAGAGAAAGAACGTGGAGACGGCAACAACTCAATCTTCTTTTGAAATTCTGGTTTTGAAAAAATCTTGCAAAGAGAACCATTTCAATCCCTAACCCATTACTCAAGACTGACCCAAAGCTATAGAAAGGCGAGATGTAACTCAGAAATAGCTAATAAACTCCAAAAGTTCAAGCAAAACCCAAATCATGAAAACAAGTAAGATACCAAGAACAGGACTTGCAACCCATGAGTCACACTCATACGGAAAACATGAAAGTTAGCCACAACTAACTAATACATGAACCAGGGACGATTACGATGAACAGCCATACGAGAACATATTTCTGTTTCTGATGAATCAGCGATGGTATCATCAAAACCAAAGAAAGCTTCTAACTTCACCATCAAACAACCCAAGTAAGCGAAAGAAACAGAAAAAGGAAGCATCTTTACCCGTAAAAATGGAAGGGAAGATGCGATTCAACCTTGAGGTGTAGTACGCTCCAGCAAATGAACGGGATGTATTGCTTCGTTTGAGCAGACCCAGGGAGCAATGGAGAAACTCAATCTTCCTTCGACCCTACTTTATGAATCTTCCTTTTCTCCAGATTTTCTCGCACAGGCTCCCTCCTCTAAAGCTCTCTTTTCTAGCTTTTCTGGTTCTCCGCCGCCTCCTAAACCCTCAGTCTCTCTTGCTTTCAGTTTTTTCCTTCCGTTAGCTCCTCTCTTTTCTCTCCCTGTCGCGTTTTTCAGCCATCAACTTCTCTCCCTCCCCGACTCTCTCCTCCGTCACTCTTAGCTCTCTCTCTTTTTTTGTTCTATTTTCATTCCCCCCCCCAAGCCCCCTTGCGGCTACCATTTTTCTTTAGCTTTTATATCCCAGTTCAACCCTAAGAACCTCTGTCCTTTTTCTGTATTTTGCAGCTTCAGGAGCCGTCCCAGATTTCTTTGCAAACGGCGCAAGTCCGCAGCTTTCATGCTGCGGCAACAATTTTCCTTTTTTCTTTTTTTTCAGCTAATTAAAACAGAAATTAATAACAATAAAAATGAAATAAATGATAATAACAAAAATTTATAATAACAGAAATTGATATTGAACAGCAAATTACAACTTCCATTTTTCATCCATTTTCTTTTTTTCCATTTTTCTCATTTTTCACTTTTCCTCTTTTTTTCCTAAATGAACCAAATAAAAGATAAATTAAGCAGAAATGACTAAAATAGATAAATAAAGCTGAATAAAACAAAAATTCTATTTTTTCCTTTTTTCCAAGAAACTCTATGCTAAAAACTTAAAAATAAAAATAAAACTAGAAACTAAAAACTAAAAATCGAATAAAACTAACACGACAAATAAAAAACTAAAAATAAACAGTAAACGAAATTACACCAAAAATTTGGTGTCTACAAGTCCCGTTTAAATTCCTGTTCGGGTCAGTCCCGTTTAAATTCCTGTTCGGGTCAGTCCCGTTTAAATTCATGTTCGGGTCAGTCCCGTTTAAATTCCTGTTCGGGCCAGTCCCGTTTAAATTCATGTTCGGGTCAGTCCCGTTTAAATTCCTGTTCGGGTCAGTCCCGTTTAAATTTCTGCTCGGGTCAGTCCCGTTTAAATTCTGTTCGGGTCAGTCCCGTTTAAATTCCTGTTCGGGTCAGTCCCGTTTAAATTTCCTGCCAGGGGTCAGTCCCCATCGTTTGAGTAATTCGCAGCCGAATAACACAGGTAAGTATTTGGTGTCTACTTCTTTGTCTCAAGCTTTTTCAAAACTCAGACAAAGAGGGGCAAACTGTAGACACCAAATTTTTGGTGTTTTATTATTTATTCATTTACTATTCATTTTTTGTTTGTTCTATTTTTATTTGTCAGCCATTTTAGCATAGCATTAAGAGAAAATCGAGGAAAAAGAAAAATAGAGTTTTTGTTTTATTTTGATTTTATTTATCTATTTTAGTCATCTCTACTTCATTTATCTTTTATTTGGTTCATTTAGAAAAAGAGGAAAAAAGAAGGAAAAATGAATGAAAATGAAAAAGGGAAAATGTAGAAAAAGATTGAAAAATGGCCATTTTTTGTTGTTTTTAGTTGTTAGTTTTTTTAATTGTTTTCATCATTATTAGTATTATTATTGTTATTACCTGGTTTTTTTAATTTGTTATTATTATTTATATTTTATCAATTTTGTACTTATTATTTAAAAAAAAAAAAAACGCGACTTGCAAGCTGCGTTTTTGCAGCTTGCAAGGGAGGACCTCGGGCAGCCCTTAGCTGCAAAATATGGAAGAGGTTCAAGGTTTTAGGGTTGGCTGGCCTCCTATAAAAGGAAAGGAAGCCACAGCCGCAAGAAAAAAAAACCCACGAAGAGAGAGAGAGGGTCGGGGGGAGACAGAAAACAGCAAAGGAAAAAGAAAAGAGCCGAGAGAAAATTTGGGGATGGGCGGCTCAAGAAAAGAAACCTACAGGCTGAGGTCTGAGAGAGAAAGAGAGAAAATAGAGGGCTGTGCAAAAGGTTAGAGCTTTGAAGGAGGGTTTAAGTGGGCGGCGGAGAGCAGAAAACAAGAAAAAGGGTTACGGAGGTTTTGGAGAGGTTACGGGCTGAGGGTTTTTGAAAGAAAACAAAGAGAGGACTGGGCGGCTGAGAGTTTGAGAGCTTCGAGAGAGTTGAGGGCCGCGAGGTTGGAGGGCCAAGGGAGAACTAGAGAGGGGCGGCGCAGCAAGGAGGAGGAGCCCCAACGTCACCATCATCATCTTCGATTCATCAAGAAATACGAGTACTGCGAACCAGAAGAAGAACGTTGACAGCCGAGGAAGATAAAGCTTTTTGGGCTGAGCAAGGACGCCCTATTCATCATCCCAGATTCTGTTCTTTCCTCTGGAAAGGGATAAAGGTAACGCCTTTCATTTGTTTTCTGCCCATAGCTTATAAAATCATGCCAGAAAGGTTGAAACTTTGCTGCGATGCTAGCTTTTGTTTTGCCGCGAGTTTTGTTTTTTCTTTTTCTGCACTTCTGTGATTGGCAACACGGTCAGGTTATCTGGCTTTGGGGCAATGTTATGAGAGTCATGTGATTGTGGATGGGCTGTTGTGAAGCTTGTCTGAGTTTTCTTTTTTCTTCTTACGCATGAGTAGATTGGGTTTGGACTGAAATAATTGCAGAAACAGATTTTTCTGGGTTCAAAATTTTAAGTGGGCGTTGATGCTTTCTTTGCTATTTTTCTTTTGTTTCCTCACTACTGAGATTGATGTTTGGTAGATGAATGGGGAGTCCAATGCAATGTTTCTGCCTTTAATTTACGTGAACCCATAGCTGCAGAAAGTTCCGCAGCAAAGAACAAAAGGAATTGCATTTTCTGTTCCGTTTTCTCTTCCGTAGCTGCTCTTCGAGTTTTTACACTTAATCTGCATGCCTTTTGTCCGGTTCTTGGAGTTTTAAGTCTACAAGTTTCATGTGGCAAAGTGAAGGGATTGTATGGGGGTTTTGTTTGGGTTTGAATAACGTTTGAGAGCTGGATTTTGCAAAGTGCTGAATTACAAAAGGTTTTGCTGCATTTTTGTTCCTTCTATGGCTGTTAGTTTTTTTCCCCCCTAATGGTCAACTCTATTTCTTTGTTCCAACCCTTCAGTGAAGTTGCGTGTTTAATTGAGGATGAATGAGGGGAAATTTGCTGTTTGATGAACTTATTTGCATGATAGAATGGATAGGAGCAATACCAGAAAATTTTTCAGAAAATTGTATGCTTCCATTCATCCGCTTTTCTTTTTCTCCTTTGGCTTGTTTTGGACGTTGATTGTTGTGTTTTGTTGTTTTGGAATCAAGACATTTGATGTTAGGATAAAATACTAACTTGGTCTGGATGAAAATGGCATTAAAATGAACATAAGTATTGCAGGCAACAAGGTCGAAAATTTTGCAGAAGCATTCTTTACGTGGTTGCATGAAACTTGCATGTAAAGTGTTCTAAAATAATTGCACTCCAACCCCTTGGCTTCTATCTAATCCCTTTAAGGCCCATAAGCTTTGAAAATCAATCAATTGGGTCCCTGAATTTTTGCAGCAATATTATAAAGGCTCAATTAAGTTCTAATTTTTGCAAATAGATCTTAGAATAGTTGGATTTCAAGCCATTACTTGACTTTTTCTTTGCTTTTGGATTTTGAAGTGCCTAGAAGTGTTTGATAAGCTTGAGTGTTTGGTTAATGTTCGCATTTGAGTCCTTGGTAGCCTCAATCTTTCAACTCGATTGCTTGTTTGTTTTCATTTGTTTAGGTGGTACTTAATGCATGATTTTGTGAACCTTATGTCTACATGAGCTTATGTTTGCCTATTTTCTTTAATTTTCTTAAACAAATTTGTTGCTTGACCTTTGTCTTGCTCTGGGACCTTTAAGGTTTTTAAAACGTTTTAATTAATTTCGGTTTGATTGATTAATGGCTGCTTTAGGGATTCTAAAATGCAAGTGAAACCACTCATTGACCCGTATTTGATCTTGGGCCCTTGAAATTCTATAATAATTAATCGGACTTGAGGGGTTGTTAATATTTATAAGTGAATCATTAGGAGTGTTTACCTTAGGACTTGGTTGATAATCTCTTTTTCTTGGTAACCGTGCATTATTTGATTGCATGTTGAGATGGTTTAGATGATTGGTTGGTCTAATTTGTTTTTTTATTTGATCATTTCTAAGTTGCAAAGTGAGGACGGATTCGATGTTTGATGGATTCCGATTGTCATATTTGTCTTTTATCATTATATTGGTGCATTAATCCTTTCCTTTGAATGGTTTTAGCCCAAATTAGCTCATTCTTTAGTGACCATAGCCCAAGTTGAGTCTTGTTCACCTTACTAGCATTACACACGGGGGGAGGTACAATTTCTTTTATCCCTTTTTGTCTCTCCTATGTGATCTTATGTGTTATGTGAATATGCCTGTCTACTTCGCTTTCCTTACCTCCTTGCATGCATTTACTTACTTTACTTTTATTTAAGTTTTATGGGGTATGTGTACACCTCTTGGCTTGTAATAGATAGGGCTTGGCGAGCAATTTGGTCCATTTACCCCTTCCCCTTTATGTTTTTACGGGGTATGTGTACACCTCTTGGCTTGTAATAGATAGGGCTCGGAGAGCATCTGGTCCATTTCCCCTTCCCCTTGGTTGCTTGCTTAATTGCTTTATTAGGCTCTTTAAGTTATTCATTATGGGGTATGTGTACACCTCTTGGCTTGTAATAGATAGGGCTTGGAGAGCATCTGGTCCATTTCCCCTTCCCCTTGGTTGCTTGTTTTTGTTGCTACATGTTTAATTGCTTTATTAGGCTCTTGCATCTAGTCGAGCATGCTAAGTGTTACGTGTTACGTGTTTACGAGTGTTTTGGCATGTCTACTTGCTTTCATAGCCATGAATGAATGGAATGGATGAACGTATGTCACCATACTAGTCCAATGCTAGTTGTGGCTCATTATTTCATTAGGAATTCATAGAAAGGGCTAGTCCAACGCTAGACCCAATAGGTCATCCCCATTCATTAATGCATTATTTGCCTGTTCACTACATATCATGCATTTTTCCTTAGTTTTATCATCTGGCATGCTCCTCGATTCCCCTTTCCCCTCACTTTAGGTCTTGCATCTCATGCTAGTTAGGGTACATTTGCCTGAAGAGTCCCCTTAAATATGGGATATAGACGAGTGTGGCTTTTTCTAAGCCTTAGCACGCTTATATTCCCTCTATCAAAGGAAAAATCAAGTCACAAAGTTAAGAGTCCCCGTACCCGTTTTGCTTGCATTCCCATAGGATTCATGCATTTCATTCATTCACTATCACTTACTTTATATTCCATTCCTCTTTCTACATTCTCACTTCACACTACTTTCACACTACTTTCTACATTCTCACTTCACACATGCACCTTATGGCATTTTTCACCTTATTATTCTTTACTTACTTTACCTTGCAAAGACATTTGCACACCTCCACTTATATCTTATTACTTTTATCATTTTTCTCACTTCACACAAACTCACACTTTCACATGGCATGCATTCCACTCATTTTTACGTCATTTAGGATTACGTGTGACCTCTTCAAAGGATCATTATTGGGCTTCACAATTAATGTGATTGGCACCACTCAACCTTTGAAGAGAAATTTCCCCCATGTCCCCCTAGGTCTAGGTTTTTGCATTCATATAGACATATCCAACACGCGATACATACCTTGGGTAGAAAAATTAGGAAAAATTGGTTTAAGTCACGCAACTAGCCTTGGCTAGGTCGAAGGGGTGCCTTGGATTTTTATCCTTGCCTTCCCCTTCGTCAAATGTGACCCCCGATCCCTCTTTTGGTTACGTAGACCCAAAAGTTCTCTAAAAGGGTTTATTTACTTTTTTCATTCAAAAACAAAAATCATTTTTGGGTGACTTGGTACACCCTAACTCTATACCAAGTGGCGACTCCATTTTTCAAAAAAAAAACCCTTTTTGAACTTTATATGGCCAAACCGTCGCTTTATCAAGTCCCATGGCCTTTATTTTCATTTTGCACACATTCACACCACACTACACACACCACACATTCATTCAAAAAGTGGGGCGCGACAGCAGGGTTATTATCAAATGAGGATTCTGGAGAAAGATATATCTAAAACTGCCTTTAACTTGAGGTACGGACATTTCGAGTTCGCAGTAATGCTGTTTGAATTGACTAATGCACCTGCGACTTTTATGGATTTAATTGTGGTAGTATTCATCGATGATATACTGGTGTACTCTAAGACTCTCGAGGATCATGAGAACATTTGAGAATTATTTTACAAACTTTGAGGGAACATCAATTATATGCTAAGTTTAACAAATGTGAATTCTGATTGAAAGAAGTGACATTCTTAGGTCATATAATTTTCAAGGATGGAATTAAGGTGGATCCAGCCAAAGTTGAAGCGGTTTCTAAGTGGGAGCAACCGGAAAACCCTACTGAAGTTCGAAGTTTTATAGGGTTAACAGGGTATTATCGGAGATTCATCAAGGAATTTTCTAAGATTGCTGGACCCATGGCTGAGTTGACTAAGAAGAGTGGAAAATTTATATGGAGCCCGAAATGTGAAGAAAGTTTTCAGGAGTTAAAGAGACGGTTAACTAGAGCACCTGTATTAGTTTTACCTAATGGAAAGGATAGCTTTGTAGTATATACAGATGCTTCCAAAGAAGGTTTGGGGTGTGTATTAATGCAGAATGATAAGGTGATTGCGTAAGCTTCTAGGAAATTAAAGCCGCACGAGAGAAACTACCCAACTTGTGATTTGGAGTTAGCGGCTGTAGTATTTGCATTGAAAAAGTGGAGGCATTACCTGTATGGAGTGACATTTGAAGTTTTCACGAATCACAAGAGTCTTAAGTATTTATTTTCTCCAAATGAACCGAATTTGAGGCAACGTAGATGGATGGAAATTTTGGAAGATTATGATTGCACGCTAAAGTATCATCTAGGGAAAGCTATTGTAGTGGCGGTTACTTTAAGTCGTCAAGTACAAGTGGCAGGATTGATGATTAAAGAATTGCACTTGTTGAAAGAGGTTAGTTGTTGGAATCCTCGTCTTGAACCGAGAAAAGTGATTCTTGGGAACATTCTCATGAAATCCACTTCGTTAGAGCGTATCAAAGAGCTCAAAAGAAAGACGTTGAAGTGCAAAAGTGGTTGGAGAAAGTTAGTAAAGGAGAAAAGTCAGATTTCAATCTGGGAATAAATGGTGTCCTAAGGTTTCGAAATCGTATAGTAGTGCCAAAGGACGAAGGGTTTAAGAAAGAAATCTTGGAAAAAGCACACCGTTCTAAGTACACGGTACATCCTGGAGGGAATAAAATGTACCAGAATTTGAAGATTTTGTACTGGTTGGAGAATATGAAAAAGGAAATTGCCCAGTTTGTCTAGACTTGTTTGATTTGTCAGCAAGTTAAAGCCGAGCATCAGAAACCATCTGGTCTTTTGCAACCTTTAGAGATACCCGAGTGGAAGTGGGAAAATATCACTATGGACTTTGTATCTAGATTACCAAGGACACAAACAGGTCATGATGCAGTTTGGGTAATAGTGGATAGGTTGACCAAATCGGCTCACTTTCTGCCAATTAGTATGAAGTACCTATGACACCCCGAATATTAGGAGGTTGTTTGTAAAGAAAATACTATTTCTTTGGATTTGATTTAAAACCTTATTTTGTTTTAAAAGATTAGAAACCCTAATATTTCAATCAAAAACCCTAGTTTACTTGTGACTAACCGGATTTCTTAAATCCCTCATATTTTAATTGAAACCCTAATTTTAATCACTAGAATTGTAAAATTCCTCACGTTTTTCTTAAAAATGCCCTTTAATTGGAAATTATTTATTTTTTATAGCCCTACTACCCAGTCATTCCACAATAAGTGTAAATGAACCTAAAAAGTAGGGTTTCACTTTTCGGTTTCAAGATTGGAGCAAATTAGGGTTTTCACGTTTTTTCGTAGTGTGCCTATTCGGTACCGAGTAAGGATCAAATTTGGTAGCTATGAGTGACTTTTGGATGAGGAAATATTATATGATTAGAAGTGATAATAATAAGTTAGTGATTAGAAGTTAAAAACTCAAGTATATGCGATTTTAGGACAAACGGCTTGGACCGACGGGTGTCGCGCGCTACCAATTGAACACACCACTTGATCCCTACTTTATTACCTTAATCTTCTTATTTTATTACAGCTAATTAACCCTCAAAATATCTCATACATCAGCCACAATTGTTGACTTTTAATACCAAGAGAGAGAAGGGAAAAAATAAATGGAATTGGTGGCGACAAGTGGCGGTATGTCATTGGATGGTTGACTAACTACTTTACACCATATTTATCACCAAAAACCAACCTATTTCCTCCATTATTTCTGCATATCAGCCGTGAGTTGAGGGAGGAAAAACAAAAGAAAAGGAAACTTCAATCAATCTTGGTTTGAGCTTGAATGAGTGAAAACAAGAAAAACTAAACCGATTAAAGTGTGAGTTGTGATCTTGGGAAGCTAGAGGAAACAAAAATTCCAAGAGGAGGTGAAGTATTACTCTTGAAAGCTTCTTTTGTTGAGGTACACGGTCTAACCCATAGCTTTGGTTCTTTTATTTTTGATTAAGATGTTATATAATTCATGTTTTGGTTAGATTAGTTGTGATACAAGTTGTTGGGATGATTTTAAGGTGATATATGTAAGTTAGGGTTTGATGATTTCTGCCTATATTTGCTATATGGATGATATATTTTGTATATAAGCTTATATAGGAGGTTGTGGTGGTGGATTGTGGCAAGAAATGAAGAAAGTTTCATTGAATCCCAAAATTCCCAGATTTCTGGAAAATTTCAGCCTTGTTCTGTCCGGTTTTATTGCATCATCTTAGAGGCCGAATTAGGCTTGGAATGAAACATGAAAGTTGTATATAATGGTATTTTATAGGTTTCTGCAAAATTTCAGCTCAATCGGATTAACGTAGCCAGTGAAAAGACCGAAATACCCCTGATGCCCTGTTTCTATCCGAACTTGATAATTGCTTCTGTAATTGGTTAATTTGGTTGGGAATACTTCTGATTTGGTTGTTGACATCTTCTTATGAAATGTAACCTGGTGTCTTAGCTTTCGGTTGGCTTTGGAATCACTTGATTTGGACTGAGGTAGCCCAAGTTATAGCCAAAACACTCGTACCTGTTTTGTACCCTAGAATTGCGTACGTTCTGAATTTTGCTTCTGACCTTGCTTTATCCGTTTTGATAACGTATGAACTGGGTGTTGACCCCTTCATAAGAAATATAGATCTTGGTTTCAGCTTTGAAACGGTATAAAGTTCATCCAAATCCGAGTCCCGTAGCTTCAGTTATGACCAAAACAAGATCGGTTGTCAGAACTGCCTTCTTATTTGGACAGTTCTGACAGGAATGTTTGGACCTATTTTTGTCCATGCTCTGTATTGATTCAGCTTTTGGTCCAAACATGAAAGTTATAACCTTATATCCTATATTTCCAACGCCTTTGGAATTTCTTGATTTGGATTTGTGAGCTGTGAGTTATGGTCCAGCTAACAAACCCTGTTCGTCACCCCAACACGTAAATTTCTGGTACAGTTTTCCATAATTTCGACCTGCTTCCATTCAGATCTAGATTAAGGTGTCTTCATGAGAATTGTAGCCCTTCCTCATAGCTTCGAAATGGTGTCTCGTTCACCTTGATCCGACATTCCTAGCCTACCTTTTGATCAAAACGGTTTGAGATGGCAGATTTGGACATTTCCATTTGCCGTTCCGCGCGCGCGCGTGCGCCCATTTTGCCGTTTCCGCACTTGCATGTGCCGATTTTGCCATTTTGCTTGTTTTGGGCATGTTAGTGGCCGTTTGTGATAATATGTGATACAATCTTCTATTTCAGACAGTGGTGAGCTAGGCGGAGCTGGTGGGGCCCATTACTAGCGAACACGCATGAAGTGATTTTGCTCTTGTACTACTTTTGTATTTTGAGTAAGTATTCAAGCCGTTTATGTGTATAAACTGCTTATGTGTTTGATGTGAATAAAAGGGGGACTTAGGCGAGGGTGTACTTTATCACACTCGACCTAAACCCTAGTTTGTACCTATGTTTCTTTATGAGATGTGTATGCATGAATTATTTTGGGTTTGAACCCCTTGAGCTTGTAGCTCGGGGTGACGTTTGTAAGTTGGGGTTGATCTTCCGACCTAGATGGACTATTCGAGCCGGTCAGGGCTTGGTCGAAGCCAGTCCAACTTAGTCTGAGGTCACCAAGTTTGTGAATCCGGTTCACCGAGAATGTGAACCAAGTTTGTGACCCGAGCTTGTGACTCAAGCTCAAGTTTGTGATTTCGTTCGCTCGAGCAAGTTTGTGAGGTAACTGGCCAGTGAGGGCGATAATGTGTTTGGTGGGAGTAAAAGTGGAGTTCTACGGACCTTATTTGTGATCGACGGAGTGTCGGCAGGAGGTCACGCATGGCAAACGACTTGGCTTTGGAGCCAACCTGTATCCTTCATTTGTATTGTTACTTTTGCACTTGACTTGACATTTTGTGACCTCCGTTAGGTAAGACTAGAACTGGAGCCATGGTCAATCTCTTCTTTAATTCTTGAAAACTTGTCTCACTTCGGGCGTTCCATAAGAACCGACCATGTTTCTTCGTCAAATCGGTTAGAGGACCGGCTAGTTTGGAAAAGTCCTTGATGAAACGCCGGTAATAGCCAGCCAGTCCTAGAAAGCTGCGGACCTCTGTGGGATTTTCTGGCCTCTTCCAATTAGTCACAGCCTCTACTTTCGCCCGGTCAACTGAAATACCCTCTTGAGAAATGACGTGTCCCAGAAAAGCAATTTTCTCCAGCCAAAATTCGCACTTGCTGAACTTGGCGTACAGTTGATGATCTCTTAGGGTTTGTAAGACAATCCTCAAGTGCTGCTCATGCTTTTCACGGGTCTTGGAATAGACCAGGATGTCATCGATGAAGACTACTACAAATCGATCCAGGTAGGGCTTAAAAACCCTATGCATTAAATCCATGAAGGTGGAAGGAGCATTGGTTAATCCAAAGGGCATAACTGCGAACTCGTAATGCCCATATCTCGAGTTGAAGGCAGTTTTTTGAATATCCTCCTTCCTGATTAATAACTGGTAATACCCTTCGCGGAGGTCCAATTTTGAAAAGACCACTGCTCCTTGCAGCTGGTCGAACAACTCATCTATGTGAGGCAGTGGATACTTATTTTTCACCGTAATATTATTCAGGCCCCGATAATCGATACACATCCTTAACCCACCATCCTTTTTCTTCACAAAAAGTACAGGAGCTCCCCAAGGAGACCCACTCTCTTGAATAAATCCCCACTCCAGAAGGTCTTGCAATTGCAACTTTAGCTCCTTGAGCTCAGCAGGAGCCATTCGGTATGGGGTTTTTGAGATAGGTGAGGATCCCGGTAGCAGGTCTATTTTGAATTCTATTTCTCTTTCCGGAGGTAGAGCTACTAGCTCATCAGGAAACACGTCCGGAAATTCCTTCACTATGTGCACATCCTCTACCTTTACTTTATTCGAAGGGGTATTGATCAGAAAGGCCAAAAATCCTTGCGCCCCTCTACTTAGCAGTTTCCTAGCCCGAATGCCCGAAATCAACGCAGAGGAGGCTAACCTACCCCATATGTCCAACCTTAAGGTCGCCTCACCAGGAATGCGGAATTCTACCACTTTTGTTTTACAATCCAGTTGGGCATTATACTTGGCTAGCCAATCTGTAAGTGCCCGGTGCAACCCAATGAGTACAAACAAATTCACAATGATGCACAAAGATATATCAAATTTAAGCACAATAAAGAAAACTTAATTAAAGAGAAAGGATAAGAAATGCAAACCAAATATCAAACCAATAGCCTCTTCAATTGATGGCGATGCTAACCAAGATGTACAAGTGAAGGCTCACTCCTTCCTCACCCCAAACACACTTTGGTTGAGCCAAGGAGTTTTACAACTATTCTAGTTAACCCTCAACAACCTACACTTGAAAGATCACTCACCCAATTAAGAACTATTTTATACAAATGAGGCAACCTTCACCAAGGTTTTACCACTTCAAGTGATAGGTTCACCTTCACCAAGGTTTTACTTCTCCTAGAGAGAAACCTTCACTTGAGCAACCTCACAACCCAACTTCCCCAACCCCTTATACAACCAACAAAGAATCTTTCTACTCAAAAATCTCACTTGTAAGCTTGTATTTTGTGTTGGCAAAAGTCATTTGTCTTCTTGTGCTTTGGGGTATTTATAGAAGGTGAGAAATGGCTTCAAAAGGCTCTCTAACGGTCAAATATTAAATGCTGTCAAAACTAGCCGTTGGCCTGTCGGACGTCCGAACCACCTGTCGGACGTCCGAACCCTGCGTCCGAACGTCGTCAGAGAGTCATCAAATCTTTGCGAAATTTCTCGGACGTCCGATGCGATCGATGTGCGTCCGATGCGTGCGTCCGATCCTTCCGGACGTCCGATGCTTCCTCACGAGCGTCCGACAGAGTTTCCTTCTTGATGTTCTTCATCCTTTCGGACGTCCGATAGCGTCCGACATGAGTGCCCTGTTTTTGCTTCTTCTTTTATGCCACAAGAATCTGTTCTAACAAATTACTCACATAAAAACATTAACCCAAATCTACATATTGGTTTGTTAATCATCAAAACCAAGGATTGATCGACCAAGGTCAACAATCTCCCCCTTTTTGATGATGACAAACAAAATGAAGATTTCTTTTATCAAATAAGTTCAAATAAAACTCCCCCTTAGAAAATGCCAACATGTTCAAATAAAACTCCCCCTTAGAAAATGCCAACATACAAAGAAACTTCAATAAGTCCTACTCCCCCTTTTGGCATCAATCAAAAAGCCAACTTCCCCTTTATTTTTCAAGTCAAGACCATAATAGGGTCCTTGGGAGTTATTACAACATGATCTAGCAATCCACATGGATTTCATACCTTTTCTCATATTTTTCTTTACATAGCAATCATTTTGCATATGTCCAAATTGGCAACAAAAGTGACACATGATAGAAGTATTTTGCACATAGGTGGATTTAATGCAACTAATTTTCTTACTTCTTATCATAGCAAACTTATTTATGCCTTGAAAAGATTTGCTTTCTTTTGTTTGAGAAAACATTTGTTTTTCATTTTGGAGAAACTCGTTCAAGTCATTAATTCTTTTCTTTAACAATTTTTGTTCCTCCAACATTTTTTCATAAAACTTTGTTTTCTCTTCCAACTTCCTTTTCAAATTATTTTTGCAATCAAAAACACTTTTTTGATTTTTTAAATCATCATTTTTCATTCTCAAACATTTATTTTCTTGAAAAAGTTTGGAATTTTCTTCCAACAAATCATTTATTTTTGTTTTCAAATCTTTATTTTTAGCATAAGATTTTCTCAAACTTTTATGCATTTTAATCATAAGAATTTTCACATCATCATCTTCATCATCTTCATCACAAGAAGAGTGATAAGAACTTACCTCATCTTCTCCAACGGCCATTAGTGCCATTTGGGCCAACTCTTCTTTTTCTCTTTTTGAATTGCATTCATCCCATGTAATTTTACAATCTCCTCTTGAACATCTCTTGTTGAAGATCTTCTTGAAACTTTTGATGTGAGGAGTTATATCATTGTCCACTTCCATGATTTCATTACCCATGAAGGATGGGTTATCCCCCACTTGAGATGCTTTAAAAGCTATGCCTCTCTTATACATTCTTGCATTTTCTTCCTCTTGCACTTTGAATTTCAGCTTTAATTCATAAGAGGTTAGGGTATCCACAAGAGATTCAATGGACATAGAATTTAAATCCTTTGCCTCTTCTATAGCATTTATTTTGTTTTCCCATTCTTTTGGCAAGGCATTCAAAATCTTTCTATTTTTCTCACCCAAAGAATATTCTTTTCCAAGCAATTTAAGATCTTCAATAATGTCACAAAATCTACTACACATCTTATCAACATTTTCAAGAGGATGCATTTTGAAAAATTCATATTGAGAAACAAGCAAAGATTTCTTTTGTTCTTTAATATCTTGGTTACTTTCATGAAATACACACAATTTATCCCAAATATCTTTAGCTGATTTACAACCTTTAATCCTACTAGATTCATTTACATCTAATGCATTGTACAATATACACATGGCCTTGGCATTCAAAGAAAGGTATCTCTTGTCTTTTTCATTCAATTCTTGTCTAGTCTTTAATCTACTCAAATTGGTGGTAGAGTCAACTATTCTAACTTCATAAGGACCATCTTCTACCACATACCATAATTCAATATAAACGGATTGTAAGAAAATCATCATTCTTTGTTTCCACATGCTAAAATGAGAACCATTAAACATAGGTGGTCTATCAATAGATTGCCCTTCTAAAAAAGAAACTTTTATGGTTGCCATGATCTTTACTCTAAGCGGTTAAGCTTGATCAAAAGAGACCAAGCTCTGATACCAAATGTAAGTGCCCGGTGCAACCCAATGAGTACAAACAAATTCACAATGATGCACAAAGATATATCAAATTTAAGCACAATAAAGAAAACTTAATTAAAGAGAAAGGATAAGAAATGCAAACCAAATATCAAACCAATAGCCTCTTCAATTGATGGCGATGCTAACCAAGATGTACAAGTGAAGGCTCACTCCTTCCTCACCCCAAACACACTTTGGTTGAGCCAAGGAGTTTTACAACTATTCTAGTTAACCCTCAACAACCTACACTTGAAAGATCACTCACCCAATTAAGAACTATTTTATACAAATGAGGCAACCTTCACCAAGGTTTTACCACTTCAAGTGATAGGTTCACCTTCACCAAGGTTTTACTTCTCCTAGAGAGAAACGTTCACTTGAGCAACCTCACAACCCAACTTCCCCAACCCCTTATACAACCAACAAAGAATCTTTCTACTCAAAAATCTCACTTGTAAGCTTGTATTTTGTGTTGGCAAAAGTCATTTGTCTTCTTGTGCTTTGGGGTATTTATAGAAGGTGAGAAATGGCTTCAAAAGGCTCTCTAACGGTCAAATATTAAATGCTGTCAAAACTAGCCGTTGGCCTGTCGGACGTCCGAACCACCTGTCGGACGTCCGAACCCTGCGTCCGAACGTCGTCAGAGAGTCATCAAATCTTTGCGAAATTTCTCGGACGTCCGATGCGATCGATGTGCGTCCGATGCGTGCGTCCGATCCTTCCGGACGTCCGATGCTTCCTCACGAGCGTCCGACAGAGTTTCCTTCTTGATGTTCTTCATCCTTTCGGACGTCCGATAGCGTCCGACATGAGTGCCCTGTTTTTGCTTCTTCTTTTATGCCACAAGAATCTGTTCTAACAAATTACTCACATAAAAACATTAACCCAAATCTACATATTGGTTTGTTAATCATCAAAACCAAGGATTGATCGACCAAGGTCAACAATCTCCCCCTTTTTGATGATGACAAACAAAATGAAGATTTCTTTTATCAAATAAGTTCAAATAAAACTCCCCCTTAGAAAATGCCAACATGTTCAAATAAAACTCCCCCTTAGAAAATGCCAACATACAAAGAAACTTCAATAAGTCCTACTCCCCCTTTTGGCATCAATCAAAAAGCCAACTTCCCCTTTATTTTTCAAGTCAAGACCATAATAGGGTCCTTGGGAGTTATTACAACATGATCTAGCAATCCACATGGATTTCATACCTTTTCTCATATTTTTCTTTACATAGCAATCATTTTGCATATGTCCAAATTGGCAACAAAAGTGACACATGATAGAAGTATTTTGCACATAGGTGGATTTAATGCAACTAATTTTCTTACTTCTTATCATAGCAAACTTATTTATGCCTTGAAAAGATTTGCTTTCTTTTGTTTGAGAAAACATTTGTTTTTCATTTTGGAGAAACTCGTTCAAGTCATTAATTCTTTTCTTTAACAATTTTTGTTCCTCCAACATTTTTTCATAAAACTTTGTTTTCTCTTCCAACTTCCTTTTCAAATTATTTTTGCAATCAAAAACACTTTTTTGATTTTTTAAATCATCATTTTTCATTCTCAAACATTTATTTTCTTGAAAAAGTTTGGAATTTTCTTCCAACAAATCATTTATTTTTGTTTTCAAATCTTTATTTTTAGCATAAGATTTTCTCAAACTTTTATGCATTTTAATCATAAGAATTTTCACATCATCATCTTCATCATCTTCATCACAAGAAGAGTGATAAGAACTTACCTCATCTTCTCCAACGGCCATTAGTGCCATTTGGGCCAACTCTTCTTTTTCTCTTTTTGAATTGCATTCATCCCATGTAATTTTACAATCTCCTCTTGAACATCTCTTGTTGAAGATCTTCTTGAAACTTTTGATGTGAGGAGTTATATCATTGTCCACTTCCATGATTTCATTACCCATGAAGGATGGGTTATCCCCCACTTGAGATGCTTTAAAAGCTATGCCTCTCTTATACATTCTTGCATTTTCTTCCTCTTGCACTTTGAATTTCAGCTTTAATTCATAAGAGGTTAGGGTATCCACAAGAGATTCAATGGACATAGAATTTAAATCCTTTGCCTCTTCTATAGCATTTATTTTGTTTTCCCATTCTTTTGGCAAGGCATTCAAAATCTTTCTATTTTTCTCACCCAAAGAATATTCTTTTCCAAGCAATTTAAGATCTTCAATAATGTCACAAAATCTACTACACATCTTATCAACATTTTCAAGAGGATGCATTTTGAAAAATTCATATTGAGAAACAAGCAAAGATTTCTTTTGTTCTTTAATATCTTGGTTACTTTCATGAAATACACACAATTTATCCCAAATATCTTTAGCTGATTTACAACCTTTAATCCTACTAGATTCATTTACATCTAATGCATTGTACAATATACACATGGCCTTGGCATTCAAAGAAAGGTATCTCTTGTCTTTTTCATTCAATTCTTGTCTAGTCTTTAATCTACTCAAATTGGTGGTAGAGTCAACTATTCTAACTTCATAAGGACCATCTTCTACCACATACCATAATTCAATATAAACGGATTGTAAGAAAATCATCATTCTTTGTTTCCACATGCTAAAATGAGAACCATTAAACATAGGTGGTCTATCAATAGATTGCCCTTCTAAAAAAGAAACTTTTATGGTTGCCATGATCTTTACTCTAAGCGGTTAAGCTTGATCAAAAGAGACCAAGCTCTGATACCAAATGTAAGTGCCCGGTGCAACCCAATGAGTACAAACAAATTCACAATGATGCACAAAGATATATCAAATTTAAGCACAATAAAGAAAACTTAATTAAAGAGAAAGGATAAGAAATGCAAACCAAATATCAAACCAATAGCCTCTTCAATTGATGGCGATGCTAACCAAGATGTACAAGTGAAGGCTCACTCCTTCCTCACCCCAAACACACTTTGGTTGAGCCAAGGAGTTTTACAACTATTCTAGTTAACCCTCAACAACCTACACTTGAAAGATCACTCACCCAATTAAGAACTATTTTATACAAATGAGGCAACCTTCACCAAGGTTTTACCACTTCAAGTGATAGGTTCACCTTCACCAAGGTTTTACTTCTCCTAGAGAGAAACGTTCACTTGAGCAACCTCACAACCCAACTTCCCCAACCCCTTATACAACCAACAAAGAATCTTTCTACTCAAAAATCTCACTTGTAAGCTTGTATTTTGTGTTGGCAAAAGTCATTTGTCTTCTTGTGCTTTGGGGTATTTATAGAAGGTGAGAAATGGCTTCAAAAGGCTCTCTAACGGTCAAATATTAAATGCTGTCAAAACTAGCCGTTGGCCTGTCGGACGTCCGAACCACCTGTCGGACGTCCGAACCCTGCGTCCGAACGTCGTCAGAGAGTCATCAAATCTTTGCGAAATTTCTCGGACGTCCGATGCGATCGATGTGCGTCCGATGCGTGCGTCCGATCCTTCCGGACGTCCGATGCTTCCTCACGAGCGTCCGACAGAGTTTCCTTCTTGATGTTCTTCATCCTTTCGGACGTCCGATAGCGTCCGACATGAGTGCCCTGTTTTTGCTTCTTCTTTTATGCCACAAGAATCTGTTCTAACAAATTACTCACATAAAAACATTAACCCAAATCTACATATTGGTTTGTTAATCATCAAAACCAAGGATTGATCGACCAAGGTCAACAATCTCCCCCTTTTTGATGATGACAAACAAAATGAAATCAGGGTTAACGAAAGAATGAGTGGCACCAGGATCAATTAAAACTTTGGCAAAACGGTGGAAAATAGGGATCGTACCTTCTACGACCTCTGAGGAATCTGGGACCTGTTGAGGTTCTAATGAATATACTCGAGCTGGCACCTTAGGTTTCGTCCCATTCCCCTTATCCGGTCCTGTATTGGTCTTTGGCGCGGTCTGAGTTTCCTTTCCGTCTTGCTTTAAGAGTGGGCAGGTAGCAAGCTGGTGGTCTGCGCTTCCACATCGCAGACATTTGCCTCACTTCTTCCAGCAATTATCTTCGGAATGATTCGGCTTTCCGCAGTACCCACAAGGCCTGCGGGACGCCGAACCTGTACCCTTTTGGAAGTTTCCGCCTTGGCCTCTCCCGACTGGGCCACCCCTAGACTGAGCCCTTCTGCCGGAACCTGACTGTCGTCCACCTCCAGCTCCACGTCCGAACTTGGAGGGGATACCTTTATCCCCTTGTCCCGAGCTGCTTCCAGGAAAACCCCACTTTTTTGCCTGGAAGTTCCGTACTTGTACCCGAGCACTCTCTACCCGTTGGGCCTTCTCAACGGCCTCGCTAAAAGCATTGATTTGAGCCACTGCGAGGTCCTTCTGAATCTCCACGTTTAGCCCCTGGATAAAATGCCTAATTCGCCGTTGCTCCGTCACAATCAACTCAGGCGCAAATTTGGACAGGCGGGTGAATTGACTCTCGTATTCCGCCACAGATTGAGCCCCTTGGTAGAGTCGAATAAACTCATCTTCTTTCCTCTCCTGAACTAGAGGAGGGAAGAATTTCACGTTGAATTCCCTGATAAAATTCACCCAAGTCCTGGGCGTTTGTTCCCGTTCCCATTTTTGCCGTATTACGTTCCACCAGGAACGGGCCGCCCCTTCTAACTGGAAAACTGCAAAAGTCACCTGCCGTTCATCGGTGTAGTGCAAGGCTGCAAAAATATCGACCATCTTTTCGAGCCACCTCTCGGCAACATCCGGATCGGGCCCCCCAATAAACTTGGGTGGAGCAAACTTTTGGAATCGTTCGAGAGCTCTGTCTTCGCTCTCGACATGGTTGCCAGGGTTTCCAGGGTTAGGGTTTGGGTTCTGGCCTTGTTGCTGCACCACTTGTACGAGCAAGTTAGTCATTTGCTGCATAGCAGCAGCGATTTGCACATTGGGGCCAGGGTTAGGTCCAAAAGAGGTTTTGTGAGAACCCGTATATCCCCTAATAATTTTTCTAGGGTTTATCCCCTTTAATTGCATGTTTTCTGCATTTTCTGGCTTAGGAAATTTTCTTGGTGGATTTTATGAGTAATTATAGTTTTTAGATGATTTTTCTAGCATTGGGTAGTTTTTGAAAAATTAAGGATATATAAAGGACGTGGGCCCCACTAGTGCGAAAAGTTCGGAAAAATTCGGCCAATTAGGTTAAATTCGGATACTGTGTAAAATTTATCGGGTGTAAAGAGATAAGTAGAGTGTGTGAAATGATTGATGTGAGAGAGAAAAGAATGGATAGGAATGCATTAATGAAGTGCCACGTGTCACTTGGTGATTGGTTTTGACTTAAGAACACTATTCACGTTTTTTGACTTTTGACCAAAATTGGTTAAATATCTAAAAATTTCATAAAAAATCACCATTTTCTTTCACCTTGTGGCCGGCCCTCTCTCTTGCCAAGAAGGAAGAAAACTTCTTCAATCTTCAAGCTTTCCACTAGCTCAAATCATCCAAATCAATCACACAAACTAGTTTCCACTCCATACAATCTTTCCATTTAGTGTTAGTGGTGAGTTTGGTGAAGTTTTTGGAAGAGCTAAGGTGGTCTACAACTCCTCTTCTCTTGTTTACTTGGTAAGTGATGATTGAACATCCTCTTATATCTAATGATGCTTATTTTGTGCCTAATGGTGGCTTGAGTGATGGAATGTGTGATTTATTTCTTGATTTGAAGTGATTTGGTGAAGTTTTTATAGTTTTGAGGAATTTTCTGGTTTAATATGAATGGGATGTTTTGGCTATTTTTGATGATTGGCAATGGCTTATAAAGACTCTAGTAGGTGTGAATTAGTGATAAAGGCAACCAATTTTGGGTTTGGAGTGAAATGAGAAAAGTTAGGGTTCTTCAACCCCTTTTCTGTCCGGTTTTGTATCTCAGGTTTAGAGGCCGAATTGGCTTTTGCTCAAAACATGAAAGTTGTAGGTATTGATGTGGTTGAGGTGCCTGTAAAATTTCAGGTCATTTGGAGTAGTTTAGAGTGAGATATGTCGATTTTACTGTTGCTGTTCTGGGTGATCAGAATGTGCGATCTGCGATTGTAATCGTCTGTTTTGACTGGAATTGGTTTGGATTTTGATGTTGGTGTCTTCTGATGAAATGTATCTTGATGTCTTAGCTATCATACGCCTTTTGAATCAATGCATTTGGACCTGTGTAGACTGAGTTGGACGAATTACAGTTTTGTGTGATTTGGGAACCTGCAATTACGGTTCTGGCTTGGTTTTCTGCATTTTTGACCTAGTTGTGCTAGGATTTGGACTGAGTGGCCTTCTACATTGTTGTAGCCCTGTCTTTTAGCTTCGAGACGGTGGGTCTTACGCCCTCATCCGATAAGTGTAGCGCATTTTGTACCATTACCGCACTAGGAGGCGAAAACTGTTTTTGTTGTTGGATCAATGAGTTCCATTTCCTGATTTTCTGGTTTGCTATTATGCCTATATATGCATATGAAACCCTATTGGGGTTGTGATTGGCATTGCTTTATGCCTCGTTATCGAGTCTCATTGCACTTGTTTGCATGTTCTAGGAAGTGACGGTGGTGCACGACGTTCGTTTAACGACGGTGTTTGAAACATCACCTACTTGAGAGTGAGTATACTACTCACTTAAATGTTACAATGTGGCTTTGTTATATGTGAATTTGATGCCTTGAAGGCTTATTTGGCTATTGTAAGTGATTGAGGTGAGGGTGTACTTGACCGCCCTCACCCCCTTGTGATTCCGTTAATGACTGATTACCGTTTTACTGACATACTGCACTTGCTATATGAGATATTGAATTCACTTCATGAAAAACTGATTTGGTGTCATTTGGACGAGTATCCAACGGCCTTACTGTATTACTGAGCTCAACCCCGTAGGTAGTCAATTGAATCGAGCCGGCGAGGGCTTGGTCGTGAAAATTGACATGCCACGGGGACTGTACTGGGGAATCTTGTAGTAATGAGACTCTTGGTTCCGGTATACTCGAGTATTACCAAAAGCTACTGATTGGAGTGCGGGCCCGGTTGGGGTATGTTTGGTGGAAGGAATTGGAGTGAAGTGGGTTCTACGGTTGGTACTCATAAACGTTGACGGAGAGTCAATGAGATTGGATCAAGAATATAAGCGTGGAAATGGGCTCTTGAGAGCCATCCGTATCCTTTTACTGATTTGTTTTATTCCTTAATTGTGTACTTGAAATGAAAGGTTATGCTTAAGTGATCTTTGTTGCTTATGTGGTAGTAACTCACTGAGCTTTAGCTCACTCCGTTCCATTTGTTTTCCTTACAGGAAAATGACTATTTTGAGAAAGGTTGTGCTAGTTGGTTGTCAAGTTGAGCTCACGTAAATGACTTTTGAATAGCTCCTTGAGGGTGAAAACCCTAAGTGTTTTGTTTCAACCAATGGTTGGTTGTAATTGGCTAATTGCACATGTATGAACTTATGGGATATTTTGGTATCCCGCTTTGGCTTGTAAATGTTGAATTTCACTGTATTTATGTTTGGTTGATGTTTGGATGGATTTCGGATCAATTCGGCTTTCAAACGGCAAAAGGAAATTTTTCGACTGAAGGGCACTGGATTGAATCCGGCCAGGAATCTGGCCGGATTGTCGGCCGGATTGCTTGGGAAAAATTTTGAATCCGGAAGTTAGCCACTGGACAGTATCCGGCCAAGAATCCGGCCGCTAATCCGGCCAGATTCCGGCCGGATTCCACTGTTCCAGGCACATTCTTCGTTTTCGTTTTTTTAAAATTTTGTTATTTGGTTACCTGTGGCTTGTTTGAGCGCGCTTTTACTTTCCCGAAACGTTTGGGATCGTGTGTATCTGCTCGTTAGTCCTGGCGAGAGTTGGGCAGGCAGTCCGCTAACCCCTTTGGTTCGCCTTAGGGGAAGGTGGGACTGTTACAGGTGGTATCAGAGCCACTTCGCGTGGTCTCTGCGTGGAGTGAGACTGGGCCAAGTGGTGTTGTGGTCCTAATTTCATGAATATGTCTAAGTGCTCGTTTGAGCATAAGTTATGAACCGGGCATGTGATAAGTGTACGAATCGTTAGCATGGGACTCGAGGAAGCTAGGTATGTATGTCGGGTAGGAATCTTTAATAATGATGGTTTACTCTTGGGACCGGCCGGCTCGAGTTGTGAATTATCTTAGATGGGATTCTTGCGCCCGGATACGAAAGATATGAGGGCCTAGGTTAGAAAGGATTTGGTGAACTAGTAAGGCCATTCCTTGGGGAAATCGTCTATGTTTGTTTCTGACTTGCCTGTACTTGACTCGACTGATTGTATATATGTGTGTGGCTTGATCTTGCTTGGCTTGTATATATACGTTTGTGATCCTGTTTGGACTGTATAAATATGTGTTATTGTGAGTGTTTTGAGTGTTACTTTTGAGTGTTACTTACATGCATTGTGCTCATTTTGGTTTAGTATTATTGCCTAGACCAAGTAAAACTCATGGAAGGTACACGGAGTGGTCGGGGACGTGGGCGCGGAACTAGACAACCCACACCGCTTAGGGGTACGGGGGAAACCTCGACTGGACCTGATTTTGAACCACGAGCCGACCCTAATGTGCAAATAGCTGCTGCTATGCAGAAAATGACAAACTTGCTTGCACAAGTAGTGCAGCAACAAGCCCAGAACCCAAACCCTAACCCTGGAAACCCCGGAAACCCTGGCCATCATGTCGAGAGCGACGATAGAGCTCTCGAACGCTTTCAAAAGTTCGCTCCGCCAAAGTTTGTTGGGGGACCCAACCCAGACGTTACCGAAAGATGGCTTGAAAAGATGGTTGATATATTTGCAGCCTTACACTACTCTGACGAACGGCAGGTGACGTTTGCCGTGTTCCAGCTTGAAGGGGCGGCCCGTTCCTGGTAGAACGTGATCCGACAGAAATGGGAACGGGAGCAGACACCCAGGACTTGGGTGAACTTTATTCGAGAGTTTAATGCAAAGTTCTTCCCTCCTCTAGTCCAGGAGAGGAAGGAGGACGAGCTTATTAGGCTCCGCCAAGGAGCTCAAACCGAGGCGGAATATGAGAGCCAATTCACCCGCCTATCCAAATTTGCGCCCGAACTCATCATGACCGAGCAACGAAGAATACGGCGATTTGTCCAGGGCCTGAACGTAGAAATCCAGAAGGACCTTGCGGCAGCCCAAATTAACGCCTTCAGCGAAGCAGTGGAGAAGGCACAACGAGTAGAGAATGCTAGGCTCCAGGTGAAAAACTTCCAGGCGAAAAAGAGGGGATTTCCAGGAAGTAGTTCGGGGCAGGGGGATGAAAGTACCCCTCCCAAGTTTGGGCGGGGAACGGGAGGAGTAAGAATGCCGGGAGTGTCACAAGAGAGCCTGTCAAGAGGAGGCTCGGCTTCTACAGCACGCGGACCCTGCGGGTATTGCGAAAAATTAAACCACTCAGAGGACAATTGCTGGAAGAAAGGAGGAAAATGCTTGCTCTGTGGGAGTGCCGAACATCAAATTGCTAACTGTCCAGCTCGCCTGCGCGAGCGGCAAGGGACTCTTCCACCAACTACGACCAACCCTGCCCAGTCGAAGGGGGACAAGGATGGATCGAAAGTGTCCTCTCGGGTGTACTCTTTAGAACAACATCAAGTCTTTGACCCATTAGAGGACGTGGAAGGTAAGAATTTCCTGAACCTGGCCAGTGAAGGGGGTACAGATTTGTTAGTTAAGTAAAATGCTCAATGTAATCCCGGAGTAGCCAATGATAAGGAATTTCGAGGACGAAATTCTTTTAAGGGGGAGAGAGTGTGAGAACCCGTATATCCCCTAATAATTTTTCTAGGGTTTATCCCCTTTAATTGCATGTTTTCTGCATTTTCTGGCTTAGGAAATTTTCTTGGTGGATTTTATGAGTAATTATAGTTTTTAGATGATTTTTCTAGCATTGGGTAGTTTTTGAAAAATTAAGGATATATAAAGGACGTGGGCCCCACTAGTGCGAAAAGTTCGGAAAAATTCGGCCAATTAGGTTAAATTCCGGATACTGTGTAAAATTTATCGGGTGTTAAGAGATAAGTAGAGTGTGTGAAATGATTGATGTGAGAGAGAAAAGAAAGGATAGGAATGCATTAATGAAGTGCCACGTGTCACTTGGTGATTGGTTTTGACTTAAGAACACTATTCACTTTTTTTGACTTTTGACCAAAATTGGTTAAATATCTAAAAAATTCACAAAAAATCACCATTTTCTTTCACCTTGTGGCCGGCCCTCTCTCTTGCCAAGAAGGAAGAAAACTTCTTCAATCTTCAAGCTTTCCACTAGCTCAAATCATCCAAATCAATCACACAACCTAGTTTCCACTCCATACAATCTTTCCATTTAGTGTTAGTGGTGAGTTTGGTGAAGTTTTTGGAAGAGCTAAGGTGGTCTACAACTCCTCTTCTCTTGTTTACTTGGTAAGTGATGATTGAACATCCTCTTATATCTAATGATGCTTATTTTGTGCCTAATGGTGGCTTGAGTGATGGAATGTGTGATTTATTTCTTGATTTGAAGTGATTTGGTGAAGTTTTTATATTTTTGAGGAATTTTCTGGTTTAATATGAATGGGATGTTGTGGCTATTTTTGATGATTGGCAATGGCTTATAAAGACTCTAGTAGGTGTGAATTAGTGATAAAGGCAACCAATTTTGGGTTTGGAGTGAAATGAGAAAAGTTAGGGTTCTTCAACCCCTTTTCTGTCCGGTTTTGTATCTCAGGCTTAGAGGCCGAATTGTCTTTTGCTCAAAACATGAAAGTTGTAGGTATTGATGTGGTAGAGGTGCCTGTAAAATTTCAGGTCATTTGGAGTAGTGTAGAGTGAGATATGTCTATTTTACTGTTGCTGTTCTGGGTGATCAGAATGTGCGATCTGCGATTGTAATCGTCTGTTTTGACTGGAATTGGTTTGGATTTTGATATTGGTGTCTTCTGATGAAATGTAACTTGATATCTTATCTATCATACGCCTTTGGAATCAATGCATTTGGACCTGTGTAGACTGAGTTGGATGAATTACCGTTTTGTGTGATTTGGGAACCTGCAATTACGGTTCTGGCTTGGTTTTCTGCATTTTTGACCTAGTTGTGCTAGGATTTGGACTGAGTGACCTTCTACATTGTTGTAGCCCTGTCTTTTAGCTTCGAGACGGTGGGTCTTACGCCCTCATCCGATAAGTGTAGCGCATTTTGTGCCATTACCGCACTAGGAGGCGAAAACTGTTTTTGTTGTTGGATCAATGAGTTCCATTTCCTGATTTTCTGGTTTGCTATTATGCCTATATATGCATATGAAACCCTATTGGGGTTGTGATTGGCATTGCTTTATGCCTCGTTATCGAGTCTCATTGCACTTGTTTGCATGTTCTAGGAAGTGACGGTGGTGCACGACGTTCGTTTAACGACGGTGTTTGAAACATCACCTACTTGAGAGTGAGAATACTACTCACTTAAATGTTACAATGTGGCTTTGTTATATGTGAATTTGATGCCTTGAAGGCTTATTTGGCTATTGGAAGTGATTGAGGTGAGGGTGTACTTGACCGCCCTCACCCCCTTGTGATTCCGTTAATGACTGATTACCGTTTTACTGACATACTGCACTTGCTATATGAGATATTGAATTCACTTCATGAAAAACTGATTTGGTGTCATTTGGACGAGTATCCAACGGCCTTACTGTATTACTGAGCTCAACCCCGTAGGTAGTCAATTGAATCGAGCCGGCGAGGGCTTGGTCGTGAAAATTGACATGCCACGGGGACTGTACTGGGGAATCTTGTAGTAATGAGACTCTTGGTTCCAGTATACTCGAGTATTACCAAAAGCTACTGATTGGAGTGCGGGCCCGGTTGGGGTATGTTTGGTGGAAGGAATTGGAGTGAAGTGGGTTCTACGGTTGGTACTCATAAACGTTGACGGAGAGTCAATGAGATTGGATCAAGAATATAAGCGTGGAAATGGGCTCTTGAGAGCCATCCGTATCCTTTTACTGATTTGTTTTATTCCTTAATTGTGTACTTGAAATGAAAGGTTATGCTTAAGTGATCTTTGTTGCTTATGTGGTAGTAACTCACTGAGCTTTAGCTCACTCCGTTCCATTTGTTTTCCTTACAGGAAAATGACTATTTTGAGAAAGGTTGTGCTAGTTGGTTGTCAAGTTGAGCTCACGTAAATGACTTTTGAATAGCTCCTTGAGGGTGAAAACCCTAAGTGTTTTGTTTCAACCAATGGTTGGTTGTAATTGGCTAATTGCACATGTATGAACTTATGGGATATTTTGGTATCCCGCTTTGGCTTGTAAATGTTGAATTTCACTGTATTTATGTTTGGTTGATGTTTGGATGGATTTCGGATCAATTCGGCTTTCAAACGGCAAAAGGAAATTTTTCGACTGAAGGGCACTGGATTGAATCCGGCCAGGAATCTGGCCGGATTGTCGGCCGGATTGCTTGGGAAAAATTTTGAATCCGGAAGTTAGCCACTGGACAGTATCCGGCCAAGAATCCGGCCGCTAATCCGGCCAGATTCCGGCCGGATTCCACTGTTCCAGGCACATTCTTCGTTTTCGTTTTTTTAAAATTTTGTTATTTGGTTACCTGTGGCTTGTTTGAGCGCGCTTTTACTTTCCCGAAACGTTTGGGATCGTGTGTATCTGCTCGTTAGTCCTGGCGAGAGTTGGGCAGGCAGTCCGCTAACCCCTTTGGTTCGCCTTAGGGGAAGGTGGGACTGTTACAGGTGGTATCAGAGCCACTTCGCGTGGTCTCTGCGTGGAGTGAGACTGGGCCAAGTGGTGTTGTGGTCCTAATTTCATGAATATGTCTAAGTGCTCGTTTGAGCATAAGTTATGAACCGGGCATGTGATAAGTGTACGAATCGTTAGCATGGGACTCGAGGAAGCTAGGTATGTATGTCGGGTAGGAATCTTTAATAATGATGGTTTACTCTTGGGACCGGCCGGCTCGAGTTGTGAATTATCTTAGATGGGATTCTTGCGCCCGGATACGAAAGATATGAGGGCCTAGGTTAGAAAGGATTTGGTGAACTAGTAAGGCCATTCCTTGGGGAAATCGTCTATGTTTGTTTCTGACTTGCCTGTACTTGACTCGACTGATTGTATATATGTGTGTGGCTTGATCTTGCTTGGCTTGTATATATACGTTTGTGATCCTGTTTGGACTGTATAAATATGTGTTATTGTGAGTGTTTTGAGTGTTACTTTTGAGTGTTACTTACATGCATTGTGCTCATTTTGGTTTAGTATTATTGCCTAGACCAAGTAAAACTCATGGAAGGTACACGGAGTGGTCGGGGACGTGGGCGCGGAACTAGACAACCCACACCGCTTAGGGGTACGGGGGAAACCTCGACTGGACCTGATTTTGAACCACGAGCCGACCCTAATGTGCAAATAGCTGCTGCTATGCAGAAAATGACAAACTTGCTTGCACAAGTAGTGCAGCAACAAGCCCAGAACCCAAACCCTAACCCTGGAAACCCCGGAAACCCTGGCCATCATGTCGAGAGCGACGATAGAGCTCTCGAACGCTTTCAAAAGTTCGCTCCGCCAAAGTTTGTTGGGGGACCCAACCCAGACGTTACCGAAAGATGGCTTGAAAAGATGGTTGATATATTTGCAGCCTTACACTACTCTGACGAACGGCAGGTGACGTTTGCCGTGTTCCAGCTTGAAGGGGCGGCCCGTTCCTGGTAGAACGTGATCCGACAGAAATGGGAACGGGAGCAGACACCCAGGACTTGGGTGAACTTTATTCGAGAGTTTAATGCAAAGTTCTTCCCTCCTCTAGTCCAGGAGAGGAAGGAGGACGAGCTTATTAGGCTCCGCCAAGGAGCTCAAACCGAGGCGGAATATGAGAGCCAATTCACCCGCCTATCCAAATTTGCGCCCGAACTCATCATGACCGAGCAACGAAGAATACGGCGATTTGTCCAGGGCCTGAACGTAGAAATCCAGAAGGACCTTGCGGCAGCCCAAATTAACGCCTTCAGCGAAGCAGTGGAGAAGGCACAACGAGTAGAGAATGCTAGGCTCCAGGTGAAAAACTTCCAGGCGAAAAAGAGGGGATTTCCAGGAAGTAGTTCGGGGCAGGGGGATGAAAGTACCCCTCCCAAGTTTGGGCGGGGAACGGGAGGAGTAAGAATGCCGGGAGTGTCACAAGAGAGCCTGTCAAGAGGAGGCTCGGCTTCTACAGCACGCGGACCCTGCGGGTATTGCGAAAAATTAAACCACTCAGAGGACAATTGCTGGAAGAAAGGAGGAAAATGCTTGCTCTGTGGGAGTGCCGAACATCAAATTGCTAACTGTCCAGCTCGCCTGCGCGAGCGGCAAGGGACTCTTCCACCAACTACGACCAACCCTGCCCAGTCGAAGGGGGACAAGGATGGATCGAAAGTGTCCTCTCGGGTGTACTCTTTAGAACAACATCAAGTCTTTGACCCATTAGAGGACGTGGAAGGTAAGAATTTCCTGAACCTGGCCAGTGAAGGGGGTACAGATTTGTTAGTTAAGTAAAATGCTCAATGTAATCCCGGAGTAGCCAATGATAAGGAATTTCGAGGACGAAATTCTTTTAAGGGGGAGAGAGTGTGAGAACCCGTATATCCCCTAATAATTTTTCTAGGGTTTATCCCCTTTAATTGCATGTTTTCTGCATTTTCTGGCTTAGGAAATTTTCTTGGTGGATTTTATGAGTAATTATAGTTTTTAGATGATTTTTCTAGCATTGGGTAGTTTTTGAAAAATTAAGGATATATAAAGGACGTGGGCCCCACTAGTGCGAAAAGTTCGGAAAAATTCGGCCAATTAGGTTAAATTCCGGATACTGTGTAAAATTTATCGGGTGTTAAGAGATAAGTAGAGTGTGTGAAATGATTGATGTGAGAGAGAAAAGAAAGGATAGGAATGCATTAATGAAGTGCCACGTGTCACTTGGTGATTGGTTTTGACTTAAGAACACTATTCACTTTTTTTGACTTTTGACCAAAATTGGTTAAATATCTAAAAAATTCACAAAAAATCACCATTTTCTTTCACCTTGTGGCCGGCCCTCTCTCTTGCCAAGAAGGAAGAAAACTTCTTCAATCTTCAAGCTTTCCACTAGCTCAAATCATCCAAATCAATCACACAACCTAGTTTCCACTCCATACAATCTTTCCATTTAGTGTTAGTGGTGAGTTTGGTGAAGTTTTTGGAAGAGCTAAGGTGGTCTACAACTCCTCTTCTCTTGTTTACTTGGTAAGTGATGATTGAACATCCTCTTATATCTAATGATGCTTATTTTGTGCCTAATGGTGGCTTGAGTGATGGAATGTGTGATTTATTTCTTGATTTGAAGTGATTTGGTGAAGTTTTTATATTTTTGAGGAATTTTCTGGTTTAATATGAATGGGATGTTGTGGCTATTTTTGATGATTGGCAATGGCTTATAAAGACTCTAGTAGGTGTGAATTAGTGATAAAGGCAACCAATTTTGGGTTTGGAGTGAAATGAGAAAAGTTAGGGTTCTTCAACCCCTTTTCTGTCCGGTTTTGTATCTCAGGCTTAGAGGCCGAATTGGCTTTTGCTCAAAACATGAAAGTTGTAGGTATTGATGTGGTAGAGGTGCCTGTAAAATTTCAGGTCATTTGGAGTAGTGTAGAGTGAGATATGTCTATTTTACTGTTGCTGTTCTGGGTGATCAGAATGTGCGATCTGCGATTGTAATCGTCTGTTTTGACTGGAATTGGTTTGGATTTTGATATTGGTGTCTTCTGATGAAATGTAACTTGATATCTTATCTATCATACGCCTTTGGAATCAATGCATTTGGACCTGTGTAGACTGAGTTGGATGAATTACCGTTTTGTGTGATTTGGGAACCTGCAATTACGGTTCTGGCTTGGTTTTCTGCATTTTTGACCTAGTTGTGCTAGGATTTGGACTGAGTGACCTTCTACATTGTTGTAGCCCTGTCTTTTAGCTTCGAGACGGTGGGTCTTACGCCCTCATCCGATAAGTGTAGCGCATTTTGTGCCATTACCGCACTAGGAGGCGAAAACTGTTTTTGTTGTTGGATCAATGAGTTCCATTTCCTGATTTTCTGGTTTGCTATTATGCCTATATATGCATATGAAACCCTATTGGGGTTGTGATTGGCATTGCTTTATGCCTCGTTATCGAGTCTCATTGCACTTGTTTGCATGTTCTAGGAAGTGACGGTGGTGCACGACGTTCGTTTAACGACGGTGTTTGAAACATCACCTACTTGAGAGTGAGAATACTACTCACTTAAATGTTACAATGTGGCTTTGTTATATGTGAATTTGATGCCTTGAAGGCTTATTTGGCTATTGGAAGTGATTGAGGTGAGGGTGTACTTGACCGCCCTCACCCCCTTGTGATTCCGTTAATGACTGATTACCGTTTTACTGACATACTGCACTTGCTATATGAGATATTGAATTCACTTCATGAAAAACTGATTTGGTGTCATTTGGACGAGTATCCAACGGCCTTACTGTATTACTGAGCTCAACCCCGTAGGTAGTCAATTGAATCGAGCCGGCGAGGGCTTGGTCGTGAAAATTGACATGCCACGGGGACTGTACTGGGGAATCTTGTAGTAATGAGACTCTTGGTTCCAGTATACTCGAGTATTACCAAAAGCTACTGATTGGAGTGCGGGCCCGGTTGGGGTATGTTTGGTGGAAGGAATTGGAGTGAAGTGGGTTCTACGGTTGGTACTCATAAACGTTGACGGAGAGTCAATGAGATTGGATCAAGAATATAAGCGTGGAAATGGGCTCTTGAGAGCCATCCGTATCCTTTTACTGATTTGTTTTATTCCTTAATTGTGTACTTGAAATGAAAGGTTATGCTTAAGTGATCTTTGTTGCTTATGTGGTAGTAACTCACTGAGCTTTAGCTCACTCCGTTCCATTTGTTTTCCTTACAGGAAAATGACTATTTTGAGAAAGGTTGTGCTAGTTGGTTGTCAAGTTGAGCTCACGTAAATGACTTTTGAATAGCTCCTTGAGGGTGAAAACCCTAAGTGTTTTGTTTCAACCAATGGTTGGTTGTAATTGGCTAATTGCACATGTATGAACTTATGGGATATTTTGGTATCCCGCTTTGGCTTGTAAATGTTGAATTTCACTGTATTTATGTTTGGTTGATGTTTGGATGGATTTCGGATCAATTCGGCTTTCAAACGGCAAAAGGAAATTTTTCGACTGAAGGGCACTGGATTGAATCCGGCCAGGAATCTGGCCGGATTGTCGGCCGGATTGCTTGGGAAAAATTTTGAATCCGGAAGTTAGCCACTGGACAGTATCCGGCCAAGAATCCGGCCGCTAATCCGGCCAGATTCCGGCCGGATTCCACTGTTCCAGGCACATTCTTCGTTTTCGTTTTTTTAAAATTTTGTTATTTGGTTACCTGTGGCTTGTTTGAGCGCGCTTTTACTTTCCCGAAACGTTTGGGATCGTGTGTATCTGCTCGTTAGTCCTGGCGAGAGTTGGGCAGGCAGTCCGCTAACCCCTTTGGTTCGCCTTAGGGGAAGGTGGGACTGTTACAGGTGGTATCAGAGCCACTTCGCGTGGTCTCTGCGTGGAGTGAGACTGGGCCAAGTGGTGTTGTGGTCCTAATTTCATGAATATGTCTAAGTGCTCGTTTGAGCATAAGTTATGAACCGGGCATGTGATAAGTGTACGAATCGTTAGCATGGGACTCGAGGAAGCTAGGTATGTATGTCGGGTAGGAATCTTTAATAATGATGGTTTACTCTTGGGACCGGCCGGCTCGAGTTGTGAATTATCTTAGATGGGATTCTTGCGCCCGGATACGAAAGATATGAGGGCCTAGGTTAGAAAGGATTTGGTGAACTAGTAAGGCCATTCCTTGGGGAAATCGTCTATGTTTGTTTCTGACTTGCCTGTACTTGACTCGACTGATTGTATATATGTGTGTGGCTTGATCTTGCTTGGCTTGTATATATACGTTTGTGATCCTGTTTGGACTGTATAAATATGTGTTATTGTGAGTGTTTTGAGTGTTACTTTTGAGTGTTACTTACATGCATTGTGCTCATTTTGGTTTAGTATTATTGCCTAGACCAAGTAAAACTCATGGAAGGTACACGGAGTGGTCGGGGACGTGGGCGCGGAACTAGACAACCCACACCGCTTAGGGGTACGGGGGAAACCTCGACTGGACCTGATTTTGAACCACGAGCCGACCCTAATGTGCAAATAGCTGCTGCTATGCAGAAAATGACAAACTTGCTTGCACAAGTAGTGCAGCAACAAGCCCAGAACCCAAACCCTAACCCTGGAAACCCCGGAAACCCTGGCCATCATGTCGAGAGCGACGATAGAGCTCTCGAACGCTTTCAAAAGTTCGCTCCGCCAAAGTTTGTTGGGGGACCCAACCCAGACGTTACCGAAAGATGGCTTGAAAAGATGGTTGATATATTTGCAGCCTTACACTACTCTGACGAACGGCAGGTGACGTTTGCCGTGTTCCAGCTTGAAGGGGCGGCCCGTTCCTGGTAGAACGTGATCCGACAGAAATGGGAACGGGAGCAGACACCCAGGACTTGGGTGAACTTTATTCGAGAGTTTAATGCAAAGTTCTTCCCTCCTCTAGTCCAGGAGAGGAAGGAGGACGAGCTTATTAGGCTCCGCCAAGGAGCTCAAACCGAGGCGGAATATGAGAGCCAATTCACCCGCCTATCCAAATTTGCGCCCGAACTCATCATGACCGAGCAACGAAGAATACGGCGATTTGTCCAGGGCCTGAACGTAGAAATCCAGAAGGACCTTGCGGCAGCCCAAATTAACGCCTTCAGCGAAGCAGTGGAGAAGGCACAACGAGTAGAGAATGCTAGGCTCCAGGTGAAAAACTTCCAGGCGAAAAAGAGGGGATTTCCAGGAAGTAGTTCGGGGCAGGGGGATGAAAGTACCCCTCCCAAGTTTGGGCGGGGAACGGGAGGAGTAAGAATGCCGGGAGTGTCACAAGAGAGCCTGTCAAGAGGAGGCTCGGCTTCTACAGCACGCGGACCCTGCGGGTATTGCGAAAAATTAAACCACTCAGAGGACAATTGCTGGAAGAAAGGAGGAAAATGCTTGCTCTGTGGGAGTGCCGAACATCAAATTGCTAACTGTCCAGCTCGCCTGCGCGAGCGGCAAGGGACTCTTCCACCAACTACGACCAACCCTGCCCAGTCGAAGGGGGACAAGGATGGATCGAAAGTGTCCTCTCGGGTGTACTCTTTAGAACAACATCAAGTCTTTGACCCATTAGAGGACGTGGAAGGTAAGAATTTCCTGAACCTGGCCAGTGAAGGGGGTACAGATTTGTTAGTTAAGTAAAATGCTCAATGTAATCCCGGAGTAGCCAATGATAAGGAATTTCGAGGACGAAATTCTTTTAAGGGGGAGAGAGTGTGAGAACCCGTATATCCCCTAATAATTTTTCTAGGGTTTATCCCCTTTAATTGCATGTTTTCTGCATTTTCTGGCTTAGGAAATTTTCTTGGTGGATTTTATGAGTAATTATAGTTTTTAGATGATTTTTCTAGCATTGGGTAGTTTTTGAAAAATTAAGGATATATAAAGGACGTGGGCCCCACTAGTGCGAAAAGTTCGGAAAAATTCGGCCAATTAGGTTAAATTCCGGATACTGTGTAAAATTTATCGGGTGTTAAGAGATAAGTAGAGTGTGTGAAATGATTGATGTGAGAGAGAAAAGAAAGGATAGGAATGCATTAATGAAGTGCCACGTGTCACTTGGTGATTGGTTTTGACTTAAGAACACTATTCACTTTTTTTGACTTTTGACCAAAATTGGTTAAATATCTAAAAAATTCACAAAAAATCACCATTTTCTTTCACCTTGTGGCCGGCCCTCTCTCTTGCCAAGAAGGAAGAAAACTTCTTCAATCTTCAAGCTTTCCACTAGCTCAAATCATCCAAATCAATCACACAACCTAGTTTCCACTCCATACAATCTTTCCATTTAGTGTTAGTGGTGAGTTTGGTGAAGTTTTTGGAAGAGCTAAGGTGGTCTACAACTCCTCTTCTCTTGTTTACTTGGTAAGTGATGATTGAACATCCTCTTATATCTAATGATGCTTATTTTGTGCCTAATGGTGGCTTGAGTGATGGAATGTGTGATTTATTTCTTGATTTGAAGTGATTTGGTGAAGTTTTTATATTTTTGAGGAATTTTCTGGTTTAATATGAATGGGATGTTGTGGCTATTTTTGATGATTGTCAATGGCTTATAAAGACTCTAGTAGGTGTGAATTAGTGATAAAGGCAACCAATTTTGGGTTTGGAGTGAAATGAGAAAAGTTAGGGTTCTTCAACCCCTTTTCTGTCCGGTTTTGTATCTCAGGCTTAGAGGCCGAATTGGCTTTTGCTCAAAACATGAAAGTTGTAGGTATTGATGTGGTAGAGGTGCCTGTAAAATTTCAGGTCATTTGGAGTAGTGTAGAGTGAGATATGTCTATTTTACTGTTGCTGTTCTGGGTGATCAGAATGTGCGATCTGCGATTGTAATCGTCTGTTTTGACTGGAATTGGTTTGGATTTTGATATTGGTGTCTTCTGATGAAATGTAACTTGATATCTTATCTATCATACGCCTTTGGAATCAATGCATTTGGACCTGTGTAGACTGAGTTGGATGAATTACCGTTTTGTGTGATTTGGGAACCTGCAATTACGGTTCTGGCTTGGTTTATTTCCTGATTTTCTGGTTTGCTATTATGCCTATATATGCATATGAAACCCTATTGGGGTTGTGATTGGCATTGCTTTATGCCTCGTTATCGAGTCTCATTGCACTTGTTTGCATGTTCTAGGAAGTGACGGTGGTGCACGACGTTCGTTTAACGACGGTGTTTGAAACATCACCTACTTGAGAGTGAGAATACTACTCACTTAAATGTTACAATGTGGCTTTGTTATATGTGAATTTGATGCCTTGAAGGCTTATTTGGCTATTGGAAGTGATTGAGGTGAGGGTGTACTTGACCGCCCTCACCCCCTTGTGATTCCGTTAATGACTGATTACCGTTTTACTGACATACTGCACTTGCTATATGAGATATTGAATTCACTTCATGAAAAACTGATTTGGTGTCGTTTGGACGAGTATCCAACGGCCTTACTGTATTACTGAGCTCAACCCCGTAGGTAGTCAATTGAATCGAGCCGGCGAGGGCTTGGTCGTGAAAATTGACATGCCACGGGGACTGTACTGGGGAATCTTGTAATAATGAGACTCTTGGTTCCGGTATACTCGAGTATTACCAAAAGCTACTGATTGGAGTGCGGGCCCGGTTGGGGTATGTTTGGTGGAAGGAATGAGAGTGAAGTGGGTTCTACGGTTGGTACTCATAAACGTTGACGGAGAGTCAATGAGATTGGATCAAGAATATAAGCGTGGAAATGGGCTCTTGAGAGCCATCCGTATCCTTTTACTGATTTTTCTGTCCGGTTTTGTATCTCAGGCTTAGAGGCCGAATTGTCTTTTGCTCAAAACATGAAAGTTGTAGGTATTGATGTGGTAGAGGTGCCTGTAAAATTTCAGGTCATTTGGAGTAGTGTAGAGTGAGATATGTCTATTTTACTGTTGCTGTTCTGGGTGATCAGAATGTGCGATCTGCGATTGTAATCGTCTGTTTTGACTGGAATTGGTTTGGATTTTGATATTGGTGTCTTCTGATGAAATGTAACTTGATATCTTATCTATCATACGCCTTTGGAATCAATGCATTTGGACCTGTGTAGACTGAGTTGGATGAATTACCGTTTTGTGTGATTTGGGAACCTGCAATTACGGTTCTGGCTTGGTTTTCTGCATTTTTGACCTAGTTGTGCTAGGATTTGGACTGAGTGACCTTCTACATTGTTGTAGCCCTGTCTTTTAGCTTCGAGACGGTGGGTCTTACGCCCTCATCCGATAAGTGTAGCGCATTTTGTGCCATTACCGCACTAGGAGGCGAAAACTGTTTTTGTTGTTGGATCAATGAGTTCCATTTCCTGATTTTCTGGTTTGCTATTATGCCTATATATGCATATGAAACCCTATTGGGGTTGTGATTGGCATTGCTTTATGCCTCGTTATCGAGTCTCATTGCACTTGTTTGCATGTTCTAGGAAGTGACGGTGGTGCACGACGTTCGTTTAACGACGGTGTTTGAAACATCACCTACTTGAGAGTGAGAATACTACTCACTTAAATGTTACAATGTGGCTTTGTTATATGTGAATTTGATGCCTTGAAGGCTTATTTGGCTATTGGAAGTGATTGAGGTGAGGGTGTACTTGACCGCCCTCACCCCCTTGTGATTCCGTTAATGACTGATTACCGTTTTACTGACATACTGCACTTGCTATATGAGATATTGAATTCACTTCATGAAAAACTGATTTGGTGTCATTTGGACGAGTATCCAACGGCCTTACTGTATTACTGAGCTCAACCCCGTAGGTAGTCAATTGAATCGAGCCGGCGAGGGCTTGGTCGTGAAAATTGACATGCCACGGGGACTGTACTGGGGAATCTTGTAGTAATGAGACTCTTGGTTCCAGTATACTCGAGTATTACCAAAAGCTACTGATTGGAGTGCGGGCCCGGTTGGGGTATGTTTGGTGGAAGGAATTGGAGTGAAGTGGGTTCTACGGTTGGTACTCATAAACGTTGACGGAGAGTCAATGAGATTGGATCAAGAATATAAGCGTGGAAATGGGCTCTTGAGAGCCATCCGTATCCTTTTACTGATTTGTTTTATTCCTTAATTGTGTACTTGAAATGAAAGGTTATGCTTAAGTGATCTTTGTTGCTTATGTGGTAGTAACTCACTGAGCTTTAGCTCACTCCGTTCCATTTGTTTTCCTTACAGGAAAATGACTATTTTGAGAAAGGTTGTGCTAGTTGGTTGTCAAGTTGAGCTCACGTAAATGACTTTTGAATAGCTCCTTGAGGGTGAAAACCCTAAGTGTTTTGTTTCAACCAATGGTTGGTTGTAATTGGCTAATTGCACATGTATGAACTTATGGGATATTTTGGTATCCCGCTTTGGCTTGTAAATGTTGAATTTCACTGTATTTATGTTTGGTTGATGTTTGGATGGATTTCGGATCAATTCGGCTTTCAAACGGCAAAAGGAAATTTTTCGACTGAAGGGCACTGGATTGAATCCGGCCAGGAATCTGGCCGGATTGTCGGCCGGATTGCTTGGGAAAAATTTTGAATCCGGAAGTTAGCCACTGGACAGTATCCGGCCAAGAATCCGGCCGCTAATCCGGCCAGATTCCGGCCGGATTCCACTGTTCCAGGCACATTCTTCGTTTTCGTTTTTTTAAAATTTTGTTATTTGGTTACCTGTGGCTTGTTTGAGCGCGCTTTTACTTTCCCGAAACGTTTGGGATCGTGTGTATCTGCTCGTTAGTCCTGGCGAGAGTTGGGCAGGCAGTCCGCTAACCCCTTTGGTTCGCCTTAGGGGAAGGTGGGACTGTTACAGGTGGTATCAGAGCCACTTCGCGTGGTCTCTGCGTGGAGTGAGACTGGGCCAAGTGGTGTTGTGGTCCTAATTTCATGAATATGTCTAAGTGCTCGTTTGAGCATAAGTTATGAACCGGGCATGTGATAAGTGTACGAATCGTTAGCATGGGACTCGAGGAAGCTAGGTATGTATGTCGGGTAGGAATCTTTAATAATGATGGTTTACTCTTGGGACCGGCCGGCTCGAGTTGTGAATTATCTTAGATGGGATTCTTGCGCCCGGATACGAAAGATATGAGGGCCTAGGTTAGAAAGGATTTGGTGAACTAGTAAGGCCATTCCTTGGGGAAATCGTCTATGTTTGTTTCTGACTTGCCTGTACTTGACTCGACTGATTGTATATATGTGTGTGGCTTGATCTTGCTTGGCTTGTATATATACGTTTGTGATCCTGTTTGGACTGTATAAATATGTGTTATTGTGAGTGTTTTGAGTGTTACTTTTGAGTGTTACTTACATGCATTGTGCTCATTTTGGTTTAGTATTATTGCCTAGACCAAGTAAAACTCATGGAAGGTACACGGAGTGGTCGGGGACGTGGGCGCGGAACTAGACAACCCACACCGCTTAGGGGTACGGGGGAAACCTCGACTGGACCTGATTTTGAACCACGAGCCGACCCTAATGTGCAAATAGCTGCTGCTATGCAGAAAATGACAAACTTGCTTGCACAAGTAGTGCAGCAACAAGCCCAGAACCCAAACCCTAACCCTGGAAACCCCGGAAACCCTGGCCATCATGTCGAGAGCGACGATAGAGCTCTCGAACGCTTTCAAAAGTTCGCTCCGCCAAAGTTTGTTGGGGGACCCAACCCAGACGTTACCGAAAGATGGCTTGAAAAGATGGTTGATATATTTGCAGCCTTACACTACTCTGACGAACGGCAGGTGACGTTTGCCGTGTTCCAGCTTGAAGGGGCGGCCCGTTCCTGGTAGAACGTGATCCGACAGAAATGGGAACGGGAGCAGACACCCAGGACTTGGGTGAACTTTATTCGAGAGTTTAATGCAAAGTTCTTCCCTCCTCTAGTCCAGGAGAGGAAGGAGGACGAGCTTATTAGGCTCCGCCAAGGAGCTCAAACCGAGGCGGAATATGAGAGCCAATTCACCCGCCTATCCAAATTTGCGCCCGAACTCATCATGACCGAGCAACGAAGAATACGGCGATTTGTCCAGGGCCTGAACGTAGAAATCCAGAAGGACCTTGCGGCAGCCCAAATTAACGCCTTCAGCGAAGCAGTGGAGAAGGCACAACGAGTAGAGAATGCTAGGCTCCAGGTGAAAAACTTCCAGGCGAAAAAGAGGGGATTTCCAGGAAGTAGTTCGGGGCAGGGGGATGAAAGTACCCCTCCCAAGTTTGGGCGGGGAACGGGAGGAGTAAGAATGCCGGGAGTGTCACAAGAGAGCCTGTCAAGAGGAGGCTCGGCTTCTACAGCACGCGGACCCTGCGGGTATTGCGAAAAATTAAACCACTCAGAGGACAATTGCTGGAAGAAAGGAGGAAAATGCTTGCTCTGTGGGAGTGCCGAACATCAAATTGCTAACTGTCCAGCTCGCCTGCGCGAGCGGCAAGGGACTCTTCCACCAACTACGACCAACCCTGCCCAGTCGAAGGGGGACAAGGATGGATCGAAAGTGTCCTCTCGGGTGTACTCTTTAGAACAACATCAAGTCTTTGACCCATTAGAGGACGTGGAAGGTAAGAATTTCCTGAACCTGGCCAGTGAAGGGGGTACAGATTTGTTAGTTAAGTAAAATGCTCAATGTAATCCCGGAGTAGCCAATGATAAGGAATTTCGAGGACGAAATTCTTTTAAGGGGGAGAGAGTGTGAGAACCCGTATATCCCCTAATAATTTTTCTAGGGTTTATCCCCTTTAATTGCATGTTTTCTGCATTTTCTGGCTTAGGAAATTTTCTTGGTGGATTTTATGAGTAATTATAGTTTTTAGATGATTTTTCTAGCATTGGGTAGTTTTTGAAAAATTAAGGATATATAAAGGACGTGGGCCCCACTAGTGCGAAAAGTTCGGAAAAATTCGGCCAATTAGGTTAAATTCCGGATACTGTGTAAAATTTATCGGGTGTTAAGAGATAAGTAGAGTGTGTGAAATGATTGATGTGAGAGAGAAAAGAAAGGATAGGAATGCATTAATGAAGTGCCACGTGTCACTTGGTGATTGGTTTTGACTTAAGAACACTATTCACTTTTTTTGACTTTTGACCAAAATTGGTTAAATATCTAAAAAATTCACAAAAAATCACCATTTTCTTTCACCTTGTGGCCGGCCCTCTCTCTTGCCAAGAAGGAAGAAAACTTCTTCAATCTTCAAGCTTTCCACTAGCTCAAATCATCCAAATCAATCACACAACCTAGTTTCCACTCCATACAATCTTTCCATTTAGTGTTAGTGGTGAGTTTGGTGAAGTTTTTGGAAGAGCTAAGGTGGTCTACAACTCCTCTTCTCTTGTTTACTTGGTAAGTGATGATTGAACATCCTCTTATATCTAATGATGCTTATTTTGTGCCTAATGGTGGCTTGAGTGATGGAATGTGTGATTTATTTCTTGATTTGAAGTGATTTGGTGAAGTTTTTATATTTTTGAGGAATTTTCTGGTTTAATATGAATGGGATGTTGTGGCTATTTTTGATGATTGGCAATGGCTTATAAAGACTCTAGTAGGTGTGAATTAGTGATAAAGGCAACCAATTTTGGGTTTGGAGTGAAATGAGAAAAGTTAGGGTTCTTCAACCCCTTTTCTGTCCGGTTTTGTATCTCAGGCTTAGAGGCCGAATTGGCTTTTGCTCAAAACATGAAAGTTGTAGGTATTGATGTGGTAGAGGTGCCTGTAAAATTTCAGGTCATTTGGAGTAGTGTAGAGTGAGATATGTCTATTTTACTGTTGCTGTTCTGGGTGATCAGAATGTGCGATCTGCGATTGTAATCGTCTGTTTTGACTGGAATTGGTTTGGATTTTGATATTGGTGTCTTCTGATGAAATGTAACTTGATATCTTATCTATCATACGCCTTTGGAATCAATGCATTTGGACCTGTGTAGACTGAGTTGGATGAATTACCGTTTTGTGTGATTTGGGAACCTGCAATTACGGTTCTGGCTTGGTTTTCTGCATTTTTGACCTAGTTGTGCTAGGATTTGGACTGAGTGACCTTCTACATTGTTGTAGCCCTGTCTTTTAGCTTCGAGACGGTGGGTCTTACGCCCTCATCCGATAAGTGTAGCGCATTTTGTGCCATTACCGCACTAGGAGGCGAAAACTGTTTTTGTTGTTGGATCAATGAGTTCCATTTCCTGATTTTCTGGTTTGCTATTATGCCTATATATGCATATGAAACCCTATTGGGGTTGTGATTGGCATTGCTTTATGCCTCGTTATCGAGTCTCATTGCACTTGTTTGCATGTTCTAGGAAGTGACGGTGGTGCACGACGTTCGTTTAACGACGGTGTTTGAAACATCACCTACTTGAGAGTGAGAATACTACTCACTTAAATGTTACAATGTGGCTTTGTTATATGTGAATTTGATGCCTTGAAGGCTTATTTGGCTATTGGAAGTGATTGAGGTGAGGGTGTACTTGACCGCCCTCACCCCCTTGTGATTCCGTTAATGACTGATTACCGTTTTACTGACATACTGCACTTGCTATATGAGATATTGAATTCACTTCATGAAAAACTGATTTGGTGTCATTTGGACGAGTATCCAACGGCCTTACTGTATTACTGAGCTCAACCCCGTAGGTAGTCAATTGAATCGAGCCGGCGAGGGCTTGGTCGTGAAAATTGACATGCCACGGGGACTGTACTGGGGAATCTTGTAGTAATGAGACTCTTGGTTCCAGTATACTCGAGTATTACCAAAAGCTACTGATTGGAGTGCGGGCCCGGTTGGGGTATGTTTGGTGGAAGGAATTGGAGTGAAGTGGGTTCTACGGTTGGTACTCATAAACGTTGACGGAGAGTCAATGAGATTGGATCAAGAATATAAGCGTGGAAATGGGCTCTTGAGAGCCATCCGTATCCTTTTACTGATTTGTTTTATTCCTTAATTGTGTACTTGAAATGAAAGGTTATGCTTAAGTGATCTTTGTTGCTTATGTGGTAGTAACTCACTGAGCTTTAGCTCACTCCGTTCCATTTGTTTTCCTTACAGGAAAATGACTATTTTGAGAAAGGTTGTGCTAGTTGGTTGTCAAGTTGAGCTCACGTAAATGACTTTTGAATAGCTCCTTGAGGGTGAAAACCCTAAGTGTTTTGTTTCAACCAATGGTTGGTTGTAATTGGCTAATTGCACATGTATGAACTTATGGGATATTTTGGTATCCCGCTTTGGCTTGTAAATGTTGAATTTCACTGTATTTATGTTTGGTTGATGTTTGGATGGATTTCGGATCAATTCGGCTTTCAAACGGCAAAAGGAAATTTTTCGACTGAAGGGCACTGGATTGAATCCGGCCAGGAATCTGGCCGGATTGTCGGCCGGATTGCTTGGGAAAAATTTTGAATCCGGAAGTTAGCCACTGGACAGTATCCGGCCAAGAATCCGGCCGCTAATCCGGCCAGATTCCGGCCGGATTCCACTGTTCCAGGCACATTCTTCGTTTTCGTTTTTTTAAAATTTTGTTATTTGGTTACCTGTGGCTTGTTTGAGCGCGCTTTTACTTTCCCGAAACGTTTGGGATCGTGTGTATCTGCTCGTTAGTCCTGGCGAGAGTTGGGCAGGCAGTCCGCTAACCCCTTTGGTTCGCCTTAGGGGAAGGTGGGACTGTTACAGGTGGTATCAGAGCCACTTCGCGTGGTCTCTGCGTGGAGTGAGACTGGGCCAAGTGGTGTTGTGGTCCTAATTTCATGAATATGTCTAAGTGCTCGTTTGAGCATAAGTTATGAACCGGGCATGTGATAAGTGTACGAATCGTTAGCATGGGACTCGAGGAAGCTAGGTATGTATGTCGGGTAGGAATCTTTAATAATGATGGTTTACTCTTGGGACCGGCCGGCTCGAGTTGTGAATTATCTTAGATGGGATTCTTGCGCCCGGATACGAAAGATATGAGGGCCTAGGTTAGAAAGGATTTGGTGAACTAGTAAGGCCATTCCTTGGGGAAATCGTCTATGTTTGTTTCTGACTTGCCTGTACTTGACTCGACTGATTGTATATATGTGTGTGGCTTGATCTTGCTTGGCTTGTATATATACGTTTGTGATCCTGTTTGGACTGTATAAATATGTGTTATTGTGAGTGTTTTGAGTGTTACTTTTGAGTGTTACTTACATGCATTGTGCTCATTTTGGTTTAGTATTATTGCCTAGACCAAGTAAAACTCATGGAAGGTACACGGAGTGGTCGGGGACGTGGGCGCGGAACTAGACAACCCACACCGCTTAGGGGTACGGGGGAAACCTCGACTGGACCTGATTTTGAACCACGAGCCGACCCTAATGTGCAAATAGCTGCTGCTATGCAGAAAATGACAAACTTGCTTGCACAAGTAGTGCAGCAACAAGCCCAGAACCCAAACCCTAACCCTGGAAACCCCGGAAACCCTGGCCATCATGTCGAGAGCGACGATAGAGCTCTCGAACGCTTTCAAAAGTTCGCTCCGCCAAAGTTTGTTGGGGGACCCAACCCAGACGTTACCGAAAGATGGCTTGAAAAGATGGTTGATATATTTGCAGCCTTACACTACTCTGACGAACGGCAGGTGACGTTTGCCGTGTTCCAGCTTGAAGGGGCGGCCCGTTCCTGGTAGAACGTGATCCGACAGAAATGGGAACGGGAGCAGACACCCAGGACTTGGGTGAACTTTATTCGAGAGTTTAATGCAAAGTTCTTCCCTCCTCTAGTCCAGGAGAGGAAGGAGGACGAGCTTATTAGGCTCCGCCAAGGAGCTCAAACCGAGGCGGAATATGAGAGCCAATTCACCCGCCTATCCAAATTTGCGCCCGAACTCATCATGACCGAGCAACGAAGAATACGGCGATTTGTCCAGGGCCTGAACGTAGAAATCCAGAAGGACCTTGCGGCAGCCCAAATTAACGCCTTCAGCGAAGCAGTGGAGAAGGCACAACGAGTAGAGAATGCTAGGCTCCAGGTGAAAAACTTCCAGGCGAAAAAGAGGGGATTTCCAGGAAGTAGTTCGGGGCAGGGGGATGAAAGTACCCCTCCCAAGTTTGGGCGGGGAACGGGAGGAGTAAGAATGCCGGGAGTGTCACAAGAGAGCCTGTCAAGAGGAGGCTCGGCTTCTACAGCACGCGGACCCTGCGGGTATTGCGAAAAATTAAACCACTCAGAGGACAATTGCTGGAAGAAAGGAGGAAAATGCTTGCTCTGTGGGAGTGCCGAACATCAAATTGCTAACTGTCCAGCTCGCCTGCGCGAGCGGCAAGGGACTCTTCCACCAACTACGACCAACCCTGCCCAGTCGAAGGGGGACAAGGATGGATCGAAAGTGTCCTCTCGGGTGTACTCTTTAGAACAACATCAAGTCTTTGACCCATTAGAGGACGTGGAAGGTAAGAATTTCCTGAACCTGGCCAGTGAAGGGGGTACAGATTTGTTAGTTAAGTAAAATGCTCAATGTAATCCCGGAGTAGCCAATGATAAGGAATTTCGAGGACGAAATTCTTTTAAGGGGGAGAGAGTGTGAGAACCCGTATATCCCCTAATAATTTTTCTAGGGTTTATCCCCTTTAATTGCATGTTTTCTGCATTTTCTGGCTTAGGAAATTTTCTTGGTGGATTTTATGAGTAATTATAGTTTTTAGATGATTTTTCTAGCATTGGGTAGTTTTTGAAAAATTAAGGATATATAAAGGACGTGGGCCCCACTAGTGCGAAAAGTTCGGAAAAATTCGGCCAATTAGGTTAAATTCCGGATACTGTGTAAAATTTATCGGGTGTTAAGAGATAAGTAGAGTGTGTGAAATGATTGATGTGAGAGAGAAAAGAAAGGATAGGAATGCATTAATGAAGTGCCACGTGTCACTTGGTGATTGGTTTTGACTTAAGAACACTATTCACTTTTTTTGACTTTTGACCAAAATTGGTTAAATATCTAAAAAATTCACAAAAAATCACCATTTTCTTTCACCTTGTGGCCGGCCCTCTCTCTTGCCAAGAAGGAAGAAAACTTCTTCAATCTTCAAGCTTTCCACTAGCTCAAATCATCCAAATCAATCACACAACCTAGTTTCCACTCCATACAATCTTTCCATTTAGTGTTAGTGGTGAGTTTGGTGAAGTTTTTGGAAGAGCTAAGGTGGTCTACAACTCCTCTTCTCTTGTTTACTTGGTAAGTGATGATTGAACATCCTCTTATATCTAATGATGCTTATTTTGTGCCTAATGGTGGCTTGAGTGATGGAATGTGTGATTTATTTCTTGATTTGAAGTGATTTGGTGAAGTTTTTATATTTTTGAGGAATTTTCTGGTTTAATATGAATGGGATGTTGTGGCTATTTTTGATGATTGTCAATGGCTTATAAAGACTCTAGTAGGTGTGAATTAGTGATAAAGGCAACCAATTTTGGGTTTGGAGTGAAATGAGAAAAGTTAGGGTTCTTCAACCCCTTTTCTGTCCGGTTTTGTATCTCAGGCTTAGAGGCCGAATTGGCTTTTGCTCAAAACATGAAAGTTGTAGGTATTGATGTGGTAGAGGTGCCTGTAAAATTTCAGGTCATTTGGAGTAGTGTAGAGTGAGATATGTCTATTTTACTGTTGCTGTTCTGGGTGATCAGAATGTGCGATCTGCGATTGTAATCGTCTGTTTTGACTGGAATTGGTTTGGATTTTGATATTGGTGTCTTCTGATGAAATGTAACTTGATATCTTATCTATCATACGCCTTTGGAATCAATGCATTTGGACCTGTGTAGACTGAGTTGGATGAATTACCGTTTTGTGTGATTTGGGAACCTGCAATTACGGTTCTGGCTTGGTTTTCTGCATTTTTGACCTAGTTGTGCTAGGATTTGGACTGAGTGACCTTCTACATTGTTGTAGCCCTGTCTTTTAGCTTCGAGACGGTGGGTCTTACGCCCTCATCCGATAAGTGTAGCGCATTTTGTGCCATTACCGCACTAGGAGGCGAAAACTGTTTTTGTTGTTGGATCAATGAGTTCCATTTCCTGATTTTCTGGTTTGCTATTATGCCTATATATGCATATGAAACCCTATTGGGGTTGTGATTGGCATTGCTTTATGCCTCGTTATCGAGTCTCATTGCACTTGTTTGCATGTTCTAGGAAGTGACGGTGGTGCACGACGTTCGTTTAACGACGGTGTTTGAAACATCACCTACTTGAGAGTGAGAATACTACTCACTTAAATGTTACAATGTGGCTTTGTTATATGTGAATTTGATGCCTTGAAGGCTTATTTGGCTATTGGAAGTGATTGAGGTGAGGGTGTACTTGACCGCCCTCACCCCCTTGTGATTCCGTTAATGACTGATTACCGTTTTACTGACATACTGCACTTGCTATATGAGATATTGAATTCACTTCATGAAAAACTGATTTGGTGTCATTTGGACGAGTATCCAACGGCCTTACTGTATTACTGAGCTCAACCCCGTAGGTAGTCAATTGAATCGAGCCGGCGAGGGCTTGGTCGTGAAAATTGACATGCCACGGGGACTGTACTGGGGAATCTTGTAGTAATGAGACTCTTGGTTCCGGTATACTCGAGTATTACCAAAAGCTACTGATTGGAGTGCGGGCCCGGTTGGGGTATGTTTGGTGGAAGGAATTGGAGTGAAGTGGGTTCTACGGTTGGTACTCATAAACGTTGACGGAGAGTCAATGAGATTGGATCAAGAATATAAGCGTGGAAATGGGCTCTTGAGAGCCATCCGTATCCTTTTACTGATTTGTTTTATTCCTTAATTGTGTACTTGAAATGAAAGGTTATGCTTAAGTGATCTTTGTTGCTTATGTGGTAGTAACTCACTGAGCTTTAGCTCACTCCGTTCCATTTGTTTTCCTTACAGGAAAATGACTATTTTGAGAAAGGTTGTGCTAGTTGGTTGTCAAGTTGAGCTCACGTAAATGACTTTTGAATAGCTCCTTGAGGGTGAAAACCCTAAGTGTTTTGTTTCAACCAATGGTTGGTTGTAATTGGCTAATTGCACATGTATGAACTTATGGGATATTTTGGTATCCCGCTTTGGCTTGTAAATGTTGAATTTCACTGTATTTATGTTTGGTTGATGTTTGGATGGATTTCGGATCAATTCGGCTTTCAAACGGCAAAAGGAAATTTTTCGACTGAAGGGCACTGGATTGAATCCGGCCAGGAATCTGGCCGGATTGTCGGCCGGATTGCTTGGGAAAAATTTTGAATCCGGAAGTTAGCCACTGGACAGTATCCGGCCAAGAATCCGGCCGCTAATCCGGCCAGATTCCGGCCGGATTCCACTGTTCCAGGCACATTCTTCGTTTTCGTTTTTTTAAAATTTTGTTATTTGGTTACCTGTGGCTTGTTTGAGCGCGCTTTTACTTTCCCGAAACGTTTGGGATCGTGTGTATCTGCTCGTTAGTCCTGGCGAGAGTTGGGCAGGCAGTCCGCTAACCCCTTTGGTTCGCCTTAGGGGAAGGTGGGACTGTTACAGGTGGTATCAGAGCCACTTCGCGTGGTCTCTGCGTGGAGTGAGACTGGGCCAAGTGGTGTTGTGGTCCTAATTTCATGAATATGTCTAAGTGCTCGTTTGAGCATAAGTTATGAACCGGGCATGTGATAAGTGTACGAATCGTTAGCATGGGACTCGAGGAAGCTAGGTATGTATGTCGGGTAGGAATCTTTAATAATGATGGTTTACTCTTGGGACCGGCCGGCTCGAGTTGTGAATTATCTTAGATGGGATTCTTGCGCCCGGATACGAAAGATATGAGGGCCTAGGTTAGAAAGGATTTGGTGAACTAGTAAGGCCATTCCTTGGGGAAATCGTCTATGTTTGTTTCTGACTTGCCTGTACTTGACTCGACTGATTGTATATATGTGTGTGGCTTGATCTTGCTTGGCTTGTATATATACGTTTGTGATCCTGTTTGGACTGTATAAATATGTGTTATTGTGAGTGTTTTGAGTGTTACTTTTGAGTGTTACTTACATGCATTGTGCTCATTTTGGTTTAGTATTATTGCCTAGACCAAGTAAAACTCATGGAAGGTACACGGAGTGGTCGGGGACGTGGGCGCGGAACTAGACAACCCACACCGCTTAGGGGTACGGGGGAAACCTCGACTGGACCTGATTTTGAACCACGAGCCGACCCTAATGTGCAAATAGCTGCTGCTATGCAGAAAATGACAAACTTGCTTGCACAAGTAGTGCAGCAACAAGCCCAGAACCCAAACCCTAACCCTGGAAACCCCGGAAACCCTGGCCATCATGTCGAGAGCGACGATAGAGCTCTCGAACGCTTTCAAAAGTTCGCTCCGCCAAAGTTTGTTGGGGGACCCAACCCAGACGTTACCGAAAGATGGCTTGAAAAGATGGTTGATATATTTGCAGCCTTACACTACTCTGACGAACGGCAGGTGACGTTTGCCGTGTTCCAGCTTGAAGGGGCGGCCCGTTCCTGGTAGAACGTGATCCGACAGAAATGGGAACGGGAGCAGACACCCAGGACTTGGGTGAACTTTATTCGAGAGTTTAATGCAAAGTTCTTCCCTCCTCTAGTCCAGGAGAGGAAGGAGGACGAGCTTATTAGGCTCCGCCAAGGAGCTCAAACCGAGGCGGAATATGAGAGCCAATTCACCCGCCTATCCAAATTTGCGCCCGAACTCATCATGACCGAGCAACGAAGAATACGGCGATTTGTCCAGGGCCTGAACGTAGAAATCCAGAAGGACCTTGCGGCAGCCCAAATTAACGCCTTCAGCGAAGCAGTGGAGAAGGCACAACGAGTAGAGAATGCTAGGCTCCAGGTGAAAAACTTCCAGGCGAAAAAGAGGGGATTTCCAGGAAGTAGTTCGGGGCAGGGGGATGAAAGTACCCCTCCCAAGTTTGGGCGGGGAACGGGAGGAGTAAGAATGCCGGGAGTGTCACAAGAGAGCCTGTCAAGAGGAGGCTCGGCTTCTACAGCACGCGGACCCTGCGGGTATTGCGAAAAATTAAACCACTCAGAGGACAATTGCTGGAAGAAAGGAGGAAAATGCTTGCTCTGTGGGAGTGCCGAACATCAAATTGCTAACTGTCCAGCTCGCCTGCGCGAGCGGCAAGGGACTCTTCCACCAACTACGACCAACCCTGCCCAGTCGAAGGGGGACAAGGATGGATCGAAAGTGTCCTCTCGGGTGTACTCTTTAGAACAACATCAAGTCTTTGACCCATTAGAGGACGTGGAAGGTAAGAATTTCCTGAACCTGGCCAGTGAAGGGGGTACAGATTTGTTAGTTAAGTAAAATGCTCAATGTAATCCCGGAGTAGCCAATGATAAGGAATTTCGAGGACGAAATTCTTTTAAGGGGGAGAGAGTGTGAGAACCCGTATATCCCCTAATAATTTTTCTAGGGTTTATCCCCTTTAATTGCATGTTTTCTGCATTTTCTGGCTTAGGAAATTTTCTTGGTGGATTTTATGAGTAATTATAGTTTTTAGATGATTTTTCTAGCATTGGGTAGTTTTTGAAAAATTAAGGATATATAAAGGACGTGGGCCCCACTAGTGCGAAAAGTTCGGAAAAATTCGGCCAATTAGGTTAAATTCCGGATACTGTGTAAAATTTATCGGGTGTTAAGAGATAAGTAGAGTGTGTGAAATGATTGATGTGAGAGAGAAAAGAAAGGATAGGAATGCATTAATGAAGTGCCACGTGTCACTTGGTGATTGGTTTTGACTTAAGAACACTATTCACTTTTTTTGACTTTTGACCAAAATTGGTTAAATATCTAAAAAATTCACAAAAAATCACCATTTTCTTTCACCTTGTGGCCGGCCCTCTCTCTTGCCAAGAAGGAAGAAAACTTCTTCAATCTTCAAGCTTTCCACTAGCTCAAATCATCCAAATCAATCACACAACCTAGTTTCCACTCCATACAATCTTTCCATTTAGTGTTAGTGGTGAGTTTGGTGAAGTTTTTGGAAGAGCTAAGGTGGTCTACAACTCCTCTTCTCTTGTTTACTTGGTAAGTGATGATTGAACATCCTCTTATATCTAATGATGCTTATTTTGTGCCTAATGGTGGCTTGAGTGATGGAATGTGTGATTTATTTCTTGATTTGAAGTGATTTGGTGAAGTTTTTATATTTTTGAGGAATTTTCTGGTTTAATATGAATGGGATGTTGTGGCTATTTTTGATGATTGTCAATGGCTTATAAAGACTCTAGTAGGTGTGAATTAGTGATAAAGGCAACCAATTTTGGGTTTGGAGTGAAATGAGAAAAGTTAGGGTTCTTCAACCCCTTTTCTGTCCGGTTTTGTATCTCAGGCTTAGAGGCCGAATTGGCTTTTGCTCAAAACATGAAAGTTGTAGGTATTGATGTGGTAGAGGTGCCTGTAAAATTTCAGGTCATTTGGAGTAGTGTAGAGTGAGATATGTCTATTTTACTGTTGCTGTTCTGGGTGATCAGAATGTGCGATCTGCGATTGTAATCGTCTGTTTTGACTGGAATTGGTTTGGATTTTGATATTGGTGTCTTCTGATGAAATGTAACTTGATATCTTATCTATCATACGCCTTTGGAATCAATGCATTTGGACCTGTGTAGACTGAGTTGGATGAATTACCGTTTTGTGTGATTTGGGAACCTGCAATTACGGTTCTGGCTTGGTTTTCTGCATTTTTGACCTAGTTGTGCTAGGATTTGGACTGAGTGACCTTCTACATTGTTGTAGCCCTGTCTTTTAGCTTCGAGACGGTGGGTCTTACGCCCTCATCCGATAAGTGTAGCGCATTTTGTGCCATTACCGCACTAGGAGGCGAAAACTGTTTTTGTTGTTGGATCAATGAGTTCCATTTCCTGATTTTCTGGTTTGCTATTATGCCTATATATGCATATGAAACCCTATTGGGGTTGTGATTGGCATTGCTTTATGCCTCGTTATCGAGTTTCATTGCACTTGTTTGCATGTTCTAGGAAGTGACGGTGGTGCATGACGTTCGTTTAACGACGGTGTTTGAAACATCACCTACTTGAGAGTGAGTATACTACTCACTTAAATGTTACAATGTGGCTTTGTTATATGTGAATTTGATGCCTTGAAGGCTTATTTGGCTATTGGAAGTGATTGAGGTGAGGGTGTACTTGACCGCCCTCACCCCCTTGTGATTCCGTTAATGACTGATTACCGTTTTACTGACATACTGCACTTGCTATATGAGATATTGAATTCACTTCATGAAAAACTGATTTGGTGTCGTTTGGACGAGTATCCAACGGCCTTACTGTATTACTGAGCTCAACCCCGTAGGTAGTCAATTGAATCGAGCCGGCGAGGGCTTGGTCGTGAAAATTGACATGCCACGGGGACTGTACTGGGGAATCTTGTAATAATGAGACTCTTGGTTCCGGTATACTCGAGTATTACCAAAAGCTACTGATTGGAGTGCGGGCCCGGTTGGGGTATGTTTGGTGGAAGGAATGGGAGTGAAGTGGGTTCTACGGTTGGTACTCATAAACGTTGACGGAGAGTCAATGAGATTGGATCAAGAATATAAGCGTGGAAATGGGCTCTTGAGAGCCATCCGTATCCTTTTACTGATTTGTTTTATTCCTTAATTGTGTACTTGTAATGAAAGGTTATGCTTAAGTGATCTTTGTTGCTTATGTGGTAGTAACTCACTGAGCTTTAGCTCACTCCGTTCCATTTGTTTTCCTTACAGGAAAATGACTATTTTGAGAAAGGTTGTGCTAGTTGGTTGTCAAGTTGAGCTCATGTAAATGACTTTTGAATAGCTCCTTGAGGGTGAAAACCCTAAGTGTTTTGTTTCAACCAATGGTTGGTTGTAATTGGCTAATTGCACATGTATGAACTTATGGGATATTTTGGTATCCCGCTTTGGCTTGTAAATGTTGAATTTCACTGTATTTATGTTTGGTTGATGTTTGGATGGATTTCGGATCAATTCGGCTTTCAAACGGCAAAAGGAAATTTTTCGACTGAAGGGCACTGGATTGAATCCGGCCAGGAATCTGGCCGGATTGTCGGCCGGATTGCTTGGGAAAAATTTTGAATCCGGAAGTTAGCCACTGGACAGTATCCGGCCAAGAATCCGGCCGCTAATCCGGCCAGATTCCGGCCGGATTCCACTGTTCCAGGCACATTCTTCGTTTTCGTTTTTTTAAAATTTTGTTATTTGGTTACCTGTGGCTTGTTTGAGCGCGCTTTTACTTTCCCGAAACGTTTGAGATCGCGTGTATCTGCTCGTTAGTCCTGGCGAGAGCTGGGCAGGCAGTCCGCTAACCCCTTTGGTTCACCTTAGGGGAAGGTGGGACTGTTACAGCTTTCCCCAGTACCCCTATCCAGTGTGGGTTGTCTATTACCGTGCCCATGCCCCCGTCCACTACGTGTGCCTTCCATGAACTTTACTTGGTCTAGACAAATGTACTAAACCAATATAAGAACAATGCATGTAAGTAAAACCCAAAACTTTTCCAAGCAGATATATACATTCCAAACAAGGCAAACAATACACATAGCAACAAGCAGTCAAGTCAAATACAGTCAAGTCAAGTACAAACATGGACAATCCCCAAGGGAATGGCCTCATCAAAAGAAATACACACGTAGCTAATCTAGACGTACAAAACGATTAGCTAAGGCTCTTTCCCTATCCGCCCTATGTACAGAAACAAAACTATCCAAAACAAACCCTAGGAGTCGTGACCTAGTCCGACGACGAGCTAGTAGACCCACCGGACGGAATGGATCCAACCCCAGCCTCAGGCCCAGCACATGAGTCCTCATCGCTCACGCCCTCGACCACATCAGTACAGAGGTTCAGGATCGAGGCAGCTCGAACCTTCACCTTTCGAGCTCTCTTGGACTCGCGCTCACGCGTCTCCCTAAGTTGAGTGCAGAGGTCATCAACCCTATCCTCTACCTCAAGCACATCATACTCTAGCCCCTTAATGTGCTCGGCCTGTCTCTCATTGGCCGCCCTCAGCTGGGTCACCTCGGCCTCAAGTCTAGCATTCTCTCCGGCCAACTCCTTACGCTCCTCGGCCACAGCAAACACTAGAGTGTTAGGGTAAGCATACTTATGTCGACACTCACACCGTCGAAGATGATTAGACGGGCTCCAACGCACGACGGGCTCCAACGTACAAGCTAGATGGTGTAAGTTGTAGCTATTTGCGGAAAATTTCCGGTTTGAACCAAAATTTCCAGGTTAGGGTTCCAATTTCTCACTATTCTGCCCGGCACTGTTGGACCTAGCTAGAGGATGAATTAGCCTTGGGTTAAAACATGAAAGTTGTAGAGGATGATATTTTATAGTTGCCTACAGAATTTCAGCTGAATCAGAGCAATGTATCCTGTGAAATGACTGAAATACCCCTGCTGTCCTGTTTCTGTCCGAAACTGAAATTCAGTTTTGGTAATTGGTTAATTTGATTGGGAATACGACTGATTTGGTTGTTGATATCTTCTTAAGAAATATAGCTTGGTATCTTAGCTTTCGGATGGCTTTGGAATCGCTTGAATTGGACTTAGGTAGCCTGAATTATGGTTATTTAACCAGAATGCAGTTTGTTAACCTGTTTATGCGGTTCTGGTTTGGTACATTGACATTTTGACCTAGTTTCACTACAAACTGGACTGAGTGGCCTTCTTCAACATTGTATCCCTTTTACTTAGCTTCGAAACAGTATAAATTACACCTCAATCCGACATGGATAGCTTCAGTTACGTTAATTCTGCTAAGCAACAGCAAACCTGCCTTTTGTTTTACAACCCAAACTTCGTTTTCGCATATGTCCTAGTTTGATTTTGCACTTATACGTTCCTTATGATTTTACTCTAGTGATATGTGGATTCAGTTTATGAATCATATTCGAGTCTTATGGTGGCTCTAATTAAAGGTGTTTGATAGCTTGTGATTTGTGGATGCTGAGGTTTGGTTGGAAAGTAAAGAAAGACAAGGGAAATGCTGTCAAAATTTTCGTGGAGCTTCTGCACAGTCTCGGGAAATTTGCTATATCTTGATGTAGGAATGTCGGAATTGAGTTTCATTTGTTGCATTTTAAACTAGATTCATAGGGCTATAAACCATGTAAATTTCAGACCCTGTTTATGTTTGTACCATTTATGGTGATTTTTTCAAAGTTGACTGAAATATTGTACCTGTTCTGTCTTTCACTGGATAAAGCAACAACTTGAAGCTTGAATTTGACTGACTTGCGTTCTGAATCTTATGAGGGTGTTTTCTGGAAAGTTATAGCCCTTTGAATGTATTTTCCAATGGTATAACTTTTACTAATTTTGGACTTACAAAACTTGAGATATGATTTTTCATATAGGGTTGCGCGAAACTGGAAAATCCTGTTTTCCTAGTATTGATCTTACTTTCATTTTTTACTTCAAATTTGAAGTTGGTCAGTCATTGTAGGTAGGGTTTTGAGGTTGTTCATGCCTTTAGGACTAATCGTTATCTTTTCACTCTAAAATCACCTCTTCGCTTTACATTAATGGTTCATTTGGATAGGCACCTGACTTGTAATCGAGTTTTACTTGCGAATTCCACTTATTAGGTTTTGGAGTCCAGTCTTTAAGTGTTTGCCTTGATTGTTCTAGGAGGTGCAAGCGAGTAAAGCCACACTTGGGAAGGAAACTTTTGAAATTATCCTTGTTTGATCAGGTGAGTGTACCACTCCCCTGAATTATTGCTAAACTGGTTTCCTGTACTTGCAAATTGCTAGTTGAATGTCTTTCCTGACTGTTTATCTTGTATGAGACGAGGGTGTACTTTATCACATTCGTTCTCTTGCCTGTACTGAACAAACTGGAATCTATTACTTGTACTTGTCATGTACTTGAACTTGTTACTTGCACTTGTTATGATGTCGTTTGGAAGAGTATCCAACGACCTTCCTGTTAAACCTGAGCTCAACCTCATGGGGAGTTAATTAAATCGAGCCAGCGAGGGCTTGGTCGAGATAATTGACAATCCATGGGGGAATCTTTGGGTATTGAGACTCTTGATTCCGGTATACTCGAGTATTACCATTCCTGTTCCTGTTTGGCGTTCGGGCCCGGTAAGGGGTATGTTTGGTGAACAGGATTTTGGCGTTAAAGTGGTGATCTACTGGACTGGTTCCTTTATTTGAACGTTGACGGAGGGTCAACAAGGCTGGATCAAGTATTGCAACGGGGATTTGGCTCCTGAGAGCCACCTGTATCCTTTAAGTTGTGATGTTCGTTCATTTCTTTTACTTGATGCGGATATGTGTCCTATAAATGTTTTCTCATGATCTCTACTGTTATATTTTTGGTACCTCATTGAGCTTCTAGCTCACCCCGTTTCGTTATCCTTGTTTTCCTTACAGGAAATCACTTTTTGAAGACTATGATGTTTGAAGCATGAGTTGAGCTAGTTTTAGTATTCTTTTGTATAGCTCCTCGATGGTTGGAAAACTTTAAATGTATTTTAACCAAACAATTCCCTTTTGAATTGTAATTTTGCAACCATGAGTTGATTTGGTTTGGAAATGTTATTTTCTAGGGTTATCTAAAGTTGTTGTGCTTGTTTGGGTTTCGGACAGTGAATGTTATCTTCTCGAAGTTCTTTTGAACGGTTGGTAGGGTTTACACTCGTTCCGGATCCGTAGTCCCGGTGAGAGCTGGGCAGGCGGTCCGCCGAACCCTTTGGTTCGCCTTAGGGGGAGGTGGGGCCGTCACAGGCCACTGTTGGGCCTTCTTTCAGTCTTGAGCCGTTTAGTTATTGTTTGGATTTTTTACTAGTTGTAGGACTTGTTGAGTCATGGGTTCGGCCCACTTTGTCCAAGGATGGCCGAACCATTTCCCATTCCTTTAGTCTTTAGGTTTTCATTTGTCCCTTAACCTATATAAAGGCTCACTTTGTACGATTAAAGGGTAGACGTTTTATCAATAAAGTCTTGCTTTATTTCGATTCTTTTCAAGTGTGAAGATTTCGATCCTTTACTTGCTTTTGGCAAGGGTTCTTGAGCAATCTCGTGCTTGTCCTTGATTGTTCATCCGACCTATCCACTTGAGTATTCACCTCGATTGGAGTCGTCGTTCTACCGCCTTCAATCAATTCATGTCGTCCGTTTTGGTTTTAGATCCCGCAATCCAAGTCTTGGACAATCTCGCTAGATCCTTGGGCAATCGTGCTACGAGTCTCAAAACGTGTTGATCGAGGACCGTAACAAGTGTGGGCGTCACATTTCATCTAGAGCTGGTATACTTGTTGATAAGCCAAAAGCCATTTCATAGGGAGTTTCTACACTTGAAACTTGTTATAAACTTCCTTCTTATTTTGAAAGTGATATTTCTTTCTTTCTTTATCCATTTTCAAATTCATTGTACACTAATTTTGCTGTTTCGTTTGTAGGAACACAAGCTATCCGATCTAATCTAATTCCATCCATGCAAGATAAGCCAAATGAACATCAACTTGTGATAAGTTGTACAACCAAATATGGGATTTTTCTAAGCTGATTGAGCATCAATAGGAAGACCTTTATTTAATGCATGTGAACGGTAAGTTTGTGTGTAAGTTCATACGTCTTCTTGCTCATTGTGGGATTTATTGTGTAGGTTTAAATGAGACAATTCGTGTCAAAGGGTTGAGTAAAGAGTTTTGGAGTACTGCATGGTATTTCCACCAGCTTTACACAAGATGTTTCTTGTCTTGGAGAATGTCCTTGTTCGAGAGTATCATGAGGTTGTCTAAGCAAAATGTAACATGGCTCGTGATCGTTTATCTATTTCCAACATTGTTTTCCTATAAGCACACTGTTGATTTGTGGACAAATCGCTTTCAAGAGAAGAGGAATGATATGAACATGGGATCCAATGATTTATGTTCAAGTCGTACAAAAGATTGATTCATTGGAGTTCATCAAATCATCCATTGGAGTCGTCAAAGCCGAGATCCCTTCCTTGATTTTCCTTAGTTTTAGTCATTTATGTTAGTTATAGGTTTTTGTCATTTGTTTAATGGCTGGTTAAGTGTGATTTGCTTTCTTAACGTTCCAGCCATGTGTTTGGTTAAATTCCAACGTTGGTTAGTTGGTTAATTAGTAAATTGGAGTTGTTACTTTGGTTGAATAAATGGCTAAAGGTCATGTGGACCATTAATTTGATTTGGTTAGTTTTTTATTCTAGTTGAGTTAGGGTTAAGGAAAGTAGTAAATTGTTTTCAAGTTTGATTAGGATTCGTTGAGTCTTGTAGCCTTAAGTCCAATGTTTTTCATAAATATGAATGAATTAAGAATTTTCCAACAACACTTGTGTGTTAGCGTTTTCTCTTAGATTCTTACTTGAATACTTGAGAGAGATTCTTGAGTTTCAATTGACTTATCAATCTAGAAATGTGCTAGTTTGTGGCGTCACTCTACCAACCAATCTTGGTTCACTAAGTTATTAGATTGTGGGTTAAGATCTTATCTTAGTTCATAATCTCGTGATTTAGAAGGGTCAAGGGTTATTCTGCAACCTTCAACTTGTTTCTTCGTCTAGATCTGAGGCTGTGTGGGATACGAGTTCAGGCTATCTTGATGGGTTCATATCACAGACTATAAGGATCTCCTTCCCATCCTTTGCCTCGTAGCTCATACAATAGGTGCACAAGCTCTCTCTCCTCATCGACCACTGTGAAAATCTGATACACTCCTCAGATTTTGATCAACAATACCAACAAGGTCCAAGTATTCATATTCGACACAAGACTAGAAGGATAAGATCAGTTGTAGGCAGAGCACGTCTTTTATGACGACCCGAAAAATTAGGTTGTATTTTATTTTATTTCTTTGAATGCATTTTCTTTACTTGAAATTATTGCCTTAATTTCCTAGATATTTTATAAGTGAGTCAAGTTTTTTAATCATTTTCCTTGAATAAGTTGGTTCATGTTAAGTTCGTAGCGCATTATGGACGTGGGACCCGCTAGTGCGGTAAGTGTGATAAAATTTGGACGAATAGGTGGAGTTTTACATAAAGGGATGTTATTTTATAAGGTGCTAAGGGATAATTAGAGGTTAACTAAATAGATTAGTTTTGGAAGACAAAGAGATGAGCATAAACCCTAAGGAGCCATTCGTCGCGAAACCGTTGGGAGTTGGACTTTGACCAAGACCTTATTAACTTTACTAAAATCAAACATTGACCAAATTTTCTTCATTTTCATCTTGCTTTAGCCGAAAATTGGAGAGGAAAAATAAGAGAAGAAACTTCATCTTTCACCTCACAAACTTGTTTGAATCTTGAGTTTAGCCAACCATCTTGCAAACTGCTCCACAAAAGTTGATCACTAAGGAAGATTAAAGATGTTGGTGGAGTGATTTTGGAGGAAGAAGCATTAAATTTCCATATTTCTTGGGGTTACAAGGTAACTTTGGCAAGAAACTCCTCTTTACTTCTAATACTAGCACATTAGTGGTTTAGAGTTGAAAATTGGTGATTTTATGAGAAATTTCATGGTTTGAAGTGGAGCTATGGAAATTTTTAGATTTTATGGTGAAATTTCTGCCCATATATGATGCTTAAAGGTTGGCCATGGTTTGATAGTTTTACTATGTGAAATATCTAGTTTTTATATGCTGTTTGACTTGCCTAAAGAAAATTTCAGTTTGTATGTGAAATTTTCAGGTTAGGGTTCCAAAATTCAGCTTGCTTGTGGTTGGTTTTTGAGTATATATTGGCTCTAATTGGATGGTGTTGTGGCCTTAATTAAGTGTATTTGATAGCTTATGATTTGTGGTTGCGATTGCGGTTGAATTGAGATGAAATTTGGTGTTGAGTGAGGATGGAAAGTAAAGAAAACAATGGGAGGTGCTGCTGAAAATTTTCCGCAGGGAACCTTGAGCAGTCTTGGGAAATCTATTATATCTTGGTGCAGAAAAGTTGGAATTTGAGTTTCGTTTATTGTGTTTGTAACTAGATTCAGGGTGCTTTCAACCGTGAGAATTTCATAATTTTTCTCAATTCCTATGAATATTTGTGATTTTTCAAAGTTGACTGAATTTTCATACCTGTTCTATCTTTTTACTGGATGAAGCAGAAATTTTAGGTTAGAATTTGACTGACTTGTGGACAGAATCTTACAAATGTGTCTTCTGGTCAAGAAGATCGCTGCCCTTGGGTATTTCTTTGCTGTTTGGGCCTAGTAAGGGATATATTTGGTGGACGAAATTTGGTGTAAAGTGGTGATCTACGGACATTATACTTTCGTGGTTGACGAAGAGTCAACGAATCATGATCAAGCTACAGTGGAACTTGCTCCTGAGTGTAACTTATATCCTTTACCATGAATATGTTCTTTACTGTACACTTTTCCATGATTTATTTGGCTACTTGCTTAACTATATATTGGGTCATGATCTATTTGAGTTTGGCTTATTTCTTGATATCCGGTGTATGGTATCTAGCCTATTATTTTACCTGCTTGGTTATTTGGAATCAAGTGTTGGACGTAAAGTCGTTGGGTGAATCCCTCGACCAGTCTATAAAAATCAAGTGTTGGACGTAAAGTCGTTGGGTGAACCCTCGACCAGTTTATAAGAATCAAGTGTTGGACGTAAAGTCGTTGGGTGAATCCCTCGACTAGTTTATCCAGGGGGTATACTCGAGTACTACCGCTCTCATCTATCTTGTCGTGCGAGCCCGGAGCTGGGGTATGATCGGTGGCCGGAGTTAAGTAAAATAAGGAGTCCTACATGGACCGTAAGTAGTAAGAGTTGACGGAGGGTCAACTACGGTAAATTTTGATCAAGCGCGGAAAATGGCTCCTGAGAGCCCCCGTATCCTACTTTGTGCTGTTATGCGCTTTCCTAGTTGTTTACTTCAGTTGAAATCAATACGTGTTAGTTGTTTTATTTAATTGCATGTTTTGGGGCACCACTGAGCTTTAGCTCACCCCACGTTCATTTGTTTTCCTTGACAGGTCCTGGCACTTGAGCAAGACTTGAAATCTAGTTTCACTTTTATGCATGTAGTTTGAGTTAAACATTGTATCTTCTATTTTGGATTGCCACTTGAAGCTGGAAAATGTGTAAACCCTAATTCTGTCATTTGGCTGGTATGTATATATTTTTGTTGTGTGAAATTATATGTATTTGGGATGGTATGTGTGACGCCCCGAAAAGTATAAGTGTGAGAACCCGAAAATTTTCTAATTTTCTAGGGTTTATTTTATTTAATCGCCCGCCTTTTCTACGTTTTCTTTATTAGAAAAATTCCCCAGATAAAGTTTATGGGCAAAAATAGTTTTAAAATAATTTTTCTAGTATCGGTTAGTTTTTGAGAAATTAAAAGCGTATTTTGGACGTGGGACCCGCAAGTGCGGTAAATGCATTATATTTTTGACAACTTTTTGGAATGTTGTATTAAGTGATATTATTTTACAAAGTGTTAAGATATTTGTATTGGAGAGACAAAAAGATAAGTTTTGAACCAAAAGGTGACAAGTGTCACCATAAGATTAAGTCTTGGACTTTGACCATTTGACTTTACCTTACCTTTACCAAATAAATACCAAAAAATTGCCAAAAATCATCCTTATTTCTAAAGCTTCATAGCCGGATCTCTCTCAAAGGAAAAGAAAGAAAAGCTCTCAATTTCTTCCTTCTATTTCTTGCTCAATCTTCAAATCCAACCAATAAAACTCCAAATCATTCCATAAAATCTCTTTGCTAAGTGGTCTTGAGGTGTTTTGTGGAGTTGTTTGGAAAGCTAAGGTGACTAGTTGCTCTATCTCTTGTATTGCTAAGGTGAGTTGTGAATGACCCCTCTCCTTGCTCTAATGATGTTCAATTCATGATTAGTGGTGATATAAGGTGCAACTTTATGGATTATATCTTGATTTTGGTTGAATTGGTGAAGTTTTATAATTATTGGGGATTTTTCTGTTTTCATATGGATATGATTATGGGGTCATGTATGATGATTGGAAATGATGTTTAATGACTCTAGGAGGTGGAAAAAGTGATTAATTGCAACCAATTTCTGTTTTGGACCAAAAATTGAAAAGTGAGGGTTTTGTGATGAACATTCTGTCCGAATTTTTAGGTCATAGATAGAGGCCGAATTGGCCTTGGCTTAAAACATGAAAGTTGTAGGGAATGATATTTTAAAGGTGCCTACAAAATTTCAGGTCAATCGGAGTAGTGTGGAATGAGATAAGTCGAAATTACTATTACTGTCCTGGTTTTACCCGAATGTAAGAATTGCGCCTGTAATTGGTTGTTTTGGCTGGAATTTCTTCTGAATTGGTTTTTGAGGCCTTTTTATGAAATTTAGCCCTGTTTCTTAGCTTTCAGCTAGTTTTGGAATTTCTGGTTTTGGACTTGTAGAGCCTGAGTTATGATGTTTCCGCTAGAATGCGTTCTGTGAATCTATTTTTGTGATTCTGGTATGGTATCTTGCATTTTTGACCTGGTTACACTCGAAACTGGGTTGAGTGACCTTCTGCAATATTGTAGCCCTATCTCTTAGCTTCGAAACGGTGTATCTTGTACCTTCATCCGACAATCGTAGCGCCTTTGGTACCATTACCGCAAAATGACGTCCAAAACTATTTTTCTGGTTTTGAGCTTAACTTTCATTTCCGGACTTTTCCATAGCTTGACTTGTACTAGTACTCCTTGGAGCTTGCTGAATGGCTATTGGATGAACTTGTTGTTGTGTGTGTACCTTTGGGTTGGAATGAGGAAATAATGAAGCCATGATGGCTGGAAAAGTTAGTAAATTCAGGGGAAGTGCTGTCCGAACTTTGAAGGGATTTGTTTGCATTGAGTTTGTGATCTAAGACTTGGATTTGAGCAAGGCAATGTTATATGCTGGATGATTTCGGAGCCGTGGAGGTGAGTGACCCTAAACTATTTCCAAAGTACTTGTGAAATGTTTCTTACATTATTTACTTTTGAACTGTTTCCAAAGCTACTTTTGAACTGTTTTCTTGCATATCATGCGTGCTTATATGAAAGTGTTCCTTGTTTGATATATTTCCTTGACTTCATGACTTGTATTATTGATTGATAACGTGTTACGTGCTTTGAATGATTTCCAAAACGAGCTTTCTAGGCGAGTGTGTATTTTATCGCACTCGACCTAAATCAATGTGAAATTTTCATGATAAATGATTAAATGCTACTTGCGCATGAATGTAAGCCTTTTGGGCTGAACTGGCCATTGCCCCTTGTTACCGGTCGTCTCGAGCCAGAAACGGACTCGGTCGGGTGATTAGGGACCTGGGTGAACGTTTGGTATACTCGAGTATTACCTTTGTAGGTTGGTGGAGGTTGGTGGAAAATGATGCAATTTCAAATGAAAAAAAAAAAAGGAAATGACAGGAGAACGAGCGTATCTTTTCATGAATGTTACTATCGCTTTCCATTGTACATGTTTCTTGAATTATTGATACTCCATATTTAATGTTTTGTAAATGTTGTAATTGTTTCTAGACTTATCATTTGATTTATGACATCATTGAAAAGAAATATTGTTAAACCGATTCGATTACTGATTTTCTGGTTACTCGCTGAGCTTCTAGCTCACCCCAAAAATATTTTATTCCCCTCCACAGGGCTCAAAGCGAAGGAAGGCTTGTAGTACTTGTCCGCGTGATTGGTTGGATGGCCTTTATGTTGTACAGTTTGGATTTGGAATCATTTTATGTATAGTTGGGAATTGTTTCCGCTTTGCTTTTGACATGTAATTATTGGAGAATGTGATGTAATATTTGAGATTTATCTTGTAATCTGTTTGAGGAATGTAGTGAACGACTGAGTCCCGGCGAGAGCTGGGCAGGCGGCCCGCCGAACCCTCTGGTTCGCCTTAGGGGGAGGTGGGGCTGTCACAGTATGGCTTTAATCCTTGTAAGTAACGCGTGAAGTGTTTAAGAGCCGTCGATTGGCTATCTTATAAATGTTGTTATCTTTGAAGTTAATGAGGATTTAGTTATCAGTCTATTTGGAAGGAAACGGTGTTGTAACAGCTTAGTTTATTCTTCGGAAGGATTTGGGCTAGATTGCTTGCGTGAGTCCTGGAGAGAGCTAGGCAGACGGCCTGCCAACCCTCTGGTTCGCCTTAGGGGGAAGTGGGGTCGTCACAGGTGGTATCAGAGCTCTTATCGAGCTCGTGCCGGGAGAGGATTCTCGGACTGTGGGGATTGGCTTGTTAAGTGTGGAACAAAAGTCTATAGTTGGGGATATTAGATATGTATGTTGGATTGGAATCTAAGATATAGGTAAGTTACTCTTGGGACTGGCCAACCTGAGGTGTGAATTATCCTATTGTCAGATTCTTGTACCCGAATACCAGATATTTCATTCAATGGTATATTTGCAAATTGGGAAGAATTTAGTATGTTGCATCATTATGATGTGACTAGAAAGCATGATTAAATTTGGAAAAGTGAATCGAAAGGACCAAGTCTAGCTTTTGAAAGTTAAAGGTGAAGAGCCAATGGTGAGATCTTAAAGATTAGTGCTAATTCTGTATTTAAGATGAATAATTTTACTAGTCATTTAACGGTAAATGGAATATATGCCATCTCTTACCCAAAATATTGGTTTAGATATAGAATTTGAGTGAAATCGTAGTTTAAGTAAGAACTATGCAGTTGTGAATAGCTCTAAACCTTGAGGAGAGTTTTCAAAATTGAGGAGAGATGAGTTTGATGAATTTGCCATGTGAGGTGATTTCTCGATGGCATTTTGGCTACTTAAATTTTATTGGAGGATTATTTGGGGCTAATGTCCAATAGGATAAAGATAACTAGTTGTTAGGTCATTAGAAAAGCCAATGTATGAAATGTTTGAGATCATTTAGAATACCTAAGAGCCATTGATGTACTTAAGTAATGATCATATTATTTGATTTGATATTAGACGTAGTAGATCTACAATTTACTAAGGAAATTTGATTAGTGTTACTAATGGGGTAATTGGATTAGTAAATGCGCTTGAACGATTGCCACCTTGACTATGTTGGGATGAGTGAGTCGGAACTTTGCCATGTTTGAATATTGAATGTACTTAAAAAGACTTGTTTGACTTCTTACTAAAATGTACTTGAGCTTGATATATGCTGTAATCGTCTTTGTTATGTGGTGACTGGTGCTTGTTAAAGGATAGATATTACGATGGAATACGGAACTTTAATTGAAAAGATAGCTGATACAGCTCTAATGTTCAAAATGAGGTTGGCCTTACCTAAGGGAATTAAGTTCCTCACTCAGTTGCAAGCTAGATTATGGAGCACGACCTTTTGTAACTTTTGTCTATGATAGTTGAGGTGATGCTTGTGTTTTGGCCTGTATATTTTGTTAAGCATGATAGTTGTTCCCTTTTGAAGGATTTGAATGCTATAAATTCTGTATCTGATCATGTTGGCTTGTTAGTTTGTTTGGTAGTACACATGCAAAGTTTTATTTTCATTATCGACGCATGCAATGACATGCTCTTATTTTGGTTGATTGTTCTTTCTCTTGTAAGACCTTATTAAAAAAAAAAAAAATTTCCAAAATTTAGTTTCGTTCATTAGACTTAACAGTTGACAATAGCTCTTTTCACCGTGTAAAATTTTCAAATTTTCTTAAATCCTATGAGCATCGGAAATTTTCCTAAGATAAATGAAATGTCAAATCCATTCTTGCTTTTCCTATTTGTTAAAGCTGTAATTTAAGATCAAGATCCATTTATTTACAAATTTAATCTTGAAAGGATGCCTTTTGGGACAAAAGAAGCTGGATCATTTCTAAAATTGTTAATTTAAAAAAAAAATCGAATTCTAGTAAATCATTTTGGACAATTTGAGTACGACAATTTGGTGAGTGAAATCCTTAGAAAATATATCTTCATACTCGAGTTTCGAACTACATGATTGAGTCATTTGATTTAGTAAAAAAAAAAAAGGTAAATTTCGAGGATGTAATTTATTCTAAGGAGGGGAGGATGTGAGAACCCCGAAAAAAAAATATAAATATATATATATATATATATTCATGCATATTTCACTTGTACTTTGACTCTTTAATAAATTCTAGCATTATTTCTACTTGTCTTTAAATAAGTGCGTAAAAACAATTTTTATGTGATAAATAATATAATTGTGCAAAATATCGGACTATTTGAATTTTGCCAAGTTAAATTAATATTTCTTGATGTAGGTTATTTTATTTCTTTAATATTAATTCCTTGTATTTCAATAGTTAAATTTAGGTGTTAATAACGTTAAGTGTTAACGGGAACTTTAGCATTAAGACGAAATCGTTTTTAGATTAGAACCTTTATAATTATTTTTAGGACGATGAAATTTTGATAATTGAACCTTTACGAGATTAGCATTTTATTAGGCGTTTAAATTATATTTGGGGTAAGCTTTAGGATTCAATTAGAATTGAGGACTTGAGTAGAAAGTTGGAAGAAACGTGAAAAGGCTAAAATACCCTCCACTATCTCAAAAACTTTCATGCAAAACCAGACACACCCTCAACCAACCATAAAAGAATCAACATTTCCATTTCTGCCGCACTTCATTTTCATCTCCACTCTAACACTCAACCTCTTCTAACCGTGCACCATTTTCTCTCTACTATATCACTTCAAACCTCAGACCACTACAACATTTCCTCTCCACCTCGTTAATATCGACCGGGAGAAAGAGAGCTGCATCCTACATCCGTGAGTAGAAAAAAAAAAGAGAAACCGCAAGCTGCAACTTTCCTGTTCTAACCGAGAGAGGGTGAGAGCAAGAGATAACCGTGCAAGCTTCATTGCTTCCACCATCACCACTGAGAACTGCCATTTCATTCTTCACCTCAACCAGCCGTGATCAATTCAGTTACAACCATCACCGCTGCAACCACTGAACTCAGACCAACCATCCTCGCGTTTCAGCTTTCTGGTTGCGTGAGTAAGCTCCATTTGAGGTAATTTCTGGGTTTAAACTAGTTGATTATGGGTTGATGAAGCTGCTTGTAAGCATGCATGTGGGGTTTGTGCGGTCGGATGACAAATTAAGTTACAAGAAATCTGGTTGTGAAGGAATTGGAATTGCCGAGAGCTTGATCTGGAAATTTCAGCTTTAACCTGTGAATTTGTGATGATCTGAGTTTAATTGTGGGTTTAGCTAGTTAAAAACTGATAGATAGTTAATTATTTGGTGTTGCATGTGAATTGTATGGCTGGAAAATTTTCATTGGAAGCCGGCTGACTGCTGAACCAATTTTCCAGCTGAGTCGATGGAGTTGTTTGGGGAATTGTATGGGTAAATTAGTGTGAAATTTGCTGAAAAGTGTTTGTTTCTCTCGTGGTTGCATGTTTAGCTAACTAAAAAAAAACTGGATGATCAAGCTTTGCATGAGGTTAATTAACCTTGTTTAAGCAAGGAAAAGTGAAGGAATATAAAATCTGGTTTCATGCATGTCAACCGAGAGAGCTTGATGAATTTCTGGTTAGATAGTGATTTTGATGACATCCGAACTTGGTTTTGGATTAAATCTGGTAGATAGCTATTGATTTGAACATGCATATAGCTGAAATACGGGCTGCACGTTGATTTTTAACCGAGAATAATAATATTTGGCTGAAGGGAATTTTTGATAAGAAAAAAAATATGGAAGTTGGACCTAAGGTGAAGAACCGAGAACTTACATGTTTGTCTTACAGTTTGTGATTCCGGTAAAATGGAAATTTATGTTTGGTAATACATGTAATTTGTTAGCTTTATGTGTTAAGTGAAGTTTAGTTGAAGAAACTAAGGGAAAAGTTGGAATTTTGGGTGAGACCGTGGGAGGAGAGTTACTGGAAATTTTTCCAAGTTGGCCGAATGTAGGAAATGGTGAAGTTTCCAACTATTTTTATGAACTTTGGCCTGGGATTCTTATGTTAAACTGGTATATGTACTGAATATTAACTTGGTTTGGACATGCATGAAAGATTTGAATATGAGTCATGGATAAAAAAAAAAAAAGAAAGAAAAGAAATCTGAATTTTGCGGCCTAGAAAAGGGGTTGAACATTTGATTAGTTTTCCTTCGAATCTTAGCTAAGATTGTCATATTGGATGTTAAAGATTTGCTTGTAGCTTGCTAGTTACCTTTTTGCGTGTTGAGTTGAAGTAAAACTTGAAGAAAATTATGGACAAAGCTCTATAATTAAACTGTTATATTGCTGGATATTGTTCAAGGTTGCTGGCTGATTTGGTTGGGACTTTTGGTGAGTTGATTTGCTGGATTTGTGTATTATTTACTTTAGCTTGGTTTGGACAGATTATAAGCTATACATTTAGTGTTTCTAGCAAGTAAAAGTTGGAGATCTAATGGACATCTTGGATTGAAATTTGCTGGAATTTTCTTGACTATCGCAACAAGAAAAGAAAATCTGAATTTTAGAATTATTTGGGGGTCAAGTTGGCTGTGGTTTTTCTTCTTGTTTTGGATTGAAATCCTGGTTGAATTGTGATTGAAAGTAATTGTTTGATGTCAAGAGCTAATGATTGATGAAGCTCTTGGCCATTTGAGTAAATTTTTGCAAGAGTTTAATTTTGGTGAATTTGTTCAAGTGGTTGGCTGAAATGTATTTGGAAGGTCCATGGTTTGTGATTTGGAATTTGTTTTGGATACCTTGGACTTCCTTTGCTGAATTTTGTTTGGAATAAAATCGGTTGAGACCTAGGGCTAATGATTGACGAAGCCCTAGTGAGATTTCTATTTGAAATGTGAGTTTGCTATATTGACAAATCTGAAATATTACGTGCTTGTGAATCGGAATCGTAAGAAATCCGTTTTGGTCCTGTGAACTTGAGAAAGTTTTAAGCAAGTTATTTAAATATATCTTCACCTAGTATCGAACGATAAAACTTGGTATTGTACGTTAACGTTAGAAAGTGCTGTGTAGAAATTTTCTAAACTTTGCCGACCCGATATTTCTTCCTTTAGCTTAAACTAACCTTATTACTTTTAGAAAACGATTTCACTAGTTTCTAAAATCCCTAAGTCTTGTTTTACCTCCTTTTCCTTCCTTAAAATTTGTCCCTGGCTAGATGTCTAGAGGAACATTGACAAAATACGAGATTTTAATAATTTTTAACTAAAAAAAAATGTAGAAAACTTGCTCGGCAAGAAAACTTACTTCAAGTAAATTAGATTTAGTTGCACCTCTAGAAAGAAAAGTATTTTTAAGGAAACTATACGGAATATTTTGCTACTTTTACTAGTTTTAGTCTTAAGTGGATTGTCGAATTATTTCGAGAAAATAAATTATTTATATACTAGAAAATCTTTTATATTTATAAACCTAGAACTTGGATAGGAAACTTATAGTTCTTAAAACTTGGTTTTCTAGGGTTTAGCGAGGACGTGGATTTCGATTCCCAGCTTGATCTGTGACTTCACTCTTGGTGAGTGTCCCTGCTTGTTTTATGACTATTTGGTTACAGTGCTTTCTTGACTCGATATATGATAATTGCAAAGTGGTTTTTGATCCATCGAAGTGAGCAGTGTGTACTTTATCACGCTAGCCGTTCGAGTGGTGACTTGCTTGAAGTGTTTTTCGTGAATATCTTGCTTGCGCTTGCTAAGTGCTAAATTACTAGGCAGGGGAATGTACCACACCTTAAGGGTGGGAGGGCCTCTTATCCTGACCTGGTAATCAAGTGTTAGACGTAAAGTCGTTGGGTGAATCTCTCGACCAGTCTATAAAAATCAAGTGTTGGACGTAAAGTCGTTGGGTGAATCCCTCGACCAGTCTATAAAAATCAAGTGTTGGACGTCAAGTCGTTGGGTGAACCCCTCGACCAGTCTATAAGAATCAAGTGTTGGACGTAAAGTCGTTGGGTGAATCCCTCGACTAGTTTATCCAGGGGGTATACTCGAGTACTACCGCTCTCATCTATCTTGTCGTACGAGCCCAGAGCTGGGGTATGATCGGTGGCCGGAGTTAAGTAAACTAAGGAGTCCTACATGGACCGTAAGTAGTGAGAGTTGACGGAGGGTCAACTACGGAAAATTTTGATCAAGCGCGGAAAATGGATCCTGAGAGCCCCCGTATCCTACTTTGTGCTGTTATGCGCTTTCCTAGTTGTTTACTTCAGTTGAAATCAATACGTGTTAGTTGTTTTATTTAATTGCATGTTTTGGGGCACCACTGAGCTTTAGCTCACCCCACGTTCATTTGTTTTCCTTGACAGGTCCTGGCACTTGAGCAAGACTTGAAATCTAGTTTCACTTTTATGCATGTAGTTTGAGTTAAACATTGTATCTTCTATTTTGGATTGCCACTTGAAGCTGGAAAATGTGTAAACCCTAATTCTGTCATTTGGCTGGTATGTATATATTTTTGTTGTGTGAAATTATATGTATTTGGGATGGTATGGCTTTAATCCTTGTAAGTAACGCGTGAAGTGTTTAAGAGCCGTCGATTGGCTATCTTATAAATGTTGTTATCTTTGAAGTTAATGAGGATTTAGTTATCAGTCTATCTGGAAGGAAACGGTGTTGTAACAGCTTAGTTTATTCTTCGGGAGGATTTGGGCTAGATTGCTTGTGTGAGTCCTGGCGAGAGCTAGGCAAACGGCCCGCCAACCCTCTGGTTCGCCTTAGGGGGAAGTGGGGTCGTCACAGTACCAAAAAGTGAAGAGCACTAGAATAAGGGTCTATATCTTGATTGTACTTGAGGTAAGTTTCGATGGCAAAGGACAAGACGCGGAAGATTCTAATATTTGACCTAGTAATTGAACTAATCGAGGGGATTGGATCTAGGAGTGCTATCATGGACTAATCTAGGAATAGTTAGGTTGGGGTTCCTATTGATGATGGCTAGATTGTAGTGTACATTGGGAAATTAGCACTGAAGAGCTATTTCCCTTCTCCTATGAACGCGAAGACTTGATAAGTGTTTATTTGATTTTGAGGCGGTTTACCTGCAACTATACCGGTATTGTTACCCCTCTTGTGATATTTGATACCCGTAGTTTGGTTCTTGATAAACTATCCTTGCCTATACTTCTTTGATACCTATCCATTGATGTCAAAGTATGGACTTGGCTTGATTATTATCGTGTTGAGATCGAGAGTTTTGGAATTATGTATGGGGATTTGAGAAAAAGAATTTGGGTTCTATACCTGTATGCAAAAGCTTGAGATAGGGTGTGGAACTTTTGATATACGAAATATACTTTAGGGTTTCATTACGTACATAAGTGATAAGGGTACACCTTGTGTTAAGACCCTAGAATAAGAATAAGTGGCATAGTATCTTGAGGTGTTGCCTTACCTGTATTCCACCTTCTCATCTATCTTGTTTGAAAATAGCTAAGTTTAATCTCTCGTGGTTGGATTGGAAATGAATGAACTTAAAAGTTATATGATTAGAGTTCCAATTGTAGCATTCCAAAAGAGATTAGCTGAGCACTGGGAAGGATGATGGAAATAAGAATACTTAGAGAAAATTGAGCTACTGCACAAGAACATAGAACTGAAAAAGAAATACGAAGGGATTTCGAATGAAGTGCGGAATAAGTTTGAATTAGTGCATTCATCTAGTCGAATAGCATCTCAAGACATTTCTAGTAATAAAGGTAAAATGGGTGAAGAAAGTTCTCGCGATACTAAAAGGAAACGTAATGAGATGTATGAAGGTGAATTTGTTATGAAGGACAAAGAGAGAAAGAAATGAAAGAATTGACACTTCAAGAAAAGATACCTAGCTGCTAAGTGTGAAGCATGGAACAAAATTCATACGGGATTATATTATTTGAAAATTGGTGCAAGTTTTAGATGTAACTGTGAGGACCCGAAATTTTCATATTTTATTTTATTTTTCTGGCTTAATTAATTATTTACTCACCCGTTTTCTCTGAATAATTTATTTCAATCATTTTAAACATTTACATGGAATAATGTCTCAATTATATTTTTAACACGTCTCGTTAGTAAAATAAATTTTTCTAGGGCTCGTTTAACGAGAAATAAGGAGTACACGTTTTTCGAGGCTATGTTCGATCCGAGAGTACATTAGTCTTGGAGAATTAAGAATGATCCATAGTAGATTAAGAAAATTTAACTGAGAGATTATATGTGAGTTAAAGTTTAACCTTATACCGTGCGCGCGTCGAAAGTTTTCCGAAAGACGCGTTAGTACAATTAATTGGAGATTTGAGGAATTAATACTAGACTCATGTGAGAACTTATGTTTTTATTTCTAAAATAGTTATTTTCAGGGTTATTTACCTTAGTATTAGTTGGTTACATTATTGTTATAAAAATTTCTTAGAAATTGCACTTTATCGCGCACAAATTGGAAGTACGCGTTTTAGCGCGCGCGATTAATTGAGAGATTTTAGACCTTTATTTTTAGACTATTAAGAGTGAATAATAATAATATGGAAGGAAGTGCATTAGAGGTTTAGTGCACAAGTGAAACGAACTCGAGAGGAATCGGGCACAAAATGCGCGCGAACGCGCACTATTGAAGGGTTGACTTTTGGAACATTTTTCGCCACACACTTGAGCATCTTCAAGAAGCTTTTCCACCAGCCATTTCTCTCTCCTTTCTCCCTCAAGACAGCCGACTCTCTCAAGCAAGAAGGAGCAAGAAACTTTCTTCTTCATTTCTCCCAATCCAACCATCCATTTCACTCCAAACTTGCAACTTAAACTCAAGACCACTTGGAGATTCACTTAGGCAAGGAAAAGAGCTTCATTTCCACGGTTTCTTGGAGCTTTCTTGTGGCCAAAAATCTGACCTTTAGCATCTAAGAAGGTATCACATGATCTAACCCTTGAAACTTGTTATTTATGAGCTAGATTGAGCTTAGAAACTTGTAGCTTCTTATGGGTAACTTTGTTTGGTTATAAATCTTGTGAGTGGGCTCTATGAAATCCCACATTGGACTTGATGGGCTGATATGATGATTTTAGATGTTATATGTGTTGTTTTAGTGCTAAACTAGTGGATCTAAGTTGAGGAAGTGGAAAGAAATCAAAGGAAACTTGAAAGAGGAAAGGGCCGAATCTGCCCTGTTTGTACAGAGGCTTTAATTCAAAATTTTTGTAGTTAAATTGATTTGATTTTGATGTAAATATGTTGTGTAGGTTGTGTGGAAAGTTTCCACCAAAAATCATCCAATTTGGTTGGCCAAAAGTTGAGATTTCGAAAATTTGCCAAAACTAGAATTGTGTCCCGTATTGCTCTGGCAGTGATCTTCAAACAGCTATAACACTTTGCTCCGACGTCGAAATCGAGTGCCGCTTGTGGAACTAAAAACTAGACATTTCCATTTTCCAATGGTATAAAATGGATGCCCTGATTCTACCTGAGTGATCCGTACCAACCTTGTAAAATTGCCTGTTCTATTTCTCGTTTGTACTGGAAGCCCTGTTTTAAGCTGCAACTTGAGGCTCAATTATGAGGTAGTTTTGGACAGTATTTTAAAACAATTCCTTCTGAGAAATTGTAGCCCTATGAATGTAATTTTCAACGCCACCAATCATGCTCAATTCCAAGTTGAATTTAGTGAGTTGTGGCTGAATTTTGAAACTGACTCAGTGATGAAAAACCCTCTTTTTGGCTAGTTGAATGACTCTTTTTGAATTGGGACTTGTGATCCTGAAATTCTTGGTGTTAATCACCTACCAAATGTATCTTGGATATTTCTTAGACTTTTTTTTCATAAATGGACCAGATTTGAATCGTTTTCACTGGGCAAAATGTTCGAAAATGAAGAAGGAAGCAAAAGACAGATTGGTCTTGGGATTTTCTTGAATTTTGGTAGTTTAGTTCACTACCTTCCCGTGTGAATTTTCAAATGAAATTTGATAGAGGGGTAGTCCTCATATGGAAGTTGAATTGTACCAATTTTGGTGTCAATCTAAGACCATTTCGATATACAAATGATGTCCCAAAATTGCTCTTTGAATCTGGAAAACTTTTCCTTTTCTCTTGGCCAAATGGTCAAATCTGATTTGGGAAGTTATATTTCGAAAACCTTGATGTCAATTACTTCTAAATTTCTTATTGGATGTTTATGGAACATTGGTTTCAATACTTGAATTAGTTGAAGTTGATTGTGTGGGAGAAAGCTTTTAAAAAGGAAGGAGACGTGAGAAGGCAGTCTAGCCTTGGAATATTTTTTGAAGTTTAGTGGTTTTAATGACTGCCTTTCCGTGGGAGTTTTTGCATGAAACTTGGTAGAAATGTTTTTCATACATGGAAGATTTAGTGTACCAAGTTTGGTGTAGTTCCAATGCCAAATCGATAGTCATATGATATTTCAAAGACAGACTTTCAAATCTGAAAAATGTTCAATCTGTCCTTATTTTTAGCTAACTTCGGACTGCTATATCTTGATGTTAGAAACTCCAAATCTTGTTCCGTTTGTTGTGTTTTAAACTTTGATTGTAACTCTAATTGAGTTCCAAATTTCAGAGGTTAGTGCACATTGTGTGAATTTTGCCGAATTTCCAAACTTTGCCAAAAATCAACCCAAATCTGTCTTGGTATTTCAAAACCACAACTTGAAGCCAAATTTTGAAGGTCTACCATTTGGAATCATGGAAAAGTGTTTTCTAGAAACTTTTAGTACTTTGGAATTAGTTTCCAACGGTACAAGTTTTCCAATTTTAGACTTTCAGAGAGTGAATTATGATTTTCAAAGAACGCCCCTAAATTCGAAAATGCTTGGCCATTTTATTAAATTTTCGAGCGGGAACATTTTTAAAGAATCCGGCCGTATATCCTGCCAGTTCTTGGTCGGATAGTTGGCCGGATTGATGGTGGGATTTGAAAAAAATTGGGTTTCTTCACTGCCTCGAATCAGGCCAGAAATCCGGCCGGATATCCGGCCAGTTCTTGGCCGGATTGTGACGTGGCATCTTCGCGTCTGACTTCGATCGTTCGTTTGGATATCCGGCCAGTTCTTGGTAGGATTGTGATGTGGCATCTTCGCGTCTGACTTCGATCGTTCGTTTGAAAATTTATTTACATGGTTTCATACCTACTTGTTTCCATCCAATGATTTTAAGGTTAAAAATCAGATTTTTACTTGAGTTTTGGACCCCACTTTTGTGCCTAGATTTACAAGGAAAATCTAGGCTCATCTTCGCGATATTATCTAGATTGTACAAGTGTACAATCCCTCTCTTGTTAAGAAAGGATTTTTAAGCGATAGTGTGTAATAGTTGATTGTTGTTTGCTCAGGCGCTCAAGGGGACCTTCAAGAGGAACTCGAAGTGGACGCCTAAACACTTGTTTGAGCACTTACTCACTTGTTTCGAATTGGTAAGTGTTCCATATAGGAGTACGTTACTTGAATAGTTTTACGGCATGTTTACTCCATGGTCATTATGTGTTTAACTGTTAAGTGTTACCGATAATTTCTCCTATGAATTTTTCCACTGTTTTAAGGTGAGTGTGTACTTTATCTCACTCGACTTACTAAAATGATAAATCTTACCGTTAACCGAGATTATTTACCATTTACCGTTTACCGTTTACCGTTAACCGTTTACTGATTTACTTGATTACCTGCTTACTTGATTACTTGATTATCGTAAATTACATGTTCATATGAAATTACCGCATATTGCTTATGTGTTTAAGTGTTAAGTGTTAATCATAATTGCTCATATGAAATCGGCCACCGTTTTAAGGCGAGTGTGTACTTTATCTCACTCGACCTACTAAAATAATAAATTTTTATCGTACACCAATTTACTTGATTACTTTTGCATGTTGCAAGCTCTAAACTGAACTGGGCCCTACCCTTGGTTACTAACCTACTCGAGCCAGGACTGGGCTCGGTCGGGTAGGTTGGAACCCTGGAACACGGTTTTCGATATACTCGAGTACTACCACTGGAGGGATAAGGTGATGGCAAGACAAACCGAGGGGACAAGGAGTTATAAGGTGAAGTTGACCGAAATGGTTCCACTGGAACACCGTATCCTTCAATGTGTGTTTATTTTTGCATACTGATAACTGTATCATGCTAATAGTGACTGCCACACCTCCCCCTAAGGCGAACCAAAGGATTCGGCGGACCGCCTGCCCAATTTTCGCTGGGACTCACTCACTCATTACAGACCAAATAAGATAAAATCTCGAGGAAAAGTAAAACAAAACCAATTTCCAAACTTGAAACACATACTTACATTCATTTCTTTCCCGAAATAAAATACAACCCAAATATAACAAGAGCTTTAAATTCCCATACTTCCAATCCCTATTCGAGCACTAGAGCGAGTACAAGTTGCAATAAAATTCAAAAGAACTAGACGATGCTATTCTATACAGGTCTCTCGCCCTTGCTCGCATCCCCTGTAAGGAAAACAAAACTAACGGAATGAGCTAAAAGCCCAGTGAGGTCTCGTACGTACAATTAAACAAGATATTAATCAGATAATAAAAAGTCATTTAGAAAACATTCACAATATAAAACAATGATAACACATTCATTAAAAGGATACATGCTCACATGGAGCCCTTCGTTCTTTCGTTCACCTTTCATTCCCTTATTCCTCCAATCATTTTAAAATGCATTTTGTAAGTGAAAACCCCTCCATTGATATTGTCACTCGTTCATTCATTTCTTTCTTCCCCATTCTGGACATTGGTCAGACTCCACCCGACAACGTGGTAATACTCGAGTATACCAAACTTTCACCCAGGGTCACCAAATCACCCGACCGAGTCCGCTTCTGGCTCGAGTCGACCGGCAACGAAGGGTAAGGGCCCAGTTCAGCCACGAGACTTACATTCATGCACAACTAGCGTATAATCAAATAATCATTGAAAATTTCACATTTATTTAGGTCGAGTGCGATAAAGTACACACTCGCCTAGCAAAACTCAATTTTAGCAATCATTGAAAACATTTAGCAATTAATCAACATCCACAATAAGTCACATAGTCAATGGAAACATAACGTACAAAGACCACTCACCTATTTAAGCAAAATAACGTCCACAGTATTCGTCCGGGTGATACCCTCAATCACCAAGGAACCCTAATATAATCCAAAGAACACATTATGCTTCAACCATCAAAAACCTAAGTAATTCAAAGAGAATCCAAATGCATACTAGTGCAATATATAAATATGATTTTGGTAGTGAAAAGAACACATTTAAACCAAAGGACATAAGTAAAATATTTGTAAAACTTATGCTGACTCGTAAAACTTTAAAATCCCCATTTGAGTCAAAGTGACAAAGAAAACTTATTTCTATTAGTCGAAAATTTTATTTTTCCAAGGGTACAAATTTCGGCTAAGTTTTAACTTATATACCTCAATAAAAGACAACGCAAATATCCTAGATGGTTCAATGGTGTTCACTCTCAAGCTTTACTCGAGTCACAAGTAGATCTACCTAGCCCTTAAGCGTAAATTTGGGCAGCACGCCCTTTGTATTTACCTATTTTCCAGCCATTTATGGCTTCATTCTTTTCCTCAATCAGCCCCAAAGTCATACACAAGATCATCTCATTTCAATAGCCGTTCAATAGGCTCAAAGTCATACAAGTACAAAATCAAACTAGGAAAATGTCCGGAAATGAAGTTTAAGTTATAAAACAAAAGATAGATTTGCCGTCACTTAGCGTAACGGGCATAACCAAAGCTACGCTTATCAGATTGGGGTGAAATTTATACTGTTTCGAAGCTAAGACAAAGGCCTACAACTTTGATGAAGACCACTCAGTCCAGTTTTCAATGTATCCAAGTCAAAGTCACAAATTACAGTACCAGATTCCTACCGACAGGCCAGTTAACTGTACTACGTTTCAATGGCAATAACTCAGGCTACCAAAGTCCGATTGAGGTGTTCTCAGGATTGTTGGAAAGCTAAGACATAGCACTAAAACTTTCATGTTTTGGTTAAACACTAGTTCAGTATGTATCAAGGCGAAAAGACATGATCAGATTGATGAAATGTCAAAACTGTCCATTGGACTAAACCTATGGTAGTCAGGGGTATTCTTGTCTTTTCACAGGCTACGTTGCTCCGATTGAGCTGAAATTTTGCAGGAAACTATAACACATCATTCTATACAACGTTTATGCTTTAGGTCAAGCCTAATTCTGCCTCTAACATGGTGAACTAGAACAGGAAGAACAGGGTACTCAAGGAGTTCAATTCTGGAAATTGAAGGATTCAAGGTATATTTCACATTTCTAGCTTACAACCACTACCAAAACTACAAATTTAAACCACTAATTAGTAATTAATTGAAGTAAAGAGGAGGTTCTTGGCAAAATACCTTGGAAACTCAAGAAAAATGGTAGCTTATTATCTTTCCTCCCACAATCACTCCACCAACTCCGCTATAGAATTTTCCTCCAACTCTCAAGTGACTTTCTCTTACTCATAGTACAACCACAACTTACCTAGAGCCATAGAAACCCTAGCGAGACATGCACGAATCCAATCCATGACGACACTTATTGATCCACTCTCCTTGATCAGTTCAATCTCAAGTCCAATACTAGAATCTTTCACACCTTGACGTTTACCATCCAAATTTATCTCTAGTTAAATCGAGATGTAGACCCTTATTCGAGTGCTTTTCATTTTTGGTACCCGGGTACAAGAATCCAAAACTAGAAGAATTCACATCTCAGGCCGTACGCTCCCAAGTGCAATTCATCCAAGTTAAGATTCCTACCCGACATACATATCTAGATTTCTCAAGTATCATGATAAAGGTTTTACGCCTATAACCTTCATGATTCACAACTTACGCTCATGAAGAGCACTAAGTCCTTTATACTTATTCTTATAATGGGACCATATCACCACTTGGCCCAAACTCACCCCACGTAGAGACCATGAGAAGCAGCTCTGATACCACCTGTGACGACCCCACCTCCCCCTAGGGCATACCCTAGGGTTTAGTGAGTCGCCTGCCCAGCTCTCGCCAGGACTCAATCACGCTTAACTCGAGAAAAGAACTTACAACCATAGAAAGGAAATAAAACAATGATCTCAAACTTAGCATATACATTAATATTCAAATCCAACTACAAGTCTCATACATGCCCAAATACATTAAAATGTTTACAATCCAAGTACAATGAACCCCTAGTCGGGTGCTAGCGCAAGAACTATTGCAAAATTCAAAAAAACTAGACCACACTAGTTTGTACAAGTCTCACGCCTCGCTCGTACCCCTATAAGGAAAACAAATGGCGTGGAATGAGCTAAAAGCCCAGTGAGATTCCAAATAGCAAGTTGACCATTATTTAAAAGGACAAGCATCAACGTAGCAAAATAGCGAGCATAACAAGTTCATAAAAGTGAGCAATAACACTTCAAGTAGCAAATCTCAAAATGGGCGAGTGTAAAAGTTTTTCAAAAGAAACAATAATCCAATGAGTAACGATCATGTCAAAATATAAGGATACGGATGGCTCTCATGAGCCAAGTTCCCGTTGCTTCACCAGAGCTTGATCAAGTAGTAGTTGACACTCCGTCAACTTCCAAGTAAAGGAACCAGTCCAGTAGAACACCACTTAGCTACAATCTCCGTCCGCCAACCAAACCCCCCTACTGGGCCCAAAATCCTTAATAAACACTGGTGGTAATACTCGAGTATACCGATTAGTCGAGGAGATAACACTCCACTCGACAACACTAGATACCCATGGTTCGTTATCTAATCGACCAAACCCTTGCCGGCTTGACTCGATTAACTAGCCAATGGGGTTTGGGTTCCCAAGTAGTCACTATAGTCGATGACCAATCGACTTAGTCAAGAGAAAAGTACGAAGACGGGAATGAGAGGCACCTCCCACTCAGATTGAGTGTGGTACATGCTGCCGCTCCAGCACTTTCAAATCAAGCACAAGTATATCAAGTCAATTTCACCAATAAACACATACATATGACATTAGGGCAAGTGCGATAAAGTACACCCTTACCCGACCATACCAATCAAATATCATTCGATCACACTAGTCAAGTAGTGAAAACAAGTGTCAAGTTCAATCAGGTATTTGGAAGTACTCACCAAAGATTTAGTACTTCTTCGAATCACGTTCAGGTATTACTCCTTGTGTGGAGTTCAAATCTACGATAAAATATCATTTAAGAGTTGGAAATCAACTAGAGCTCGAAACTTAAGAGTTTCGCTTAAAGAAAATCAAGTAACTGAAACTTATTTAGGTAGTATTCATGCTCGCTATTAAAACTTTGAAGTGATTAAACTTTGAAATCACCATTTGAGTCGAAGTGACAAGAAAAACATACTTCTATTAGCCGTTAATTTCATTTTTCCAAGGGTACAAGTTTCGGCCGAATTCTAACTTATATACCTCCACAAAAGAGGACTCGAACAACCTAGACAATTCGAGTTAGATTCATCCTCAAATCCTTACTCAAGTCGCGAGTATATCTACCTAGCCCTTAAGTGAAAATTTGGGCAGCACGCCCTTTGGGTTTATCTATTTTCCAACCATTTATAGTTTCATTATTTTTCTCAATTCAGCCCCAAAATCTCACACAAATAATCTTACCACAATAGCCTTTCAATTCAATTACAAAATAATGCTAGCAAATTGACCGGAAATAATGTTTAAGACAAAGAACAAAATAACAGGTTTGATGTCTCTTAGCGTATCGGTCACAAATGAAGCTATGCTTATCGGATTGAGGTAAAATTTATACCGTTTCGAAGATAAAACAAATGGCTACAACTTTCATGAAGACAACTCAACCCAGTTCACAGTTGATCTAGGTCGAATTTGCAGATTACAGCACCAGAAGTTCACTATCAGTCTGGTTATCAGCACTGGATTTAAATGGCAATAACTCAAGCTACACAATTCCGATTGAGGCATTTTTAGATGATTTGGAAATATAAAACATAGGGCTAAAACTTTCGTGTTTTGGCCAAAAGCTTATTTGATATGAATCAAAGTGAAAACGAAGCCAAAATTGTGAAATCTCAAAACTGCCTGCTGAAAAGAACATTTGGCAGTCAGGGGTGTTTCAGTAATTTTACATGATACAGTACTCTGATTGAGTTGAAATTTTGTAGGAGGCTATAAAACACTATTTCCTACAACTTTCATGTTTTGAGCTAAGTCTGATTCGGCCTCTAACATGGACGAATGAGGCTGGTCAGAACAGAACAACTTGGTTTCCAATTTCTGGAATTTGCACCTTTACTCAAGAAATTCATATCTAACAAGTGCGGTATCATCAAACCCACCAATTACTAACTCAATAACATCAATTAATAGGTAGATAACCATAATCAAGGCTGAAAATATAAACCCTTGCTAAACATTCCAACATATCATTCAACCCATGAAATTTTCCCCATAAAACTATCAAAACTACAACTTTAATCTTCTAGTTTACACATACATGAAGTAGAGGGAAGTTTCTTACCAAAGTCACCTTAATCCCTATGCAAAGAAGCTGCCAAGACCTTCCTCTTCACAAATCACTCCACCAAAACCCTTAAGCTTCCTTAGAGATCAACTTTTGTGGAGGAATTTGCAAGATTATCGGTTGAAACTCAAGATTGAGGCTTGAAATTAAGGTGCAAGATGAAGTTTTCTCTCCCTTTCCCTCTCTCAAGTTTCGGGCAGCAATATGCAGAAATGAAAAAGAAACAAAGATCTAGAAAAGATAAGAAGGTTGGAATTAAGTTGGTCAAAGGTTTGACAAGTGTCACACTTTGATTGGAAGTCAAAATTTTCTTTTCTTTCTTGTTTTTTTTGTCCAAATTTTTGGCTGCAATGAGAATTTATTTAGGGCTAATTTTGCTCAATTAATAACCAGGGGATGAAGGTAATCAAGTAGTATTCAAGTGGTGCACTCAATCGGTAACGAACGGTACACATCGGTTCGGGTCGTTTTCGTTATTTCGCACGTACTAGGGTTTTCACTTATAATTCACCAACTTATTATTATTACTTCTAATCACACACCTTTTTCTTATCTAAAACTCACTTTTAATCACCATTTTTAGTACACACACCTCACCAAGTGATCGCACCACTAAAATGCACCAAAGACACACCAAAAACCCTAATATGCACAAAAACTCTAACTAATACCCTTCATTTAGAAAAATCATAACTTGAGTTATAAATATAAAAAATTCATACAACTTGGCCTGTTAAAACCTATATTTCAAATACTAATTATCTTTAGAAGACACCTCAAAGAGATTCAGCTCATAAGTTGTTCCAAATTGAGCCATAAGCTATTACAACTTTCCTATGTTTACTTGTGCAGGGCAGAATTTTCAGTCAAATTTGCCAATTTCCTAGAATTTATAGAAATTGAATCAAACTCTAAATTTTACACTGTAGGAAGCTCTATGAGTCTAGTTTCAAACGCAACAAACAAAACTCAATTCTGATTTTCCTATACGAAACTATAGCCAATTTCCCAAAGCTGCGCAGAGCCTCCTGCGAAAATTTCTAGATTTTCTAATAACTTGAAGTTATGAACATTTTCTTAACAAAATTCACTTCCTTGGCTCAAATTCAACCATTAAATCAACCAAAAAACAACGGTAAGTGAGTTCACATAAGCATTATAAAAACAAGTAAATTTTCGGGGTCTCACATAAAGTCTCCAATATATCTCCCAAATAGATCTCTAGCCTAGTGCTCTGATTCCGACTGTGACGCCCCCACTTCTCCTAAGGGGGAACCTAAGGATATCGGCGGGACGCCTGGCCAACTCTCGCCAAGACTCGATATAATTCCAATTCAAACTTAAGGACAAATGATCGAATAATGGAAGTCGAAAATATAAAGAAAAGTCGCTTCCTTAGAATATTTAATCTTACATCACGAGTTACCAAAATACATCAATATTCCCAAAATATACAACCTCCAGAAGTTGTCTAAACAAACACATTCAAAATCCTAATCAAAAGTCCATCAAGTTGGCTTCTCCAAGATTCATTCCATTTCGGCTCCTGTTAAGTAAAACAAAGCTAATTAGATGAGCTATTGCTCAGTGAGGTCAAGAAAAACATGGAAGCATGTAGTTCAAGTAGCAATAGCACTTATGCAAAAAAAAAAGTTATAACATTCAAGCAATTCACAATTTAATATAAACACACTCAATAAGGATACAGGAGCTCTCAGGAGCTAGGTTCCACTTGCTTCGCCAAGGCTCGATCAAATACTTCCCCGCGATGACACTCCGTCAACTGGGTCGGTATTAAGTCCGTAGAACTCCACTTTCTTCACAATTCCCGTTCACTGTTACAACCCCCAGTCCCGGGCCCGCTCTTCTATAAAAGGCACTACTACTCAAGTAGGCCAAGCGAGATCTCTTAATAGATCAAGCTTAGAATTATCTTATGGTTCACCGAGCTTCTCGACCAAGCCCTTGCTGACTCGAGTCGCAAGGTCGGCCAATTGAGATTTGGGCGTCCCCCAGTTTAGTTGTAGGTCGAGGAGATTCACTCCAAACGACATCTAGTCAACCAATTACAATTCAGTTATAAGCAGTTCAATTATACAATCAGTTAAAAGAGAATGAGTGCGGTAACGTACACACTCGACTCAACAATTATAAACCATTCAATCCATAAGAAGCAATTCACATAATTGCAACAAGTCATGCACTTGATACTCACCAAATCAAAATAAGGGAGTAAGTGCAAAAGATCTTTAGTGGTCGGCTCCAGGATTCTCTTCAAGATCCTCTTGAGCGCCTGAAGACATAACAATTAACTATCACCCATAAATACTTACAAACTCCTTACCAAACAAGGAAGAATGTACGTTCGTTTTAAACTAAGACAATGTCTCAAAAAGCCTCAATATCTCGAAAATCAAGATTCAAAAGTGAGGGTTCAATATCTCGAAAATGGACTACCTTTCTATCAAATTTCATGCAAAAATTCACGTGCAAAGGCAGTTAACAGAATGACCAGAGTTCGTAAAATGTTTCAAGGCTAATCAGCCCTCTTGCTTTTCTTTCCTTTTCAAACGTTTTGCACAATGAAATCAGCCCCAATTCAATCCATTTTTGAAGCCAAGGTTCTAGAACATTTAATAAGCAATTGACAATCAATAGACACCAAAATGTTTGAAGCAAAACATCCCAAAACAAATCTAACTATTCGGCCAGCAAGAAGGGAAAACTTTCTAGTTTTCCAGCTTTGTTGCACTTTCGAAATCAGACCACATCTCACTCAATACAAGTTCAAATTGGGAATGGTTGTTGGCGTTGGAAACTAGGTTCAAGATGCTACATTTCATCAGGAGAAAATGTTTTCAAAATCAGTTCACAGTGAGAGAAAATAGAGCCACAAGATGCAGCTTCTCCATTCCTCTCGGACAGACAATCAGAACAGGACAGTCAATTTTGTTGTATCATTACGGTTCATTTAGTTCGAACTAGCAAGTGAATTTTATACCGTTAGAAAGCTATGAATGTCTAGTTTTGAATGCCGCTAAAGGCACTCAATTTTGACTTCTGTACAGAGAGATATGTTTAGGCAAACAACTACTGTTTGGCTCTCCTGAACACCATTTCCAGATTTCTTCCATTTTCGAAAACCTTAGTTTTGAGCAACCAATTGAAACGATTTTTGGTAGACACTTTGTACCCACAATAGACAACATATATCACTCAATTTCATAGTCAAACAACCAACAAAAATTTGAAATACAAGCAAGATAACCACAGGACAGTTTCGGCCAGCTCTCATGCATAGATTGTCCTCGATTTTTCCTTCACTTTCTAACTGTATTCATCTCAAATAACACATAAACAACCATAATCAACTAATTACACCTCAAGTCAGCTACCTATATTCCACCTCAAGACCGCTAGCCTAAAGATTAAAGCAAGATAAAATGGGTTTCCTCAAGTCCTCTACCTATTTCTTGCTAGGGGTTGTAAACCCATGCAATCTAAGCTTGATTCTTGAAGAAAATGGAAAGATTTGAAGGAGATAGTGGATACCTCTTGAACCCTTGAAGAAACCAAAAATTTCTCACCACAAAACCTCCAAGAAACTCCACAAGATGATGTCTTTCTCCAAGAAGTATGGAAGTTGGATGGTGATTTAGAGCAAGAATGGGAGCTAGATAAGTGAAGCTTTTTCTTCCCTTCTTCCTTGAGAGGTTCGACTGACCAACAAGAGAGGAGAGAGAGTGTTTGTGAAGCTTCCCTTGGAAGATTGGCGGGAAAAAGGTGCAAAAAGGTGTCCAAGGTCAACTTTGAATAGTGCGTGAATAGCGTCCCTGTGAGAACTCATGTTTTTATTTTCAAAATAGTTTTTTATGATTATTTACCCTAGTATTAGTTAGTTACATTATCGTTACAAGAATTTTTTTTAAGTTTTGTTTTATTCTAGACTACTAAGAGTGAATAATTATAGTGTTAAAGGAATTACATTGGAGGTTTAGTTCACAAGTGTAGCAAACAAGAGAGAAAACGGTGGTACGACACCCGCAAGTGCACTTTTCCAAGTTGACTTTTGAATACCTTTTAGCTACAAATTCATTAAGCTTCCAAGAGAAGCTTCACAACAACAAAACCCTCTCTCTCCTCACTCCCTAAGCTCAGCCAAACAGCAAAAAAAAAAAGAAAGGAAAGAAAGCTTCTTCACCTTGTTCAATTCTTGCTCCAAATCACTTCTAACTTTGCATCCAATCTCAAAACCACTAGGAGATTAGCTTGAGCTTGGAGAAAGGCTTCATCCTGCGGTGATTCTTGGAGTTTTTGGTGGTGAAATTTCTGGTTCTTCAAGCGGGTAAGAGATACACTTCAATCCTTCCTTTTAATTCAAAGATTTATGGTTGGTTGTGCAAGGGTTTGCAACCCAAAGCTTGATCTAGGTAGAGGACTTGAGGAAATTTATTTTTCTTGCTTTTATTGTTAGGCTAGCAGACTTGGTGTGACCTCCAGGTAGCTGCCTTGAGGATTAAATGCTTGATTGATGTTGTTTATAAGTTATATGAGGTGTATATGGTTAGAAAGTGAAGAAAGAATCAAAGGAAAGTGGTGCAAGTGTGATGGCCGAAACTGTCCAGTGATTTTCGTACCAGCCTTTCGAATTTTTGTGAGTTGTTTTGCTGAAATTGGTTGATATATGTTGTATATGGTGTGTAGAATGTTTCTACCCAAAATTATTTGAATTGGTTGAGCAAAACTTGAAATTTCAAAATTTGAAGAAAACTGGAAAACGTGTTCAGGCAGTCTGAATAGTACCACTGTGATCGAACATAACTTTTTGTACAAAAGTCAAAATCGAGTGCCGTTTGTGGCATTTGAAACTAGACATTTGTAACTTTTCAACAGTATAAAATTCACTTTCTAGTTCGAAATGAGTGAGCCATAGTGATTCGGCAAATTTGCTGTCCTGTTCTAATAGTCTATCCGAGAGAAAGGTAGAAGCTGTATTTTGTGGCTCTATTTTCTCTCACTTATGAACTGATTTTGAAAATGACTTGTTCTGATGAAATGAATAGTTTTGAGTCTAGTTTCCAACGCTACCAACCATTCTCAATTTCAAGTTGTATTAAGTGAGATATGGTTCAACTTACAAACTGTGCCAAAGCTGGAAATCTGGAAAATCCTTTCTTTTTGCTAGCCGACTGGTTAGGTTTGATTTGGGATGTTTTGTTTCAAAAATCTTGATGTCCATTGCTTGTCAAATGCTTATTAAGTTTCCTAGAACCTTGGTTTCAAAAATTGTTAGAATTGGAGTTGATTTCATTGGACAAAATGTTTGAAAAAGGAAAAGAAAGCAAGAAGACAGATTTACTTTAAGAATTTCCTAAACTTTGGTAGTTTTGTTAACTACCTTCCCGTACAAGTTTTTATGTGAAATTTGATAGAGGAGTATTTCTCATATGGAAGTTGAATTGTACCAAATTTGGTGCTATTCTAAGACCATTTCGATACCCAAATGATGTCCCAAAATTTACTCTTCAAATCTGGAAATTGCCGAACAGTCTACAATTTTGACCAAATTTGAGCTAGTATATCTTGACGCTCAAAACTTCGAATTTAGTTTCACTGGTTGTGTTTGAAACTAAGGAACTTTTATTGTGTTACGAATTTCAGAGGCTAGTTCACTTTCTGTGAATTTTGCCGAATTTCCAAATTTTGCCGAAAAACATGATCGAAACTGCCTTGCTTGTTCAGATCAGCCACTTTGATCTGAAATTTGAATGTCTTGCATTTAAAATCTTGGAAAATCCCTTCTAGGAACTTCTAGTGCTTTGAACCTAGTTTCTAACGGTTTAAAGTTTTTCAATTTTGGACCTACTGAGTGAAAGATCTGAAATTTCAAAAATTTTCACTTAAAACTAAATTTTACCGACTTGTTGGGAAATGAGTTTTTGGAAACTCTTCCCTATCCTTTGATATTGATTGACCGTTTTAAACTTGATTTCATGGAGGAAATCAGTTTTTCTTCTCTTATTAAACCCCACTTCTGAGTCTCGATTTTCAAGTAATTAAGGCTCTCTTTAATGACATTTTCTTAGTATTGTACAAGTATACAATCTTCCTTGTTAGCAAGAGGTTTGTAAGTAATAGTGTGTGATAGTCAATTATAATTTGCTCAAGCGCTCAATGGGACCTTCAAGAGGATCTCGAAGTGGACGCCTAAAAGCTTGTTTGAGCACTTATTCCCTTATTTTGATTGGTGAGTGTCAAGCGCATGATTTGTTGCAATTATGTGAATTGCTTCTTGTGGCTTGAATGGTTTACAACTGTTGAGTCGAGTGTGTACGTTATTGCACTCGTTCTCTTTTAATCGATTATACAACTGAAGTGCTCATAACTGAACTGTATTTGTTTGACTGGATGTCGTTGGAGTGAATCTTCTTGACTTATAACTGAACTGTATTTGTTTGACTGGATGTCGTTGGAGTGAATCTCCTCGACTTATAACTGAACTGTCTACATGTCATTGGAGTGAATCTCCTCGACTTATAACTGAATTGTAGGGACGCCCAAATCTCAATTGGCTGACCTTGCGACTTGAGACAGCAAGGGCTTGGTCGAGAAGCTTGGTGAACCATGAGATAACTGTAAGCTTGATCTATTGAGAGATCTTGCTTGGTCTACTCGCGTAGTAGGGCCTTTTATAGAAGTTCGGGCTTGGTGTGATGTAATGGTAGACGGAACTGTGAAATAAGTGGAGTTCTACGGACTTAAATGCCGATCCGGTTGACGGAGTGTCATCGCGGGGAGGTATTCGATCGAGTCTTGGCGAAGCAAGTAGAACTTAGCTCCTGAGAGCTCCTGTATCTTCATTGAATGTGTTTAATTGAAAATTGTGAATTGCTTGAATGTTACAACTTTATTTCTTGCTTAAATGCTATCACTACCAGAACTACGTTTTGCATGTTTTCTTGGCCTCACTGAGCGTTAGCTCATCCCATTAGATTTGTTTTCCTTAGCAGGGGCCGAGACGGAAAGAGTTATGGAGAAGTCGAGTTGAGGCACTTTTGATTAGGGTTTTAATTGTTTTGAGCTAGACATCTTTTGGAAGTTGTACATTTTGGGAAAGTGAGTGTACTTTGAAACTTGTGATGTAAGATTGAATATTCATGTATAGAAATGACTTCTTGTCTTTATTTCAACTTTGGTTATTAGTCGTTATCCTTTAAATTCGAATTGGAATTGTACTGAGTCTCGGCGAGAGCCGGGCAGGCATCCCATCGATACCCTTTGGTTCGCCTTAGGGAGAAGTGGGGGCATCACAATTGGTATCAGAGCACTAGGTTTGAGATCTATTTGAGAGATATACTAGAGACTTTACTTTTAAGCCTAGGAATGAGATGCCTTAGTTATGCCTTAAGTGATGTTTGAGCGAGCTAGTGACTTTAAGTTTCTAACCCGAAAATTGTGGTTGTTTTGCAGGGCTGGAGAATGGAAATAGAGGACCTGCTGCTAATGGTAATGGTCATGCTAATGGCCACGTGGAGCACCTTAGGCCTTTTTACTATCGAACCCTTGGAGGAGCTCGTGTGCATTACTCGCCTTCTACTAGGTTTCATCGATGTCTTTGTAGGGTGACGTACATGTACCCTAATGACTTAGTACTGTCCCTTGATGACGATTGTCGTCAGTTGGTGAATACCAAACGATCTTAATTGCATAAGGTTGAGGAGCTGTGTGACAGCCCCACCTCCCTCTAAGGCGAACCAGAGGGATCGGCGGACCGCCTGCCCAGCTCTCGCCGGGAGTCAGTCGAACCTCAATCAAATCCGAAATAAAACCACAAGATCAAACGAAATAACAATCCAAAACTTAAAGCAAAACTTATATACATTTCTATCTCAAAAGGAAGTACAAATATCGAATATACAAAGGTTCTCAATTCGTCATACATCCAGCCCGTGCCAAGCACTAGGGCAAGAACCATTACAAAACAAAAAAACTAGACTAGGCTAACCTACACTGGGCTCTCGTCCTTGCTCTCATCCCCCTGTTAAGGAAAACAAAACTAAAGGGGTGAGCTAAAAGCTAAGTGAAGTTCCGAACACATATTCAACAACAAAGCCAATACATTAACCATCGATAATCAATAATTGAAGAAACATTTACAATGGAAAGCGATAATAACACATACATTAAAAGGATACGGGCTCACAGGGAGCCATATGTTCGTTCGTTCGTTCGTTCGTTCTCCTGTCATTCCCCTTATTCCTCCAATCATTTGAAAATGCATTTTTGTAAGTAAAACCCTCGTTCGATCGTTCATTTCATTCACCCCCTCCTGGACGTTGGCTAGGCTCCACCAACCTACAAGGTAATACTCGAGTATACCAACGTTCACACCCAGGGTCACCATATCGCCCGACCGAGTCCGCTTCTGGCTCGAGTCGATCGGTAACGAAGGGCAGGGCCCAGTTCAGCCAAAAGGCTTACATCATGCACAACTAATGTATCAATCATTAAATCGTTGAAAATTTCACGTTTCATTTAGGTCGAGCGCGATAAAGTACATGCTGGCCTAGAAAATTTGATTTGGAAATCATTGGAAACACTTAACACATTATCAAACAATAACAACAAGTCATGAAGTCAAGGAGAATATAACAAACAAGGAACACTCACCTATGTACGCAAAACAACGTGCAAAATATTCTTCTGGATATTATCCTTAGTCACCGAGAAAACCTAAGATTAAACGAGAAAGAATATTATAGCTCATCTAGCACAAACAATTAGGTGAAATCAAAGAAACTCAACAATTGATGAGTAGAACGTATAAAAAGAATTTAAAGTGAAACGAGGACATTTGGACCCGTGGACAAGAAAAATTAGGGTTTCGTAGACCAAACGTAAAACCAAACTAAAGACAAGTCGGAATCCAACTAGATAGGCTAAGAAATACTGTTTTCGGAATCGTTTATATGGTTCAAAATCATCTCATATTCAAGTAGATATTATACACTAAAGGTCTTAATGAAATTCATGAAAAAAAGGAGGTCAAAATACCCAAGAAAACCCTAAACCACTCCTTCTTATTTGGGTAAGAGTGAGTACACATTTGGAGTTTCCAATTGAAGAAGGATCATGTTTTAAGATGGAAAACGGTCATAGTATTTGCCAAACGAAAAATATACAAGTTCAAATAGAAACTTATCCCTCGAGCGAAAATTTGGGCAGCACGCCATTTGTATTTACCTATTTCCCAACCATTTATGGCTTCATTATTTTCCTCAATAAATCCCAACATTACACACAACATAAATAGCCACTCAATAGGCTCAATGTCATATGATTACCAAATCAAGCTAGGACATGTGCGGAAATGACGTTTAGGTTGGAAAACAAAAGGCAGATTTGCTGTTGCTTAGCGGAACTAACACAACTGAAGCGACACTAGTCGGATTGAGGTGAAATTTATGCCGTTTCGAAGCTAAGAGAAAGGGATACAATGTTGAAGAAGGCCACTCAGTCCAGTTTGCAATGTATCTAGGTCAAATTTACCAAAACAACCCCAGATTTTCCAGTTCGCAGTTCAACTAGTAGTCCTGATTCATTCAATCATATCTCAGCACATACAACTCCAATTCAAGTGATTCCAAAGCCATATGAAAGCTAAGATACCAGGATATATTTCTTAAAAAGACATCGACAACCAAATCAGTAGTATTCCTGGTGAAAACAACCAATTACAAAAGCTGATTAGCATGTTCGGATAGAAACAGGGCAGCAGGGGTATTTCGATCTTTTCATAGCCTACGTTGCTCCGATCAAGCTGAATTTTTCAGGCTACCATAAAACATCATTATCTATAACTTTCATGTTTTGTGCTAAGGCCAAATAGGCCTCTAAGTAGGTGTAACAGTACCGGGCAGAATTGGGGAAAAATGAAACCCTAATCTGGAATTTTCCGCACAAAGTGGAAATTTTCCGCAATTAGCTACAATTTACGCGCAATAGCTTCATTCTAAGCTATCCCAAGTCATCATCCATGGCCACACAATATTAAACATATGAAAACAGAAAAATTCAAGAATAAATATAAAAGTCACCAATCTCAACTAAAAGTCATGAAATCTTTCACCAAATCACATCTTTGACTAACACAAGCTACCAATTTAACATTAGCAAGACCAAAGAATGAACTCCTTAGCTACTCACCTTGCAACTCAAGAGAAGAGCCAACTAAGCATCTTTGTTTCTCAAACCACTTCACCAACTACCTCAAGACCACTTAGCAAAGGGATTTTATGGAGTGATTTGAAGTTTTATCGGTTTGATTTGAAGATTGGAGCAAGATTATGAAGTAGGAAGTTGGAGGCTTTTTTTCTTTTCTTGAGCAAGAGGTTCGGCCAAAGGGGAGCAAAATGTGATGAATTTTTGGTCAAATTTTGATTAAATGGTAAAGTAGAAAAGTTAGTCAAAGTCCAAGAATAAATGGCATGGGGACACTTATCACCTTTTGGCCCTAAAGCTTATCCTTTTTCCCTCCAATGCTAATCAAACAATAATACAATTAAGTAACCTCTAATTACCTCTTATCACCTAGTACATTAATCCCGGTATACAAAACTTAACCAAATTGGCCGAATTTCATCAACTTACCGCACTAGTGGGTCCCACAACCGGTATACGCTCTTAATTTCTCAAAAACTAATTAATACTAGAAAAATAATTCTAGAACTATAGTTACTCATAAAAATTATCTAGAAAATTTTCCTAATAAAGAAAATGCAGAATAACATGTAATTAATTAACATAAACCTAGAAAATAAGAAAATGTACGGGTTCTCACACACTTTCCCCCTTAAAAGAATTTCGCCCTCGAAATTTTTACCTTCAGATGGCTCAGGAGTTTGTTGGTTGTCTACAGCATATACCCTTGCCGGTACTTTTGTTCGGTTCTCTCTTTCATTTACTTGTTTTGATTTGGTTCCATCCAGTGGTTGAGTACTACCCTCTTGTGACTGTTTCCTCGGATAGTTGCTAACCTGGTGGTCACCACTTCCGCAAATCAAACACTTCTGGCCTTTCCTCCAACAATCACTCTCAGTGTGATTGGCCTTTCCACAGTAGCCACAAGTCAAGGAAGAAGCCACTTGTTGGCTTTTTTGAAAAATCTCCCTATGGCCTACTTGACTTCCTTTTGTAGATCGTTCATCTAACGCCCCTATTGTCCGTGGTGGGTGGGACAAAAAGTTCACTTTCTGCACTTTGGAAGGGACTATCGATTCACTTGGTTCCTCAGTCACACTACCAGGTGTACCCCTTTTCCGATTTTGGGAGGCTTTTATCTGTGCTTTTGCATTCTCGATTCGTTGGGCTTTCTCAAGGGCCTCCGTAAACGTATTCAATTGAACCGCTGCTAGTGCTTCTTGAATTTCCAGATTCAATCCCTGTATAAATCGTCTTACCCTTCTCGGTTCCGTGGCCACTAATTCGGAAGCAAACTTGGATAGTTTGGTGAACTTCGTTTCATATTTAGCCACACTTAAGGTTCCCTGGCGTAGTCCAATAAACTCATCCTCCCTCCTTTCTTGGACAAAAGGTGGGACATATTTTCATTAAATTCCCTTAGGAAATTAGCCCATGTCCATACAGTTTGTTCTCTTTCCCACTTTGCCTTAATCACGTTTCACCATGCTCGGGCCGGTCCTTCAAATTGAAATACCGCAAAGTTCACTTGCCTTTGTTCGGTATAGTTTAAAGCTGCAAAGATGTTGATCATGGCCTCCAGCCACTGTTCGGCTACATCCGGATCAGACCCTCCAAGGAATTTCGGAGAAGCAAACTTCTGAAACCTCTCAAGAGCCCGATCTTCTCCTATTTCAGGGTTCGGAGGTTGATTCACAGGTATATGACCTTGTTGGTCCCCCAACCTTGCTAAGATGTTTGTCATTTGTTGAATTGCCGTCGCCATTTGGTCCCCGGCTTCAACCCTCGGTCCTTGCTCTTGTGCAGCTGTTGTTTCCTTTTCCTCTCTTGGCTCTTGAGCTCGTTTATTCCCACGGCCACGTCCACATCCACGACTACATCTCCCGTCCATATATATGTTTTCCCTCTCTCTTTTCTTTTCTTTTCCCCCCAAAAAGGTAATTTAGTGAATAAACACAGTAAATTGACTAAAGTAACAAATTCCAGCATACCAAATACACAATTAAACATATACACACATAACACACCATATATCAAGAAGACAGATGATCAAATACACAAAGGCATATCAAATTAGACAGATAATCATATGCACAAATACACCAACTAACGTCATGTGTAACAATAATATAAGGGCAAATCAAAGAAAAGGCGATATCATCCTAGTTTCAGCTGAATAACCCAGTCCGGTCTCTCACGTCACTTACTAGCCAAACTAGATATCCATTGACCTCTTGTGCTCATTCTAGCCAGAAAAAGCCCGTTCATGTTCCCAAAATGCAAGTCTCAAGTACCTAGTAGCTAGCATCGCCTCAACTCCGGAGTACTCGGGCACGAGAATCCGAAATAAGATAATTCACATCTCGAGCTGGCCAGTCCCAAGAGTAAATCATCTATAATCGAAATTCCCACCTAACGTACCTATCTATGGTCCTCAGATGTCATAAGAACATTTAAGGCCTATAACAATTCACAATTCATAGCTTATGCTCGAACGAGCACTTAATCCTTCATACCTATTCACCACTCAGTCCGGGCTCACTCCACGCAGAGACCACACGAAGCAGGCCATGATATCACCTGTGACAGCCCCACCTCCCCCTAAAATGAACCAGAGGGTTCGGCGGACCGCCTGCCCAGCTCTCGCCGGGAATCAGTCGAACCTCAATCAAATCCGAAATAAAACCACAAGATCAAACGAAATAACAATACAAAACTTAAAGCGAAACTTATATACATTTCTATCTCAAAAGGAAGTACAAATATCGAATATACAAAGGTTCTCAATTCGTCATACATCCAGCCCGTGCCAAGCACTAGGGCGAGAACCATTAAAAAATAAAAAAACTAGACTAGGCTAACCTACACTGGGTTCTCGTCCTTGCTCGCATCCCCCTGTTAAGGAAAACAAAACTAAAGGGGTGAGCTAAAAGCTCAGTGAGGTTTCGAACACATATTCAACATCAAATCCAATACATTAACCATCGATAATCAATACTTCAAGAAACATTTACAATGGAAAGCGAAATAACATATACATTAAATGGATACGGGCTCACAGGGAGCCATTTGTTCGTTCGTTCGTTCGTTCGTTCTCCTGTCATTCCTTTTATTCCTCCAATCATTTGAAAATGTATTGTTGTAAGTAAAACCCTCGTTCGATCGTTCATTTCATTCACCCCCTCCTGGACGTTGGCCAGGCTCCACCAACCTACAAGGTAATACTCGAGTATACCAACGTTCACACCCAGGGTCACCATATCGCCCGACCGAGTCCGCTTCTGACTCGAGTCGATCGGTAACGAAGGGCAGGGCCCAGTTCAGCCAAAAGGCTTACATCATGCACAACTAATGTATCAATCATTAAATCGTTAAAAATTTCATGTTTCATTTAGGTCGAGCGCGATAAAGTACATGCTCGCCTAGAAAATTCGTTTTGAAAATCATTGGAAACACTTAACACATTATCAAATAATAACAACAAGTCATGAAGTCAAGGAGAATATAACAAACAAGGAAGACTCACCTATGTACGCAAAACAACGTGCAAAATATTCTTCTGGATATTATCCTTAGTCACCGAGAAAACCTAAGATTAAACGAGAAAGAATATTACAGCTCATCTAGCACAAACAATTAGGTGAAATCAAAGAAACTCAACAATTGATGAGTAGAACGTATAAAAAGACTTTAAAATGAGCCACTTTAAAAAGACTTAGCTACTCACCTTGCAACTCAAGAGAAGAGCCAACTAAGCATCTTTGTTTCTCAAACCACTTCACCAACTACCTCAAGACCACTTAGCAAAGGGATTTTATGGAGTGTTTTGAAGTTTTATCGGTTTGATTTGAAGATTGGAGCAAGATTATGAAGTAGGAAGTTGGAGGCTTTTTTTCTTTTCTTGAGCAAGAGGTTCGGCCAAAGGGGAGCAAAATGTGATGAATTTTTGGTCAAATTTTGATTAAATGGTAAAGTAGGAAAGTTAGTCAAAGTCCAAGAATAAATGGCATGGTGACACTTGTCACCTTTTGGCCCTAAAGCTTATCATTTTTCCCTCCAATGCTAATCCAACAATAATAAAATTAAGTAACCTCTAATTACCTCTTATCACCTAGTACATTAATCCCGGTATACAAGACTTAACCTAATTGGCCGAATTTTATCAACTTACCGCACTAGTGGGTCCCACAACCGGTATACGCTCTTAATTTCTCAAAAACTAATTAATACTAGAAAAATAATTCTAGAACTATAGTTACTCATAAAAATTATCTAGAAAATTTTTCTAATAAAGAAAATACAGAATAACATGAAATTAATTAACATAAAACCTAGAAAATAATAAAATGTACGGGTTCTCTCAAGTTGAGCATTATGGTGAATGCTCAGAGTGCTAGGATTACCGAGTTAGAGGGGACTGTGATGGACGAGATGACTAGGGCTGAGGCCGCTCGTGATGAGGTTCGGGGGCTTAGAACTCGTCTGACTAGGATAGGCGAGGAGGTCTGAGATCGGACTTCTGGGATCTTGGCCGATGCCACTATGCTGATTGATGAGGTGATGAAGGTTGTGCAGAGTCCAATTCAAGAGGGTACTGAGGAGGAGCCCTTCGAGGAGGATCCTGAGGAGGAGCTTCCACCTAATAGTTCTAATGAGGATTAGACTAGAGTAATAGATCTTTCGACTTTTGTATCTAGAAATAGCTGGGGTGATGCTAGTGCAAAGGCCATTACATTTTGCTTGACTGTGTGGCCTACTTTTGAGGCACTTGGCTCTACCTTGATCGTACATAACTAAAAGTACTTTTATGGCACCTGTGCTGTATTTTTGTAAATACCTCATGACTTGCTAACTGTACGAACTTTGAAGTTTAAAAACATGTTAACTATCGTTATTTCTGATGTTTTCGAGTTGGCTTGTATATCAAGTATTTTTTCGCGTAATTATTTTATTTCTTGCACTAGGCATAACTAGGATTATGGACGGACGAAAGAGTGGGCGTGGGACTAGGCAAACCCAACCTCAAGGGTATGATCAGGGATCGATAACTGGATCGCCCCAGGGACAAGAGAATCTAGAGAGTAACCAAGTGGCTACTGTCATTAATAGGATGACTGATATCCTTGAACGATTAGCTGAGAGACAGGGTCCAGGGCCACTTAACCAACCTGGGGGCCCAGGATAGAGGGGAAGATAGAGCCTTGGAGAGGTTTCTGAAATTTAACCCGCCTAAGTTCACTGGGGAATCTGATCCCGAGGTAGCGGAGAACTGGTTGGAGAGAATGACCAACATATTCACTGCCTTGGACTATATTGAAGATAGGCGAGTGAACTTTGCTGCTTTCCAATTTGAGGGAGTAGCATACGCTTGATGGGACATGATAAAGGGAAAGTAGGAGAGAGTCCAAACCCCTTGGACTTGGAAAAACTTCATGAGGGAATTTAATAAGTTTCTTCTGCCTCTGATCCAAGAGAAGCAGGAGGATGAATTTATAAAGTTAAGACAAAGAACTCTTAGTGTAGCTGAGTATGAAGGGCAGTTCACTAAACTTTCTAAGTACGCTCCAGAATTGGTGACTAATGAGCGGAAAAGGATAAGGCGCTTCGTGCAAGGACTCAATGTGGAGATCCAGGAAGGATTGATAGCAGCCCAAATCTCAACATTTACCGAAGCTTTGAAGAAGGAGCAGAGAGTTGAGAGTGCAAGGCTGCAAGTTAGGGACTTCCACACTAAGAAAAGGAACATTTCTAGTTATACTTCTGGTCAGGCTACTAAAAGTGCTCCACCTTCCAAGATGGGAAGAGGAATGGGAGGAGTGTGACAGCCCCACCTCCCCCTAAGGCGTACCAAAGGGTTCGGCGGACCGCCTGCCCAACTCTCGCCGGGACTACGGATCCAGAACGAGCGTAAACCCTACCAACCGCTCAAAAGAACTTCAAGAAGATAACACTCACTGTCCGAAACCCAAACAAGCACAACAACTTTAGATAACCCTAGAAAAGAACATTTCCAAACCAAATCAACTTAGGAACATGGTTAAACACTTTTAGATACACATGGTTGCAAATTTACAATTCAAAAGGGAATTGTTTGGTTGAAATACATTTAAAGTTTTCCAACCATCGAGGAGCTATACAAAAGAATATTAAAACTAGCTCAACTCATGCTTCAAAATATCAGAGTCTCCAAAAGGTGGTTTCCTATAAGGAAAACAAGGATAACGGAACGGGGTGAGCTAGAAGCTCAATGAGTTACCAAAAATATAACAGTAGAAATCATGAGAAAACATTTATAGGACACATATCCGCATCAAATAAAAGAAATGAACGAACATCACAATTTGAAGGATACAGGTGGCTCTCAGGAGCCAAATCCCCGTTGCAATACTTGATCCAGCCTTATTGACCCTCCATCAACGTTCAAATAAAGGAACCAGTCCAGTAGATCACCACTTTAACGCCAAAATCCCGTTCACCAAACATACCCCTTACCGGGCCTGAATGCCAAACAGGAACAGGAATAGTAATACTCGAGTATACCGGAATCAAGAGTCTCAATACCCAAAGATTCCCCCAGGAATAGGCACCCATGGATTGTCAATTTCCTCGACCAAGCCCTTGCATGGCTCGATTTAATTAACTCCCCATGAGGTTGAGCTCAGGTTTAACAAGGAGGTCGTTGGACACACTTCCAAACGACATTATAACAAGTGCAGGTAACAGGCTCAAGTTCATAACAAGTACAAGTAATAGATTTCAGTTTGTACAACACAGGCAAGAGAACGAGTGTGATAAAGTACACCCTCGTCTCAATCAAACTAAACAGGATTCATAGTCATTCATGTCATGGGTTTCAAGTACAGATAACTCAAATAGCAACAATGCAAGGGAGTGGTACACTCACCAGTTCAAATAAGGATAACTTCAAAAGTTTCTTTCCCAAGTGTGGCTTTAATTGTCGGCACCTCCTAGAACAATCAAGACAAACACTTAAGACTCGACTCCAAGACCTAGTATGGAATTCGCAAGTGAGACTCGGTTACGAGCCATATGCCTAGTCAAAAGAATTATTAATGCAAAGCAAAGAGGTGACCTTGGAGTGAAAAGGTAACAATTAGTCTTAAAGGTATGAACAATCTCAAAGCCCTACCTACAATGACTGACCAAATCCAAATTTGAAGTAGATAATGAAAGTAAGATAAATACTAGGAAAATAGGATTTTCCAGTTTGAACAACCCTATAAGAAAAATCATATCTCAAGTTTTGTAAGTCCAAAATTGATAAAATTTATACCGTTGGAAAATAAATTCAAAGGGCTATAACTTTCCAGAAAACACCATTGTAAGATTCAAAACACAATGAAGTCAAATTCGAGCCTTAAGTTGCTGCTTCAACCAGTGAAAGATAGAACAGGTACAATATTTCAGTCAACTTTGAAAAATCACCATAAATTTCACAGACAGAAAAAGGGACTGAAATTTACACGGTATATACCCCTATGAATCTAGTTTAAAACGCAATAAACAGAACTTAATTCCGACATTCCTACATCAAGATATAGCAAATTTCCCGAGACTGTGCAGAAGCTCCGCGAAAATGTTGACAGCATTTCCCTTATCTTTCTTTACTTTCCAACCAAACCTCAACACCCACAAATCACAAGCTATCAAACACCTTTAATTAGAGCCACAATAAGGCTCGAATAAGAGTCATAAACCAAATCCACATATCACTAGAGTAAAATCATATGGAACGTATAAGTGCAAAATCAAACTAGGACATATGCGGAAACGAAGTTTGGGTCGGAAAACAAAAGGCAGATTTGCTGTTGCTTAGCGGAATTAACACAACTGAAGCTATCCTTATCAGATTGAGATATAATTTACACTGTTTCGAAGCTAAGAGAAAGGGCTACAATGTTAAAGAAGGCCACTCAGTCTAATTTGCAATGTATCTAGGTCAAATGTACCAAAACAACCCCAGATTTTCCAGTTCGTAGTTCAACTAGCAGTCCTAATTCATTCAATCATATCTCAGGACATAGAACTCCAATTCAAGTGATTCCAAAGCCATCTGAAAGCTAAGATACAAGGCTATAAGTCTTAAGAAGACATTGACAACCAAATCAGTAGTATTTCCAGTCAAATTAACCAATTACCAAAGCTGATTTTTAGTTTCGGACAGAATCAGGGCAGCAGGGGTATTTCAGTTGTTTCATAGGCTACGTTGCTCCGATTGGGTTGAAATTTTGTAGAAAACTATAAAACATCATCCTCTACAACTTTCATATTTTGTGCTAAGGCCAATTCGGCCTCTAACTAGGTGTAACAGTATCGGGCAGAATTGGAAAAAAAAGAAACCCTAATCTGGAATTCATGCATTCAAGTGCTAATCTTCCACAAAACAACATCTAAAACAACTAAAAACCACTAATAAGCAATTAATTGAAGTAAAGAGGATGTTCTTGGCAAAATACCTTAAAACCACAAGAAATGTAGGAGCTTAATCTTTCCTCCTTCAAAACAACTCCACCAACACCTTTAACCTTCCCTAATGATCACTTGTATGGTGTAGTTTGTGATTTGGTTGATTGAAACTCAAGATTTGGACAAGAAATTGAAGTGGAAGATGAAGAACTCTCTTGGTTTCTCTCTCACTAATTTCAGCCAAAGGAGACAAGAAAATGAATGAATTCTGGTCAAAAATCTGATTTTAGTAAAGTTACCAATCTTGGTCAAAAGTCCAACTTCTAATAGCATAGTGACACTTGGCCCCTCTTAGGGTTTTAAGCTTATCCTTTTGTCTAACAAGGGTAATTTATCTAGCTAACTTCCAATTATCTCCTAGCACCTTGTAAAATAATAATACTTAGTACAAAAATCACTTAATCAACAAAATTTTATCGCACTAGCAGGTCCCACGTCCATAACGCACTTCAAATTTAATCCGAACTAACTTATATTAGAAAAATGGTTGGAAAAACTATATTCACTTATAAAGTGTCCAGAAAATTAATGTAGTAAAATAAAATAAGGAAAATGCATGAAAAGGAATAGAATTAAATGGTATAAATTAAGAAAAAATTTTACGGGCTCTCACAAGGAGTAAGGACCGCAGGAGTTTCAAGGGAAACTTTATTCAAGGGAGGTCGTAATGGGCCGGTTCAAGCGAGAGGAGTGCCTTCTAGTGGCCCGACTGTACACCTCAAGTTAGTTGTGGCTACTGTGGCAAACCAAATCATTTGGAAAATGATTGTTGGAGAAAGGCGGGAAAGTGTTTGTTCTGTGGTAGTGCCGAGCACCAACTCGCGAGTTGTCCAAGTAAGTTGAAGGTAGGAGGTAGCACTCAAAGGCCAGAAAAGTCAACCTCCAAGCAGACTAGTGCTGGAGGGAGTCGATCAAAGGTACCTGTTAGGGTTTACGCATTGAACTACCAGCAGATTCCCGATGCTACTAAGGTGGTCGAAGGTACGATCCCTATTTTTCACCGTTTAGCTAAGGTTTTAATTGATCCAGGTGCGACATATTCTTTTGTGAACCCTAATTTTATGAGTGGGATAGATGTGAAGTCAATTAAGCTACCTTATGATCTGGAGGTTAGAACGCCTACTGGAAATCAAAGTTTAATCGCTAACTTGGTGTTTAAGGATTATGAGATCTGGGTTGGGGAATTGAAATTACTGGCCAATTTGATGAGTTTAGCGGTTAAGGGGTATGATGTTATCCTAGGAATGGACTGGTTAGCCCGTTACAATGCCCTGTTAAACTGTAAGACAAAAATAGTAGAATTCTGCATCCTAGGAGAGGCAACCCTAAAATTGGATATATAGGGTAAATTAGTCTCATCTGCACTTATCTCAGGAATTCAAGCTAGGAAAATGTTTAAGGGAGCTCAGGGATATTTGGCTTTGCTTATAAATACTCCAAGTGATAAAATGAGACTGGAAGATATGTCTGTAGTGAAGGAGTATTATGATGTCTTCCCTGAAGAGTTGGTCTTTACCCCCGGAAAGGGAAATAACTTTTAAGATTGATGTGATTCCGGGAGTAGCACCTATCTCTAAGACGCCGTATAGGATGCCTCCAGCTGAATTGAAAGAGTAGAAATTGTAATTACAGGATTTGTTAGAGAGAGGCTTTATAAAGAAGAGTGATTCACCATGGGCAGCCCCGATCTTGTTTGTTAAAAAGAAAGATGGGAGTTTAAAGCTGTTTATAGACTATCGAGGCTTGAACGATATTACTATCAAGAATAAGTACCCTTTGCCCCATATTGATGAGATGTTTGACCAATTGCAAGGGGCAGTTATATTTTCGAAGTTGGATCTCAAGCAGGGTTACTATCAATTGAGGATTTTGAAAAAGATATATCTAAAACTGCCTTTAACTTGAGGTAAGGACATTTTGAGTTTGCCGTAATGCCGTTCGAGTTAACGAATTCACCTGTGGCTTTTATGGATTTAATGCATCGAGTTTTTAAGCCTTATTTGGACCAGTTTGTGGTAGTATTCATCGATGATATAGTAGTGTACTCTAAGACTGTGGAGGATCACGAGAAACATTTGAGAATTGTTTTACAAACTCTGAGGGAACATCAGTTGTATGCTAAGTTTAGCAAGTGTGAGTTTTGGTTGAAGGAAGTGATATTTTTAGGTCATATAATTTCCAAAGACGGGATTAAAATGGATCCAGCCAAAGTTGAAGCAGTTTCTGTTATTATTGGTTTTGATGATCACAAAAGTTCGTTTATACTGACCAAGATTGATCAGGCCTAATGGAACAAGGAAAGCATATGTTTGATTGACTCCAGTCTACGATGCTTTGGATGTGGCAAACAAGATTGAAATAATATAAACGAATTTAGTCATTGTTTTGTTCCGATCAAAGATACTGTCTTTTAAGTATGTCTTGTTTGTCATTCTTGGTACTTTGAAATGTTTACCTAACCTCCTTCAAATACAAGTGTTTTTGTCTATCCAAGAATCAGGTTCAAATATGTCATGAAATGCAAGACAACCAAAATGAGAAGCAAAAACAGGACAATCAGGTCGGACGGCCGAAAGGAAACTGTCGGACGTCCGGAAGGATCGGACGCACACCTCGGACGCATATCAACCAGATCGGACGTCCGAAAAATTCCAAGATAACTTGCTAACTCTCTGCCTACGATCGGACGCTGTGCTGTCGGACGACAAAAATCTCATCGGACGTCCGAACTTCAACTTGGCGGTTTTCGGACGTTTGGTTCGGACGATGATGTGATCGTCGGACGTCCGAAAGCCCCAACGGCAAGCTGACCCTTCATCTGCCTTCTATCCGTTGGAAGCTTTAATGAAGCCCATTTTTGTTCCCCTTTAAAAGCAAACTGTTCTGAACGAAGGAAGAACTTTTGCACACTTTGTTTACAAGATCTCAAGAGATATTTTAGCTAGAAAATAGTCTCCAAAGCAAGATTTGTTTTAAAGTGGTGTGAATTTCTGGTGAGCATTTCTTTTGTGATTGAAAGGATCTTTAGTGTAGCTTTGTTGAGGGTTTTCTGAGTGATTGTAAAACTTCTTAGCTTGACTAAGTGAGGCTTAGGGCAAGGAGGAAGTGCTCCCTCCATTGTACATCTAGTTGATCGTCTTCCATCAAAGAGAAGTTGCTCTTCCTAGTGTGTGGTCTTCAAGTTTGAGGATAGCTTGGTAGACACTTGGTTTGATTCCCTAATTTACTTTTCTGTTTAATAAAATTCTCATTGCTTGTCTATACTTGTGTTTCTGATCAATATTGCTCTTGTCTTCTAATCTACTTGATTGATCATTACTAGAAAAGAAGGTAAATTTTTATTAAAGAAAAAGTGCATAAATTTGGTTAAGATTTTAGACAACCCAATTCACCCCCCCTCTTGGTTGTCTTTGGGACTTACAGTTTCAAAATGGAAACAATCGGAAAACCCTACTGAATTTCAAAGTTTTATAGGGTTAGCGGGTATTACCGGAGATTTATCAAGGATTTTTCTAAAATTGTTGGATCCATGACTGAGTTAACTAAGAAAAGAAGGAAGTTTATATGGAGTCCAAAGTGTGAAAAAAGTTTTCAAGAGTTAAAGAGACGTTTGACGAGAGCACTCGTATTAGTTTTACCGAATGGGAAGGATAGTTTTGTGGTCTACACAGATGCTTCAAAGGAAGGTTTGGGATGTGTATTAATGCAAAATGATAAGGTGATAGCGTATGCCTCTAGGAAATTAAAACCGCACGAGAAAAATTACCTGACTCATGATTTGGAGTTAGCGGCTGTAGTGTTTGCATTAAAGAAGTGGAGGCATTACCTTTATGGGGTAACATTTGAGATTTTTACCGACCACAAGAGCCTTAAGTATTTGTTTTCCCAAAAGGAGCTGAACTTGAGATAACGTAGGTGGATGGAATTCTTGGAGGATTATGATTGTACGATAAAGTACTGTCCAGGGAAAGCCAATGCAGTGGCTGATGCTTCAAGTCGTCAAGTGTAAGTGGCAGGATTGATGATTAAAGAGTTGCACTTGTTGGAGGAGGTTAGTAAATGGAACCCTCGACTTGAACCGAGGAAAGTGACCCTTGGGAATATCGTCGTGAAATCCACTTTGTTGGAACGTATCAAGGAAACTCAGGGAAAGGACCCTGAAGTGCAAAGGTGGTTCGAGAAAGTCAAAAAGGGAGAAAAGTCAAATTTTAACTTAGGAATGAATGATGTATTGTGGTTTCAAAATCTGATAGTAGTGCCAAAGGATGAAGGGCTTAAGAAGGAAATTTTGGAAGAAGCACACCGATCTAAGTACACGATACACCCTAGAGGGAATAAAATGTACCAGGACTTGAAGAGTTTGTACATGAAGAAGGAAATTGCCTAGTTTGTCCAGACCTGCTTAATTTGCCAACAGCTTAAAGCCGAACATAAAAAACCAATCAGGTCTTTTGCAACCTTTAGAGATACCCGAGTGAAAATAGGAAAATATCACCATGGATTTTGTATCTGGATTGCCTAGGACACAAAGGGGTCATGATACTATTTGGGTGATAGTGGATAGATTGACCAAATCGGCTCACTTTCTGCCGATTAGTGTGAAATACCCGTTGGAGAAGTTAGCTAAATTATACTTGGATGAGATTATAAGGCTACATGGGATACCTATAAGTATTGTGTCCGATCGAGACCTTAGATTTGTCTCGCGGTTCTGGCAAAAGATGCAAGAAGTGTTGGGGACTAAATTGAATTTTACGGGAGAACTGCAGAAATCATCCCTCACATATCACAGATATGAAAATTTAGTCCCTCAGACAAAAATGATCAGTTTTAGCCCTTAACAAATAAAAAATGATCACCTTTAATCCTTTTTTCACTTTTCCGAACAAATTTTGGCCGGAACTCACTGGGCCCACATGCAATGCCCAATTTTTAAAGGGTAAAAGTGGCAAATCACGGTTGACCAATTATGCGAGGGACCAACTGTGCAAAACTTTAGTTAAACATTCATTAAAAAACACAAAAACTAACCCACCATTATTTGCAATTCATCTCAACCCAAAATCTTAATACCCAGCAATTTAAACAGTATAGCATTGGCGTATTCCACTGTGCTGGATTAAAAGAATATGCAAGGAAATCATAAAGAAAGGACTGAACTTAATGAGATGAAGACGATCAAGGAAGCAGATAAAACAAATTTTAGTGTTGGAGCAAGCACCATTACTATTACCGCAGGCATACGATTTACCAAAGTTTAGATGATGACCTTGTTACCAAGTACCGTGTCGAAACAAGATTACAGGGGACCAAATTAATTTTTTAAGTAATTTAACTTACAGGGGTAGAATAAAAAGATTCATTTTGTATGCATATTAAACTGAGGAAACTATTGTTACACAGAAACAGAGAAGTGGATTCTTACTTCTTACCTCAGATTAGGGGACGACTAATCAACAGAGATGGATTTCAAGTTTCAAGCTTATGGGGCACCTCTGGAAGACGAAAGGAATAAAAAAAAATGAAGATGAAATTTAATACTCCATAAACTTCTCTAAAAACATACAAAAAGGAGTTACGGATTGAAAAAGATAGAGAATGTTAAATAAGAAGTTATGTGCTAAACCAAAAAAAAAAAGTGAAGCCTCACATTCCCAAATGGAGGAAGAAATTGATTGGAAAGACAAGAGGGAAAAACGTACAATTATTAGCTAGGGAGGAAGAGGAAATAATAAATATAGGAGATATATTCGTTTCTCATCCTTTTTCCTTGAATCTTCCACTTCCAATTTCCAAACAAAGGTAGATATGGGGAGTCCAAGAAAGACAAGAAAACTTCATGTGATGAGCAACCCTAGGGGAAGACCCTCCTAGAACCTCCCAACCTTGTAATTATCAGAGTTGGATCTTTTCTCCCAACAAAAATTGAACTCGATTGTTCTCATGAACTCAAGACCTCTGGCACACAAACGTAATCAGCAACCTTAAGCAAATAAGGATGGATGAAGCAACACCACGATTAGGGAACAAGCTAATCGATAAAGTCTGATTTGAATCCTAAGCTATGAACTCAAGAATTCAAGAGTAAGTTCGATTAAGATCTTGAAGGAAAATTCCTCACGATTTCTAGTTGTAATAATCTATCCTTTCGCTCATACAATAGGTGCCTTTTATAGGCTAAAACTAGGGCAAATCCGGCCCATATAAACCTGGAATAGGAATTCGGTCCGCATAAAGAGCCAGCTCTTTAAGGCTTCCCGATAAGGCCCAAAAAGTAATAAAATAGCTAGCTCTTTAAGCCTTCCCGATAAGGCCCACTAAGTAATAAAATACTCAACGACTAACAACTAATAAACTAGGCGGTCTTAAGACAACTACCAACTAAGCTAACAAGTATGAGATCATTCTTTCATTTCAAACGTACAAGTGAACAAGATAACTTCATGGTCCATCAAATCTTCAAACTTAGCTTGCTCCTTGCATGTATGGTGAATGATCAAGGCTCGTAAAGCTTCCTTCACCTTCTTGGATCTTGATCTTGTCATCGGACCACCAATGTTGACCAAAGGATCCTTGACCCAAGATTGAAGTTGTTGCACACCCGTATCCGCATCATTCCCTCTCCCCTCGAAAGGATTCGTCGTCGAATCTTCAAAGTCTGTATCAAAGGCAAAAGGGGATAGGTCAGACACATTAAAAGATGCGCTTATGCCATACTTGCTTGGGAGTTCCAATTTGTAAGCATTGTCATTTATCCTCTCTAGTACATGAAAAGGTCCATCTCCTCTTGGATGTAACTTGGTCCGTTGAGATGCTGGAAACCTTTCCTTCCTCATGTGCACCCAAACCCAATCACCAGGTTCGAATACAACATGTTTTCTACCCTTATTCGCATGTTGTGCATATTGCGCATTTTTCTTCTCAATTTGAGCTCGAACCCTCTCATGCAAGGTCCGAACAGCCTCTGCCTTTTTGACACCATCTGCGCTTAAACACTCATTAACAGGAATAGGTGATAAATCTAGAGAGGTTAGCGGTTGAAACCCATAAACAATTTAAAAAGGAGAATGATTAGTAGTAGAATGAGTGGTTCGGTTATATACAGACTCGGCAATAGGCAAACATTGTTCCCACTTTTTCAAGTTCTTTTGAACAATGGCTCGAAGTAAAGCACCAAGGGTTCGATTGGTTACCTCAGTCTGACCATCCGTTTGGGGATGACTAGAAGTAGAAAACAGCAACTTAGTTCCAAACTTTTCCCAAAGTGATTTCCAGAAATAACTTAAGAATTTCACATCCCTATCACTTACAATAGTACGCGGTACTCCATGCAATCTAACCACATCCTTGAAGAATAAATCAGCAACATGGCGCGCATCATTTGTTTTCCTACAAGGGATAAAATGAGCCATTTTAGAAAATCTATCCACTACAACAAAGATACTATCCATACCTCTAGAAGATCTTGGTAAACCAAGCACAAAATCCATGGATAAGTCTGTCCAAGGAGCATGAGGTACAGGTAGAGGAGTATACAATCCATGAAGGTTACTCCTTGACTTTGCCTGCTTACACTTTAAACACTTATCACAAATGTTAGCAATGTCACACCTCATTTTAGGCCAATAGAAGTGTTCATGCAAAATGTCAAGAGTTTTATCAATACCGAAATGTCCCATCAACCCTCCGCCATGGGCTTCTCTAACAAGTAATTCCCTAAGTGAACAGTGGGGAATACATAGCCGATTTTCTTTGAACAAGAAGCCTTCATGCCTATAGAACTTTTGAAATGCAGCATGTTCACAAGCTTGAAACACATTAGAAAAATCGTCATCATGTGCATACAAGTCTTTAATGTGCTCAAAACCAAGTAACTTAGTGCTCATGTTAGTGATCAAAATATACCTTCTAGACAATGCATCAGCAACGACATTAACTTTCGCCTTCTTATACTTAATGATATATGGAAAGGAATCAATAAATGCAATCAATTTCGCATGTCTTTTATGCAACTTACCCTGCCCCTTAAGGAATTTAATTGATTCATGATCAGTATGTATCACAAATTCCTTAGGCATAAGATAATGCTGCCACACTTCAAGAGCACGCACAACAGCATACAATTCTTTATCATAAGTAGGGTAATTAAGAGCTCCCCCACTCAACTTCTCACTGAAAAATGCTAACGGCCTATTATTTTGATGTAAGACAGCCCCTATGCCGATCCCACTAGCATCACATTCAACTTCAAACGTCAGATCAAAATTAGGCAAAGCAAGAATAGGTGCTGAAATTAAAAGATTCTTAAGCTTATTAAATGACTCTTCTTGCTCTTTTCCCCATTGAAACCCCACATTCTTTTTAATTATCTCATTCAAAGGTGCTGCAATAGTACTAAAGTCTTTAACAAATCTCCTATAGAAACTTGCAAGACCATGAAAAGACCTTACCTGAGATACATTGGTTGGAGTCGGCCACTCCATGATGGCCTTTACCTTGGCAGGATCAACACTTATGCCATTTGCACCAACAATATATCCAAGAAAGTTAACTTCAGGAGTGCAAAAGACACATTTTTCCATGTTAGCAAATAGCCTATTTTCACGCAAGGCACTTAAAACAAGTCGCAAATGCTCAACATACTCATCTAAAGACTTGCTAAAGATCAATATATCATCAAATAAACAACAACAAACTTCCCAAGAAAATGCCTTAAAACATGGTTCATTAATCTCATGAAAGTACTTGGAGCGTTTGTTAAGCCAAAAGACATCACAAGCCACTCATAAAGACCATACTTTGTTTTGAAAGCAGTTTTCCATTCGTCTCCTTCCTTTATCCTTATTTGATGATAACCAGATCTTAAATCAATTTTAGTGAAAATGATTGCTCCATGCAATTCTTCTAACATATCATCTAACCTAGGAATAGGATGACGATACTTAATAGTAATTTTATTAATTGCACGACAATCTGTACACATTCTCCAAGTCTCTTCTTTCTTAGGCACTAAGATAACTGGAACTGCACAAGGACTAAGAGATTCACGAACCTGTTCTTTTTCAAGGAGGGAGTCGACTTGCCTTTGAATTTCCTTTGTTTCCTCCGGATTTGCTCTATAGGCTGGTCGATTTGGTAGAATTGCTCCAGGAACAAAGTCAATTTGATGTTCAATGTCTCGAATTGGAGGTAATCCTTTCGGTAGTTCCTCTGGAAACACATCCTTGAATTCCTGCAAAAGAGAGTAGATTGCACTAGGAAGAGAATCGTTAGGCCTAGTGTGTAAAAAGAAGAATAATCAGCTTCCCTGTACAAAAGTACTATGAGAAGACTTTGTGCATTCAAAACCCTATCTACCTCACGCACACTTGCATAGAAACTCCTTTTTTCCACTTTCAAGCTCTCGGCCTCACTGAGTTTTTTTCCACTCGAATTTTCTTTTTCACTCAACTCGGCCTCTACTTTCTTTTTCCCCTCATTCTCTCTCTCATTCGGCCTTTTATTTGCCTCTTTTGGTTGCCTTTTCTCTCTCTCTTTTCTCAAATGTAATTGTTCTTCATACACTTGTGTAGGTGTCAAGGGTGAAAGAGTGATTTTGAGGTTGTCCATAATGAATTTATACTTATTGGTAAGTCCAATATGATCAGCCCGTCTATCATACTCCCAAGGACGCCCCAACAAGACATGACTATCATGCATAGGAATTACATCACATCAATCTTGGTCCTTGTATCGACCAATAGAAAAAGCAATTAAGGCCTGTTTGGTCACCTTGACTTCCCCCCCATCATTTAACCAAGACAATCTATATGGTTTAGGCTGATAAGTCCATGGAATGTGGTTTTGCTCCACAAAATCAGCGGCTACACAATTAGTACAAGAGCCACTATCAATGATCATAAGACATACCTCATCTCCAATTTTGCATCTTGTATGAAAGATGTTGGTTCGTTGGAGATCATCTTCTTGAGCTTGTGCATTAAGTACTCTCATAGTCATCATAGTTCGTGCTACGGGGTCCTCCTCTATCTCAACCATGTCATCATCCTTCTCTTCTTCTTCAAGCGGTGGCATGTCCGCATATTCCCCCTCTCCTTCGCTTTGCCACACTCCCTCTTCATTCATGTACATGATGCTTCGGTTAGGGTATTGAGCCATGAGGTGGCCAATTCCTTTGCATTTGAAACATGCCTTTGGCAGGTTGGTAGATGTATTTGCCCCTGGAAGAGTCGGCCGCGGGATTGGTTTAGAAGAAGTTGCACTCGAATGGGAAGGTTGTTCCATCCGCTTGTTTTCTCTCTCTCTATTACTTTGCCTTGGCCAAGCATTGGATGTTGGCAATTGATTTCTTTTCCAAGAAGTGGAAGAGGATGTAGTGGTTCGGCCACTAGGTGTCGTTAGAGGTAAGGCTTGCTTTTTCACCTTCTCTGCATAAGACACCATTTGTTGAAGTTTAAAGTGGTCTTGAAGCTCAACCTTCTTCCTAATTTCAGGATTTAATCCATTAAGGAACCTCGCCATGGTTGCTTTCGGATCCTCTTGTACATTGGCCCTTATCATCCCTACCTCCATTTGTTTGTGGTACTCATCAACCGAATTAGAACCTTGAGTGAGTCGTTGGAGCCGATTGTACAAGTCTGTGGTATAATGGAAGGGCACAAATCGTTTCCTCATCACTTGCTTCATTTCAGTCCAAGTGTCAATCGGTTGTTCCGTATTTCTCCTCCTTGTGGCACATACTTGCTCCCACCAAATAGATGCATAATCTTGAAATTCAATAGCTGCAAGTTTCACCTTTTTCTCTTCAGAGTAATTGTGGACTTCAAACACTTGCTCAACTCGCCTAACCCAATCCAAGTAAGCTTCAGGATCATTTTTCCCATGAAAGGTAGGCATCTTGGTCTTGATGGAACCAAGATTGTCATCGATTCTCCTAGGTCGGTCTCGACCTTCCCTCGCTCCCCTTTGGCTTTTCCTTGATCGAAAGGAGGTGTTAGAATGATATCCCTCATCATCCGCATCATGATCAGCACTCTGAACACTCGAAGCCCTATGGTGTGTATCTCCGGTACCTCGCATCTCAATGGCAGCCAACCTGTCGGATATTTGTGTCATTGTAAATTCATGTCTCTCCGCTTGTTTTTGAAGAGCTTGGAGCACCAGTTTGAGTGACACGTCGGTCTCAAATGGCTCAGGCATGTTCCCCTCTTGAGACATATTGTCCAACCTGCAAAACAAGTGTATCCTAGTCTACCTTGCAAGCACTCGTGTATCACTCAAGGAAACACACTCACTCTCAATTTTTCTTCTCGAAGTTCTTAAAACAACTCAAACTCTCAAAAATTCCAGAATTAAAGACTCTATAAGCAAGTAACAAGACACAAAGCAGAATTTTGCAAATCTTAGAAAAACTGTACCCGAAGCTAAAACTTTTTTTTTTGAACTGTTGTTTTGCTGAGTTTCTGGTCAGTACTTTGGAGGGTAAACGGTGCTTCTGGAGTGCTCAAATAATGTATGAATCAGTCCTCAAATTTCAGGGAAATCGGCTCGCAAAGACTAGCTCAACCGATTTTAGAAACCCAAGAATTTAAAGGCGGTTTGGCTAAGGTGTTTGTGGCGGTTTAGGTTTGGTTTTGGAAACAGATTTGGGGGTATTTGGGGTCTGGTTAGGTCGCTTGGGGTTGTTGGAATTCAATTAAGATTGGGAACTCAAGAATTGGAAACCAATCAAGATATGGCGACTTAAGTTTTGGGAAACCAATCAAGATTTGGAGACTAATCAAGAATTGGAAACTCAAGATTTGGGATACTTCATTTCCTTTGTGTGAGAGCGGATTCCTTCTCTTTTTCTTTTTTTTTTTTGTTCTTTTTTTTTTTTTTTTTTTTTTTTTGCTTCGGCTCTTCAAGGAACACAAATTCAGGTCACACCAACAAGTTCAAAAAAATGGATGAAAGGTTATGCAAATTCCAAGAAGACCCTAGTTCTTGATTTATTGTTCAAGAACGTTCAAAACAAGAATTCGTGGTCCAAGAACTTCAAGAATTTGTTCAAGAAACTCAAGAACTTTCCCAAATTACGTTGTGGTGTTTAGGGTTTGCAAGAACAACAACCAATACTCAAGAAATAGGCAAAACAGAATTTTAGCAATACTCAAAAGAAAATTCCAGCAATACTCTAGAAACTTGGACACTAAAACAATATAAGGTACGTGACTCTTTTTTTTTTTTGTCTTTAAACCCAAACACAAGTATAACAAACCCAAGAACTTGGACAGAAAACACAAAAAGACAACACCCAAACAGATTTTTTTTTATTTTGACTCGGGTAAACAGTAACGTGAACAGTACGCTACAGTATGATGAACAGTAATTCGATACAAGTAACGATGAACAGTAATCGCTACAGTATTTTTATTTTTTTGACTAAAGACACAAACTAACAAGATATGAACAACTTCAATTAAAAGAGAATTAACTTGATGCTCTGATTACCAACTGATGAGCAACCCTAGGGGAAGACCCTCCTAGAACCTCCCAACCTTGTAATTATCAGAGTTGGATCTTTTCTCCCAACAGAAATTGAACTCGATTGTTCTCATGAACTCAAGACCTCTGACACACAAACGTAATCAGCAACCTTAAGCAAATAAGGATGGATGAAGCGACACCACGATTAGGGAACAAGCTAATCGATAAAGTCTGATTTGAACCCTAAGCTATGAACTCAAGAATTCAAGAGTAAGTTCGATTAAGAACTGGAAGGAAAATTCCTCACGATTTCTGGTTGTAATAATCTGTCCTTTCGCTCATACAATAGGTGCCTTTTATAGGCTAAAACTAGGGCAAATCCGGTCCACATAAACCTGGAATAGGAATTCGGTCCGCATAAAGAGCCAGCTCTTTAAGGCTTCCCGATAAGGCCCAATAAGTAATAAAATAGCTAGCTCTTTAAGGCTTCCCGATAAGGCCCACTAAGTAATAAAATACTCAACGACTAACAACTACTAAACTAGGTGGTCTTAAGACAACTACCAACTAAGCTAACAAGTATGAGATCATTCTTTCACTTCAAACGTACAAGTGAACATGGTAACTTCATGGTCCATCAAATCTTCAAACTTAGCTTGCTCCTTGCTTGTATGGTGAATGATCAAGGCTCGTAAAGCTTCCTTCACCTTCTTGGATCTTGATCCTGTCATCGGACCACCAATGTTGACCAAAGGATCCTTGACCCAAGATTGAAGTTGTTGCACACCCGTATCCGCATCATCATGATTTGACGAATGGGAAAAAATTTTAGTAGTCTGAATCTCCTTCGGTGAGAGAGAGAGAGAGAGAGAGAGTTTTCCTCTTTCTTGTCCAAGTTTAGTGAGGTGATTTGCCACTTTTACCCTTTAAAAATTGGGCATTGCATATGGGCTCAGTGAGTTCCGGCCAAAATTTGTTCGAAAAAGTGAAAAGGGACTAAAAATGATCATTTTTTGTTTGTTAGGGACTAAAACTGATCATTTTTGTTTTGAGGGACTAAATTTTCACATCTGTGATATATGAGGGACGATTGATGCAGTTCTCCCGAATTTTAATAAAACTTACCATCCCCAGACAAATGGACAATCGGAGAGGACGATTCAAACTCTTGAGAACATGTTGAGAACCTGTATTTTGGATTTCGGGGAGAGTTGGAGTAAGTATTTGACATTGGTAGAATTTGCCTATAATAATAGTTTTCATTCTTCCATTCAAATGACTCCGTATGAAGCACTATATGGTCGGAAGTGTAGGTCTCCGATTTGTTGGGACGAAGTAGGTGAGAGAAAGATTTTAGACCCTACTTCAATGCCTTGGATTGAGGAAGCACGAGAAAAGGTGAAGTTGATACGTCAGAGGATTCAAACCGCACAGAGTCGTCAGAAGAGCTATGCGGATAATAGAAGGAAGAATTTAGAATTTGCAGTTAGAGATCAAGTTTTTCTTAAGATTACTCCTCTGAAAGCGAGTTTGATGGCAGGAAGAGGAAAGAAGTTGGAACTGAGATTTGTAGGGCTGTACAAGATTATCCAATGCGTGTGAAACGTGACATATAAGTTGGAATTGCCACCAAATCTATCTCGAATTCACAATATTTTCCACGTATCGATGCTTAAGAAATATCATCCAGATCCGTCTCATATCCTGCAACCGGAAGATATCGAGATTGATGAAGCACTGACCTATAAGGAGAAACTGATAAAGCTTCTAGATCGTAAGGCAAAAGAATTGAGGACTAAGCGGATTCCATTGGTGAAAGTCTTATGGAGGAACCACGGACTGGAAGAAGCCACTTGGGAAATTGAAGAAGAGATTCGATAAAAGTATCCAGACCTGTTCTCAGATCAAGGTATAATTTCGAGAACGAAATTTTCTTAAGGGGGAGAGGATGTGAGGACTCATGTTTTTATTTCTAAAATAGTTATTTTTATGATTATTTACCCTAGTATTAGTTAGTTATATTATTGTTACAAGAATTTCTTTTAAGTTTCGCTTTATCACGCGCGAATCGGAAGTTTGCGTATTTCGAGCCGGAACGGTTAAATGGAGATTTAAGAAATTTATTCTAGACTACTAAAAGTGAATAATTATAGTGTTCAAGGAATTATATTGGAAGTTTAGTGCACAAGTGTAACAAACAAGAGAGAAAATGGTGGTACGACACCCGTGCGCGCGCACTATTCCTAGTTAACTTTTGAACACCTTTTTTAGCCACAAATTCCTTAAACTTCCAAGAGAAGCTTCACAACAACAAAACCCTCTCTCTTCTCACTGCCTAAGCTCGGCTGAATTTCAGAGGCTATTTCACTTTCTGTGAATTTTGCCGAATTTCCAAAGTTTACCGAAAAATATGACCGAAACTGCCTTGCTTGTTCAGATTAGCCACTTTGAGCTGAAATTTGAATGTCTTCCGTTTAAAATCTTGAAAAAGTGTCTAACTTCTAGTACTTTGAACCTAGTTTCTAACGGTACAAAGTTTTCCAATTTTGGATCTACTGAGTGAAAGATTTGAAATTTCAAAAATTGTCACTTAAAACTGAATTTTACCGACTTGTTGGGAAATGAGTTTTTGGAAACTCTTCCCTATCCTTTGATATTGATTGACCGTTTTAAACTTGATTTCATGGAGGAAATCAGTTTTTCTTGTGTTATTAAACCCTACTTTTGAGTCTCGATTTTCGAGTAATTAAGACTCTCTTTAATGACCATTTCTTAGTATTGTACAAGTCTACAATCTTCCTTGTTAGCAAGGGGTTTGTAAGTAATAGTGTGTGATAGTCAATTATTATTTGCTCAGGTGCTCAAGGGGACCTTTAAGAGGATCTCAAAGTGGACGCCTAAAAACTTGTTTGAGCACTTACTCCCTTATTTTGATTGGTGAGTGTCAAGTGCATGATTTGTTGCAATTATGTAAATTGCTTCTTATGGACTGAATGGTTTACAACTGTTGAATCGAGTGTGCACGTTATTGCACTCGTTCTCTTTTAACTGATTGTACAACTGAACTGCTCATAATTGAACTGTATTTGTTTGACTGGATATCGTTGGAGTGAATCTCCTCGACTTATAACTGAACTGTATTTGTTTGACTGGATGTCGTTGGAGTGAATCTCCTCGACTTATAACTGAACTGTCTGCATGTCGTTGGAATGAATCTCCTCGACTTATAACTGAACTGTGGAGACGCCCAAATCTCAATTGGCCGACCTTGCGACTTGAGCCAGCAAGAGCTTGGTCGAGAAGTTTAGTGAACCATGAGATAACTGTAAGCTTGATCTATTGAGAGATCTTGCTTGGTCTACTCGCGTAGTAGTGCCTTTTATAGAAGTTTGGGCCCGGTGCGGTGTAATGGTGGACGGAACTGTGAAGTAAGTGGAGTTCTACGGATTTAAATGCCGACCCGGTTGACGGAGTGTCATCGCGGGGAGGTATTCGATCGAGTCTTGGCGAAACAAGTGGAACCTAGCTCCTGAGAGCTCCTGCATCCTCATTGAATGTGTTTAATCGAAAATTGTGAATTGCTTGAATGTTACAGCTTTATTTCTCGCTTAAATGCTATCTGTGATACCCCGACTTTTAGGATAATATTTTTGTTTAGTCTAAAAGAGGATATTACGGTTTCTTTAGTTTATTTTTATTTTAAGACATTATTTTTCTTTAAAGACTAGAAACCCTACTTGTACTCAAAACCCTAGTTTTCACTTGTGACTAACCGATTTTCTTAAATCTCTCATATTTTAATCGAAACCCTAATTTTAATCTATGGAATTGTAAAATCCCTCGTATTTTCTTAAAATTCCTTTTTCTTTGGAATTTATTCCCTTATAATAGCTATACTACTCATTTACATCTCTGATGTTTGGAATAAAGAATAGAATTAAGAGTTTTCTATTTTCATTCATCGTTAGGGTAAACTAAGATTTTTACGTCTTTTCGTAGTGTGAGTACCCGGTACGGAGTGTGTACTAAATTTGGTGATTAAGAGTGAGTTTTAGATAAGATAAAGTGTGTGATTAGAAGTAGTAATAATAAGTTAGTGAATGGTAAGTGAAAACCCTAGTACGTGCAAAATAAGGAAAATCGGGTTGAACCGACGGGTGCCGTTTGTTACCGATTGAACACACCACTTTCTTACTATCAAATATCATTGATATTAGCGCAAAATATCAGCCCTTAATCCAGCTCAAGATGGCCAAAAATATTGACCAAGAAAAGGGAGGAAAAAGAAACAAATTGAGATTGAATCTTGTGGTGACACTTGGCGGTCATCCACCTAACTTTGACCCAAACTAATTACCATCTTATTAACCTTCTTGAAGCTTCATTTTCTCCTCCATTCCATTAGCTTGGCCAAACCTCAAGGAGAGAGAGAGCAAGAGAAGAAAACTCCATTTCATCTTGAGCTTAGCTTGTTTGAGTGAGAAATCAAGCAAACTAAACCGATTAACTTCTAATTGGAGAGCTTAGGAAGCTTGGGGAGCTAAAATTTTACAAGGAGAGATGAAGGATATCTTTTGCAAGCCTTTTATTGAGGTACTATGCCTGTTCATCTTTTTCCTTCCCCTTAGGCTTGTTTAAGTTATGTAGTAACTTGTATTCTTGCTTTGTGATACCTATTTAAGTGGTTTTGATGAATGTGGTGATGAAATTGTGAGTTAGGGTTTTGAATTGTTCACTTATATTTCTTGTTGTTTGGATGATATATGGTGTATATAATCTTGTATAGGAAGTTATAGTAGTGGTTTAAGCTAGAAATGTGAAGTTTACACTTTGAATTCACTAGATTCCAGATTTGAGTTTTCATGCTACCCTGTTCTGACCGGTTTCATTTGGCCATGATAGAGGCCGAATTAGACTTAGTTTCAAACATGAAAGTTGTAGAAAATGATTTTTTATAGCTGTATACAAAATTTCAGCTCAATCTTAGAACCGTAGCTCATGAAATGACAAAAATACCCTCGCCTGCCATAGGTAGAGTTCTGTGGACAGTTTTGACATTTCATCATTCTGGCCGGGGTTTTTCACCTTGATCCGTATTGAATTAGCATTTGGCCAAAACATGAAAGTTGTAGTGCTATGTTGTAGGTTTCCAGCGCATTTAAAAACACATCAATCAGACTTTTGTATCCTGAGTTATGGTCATTTGAACACAGTGCTGTTAACCAGCCTGACGGTGGAATTCTGGTTCAGTAATCGATAAATTTGACCTTGGAAATGAACGAATTTTCTGTTGATGTCTTCATGAGACTTGTAGTTCTCCATCTTACCTTAAAAATGGTATACTTTGTACCCCAATCCGATAAGCATAGCTTCAGTTGTGACCGATATGCTAAGAGACGTCAAATCTGTCATTTGGCTATTCGTCTTTAAACTTGATTTTTGGTTGCCGTGTTAAGACCTGTGTTGTAATTGGATTATTTTGAACCTAGTTGAAGGGCTATTGTGTTACCATTGCATATGTGTGACCTTGGGACTGATTTGAGAAAGATATTGAAGCCATAAATGGCTGGAAAATAGGTAAACACAAGGGGCATGCCGCCCAAATTTTCACTAGAGGAATAAACTAGCCTTTGGAGTTCTAGTTCTGTATTTTACAAATTTGACCTAGATCCACTAAAAACTGGGTCGAGTTGTTTTCATGAAAGTTGTAACCTTTTGTCTTAGCTACGAGACGCTACCTAGTACACCTTGATCCGATAACCACAGCTCTAGTTATGATCAAAACGTGTAACCTATTTTCATACCGTTGTCATTTCCGCGCACGTGCGCATGCATTTCCTTGTTCTTTTTGCCGCTTTAATCGTTTTAGTCCTTATTTCCATTTGTGATGGTCAATTCACTGATAGTTGAGTATAATCTTCTGTCACAGGCAGTGAAGAACTGGACGGAGTAATTGGTGCCTTGATTTCTGTGCTCACTATTTTGAGTGAGTAATTGGGTTGTTTACTGATGTGAAATTGTCAAAGTGCTTTGTATATGTTAAATGGGTACTTAGGCGAGGGTGTACTTTATCTCACTCGACCTAAGCCCATCCTTTGTTTTGATTTCATATGTGAGAATACATGCCTTATGTTGAGTATCACCCTTTTGTTGTGTGCTGATGGGGGTGATTACATGACTTGAGTTTAACCCCTTTTTGCTGTGTGCTGTTGGGGTAAGTACTTTGTTGTGTACTTTGCTGAGAGATATCATCTATTGAGAGATTGGATATCTCAGGGCTTGGTTCTAGCCCGATTCCAAGGGTAAACGAACTATTCGACCCAGTCGGGGTTTGGTCGAAGTTAGTTCCATGCTAATCTTAGGATTTCGTTCTTTGTTAAAGTTTTGATTCAAATTAAGTGATTTTGTTTCGCTCAAGTTGCTGTGTGCTGTTGACTGGTCAGCGGGGGTTTATAAGGTGAACAGGGAAAGTAAGTGGAGTCTACGGACCATGAGTACTTTGGTTGACGGAGTGTCAACAGGCGTTCAAGCTCGGGGAATTGAACTGGTTTTGGAGCCACCCGTATCCTACCATTGTGATGTTACCTTTCTGTTATTGATGTGAAATATCCTAATTTACTTGTTTATTTGGATGTGAGTTTACATTTTTACCCCTGATTACTCACTAAGAATATAGTTACCCCATTCCATTTGTTCTCCTTAGTAGGGGACCGAGGTGAGAACCCAAAAATTTTCACATTTTTTCAGCATTATCTTATTTCTTTGCCTACATTTTATACTTTCTTTGGAAATATTAAATTTTTTATGCATTTTTATAAGTAAGTACAGTTTTAAAATCATTTTCCTAGTATGAGTTAGTGTACGTTAATTTGAAGTGCATTATAGACGTGGGACCCGCTAGTGTGGTAAGTGCGATATAATTTGGGTGACTAAGTGAGTTCTGTGCTAAGTGTTATTATTGTACAAGGTGTTAGAGGATAATTAGAGGTTAACTAGATAGATTAACCATTGGGAGAAAGAACATATGTTTGAACCATTAAAAGTGCCATGTGTCGCGACCCGATTGGATGGTGAACTTGCCTAACTTTCTTACCTTTACTAAAAAATCAATTTTGACCCAAATCATCTTCATTTTGTACCCTTCTTGGCTGAACCCCTTAGAGGAAGAAACAAGAGAAACTTTTCAACTTCAACTTCAATCCCTTGCTTCAATCTTGATTTCCAATCATTGAAATTGTAAATTACTCCATCAAAGTTGTTTACTAAGGAGGATTAAAGCTTCTAGTGGAGGGATATGTGAAAGGAAAACCCTAAGTTATCATCTTTCTTGAGGTGTCAAGGTACTTTGCTTACAAACTTCCTCTTTATTCATGCTAATGTCAAATTAGTGGCTTTTGGTGGTTAAATATGCTATTGTATGGAAGATTTTATGGTTTGAGGTAGAGTTAGATAAATTTCTGATTTTCTTGGGAATTTTGCTGTTTTTATATGATAGTTATTGGTTGACCATGAATGATGGCTTGATATGGTGTAAAATGAGGCTTTTATATGTTAGTTGTGGTTGTTTGCGGAAAATTTCAGTTTTGTGCGGAAATTTCAGTTTTAGGGTTCCAATCTGCCCTGTTCTGACCGGCTTTATTCGTGCATGTTAGAGGCCGAATCAGGCTTAGGTTAAAACATCAAAGTTGTAGAAAATGGTGTTATCTAGCTGACTACAAAATTTCAGATCGATCCGAACACTGTAGCATCTGAAATGACTGAAATACCCTTGACTGCCCATGAGCCCTGTTTTGCGGACAGATTTCTGTTTTCGTGGGAATTTCCATTTTTGACCATGAAACTGCATGATTTGGCTTTGGAGGCCTTCATAAGGAATGTAGGTATATGTCTTGGCTTCGAAACACCATAAGATTCATTCCAATCCGAAAAGTATAGCTTCGGTTGTGGTGGTTATGCCGAAAGGTATTTTATCGCCTACGATTTGTATGTGTAATTGTATTTGATTTGGGATGAGATTTGGTATTTGATTGTAGGATGGAAACTGAAGAAATTAAGGGGAAATTCTGTCCATTTATTTTCTTGAAGTTCGAGTAAGTAAAAGTGAGATTTGAAATGTGATTTGGGGATGCGTTGGACTTACTTTTCTTAGACTTACTTAGGTTCACTTTAATGATGTTACTTGAACTAGATTCCATTTGAACTTGTACCTTTTCGCATGGTGAATGCGACCACCGTTTTAAGCATGATACTTAGTTACAAATTTCAAGTTTTGAATTTCAAATGTTTACTCATTTTCTTTCCGAAACAAAGAAGAATTGCCTAGGGTTTCTCGACCGCAAAACCTAATTTTATCAAGCGAGGTTTTAGGTGTGCAGTTAGGGTTTGTTTAGCATCTTTTTCATATGATTTTACCCAAGACACTTGTTATACATTATTTCTTTGCATATGTGTTAGTTTCGAGCCAAACAAAAAGCTTTACGAAAATTTGAAAAAAATTGACTTTTCATATCCGGTCGTATATCCGGCCAACTCTTGGCCGGATTGCTGGCCGAATTGATAGGGGAAGAAGAAAAAGTTTGGATTGCTCACTGCCTTGAATCCGGCCGCAAATCCGGCCACTTTCTGGCCTGATTCCGACGTGGCACTGTTCATTTAGTTTTCAATGGAATTTTCCAAAAACCTTTTCAGTATGGTTTTGTGTTTGATTTGGGAAAACTCTTAGTTATACATGCCCTTTGATCTAAATATACTCTTTTCACTTTAAACCCCATATTTATATATTGCACTAGTACGTATTTGGATTCTCTTTGAATCACTTAGGTTTTTGATGGTTGAAGCATAATGTATTCTTTTGATTATATTAGGGTTCCTTGGTGATTGAGGGTATCACCCGGATGAATACTTTGGACGTTATTTTGCTTAAATAGGTGAGTGTTCTTTGTACGTTATGTTTCCATTGACTATGTGACTTATTGTGGATGTTGATTAACTGCTAAATGTTTTCAATGATTGCTGAAATTGAGTTTTGCTAGGCGAGTGTATACTTTATCGTACTCGACCTAAATAAATGTGAAATTTTCAATGATTATTTGATTACACGCTAGTTGTGCATGAATGTAAGCCTCGTGGCTGAACTGGGCCCTTGCCCTTCGTTGCCGGTCGACTCGAGCCAGAAACGGACTCGGTCGGGCGATTTGGTGACCCTGGGTGAAAGTTTGGTATACTCGAGTATAACCACGTTGTCGGGTGGAGTCTGGCCAATCTCCAGAAGGGGGAAGAAAGAAATGACTGAACGAGTGACAATATCAATGGAGGGGTTTTCACTTACAAAATGCATTTTAAAATGATTGGAGGAATAAGGGAATGAAAGGTGAATGAAAGAACGAAGGGCTCCATGTGAGCATGTATCCTTTTAATGAATGTGTTATCATTGCTTTATATTGTGAATGTTTTCTAAATGACTTGTTATTATCTGATTAATGTCTTGTTTAATTGCTTTAATTGTACGTACGAGACCTCACTGGACTTTTACCTCATTCCGTTAGTTTTATTTTCCTTACAGGGGATGCGAGCAAAGGCGAGAGACCTGTATAGAATAGCATCGTCGAGTCCTTTTGAATTTTATTGAAACTTGTACTCGCTCTAGTGCTCGAATAGGGATTGGAAGTATGGGAAATTAAAGCTCTTGTTATATTTGGGTTGTATTTTATTTTGGAAAAGAAATGAATGTAAGTATGCGTTTCAAGTTTGGGAATTGGTTTTGTTTTACTTTTCCTCGAGATTTTATCTTATTTTGTCTGTAGTGAGTGAGTGAGTCCCGGCGAGAGTTGGGCAGGCGGTCCGCCGAACCCTTTGGTTCGCCTTAGGGGGAGGTGGGGCCGTCACAGTTGGTATCAGAGCCACTTCGCGTGGTCTCTACGCGGAGTGAGCTTGGGCCAAGTGGTGTTATGGTCCTGATTTCGTGAATAAGTAAGAAGGACTAAGTGCTCTTTAGAGCATAAGCTATGAATCATGAATTATTATAGGTCTTAAATCTTTCTCTTAGTACTTGAGGATGATAGATATGTACGTCAGGTAGGAATCTCGATTGTAGATAATTTACTCTTGGGACTGGCGAACTCGAGTGGTGAATTATCTCGGATTCCTGTACCCGAGCATGCGGGAGTTGAGGGTGATACTAAGGACTTGTGATCTTTATTTCGGAAAATAGGAATGGGCTAACGTTTGGTGAAAGCAAGTGCAAGGGGTCAACGGACGTCTAGTTCGGATGGTAAGAGAAGTGAGAGATCGGACGGGGAATACTTTAACCGAGTGTGGAACGGCATGTTGTGTTTTCTTCTTGTTTGCCTCTGTACTGCTACTGTGTGTATATTGCTTGTGGTATGTCCATCCTTTCATGTATCATATTTGTTGCACTTGATTTTGTCTACTTGATATGTCTCTTTATGAATTTGGTGTGTTATATTTTATCGTTTTAGTCGATTTACTTTGCTCACATACTAAATCACCTTTTGAAAAAAAAAAGAAGAAAAGGGTATGGAAGGGAGACGTAGTCGTGGACGTGGAGCTAGTCGTGGCCATGGGGCTAGGCAAGCTCAAGAACCGAGAAAAGAAAGAGAGACAGTAGCTGAGCAAGAACGTGGGCCGAGGGTTGAGGCCGGAGACCAAGTAGTGACGGCGATACAGCAAATGACAAATATTTTGGAACGATTGGTAGATCAACAAGGCCAAATGCCAGTGAATCAACCCCAGAATCCCGAGATAGGAGAGGATAGGGCTCTGGAGCGTTTTCAAAAATTTGTACCTCCTAAATTCCTTAGAGGACCTGATCCAGATGTAGCTGAACAGTGGTTAGAGGCAATGATTAACATTTTTCGTGGCCTTGAACTACACGGAGCAAAGACAAGTAAACTTTGTTGTATTCCAATTCGAAGGACCGGCCCGAGCATGGTGGAACGTTATTAGGGCAAAGTGGGAGAGAGAACAGACTGCATGGACATGGGTGAACTTTATAAGAGAATTTAATGAGAAGTACCTCCCACCTTCGGTTCAAAAAAGGAGAGAAGATGAGTTTATTGGGTTGCGTCAGGGAACCCTGAGTGTGGCCGAATATGAAACCAAATTTACCAGACTATCTAAATTCGCTTCCGAATTGGTGGGTACGGAGCGAAGGAGAATAAGGCGGTTCATACAAGGCTTAAATTTGGAAATCCAGGAAGCTCTAGCGGCGGTTCAAGTTAATACTTTTACGGAGGCTCTTGAGAAGGCTCAAAGAATTGAGGATGCGAAAGCACAAGTAAAAGCCTTTCAAACGCGGAAAAGAGGTATATCTAGCAGCATACCTGAGGAATCTGGAGAAAAGATAATGCCTTCCAAAGTGCAAAAAGTGAACCATTTACCTCGCCCACCTTGGACATTAGGAGCATTAGATGAAGTGTCTACGAAAGGAGGTCAGATCGGATCAAAGGAAATTTCTCGAGAAGGTCAAACAGTAACTCCTCGATTGGCCTGTGAATACTATGGAAATGCAAATCACACTGAGAATGATTGTTGGCGGAAAGGGGAAAGTGTTTGATTTGTGGGAGTAGCAATCATCAACTTAGCAATTGCCCGAAGAAACAGCCACGAGAGAGTAGTACTCAACAAGTGGAAGGAACCAAACCGAAACAAACTAATAAAAGAGGAAACCAAACAAAAGTACCAGCACAGGTTTATGCCGTAGACCAGCAATAAGTTCCCGGGTCATTTGAGGCAACGGAAGGTAAAAATTTTGAGGACGAAATTTCTTAAGGGGGAGAGAGTGTGAGAACCCAAAAATTTTCACATTTTCTCAGCATTATTTTATTTCTTTGCCTACATTTTATACTTTCTTTGGAAATATTAAATTTTTTATGCATTTTTATAAGTAAGTACAGTTTTAAAATTATTTTCCTAGTATGAGTTAGTGTACGTTAATTTGAAGTGCGTTATAGACGTGGGACCCGCTAGTGCGGTAAGTGCGATATAATTTGGGTGACTAAGTGAGTTCTGTGCTAAGTGTTATTATTGTACAAGGTGTTAGAGGATAATTAGAGGTTAGCTAGATAGATTAACCATTGGAAGAAAGAAGATAAGCTTGAACCATTAAAAGTGCCATGTGTCGCGACCCGATTGGATGGTAGACTTGCCTAACTTTCTTACCTTTACTAAAAGATCAATTTTGACCCAAATCATCTTCATTTTGTACCCTTCTTGGCCGAACCTCTTAGAGGAAGAAATAAGAGAAACTTTTCATGTGAGGACTTGCAAATTCCTTATATTTTTCTTAAAAAGTCCCTTTTATTTGGAAATTATTACTTTATAATAGCCCTACTATCTAATCATCCCGCAATAAGTGCAAATGAATATAGAAGTAAGGGTTTTCTCTTTTCGATTTCAAGTTAGCGCGAATTAGGGATTTTATGTCTATCCATAGTATGACTATCCGGTGCGGAGTGTGGATCAAATTTGGTGATTAAGAGTGAGTTTTAGGTGTTGTTAAGTGTGTGAGTAGAAGTGATAATAATAAGTTAGTGAATTATAAGTTAAAACTCTCGTATACGCGATTTAAGGAAAATCGGCTCGAACCGACGTGTACCATTTTTTTTCTGATTGACCACACCACTTGACCAACACTTTCCTACCCTAAAATATCCTTGATATTATTGCAAAATATCCCTCTCATCCTCAGCTCCTTTTGGCCGAAAATGTTGACCCAACAAACACAAGGAAAAGAAAAATTTAAGAATGAATCTTGAAACAACAAGTGGCGGTCTTCCATTGGATTGTTGACTAACTAATTTACACCATATTTATCACCAAAAACCAACCAATTTCCTCCATAATCTCAGTATACCAGTCGAGAGCAAGAGAGGGAGAAGAGTGAAGAGAGCTTTCCAATTTCTAACCTTGAATCCAACATTTTGAGTGAAAACAAGAAAAACTAAACCGATTAATCACTAGTTTGGGAGCTTAGGAAGCTTGGAAGCTAAACTTTGCAAGGAGTGGTGGAGGATATCCTTTGTAAGCTTGTTATTGAGGTATCTTGGCTGTTCCTTATCTTCGGCTCTTTATTTTTGGCTTAAATTGCTATACAACTCATGTTTTGATTAAATTGGTAGCTATACAAGTAGTTGTGATGATTTTGGGTGCATTAGTAAGGTAGGGTTTTGTATTGTTCAACCCTATTTCTTATTGTGTGGATGATATATGATGTATATAAGCTTGTATATGAGGTGGTAGTGATAGTTTTAAGCTAGAAATGTGAATTATACCTTGAATGTAGCTGTGAGAACCCAAAAATTTTCACATTTTCTCAGCATTATTTTATTTCTTTGCCTACATTTTATACTTTCCTTGGAAATATTAAAATTTCTATGCAGTTTTACAAGCAAGTACAGTTTTAAATTCATTTTCCTAGTATGAGTTAGTGTACGTTAAATTTGAAACGCATTATCGACGTGGGACCCGCTAGTGCGAGATAATTTTGGTGACTAAGTGAGTTTTGTGCTAAGTGTTATTATTTTACAAGGTGCTAGGAGATAATTGGAGATTAGTTAGATAGATTACCATTGAGAGACAAGAGGATAAGTTTGAAAACAAAAGGTGCCAAGTGTCGCGATTTGGTTGGGGTTGGACTTTGACTATTTTTCCTCCACCTTTACTAAACATAAAATTTGACCAAGACCATCTTCATCTTCTCCATAAGCTGGCCGAAAATTTTGAGGGAAGCAAGGGAGAGAAACTTCATTTTTCACTTCAATTTCTTGCTCCATGTTGAACTCCAACCAGAAATTTTGCAAAACCCACCATAAAAGTGCTAGGTAAGGTGGTTTTCAGGGTGTTTGTGGAGTTATTTTTGGAGGACAAAGCTTAAGCTACCATCTTCCTTAGGGAGATAAGGTAAATTTTCAAGAAACTCCTTCTTTACTTCAATTAATGGGCAATTTGTGGTTATAGTTGTTGAATTAGTAATTTTGTGAGAAAATTGCATGGGTTGTAGTGGATTTATGGATATTTCAGTTCTCTTGGTGAAATTTCTGCCATAATATGAAGATTGATGATTAGTCATGGTGTGATAGTTTTGATATATGAAATATCTAGTGTTTAGATGGTAGTTGACTTGGTTTAAAGAAAATTCTGGTTTGTGGGTACAAATTCCAGCTTAGGGTTCCAATGGTAGTAATCTACCCTGTTCTGCCCGAATCTGTTTGGCCATGTTAGAGGCCGAACTAGCCTTATCACAAAACATGAAAGTTGTATGAAATGATGTTTTATAGTTTTCTACAAAATTTTAACTCAATCGGAGCAACATAGCCTGCGAAAAGATGGAAATACCCTGACTGCCATAGGATTAAAGTCAGTGAACAGTTTTGACAGTGCACCAATTTGATCGTGGTTTTTCACCTTGATACTTACTGAATTAGTATTTAGCCAAAACATGAAAGTTGTACTAATATGTCTTAGCTTTCCAACGCCCCTGAGAACGCCTTAATCGGACTTCAGTAGCCTGAGTTATGGCCATTTGAATGTACTGCAGTTAACTAGCCTGTTGGTAGGAATCCGGTTCTGTAAATTGGGAATATGACTTAGATACACTACAAACTGGACTAAGTGGTCTTCATCAAAATTGTAGCCCTATGTCTTAGCTTCGAAACGGTATAAATTTTACCTCAATCCGATAAACGTAGCCTTGGTTGTGTACGTTACACAAAACAACATCAAATCTGTCTTTTGTTTCTTGACTCAACCTTCATTTCCGCACATGCTCCTAGCTTGATTTTGTACTTGTATGACTTGGAGCCTATGGAATGGCTATTGAAATGAGATGATTTTGTGTATGACTTTGGGATTGATTGAGGAAAAGAGTGAAGCCATAAATGGCTGAAAAATAGATAAATACAAAGGGCGTGCTGCCCAAATTTACGCTCGAAAACTAGGTCGATATACTTGTGACTTGAGTAAGGCTTGAGAGCGGATACCACGTGAACCATCTAGGGTATTTATGTCTTCTTTTATCGAGGTATATAAGTTAGAATTCGGCAGAAACTTGTACCCTTGGAAAAATGAAATTCTTGACTAATAGAAATACGTTTTCTTTGTCACTTTGACTCAAATGGAGATTTTCAAGTTTTACAAATATTTTACTTATGTCCTTTGGTTTAAATGTACTTTTTTTTCACTACGAAAATCATATTTATACTTCGTACTAGTACGTATTCGAATTTTCTTTGAATCACTTACATCTTTGATGGTTGAAGCATAATGTGTTCTTTTGATTATATTAGGATTCCTTGGTGATTAAGGGTAATAACCGGAAGAACACTTTGGACGTTATTTTTCGTAAATAGGTGAGTGTTCCTTATTGGCTATATTTTCATTGACTATGTGGCTTGTTCTTGATTATATGACTTGTTATGAATGATGATAACATGTTAAATGCTTTCCTTGATTGCTTAAAATGGGCTTTCTAGGCGAGTGTGTACTTTATCGCACTCGACCTAAATAAATGTGAAAGTTTCAATGATTGAATGATTATATATGCATGAATGTAAGCCTCTTGGCTGAACTGGGCCCTGCCCTTCGTTACTGATCGGCTCGAGCCAGAAGCGGATTCGGTCGGGCGATTTAGTGACCCTGGGTGAACGTTTGGTATACTCGAGTATTACCTTGTTGTCGGGTGGAGCCTGACCAATGTCCAAGAGGGGGTGAATGAAATGAATGAACGAATGTCAATGCAAACGAGGGTTTTACTTACAAAAATGCATTTTTAAATGATTGGAGGAATAAGGAGGAATGACAGGAGAATGAATGAACGAACGAACGAATGAATGGCTCCCTTTGAGCCCGTATCCTTTTAATGAATATGTTAGTATTGCTTTCCATTGTAAATGTTTCGTGAATTATTGATTATTGATTGTTAATGCATTGAACCTATTGTTTGATTATGTCTTCGGAACCTCACTGAGCTTTTAGCTCATCCCTTTAGTTTTGTTTTCTTTAACAGGGGAAGGCGAGCAAGGACGAGAGCTCGGTATAGACTAGCCTAGACTAGTTTCAGATTTTTGTAATGGTTCTCGCCCTACCTTTCGGCATGGGCTGGATGTATGAATGATTGAGAACCTTTGTATATTCGGTGTTTGTACTCCCTTTTGAGATAGAAATGTATATAAGTTTCGCTTTAAGTTTTAGATTGTTGATATTTTTATTCCTGTGGTTTTATTCCAATTTTAAGTGAGGACTGAAGTGAATGACTGAGTCCCGGTGAGAGCTGGGCAGGCGGTCTACCGAACCCTTTGGTTCGCCCTAGGGGAAGGTGGGGTTGTCACAGTAGCAAAATTCCAGAAGTGAAAATCCTTAGTGCCCTGTTCTGCCTGGTTTTAGTTCACCATGATAGAGGCCGAATTGGGTTTAGTATAAAACATGAAAGTTGTAGAGAATGATGGTTTATGTTTTCCTACAAAATTTCAGCCCAATCGGAGCACTGGAGCTCATCAAAAGACAAAATAACCCCTGAGACTGCCCTAGGTAGAGTCCAGCAGACAGCTTTGACATTTCGTCATGTTGGCTACATTTTTCACCTTGATCCGCACCAAACCAGTCTTTGGCCAAAACATGAAAAATTTATCCCTATGTTTCAGCTTTCAAACGCAACTGAAAACATCTCAATCGGACTTCCGTAGCCTTAGTTATTGTCTTTTACGCATTGTACGGTTACCTAGCTTGAATGTGAGATTTTGGTTCTGTAATCCGGACTTTTGACCTAGATACACTATGAACTGGACTGAGTAGTCTTCATCAAAGTTGTAGAACTCTGTCTTAGCTTCGAAACGGTATACATTTCACCTCAATCTGATAAGCGTAGCCTCGGTTGAGTCCGTTACGTAAAACAATGTCAAATCTGTCTTTTGTTTCTTGACTCAACCTTCATTTCCGCACATGCTCCTAGCTTGATTTTGTACTTGTATGACTTGGAGCCTATGGAATGGCTATTGAAATGAGATGATTTTGTGTGTGATTTTGGGATTGTTTGTGAAAAATAATGAAGCCATAAATGGCTAGAAAATAGGTAAATACAAAGGGCGTGCTGCCCAACTTTACGCTCGAGGACTAGGTAGACCTACTTGCGACTCGAGTAAGGCTTGAGAGCGAATACCACGTGAACCATCTAGGATATTTGTGCCTTCTGTTATCGAGGTATATAAGTTGGAACTTGACCGAACTTGTACCCTTGAAAAAATAGAAATAACGACTACTTGAAATATGTTTTCCTCATTCTTTCGACTCCAATGGGAATTCTAAAGTTTGAACTGCTTCCTTACCAAAACTAAACGAGCGAGCATGAATTTTCCGGGATTTGATAAGTATCTTGAATACTACCTAACGAGTTGCATTTACTTAATTTTCTTGAAGCGAAACTCCTATGTTTCGAACTCTAGAAAGGTTTACATTCGTAAATGATATTTTATTGCAGATTTGGACTCCAACCAAGGAGTTGGACCGGGACGTGATTTTTGAGAGGCACTAGACTTTTGGTGAGTGCTTCCAAATACCTGATTGAACTGGACACTGTTTTCAATACTTGACCAATGTGATTTAATGATATGTAATTTGTTGATCGGGTAAGAGTATACTTTATCGCACTTGCCCTAATATAATATATACTTGTTTATTGTTGCAATTGATTTGATATACTTGTACTTAAGTTGTAAGTGCGGAGCAGCAGTATGTACCACACTCAATCCGAGTGGGAGGTGCCTCTCATTCCCGTCTTCGTACTTTTATCTTGATTCAGTCGATTGGAGTGTTATCTCGTCGACTTTCTTGGGGACCCAAACCCCACTGACTAGTTAATCGAGTCGAGCCGGCAAGGGCTTGGTCGATTAGATAACAAACCATGGGTAGTTAGTGATGTCGAGTGGAGTGTTATCTCCTCGACTAATCAATATACTTGAGTATTACCACCAATGTTTATTGAGGATTTTGGGCCCAATAGGGGGTGTGAATGGTGGACGGAGTGTGACACCCCGAATATTAGGAAGTTGTTTGTAAAGAATATACTAAAGTGTATTTCATTGGGTTTGATTTAAAACCTTATTTTGTTTTAAAAGATTAGAAACCCTAATATTTTAATCAAAAACCCTAGTTTACTTGTGACTAACCGGTTTTCTTAAATCTCTCATATTTTAATTGAAAACCCTAATTTTAATCACAGGAATTGTAAAATCTCTCACGTTTTTCTTAAAAATTTCCTTTTATTTGGAAATTATTCATTTATTAAAGCCCTACCACCCAGTCATTCCACAATAAGTGTAAATGAACCTAGAAAGTAGGGTTTCACTTTTCGGTTTCAAGATTGGAGCAAATTAGGGTTTTCGCGATTTTTAGTAGGATGATTTTTCGGTACGGAGCAAGGATCAAATTGGGTGATTAAAAATTAATTTTAGGTGAGAAATAATATGTGATTAGAAGCAATGATAAAAGGTTAGTGAATAGGAAGTAAAAACCTTAATACGCGTGATTTAAGAAAAAACGGTGCGAACCGACGGGTATCGATCACTACCGATTGAACCCACCACTTGACCACCACTTTCTTACTACCACATACCCTTGATATTTTTACAAAATATCCCCCCTCATCCTCAGCCATGTGACCAAAATATGTGGCCCAAAATGCAAGGAAAAAAAAGAGAAATTTGGAAGGCTTTGGTGGTGACAAGTGTCACACACCTATGGCTCTTTGACCAAACCAATTGTCTTGCCTTTTTATCTTCCATTTAGCTTCATTCTTCCTCATTTTCTTCTGGTTTGGCTGAGACAAGAGAGAGAGAAAGAGAGAGCAAGAGTTTCACCATTTCATCTTGATTTGCACCATCCAAGTGAGGAACCAAAATTCTAAACCGATTAAAGTGTGAGTTGTGACCTTGGGAAGCTAGGGGAAACAAAAATTCCAAGAGGAAGTGAAGTATTACTCTTGAAAGCTTCTTTTGTTGAGGTATAAGGTCTAACCCATAGCTTTGGTTCTTTTATTTTTGATTAAGATGTTATATAATTCATGTTTTGGTTAGATTAGTTGTGATACAAGTTGTTGGGATGATTTTTAAGGTGATATATGTAAGTTAGGGTTTGATGATTTCTGCCTATACTTGCTATATGGATGATATATGTTGTATCTAAGCTTATATAGGAGGTTGTGGTGGTGGATTGAGGCAAGAAATGAAGAAAGTTTCATTGAATCCCAAAATTCCCAGATTTCTGGAAAATTTCAGCCTTGTTCTGTCCGGTTTTATTTCACCATGTTAGAGGCCGAATTATGCTTGGTATAAAACATGAAAGTTCTAGAGAATTGTATTTTATAGGTTCCTACAAAAGTTTACCTCAATCGGAGCAACGTAACTTGTGAAAAGACCAAAATACCCTCACTATTTTAGGATGTTTCCAGTGATCCGTTTTAGACAGTTCATTTGTTTGGCTGTGTTTATTCACTATGATCCGTGATGATTTATCCATTTGTCAAAACATTAAAGTTTTAGTACTCTGTCTTAGCTTTTTAACGCCTCAAAGAACACCTTAAACGGACTTTGGTAGCCTGAGATATGGCCTTTTAAATGTAGTATGGTTAATTAGCCGATTAGTTGGAACCTGGTTCTGTGAACTGGGAATTTGATTAGGTTACACAGGAAATTTGACCAAGTGATCTTCATGAAAGTTGTAGGACACCGTCTTAGCTTCGAAATGGTATAATTTTCACACCAATCTGATAAGCGTAGCCTCATATGTGTTCTTTCCGCAAAAACCCGTCAAATCTGTCTTTTGTAAACTTCATTTCTGCACTTGTTATTAGTTGATTTATGTCCTTGTATTGTCTTGAGCCTATGGAACGGCTATTGAAATGCATTTGTGTTATGTGTACCTTTGGGTTTGAATGAGAAAAATAATGAAGCCAAAATGGCTGGAAAATGAGGTAAACACAAAGGGCATGCTGCCCAAATTTACGCTCGAGAACTAGAGAACTATACTTGCAACTTGAGTAAGGACTTGGCCGAATTTATACCCTTGAGAAATAAAATAATGACTGCTCGGAGTACGTTTTCTTTGTCACTTCGACTTAAATGGAGATTTCAAAGTTTTACGAGCAAGCATAAGATTTACAAATATTTTACTCATAGCCTTTGGTTTAAATGTACTCTTTTCACTTCCAAAACTATACTTATACTTTATACTAGTAGTTATTCGGATTTTCTTTGGTTCACTTAAACTTTGGAGGGGTTTAACTGTAATATTTTCTCTTGGCTATTATTAGGGTTTCTTGGCGATTGAGAGTGTTATCTGGGAGGATACTTTGGACATTATTTTGCTTAAATAGGTGAGTGTTCCTTGTTTGCTATATTTTTCTTGACTTCATGACATGTGTTCTTGTTTGATGATGTGTTAACTGCTTTCAAGGATTTCCAAAACGAGTTTTCTAGGCGAGCGTGTACTTTACCGCGCTCGACCTAAATGAAACATGAAATTTTCAATGATTAAATGTTGAAATACTAGTTGTGCATGAATGTAAGCCTTTTTGGCTGAACTGGGCCCTTGCCCTTGTTGCCGATCGACTCGAGTCAGAAGCGGACTCGGTCGGGCGATTTGGTAACCTGGGTGAACGTTTGGTATACTCGAGTATTACCTTGTAGGTTGGTGGAGCCTGGCCAATTTCCAGGAGGGGGTGAATGAAACGAAAGAACGAGCAAGGGTTTTATTTACCAACAATGCATTTTATTTAAATGACCAGAGGAATAAGGGGAATGACAGGAGAACGAACGAACAAACGAATATATGACTCCCTGTGAGCCCGTATCCTTTTAATGTATGTGTTATTATCGCTTTCCATTATAAATGTTTCTTGATTTATTGATGCTCTATGTTTATTGTAGGAATTAATTGTTTGTTTATGTGTTCGGAACCTCACTGAGCTTATAGCTCATCCCTTTAGTTTTGTTTTCCTTAGCAGGGGAAGGCGAGCAAGGGCGAGAGCTCCGTATAGACTAGCTTGATCTAGTTCTTTGATTTTGTAATGGTTCTCGCCCGAGTGCTTGGCACGGACTGGATGTGTGGTGAATTGAGAACCTTTGTATATTCGATGTTTGTACTCCCTTTTGAGATAGTAATGAATATAAGTTTTGCTTTAAGTTTTGGATCATTGTTATGTTTATTCTTGTGGGTTTATTCTGGTTTTGTTTGAGGGTTGAAGTGAACGACTGAGTCCCGGCGAGAGCTGGGCAGGCGGTCCGCCGAACCCTTTGGTTCGCCTTAGGGGAAGGTGGGGTCGTCACACGGAGAGTAGTGTAAGTGGTGCTCTACTGAATTGGTTACTTACTTGAAGGTTGACGGAGTGTCAACTATTACTTGATCAAGCTCTGGTGATGCAATGGGACTTTGGCTCCTGAGAGCCATCCATATCCTTATACTTTGGAATGATTATTGCTTATTGGATTATTGTTTCTTCTGAAAAACTTTTACACTCACTCACTTTGAGATTTGCTACTTGAAGTATTATTGTTCACTTTTACGAACTTTTGATGCTCATTAATTTGCTACATTGATATTCGTACTTTCTAAAATGGTCAATTTGTTATTTGGAACCTCACTGGGCTTTTAGCTCGTTCCACGCCATTTGTTTTCCTTACAAGGAGTACGAGCGAGGCGTGAGACGTGTGCAGACTAGCGTAGTCTAGTTGTTTTGAATTTTGAAATTTTACTTGCGCTAGTACCCGACTAGGGTGGATTGTACTCGAATTGTAAACACTTTGAAGTATTTTGGTGTGTAGAAGCTTTGTATCTGGATTTGTGCATCGATGTATATTATAAGTTTGAATTTTGATGTTATTTATTGTATATGGATGTATGCGTGGGATACGAGTGAGTGAGTCCTGGAGAGAGCTAGGCAGGCGACCCGCCGAACCCTTTGGTACACCTTAGGGGGAGGTGGGGCCATCACATTTCAACTTCAACTTCAATCCCTTGCTTCAATCTTGATTTCCAACCATTGAAATTGTAAATTACTCCATCAAAGTTGTTTACTAAGGAGGATTAAAGCTTCTAGTGGAGGGATTTGTGAAAGAAAAATCCTAAGTTATCATCTTTCTCGAGGTTTCAAGGTACTTTGCTTACAAACTTCCTCTTTGTTCATGCTAATGTCAAATTAGTGGCTTTTGGTGGTTAAATATGCTATTGTATGGAAGATTTTATGGTTTGAGGTAGAGTTAGATAAATTTCTGATTTTCTTGGGAATTTTTCTGTTTTTATATGATAGTTATTGGTTGGCCATGAATAATGGCTTGATATGGTGTAAAATGAAGCTTTTATATGTTAGTTGTGGTTGTTTGCGAAAAATTTCGGTTTTGTTCGGAAATTTCAGTTTTAGGGTTCCAATCTGCCCTGTTCTGACCGGCTTTATTCGTGCATGTTATAGGCCGAATCAGCCTTAGGTTAAAACATGAAAGTTGTAGAAATTAGTGTTATCTAGCTGCCTGTAAAATTTCAGATCGATCCGAGCACTGTATCATGTGAAACGACTGAAATACCCTTGACTGCCCATGAGCCCTATTTCGCGGACAGATTTCTGTTTTCGTGGGGATTTCCATTTTTGACCATGAACATGATTTGGCTTTGGAGGCCTTCATAAGGAATGTAGGTATATGTCTTGGCTTCGAAACGCCATAAGATTCATTTCAATCCGATAAGTATAGCTTCGGTTGTGATGGTTATGCCGAAAGGTGTTTTATCGCCTATGATTTGTATGTGAAATTGTATTTGATTTGGGATGAGATTTGGTATTTGATTGTAGGATGGAAAGTGAAGAAATTAAGGGGAAATGCTGTCCGTTTATTTTCTTGAAGTTCGAATAACTAAAAGTGAGATTTGAAATGTGATTTGGGGATGCGTTGGACTTACTTTTCTTAGACTTACTTAGGTTCACTTTAATGATGTTACTTGAACTAGATTCCATTTGAACTTGTACCTTTTCGCATGGTGAATGTGACCACCGTTTTAAGCATGATACTTAGTTACAAATGTCAAGTTTTGAATTTCAAATGTTTACTCATTTTCTTTCCGGAACAAAGAAGAATTGTCTAGGGTTTCTCGGCCGCAAAACCTAATTTTATCAAGCGAGGTTTTAGGTGTGCATTTAGGGTTTGTTTAGCTTCCTTTTCATATGATTTTACCCAAGACACTTGTTATACGTAATTTCTTTGCATATGTGTTAGTTTCGAGCCAAATAAAAAGCTTTACGAAAATTTGGAAAAAATTGAATTTTCATATCCGGCCGTATATCCGGCCAACTCTTGTCCGGATTGCTGGCCGGATTGATAGGGGAAGAAGAAAAAGTTTGGATTGCTCACTGCCTTGAATCCGGCAGCAAATCAGGCCACTTTCTGGTCGGATTCTGACGTGGCACTGTTCATTTATTTTTCAATGGAATTTTCTAAAAACCTTTTCAGTATGGTTTTGTGTTTGATTTGGGAAAACTCTTAGTTACTCATGTCCTTTGATCTAAATATACTCTTTTCACTTTAAACCTCATATTTATATATTGCACTAGTACGTATTTGGATTCTCTTTGAATCACTTAGGTTTTTGATGGTTGAAGCATAATGTGTTCTTTTGATTATATTAGGGTTTCTTGGTGATTGAGGGTATCACCCGGACGAATACTTTGGACGTTATTTTGTTTAAATAGGTGAGTGTTCTTTGTACGTTATGTTTCCATTGACTATGTGACTTATTGTGGATGTTGATTAACTGCTAAATGTTTTCAATGATTGCTGAAATTGAGTTTTGCTAGGCGAGTGTGTACTTTATCGCACTCGACCTAAATAAATGTGAAATTTTCGATGATTATTTGATTATACGCTAGTTGTGCATGAATGTAAGCCTCGTAGCTGAACTGGGCCCTTGCCCTTCGTTGCCGGTCGACTCGAGCCAGAAGCGGACTCGATCGGGCGATTTGGTGACCCTGGGTGAAAGTTTGGTATACTCGAGTATTACCACATTGTCGGGTGGAGTCTGGCCAATGTCCAGAAGGGGGAAGAAAGAAATGAATGAACGAGTGAGAATATCAATGGAGGGGTTTTCACTTACAAAATGCATTTTAAAATGATTGGAGGAATAAGGGAATGAAAGGTGAATGAAAGAACGAAGGGCTCCATGTGAGCATGTATCCTTTTAATGAATGTGTTATCATTGCTTTATATTGTGAATGTTTTCTAAATGACTTGTTATTATCTGATTAATGTCTTGTTTAATTGCTTTAATTGTACGTACGAGACCTCACTGGGCTTTTAGCTCATTCCGTTAGTTCTGTTTTCCTTACAGGGGATGCGAGCAAGGGCGAGAGACCTGTATAGTATAGCATCGTCTAGTCCTTTTGAATTTCATTGCAACTTGTGCTCGCTCTAGTGCTCGAATAAGGATTGGAAGTATGGGAACTTAAAACTCTTGTTATATTTGGGTTGTATTTTATTTCGGGAAAGAAATGAATGTAAGTATGCGTTTCAAGTTTGGGAATTGGTTTTGTTTTACTTTTTCTCGTGATTTTATCTTATTTTGTCTATAGTGAGTGAGTGAGTCCCGGCGAGAGCTGGGCAGGCGGTCCACTGAACCCTTTGGTTCGCCTTAGGGGGAGGTAGGGCCTCACAGCTGACGTGGGGGATCGCTCGGGAAGGTGTTTAGACTTTTGACTATAGAATAGTTGAATTTGTGCTTGTTATAAGTTGACTAGTAAGATGTATATATTTGTCGTGGTGGTTATAGTTATCAGCTTTTCTAGAGTTTACTTTCTGGTACTCGTGGTATGTATGACTTGATGTACTAGTTTATGCAACTTGTGAAGATGTAATCGTTTAAATAGAACTTTCTTTTGGCATGAACTCTATTTTCTAGTTTTAAAGTATCGAGTCCTGGCATGAGCTAGGCAAACGTCCCACCAATACCCTCGGGTTCGCCCTTGGGAGAAGTGGGGGCGTCATACTATCACTACCTGAACTATGTGTTTTACATGTTTTCTTGGCCTCATTGAGTGTTAGTTCATCCCATTAGATTTGTTTTCCTTAGCAGGGGCCGAGACGGAAAGAGTTATGGAGAAGTCGACTTGAGACACTTTTGATTAGGGTTTTAAATGTTTTGGGCTAGACTTCTTTGGAAGTTGTACATTTTGGGAAAGTGAATGTACTTTGAAACTTGTGATGTAAGATTGAATATTCATGTATGGAAATGACTTCTTGTCTTTATTTCAACTTTGGTTATTAATCGTTATCCTTTAAGTTTGAACTAGAATTCTACTGAGTCCTGGCGAGAGCCGAGCAGGCGTCCCGCCGATACCCTTTGGTTCGCCTTAGGGAGAAGTGGGGGCGTCATAGTCCCGTACTACCACTTTTTCTCTTATTTGTTTCACTTGTGCACTAATTCTCAAATGTAATTCCTTTAACATTGTGATTATTCACTCTTAGTAGTCTAGTATAAGTTTCTTAAATCTCCACTTAGTTGTTTCGACGTGAAATACGCGAACTTTCGATTCACGTGTGATAAAGCGAAATTTGAAAGCAATTCATGTAACGATAATATGATTAACTAATACTAGGGTAAATAATTATAAAATAATTATTTTAAAAATAAAAACATGAGTCCTCGCATGAAAGATTGAACATATGTTGATAGCAAAGAAATTTAACACTTAAGACAAAAAACCATGAAAGCTCTTAAATCCTCCAACTGATATAGGAATAGAACAACTCAAGACCAATGCAATTGCACTTTGCTTAACCTACACAAAATAAGAAACACTAGACAAGGCAAAGTTAAGTTTGTTAGTACAATCATAAACTCTTCTCATATCCTTAGATTTTGCAACTATGGCTGATTCACTTGTAGGATTTTCCCCACTCAATTCTTTTGAATGTTCACTCTCTTTTTCTTCATCACTTTCCTCAATTTTCACCACATTTGCACTCTCAAGTTTTCACTACACTCTCACTAACACACTCAACTTTATCTTCCCACTTTTCAGCTTCAATTACAATTTCCTCAATCTCAGCCCTTTAGCTTGCTTTTTTATACGAACATGGGATCAATGGTGTCAAGTTCTTAAGATGATTCAAGAGAAAAGAGTGGCTGATCCATTGAAGCTCAACAAATTGGATCCCTTCCAACATTTTTAGTGTGTTTACTTAGTCTATATGATACGAGCTGATGAGAACATGAAGATTGTCCAAGCAAATCGGTTTAGTTAGCTAATTTGTCCAAGTTGTGTCTTTATTTGGTATTGTTAAGGAAGGGTTTAATCGTCTATTTGCCTTGCTAATTTAGTCTAAATAATTCGACTGGGGTTTTTTCCTTAAGTGGCAGAAATTTTTAGTTATTAGTTTTAGGAAAATAAGTGATTCCAAATCACATTAGGTTTTCTAGACAATTCCAAGTCACATTAGGTTTTGAGTCCATGTAAGGCTATAAATAGCCAAGCACTTTCATTGTTTGAAGGAGCTTCAAGATATATTAGAATTTTGTGTTTTTGAACACCTTTCTCTTGTCCAAGAGAGTTTCTTTTGAATACTTGAGAATGACTTGAGAGTATTCAACGAACTTATCAATCAAGTATACACCTTGGTTGTGGCGTTTTTCTACCTTTAACATTGGTTCATTAGATCATTAGATTGTGGGTGGAGATTCAATTCAAGGTTCGCAATCCTAGGGTTTAGAAGGGTCAAGTGTTATTCCAAAATTCAACTTGATTTTCTTCATCTAGATCCGGGACTATGTGGGATACGAGTTCATACCTTCGAGCGGGTTCGTATCAAAAATTGTAAAAGTAAACAAGAAAATTGATGCATTGGAGAAAAGAGGAAAGTAAGAAAGAAGAACTATTCTTTTATTTATTCAAATGAAACTTTAGTTCTATATCATTGATACAATAAGGGATAATCCCTATTTATAAGGCAGTATGGAAGAGAAGTATATCAACATACTATAATTCTTATCAAGATAGTGATAATGATGAAGGGCTCAAGGCTGTGCAAACTCCACATGCTCAAGTGGCAATAACAAAAGGACCATTGAAGGGCTAGCTTTTGAGGATCCTACACTTTACACCTTGCTCCAGGTTGTCACGAATAAAGATTAGTTTAGTTGTTCATTGTTTAGCAAGTTGTGTCGTTTGATTAGTAGCATTAGTTAGGTTTTAATTGTCAATTTAATTTCTGTAATATTTGGCCAAAATTAGCCTTCAAAGAGGCCGAATTTTAGTTGGTGTCTTAGCCAAATAATTGATTTGAAATCATATTAGGGTTTCAAGTCATGTAAGGCTATAAATAGCCTACCTTGTGAATGTTTAAGGCATTAAGAATTTTCCAGCAAATAAATGTTAGTTTATCACTTTTCTCTTGTCAAAGAGAGCCTTTCTTGAGTACTTGTGAGTTTTCTTGAGTGTATTCAAATTGAACTTATCAATCAAGTATGCACCTTGGTTGTGGCTTTTTTCTACAAACAACTTTGGTTTGCTAAATTATAAAGTTGTGGGTTAAGAAACTTTCTTAGTTCATAGCTTCGTGGTTTAGAGGGGTCAAGAGTTCTGCAATCAACTTAATTCTTCGTCTAGGTCCAAGGCTTGGTGGGATACGAGTTCATACCTTCGGACGGGTTCGTATCAGATAAGATCTTCTCGTAAGTCGTGATAGGACTATCACCATGAAAGTCATGGTAGCTTTATCACCTCAAAATTTGTGATAGATTTGTTATCATCTAGGGGACGAGATGAATGTGATAAACATCCATAATTATTTATTATTTCATAACTCTAGCCACATATAATGAGAGTAATATGCATAAGTTATGGTACACAAAATAGTATGAAGGAAAACATATTGCTATAAAATGCACTAATATTACTCTCTAATGTAGAATTTGAAAGACTATGCAAATGAAAATAATATTTTCTTGAAAAACCAAAAGATAAAGAAGTAATAGTATCATTACTGTCAAAAGTTGGATGAAGTATTGTCAAAAGCAAAGTATAATACTATCCAATATAGTATTTTAGTACTCTAAATAAGTAATATTATTAGTATTGACAAATTCCAAAATAAGTAATACTAAAATGAAAAACAAAAGTACTATAAAGTACTGTCCTACATAATAGTAGTTCTATCCAATGTAGTATTAGTAGTATTATGAAGTTATAATACTAGTACTGTCAAATAGTAAAAGAAGTACTGACCGACATAATAAAAACTACTATCCAAATGTTTGGCTAATATTACTATCACATATTATGAAAACTACCTCTTAACAAATAATACATTGATATTTCATTATCATTAGTACAGCCATCAAAATGCCTGTACCAAAAGCCAGAAGAATCTCTTCAACAAATCTTCATGTTTAATGAAGAGGACTTCCCTAAACTAGAACCTTTCGTCAAAAATGGTTCTAGGCATGTTCCAAAAGTTCAGAATGCTCATCCTACAGTTCTCCAGACAGGAGAAACAATAAGATCTAGTCCCACTGAAGAGATTCTAGATTGGCAAACTGGGAATTCCTTGGTTCAAAATACTGCCCTCACTTCTATCTATAAGAATGTGACTGAGGTAAAAGGGAAATTTGATCATATTGATATTGCTGTCAAAACTCAAAGTTCTCAAGTATCTCATATGATTGAAGTACTCAAAAAAAGGCTTCAAAACTTGAAATATGAGTTGCCTTCACATTCTTCATCTTTAGCCAACTTTGTTTTGAATCAGGAAAAGGAGTCCCGTTTCATCAAAAATCAAATTGAAACTCTCAGGACTACAGGTGAGATTCCTAAATGTGATGTTGGGCCAATAGAACCATCTGTCCCAAACATCAGTCCAGGTTTTGGTGCCACTCCAATCAGAAACTGGCCAACTCCTTTTTATTTTGGTGGTGTAACTACACCTAATCCTTTTGTGTTCTTTCCAAGTCAACAGGAACAGACTCCTCCTCCTTTTGATATTGCTAAAGTATTACGAGAATATCGTAAGAATAACCAAAAACAAAAGGAAAGGAAGAAAGCTGAGGAAGAAAGGAAAAGGAAGGACAAAGAAGTTGTTCAAGAGACATAAAGTTCATTAATGTATACAAAAATATATTCTAATCCGGAATTTTCTCTTGAACAGGAAAAAGCAGCAGAAAAGACTACTACCAGAGTCTATGACAACCCTTTATCATCTATGTTAGAAGAACTACATCAGGAATCAGTACCATACATTTCAACTTATGACCAGTTGGACGAAGATTCAAAAAGTTCTAATACAAGTGGTTCAGAACAAGAATCTGAATCAGATGATAGTCAAACTTTTGAAGATTCTGAAGAAGAAAAATCTTCTGAGGAAGAAGAAATACCGGTTATAAATATGGTTACTGAAGTAGAAGTAGTGCACCATGATGATGAAGAGGATGGTGAAGGAGAAACCTCAAGTGCCCCAAGAAATCAGAAAACCACTTTTTCAAAAGCAAAGGGAGTTCAAATTTTTACTATTAATGATATCCCATCAGAAAAATGAGAAGCAAGATTTCAGGATTTTCATGCTTGGATGATTATCCAAAATCTTACAGAAGAATCTCATTTTGAAATCCTATCTGACTTCACTGCTCATTTTTTAGGAATCCTCAAGGATTGGTGGTCGAGTTTAGGAGAGCAGGACAAGATGTATTTCTTGACCCGTCAAGATTTCTCTGAAAATATTAATATCTTGCAATTAATGTTTATTGGAGATGTGAAAGAGAGTAAAGAAACAAAGAGAAAAGAATTCTTTCAAATGAAATATTTTTCGTATGATCGTAAAGATCTTAATAAACATTTCAAGAAGATGACTAAATTGTTTTTTGCTCTTGGTGCAGATATTAATCTTAAACAAGCTTTTGTAAGCTCACTTCCAAAATCTCTTGCTGATGGAGCAGAAATATATATCCATAATAAATATGGATTTATTTTAAATTTGTCCACAGGTCAAACAAAGCAAGCAGTTCTTTTATCCTTGGATGATCTTTGCAACAAGGGGAAAGTTATTCGAGAATATCTCAAGGGAGATGTTTGCTTAGATCAGGCCTACAAGAAACCTGAGCTGATTACCAAAGGGAAATGTCAAGCTTGTATTCCTCGAAAGAGGAGAAAGAAATTCAAAAAGTTCAGGAGTTTTCAACAAAAGCTATCCCAGAAGATCCTTTAGAAAAAGGTGGAAATACTTCAAGAGGAAAGAAAAGAGGTTCAGAGGAAAGAAAGGAAGCATATGTTTCATCTGTGAAAAGCCAGGACATTGTGCAAAAAATTGACCTCAAAATCAAAAGGGAGTAAAATTAATTTCAAAAATTCAGAATGAATTCCATTTTCAACTCTCTGATTTAGAATCTGAATTTTCTGAACAAGAGGAAGTTACTGATCATACTCTTTTGGTTTTACAAATTCCAGACAAAACATTCACCATTAAGCCAACAGATAACAATGGATCTTATCCTCAGACACTTGTTCATATCCTTTTGGATAAGTATTCCAAACCAATTCCAGTAATTGGTTTCTTTGACTCAAGTGCATCTTTATCAATTATGAAAAAAGATATTTTACCTGATTCATGTTGGATCCCTAAGACTCATAATTTTAGAGCTGCAAATAGTGAGCTTTTTCAAACAAAATTCATAACTAAAGATCCCATTACCATTAAGCTGCTTCCAGATTGTCATATAAAATCAAAGTTTTTAGGAGCAAAATTTACTGGAAAAGATCTTATTCTTGGTTTTGATATTTACAGAACCAACCAATATCTTGTTACACCTACTGGGATCAAATCTAAAAAGTTTTTCAAAAGTTTCATTGAGATCCCAAATCTGTACATAATCCAATATGAGATACTTTCCGTAGAAGAACAACTCAAAGAATTTCAAGATCAAATTATCAACGAGTCTTGTGCTTCAAATCATCAAGAGTTTTTACAAAAATGTGACCATCCATTGTGGGAAAATCTAGAATTTTATATCAGACTTCCATTCAAAAAGAATGGGGATATAAATCCCACAAAAACTAGTCATTTGGGAATGAATCCTGAAGATTCTAAACTAGCTGAGCAAGAATGTGCTGAACTCTTGAAATATGGTCTCATTGAGACATCTGATTCGCAGTGGTCATGCCAAGCCTTTTATGTCAATAAAAGGTCCGAACAGGTAAGAGGAAAAATGAGATTGGTAATTAATTATCAGCCTCTAAACATTTTCTTACTTGATGACAAATTTCCAATTCCAAACAGATTTACTTTGTTTGCTCAAATTTCAAAAGCAAAATGGTTTTCAAAGTTTGATCTCAAATCTGGATTTTGGCAGTTCGGAATACATCCTGAGGATAGGCACAAAACCGGGTTATGTATTCCAAACCATCATATTCAATGGAAGGTGATGCCTTTTGGCCTAAAGACTGCCCCGTCACTTTTTCAAAAGGCCATGATAAAAATTTTTCAGCCTATCTTACACACTACACTTGTGTACATTGATGACATTCTTCTTTTCAGTGAAACTTGGGAAGAACATAACAATTGCTAAATGATTTTCACAAAATTATTAAGCAATATGGTATCATGATTTCTAAAAAGAAAATGATTTTGGCAAAACAAGAAATACAATTTCTTGGCATGAGAATTTCTAAAGGACAGTGCACTCCTGAAAAACATGTTGGACAGTCAGTTGTAGATTTTTCAGAAAAAGATTTGGCAAAAACACAAGTCCAACAATTTCTTGGAGTTGTAAATTATGTCCGAGAATTTCTTCCAAAAGTTGCTAAGCATATTAGTCCTCTAACTAAAATGCTTAAGAAGAAACCACCCCTATGGGGTCCAGCTTAGACTAAAGCAATCCAAAATCTGAAGGAAGAATTACTTCATCTTCCAACCCTGTACATTCCATCTGATGGCAAAAATATTTTACAGACTGATGCAAGTGATAAATATTGGGGAGCCATACTACTTGAAGAAGACAAACAGGGACAAAGGCATTGTTGTGGATTTACGAGTGGAAAATTCAAAGCCTCAGAGCAGCACTATCATTCCACATTCAAGGATATTCTTGCAGTAAAATATGGAATTAAAAAATTCTTTTTCTTTCTCATTTCTCATCATTTCTTGGTTGAAATGGATATGGGATCATTTCCTAAAATGCTACACTTTAAACAAAAACCATCCCTCATCCTCAACTATTCCGTTGGTCAGTTTGGTTTTCTCAATACTCTTTTGATGTTAAACATATCAAAGGAAAAAAATATTGTAGCTGATTTCTTCTCAAGAAAAGAGCCAACAAAAGAAATTTCTACCCCAAAAGAAATCTCAACCTATTTTATGTTTACACCTGTTTTCAGAACTTCCAGACATTCATGAAATACCTTACCCTTGGGAAAAAGAAGATATAGAAAGAATTCGAAATCGATATGAGGTAGAAGTTTTTAGTTCATATGGCGGATCAATTTTAAATCCCTTTGGAACAAATCATGAATACCCATTCTGCCAGATCTTCATAGCCAACCCACATGACTTTCCAAAACCTCTGTTATGGTATTTTTGGTGTTTGTGCCATCAATATCATAGTTTAATGGAATTTCAAAGTCCATTCTTTAATCAATCCTTAAATCCGAACCTTCAAGTTTTTCTTCAATGGTTTAGGCCATTAACCTTTTGGTCCTGATTATTCTCAACAAACCCAAACCATGTTATATTTCACTTTCACAGACCCAGCCATTTGCTCAATAACCAAATTCATTTTCTCCCGAGTGCAGTCATTTATAACGAAATGTCTCATATTATTTTAGATCTTAAATATGAGTATGAGGAAACGAAAAGATACATATTCCAGGAAAATAGATACATTCCACCAGAAATTTGGCCAGGACACTATGGTTCATCGAAATATCAGACTAGTCATCCTCATTGGACTACAGTTCAAAAGGCCATAAGACAATATCAAGATATAATGAATGACACCGTTATGCAAGATTCCCAAGATCCATATAAGACAAGTCAATCAGAATCCGGTTCCTCATCTTCTTATGTCCATAAAGAAAGATCAGAGGAAAGGAGGCAGTTGAATGAAAGAAGAAATAGGAGAGCACATAAAGATCACATTGAGTTATACAATATCACTGATCCAGATACTACTCCCTCGGATACCCTACATGACGATTATTATTGGTGTGTCTAATCTAGGGACAAGTCATGTCTATAGTAGGTCCCAATAATAAAGAAAGTGGGTTGTAAAATTGTGTGTCTTTTACTTTTCTGAAGGGTCATTTGTCTTTTGTAAGGTTGCCTATAACCTTTCACCCAAGAGTCATTTTACTTTTTGAAAGGTCATATGTCCGAGATTTTCACGAAAGTTCACTTAATCTTGTATAAATAGATGACTCTTGCCATTTGGAAAGATCATTGAAGTTTGGCAATAAAATTTTAGTATTAAGTTTTCAAGCCCGAACTTAAAAGCAATGATCGTACTTCCAAGCGGGAAAGTAGTGTCCGAGAATAAGGAGGAGTACAAGGACATGCCACCTCTGGTTGAGGAGGAGGAAACCAAAGCAGTAGTGCAGCCACCATTAGAGGAGTCAATTGCGCTAGGGCTAGTTGCAAGGTGCGCATTAGCGGCCCATGTCAAAAAAGAGGAGATCCAAAGGAAAAACATCTTCTACACTCGATGCCACGTAAATGGCAGAGTGTGTAGCTTGGTGATAAACCCCGGCAGCTGCACCAATGTCGCTAGTTCACTAATGGTCGAAACTTTGGGATTGCCTACCCGCGAGCATCTCAGGCCATATCGTCTACAATGGTTGAATAATTGTGGAGACATACGAGCGTCTCAAAAGGTACTAGTTTCTTTTAAAGTTGGAGCTTATGAGGATGAAGTGCTTTGTGATGTAGTACTTATGCAAGCTAGTCATATCTTACTTGGTAGACCATGGCAATTTGATAGGAGTACTAGTCATAATGGTTGTACCAACATGTACACCTTCTTACATAAAGGAAGGAAAATCATACTTGCACCACTTATGCCTAAGCAAGTGTATGAGGATCAAATGAAAATTCAGCAGGAATGTGAGAAAGTTGATGAGCGAAAAAGAATTGAGAAACATGAGAGAAAAGAGAGGAAAAGATCCGTGCAAAATGAGAGGGAAAAGGCAATTAATGGGACGAATCATGAGGTAAAAAAAGAGGGAAAAGTATTGTTGATTGCAAAAGCCAAAGATGTGAGGAAAGGCTTCCTTGTAGGCCGAAATTTATTTTTGTTTTACAGCAAGGAAGTTTCGGCTAACGCTAATGAACTTGACACTGCGTTGCCTAGTTCTTTTGCTAAGCTTTTACAGGAATATGATGACGTTTTCCCAGACGACGTGCCTAGCGGTTTGCCACCCATTAAAGGTATTGAGCATCAAATTGACCTCATACCTAGAGCACCCCTGCCTAATCGAACCGCGTATAGGAGCAATCCGGAGGAGACAAAAGAAATTCAAAGGCAAGTGGTGGAGCTTCTAGGCAAAGGGTGGGCACGAGAGAGCTTAAGTCCCTATGCCGTTCCAGTCATTCTTGTGCCAAAGAAGAACGGGTCTTGGAGGATGTGCACTAACTGCAGAGCCATAAATACCATAACGGTAAAGTATCGCTGTCCCATTCCTCGACTTGATGACATGTTAGATGAATTACATGGGGCTGTTATATTTACAAAAATTGATATAAAATCTAGGTATCATCAAATTAGGATCAAGGAAGGTGACGAATGGAAAACCGCATTTAAAACTAAGTACGGGTTATATGAGTGGTTAGTCATGCTTTTGGGTCTTACTAATGCACCTAATACCTTTATGCGGTTAATGAATCATGTCTTGCGTGAGTACTTAGGCAAGTTCGTAATAGTGTACTTTGATGATATTCTCATTTATAGCAAAAGTCTAGATGAACAGTTGCAACATGTTAAGCTAGTATTGGAGGTACTTCAGAAGGAACGTCTTTATGCTAACCTAAAGAAATGTACCTTTTGCACTGACTAACTAGCATTTCTAGGCTTTGTTGTCAGTTCACAGGGCATCAAGGTGGATGAAAGTATAATCAAAGTCATCCAAGAATGGCCAAGGCCGACCACCATTGGGGAGGTAAGATGCTTTCACGGCCTTGCAAGCTTCTATCGATGGTTTGTACGTGACTTTAGCTCCATAGCGGCACCTTTGACATCAATCATTAAAAAGGATGTATCGTTCCAACGGGGTGAAGAATAGGAAAAATCCTTTGACTCTCTTCAACATGCACTTACACATGCACCTGTATTATCTCTTCCCGACTTTTCTAAAACGTTTGAAATTGAATATGATGCGTCAGGAATTGGCAAAGAAGCCATATTGATCCAAGGAGGATGACCAGTTGCTTATTTTAGTGACAAGTTAAACAGGGCAATGCTGAATTATAGCACCTATGACAAAGAGTTGTACGCCTTGATTCGAGCACTACAAGTGTGGCAACACTACCTTCGTCCCAAGGAGTTTGTCATCCACACTGATCACGAGTTGCTAAAGTTTCTCAAGTCTCAAAACAAACTGAGTAAGAGGCATGTGCGGTGGATCTCGTTCATAGAGACTTTTTCGTATGTTATAAAATACAAGACCAGTAAGTCCAACATAGTCGCCGATGCACTACCACGGAGATACACTCTTCTTGCTACTCTAGATGCTAAATTACTTTGATTTGAGCTTATCAAGGATTTATACGCTACTGATGATGATTTTAAGTTGGTGTTTGAAGCATGCAAGTAATCGGGTCAAGAGAAATTCTTTATAGCTGATGGATTCCTTTACTACTTAGATTGGCTTTATGTGATACCCCAAATTTTAGAATACTATTTTTGTTTAATCTCAAAGAAAGGATTACAGTTTCTTTATTTTATTTTGTCTTAAAACATTGTGTTATTTTAAAAAAAGACTAGAAACCTTACTTGTACTTTAAAACCCTAGTTTACTTGTGACTAGCAGGTTATGTTTAAATCCCTCATATTTGACTCAAAACCCTAATTTTATTCTATGGAATTGTAAAATTCATCCCACTTTTCTTAAAATACCATTTTATTTGAAAATTATTCTTTTACTATGGCCCTACTACTCAATCATTCCTCAATAAGTGCAAATGAACCTAGAAAGTAGGGTTTCACTCTTCGTTTTCAAGATTGGAGCAAATTAGGGTTTTCGCGATTTTTCGCCGGATGATTTTTCGGTACGGAGCAAGGATCAAATTTGGTGTTTAAGAGTGAATTTTGGGTGAGAAATAATATGGGATTAGATGCAATAATAAAAAGTTAGTGAATAGGAAGAAAAAACTCTAGTACGGGTGATTTAAGGAAAATCGGCTCGAACCGACGGGTACCGTTTGTTACCGGGTAAACACACCATTTGACCCATACTTTATTACCTTAATCTTCTCATTTTATTTTAGATAATTGACCCTCAAAATATCTCATACTTCAGCCACAATATTTGACCAAGAGAAATGAGAGAAAATGCTAGAAAGAAAACAAGTGTCAAGGCATCTATGGAAGTTGGACTTTGACCAACTTGTCTTAACCTTCATAAAACAGAAATTTGACCAAAATTTCCTCATTTCTTCCCCTTTTCTTAGTCTTGGTCGAAATTCTTGAGAGGAAAAACAAGAGAGGAAAAAACTTCACCTTGCACCTCAATTTCAAGCCTCAATCTTGAGTTTCAACCGATAATCTCGCAAATTCCTCCACAAAAGTTGATCTCCAAGGAAGCTTAAGGGTTTTGGTGGAGTGATTTGGGAAGAGGAAGGTCTTGGCAGCTTCTTGATATAAGGATTAAGGTGAATTTGGTAAGAAACTTCCCTTTACCTCTTACATGTGTGAACTAGAAGCTTAAAGTTATAGTTTTGATGGATTTATGGGGAAAATTTCATGGGTTAAATGGTATGTTGGGATGTTTAACAAGGGTTTATATTTTCAGCCTTGATTATGGTTATCTACCTCTTAATTGATGTTATTGAGCTAGTAATTGGTGGGTTTGATGATAGAGCACTTGTTAGATATGAATTTATAAAGTAAAGGTGCCAATTTCAGAATTTGGAAACCAAGCTACCCTGTTCTGTCCGGTTTTAGTGCTCCATGTTAGAGGCCGAATTAGGCTTGGCACAAAACATGAAAGTTGTATAGAATGGTATTTTATAGTTGCCTACAAAATTTCAGCTCAATCAGAGCAACGTAGCTTATGAAAAGATGAAAATACCCTCGCTGTTCTAGGTTACATTCCAGAGTTCCACGTGGACAGTTTAGTCTTTTTGGTTGTGTTTATTCACTATAATACGTTCGGATTTAGCCATTTGTCAAAACATAAAAGTTTCAGTACTCTGTCTTAGATTTTCAACGCCACCAAGAACACCTCAAACGGATCTATGTAGCCTGAGTTATGGCCAAAATAGTCGCATCTGTTCTAAACTTCGGATTCTGCCGTGTTTCTGGATTTAGCTTCTGACCCTGTTTTGTCCGTTTTGATAACGTACGAACTGGGTGTTGGTGTCTTCATAATAAAGGTAGATCTTGGTCTTAGCTTCGAAACGGTATAAAGTCCATCCAAATCCGAGTTTCGTAGCTTCAGTTATGACCAAAACAAGATCGGTTGTCAGAACTGCCTTCGAATTTGGACAGTTCTGACAGGAATGTTTGGACCCATTTTCCTCCATGCTCTGTATTGATTCAGCTTTTGGTCCAAACATGAAAGTTATAGCCTTATGTCCTAGCTTTCCAACACCATTGGAATTTCTTGATTTGGACTTGTGAGCTGTGCGTGATGGTCCAGTAAACAAACCCTGTTCGTCACCTGAACACGTAAATTTCTGGTACAGTTTTCCATAATTTCGACCTGCTTCCATTCAGATCTAGCTTAAGGTGTCTTCATGAGAATTGTAACCCTTCCTCATAGCTTCGAAACGGTGTCTCGTTCACCTTGGTCCGACATTCCTGGCCTGACTTTTGATCAAAACGGTTTGAGATGGCAGATTTGGCCATTTCCGTTTGCCGTTCCGCGCGCGCGCGTGCGCCCATTTTGCCGTTTCCGCACTTGCATGTGCCGATTTTGCCGTCTTTCTTGTTTTGGGTATGTTAGTGGCCGTTTGTGATATAATGAGATACAATCTTCTATTTCAGACAGTGGTGAGCTAGGCGGAGCCGGTGGGGCCCACTACTAGCGAACACGCACGAAGTGATTTTGCTCTTATACCACTTTTGTATTTTGAGTAAGTATTCAGGCTGCTCTTGTGTGTTAGTTGCTTATGTGTTTCGATATGTATGAAAAGGGTACCTAGGCGAGGGTGTACTTTATCGCACTCGACCTAAACCCTACCTTACGCACATATTTGTACATGGCATATGTATATGAATCATTTTGGAACTAAACCCCTTGAGCTTGTGGCTCGGGGTGACTTTTGAGAAAATTTTGCGAAGTTTGTGAGTTTGGGGCCCGATCTCATGACCTGGATGGACTATTCGAGCCGGTAAGGGCTTGGTCGAAGTCAGTCCAACCTGGTTTGAGGTCACCAAGTTTGTGAATCCGGTTCACCGATTATGTGGACCAAGTTTGTGACCCGAGCTTGTGACTCAAGCTCAAGTTTGTGATTTCGTTCGCCCGGGCAAGTTTGTGAGGTGACTGGCCAGTGAGGGTGATAAGGTGTTCGGTGGGTGTACAAGTGGAGTTCTACGGACCTTGTTTATGGTCGATGGAGTGTCGGCAGGAGGTCATGCATGGCAAACGACTTGGCTTTGGAGCCAACCTGTATCCTTCCTTTGTATTGTTACTTTTGCACTTGATTTGACACTTTTGTGAAATAGTTGCTTATCTAAAGGTGAAATTTACGCTTTTACCCCTGTTTACTTACTAAGCATATAGCTTACCCCGTTTCCTTTATTTTCCTTAGCAGGGGACGACGCGGGGAACTCCTGGGCATAATCACTAGTGTAGTTAGGTTTGCTTGTAATAGTTGGACAGTTAAGATGGTTGTTTTGTTTTGGTGGTTTGAACAGCTACTTTTGGGACTGTAAATAGAACTCTTTTGGCGTTGGATATATTGTGAATAGTGCACTTTTGGGTTTATCTAGTTTTATTGTTTTGAAATTTTGAGTCCTGGCGCGAGCTAGGCAGGCGTCCCGCCGATACCCTAGGGTTCGCCCTTGGGAGAAGCGGGGGCGTCACAGGTGGTATCAGAGCCATATGCCGACAGTTGGGACTTTAAGTCCTTCGTCTGGAAAAGCCCCGAGCCTCTCGTTCGTGAAGAGTCACGAAGCGAAACTCTACGTAGGGGATGCCCGCGTGCGGGTGGCAAGCTGATAGGTACCCCGTGATGTGACCCTGAGAACTGTCACAGGTGGTATCAGAGCTTAGGCTTCAGATCTCTGTAGTGTATCCTAGGCTAAAGTTTAGGATGCTGGACTGTGGGATTTGATTTGATTTGATTTGATTTGAAAGTTAAGCAATTGAGGGATAAAACCTATAGCTGCTTCGCGTGGTCTCTGCGCAGAGTGAGCCTGGATGAAGTGGAGAATAAGTATGAAGGACTAAGTGTTCGTTCGAGCATAAGTTATGGATCATAAATGTTATAGGCTTTAAATCTTTCTCATAGTATCTGAGGACCATAGATAGGTACGTCAGGTAGGAATTTCGATTGTAGATAGTTTACTCTTGGGACTGCAGCTCGAGATGTGAACTGTTTTATTTCGGATTCCTGTGCCTGAGTACTCCTGAGTTTAGGCGCTGCTAAGTACTTGAGACTAGCATTTTGGGAACATGAACAGGCTTTGTCTGGCTAGAGTGAGTACAAGATATCAACGGGCACCTTGGGAAGTGGAGTAAGAAACCGGACGAGGGTGATTTTCACTGAGCGTGGGACGATAAGTCGCGTTTCTTTCATTTTGCCCTTGCATTGTCCCTACATGTCATTTACTTGTGGTATGTTAATACCTACATATATAGTACTTACTGCACTTGACTTTGTCTAACTTGAAATGTCCCTTGGTGTATATGATGCATTATATTGTGTATATTTTGGCATGAGTTGTATATATATGTACACCTTTTGATCTTTTGATTATTTCGGGTATTCCAACCCTTAGCTCGTTGATTGCAGTTTCGAGGACGAAATTCTTTGAAGAAGGGGAGATTGTGATACCCCAAATTTTAGAATACTATTTTTGTTTAATCTCAAAGAAAGGATTACAGTTTCTTTATTTTATTTTGTCTTAAAACATTGTGTTATTTTAAAAAAAGACTAGAAACCTTACTTGTACTTTAAAACCCTAGTTTACTTGTGACTAGCAGGTTATGTTTAAATCCCTCATATTTGACTCAAAACCCTAATTTTATTCTATGGACCTGTGATATGCTCCATACCTGTAATAAGTCCCAACCACTCATGAACTATACATAAGGTTTTCTGGATTAATTGTTATTACATGACTAATGTTCCTTGTTTAATTACTTGTTTATATATATAGAACCTCACTGGGCTTTTTAGCTCATACCACGTCAATTGTTTTCCTTAGCAGGGGAAGGCGAGCAAGGATGAGAGTTTTGTATAGTCTAGTTGATCTAGTTCTTTGGCCTTGTAATGGTTCTCGCCCTAGTGCTTGGCACGGGCTGGTTGTATGAGGAATGAGAACCCTTGTATATTCGATGTTTGTACTTGAATGGTAAAAACTTTGAAGACTTCTAGTGTGTAGAAGTTTCTTATCTTTTACTTGAGCATCTATTGTCTATGGATGTATATACATGATACGAGTGAGTGAGTCCTGGCGAGAGCTGGGCAGGCGACCCGCCGAACTCTTTGGTACGCCATAGGGTGAGGTGGGGCCGTCACAGGTGGTATCAGAGCCATATGCCGACAGTTGGGACTTTACGTCCTTCGTCTGGAAAAGCCCCGAGCCTCTCGTTCGTGAAGAGTCACGAAGCGAAACTCTCCGTAGGGGATGCCCGCGTGCGGGTGGCAAGCTGATAGGTACCCCGTGATGTGACCCTGAGAACTGTCACAGGTGGTATCAGAGCTTAGGCTTCAAATCTCTGTAGTGTATTCTAGGCTAAAATTTAGGATGTCGGACTGTGGCATTTGATTTGATTTGAAAGTTAAGCAATTGAGGGATAAAACCTATAGTTGCTTCGCGTGGTCTCTGCGCAGAGTGAGCCTGGATGAAATGGCGAATAAGTATGAAGGATTAAGTGTTCGTTCGAGCATAAGTTATGGATCATAAATGTTATAGGCATTAAATCTTTCTCATGGTATCTGAGGACCATAGATAGGTACGTCAGGTAGGAATTTCGATTGTAGATAGTTTACTCTTGGGACTGCAGCTCGAGATGTGAACTGTTTTATTTCGGATTCCTGTGCCTGAATACTCCTGAGTTTAGGCGCTGCTAAGTACTTGAGACTAGCATTTTGGGAACATGAACAGGCTTTGTCTGGCTAGAGTGAGTACAAGATATCAACGGGCACCTTGGGAAGTGGAGTAAGAAACCGGACGAGGGTGATTTTCACTGAGCGTGGGACGATAAGTCGCGTTTCTTTCATTTTGCCCTTGCATTGTCCCTACATGTCATTTACTTGTGGTATGTGAATACCTACATATATAGTACTTGCTGCACTTGACTTTGTCTAACTTGAAATGTCCCTTGGTGTATATGATGCATTATATTGAGTATATTTTGGCGTGACTTGTATATATATGTATACATTTTGATCTTTTGATTATTTTGAGTATTCCAACCCTTTAGTTTGTTGATTGGAATTTTGAGGACGAAATTCTTTTAAGGAGGGGAGATTGTGACACCCCAACTTTTAAGATGTTATTGTTTTACGGTTTCTTTAGTTCATTTTATTTTAAAACATTATTTTGTCCAAGGAAGATACTAAAGTTATTTCTTTGGGTTTGATTTAAAACCTTATTTTGTTTTAAAAGACTAGAAACCCTAAAATTTTAATTAAAAAAAACCCTAACTTACTTGTGACTATGTTTAAATCCCTCATATTTGACTCAAAACCCTAATTTTATTCTATGGAATTGTGAAATTCATCACATTTTTCTTAAAATTCTTTTTATTTGGAATTATTCATTGAATATGGCCCTACTACCCAATCATCCCTCAATAAGTGCAAATAGACCTAGAAAGTAGGGTTTCACTTTTGGATTTAAGATTGGAGCAAAATTAGGGTTTTCGCGATTTTCCGCCGGATGAATTTTCGGTACGAAGCAAGGACTAAATTCGGTGATTAAAAGTGACTTTTAAGTGAGAAATAATATGTGATTAGGAGCAATGATAGAAAGTTGGTGAATAGGAAGTAAAAATCCTAGTACGGGGGATTTAAGGAAAAACAGTGCGAATCGACGTGTACCGGGTACTACCGATTTAACCACCACTTGACCACCACTTTCTTGCCATACAAGCTTATCACTAATTGAGCAAAATATCTTCCCTCTCATGATTACCTATTGACCAACATATGTGGCCCAAAATGCAAGGAAAGAAAGAGAAAATTGTGTGGTTGAGGTTGAGCCAAGTGTTGGCCAACATGTGGACTAAATTAAACCTTATCTCTCCTACCTTCTTATAAGACAAACTAAGCTCTTTCTTCTTCATTTTTTCTTTCTTATGGACGAAATTGTTGAGAGAGAAAAGGGAGAGCAAGAGAAACCATTTTTTTTCTTCTTGATTTGCACTAACCAAGTGAGGAAATGAAATTTTAAACCGATTAAAGAGTGAGTTGTGATCTTGGGAAGCTAGGGGAACTAAAATTTTCCAAAGGAGGTGAAGTATCACTCTTCCAAGCTTTGTCTTTGAGGTATAAAATCTGATCTATGGCTTTGATCATTTTACTCTTGTTTAAGATGTTAAATAGTTCATGTTTTGGGTTAGATTACAAGTTATACAAGTTGTTGTGATGATTTTTGGATGATATAAGTGAGTTAGGATTTGATAAATTTCTGCCCAAACTTGCTATATGGTTACTATATGTTGAATATAAGATTATACAAGGGGATTTGGTAGTGATTGGAACAAGAAATTTGAGAAAGTTTCATTCAAGAACAAAAATTCCAGATTCTGGAAAATTTTCCCCCTTTTCTGTCCGGTTTTGTAGCCTCATGTTAGAGGCCGAATTGGCCATAGGTCAAAACATGAAAGTTGTATAGAATGGTATTTTATAGTTGTCCACAAAATTTCAGTTCAATCGTAGCAACGTAACTTGTGAAAAGACCAAAATACCCTCGCTGTTCTAGGTTACATTCCAGCATTCCGCGTGGACAGTTTAGTCTTTTTGGTTGTGTTTATTCACTATAATCTGTTCAGATTTCGCCATTTTCCAAAACATGAAAGTTTTAGTACCCTGTCTTAGCTTTTCAACACTACCAAGAACGTCTTAAACGGACCTCGGTAGACTGAGATATGGCCATTTGAATGCAGTACGGTTGATTAGCCGAATAGTTGGAACCCGGTTATATGAAGTGGGAATTTGATTAGGTTACACTGAAAAATTTGAATAAATGCTCTTCATGAAAATTGTAGGCCTTCATCTTAGCTTCGAATTGGTAAGTTGCACCTCAAGCCGATAAGCATAGCCTCGGATGTGCCATTCCGCAAAAACCCGTCAAAACTGTCTTTTGTAAACTTCGTTGCCACACTCGTTATTAACTTGATTTCTTTTTCTTGTACTGTATTGAGCCTATTGAATGGCTATTGAAATGAAATTGTGTTATGGGTAACCTTGGGTTTGATTGAGTAAAAGAATGAAGCCATAATGGCTGGAAATTAGATAAATACAAAGGGCATGCTGCCCAAATTTACGCTCGAAGACTAGAAGACTATACTTATACTTTGTACTAGTAGTTATTCGGATTTTCTTTGGTTTACTTAAACTTTGGAGGGGTTTAACTGTAATATTTTCTCTTGGCTATTATTAGGGTTTCTTGGCAATTGAGAGTGTTATCCGGGAGGATACTTTGAACATTATTTTGCTTAAATAGGTGAGTGTTCTATATACATTTTGTTTCTATGACTATGTGGATTGTTATGACTATGTGGTTATTTGTGAACATTTGATTAAATGTTAATTGTTTTCTACGATTTCTAAAATGAACTTTTGCTAGGTGAGTGTGTACTTTATCTCACTCGACCTAAATAAATATGAGATTTTGGTGTTTAAATGTTGAAATATTAGTTGCGCATGAATGTAAGCCTTTTGGCTGAACTTGGGCCCCGCCTCGGTTACTGACCTACTCGAGTCAGGACTGGGCTCGGTCGGGTAGGTTGGAACCCTGGACAACCGTCGGTATACTCGAGTATTACCACTGGAGGGATAAGGTGATGGCCAGTCAACCGTGGGGATTCAGAAGTTATAAGGTGCAGAGGACCGACAAAGTTCCATCGGAACACCGTATCCTTCAGTATCTGGTTACCGTGTATCATGATAATTGTTCCATGCTAAAATGCCAACATGAAATCATGTGCTATACCTGTGATATGCTCCATACCTGTAATAAGTCCCAACCACTCATGAACTATACATAAGGTTTTCTGGATTAATTGTTATTACATGACTAATGTTCCTTGTTTAATTACTTGTTTATATATATAGAACCTCACTGGGCTTTTTAGCTCATACCACGTCAATTGTTTTCCTTAGCAGGGGAAGGTGAGCAAGGACGAGAGTTTTGTATAGTCTAGTTGATCTAGTTCTTTGGCCTTGTAATGGTTCTCGCCCTAGTGCTTGGCACGGGCTGGTTGTATGAGGAATGAGAACCCTTGTATATTCGATGTTTGTACTTGAAAGGTAAAAACTTTGAAGACTTCTAGTGTGTAGAAGTTTCTTATCTTTTACTTGAGCATCTATTGTCTATGGATGTATATACATGATACGAGTGAGTGAGTCCTGGCGAGAGCTGGGCAGGCGACCCGCCGAACTCTTTGGTACGCCCTAGGGTGAGGTGGGGCCGTCACACGTGGTATGGGAGTAAATTTCTTGGGAGGGTCTTGAGCAACCCGTGGGGAAGAAGTTTGTGTGAGATTGCTTACTTCTTCTTGTTGGGAACCCATAGCTGAAACTATTGTGTGTTGCGCAAAGGAGGAGGAAGCCGAAACTGAGTTGTGTTGTGTGTGAGAGGGTGTCGGGTTTCCTTGAAGGATTTATAGAAATTCCAGCCGACCTTTGTGAGGACCCATAATTTTATTATTGCAAAATATTGTTAAATTGGTCATTTTAAAAATATTTCGTACTCGAGTTACCAAAAAAATAATAATAATAAAATAAAATATACTAAAGTACATGAATTTCTCAAAAATAAATTTTTCCGATTGTGTGAGGACTTGCAACATCCTTATATTTTTCTTAAAAATGCCCTTTTATTTGGAAATTATTCATTTAATATGGACCTACTGTCTAATCATCCCACAATAAGTGCAAATGACCCTAGAAAGTGGGATTTCACTTTTCGTTTTCAAGAAAGAGCGAATTAGGGTTTTCACATTTTTTTCGTAGTGTGACTATTCGGTACTGAGTGAGGATCAAATTTGATAGCTAAGAGTGACTTTTGGATGAGGAAATATTATATGATTAGAAGTGATAATAATAAGTTAGTGAATTATAAGTTAAAACCCTAGTACGTGCGAGTTAAGGAAAACGGTGAGAACCCGATATTTTCTTATTTTCTAGCCCTTATTTTTATTCTGTGCCTACATTTTCTATACTTTCCTTTATTATATTAATTTTCTTGCTATTTTTATAAGGGAATTAAGTTCTAAGACATTTTTCTAGTATAAATTAGTTCATGTGACGTTAGTAGTACATATTGGGCGTGGGACCCGCTAGTACGGTTAGTGCGGTAAAATTTTAACGACTAGAAGGAATTTTGTGCAAAAGAAATTATGTGACAAAAGGTGTTAAGAGATGATTGGAGGAGTAATAGATATTTGAGTGCTTAAGAGAGAGAATTAGATAGACTTCCCTTGGATTTGTGCCACTTGTCAAGCACCAAGCCAATCTTGACCAAGACCATGACCAAGATTAAGCTTAAAACTTATCCAACTCAAGTCAATCACCATTTTCTTCCTTTGCCTTCCATGATGGACAAAATTTGGGAGAAGAAAAGAGAGGGAGAGCTTCAAGTTCCATCTTAGATTTTACCTTATTTGAGTTGAAACCACAAAAACTAAACCGATTAAACTTGCAATAAGGTGACAAGGAAGCTTTGGGTGGAGAGATTTTTGCATGGGCAGCCTTGTTCTTGTGTATTTCCCTGAGGTTTGAAGGTATTAAACTAAGAAACTCTTCTTCTACCTCTTATATTGTATTTTATTGGATAGATGACCTGAATCTTAGAAGTTTTATGGATGAAAACCTAGATTGGTAAAGGTTGATGGAATTTCAGCCTAGGGTTTCATTTTTTTTTCCCCAATTCTGCCGGTACTGTTACACCTAGTTAGAGGAGGATTTGGCCTTAGCACAAAACATAAAAGTTGTAGAGAATGATGTTTTATAGTTGCCTCAAAATTTCAGCTCAATCGGAGCAACGTAGCCCGTGAAAAGACCGAAATACCCCTGCTGCCCTGTTTCTATCCGAACTTGGTAATCAGCTTTGGTAATTGGTTAATTGGATTGGGAATGCTTCTGATTTGGTTGTTGATGTCCTCTTAAGAATTGTAGCCTTGTATCTTAGCTTTCGGATGGCTTTGGAATTACCTGAATTGGAGTTGTGTGTGCTGAGATATGAGTGAATAAAGCAAGACTGCTAGTTGATTTCTGCAGTGCATTTCGAACTGGAAAATCTAGAGTTGTTTTGGTAAATTTGGCCTAGTTAGGGTGAGAACTGGACTGAGTGGTATTCATGAAAGTTGTAGCCTCTTAAGTCCTGAATATGCCTGCAAAATTTCAGGTCAAACGGATCCGTTTAACCCGAGTTATAGCCAAAACACTTGCACCTGTTTTGTACACTAGATTGTGTTACGTTTTTGAATTTTGCTTCTGACCATGCTCTGTCCGTTTTGATAACGTGCGAACTGGGTGTTGATTCCTTCATAAGAAATGTAGATCTTGGTCTTAGCTTCGAAATGGTATAAATTTCATTCCAATCCGAGTTCCATAGCTCCAGTTATGACCAAAACAAGATCAGTTGTCAGAACTGCCTTCGAATTTGGACAGTTCTGACAGGGATGATTGGACCCATTTTTCCCCATGCTCTGTATTGATTCAGCCTTTGGTCCAAACATGAAAGTTATAGTCTTATGAATGATCTTTCTAACGCCTCTGGAATTTCTTGATTCCGATTTCTAAGTCGTGAGTTACGGTCTTTCAAACAGGGCCTGTTTGGTAACCCGAAATGAAATGGCTGGAACTATTTTGTGCATTTTTTACCAATACCTATTGAGATCTGGGTTGAGATGTCTAAATAAAAGTTGTAGCCCTTCCTCATAGCTTCAAAACGCTGTCTCATCCACCTTGATCCGACATTCCTAGCCTAACTTTTGATCAAAACGGTTTGGGATGGCAAATCTGGCCGTTTCCGTTTCCGTTTCCGTTTCCGTGTCCGTCTCCATTTCCGTGTGCCGTTTCCGCACTTGCATGTGCCAATTTTGCCGTTTTACTTGAGTTATGCATGTTAGTGGCCATTTGTGATATATTGTGATGCAATCTTATATTTCAGACGGTGACGGGCTAGACGGTACCGGTGGGGCCTACTAGCTGTATACGTGACGTGATCCTTGCATTTTTGCTATACGTACTTTTGGAGTAAGTATTCAAGCCGTTTATGTGTATAAACTGCTTATGTGTTTTGATGTGAATAAAAGGGGGACTTAGGCGAGGGTGTACTTTATCACACTCGACCTAAACCCTAGTTTGTACCTATGTTTTTTTTTTATGAGATGTGTATACATGAATTATTTTGGGTTTGAACCCCTTGAGCTTGTAGCTCAGGGTGACGTTTGTAAGTTGGAGTTGATCTTCCGACCTAGATGGACTATTCGAGCCGGTCAGGGCTTGGTCGAAGCCAGTCCAACTTAGTCTGAGGTCACCAAGTTTGTGAATCCAGTTCACCGAGAATGTGAACCGAGTTTGTGACCCGAGCTTGTGACTCAAGCTCAAGTTTGTGATTTCGTTCGCTCGAGCAAGTTTGTGAGGTGACTGGCCAGTAAGGGTGATAAGGTGTACGGTGGGAGTACAAGTGGAGTTCTACGGACCATTATTTGTGGTTGACGGAGTGTCGACAGGAGATCACACGTGGCATACGATTTGGCTTTGGAGCCAACCTGTATCCTTCATTTGTATTGTTACTTTTGCACTTGACTTGACATTTTGTGAAATAGTTGTTTATTTTAATATGAAATTTACGTGTTTACCCCCGTGTACTTACTAAGCATATAGCTTACCCCGTTTCCTTTGTTTTCCTTAGCAGGGGGCGACGCGGGGAAACTTTTGAACACTGCCACTAGTATAGTTAGGGTTAGTTGTAATAGTTGGTCGGTTAAGATGTTCCTTTTGCTTTGGTGGTTTGTATAAGGACCCACCTTAGGGTCCACCTTCTGCTGATTGTTATTATAATGTAATATAGTGGTCTGAATAGATACTTTTGAAGATGTAAATAGTACTCTTTTGGTTTAATATAGTTTTATTAGTTTTGTGTTTCGAGTCCTGGCGCGAGCTAGGCAGGCGTCCCGCCGATACCCTAGGGTTCGCCCTTGGGAGAAGCAGGGGCGTCACAGATTGGTTCTTTACGCGCATATTATTTTAATGCCCAAATTTATTCAAGATGAATTGCTTATCGTGATTTTTATTGTTATATATATATACTTGGATTATCATATTTTAGAGTTTTAGAATCGAATAAGTTGAATTTCCAAGTTCAAACGAGAAAACCCTTAAGTTTGACCTTTATACGCGCGCGTGCCGAAAAGGCCCCGACAGGCACATTAATTTGATTAATTGGAGATTTTAAGAACATGATATTAGACTACTAGTAATGTACTATTAATGTACTAGGGAAATTACCTCAAAGGTTTAGTGCACAAAAGTTGCAAACGGGCGCGAAAATTGGACACGCAAAGACCCTAAACGGACCTAGCATGAGTTGACACTTAGACTTAACCATTAAGTCACCAATTCTCTCCATTTTCATTACAATACCTGATTTCACTCTCTCTCCTCTCGTCACTCTCTAGTTGGCCGAAGATGGGAAGAAAAAAAAATCTAGCCAAAATCCTCACAAACTTGCTTCAATCCACTTCCAAATTTCATCATCCATTAGAGGGCTTTGATCCTAGCTTGGAAGAGGGGGCTGTTCATCGGTTTTCTTGGAGGAATTTCGGTCAAGATTTCTGCCCTAAAGCTGTCCAACTAAGTTCTTGTGGTAACTCACTCACCCACACTTCAATCTTGCAAAATTATAGCTCAAATGGAGCAAAGGTAGCATGGGTTTGCAACCTATGGTAGAATTTGGGTTGATTGGTTGAGTAATTATGTTCTTGCAATTCGATGACATGCTCGAGGGTTTGAGGATGTTTATTGGTGACTGATGTGATGAATTAGCATGTTGTGGCTGCTGATATTGTGCTATGTTACATGTATATAGAATGATTGATGGAATGAAGTTGGAAGAAAGTTAGAAATTTGGAGAAGGTACTGTCTGAAATTTCTGACTTGCTGCCGACTTTCTTGTTTGCTACTGCCCTGTAATTTTGAAAATTTTCTGGTGCTAATTGAGCTTCCAAATTGGTGTAGATATGTTGTGCTATGTGTATTGTGGTTGTCTACCAAAAATCAACCCAAATGGTTGGTTAAATTTTGAGTTACAAGTAAAGAAGCAAAACTGGAACAAGCTCCAGAATTTTCTGACCAGCAACATTTGTGTAGCTATAACGTTTTGCTCGTTGATCAAAATTGAGTGCCATTTGAGGCATTTGAAAGTAGACTCTTAGAGCTTTAAAATGGTACCAAGCTCATTTTCTAGTTCGTCCCGAGCGATTCGTGGCGAGTTTTGAAAGTTGGCTGCCTGTTTATTACTGTTCATCCGAGACTGTCCAGAAAATCCATTTTGTTGCTTGATTTTGAACCTCTTATGTCCGGATTTTGGAAATGATTTCTTCTGCATAAATATATCCTTGTGAACCTAGTTTCTAACACCACCAACCGTTTTCAATTTCACTGAGAATCGAGTGAGATACGGCCTAATTAGCGAAGTGCATGAAATCTGGAAAATAGGCCAACAGTCCAGGAATTTTAGCGAACTTCAACTTTTTATTTCTTGAGCTAGGAACATATGAATCGTGTGAGAACCCGTAAAATCCTAATATTTTTTTTCTAGGGTTTATTTCCCCTTAATTGCATGTTTTCTGCATTTTCTGGCTTAGGAATATTTTCTTGATGGATTTTATGAGCAATTAGAGTTTTAAGATGATTTTTCTAGTATTGGAGTATTTTTAGAACAGTAAGAATATATATTGGACGTGGGACCCACGAGTGCGAAAAGTTCGGGAAAATTCGGCCAATACGGTTAAGTTTCGGATACTGTGGAAAATTTATCGGGTGTTAAGAGATAAGTAGTGTGTGTGAAGTGATTGATGTGAGAGAGAAAAGAATGATAAGAATGCATTTAATGAGGTGCCATGTGTCATGTTCCCATTGGGTGGACTTTATGGTTTCTATTTTTTGACCTTTTGACCACTTGTTTAAATATCTTAAAAATTGAACAAAACTTACCATTTCTTGCTCCTTGATGGCCGAACCTCTCATCCAAGAAGAAAGAAAAACTCTTCCAAGTTTAAGCTTCCAACAAGCTCAAATCACCCAACTCAAGTGCTTAAACTAGAATCTACTCCATAAAATTCCTTCCTTTGGTGCTCTTGAGTGCTTAGTGAAGTTTTTTTTGGAGAGCTAAGGTGTCCACACTCCCTATCTCTCTTGATTACTTGGTAAGTGATGCTTGAACCTCTACTACACCTAATGATGGTTATCTTATGCTTAGAAGTGGCTTGAGTGTTGGAATATATGATTTATTTCTTGGTTTGGCTTGATTTGGTGAAGTTTTCCATTTTATGAGGAATTTTCTGGTTTCATATGATTTTGATGTTGTGGACTAGTATGATGGTTGGTAATAAGGGGCTTTGGCTCTAGTAGGTGTGAATTGTTGTGAAATGCAATCAATTTTGGATTTGGAATGAAATGTGAAAAGTTAGGGTTCTTGAACCCCTATTCTGTCCGAAATTTTAGATCATAGCTAGAGGCCGAATTGGACTTTCCTCAAAACATGAAAGTTGTAGGTATTGATGATTGTGATGTGGCTGCAAAATTTCAGGGCATTTGGAGTAGTATAGAGAGAGTTATGCCGTTTTTACTGTTGCTGTTTTTGGTGAACAGAATGTCCGAACTGCGATAGTAATTGCATGTTTTGACTGGAATTGGTTTGGATTTGGTTGTTAGTGTCTTCTGATGAAATGTAGCTTGATGTCTTAGCTTTCATATGCCTTTGGAATCAATGCATTTGGTCCTGTGTAGGCTGAGATAGACGTATTACAGTTTTCTGTGATTTGGGAACCTGCAATTACGGTTCTGGCTTGGTTTTCTGCATTTTTAACCTAGTCGTGCTAGGATTTGGACTGAGAGGCCTTCTACATTGTTGTAGCTCTGTCTTTTAGCTTCGAGATGGTGGGTCTTATGCCCTCATCCGATAAGCGTTGTGCATTTTGTGCCATTACCGCTTTTGGAGGCCAAAAACTGTTTTTGAGTTGGGACAAATGAGTTCCATGTCTTGAATTTCTGGTTTGCTATTATGCTTGTCTATGCATATGAAACCCTATTGGGGTTGTGATTGGTATGGCTTTATGATTCGTTATCGAGTCTCATTGTACTTGTTTGCATGTTTTAAGGTTTACTCTTATTCCGGTCATTTCCTAGTTAACTTTTGTACTTGTATTACTTTGAGCCTAGTGAACGGCTTTTGCGAAGTGAGATGACTTTTGTGTGAGGTTTTGGGACTGATTTGAGGAACTAATGAAGCCTTAATGGCTGGAAAAGTAAGAAATTTAGGGGAAATGCTGTCCGATTTTCTAGGCCATTTGGTTCTTTAAGTTGGATTTGCCTTTTGATGGAAATGAAGGGCTTTTGGGTTGTTGACCCTAGGTCTTCATGTTATCTTTTTGTTTCCAAGAAAATCATGTTTTTGCACCCTTGCATTAGTATTTTTTTGGGCAAGGCGTACGACGTATAGTCGAGCCTCACTTGTGCATTCCGTTTACGCGATTTTGGATATGAAACCTTCAATTGGTTTATTTTGATTATTTTAGGGTTTCTTGGCGATTAAGGCCAATCTGAAGTGAAACTTTTGAAGTTGAATCTGTGAGTGTACCACTCCCCTCCATTGCTGTTTAACTTGATTTCTGCTCTGCAATCTGTTTATTTGTTCGAGACGAGGGTGTACTTTATCACACTCGTTCTCTAGTCTGTTCATATGCCAATTTACTATGCAAAATTTGAATCTGTTATCTGTGTCTGCATCTGTTCGGATTTCTATGACCTATGAGCTCAATCCTGTGGCTAAGTTATTCGAGTCGGGCCGGCAAGGGCCTGGACGATTAGATAACGAACCACGGTAGTCTGTTCGGGGATTTTGGGTATTGAGACCCTTGATTCCGGGTATACTCGAGTATTACCATTTCTGTTCGGTTACGGTGAGCGGGCCCGGTAAAGGGGTGTTTGGTGGACGGAATTCGGTGTAAAGAGGGGTCTACGGACGCGTTGGTTCTATATACGTTGACGGAGAGTCAACTGGTTTGGATCAAGTACTGCGCTGCGAAATTTGGCTCCTGAGAGCCACCCGTATCCTTCTGATTTGAATCATTGGTTCTTTTGCTTTACCTCTGACATGTGTACCTGATTTGATAAATGTGAAATGTCATGGTTTTAATGCTATCTGTTTGGTACCTCATTGAGCGCAAGCTCACCCCTTTCTGTTCCTTTTGTTTTTCTTACAGGAAAATAAACCCTTTTGGTCTGGATTTGACAAATGGCTGCCAAATTGAGCTAGTTGAACATATCTTTTGCATAGCTCATGTATTAAAACCCTAAGTGTACTTTTGGGGCGTTTGTTTTTGATTTGGCAAACCGTGTGTATATATTAACTTTTGAAACTTTTGTATGTCATTTTGATTGGTAAACGCTAAAGTTCAGATATGAATGTTTGTTGGCTATTTCGGTTGGATTCTGACGGGTGGGTCACTATTCATGGCCGACTCCGGATTTCATTTATTTTATTTTATTTTATTTTATTTTATTTTGGGTTATTTTACCATTTTGACTCGTTTACGCTCGTTCGTAAGTTCCTGATCGCTATAGATAGTTCTAGTCTGCATCGTGAGTCCTGGCGAGAGCTGGGCAGGCAGTCCGCTCACCCCTTTGGTTCGCCTTAGGGGAAAGTGGGGCTGTTACAAGTGGTATCAGAGCCACTTCGCGTGGTCTCTGCGCGGAGTGAGACTGGGCCAAGTGGTGTTGTGGTCCTAATTTCATGAATATGTCTAAGTGCTCGTTTGAGCGTAAGTTATGAACCGGGCATGTGATAAGTGTACGAATCATTATCATGAGGCTCGAGGAAGCTAGGTATGTATGTCGGGTAGGAATCCTTAATAAAGATGGCTTACTCTTGGGACCGGCCGGCTCGAGTTGTGAATTATCTTAGATGGGATTCTTGTGCCCGGATACGGAAGAGATGAGAGCCTAGGTTAAAAAGGACTTGGACGAACTAGAAATGTGATTCCATGGAACTTCGCGTGGTCTATTCGGGTATTGTTAAGCCTGATCACTCTTGATTAAGATATAAACGGTGTTGTTTTCATAGATTAAGGACGGAGCCCTAGAGGGGGAAAGCTTTTCGTTAGTGATTGTTGTACTTGTGACCTTGTGTGTCTATAATACTTTTGTATCTAATTGACTGTTATTGTGTGGCTTGCTTGATACAGTTATGTTATATGGGTATACTTTTGATCTGTGCGTACCTTTTGCTACTTGCTTTTGCCTACCTATGTTTAATATTATATTCCCGCTTCGACCCTAGATTTATTAGACCAATGGAAGGCACTCGTAGTGGACGGGGCCGTGGGCGTGGCAATAGGCAACCTACGCCTGAAAGGGGTATTGGGGAAACCTCATCTGGACCAAACTCTGACCCTAGGGTTGACCCCAATGTCCAAATAGCTGCTGCTATGCAGCAAATGACTGATTTACTTGCCCAAGTGGTGCACCAACAAGGTCAAATCCCTAACCATAACCCTGGAAACCCTGGTAACCATATCGAGAGCGAAGACAGAGCTCTCGAACGATTCCAAAAGTTCGCTCCGCCAAAGTTTGTTGGGGGACCTGACCCAGACGTTGCCGAAAGATGGCTTGAAAAGATGGTGGATATATTTGCAGCCCTACACTACCCTGACGAACGGCAGGTGACTTTTGCCGTGTTCCAGCTTGAGGGGGCAGCCCGTTCCTGGTGGAACGTAATTCGGCAGAAGTGGGAACGAGAACAGACACCTAGGATTTGGGTGAACTTTATCAGAGAGTTCAATGCGAAGTTTTTCCCTCCTCTAGTTCAGGAGAGGAAGGAAGACGAGTTCATTCGACTCCGCCAAGGAGCTCAAACTGTGGCGGAGTATGAGAGTCAATTCACCAGCCTATCCAAATTTGCGCCCGAACTCATCATGACCGAGCAGCGGCGAATAAGGCGTTTTGTCCAGGGCTTGAACGTAGAAATTCAAAAAGATCTGGCGGTAGCCCAACTTAATGCCTTTAGTGATGCGGTGGAAAAAGCCCAGCGCGTTGAAACTGCAGGGTTACAAGTTAGAAACTTCCAAGCAAGAAAAAGGGGTGTTCCGGGGAGCAGCTCAGAACAAGCGAATAATAGTACAATCTCTAAAGTTCGCAAGGGGAACGGGGAAGTACGGCAACCAGGGGTGTCGCGTGATGTCCCTCAGGGAGGACTGGTCTCTGCTACTCGTGGTCCCTGTGGATATTGCGGAGGGCCAAGTCATACGGAAACAAATTGCTGGAAGAAAGAAGGAAAATGCTTGCGCTGTGGAAGCACTGAACATCGGATTGCTAACTGTTCAGCTCGCCTGCGCGAGCGGAGAGGGACTCTGCCACGAACCAAGCCCAATTCTGAGCAACCCGCCAAGAGCAACCCTGGACAGACGAAAGGAGAAGCGACGGGATCGAAGGCACCAGCTCGAGTATATTCTCTAGAGCAGCATCAGGTTCCTGACTCGTTTGAGGATGGAGAAGGTATGGTCCGTTGGGTACTTTAGATTTGATAGATTCCGTTGATAAGGAATTTCGAGGACGAAATTCTTTTAAGGGGGGGAGAGTGTGAGAACCCGTAAAACCCTAATATTTTTTTTCTAGGGTTTATTTCCCCTTAATTGCATGTTTTCTGCATTTTCTGGCTTAGGAATATTTTCTTGATGGATTTTATGAGCAATTAGAGTTTTAAGATGATTTTTCTAGTATTGGAGTATTTTTAGAACAGTAAGAATATATATTGGACGTGGGACCCACGAGTGCGAAAAGTTCGGGAAAATTCGGCCAATACGGTTAAGTTTCGGATACTGTGTAAAATTTATCGGGTGTTAAGAGATAAGTAGTGTGTGTGAAGTGATTGATGTGAGAGAGAAAAGAATGATAAGAATGCATTTAATGAGGTGCCATGTGTCATGTTCCCATTGGGTGGACTTTATGGTTTCTATTTTTTGACCTTTTGACCACTTGTTTAAATATCTTAAAAATTGAACAAAACTTACCATTTCTTGCTCCTTGATGGCCGAACCTCTCATCCAAGAAGAAAGAAAAACTCTTCCAAGTTTAAGCTTCCAACAAGCTCAAATCACCCAACTCAAGTGCTTAAACTAGAATCTACTCCATAAAATTCCTTCCTTTGGTGCTCTTGAGTGCTTAGTGAAGTTTTTTTTGGAGAGCTAAGGTGTCCACACTCCCTATCTCTCTTGATTACTTGGTAAGTGATGCTTGAACCTCTACTACACCTAATGATGGTTATCTTATGCTTAGAAGTGGCTTGAGTGTTGGAATATATGATTTATTTCTTGGTTTGGCTTGATTTGGTGAAGTTTTCCATTTTATGAGGAATTTTCTGGTTTCATATGATTTTGATGTTGTGGACTAGTATGATGGTTGGTAATAAGGGGCTTTGGCTCTAGTAGGTGTGAATTGTTGTGAAATGCAATCAATTTTGGATTTGGAATGAAATGTGAAAAGTTAGGGTTCTTGAACCCCTATTCTGTCCGAAATTTTAGGTCATAGCTAGAGGCCGAATTGGACTTTCCTCAAAACATGAAAGTTGTAGGTATTGATGATTGTGATGTGGCTGCAAAATTTCAGGGAATTTGGAGTAGTATAGAGAGAGTTATGCCGTTTTTACTGTTGCTGTTTTTGGTGAACAGAATGTCCGAACTGCGATAGTAATTGCCTGTTTTGACTGGAATTGGTTTGGATTTGGTTGTTAGTGTCTTCTTATGAAATGTAGCTTGATGTCTTAGCTTTCATATGCCTTTGGAATCAATGCATTTGGTCCTGTGTAGGCTGAGATAGACGTATTACAGTTTTCTGTGATTTGGGAACCTGCAATTACGGTTCTGGCTTGGTTTTCTGCATTTTTGACCTAGTCGTGCTAGGATTTGGACTGAGAGGCCTTCTACATTGTTGTAGCTCTGTCTTTTAGCTTCGAGATGGTGGGTCTTATGCCCTCATCCGATAAGCGTTGTGCATTTTGTACCATTACCGCTTTTGGAGGCCAAAAACTGTTTTTGAGTTGGGACAAATGAGTTCCATGTCTTGAATTTCTGGTTTGCTATTATGCTTGTCTATGCATATGAAACCCTATTGGGGTTGTGATTGGTATGGCTTTATGATTCGTTATCGAGTCTCATTGTACTTGTTTGCATGTTTTAAGGTTTACTCTTATTCCGGTCATTTCCTAGTTAACTTTTGTACTTGTATTACTTTGAGCCTAGTGAACGGCTTTTGGGAAGTGAGATGACTTTTGTGTGAGGTTTTGGGACTGATTTGAGGAACTAATGAAGCCTTAATGGCTGGAAAAGTAAGAAATTTAGGGGAAATGCTGTCCGATTTTCTAGGCCATTTGGTTCTTTAAGTTGGATTTGCCTTTTGATGGAAATGAAGGGTTTTTGGGTTGTTGACCCTAGGTCTTCATGTTATCTTTTTGTTTCCAAGAAAATCATGTTTTTGCACCCTTGCATTAGTATTTTTTTGGGCAAGGCGTACGACGTATAGTCGAGCCTCACTTGTGCATTCCGTTTACGCGATTTTGGATATGAAACCTTCAATTGGTTTATTTTGATTATTTTAGGGTTTCTTGGCGATTAAGGCCAATCTGAAGTGAAACTTTTGAAGTTGAATCTGTGAGTGTACCACTCCCCTCCATTGCTGTTTAACTTGATTTCTGCTCTGCAATCTGTTTATTTGTTCGAGACGAGGGTGTACTTTATCACACTCGTTCTCTAGTCTGTTCATATGCCAATTTACTATGCAAAATTTGAATCTGTTATCTGTGTCTGCATCTGTTCGGATTTCTATGACCTATGAGCTCAATCCTGTGGCTAAGTTATTCGAGTCGGGCCGGCAAGGGCCTGGACGATTAGATAACGAACCACGGTAGTCTGTTCGGGGATTTTGGGTATTGAGACCCTTGATTCCGGGTATACTCGAGTATTACCATTTCTGTTCGGTTACGGTGAACGGGCCCGGTAAAGGGGTGTTTGGTGGACGGAATTCGGTGTAAAGAGGGGTCTACGGACGCGTTGGTTCTATATACGTTGACGGAGAGTCAACTGGTTTGGATCAAGTACTGCGCTGGGAAATTTGGCTCCTGAGAGCCACCCGTATCCTTCTGATTTGAATCATCGGTTCTTTTGCTTTACCTCTGACATGTGTACCTGATTTGATAAATGTGAAATGTCATGGTTTTAATGCTATCTGTTTGGTACCTCATTGAGCGCAAGCTCACCCCTTTCTGTTCCTTTTGTTTTCCTTACAGGAAAATAAACCCTTTTGGTCTGGATTTGACAAATGGCTGCCAAATTGAGCTAGTTGAACATATCTTTTGCATAGCTCATGTATTAAAACCCTAAGTGTACTTCTGGGCGTTTGTTTTTGATTTGGCAAACCGTGTGTATATATTAACTTTTGAAACTTTTGTATGTCATTTTGATTGGTAAACGCTAAAGTTCAGATATGAATGTTTGTTGGCTATTTCGGTTGGATTCTGACGGGTGGGTCACTATTCATGGCCGACTCCGGATTTCATTTATTTTATTTTATTTTATTTTATTTTATTTTGGGTTATTTTACCATTTTGACTTGTTTACGCTCCTTCGTAAGTTCCGGATCGCTATAGATAGTTCTAGTCTGCATCGTGAGTCCTGACGAGAGCTGGGCAGGCAGTCCGCTCACCCCTTTGGTTCGCCTTAGGGGAAAGTGGGGCTGTTACAAATCGAGTTACGTTTTTTTCATTTGAAACCTGGATTGGAAATTTACAGGCATATCAAATTTCAAAGGCTGGTTTTGATTCTATGATTTTTAACGAAATTCCAAAATTATTGGAAAAACTTGGACTGTTTTGACCTATCTTCAATGAATAGTAAACTTTCTTGGAGAAATTGACTTGTTTCTGATTTGATTCTTGGAAAGTGACCTTCTACAAAGTTGTTATGCTTTGAATGAAGTTTTTGACGGTGTAAAAGTTTCTATTTTAGACTTTCCGAACTTCCGGACAGATTTTTCCACGAATGACTCGAAAAGTGAAAATTTCCAATTTGGACCTAAATGTTCTTTTAAGGGCCTAGGTTACATTTTTACAACTCTTAGAGCATTTCAAACCTATTGTCATGAGTTCACCTATCACTTGAGACCTCATTGGAAAGTCGGTTCCTTTTGAACTTAAATACTTTGGAAACTTGAATTGTGGAGTCAAAATTGACTATTTCTTTTCTTTACACGAATACTGTATGGCCTGGAATTTGAGATACAATGCATTATTGCATACTTTCAGAATCTCAAGAGGACTTCAAGGGAACTCCCGGCGAAGCGTCTTAGAGCTAATTTCTCAAACTTTGACTTTTGATACTTGGTGAGTATCAAGTGCATGTGAAGTGTTTAAATGAAATGATTCTTGTACTTTCTAGTTAATGAGGCTAGGGCGTACTTTATCACCCTTGTCCTCTCTTTCATGAAATTGCTTGCTTGATAAGAGATACGTGTTACATGTGAATGCAATTGAAAGTGTTTTTCGTGAGCATTGAGCGGCAGAATGTATCATGCCCTTTTAAGGTAGGAGGTACCGCTCATCCCGTCTCAATGCTATGACCAAATCTTGTCGATTGGAGCTTCGTCTCATCGACCTAAAAGTGAATGGGGGGGACACGCCAACCCATTCGCTAACCTTGTAACTCGAGCCGGCAAGGGCTTGGTCGAGAAACTTGGTGAACCTTGGGAAGTGTTATAGCTTGATCCAAATAAGGGGTCTTGCTAGGTATACTTGTTAAGTGATACCACCTACATGCTTGTTTGGTTACGGAACCAAGAGGGTGTCGTGGTGGCTGGAGGTAGTAAGTGGAGTTCTACATGGATAACTGTGAAAGTTGACGGAGGGTCAACTACCTGAGCTTGGATCGCGGGTGGATTAGCTCCTGAGAGCTCCCGTATCCTTTTATTGTGATTAAATTCCCTAGTTGCTTAACGTTTCGCAGTTACTTGTTACTCGAGTTATTGCTTTATATTGTGTCTTTGCTAGCATGCTTGCATGTTTTTCCCTTGGCCTCACTGAGCGTTAGCTCACCCCAATTTATTTTCCTTAACAGGTTTGGAATTGGAAGTTCTGAGGCTTAATTAGTGACCCCCAAAAATAATTTTTCCCCCCAGGGCTCGAGGCCAAAGAAAGCGCTTGTATTGAGTTATTAGTGCCTGAAGGGATATCTCATATATAATTTGAATTCAATTCACTTGATAAGTATTTGATGTAATTATTTGAGAACTGAGGACTTTTGTCTTATTCGGGGAATGATACCCTTACTTGAGATTTGTAATGTATCTTATCTCGTTCTAAGTTTGAAAAATGTTATTTCGTTTATTCTTGAGGTTGTACGCTATGTTACTGGGTGTGAGTGATGTATTTTAATTGAGGACTGTAGTGAGTCCCGGCGAGAGCTGGGTAGGCGGTCCCTCGAGCCCTTTGGTTCGCCTTAGGGGGAGGTGGGGCTGTCACAGTTGGTATCAGAACTTAGGCTCTAGATCTTGTAGTGTATCCTCGGCTTAAAGTTTAGGATGCCTAACTGTGGGATTAATTTGAATATTATGTGAATGAGGACCTATTATATCCTAGGGGTTAAAGAAATTGATTATTTGAGAGTTTCTTACTTGGGACTTGTAGAAATAAAAAAAATTGAGGAATTAGGTGATGTTATATAGAAGGAAAATATGGGATGAGGATTAGTAGTGAAAAATTGGATGAATTTGAATTATTATTATACTTGTAAGTGTGGAAAGAATTGAGGCAATTATTAGTACTGGCTATAGAGGATAAGAGACTGGGATTTGATGGTCAAACTCCATATATGGTGATTTTGAACCAAGATTAAAGAGTTTCAAAGGAATAAAATGTATTTTCCCGCCCATTTACCTCCTAGAGAATTTCTGCTTTGAAATTCTAAAGAAAAACGAGGATGTACTAGTTTTATTTTCAAACGATGATTGGAAATGATATATATATGCTTAAGTATGTATAATTTTCCGATTTTGGTAAATATGTGAATTTTACTTGAATTTCAATCTGAAAATTTGTGAATAACTGATGAGTTTGTTGAATTTTGTATATGATGGGCTGATACAAGGTTAAAATTTTCTAAACTAAGTTTTTCCCCCTTGATTGTATACTGGTGTATTCTCACACTTAAATTTGTCTATGCTTTACAAAAAATAAAAAATAAAAAAAATCTTGAGTTTTCGGAAGAATGGCGAACTTATGTTTTTATAATGTAAATCTTGAACTTGATAAGATTTTTGGTTACTTTAAATACTCTTCTTATGTTTTAAAATTTTTGGTTTTCAAGAAGAGTGAGCCTATCTTTAGGTGTACGGACTGAGGGAACTTTGAGATATAGAGTAACCGTATTCAAGAGCACAAAGTTAGTGTGAATTGACTTGGTTTCCATTTGACACGTAAGTTAGCAAGTTGTACCTATTTCTTGGGTTTGAACTTGGAGCTTGAGGCTTTAATTATAAAACCCTAAGACTGGTTATTCTTGGAGATGATGGTGCTCTGGCTGGTGGCTTGCTTATTAAAGATTTTGAATTTCGAATGGATAACCTTTGATTTTAGCTTGTGTTATGGTTTGATTGGATCTAATTTCGTAAAGGCATGTGATCTGATTGAAATTAGTGATATTTGGACCCTTTGGTATAACTATGGACTTAGGAAGGGTGGTGCACGGCGTGAGGCCTTTTGTATCCTGCTTGCATATACTTCTATATTTTGTGGCACTTAATTACCTATATGCAGTATTTGACATAGTGGGCTTGTTTTGTGACTTCTAACTCGTGCTATAACTTTTGATACATGTAAAGAAGCATGTTTTGATTCTAAATATTTTTGCAACTTGCATATGCATTAAGTTCTTTTATGCTTAATTATTCCTTTTCTTGTGCTTATAGACTTCTATTAAGTATGGCAGCAGGAATGGGAAAAAGGGGTCGTGGCCTAGGGCTTAGACAACCCCGTACTCATGAGAGAAATTGATGGATAGTCTTATATAATTTAATGAGACCCTAGTACTGAATATGAATCGAGAATAAACCAGAAGATTAGATCTACCAGTGTATAATGGATTAACCTAGTTGGGAACTTAGTGAGATTTTCCTGTGCGAAATTTTAATAGTTGTTTTATACGTATATTATGAGTGGTCCTATGGCCATGTTTCAACTTTTATGAAGTTTGAACTCCGAAAGTATTTCGTTGGTTTGGTGAGATGACTTGAACTCATTACCTATTTGTTCTACTTGAACAAAAGCGTTTTCAATTTTACTTGACTATTACTATACCCAAATTCACTTGTTTTACTTTTTCACAAAATTTATATATATATATATGTATACACATTTTGAACTCGTTTGAGAATCGAAATCAGATAGAGTTCAAGTTCGAATCTTTTCTTAGGAACATGAATGCCTATTTGTTATGAATCAGAGATTAGAAATGATCGGGTTTTATGTACTAGTAGAGTTAGCTCTTGGTTTGGATATAAAAGGGTGGTAAAGGTGTTGGATCACAGGTTATGCGAATATGAACCTACATGTCTATTTATCTTTCTTAAAGGTATGTTCTAAAATATACGCTTTACCCGAACATAGATTTAACTTGAAACTTTGAGGAAAAGTGTTGGAACACCCTCCATGTATATGTTATGATTATTATGTATATGTTTTAAAATTCATGCATTAAGTTGCATGATTAATCTTCTTAAACCTATTTGAGAGATTTGAAATATGTATTGATGATTGTGGTTAAACATTATTTGAAATCTCTTACTAAGAAAATTTAGTTTTGGATCATGAAGAAAATTTGTATCTTTAACTCTAATTTTGAATCGCATTTTGCCATAGATACATTCAAAATACATCAAAAGTCTCGACTTTATCTTGTAGGTCATGATTGGTTTGATTTAGACAAACTTTTGAGGAAAAGGATTCTAGTCCTACTAGTGCGTAATAGTTTTTAGTCAGGGTTTGGAACTTGTTTCTTATGGCGTGTAATTTATGGTTTCACTACATACGTGAGTAAGACCTTAGAACAGAAGTACATATCATTATATCAAGGGGTATTACTTTATTTGTGTGTGTGGATTTTCTTACGTATCAAATTCGTGGAGAGGCAAGAGTAAATATACTTGGATGACTTAGATGCGTGAGAATTTATAGGTTGTGGATAGTTAAGTTTTAAATTTTGATTTGCTACTCATTTAGATGCTTTGAGTTGTTGATAGGCTGACAGTCAGGATTAAGCAAATGGATGAATGAAAAGTTTGGAAGAGCTACATATAGAAATAGAAGTTCTTCGCAAGGAGTTGGAATTCCAGACTAAATTGGTTGAATTCTAGGAAGAACGATGCAAACAAGAGTTTGTAGAGAAGATGGAATTATGGAACAAGAACTTGCAAATGAAAAAGAAATACAAAGGAGTATTGGAGGAACTTCGGGAAAAAAAAAACTCGAGGGGATGCGACCCACTATTCAAGTTTCATCTCAGTATATTTCTAGCAACCAAGTTAAGGGTAGTGGAGGAAACTCCCATAATGAAAAAAGGGAAACGTAAAGAGAGATGTGAACATGAATTTGTTGTGGAGCAGAGAGAAAAGAAGAAAAAGAAAAAGGAGAATTCTCAAGCTAATCAGGCCGTAACTTGTAGAGTAACTTGTGGATACTGTGGCAAGTTTAATCACACTGAGATTATGGGCTGAAGGAAACAAGGAAATGCTTGCTATGCGGGAGTCCTGAGTATTAAGTTTTAAGTTGCCCGAGGAACTCCTCAGCAGCTCATTAAGTCTGCTGCAAAACAGTCGAGTGTTAGAGAGAGTGGTTAATACTAATGGCTATGAGAAGAACCAAAGTATTAGAAGCTCTACGAGTGAAGATGGATTTCACTTTGCTTAAAGACAGGGATTATGATTATAACCTAGCCTATACTGAGACTTTTGAAGGTTGTAATCTTTTGTGTAAGGGATGAAATCTTTTGTTGCTTTGAACATGGATGACTTAGCATGTTTTGCTAGAATCTTGTTTATTCCCTTTTCTTTTGAAATGATTTGATAAATTTATCCTAACTTGATGAAATTATTATGGTCTTTTATAGCAAATGGAAGTTTACTTTGCATTTAATCAATTTCATGACTTATTTGTATATCTAAATTTTGTTACGCTTATAGCCTTGTGAGAAGGCCATGTCTATAATATTGAGGTTGGAATCAAGTGGGTATTAGGAATAAATATCTTTTACCTTGCATAAATGAATCATTTGAGTATCTACAAGAGACAGTAGTACTTTCCAAGTTAGATTTAATACAGGACTACAACTAATTGAGGATTCTAGAGGAAGATGTGATTAAGGCTAGTTCATCAGAAAAGTAAGCACTTTGAAATTCAATTATGCCATTGGGAGTAATGAATACACTAGTAGCATTAATGGATTTGGGTCTTTAAGTCGTATTTGGGTTAAAAATTGGCAGTAATACTCATAAATGACTTGGGGACTACAATAAGATATTATTGAATGTAAGGTTTCATTTCGTACTTCGATATTTGCATACATGTATACGGAACCAGATATGATTTTTGAAGTTATTGATTCTTGAGGGCTCTTACTATCTATTTTGAAAGATTACTAGGATTAAGGTCCAGTAGGACAAAACTTGTGTGCTAATAAGATCTTATCGAATTTGATCTGCGAAATATTTAAAGTTCATTGTGTATACCAATTTAAAGGGCTATTACATCATTTGTTCTTCAATTGACAAATTTCTTAAGGCAATTGAATCTGTGAACCGCATGAAGGAATTGTTATCTCGCTCGTTGTGAACAGATTAAGAATACAAGACTTACGTGATATTTAATGCGGAATAAGTTTTACAATTCGTAAGAGTGGGATGCAAAAGTGACATCTGGAGTTTTTGAGTTAAGGTATGAATTTCGAGGACGAAATTCTCTTAAGGGGGAGAGGATGTGAGGACCCATAATTTTATTATTGCAAAATATTGTTAAATTGGTCATTTTAAAAATATTTCGTACTCGAGTTACCAAAAAAAAAATAAAAAAAAAATAAAATATACTAAAGTACATGAATTTCTCGAAAATAAAATTTTCCGATTGGTTCTTTACGCGCATATTATTTTAATGCCCAAATTTATTCAAGATGAATTGCTTATCGTGATTTTTATTGTTATATATATATACTTGGATTATCATATTTTAGAGTTTTAGAATCGAATAAGTTGAATTTCCAAGTTCAAACGAGAAAACCCTTAAGTTTGACCTTTATACGCGCGCGTGCCGAAAGGGCCCCAACAGGCACATTAATTTGATTAATTGGAGATTTTAAGAACATGATATTAGACTACTAGTAATGTACTATTAATGTACTAGGGAAATTAGCTCAAAGGTTTAGTGCACAAAAGTTGCAAACGAGCGCGAAAATTGGACACACAAAGACCCTAAACGGACCTAGCATGAGTTGACACTTAGACTTAACCATTAAGTCACCAATTCTCTCCACTTTCATTACAATACCTGATTTCACTCTCTCTCCTCTCGTCACTGTGAGAACCCGTAAATTTCATTTTCTAGGTTTTATTATTTTTCATGACTTGTTTTCTGCATTTTCGTGATTAGAATTTTTTTCTAGATAATTTTTAAGGAGCAGATATGATTTTTTAGATGATTTTTCTAGTATCGAATGGATTTTGAGAAATTAAGAGCAGATACCGGACGTGGGACCCACTAGTGCGAAAAGTTCGAAAAATTTCGGCCAACTAGATTAAGTTTTGGATACTGGAATTATATTTACCGGGTGTTAAGAGATAAGTAGAGAGTGCTAAGTGGATTGATATAAGGGAGACAAGGTAGGTGAGCATTTAATAAAAGGTGACAAGTGTCACCATAAGAGTTAGTCTTGCCATTTGACCACTATTCATGCCTTTACCAAATTAATATCAAAATTGACCAAAATAAGCTCTTATTTCAAGCTCTCTTGGCCGACTTTCTTGCTCAAAGAAAGGAAGAAAACTCTCCACAATTTTGGTCTAGAATCTTGCTCAATCTCTCAAATCAATCGATTAATCTTCCTATTGCTCCATAAAACTCCTTCACTTAGTGATTTTGAGGTGATTGGTGAAGTTATTTGGAAAGTTAAGGTGGTCCATAGTTCTCTCTCTTTTGTTTTGAAGGTAAGTTGTGAAGAACCACCCTCCTCCTTTAATTGATGCTCAAATCATGCTTAGTGGAAGTAGAAGATGCAAGTTTATGGATTAATTCTTGATTTGTGGTTGAAATGATGAATTTTTATTATTTTGGGGAATTTTCTGTTTTAATATAAGCATGATGGTTTGGCTATCTATGATGTTTGGAAATGTTCTATAATGAGTTAAGGAGGTGAGAAAAGTGATTAATTGCAACTAATTTCTGTTTTGGAAGAAAATTGGAAAATCTAGGGTTCTTAAGGGTGCATTCTGTCCGAAATTTTAGGTACTAGATAGAGGCCGATTTGGCCTTATCTCAAAACATAAAAGTTGTAGGGAATGACAGTTTATATATGCCTACAAAATTTCAGGTCAATCGGAGTTGTGTAGAATGAGATAAATCGAAATTACTATTGCTGTTCTGTTTTACCCGAAATTGGGATTTGCGACTGTAATTGGTTGTTTTGGTCTGGATTTCTTCCGAATTGGTTGTTGAGGCCTTCTGATGAAATTTATCCCTGATTATTAGCTTTCATTTGGTTTTAGAATTTCTGGATTTGGACTTGTAGAGCCTGAGTTATGATGTTTCCGCTAGAACGCGTTTTGGTGAATCTGTTTTACGTTGTTGATGAAGTATCTTGCATTTTTGACCTGTTTGCACTCAAAACTGGGTTGAGTGACCTTCTGTGATGTTGTAACCCTGTCTTTTAGCTTCGAGATGGTGGGTCTTACACCCTCATCCGATAAGCGTAGTGAAATTGGTGCCCTTACCGTAAAATGACGTCAAAACTGTTTTTTTTTTTTTGGGGCCAAAGCTAGATACATTTCCGAAATTTCTGGTTTCCTCTATTGTTTGTAAATGTTTATGGAACCTTATTGGGGTCATGTTTGGCCTTGGTTTATGACTCGTTATCGAGTCTCATTGTATTTGTTTGCATGTTTTTAGGGCGTGACGGTGGTGCACAACGTTCTTTTGACTAAAGTGCTTGAAACTACATTTGCTAGCGTGGTGAGTGTACTACTCACTTATGTGCTATTACATGGCTTTGATCTTTGAACTTGAGATGTTGAATGTTGATTAATTGAAGTGAGAGTGTACTTTATCATTGAAAAGTTATTGAAATGTTATATGAAATGTTATATGAAATGAAATACATGACTTGGTGTTGTTTGGACGAGTCTCCAACGACTTCAAATATTATCCATGAGCTCAACCCCATTGGTAATTGATTGAATCGAGCCGGCGAGGGCTTGGTCGTGCCAATTAATGTACCTTGGGGCAACATTATATGGAATCTTGTAGTATGAGAGACTCTTGATTCCGGTTTACTCGAGTAATACCACAATGCATTTGTTTGGATTTCGGGCCCGGTTGGGGAATGTGAGGTGGAAGGAATGGAAGTTAAGTGAAGTCTACGGGTGGTTACTTTTCAAACATTGACGGAGAGTCAATGAGACCTGATCAAGAATTCAAACGAGGAAAATGGCTCTTGAGAGCCACCCGTATCCTTTTATACTCACTATTAATGTGTGGCTTTACTTATTTTTGGTACATTGGACTGTTAAACTTGATGCATCTATGAACTTAGTTGCTTGAGTTGTATTCTCACTGGGCATTTAGCTCACCCCGTTCCTTTTGTTTTCCTTACAGGATTATGACTCTTTTGGAATGAATTTTGATAAATGGTTGTCGAATGAACTAGATGAATGACTCTTTTGTATTGTATATAAAATGGGACCCTAAATGTATCATTAGGGCCGTTTTCACTTTTGTTTTGGCAAACCACATATGTAGTGACTTTTGTATCACTTTTAAATGTCATTTTGGCTTGTAAATGCTAAATGTTATGTTGTATATGTATTTCGATGTTTGGTTGGGTTCGGACGGGTCGATTACTATTCATGGCCGACTCCGGATTTTGTTTCTTTTATTTTGGGTTATTTTGCCCTTTTTGCCTTGATTACGCGCGTTATAAGTTCCGGAACGTGATAGATCGCTCTATACTGCACCGTTAGTCCTGGCGAGAGCTGGGCAGGCAGTCCGCTAACCTCTTTGGTTCGCCTTAGGGGAAGGTGGGGCTGTACAGTCACTCTCTAGTTGGCCGAAGATGGGAAGAAAAAAAATCTAGCCAAAATCCTCACAAACTTGCTTCAATCCACTTCCAAATTTCATCATCCATTAGAGGGCTTTGATCCTAGCTTGGAAGAGGGGGCTGTTCATCGGTTTTCTTGGAGGAATTTCGGTCAAGATTTCTGCCCTAAAGCTGTCCAACTAAGTTCTTGAGGTACCTCACTCACCCACACTTCAATCTTGTAAAATTATAGCTCAAATGGAGCAAAGGTAGCATGGGTTTGCAACCTATGGTAGAATTTGGGTTGATTGGTTGATTAATTATGTTCTTGCAATTCCATGACATGCTCGAGGGTTTGAGGATGTTTATTGGTGACTGATGTGATGAATTAGCATGTTGTGGTTGCTGATATTGTGCTATGTTACATGTATATAGAATGATTGATGGAATGAAGTTGGAAGAAAGTTAGAAATTTGGAGAAGGTACTGTCTGAAATTTCTGACTTGCTGCCGACTTTCTTGTTTGCTACTGCCCTGTAATTTCGAAAATTTTCTGGTGCTAATTGAGCTTCCAAATTGGTGTAGATATGTTGTGCTATGTGTATTGTGGTTGTCTACCAAAAATCAACCCAAATGGTTGGTTAAATTTTGAGTTACAAGTAAAGAAGCAAAACTGGAACAAGCTCCAGAATTTTCTGACCAGCAACATTTGTGTAGCTATAACGTTTTGCTCGTTGATCAAAATTGAGTGCCATTTGCGGCATTTGAAAGTAGACTCTTAGAGCTTTAAAATGGTACCAAGCTCATTTTCTAGTTCGTCCCGAGCGATTCGTGGCGAGTTTTGAAAGTTGGCTGCCTGTTTATTACTGTTCATCCGAGACTGTCCAGAAAATCCATTTTGTTGCTTGATTTTGAACCGCTTATGTCTGGATTTTGGAAATGATTTCTTCTGCATAAATATATCCTTGTGAATCTAGTTTCTAACACCACCAACCGTTTTCAATTTCACTGAGAATCGAGTGAGATACGGCCTAATTAGCGAAGTGAATTAAATCTGGAAAATAGGCCAACAGTCCAGGAATTTTAGCGAACTTCAACTTTTTATTTCTTGAGCTAGGAACATATGAATCGAGTTCCGTTTTTTTCATTTGAAACCTGGATTGGAAATTTACATGCATATCAAATTTCAAAGGCTGGTTTTGATTCCATGATTTTTAGCGAAATTCCAAAATTATTGGAAAAACTTGGACTGTTTTGACCTATCTTCAATGAATAGTAAACTTTCTTGGAGAAATTGACTTGTTTCTGATTTGATTCTTGGAAAGTGACCTTCTACAAAGTTGTTATGCTTCGAATGAAGTTTTTGACGGTGTAAAATTTTCTATTTTAGACTTTCCGAACTTCCGGACAGATTTTCCACGAATGACTCGAAAAGTGAAAATTTCCAATTTGGACCTAAATGTTCTTTTAAGGGCCTAGGTTACATTTTTACAACTCTTAGAGCATTTCAAACCTATTTTCATGAGTTCACCTATCACTTGAGACCTCATTTGAAAGTCGGTTCCTTATGAACTGAAATACTTTGGAAACTTGAATTGTGGAGTCAAAATTGACTATTTCTTTTCTTTACACGAATACTGTATGGCCTAGAATTTGAGATACAATGCATTATTGCATACTTTCAGAATCTCAAGAGTACTTCGAGGGAACTCCCGGCGAAGCGTCTTAGAGCTAATTTCTCAAACTTTGACTTTGATACTTGGTGAGTGTCAAGTGCATGTGAAGTGTTTAAATGAAATGATTCTTGTACTTGCTAGTTAATGAGGCTAGGGCGTACTTTATCACCCTTGTCCTCTCTTTCATGAAATTGCTTGCTTGATAAGTGATACGTGTTACATGTGAATGCAACTGAAAGTGTTTTACGTGAGCATTGAGCGGCAGAATGTATCATGCCCTTTGAGGGTAGGGGGTACCGCTTATCCCGTCTCAATGCTATGACCAAATCTTGTCGATTGGAGCTTCGTCTCATCGACCTAAAAGTGAATGGGGGGGACGCCCCAACCCATTCGCTAGCCTTGTAACTCGAGCCGGCAAGGGCTTGGTCGAGAAACTTGGTGAACCTTGGGAAGTGTTATAGCTTGATCCAAATAAGGGGTCTTGCTAGGTATACTTGTTAAGTGATACCACCTACATGCTTGTTTGGTTACGGATCCAAGAGGGTGTCGTGGTGGCTGGAGGTAGTAAGTGGAGTTCTACATGGATAACTGTGAAAGTTGACGGAGGGTCAACTACCTGAGCTTGGATCGCGGGTGGATTAGCTCCTGAGAGCCCCGGTATCCTTTTATTGTGATTAAATTCCCTAGTTGCTTAACGTTTCGCAGTTACTTGTTACTCAAGTTATTGCTTTATATTGTGTCTTTGCTAGCATGCTTGCATGTTTTTCCCTTGGCCTCACTGAGCGTTGGCTCACCCCAATTTGTTTTCCTTAACAGGTTTGAAAGTGGAAGTTCTGAGGCTTAATTAGTGACCCCCAAAAATAATTTTTCCCCACAGGGCTCGAGGCCAAAGAAAGCGCTTGTATTGAGTTATTAGTGCCTGAAGGGATATCTCATATATAATTTGAATTCGATTCACTTGATAAGTATTTGATGTAATTATTTGAGAACTGATGACTTTTGTCTTATTCGGGGAATGATACCCTTACTTGAGATTTGTAATGTATCTTATCTCGTTCTAAGTTTGAAAAATGTTATTTCGTTTATTCTTGAGGTTGTACCCTATGTTATTGGATGTGAGTGATGTATTTTAATTGAGCACTGTAGTGAGTCCCGGCGAGAGCTGGGCAGGCAGTCCGCCGAGCCCTTTGGTTCGCCTTAGGGGGAGGTGGGGCTGTCACAACCTTGGTGAGGTGTTTTGGAAGGAGAAGTCTGGAAAATTTCGGTTGAAGAGGTAGATATCAAATCTGATTTGCAAGTCTACTTGGAGAGGAACTTGGAAGTTTCCAAAAGTTGTTCAATAAAGGTTTTCTAAAGAGTTTCCAAAACTAACTTGTTTTCCAAATCACTTTAGGAAACTAAGCAAAACACTTGGATACCTTATTTGTTTTCACTTGGAACTCTCCTATATTTTAGGACACTCTCCTACATTCTCTACTACATTTTCGAAATTAACTCCTACATTATTGGAAGCTAGGGATTTCTTTCTTTTGTTCACATTAGCGCCCTTCCCTTGCTGTCCGCCACTAGAGTCCTTCCAAAACTGCCTATTTCCATCTTATTTTGCATTCCATCTCGTGTCTTGCTTCTTGATTACTCTTGTGGAAAAAGTTGGTGGCAATTGTTGGGCTTGAGCAGCATTTCTCAACTACCTAACCCAACAGGTCAAGGCAACTGGTAAGGCCATTAGAGTGCTTTTGAGTGATACACACGAGAGTGAGTGTTACACTAAGAGAGTGAAGTGAGGTTATACTTGCATTGCTTTCTCTTGTTTTCTAACCATCTTTGCAGGCATGGAGTAAGAGCAACCACCCACTGACTACTTATTAATGTTCACCGCCATGAAGAACGAGCTCAGGCGAGTTAGTGAGCAACAAATGGAGGAATTGCACACTCGCTTTGATAAACTCTCCAAGAGTCTCACACGAGGCTGTCGTTCTAGGTCTCACAACCGGAGTACCCATGGCAACAAGGGAGCAACTAGTAAAGACTACTCGGGTAGTGAGGATGATGAACGTGCCGAGAGGCCTAAGAGGGACACATCAAAGAACGAATTCAAGGGACTTAATGTGACAGCCCCACCTCCCCCTAAGGCGAACCAGAGGGTTCGGCGGACCACCTGCCCAGCTCTCGCCGGGACTCAGTCGAACCTCAATCAAATCCGAAATAAAACCACAAGTTCAAACGAAATAATAATCCAAAACTTAAAGCGAAACTTATATACATTTCTATCTCAAAAGGAAGTACAAATATCGAATTTACAAAGGTTCTCAATTCGTCATACATCTAGCCCGTGCCAAGCACTAGGGCGAGAACCATTACAAAACAAAAAAACTAGACTAGGCTAACCTACACTGGGCTCTCGTCCTTGCTCGTATCCCCCTGTTAAGGAAAACAAAACTAAAGGGGTGAGCTAAAAGCTCAGTGAGGTTTCGAACACATATTCTGTAACAGCCCCATTTTCCCCCAAGGCGAACCAAAGGGGTTTGCGGACTGCCTGCCCAGCTCTCGCCAGGACTAACGGATCAGTTGACGTCGATCTAATACATTCCGGAACATACCAACGCGCGCAAACAAGTCAAAATCACAAAATAAAAAAAAACGAAAATCAAAGCCGATGATGAACAGTACCGGCCACGTCAAAATCCGGATACTAGGCCGAGAGTAGCCAAATTTTTTTCTTTTGCTGTTTGAAATACGAGTTAATCCGAAATCCAACCAAATGTCAACCAAACATATGTACATTGAGATGTAACATTTACAAGCCAAAAGCCAAAGCGGCATATCAAAACAATTCATCATGGATATACATGTTCGGTTTGCCAATCAAAAGAAATTGAACCCAATACACATTAGGGTTTCATTCAAAGAGCTATTCAAAAGACACATTTACATGAGCTCAACTTGACAACCAACTAACACAACCTTTTCCAAAAGTGGTCATTTCCTGTAAGGAAAACAAATGGAACGGAATGAGCTTAAGCCCAGTGAGTTACTACCACATAAGCAACAAATAGCATATAGCATAACCTTTCATTTCAAGTACACAATTAAAGAATAAAACAAGTCGGTAAAAGGATACGGTCGGCTCTCAAGAGCCCATTTCCACGCGTACATTCTTGATCCAATCTCATTGACTCTCCGTCAACGTTTATGAGTACCAACCGTAGAACCCACTTCACTCCCATCCCTTCCACCAAACATACCCCAACCGGGCCCGCACTCCAATCAGTAGCTTTTGGTAATACTCAAGTTTACCGGAATCAAGAGTCTCATTACTACAAGATTCCCCAGTACAGTCCCCGTGGCATGTCAATTTTCACGACCAAGCCCTCGCCGGCTCGATTCAATTGACTACCAACGGGGTTGAGCTCAGTAGTACAGTAAGGCCGTTGGATACTCGTCCAAACGACACCAAATCAGTTTTCATTAAGTGAATTCAATATCTCATATAGCAAGTGCAGTATATCAGTGAAGCGGTAAACAGTCATTAACGGTATCACAAGGGGTGAGGGCGGTCAAGTACACCCTCACCTCAATCAATTCCAATAGCCAAATAAGCCTTCAAGGCATCAAAATCACATATAGCAAAGCCACATTGTAACATTCAAGTGAGTAGTATACTCACCACTCAAGTAAGTGATGTTTCATACACCGTCGTTAAAAGATCGTCGTGAACCCTCGTCACGTCCTAAAACACGTAAACAAATACAATGATACTCGATAACGAGTCATAAAGCAATGCCAATCACAACCCCAATAGGATTTCATAAGCATGTATAAGCATCATAGGCAACCAGAAATTGCGGAAATGCAACTAATGGCCCTAACAAAAAAAAACAGTTTTGTCCTCATTTTGCGGTAATGGCACAACTTGCACTACGATTATCAGATTAGGGTGTAAGACCCACCATTTCGAAGCTAAGAACCAGGGTTACAACAATGTAGAAGGTCACTCAGTCCAAATCCCAGCACAACTAAGTCAAATATGCCAAATAACAAACCAGAACCGTAATTGCAGGTTTACAAATTACACTATGCTGTAATCAGTACAACTCAGTGTAATCAGGTCCAAATGCAGAAATTCCAAAGGCATATGGTAGCTAGGACATCAAGATACATTTCATCAGAAGACCTCAACACCCAAATCCAAAATAATTCCAGTCAAAACAACCCATTTCAGACGCAGTTCTAACATCCTGATGAACCCAGAACAGCAATAGTAATTTCGGCTTATCTCATTCTACACTACTCCAATTGACCTGAAATTTTACAGGCACCCTTAAAGCATCAATACCTACAACTTTCATGTTTTGAGCCAAGGCCAATTCGGCCCCTAACCATGAGATACAAAACCGGACAGAATTGGGGATATAAAACCCTAACTTTCTCAAATTCCTTCCAAACCCAAAATTGGTTACAATTACCAATCATGTATACCTACTATAGTCATGAGCCATCAATTCCAACCATCATAGATAACCACAACATCATGATCACAATTAAACCAGAAAATTCATCAATAAATTGAAAACTTCACCAATTCATCTCAAACCAAGAAATAAACCACAAATTCATCACTTTAGCTACCATTAAGCACAACTTAAGCTTCATTAAGTGTAGGAGGAAGTTCAATCACCACTCACCTAGTAAACAAGAGAGGGAGAGTTGTTGGACACCTTAGCTTCCTTAAACACTTCACCAAATCACTTTCTAGTACCAAATGGAGAGATTTTATGGAGTAGAAACAAGATCAAATGGTTGGATGATTACACTCAAGCAAGATGGAAGCAAGAATCTTGGAGAGTTTTTCTTTCTTCTTAGCTAGAGAGGGCCGGCCACAATGGTGAAGAAAAGAGTGATTTTTGTGGTAATTTTGAGATATTTAATCAATTGGTAAGAAAGGTCAAAAAGTCAAATAAGTCAAATAAGTGACCACCACTCTTAAGGTGACACTTGTCACTTCATTAATGCATTCCTATCCTTCTTTTTCCCTCTCACATCAATCACTTCACCTCCTCTATTTATCTCTTAACACCCGATAAATTTCACCCAGTATCCGGAACTTAACCTAATTGGTCGAATTTTTCCGAACTTTTCGCCCTAGTGGGTCCCACATCCAGTATACACTCTTAATTTCTCAAAACCTATTTGATACTAGAAAAATCATCCAAAAACTATATCTGCTCATTAAAAATATCTAGAAAATTTCCCTACTAAAGGAAACGCAGAAAACAAGCCATTAAATAAATAAAACCCTAGAAAATGGGAAAAGTACGGGTTCTCACATATTCAACAACAAAGCCAATACATTAACCATTGATAATCAATAATTCAAGAAACATTTACAATGGAAAGCGATAATAACACATACATTAAAAGGATACGGGCTCACAGGGAGCCATGCTTTCGTTCGTTCATTCGTTCTCTTGACAATTCCCCTTATTCCTCCAATTGTTTGAAAATACATTTTTGTAAGTAAAACCCTCGTTCGTTCGTTCGTTTCATTTCATTCACCCCCTCCTGGACGTTGGCCAGGCTCCACCAACCTACAAGGTAATACTCGAGTATACCAACGTTCACACCCAGGGTCACCATATCGCCCGACCGAGTCCGCTTCTGGCTCGAGTCAATCGGTAACGAAGGGCAGGGCCCAGTTCAGCCAAATGGCTTACATTCATGCACAACTAGCATTTAATCATTTAATCATTGAAAATTTCACGTTTATTTAGGTCGAGTGCGATAAAGTACACACTCGCCTTGAAAACTCGTTTTAACAATCATTGAAAGCACTTAACACGTTATCAATCAATAATAACAAGCCAATAAGTCAAGGAAATATAACAAACAAGGAACACTCACCTATATACGCAAAACAACGTGCAAAATATCCTTTCGGATATTATCTTTAGTCACCAAGAAAACCTAAGATTAAACAAGAAAGAATATTACAGCTCATCTAACACAAACAATTAGGTGAAATCAAAGAACTCGACAATTGATGAGTAAAACGTATAAAAGACTTTAAAGTGAAACGAGGACATTTGGACCCGTGGACAAAAATAACTAGGGTTTCATAGTCGAAACGTAAAACCCAACTCAAAAGAGTTATAAAATTTTCCAATGGAAACACTTGAACCAAAGACAAGTCGGAATCCAACTAGATAGGCTAAGAAATACTGTTTTCAGGATCGTTTATATGGTTCAAAATCAACTCATATTCAAGTAGATACTATAGACAAAATGTCTTAATGAAATTCATGTAAAAGAGAGGACAAAATACCCAAGAAAACCCTAAACCACTCCTTTTTATTTGGTAAGCGTAAGTCAACATTTGGAGTTTCCAATTGAAGAGGGATCATGTTTTAAAATGGAAAATGGTCATAGTATTTGCCAAATGAAAATATACAAATTCAAATAGAAACTTAGCCGTCGAGCGATAATTTGGGCAGCACGCCCTTTGTATTTACCTATTTTTCCAGCCATTTATGGCTTCATTGTATTTTCTCAATCAATCCCAAAGTCACATACAATATCATCTCATTTCAATAGCCATTCCATAGGCTCAAAGTCATATAAGTGCAAAAATCAAGCTAACAACATGTGCGGAAATGAAGTTTAACAAAAGACAGTTTTGACGGGTTTTCCGTAACGGACACATCCGAAGCTACGCTTATCAGATTGGGATGTAATTTATACCGTTTCGAAGCTAAGACAGTGGGCTACAATTTTGATGAAGACCACTTAGTCCAAATTCCAGTGTAACCTAGTCAAATTCCCAATTCTCAGAACCAAGTTCCAACTAATCGGCTAATTAACCGTACTACATTTAAATGGACATATCGCAGGCTATCAAAGTCCGTTTAAGGCGTTCTTGGAGGTGTTGAAAAGTTAAGACAAAGAACTACAACTTTCATGAAGACCACTCAGTCCAGTTCTCACCCTAACTAGGTCAAATGTACCAAAACAACTCCAGATTTTCCAGTTCGAAATTCACTGCAGAAATCAACTAGCAGTCCTGCTTTATTCACTCATATCTCAGTACACACAACTCCAATTCAGGTAATTCCAAAGCCATTTGAAAGATAAGATACAAGGTTATAATTCTTAAGAAGACATCATCAACCAATTCGGTAATATTCTTGGTCAAACTAACCACTTACAGATGCTGATTTTCATTTTCGGACAGAAACAGGGGAGCAGGGCTATTTCGGTCTTTACACAGGCTACGTTGCTCCAATTGAGCTGAAATTTTGTATCCAACTACAAAACATCATTCTATACAACTTTCATGTTTTGTGATAAGGCCAAATCGGCCTCTAACTAGGTGTAACAGTACCAGGCAGAATTGGGAAAAAATGAAACACTAATCTGGAATTCATGCATTCAAGTGCTAATATTCCACAAAACAACATCTAAAACAACTAAAAACCACCAATAAGCAATTAATTGAAGTAAATAGGATGTTCTTGGCAAAATACCTTAAAACCACAAGAAAGGTAGGAGCTTAGGCTTTGTTCTCCAAAAATCCTTCCATTCAAGTTCCTAATCTTCCTTAACTAGCACTTTGTATGGAGTAATTTGAGTTTCCAATGGTTGGAACTTAAGATTTGGCTTGGATTTGAAGTTGAAGATGAAACTTTTCCTCTCTTTCTTTCTCTCAAGTGTTCAGCCAAGAAGGAAGAAGAAATGGGATATTTTTGGTCAAATTTTGGTATTTAGTAAAGGTAAGAAAGTTAAGTCAGAGTCCAACTCCAATCGGGTCGCGACACCTAGCACCTTTTAATGTTATTCTCATCCTCTTGTCTCCCAATACAAATTAATCTAACTAACCTCCAATTATCTCCTAGCACCTGGTGAAATAATAACACTTAGCACAAAAATCACTTAGTCTCCAAAATTTTATCGCGCTAGCGGGTTCCACGTCTATAATGCATTTCCAATATAACGTACACTAACTTGTACTAAGAAAATGACTTGAAAACTATTTTCACTTATAAAAATGTATAAAACTTTAATATTTTAAAGGACAGTATAAAAATGTTGGCAAAAATAAAATAATTCCTAGAAAATGTGAAAATTTTCAGGTTCTCACACTCTCTCCCCCTTAAGAAATTTCGTCCTCGAAATTTTACCTTCAATTGCTTCAAACGAGTTCGGAACTGTTTGGTTATCCAACGTATAAGCTTTTGCAGGTACACTAGTTCGTTTCCCTCTTTCGTTCGCTTGTTTTGATTTGGCTCCATCCAGTTGCGGAGTACTACCTTCACGTGACTGTCTCCTCGGACAGTTGCTAATTTGATGATCCCCACTTCTGCAAATCAAACATTTCCGCCCTTTTCGTCAACAATCGGTCTCGGTGTGATTGGCCTTTCCACAGTAGCCACAAGTCAAGGAAGAAGCCACTTGTTAGATTTTTTGAAAAATCTCCCCATGGCCTACTTGACTTCCTTTTGTAAATCGTTCATCTAACGCCCCTATTGTCCATGGTGGGTGGGACAAAAAGTTCACTTTCTGTACTTTGGAAGGGACTATCGATTCACTTGGTTCCTCAGTCACACTACCAGGTGTACCCCTTTTTCGGTTTTGGGAGGCTTTTATCTGTGCTTTTGCATTCTCGATTCGTTGGGCTTTCTCAAGGGCCTCCGTAAACGTATTCACTTGAACCGCCGCAAGTGGTTCTTGAATTTCTAGATTCAATCCCTGTATAAATCGTCTTACCCTTCTCGGTTCCGTGGCCACTAATTCGGAAGCAAACTTGGATAGTTTGGTGAATTTCATTTCATATTCGGCCACACTTTGGGTTCCCTGGCGTAGTCCAATAAACTCATCCTCCCTCCTTTCTTGGACTAAAGATGGGAGATACTTTTCATTAAATTCCCTTAGGAAGTTAGCCCATGTCCATACAGTTTGTTCTCTTTCCCACTTTGCCTTAATCACGTTCCACCATGCTCGGGCCGGTCCTTCAAATTGAAATACCGCAAAGTTCACTTGCCTTTGTTCGGTATAGTTCAAAGCTGCAAAGATGTTGATCATGGCCTCCAGCCACTATTCGGCTACAACCGGATCAGACCCTCCAAGGAATTTTGGAGGAGCAAATTTCTGAAATCTCTCAAGAGCCCGATCTTCTCCTATTTCAGGATTCGGAGGTTGATTCACAGGTATTTGACCTTGTTGGTCCACCAACCTTGCTAAAATGATTGTCATTTGTTGAATTGCCATCGCCATTTGGTCCCCGGCTTCAACCCTCAGTCCTTGCTCTTGTGCAGCTGTTGTTTCCCTTTCCTTTCTTGGCTCTTGAGCTCGTTTATTCCCACGGCCACGTCCACGTCCACGACTACGTCTCCCGTCCATATATATGTTTTCCCTCTTTCTTTTCTTTTTTTTCCCACAAAAAAGAAAATTTAGTGAATAAACACAGTAAATTGACTAAAGTAACAAATTCCAGCATACCAATTACACAATTAAACATATACACACATAACACACCATATATCAAGAAGACAGATGATCAAATACACAAAGGCATATCAAATTAGACAGATAATCATATGCACAAATACACCAACTAATGTCATGTAACTATAATATAAGGGCAAATCAAAAGAAAAGGCGATATCGTCCTAGTTTCAGTTGAATAACCCCGTCCGGTCTCTCACGTCACTTACTATCCAAACTAGAGATCCATTGATCTCTTGTGCTCATTCTAGCCAGACAAAGCCTGTTCGTGTTCCAAAAATGCAATTTTCACCGCCACCCCAACTTTGGAGCACTCGGGCACAAGAATCCGAAATAAGACAATTCACATCTCGAGTTGGCCAGTCCCAAGAGTAAACTATCTACAATCGAAATTCCTACCCGACGTACCTATCTATGATCCTTAGATACTACGGGAAAGATTTAGGCCTATAACATTCGTAATTCATAGCTTATGCTCGAACGACTACTTAATCCTTCATACCTATTCACCACTCAGTCCAGGCTCACTCCGCGCAGAGACCACGCGAAGTAGGCTCTGATACCACCTGTGACAGCCCCACCTCCCCCTACGGCGAACTAGAGGGTTCGGCAGACCGCCTGCCCAGCTCTCGCCGGGACTCAGTCGAACCTCAATCAAATCCGAAATAAAACCACAAGATGAAACAAAATAATAATCCAAAACTTAAAGCGAAACTTATATACATTTCTATCTCAAAAGGAAGTACAAATATCGAATATACAAAGGTTCTCAATTCATCATACATCCAGCACGTGCCAAGCACTAGGGCGAGAACCATTACAAAACAAAAAAACTAGACTAGGCCAACCTACACTGGGCTCTCGTCCTTGCTCGCATCCCCCTGTTAAGGAAAACTAAACTAAAGGGGTGAGCTAAAAGCTCAGCGAGGTTCCGAACACATATTCAACAACAAAGCCAATACATTAACCATCGATAATCAATAATTCAAGAAACATTTACAATGGAAAGCGATAATAACACATACATTAAAAGGATACGGGCTCACAGGGAGCCATGCTTTCGTTCGTTCGTTCGTTCTCCTGACATTTCCCCTTATTCCTCCAATTGTTTGAAAATACATTTTTGTAAGTAAAACCCTCGTTCGTTCGTTCGTTTCATTTCATTCACCCCCTCCTGGACGTTGGCCAGGCTCCACCAACCTACAAGGTAATACTCGAGTATACCAACGTTCACACCCAGGGTCACCATATTGCCCGACCGAGTCCGCTTCTGGCTCGAGTCGATCGGTAACGAAGGGCAGGGCCAAGTTTAGCCAAATGGCTTAGATTCATGCGCAACTAGCATTTAATCATTTAATCATTGAAAATTTCACGTTTATTTAGGTCGAGTGCGATAAAGTACACACTCGCCTAGAAAACTCGTTTTAACAATCATTGAAATCACTTAACACATTATCAATCAATAATAACAAGCCAATAAATCAAGGAAATATAACAAACAAGGAACACTCACCTATATACGCAAAACAATGTGCAAAATATCCTTCCAGATATTATCTTTAGTCACCAAGAAAACCTAAGATTAAACAAGAAAGAATATTACAGCTCATCTAACACAAACAATTAGGTGAAATCAAAGAACTCGACAATTGATGAGTAGAACGTATAAAAGACTTTAAAGTGAAACGAGAACATTTGGACCCGTGGACAAAAACAACTAGGGTTTCATAGTCGAAACGTAAAACCCAACTCAAAAGAGTTATAAAATTTTCCAATGAAAACACTTGAACCAAAGACAAGTCGGAATCCAACTAGATAGGCTAAGAAATACTGTTTTCGGGATCGTTTATATGGTTCAAAATCATCTCATATTCAAGTAGATACTATAGACTAAATGTCATAATGAAATTCATGTAAAAGGGAAGACAAAATACCCAAGAAAATCCTAAACCACTCCTTTTTATTTGGTAAGCGTAAGTCAACATGTGGAGTTTCCAATTGAAGAAGGATCATGTTTTAAGATGGAAAACGGTCATAGTATTTGCCAAACGAAAATATACAAATTCAAATAGAAACTTAGCCCTCGAGCGAAAATTTGGGTAGCACGTCCTTTGTATTTACCTATTTTTTCAGCCATTTATGGCTTCATTATTTTTTCTCAATCAATCCCAAAGTCACACACAATATCATCTCATTTCAATAGCCATTCCATAGGCTCAAAGTCATATAAGTACAAAAATCAAGCTAACAACATGTGCGGAAATGAAGTTTAACGAAAGACAGTTTTGACGGGTTTTGCGAAACGTGCACATCCGAAGCTACGCTTATCGGATTGGGATGTAATTTATTTCGTTTCGAAGCTAAGACAGATGGCTACAATTTTTATGAAGACCATTTACTCCAAATTCCAATGTAACCTAGTCAAATTCCCAATTCTCAGAACCAAGTTCCAACTAATCGGCTAATTAACCGTACTACATTCAAATGGACATATCGCAGGCTACCAAAGTCCGTTTAAGGCGTTCTTGGAGGTGTTGAAAATCTAAGACAAAGAACTACAACTTTTATGAAGACCACTCAGTCCAGTTCTCACCCTAACTAGGTCAAATTTACCAAAGCAACTCCAGATTTTCAAGTTCGAAATTCATTGCAGAAATCAACTAGCAGTCCTGCTTTATTCACTCATATCTCAGCACACACAACTCCAATTCAGGTAATTCAAAAGCCATTTTAAAGATAAGATACAAGGTTATAATTCTTAAGAAGACATCATCAACCAATTCGGTAATATTCCTGGTCAAACTAACCACTTACAGAGGCTGATTTTCATTTTCGGACAGAAACAGGGCAGCAGGGGTATTTAGGTCTTTTCACAGGCTACGTTACTCCGACTGAGCTGAAATTTTGTAGGAAACTACAAAACATCATTCTATACAACTTTAATGTTTTGTAATAAGGCCAAATCGGCCTCTAACTAGGTGTAACTGTACCGGACAGAATTTGGAAAAAATGAAACCCTAATCTGGAATTCATGCATTCAAGTGCTAATCTTCCACAAAACAACATCTAAAACAACTAAAAACCACTAATAAGCAATTAATTGAAGTAAAGAGGATGTTCTTGGCAAAATACCTTAAAACCACAAGAAAGGTAGGAGCTTAGGCTTTGTCCTCCAAAAATCCTTCCATTCGAGTTCCTAATCTTCCTTAACTAGCACTTTGTATGGAGTAATTTGAGTTTCCAATGGTTGGAACTTAAGATTTGGCTTGGATTTGAAGTTGAAGATGAAACTTTTCCTCTCTTTCTTTCTCTCAAGTGTTCAGCCAAGAAGGAAGAAGAAATGGGATGTTTTTGGTCAAATTTTTCTATTTAGTAAAGGTAAGAAAGTTAAGTCAGAGTCCAACTCCAATCGGGTCGCGACATCTAGCACCTTTTAATGTTATTCTCATCCTCTTGTCTCCCAATACAAATTAATCTAACTAACCTCCAATTATCTCCTAGCACCTGGTAAAATAATAACACTTAGCACAAAAAACACTTAGTCTCCAAAATTTTATCGCGCTAGCGGGTCCCACGTCTATAATGCACTTCCAATATAACGTACACTAACTTGTACTAAGAAAATGACTTGAAAACTATTTTCACTTATAAAAATGTATAAAACTTTAATATTTTAAAGGACAGTATAAAAATGTAGGCAAAAATAAAATAATGCCTAGAAAATGTGAAAATTTTCAGGTTCTCACACTCTCTTCCCCTTAAGAAATTTCGTCCTCGAAATTTTACCTTCAGTTGCTTCAGACGAGTTCGGAACTGTTTGGTTATCCAACGCATAAACTTTTGCCGGTACACTAGTTTGTTTCCCTCTTTCGTTCGCTTGTTTTGATTTGGCTCCATCCAGTTGCGGAGTACTACCTTCACGTGACTGTCACCTCGGACAGTTACTAACTTGATGATCCCCACTTCCGCAAATCAAACATTTCCGCCCTTTTCGCCAACAATCGGTCTCGGTGTGATTGGCCTTTCCACAGTAGCCACAAGTCAAGGAAGAAGCCACTTGCTGTCTTTTTTGAAAAATCTCCCCATGGCCTACTTGACTTCCTTTTGTAAATCGTTCATCTAACGCCCCTATTGTCCATGGTGGGTGGGACAAAAAGTTCACTTTCTGCACTTTGAAAGGGACTATCGATTCACTTGGTTCCTCAGTCACACTACCAGGTGTACCCCTTTTCCGGTTTTGGGAGGCTTTTATCTGTGCTTTTGCATTCTCGATTTGTTGGGCTTTCTCAAGGGCCTCCGTAAACGTATTCACTTGAACCGCCACTAGTGCATCTTGAATTTCGAGATTCAATCCCTGTATAAATCGTCTTACCCTTTTCGGTTCCGTGGCCACTAATTCGGAAGCAAACTTGGATAGTTTGGTGAATTTCGTTTCATATTCGGCCACACTTTGGGTTCCCTGGCGTAGTCCAATAAACTCATCCTCCATCCTTTTTTGGACTAAAGGTGGGAGATACTTTTCATTAAATTCCCTTAGGAAGTTAGCCCATGTCCATACAGTTTGTTCTCTTTCCCACTTTGCCTTAATCACGTTCCACCATGCTCGGGCCGGTCCTTCAAATTGAAATACCGCAAAGTTCACTTGCCTTTGTTCGGTATAGTTCAAAGCTGCAAAGATGTTGATCATGGCCTCCAGCCACTGTTCGGCTACATCCGGATCAGACCGTCCAAGGAATTTTGGAGGAGCAAACTTCTAAAACCTCTCAAGAGCCCGATCTTCTCCTATTTCAGGATTCGGAGGTTGATTCACAGGTATTTGACCTTGTTGGTCCACCAACCTTGCTAAAATATTTGTCATTTGTTGAATTGCCGTCGCCATTTGGTCCCCGGCTTCAACCCTCGGTCCTTGCTCTTGTGCAGCTATTTTTTCCCTTTCCTCTCTTGGCTCTTGAGCTCGTTTATTCCCACAGCCACGTCCACGTCCACGACTACGTCTCCCGTTCATATATATGTTTTCCCTCTCTCTTTTCTTTTCTTTTCCCCCAAAAAGGTAATTTAGTGAATAAACACAGTAAATTGACTAAAGTAACAAATTCCAGCATACCAAATACACAATTAAACATATACCCACATAACACACCATATATCAAGAAGACAGATGATCAAATACACAAAGGCATATCAAATTAGACAGATAATCTTCCAACTAACGTCATGTAACGTTATGTAACAATAATGCAGACACAATTATGCACAAATTAGACAGACACAATTATGCACAAATACACCAACTAACGTCATGTAACAATAATATAAGGGCAAATCAAAAGAAAAGGCGATATCGTCCTAGTTTCAGTTGAATAACCCCGTCCGGTCTCTCACGTCACTTACTATCCAAACTAGATATCCATTGATCTCTTGTGCTCATTCTAGCCAGACAAAGCCTGTTCGTGTTCCAAAAATGCAATTTTCACCGCCACCCCAACTTTGGAGTACTCGGGCACAAGAATCCGAAATAAGACAATTCACATCTCGAGTTGGCCAGTCCCAAGAGTAAACTATCTACAATCAAAATTCCTACCCGACGTACCTATCTATGATCCTTAGATACTACGGGAAAGATTTAGGCCTATAACATTCGTAATTCATAGCTTATGCTCGAACGACTACTTAATCCTTCATACCTATTCACCACTCAGTCCAGGCTCACTCCGCGCAGAGACCACGCGAAGTAGGCTCTGATACCACTTGTGACAGCCCCACCTCCCCCTACGGTGAACCAGAGGGTTCGGCGGACCGCCTGCCCAGCTCTCGCCGGGATTCAGTCGAACCTCAGTCAAATCCGAAATAAAACCACAAGATCAAACGAAATAATAATCAAAACTTAAAGCGAAACTTATATACATTTCTATCTCAAAAAGAAGTACAAATATCGAATATACAAAGGTTCTCAATTCGTCATACATCCAGCCCGTGCCAAGCACTAGGGCGAGAACCATTACAAAACAAAAAAACTAGACTAGACTAACCTACACTGGGCTCTCGTCCTTGCTCGCATCCCCCTGTTAAGGAAAACAAAACTAAAGGGGTGAGGTAAAAGCTCAGCGAGGTTCCGAACACATATTCAACAACAAAGCCAATACATTAACCATCGATAATCAATAATTCAAGAAACATTTACAATGGAAAGCGATAATAACACATACATTAAAAGGATACGGGCTCACAGGGAGCCATGCTTTCGTTCGTTCATTCGTTCTCTTGACATTTCCCCTTATTCCTCCAATTGTTTGAAAATACATTTTTGTAAGTAAAACCCTCGTTCGTTCGTTTGTTTCATTTCATTCACCCCCTCCTGGACGTTGGTCAGGCTCCACCAACCTACAAGGTAATACTTGAGTATACCAACGTTCACACCCAGGGTTACCATATCGCCCGACCGAGTCCGCTTTTGGCTCGAGTCGATCGGTAACGAAGGGCAGGACCCAGTTCAGCCAAATGGCTTAGATTCATGCGCAACTAGCATTTAATCATTTAATCATTGAAAATTTCACGTTTATTTAGGTCGAGTGCGATAAAGTACACACTCGCCTAGAAAACTCGTTTTAACAATCATTGAAAGCACTTAGCACATTATCAATCAATAATAACAAGCCAATAAGTCAAGGAAATATAACAAACAAGGAACACTCACCTATATACGTAAAACAATGTGCAAAATATCCTTCTGGATATTATCTTTAGTCACCAAGAAAACCTAAGATTAAACATGAAAGAATATTACAGCTCATCTAACACAAACAATTAGGTGAAATCAAAGAACTCGACAATTGATGAGTAGAACGTATAAAAGACTTTAAAGTGAAACAAGGACATTTGGACCCGTGGACAAAAATAACTAGGGTTTCATAGTCGAAACGTAAAACCCAACTCAAAAGAGTTATAAAATTTTCCAATGGAAACACTTGAACCAAAGACAAGTCGGAATCCAACTAGATAGGCTACGAAATACTATTTTCGGGATCGTTTATATGGTTCAAAATCATCTCATATTCAAGTAGATACTATAGACTAAATGTCTTAATGAAATTCATGTAAAAGGGAGGACAAAATACCCAAGAAAACCCTAAACCACTCATTTTTATTTGGTAAGCGTAAGTCAACATTTGGAGTTTCCAATTGAAGAAGGATCATGTTTTAAGATGGAAAACGGTCATAGTATTTGCCAAACGAAAATATACAAATTCAAATAGAAACTTAGCCCTCGAGCGAAAATTTGGGCAGCACGCACTTTGTATTTACCTATTTTTCCAGCCATTTATGGCTTCATTATTTTTTCTCAATCAATCCCAAAGTCACACACAATATCATCTCATTTCAATAGCCATTCCATAGGCTCAAAGTCATATAAGTACAAAAATGAAGCTAACAACATGTGCGGAAATGAAGTTTAACTAAAGACAGTTTTGACGGGTTTTACGTAACGGACACATCTGAAGCTACGCTTATCGTATTGGGATGTAATTTATACCGTTTCGAAGCTAAGACAGAGGGCTACAATTTGGATTAAGACCACTAAGTCCAAATTCCAGTGTAACCTAGTCAAATTCCCAATTCTCAGAACCAAGTTCCAACTAATCGGCTAATTAACCGTACTACATTTAAATGGACATATCGCAGGCTATCAAAGTCCGTTTAAGGCATTCTTGGAGGTGTTAAAAATCTAAGACAAAGAACTACAACTTTCATGAAGACCACTCAGTCCAGTTCTCACCCTAACTAGGTCAAATTTACCAAAACAACTCCAGATTTCCCAGTTCGAAATTCACTGCAGAAATCAACTAGCAGTCCTGCTTTATTCACTCATATCTCAGCACACACAACTCCAATTCAGGTAATTCAAAATCCATTTGAAAGATAAGATACAAGGTTATAATTCTTAAGAAGACATCATCAACCAATTCGGTAATATTCCTGGTCAAACTAACCACTTACAGAGGCTGATGTTCATTTTCGGACAGAAACAGGGCAGCAGGGGTATGTTGGTCTTTTCACAGGCTACGTTGCTCCGATTGAGCTGAAATTTTGTAGGAAACTACAAAACATCATTCTATACAACTTTAATTTTTTGTGCTAAGTCCAAATCGGCCTCTAACTAGGTGTAACAGTACCGGGAAGAATTGGGAAAAAATGAAACCCTAATCTGGAATTCATGCATTCATGTGCTAATCTTCCACAAAACAACATCTAAAACAACTAAAAATCACTAATAAGTAATTAATTGAAGTAAAGAGGATGTTCTTGGCAAAATACCTTAAAACCACAAGAAAGGTAGGAGCTTAGGCTTTGTCCTCCAAAAATCCTTCCATTCGAGTTCCTAATCTTCCTTAACTAGCACTTTGTATGGAGTAATTTGAGTTTCCAATGGTTGGAACTTAAGATTTGGCTTGGATTTGAAGTTGAAGATGAAACTTTTCCTCTCTTTCTTTCTCTCAAGTGTTCAGCCAAGAAGGAAGAAGAAATGGGATATTTTTGGTCAAATTTTGGCATTTAGTAAAGGTAAGAAAGTTAAGTCGAAGTCCAACTCCAATCGGGTCGCGATACCTAGCACCTTTTAATGTTATTCTCATCCTCTTGTCTCCCAATACAAATTAATCTAACTAACCTCGAATTATCTCCTAGCACCTGGTAAAATAATAACACTTAGCACAAAAATCACTTAGTCTCCAAAATGTTATCGCGCTAGCGGGTCCCACGTTTATAATGCACTTCCAATATAACGTACACTAACTTGTACTAAGAAAATGACTTGAAAACTATTTTCACTTATAAAAATGTATAAAACTTTAATATTTTAAAGGACAGTATAAAAATGTAGGCAAAAATAAAATAATGCCTAGAAAATGTGAAAATTTTCAGGTTCTCACACTTAAAATTCAAGTCCCCACATTCAAAGGCAAGAGTGATCCTGAGGCTTACTTGGAATGGGAAGGCCGCATTGAGATGGTCTTCGAATGCTACGACTATAGCGAGGAACAAAAGGTTAAGGTAGCCACTGTCGGGTTCACCGACTACGCACTAGTCTGGTGGGACCAAGTAAGGACTCATCGAAGGAGGATGGGAGAACCACGAGTCCGGACTTGGCGAGAACTCAAGGTTTTGATGCGCAAGAGATTTGTTCCTAGCTACTATAACTGCGATCTCCACTCTAAACTTCAAACCCTCACTCAAGGCAACATGAGTGTGGAGGACTATTACAAGGAGATCGAGATGGCCATGATGAGGGCGAACATTCAAGAAGATGGTGAGGCGACCATGGCCAGGTTCCTTAGAGGTCTCAATCCTGACCTTCAAGAAGCCTTGGAGCTCCAACATTATTTGGACATACAAGACCTTCTTGAACTTGCCATCAAGGCCGAGAGGGGAAAGAAATTGAGGCGTGGGACCCGTACCTTCCAAACTTCCAACTCGCCTTGCTGGAAAGGACACCTACCACGGCGAACAACCCACGAAGCTGGAAATTCGGCTACACCAGCTCCTTCTAGCCGAATTCAAGGTAATGCCTCTAACCGCAATACCAATTTTACCCCTAACAAAGCTGTTGATGTATCCAGGTCTGCTTCTAAGGCACCACTTGAGACTCTTAAGACTAGGAGTAGGGACATTAAGTGTTTCAAGTGCCAAGGGTTTGGACATATCCAGTCTCAATGTCCAAACCAACGGGTCATGCTAATCACTCACAGTGGCGAGATAGTGTCCGATGATGACGATTGTGAGGAGGTGCCTGGATTGATCAAAGGTGACTGCCTAGAGGATGACTCGGCTGAGGAAGATTGCTCTCCTACACAAGGCGAAGTAGGTTGCTTGGTGGGACGACGAGTGCTAACCGCCCGAGTCAAGGAGGATGAGCAGTTGCAACGAGAGAACTTATTTTACACTCGCTGTAAAATAGGTGATAAGGTGTGTAGTCTCATCATTGATGGGGAAAGTTGCACCAATGTGGCGAGCTTGCTAATGGTTGAGAACTTGGGTCTCTCAACTACTAGACATCCACGCCCCTACCGCCTCCAATGGCTAAGTGAGGATGGAGAGGTACGTGTCTTCAAACAGGTACGCGTCCCTTTTTCAATTGGTACTTACATTGATGAAGTTGTGTGCGATGTAGTGCCTATGCATGCTACACATGTCATCTTGGGGAGACCTTGGCAATTTGATAAACACGTCACATTCGATGGAAGGGCAAATAAGTACACACTTTTGCACGATGGCAAATGTAAGGTCCTCACACCACTCACACCTGCACAAGTTTATGAGCACCAATCAAAATTGCAAAGGGAGTGTGACTTAGACCGTCAAAAGCGAAAGCAAAAGACGATCGACCTTGGCACTTGCTCCACGTCCACTAGTGAGCAATCAACTAAGGGTCAAGTGAGCATACCTAGTGTACCACGTGATCATGCATTGGCTAAACCAAAGATTAGGAAGCAAAACTTGATAATTAAGGCTAAGGATGTGCGCAAACTTGTAAATGCTGACCAACTCGTCTTACTCATGATTTGCAAGCACGTACTACTAGATGTTGCTGAGCTCGATAAGGCATTGCCTTCGAATATGGTTGCTCTTTTGCAGGAATTTGAGGATGTTTTCCCTGATGAGGTCCCTGATGGCTTACCACCCATTCGAGGGATTGAGAACCAAATCGACCTGATTCCTAGAGCACCACTACCCAACAAACCTGCTTGCCACATGGACCCTGAGGAGACAAAGGAGCTTCAACGGCAAGTTGATGGCCTATTAGGTAAGGGTTGGGTAAAGAAAAGTCTAAGTCCTTGTGCTGTGCTTGTGATACTTGTCCCCAAAAAGGATGGTACTGGGCGCATGTGCACTGACTGTAGGGCCGTTAATGCTATTACCGTTAAATATCGTCACCCCATTCCTAGATTAGATGATATGCTTGATGAACTCGATGGTGCTATTATATTCACTAAAATTGACCTAAGGAGTGGCTATCATCAAATTGGGATGAAAGAAGGCGATGAATGGAAAATGGCTTTCAAAACCAAACATGGTCTCTATGAGTGGCTAGTCATGCCTTTTGGGTTGACTAACGCCCCTAGTACATTCATGCAGTTAATGAACCATGTTTTGAGGCATTTCATTGGAAAATTTGTCATTGTTTACTTTGATGATATTCTAATATACAGTCGCAGTGAACAAGAGCACATGGAGCATGTGAGATTAGTTCTTGAGACACTTCGACAGGCGCGTTTATACGCTAACCTTAAGAAGTGCACCTTTTGTACTAACGAGCTTGTGTTCTTAGGATATGTAGTGAGCTCACATGGAATCAAAGTAGACGAGTCCAAGATTGAGGCCATCAAGCAATGGCCAATTCCAACATCCGTCCATGAGGTGCGCAGCTTCCATGGATTGGCAGGCTTCTACCGACGATTTGTCAAAGACTTCAACACCATTGCTTCCCCATTGACTGCCGTGACCAAGAAGAATGACAAATTCTATTGGGGTGAAGCCCAAGAGCAGCATTCCTTACCCTCAAAGACAAACTCACACATGTACCTGTTTTGGCATTACCAAATTTTCACAAGACCTTTGAAATTGAATGTGATGCCTCTGGTGTAGGTATTGGGGCCGTTCTCATGCAAGACAAGAGGCCTTGTGCATTCTTTAGTGAGAAGCTAGAAGGTGCTGCCCTGAACTACCCCACGTACGATAAGGAGCTCTACGCACTTGTACGAACATTGGAGACTTGGCAACACTACCTACACCCAAGGGAGTTTGTGATACACACTGATCACGAATCCTTGAAATTTCTCAAGGGCCAACCCAAGTTGAGCACGCGCCATGCCAAATGGGTAAGTTTCATTGACACCTTCTCGTATGTCATTAAGTACAAAACTGGCAAAACGAATGTGGTAGCTGATGCTTTATCTTGGAGACGTTCTTTGCTTGCTGTTCTTGATGCTAAGTTGCCAGGGTTCGAAATGCTTAAGGAACTGTACACCCATGACATGACTTTGGGGAAGTCTATGCATCTTATACAAAGAATCCACATGGAAAGCATTTCTTGCACAATGGATTTTTGTTTTAAGTGGATAAATTGTGTGTCCCTAACTTTTCCATTCGTGATCTTTTGATTCGAGAGGCGCATAGTGGTGGTCTCATGGGACATTTTGGGATTGTTAAGACTCTAGCCATGTTACAAGAGCATTTTTACTGGCCTCATATGCGTAGAGATGTTGAACGCATGGTTGGTAGATGTGTCACTTATCATAAGGCGAAACCTAAAACAAATCCATACGCCTTGTATACCCTATTGCCTATCCCTCACTATCCTTGGGTAGACTTGTCTCTGGACTTTGTCTTGGGACTACTTAGGTCACCAAGGGGTAATGACTCCATCTTTCTAGTGGTTGATCGATTGTCTAAGATGGCTCATTTTATCCCTTGTCACAAAACCGATGATGCATCTCATATTGCTAACTTGTTCTTCAAAAAAATTGTCCGTCTGCATGGTATGCCTAAGACCATTGTTAGTGATGGAGATGTAAAGTTCTTGAGTTATTTTTGGAAGACTTTGTGGTCTAAACTTGGCACTAGATTGTTATTCTCCACCACCAGTCATCCACAAAGCGATGGACAAACTGAAGTTGTTAATCGCACACTTGGTACTCTACTTCGGGCTTTGATTAAAAGAATCTTAAATCATGGGAAGAGTGTTTGCCTCATGTTGAATTTGCTTACAATCGAACTGTTCATAGTGCAACACACTACTCACCTTTTGAGATCGTTTATGGCTTTAACCCCCTGACCCCCTGAATTTGGTACCCTTACCTTCCTCTGAGCACACACGCTTAGATGGGAAAAAAAAGTTGATTTTGTGCTCAGGTTACATGAAGCCGTTCGGGCAAACATTGAGAGGCGTACTCAACAATACATCCAGCAAGGCAACAAGCACTGTCGTAAGATGATTTTTGAGCCTGGAGATTGGGTTTGGCAACACCTGAGGAAAACGAGATTCCTCAAGCAACGTCAAAGCAAATTGTCCCAAAGGGGTGATGGACCCTTTCGAGTGCTCCAACGAGTCAATGACAACGCATACCAATTGGAGCTACCCGGGGAGTACAATGTTAGCGCGATCTTCAATGTCGCGGATTTGAGCCCATTTCTTGACGAGGAGGATCCAGATTTGAGGGCAAATCCTTCTCAAGAGGAGGGGACTGATGTGTGTCTCAGCCCACGCAATGACCCAGTCCGAGTTCATTGGGCCCGGTCACACGTGCACGGGCCAAGCTCTTCAAAGAATCCCTCCAAACCCTTGTTCGAATTGTCCAAGACCAACATGGAGTCCATAGAGATATTGAAGGCTTGGAAGGAGACAATCAAGTTATCTACATCACGATCAAGCCCATGAAGTGTCAAGTGGGCCTCCAAGTGAGTTGGCCGAGTAGGGCCTTAGGCCTTAGTGTTATTTGAGAGTTAGATTAGTTGTTCTAGTAGAGCATGGGCCGGCCCATCTTGATCCCAAGATGGCCAAATTCCCCTTTCCTATTTTCCTTAGGTTTCAGTGGCCATTAGCCTATAAAAAGGCTTGCTTTGTAAGGTTTTGGGGGTAGACGTTTTATGAATAAAATTTGCTTAGATTTTCGACTTTCTTCCTTGTGAGAATTTTGAGCCTTTACTTGCTCTTGGCAAGGGTGTTGAGCAATCTTGCGTCTTGTCCTTGATTGTTCTACCGACCTATCCACTGGAGTATTCACCTTCTATTGGAGTCGTCGTTCTACCGCCTTCTACCAATTCGTATCGTCCGTGTTGGTTTTAGGACCCGCAATCCAAGCATTGGACAACCTCGCTAGATCCTTGGGTAAATGTGCTATGTGTCTCGAAATGAGTTGATCGAGGACCGTATCATCTCCTTATTCATCATCCCCAAGAGGTTTCTTGCCTGTCCCTGCTCAAATTACGATCCTGGGTATATAATAAGACTTAAATTACCTTGAAAATAGTCCAAAGTAAGGATTGGTAATAGCAGAGTTTAGAACTGTCGGAGCTTCTGCAAGTGTGGCCATGTAAACTTTGTCTTTGGATAGGTACAAAACTTCTCCTTCAATTATCTAAAACCCACAGAGTTCGAGAAACTTGACACATTCATTAAATTTTCCTACCTTGCTCTGTTATTACAAATAAATTAATCAAGTATACAATATAGTAGATAAAAAAATTTGAATCCTACATTGTTAGTAGATACTCGTTATGCAAAAAAAAAGTTTCACAAGAATTGAGTGCTATAATGGTCATACAAATTATGTACGTGCAAAATGCCAAGGGAACATTACATTTTCAAAGGCACCACATTGCTTTTCTTGATATTGGTTCTTGAAATGCAGCCAAACCAAGCCGTACCGAGACCCCAACTCTCTGTAGCCTGCCCAAACATAGAGACACAATGTACAAGCATGTCTCTCTCTCTCTCTCTCTCTCTCTGCGATGCCCCCACTTCTCTCAAGGGCGAACCCAAGAGTATCCGCGGGACGCCTGCCTAACTCTCGCCAGGACTCGAGACAATTCCAATTCAAACTTAAAATCTAATACTAACAATGAAAATCGGAATAAAGGTACGAAGTCATTTTCATACATAAATATTCAATCTTACATCACAATTTCAAACTTACAATTACTTTTCCCAAAATATACAACATCCAAAAGTGTCTAGTCGATTACAATAAAAAAACTAATACAAAAGTGTCTCAAATCGGCATTTTCTTAACTTCTTCCATTCCGGTTCCTATTAAGAAAAATAAACTAATGGGATGAGCCACTACTCAGTGAGGCCAAGAAAGTCATGCAAGCATGTAGTTCAAGTATCAATAATATTTATGCTATAAATGAAGCGATAAAATCAAGTAATTCACGATTAACAATTAAACACACTTGAGTAGGATACAGGAGCTCTCAGGAGCTAATTTCCACTTGCTTCGCCATGGCTCGATCCGATACTCCCTTGTGATGACACTCCGTTGTTCGGGTAGGTATTATGTCCGTAGAAATTTCACTTATTACTTCCTCCATCCATCATTCTACCCTCTCGGATCCGTAACCAAACAAGCACGAAAAGGGCGATACTCGCCGAGTATGCCGAACAAGATCTCAAAAGATCAAGTTTTGTTTTGTTATTCTTTTGGTTCATCAAGCTTCTCGACCAAGCCCATGCCGACTCGAGTTGCAAGATTGGCTAAGAGAATTGGGTGTCCCCATAAGTCAAGGAGGTTCACTCCACTCGACATCACGACACGCACGAAAACACGACATGCACTCGAAAACAGGTATATTTTGCCGATGAGATTCACTCCAATTGACTTTAAAAATCAAGTTTAATGCAAGTAAAGTTCGAGTAAAGGAGAGCGAGTACGATAAAGTACACACTCCTCTCATCAAGTAATAGTCACGCATATGAGCAAGATAGATCAAGTAAATACATCAAGTTATGCACTTGATACTCACCTAGTCAAAACAAGAGTGGTGCACAATCAAGTATTTTAGGCGTCCCTTGTGAGATTCTCTTGAAGGTCTCCTTGAGTGCCTGAGCAAATAATTTACAATTACACACTATCACTTTTAAACCCCTTATTAACAAGAAAGAGATTGTACCTTTGTACAATCTAAGAAAATATCATGAAAGAGAGCCTTAATCACTCGTAAATCGAGACTCAAAAGTGGGATTTAATAATACAAGGAAAACTGATTTTCATCCTTGAAATCAAGTGTAAAATGGTCAAGCAATATCGAAGGAAAATGAAGAGTCCTTAAAACTCAATTTCCTTTAAGTTCAGAAATTTCAGATTTGAGGTGAATTATTTGAAAAATCATATCTCATTCTCTGTAGGTCCAAAATTGAAAGCCTTGGTACCGTTGGAAACTAATTCCAAAGTACTAAAAGTTCCTAGAAGGTACTTTTCCATGATTCAAAATGGAAGATACTCAAATTTTGGCTTAAAGTTGCTGACTTGCACTTCTAAGGCAGATTCGGGGTTGGTTTTTGGCAAAATTTGGAAATTCAGAAAAATTCACAGAATGTGAACTAGCCTTTCAAATTTGAAAATCAATTAGAGTTACAATCAAGGTTTAAAACACAACAAGCAGAACTAAAATTGGAGTTTTGAGAGCCAAGATATAGCAGCTCAAAGTTGGCTAAAATTCCTCATTGATCAAGAATTTCCAGGTTTGAAACATGAACTTTGGGACTTCAGTTGGGCATTGAAATGGACTTGGAATGGCATAAAATTTGGTATGATTACACTAATATATGAGGGCTACCCTTCTATCAAATTTCATACAAAAATTCATATGGGAAGTCAGCTAACAAGACCACTAAAGTTCCAGGAATATCCAAGGTAATTCTACCTTATGATTACGTTTTCCTTTTTTCGGACCTTTAGCCAATGAAATCATCTCAAACATGGTTCATTTATGAAGGAAAAGTCTAAGAAACATCCAACATACATTTGGTAGGTGATTAACACCAAAAGTTTCAAAATAACAAGTCCCAATTTGAGCTAAGCCATCAGCTAGCCCAAAGTTAGGGTTTTCTTTCTCTGGTGCAGGTCTGTAATTTGCCCATAACTCACTCAATTCAACTTAGAATGGGGCATGGTTGGTGGCATTGGAAACTACATTCATAAGGCTACTATTTCTCAGACGAAATCGTTTTGAAATTCTGTCCATCAAATTCAAGCAACAAGTCCCATCACCTCATTGACTCTCTAGCACAGCAACAAAACAGAACAGGTAACTTTGAAAAACTAGTACGGTTCACTCAAGTCAAATCAGGGGATTCATTTTATACCGTTAGAAAACTGGAATTGTCTAGTTTCAAATGCCACAAACAACACTCGATTTTGACATCGAAGGAAAGAGTTATGATCATTTAAAGTTCGCTGCCAGAGCACCTCTGTACACGTTTTCCAGCTTTGAAACCATTTCTAAAACTTACTAGATGATGATTACCGAACAAGATAATTTAACTTACTAAAACTAAGATTCAAAGGTTGGATGATGATTACCTCCTAGATGATGATAAACCAGAAAATTTTGGTCACTAGAGCTCCAAGAAAACCGTGAGAATGAAGCCGTCTTCCTAGTCCAAGATGATCTCCAAGTTGTTTTAAGTTTGTACGGTGAATTTGAGGTGAAAAGGTGCAAGATTGAGTGAGATGAGATGGAGTTTTGGTTCCTTCTTCTTCCTTGAGGTTGTTCGGCTGCCTTGAGAGAGAAAAGAGAGAGGTGGTGCTGATGCAAAGCTTCTTGGAGAAGCTTGGTAGGTGTAAGTTTTAAGTGCACAAAAGTCAACTCTCCAATAGTGCGCGTACGCACGTGTTTCGTGCCCGTTTCCTCTCGGACTTGTTTCACTTGTGCACTAATCCTCTAATGTACTTCCTTTAATACTATTATTATCCACTCTTAGTAGTCTAACAATAATTTCTAAAATCCTCCAATTAGTCACGCGCGTGAAGACGCGAACTTCTGACTTATGAGCGATAAAGCGAAATTTCTAAGAAATTCTTATAACGATAATATAACTAACTATTACCAGGGTAATTATTCATAAAAATACCTATTTTAAGACTAACGTATGAGTTCTCAAATCTCCAAGATCACTGTACTCTCAAATCAATTATTGCCTCCAAACGCGGTTTCACTAAATCTCGCTAAACGAGCTTCCAAAAATTAAATTTATTAATAGGACATTTTAAAAATATACGTAAGTCATAGTTCCAAAAGGGTTGAAATAAATTATTTGGAGAAAACAAATGAATAAATATTTAAATAAACTAGTAATATACGATAAAATAAGAAAATTTAAGGTCCTCACACACTCTCTCTCTTCCCAGAAAGTCTATGCAATATATGAACTAAACCTAGGACTAATCGTCATTTATATTGCCTAATCAACTTCATTTAGAGCAAGAAGAATTTTTCAATAAAGTTTGAATAGACAAAATGGTATTTATGTCTCAATACCTTCATTTAAAAACATCTTTTATGTATTAGGATGTTACATTATTCTTGTTATTTACTATAGATTATGTCAACACTTTAAAAACATTACTATTAGAGAACTCCTTTTTATATTGATATTTAGAGTTTTAGCATTGTACTTGATAATGATGCCATAACCTTTGTAAATAAATAAAATCTGTTTTTTAATTATCTATTCATTCATAAATTTAGTGTCCTAATACAAATCTTTTTAGATGGATAAGGAACAAAATGAAGTCGATGGAGAATATGACATTCAACAAAGGAAACGACAATTGGTTGCTACTGAAATTGTTTGTCATGTAATAAAGATGATAATTGCTCGAAAACTAAGCCATGCAAGTTATGTGGATCGACCCATTGGATATCGGTCTGCACAATGTCATTTAGTACGAGAGGAATTATTGATGCAACTTAGTACAAATGGATATTTGAGTAAAGTTATCCGTATGGGGCCAGAAACTTTTAGGCACTTTATGTGACTTATTGCAAACACATGGGGGTCTACAACCTACTCAAAGAGCCATGGTGCAGGAGCAAGTTGTTAAATTCCTCCATATATTAACAATTCCCTCAAAAAATATCACAATGTCATACTTTTATCGTCGTTTCGGAGAAACTGTTAGTCATCATTTTCATAGAGTTTTACGAGCAATTATAGCATTGGAGGATCAATTTCTTCACCAGCTTATGGGAGAACAAGTTCCTTCAGAAATACTTAATAGTGCAAGATTTTATCCATATTATAAGGTGATATCAATTTTTTGACACCTTATTTTAAAAATTGTAAATTCATATAGAAATTATATTTTAACATAGTGTATAAGTATCAGGATTGTGTGGGTGCAATTGGTGGAACCCATGTTCGTGTTAAGGTGTCCAGCATTGATGCGGCAAAATATCGTGGTAGAAAAGAGCATCTAACACAAAATGTGCTAGCTGCATGTTCTTTGAATATGAGATTCACATATGTTCTACCCGGTTGGGAGGGACATGCATCGGATTCAAGGATCATAAAAAATGCGCTCACTAGAGAAGATAAATTAATCATTCCTAATGGTAATGCTTAGTTAATTATTCTTAGTGCATTTAATTAAGTAGTAACTATTTCATATTTGTATAGGTAAATATTATCTTGTTGATGTTGGATTCATGTTGAGAAGGGGACTTCTTACACCTTACAGAAATGTAAGATATCACTTGAAGGAATACTCAAGTCAACAACCGCAAAACTTTTGAGAACTATTCAATTTACGACATTCATCATTGCGTAATGCAATTGAGAGAGCATTTGGTGTCTTGAAAAAATGGTTTCCAATCATTGGAGATACTCAACCAACTTATAGTGTTGATGCAATCACAAATTGTGCTTGCGTGTTTTATATTACATAATTTTCTCGTGGAGTTTGATCCTGACTTGGAGTACATTAATGAAGCGGGTGAGGAATTGGCACGTCAATCTCCATCGGAGAAAGAAAGTGGAGATATAAGTGCTGAAAAAGATCATGCTCAAGGAGAGAGTTTAAGGAATGAAATAGCAATGCAAATGTGGAATGATTACTTGACTTGATGCTAGTTTCTTTTGTTTAAGTTGTCATGTGATCCTTATTTTGTTAACTTGTACTCTTATATTAGTAGTGTGAGTTTATAAATGCAAGTTGCCACATGAATCTTCTTTTGTCTAATATGATTTTGTATGTTTTTGGATCTATAGAACCATGTATTCATAATAGAATTAATATAAAACTTTTATTTTGATGTAGATTCTATTCTCGTTATGTTTTCTTCTACAAATATAGTTTGTGTACTTGGAAAAACATGAAGAAAGATCCAAGCATCATGAAGGAAAACATGAAATGGACTCTAGCAATGGATGAAGTCTTCATTCAAGCCCTTTTGGATCAGCATTATGAAGTATTTTGGGTGGATGGAACTTTTACACCAACTGCATACAACAATATTATCAATGAGTTGAAGAAGAAACTTGGAATAGAATTTACCAAAAATCATTTGAAGAATCAATTGAAGACACTCAAGGAACACTTCAAAGAGTCCTGTGATTTCTTTAGAAATGGAAAATTGAGTGGTTTTTCTTGGAATCCATTCACAAAAACTTGGGGCGCTGAACCTGAAGTTTGGGAACAACTTCTACAGGTATATGCTTACTTGACTATTTTACTTTCTTTATTGCTTTTTAATTTTTTCATTGAAATGATGCTTGTTTTTCATTTTTCTTTTCATGTTCTTAGTGTAGACACCTAATTTTTAAATAATTTTTATTTTTGCTTTTAGTGATAATTCTTATCTATTTTTATTTGTTAACTTCATGATTTTGGTTTAGATTTTTTTAGCATTTGTATAGCGTTTCAGATTATTATTATTATCTATTATTTTATTTTTAGTTTTAATTTTTATTTTTGTATTCATTTTGCCTTTTTAGCTGTTTATTTTTATTGTTAAGATTTTTAGCATAAAATTTGTCAAAAGAGAAAATCATTCACGAAAAAATATATATGCTTCAGTTATTTGAGATTCAAGTTCATTGTTATTTAATTAGAAAAAAAAAAGGAAAAAAGAAAAACAAGCTCATGCACCAGGAGCCACACAGGATCCGAGCCCATTCCTTCATACTATATTTCCAGGCGAAAAAACAAAACAGCGGAAAGTGCTGCAATTCCTTTCGGCTTTGTAATATTTTGTTAAGCTCCTTGTTTTCATTTTTTCTCCTCCGTCTGATGATCTCAATAGAAAACACCTAGCTTCATCCAAGGTTTACCAACAACCGTGAAGATCTAAGGTTGTAAAAGGTGCCAAAAAATGGAGTTTATTTCTGTACCTTAGATGCTAGGTTTCGGTGATAAGTTCCTGATATAAAAAGCTGATGAAAAGCTAAAAAAAAGGGGGGATCAAAAAATGACGGCTAGGGTATTAGGAGAAAGTTTCCGTAGGGGAGAGAAAAGAAGGAGTGGGGGTGATGACTGACGGCAGGAAAAGAAAAGAAGAACTAGAGAGAGCGACGGCGGAGGAGAAACTGGGAGAGAGAGGGAGCTGAGGAACAACTGAGTGAGAAAGGAAAAACGGAGAGGATAAGGCCACAAGAAAGTTGACGGCTGAGGGAGATAACTGCGAGGGTAGCTGAGAAAAATCAGAAGGGAGGAAGACTTTGAGAGAGTGAACGAGAGAGGCGGCGAAGGAAGGAAAAGCTGCAGTAGCCATTGAAGTCGAGGTTCCATCATCATCATTTCAGCCCTCCATCGCCTTCTGCAGATCTGCACCAAGGGCAAATAAGTCATTTCACTTTGTTAGGGGCTCCAATTCGAGGGAGGTACACTCTATCCTTTATTTTTACTTATTTGACTTCCTATGTGCCTTCGTGTGGCTTTATGTGCTTAATTACATGCCTCTTGAATGTTTATTTCATTTATTTGCTTTATTTGTTTCAAGTTTTGAATATTTATTTTTGAGCTTGATTTTCATCATTTGAAAGGCTTGAATGCCAAAATTGTAATAGTTAGGTTTATTTTATTTATTTTTATTTCCCCTTTTAGATTGTAGTTGGCCTTTCCCCCTAAAAATGTAATAGTTAGGGCCTTAATTGCCTTATGTGTTTTGCATGCTTAGGTGCTATGTGTTTAATCGCTTTTCTTAGGTTTTGGCATCTAGATATGCATGCTTATGTGTTATATGAATTACGTGCTCACATGTCTACTTGCTTTAATTATGCACATTACTTATATATATGTATGATGGATGCAAATGCACGTAACCGTGGCTAGTCCAATGCTAGTCATGGTTGTCCCCTCGAGCTCTTACAAGTCCAATGCTTGTGAGAGAGCGCTAGTGAATGACTAGTCCAATGCTAGATCCAATAGGACCGTCCCTCACTAGTACATTCGCATGCCTTCATCTCATGCATATCTTTACTTTTTAGGGCCTCTTTCACCATATTGCATGACACTTTCCTTATATATGTATACCCCTTTTCCCATATTTTCCCTTATATGTTTATTACTTGCTCCTTTTGCATGAAACATGACATTAGTTTTGCATTTCATATAAGCATTAGAACTAGGTTAGTTCATTTGCTTGATTAGATTAGGGAATAGCCCCTTGGATATGGGATATAGACGAGTTTGGCTTTTCTAGCCTTAGCACGCTCGTATTCCCTCTATTAAAAGGGAAAATTGAGTCACGAACATTAGTCCCCCGTACCCGACGTGATGCATTCCTCTAAGACATGTATATTTCTATAATTATTTTATCCTTTTCCTTTTCTTAGAGTCTCATATTTTGCATTATTCGTGACTTCTCCAAAGGGTCATTATTGGGCATCACAATTAATGTGATTGGCACCATTCAAGCTTTGAAGAGAAATTTTGCCCCTCGATGCCCTCCTAGGTCTAGGGTATGCATTCATATAGTACATCCAAATGTGATGAATCTTAAGGTTAAAACGAGAAAATCTTTGATTAAATCACGTAACTAGCCTTGGCTAGGTCGAAGGGGTGCCTTGGATTTTTATCCTTGCCTTCCCTTTCGTCAAATGTGACTCCCGAACCTTTTTCGTTGGTTTACGTAGACTAAGAGTCGTTTAAAAGGGGTTTCTTTCTACCTTTTCCTTTAAAAAATTCATTTTAGGTGACTTGGTACACCTTAACTCTATACCAAGTGGCGACTCCGATTTTTATTTCAAAAACCCTTTTTAAACTATATTTTGGGTCAAATCGTCGCATTTTCAAGTCCCATTTAGACCCATATTTTTCATTTTTTTTCTTTTTTAAATCAAAAAATTCATTTTCCAACCAAAAATTGAATCAAAATTCACTTTTTCAAACCATTTATTTTTTCTTAAAAATGGGGTGCGACACTTAGGAAAAACCTGAAGCTATAAGGTGGAAGACTAAAGTTATCAACCATTAGGATAGCTTAGAAGAACTTTTTGCTAAAGATAGGGCAATAGGACAGGGTGCTGAAACAGCGAAAGAGAAACGTATGCGTTGGATGAATGAACCAAATGGAGTGCAGTTTGAAAGTATTATTGAGATTGACGACATGCTATCTCAAAATGAGATCAGTCTAGAGAATTTCAATAATTCAAGTAAGGAGTTGGATGCACAACGATCAAAGGCTTGTAACAACAAACAATCTCAAGGTACAACAGCAACACAAGGTAAGCAAAGAAAAGTCACATGTGATGAAGAATTTGAAAGTTTGAAGGGTGCGCTTCACAACATTGCTGATTCACTAAGAGAAGGTAATACTATTCTTGAAAAATCTAGGCCAGGAGTATATTCAGAGAAAGAGATTTATGATGAACTTGTTAATATTGGAGTTGAGGCAGACCTGATTGATGATTATTATGTGTTCCTTTGTCAAAACACCGAGAAAGTAAGAAGCTTCTTTGGGTGCCCATCGGAAAGGCGTAGGAATATTTTGAACAAGCTGATGAATGGATTTTAGCCACTTTCATCAACATGGGCATGTTATCATGTTCGAAATACTTTTGAAGATATAAGCTAGTTTTGGAAATTAAAGATGATTCCAATTACCCACTGGACATTTCATGTTTTGAAAGTATGTAGATTATTGGATGTATTTTTGTTTAGAAATTGATAGAATTTCTTTTGTATCAGGAGTAAATGCTCATATGGATTCGGAAATCTGAATGCTATTGGAAACCAAGTTGCACTTCATTCGTCAACATGGTTTATGTATATTTTGAGTTCACTTGGTTGCATTCCATTTTATTGACTTGGGTTGCATTCCATTTTATTGACTTGGGTTGCATTCCATGGAAGCCTGGTTTATGTATTTTATGGTGCCATGCATCTCCTTGCTTAATTATTTGTTTTTTTCACCAATATTTGCACCACATAATGACACGCAAATGTAAATGACAAGTACCAATAACGAGCTGAAGTTTAACATTTGAGTAAAAATGGGCAAATAGTTCAAGATGCAAAAAAAAAAAGGATAACTTATTAGTTGGGAACTCAACTTATTATTATTCACCTTGTGGGAATGCATATGCAATTGTTTTAGAAATTTGTCTTGCCCAAATATTCTATTTATAGGAACAAGAAAACTAATCTTTGGACTTTGATTTAAAAATTGAAAGGGCAAATACGTAAAATTGCATTCTCATAAAATCCTTTCTTTCCATATCTCTCCAACTCTCAAATAAAGGAAAGATGTTTCTTTTCTTTTCTTTCATTGAACTCCCAAACGAAATATGCATCTTTTCTCTTCTTTTCCTTTCTTTTCTAAGTTATCTGTTCTTTTCTTTTCTCTTCCTTCATCTACTCCCAAACGAAGCCTTAAAGTAGTTTCAATAGTAGCTATACATGCATGCTGATATTTTACAAATCTACTATCTAATAAAGCTAATCTAGCCACAACTGGTAATCCTTTTCTGCCATGAAAATAATGAAAACTTAATAGCACCAAAATGGATATGAGTATAACCTTGTTGTTTCCATTGATTTGGAAAATCATGTGGAATATGCAAAGCTATAAATTGTTCCTTACCTATTGCTGGGATGTGATATTGATCCAACTTGGAAGATTAAACATACTCTTTTACTCCTTTGGGACGATGCTTAATCAGAGATTTTATAGCACCAAATGGAGCAGCATTTAATCTTGAAAACGAAGAGTATGGATCCAACAAAGGTAGAGATGTAGGCTTTACCTGTTCTGGTTCAACAGAAACTTCATACAAATAATCTAATTTTTTTGAACTAGATCTGGACAAACTAGATCTGGGTGAACTTAAACCACTTGAATTCATGATTTAATTTCTGGTACTGGAGCAGTGACTCTAAATGTGCAATGGGTTACTTGATTGACCCTGTCTTGTCACGGCCCCACCTTCCCCTAAGGCGAACCAGAGGGTTCGGCGGGCCGCCTGCCCGGCTCTCGCCGGGACTCAGTCGTTCACTACAGTCCTCAATTAAATACAAGATACAATCTCAAATAAAAATCAAATATCCCAAAACTTTACATATCAAAAGCGAAGCGTCCACGCTTCCACTGCGCCACTCTGCTCCTTGATACCAACTATTATACAGGAGGAAGTCCAAAACTAGACTATTACACAACCAATCAATTCTAAACGTTCAATACAATCCCAATATGAATGATCACACAAAAGGAAATCCAAGTTCAAGCCACACATGAGATAATCCATGAATAAACACTACAAGCCACTCCTTCGCCTTGAGCCCTGTGGAGGGGAATAAAACATTTTTGGGGTGAGCTAGAAGCTCAGCGAGTAACCAGTAAAATCAGTAATCAAATCGGTTTAACCATAGTTCATTTCAATGATGTTCAATTCAAATCAAATGATAAGTCCATAAACAATTTCAACGTTTACAAAAACATTAAATATGGAGTATCAATAATTCAAGAAACATGTACAATGGAAAGCGATAGTAACATTCGTGAAAAGGATACATTAGTTCTCCTGTCATTTCATTGCATTTTTGGTTTCATTCGTGCATTCATTCACCCCGTCCCTGGCTTTTGGCCAGGCTCCACCAACCTACAAGGTAATACTCGAGTATACCGAAACGTTCACCCAAGTTCCTAGTCGCCCGACCGAGTCCGCTTCTGGCTCGAGACGACCGGTAACAAGGGGCAATGGCCAGTTCAGCCCAAAAGGCTTACATTCATGCGCAAGTAGCATTTAATCATTAATCATTGAAAATTTCATATTTATTTAGGTCGAGTGCGATAAAGTACACACTCGCCTAGAAAACTCGTTTTAACAATCATTGAAAGCAAAATCAATAATAACAAGACACTGATATGCAAGCACGCATGATATGTAAGAAAACAGTTCCAAAAGTAACTTTGAAAACAGTTCAAAAGTAAATAATGCAAGAAATGGTTCATAAATAATTTTAGAAATAGTTTGAGGTCACTCACCTCCACGGCTCTGAAACCATCCATCATATAGCATTGCCTTGCTCAAATTCAAGTCTTAGATCACAAACTCAATGCAAACAAATCCCTTCAAAGTTCGGACAGCATTTCCCCTGAATTTGCTAACTTTTCCAGCCATCACGGCTTCATTATATTTCTAATTCCAACCCAAAGGTACACACACAACAACAAGTTCATCCAATAGCCATTCAGCAAGCTCCAAGTAGTACTAGTACAAGTCAAGCTAGGAAAAAGTCCGGAAATGAAAGTTAAGCTCAAAACCAAAAAAAACAGTTTTGACGTCCTTTTGCGGTAATGGCACAAATTGTACTACGATTATCGGATTAGGGTGTAAGACCCACCATCTCGAAGCTAAAAGACAGGGCTACAACAATGTAGAAGGTCACGCAGTCCAAATCCCAGCACAACTAAGTCCAATATGCCAAATAACAAACCAGAACCGTAATTGCAGGTTTGCAAATCACACTATGCTGTAATCAGTACAACTCAGTCTATACAGGTCCAAATGCAGAAATTCTAAAGGCATATGATAGGTAGGCCATCAAGCTACATTTCATCAGAAGATACCAACATCCAAATCCAAAGAAATTCCAGTCAAAACAGACGATTACAAGCGCAGTTCGCACATTCTGATCAACCCAGAACAGCAACAGTAAAATCGACATATCTCATTCTACACTACTCCAATTGCCCTGAAATTTTACAGGCACCTCAAACACATCAATACCTACAACTTTAATGTTTTAAGAAAAGGCCAATTCGGCCTCTAACCATATGATCCAAAACCGGACAGAATTGGGGATACAAAACCCTAACTTCCTCAAATTCCTTCCAAACCCAAAATTGGTTGCAATTACCAATCATTTACACCTACTAGAGCCATTACCCCTCATTACCAACCATCATAAATAACCACAACATCATGATCACATTAAACCAGAAAATTCCTCAAAAAAATAAAAACTTCACCAATTCATCTCAAACCAAGAAATAAATCACAAATTTCAACACTTTAGCCACCACTAGGCACAAATTAAGCATCATTAAGTGTAGGAGGAAGTTCATTCACCACTCACCTAGTAAACAAGAGAAGAGGAGTTAATGGACACCTTAACTCCCTTGAACACTTCCACAAAATCACTTACTAGCACCAAATGGAAGGATTGTATGGAGTAGAAACAAATTTCAGCACTTGGGTTGGATGATTTGAGCTAGTTGGAAGCTTAAATGGTGAAGAGCTCTCTTCCTTTCTTCCTTAAGGTTGGTCGGCCAAAGAAGAGAAAGAAATGGTGATTTTTGTGGTAAATTTGAGATATTTAATCAACAATTGGTAAGAAAGGTCAAAAGTCAAATAAGTCAAATAAGTGGCAACCTCTCTTAAAGTGACACATGTCACTTCATTCAATGCATTTCTATCCTTTTGTTTCCTCTCACATCAATCACATCTCATCCTCCACATATCTCTTAACACCCGATAAATTTCACCCAGTATCTGAAACTTAACCTTATTGGCCGAATTTTTCCGAACTTTCGCACTAGTGGGTCCCACGTCCAAAATACGCTTTTAATTTCTCAAAAACTAACCGATACTAGAAAAATCATTTTAAAACTATTTTTGTTCATAAACTTTATCTGGGGAATTTTTCTAATAAAGAAAATGTAGAAAAGGCGGGCGTTTAAAAAAAATAAACCCTAGAAAATTAGAAAATTTCCGGGTTCTCAAACTCATTTTTTTTCGGGGCGTCACATGTCTCCAAAGAGTTTGCTTAATCCGATATACCGGAATTTATCTCAAAATTCTTTGCCACAACATATCTATTACAACCTATTGTTCAACTATACGTCTACTAAATTCTAAATATCCAAATTCTAGACATCCTGAATTCTTTCTTCTAAATAATCAATTCGTTCTAAAGCTTCATACTTAGTTAGATGATCATACCTAAATTGAGGACAATATTTCCAAATATTTATAAAAGCATGATTATAATAAAACCTAGGAATATTATTACTTCGACTCATCTAAAAATGGGAAATTTTCAAATTTGTTACTGGAAAACTATCAAATTTCTTACCAACCTCAAGTGTTTAAGATGGCTCTGATACCATTTCAACATTCTAGTTTTTACTTGTGCAGGGCAGAATTTTCAATCAACTTCGTCGATTTTCTAGTGTGTATATAAAATGAATCATAGCTCAAATTTTATACCACTAGAAATCTCTCAGAGTCTAGTTTCAAACACAATAAACAGAACTCAATTCCGACTTTTCTATAAGAAGTTATAGCCAATTTCCCAAAACTGCACAGATTTCCTGCTGAAATTTTCAGATTACTAACAACTTGAGAAAATGAAACTTTTCTTAACAAAATCTCTTTCCCTTAGCTCAAATTCGAAATACATATGAAGATTAAGGTTTAACAAAGTATCTTAAGTGAAAGCCTTGCTAAAATCACCATAAATTTCTGGAAATCAAAGTTGGAAAATGGCCCTTTTCTAGCCGGCCTACTCTAATAGAAATTACAACAAGTTTTTCAAATTTTCCAACAAAACTTCAAACTTTCAACTTTATTTTCTTGGCAAAACTACTATTAATCAAGATATCATCTCATGACATATATGAACCATCTTCTTAGCAAACAAACCCATCAAAATTTCACATATTCAAAACTCTAAACTAAAGTAACTAGATTATGCACCAAAGTTGGAAATTGCAATATAACCTTGACATACCATGAAATCTTCCATAAAAGTCATGTGTTTTAACTTATAGAGTATCATCCATCAAGTAGATGGAAAGATAAGTGAAGAAAGATAAGGTTGCTATCAAGTTTACCTCTTAAATCCCACAAAACAAAGCTGAAAATTCACAACATAACCTGAAAATCATGAAATCCACCATAAAGTCCTTCCTTTAGCTTCTATAACATCATATATCAAATAAACTCAAAGATAAGGGAAGATTTCTAGCAAAGTTCACCTCTAAAACCTTAGATGGATAGCCAAGCAAGAAGTACTCAAGGGTTTCTTCCTCCAAAACTTCTCCAATAGCTTCCTTCCAAGATTGATTCAAAGTTTTATGGAGTGGATTAGGGTTTTTCTTTGGATTTCTTCATGATTCAAGCAAGCGATCAAGGCTAAAAATGGAGTATTTTTCTCTCCTTTTTGTGATGACCTAGAAAATTATTTTTCTCACCTCCCAACTATTTGCATTTTTTATTTAAATTATATTTTTATAAAGTTTACATTCATTTAGTGATTTACTTGTTAATTGAGTTTCTCTTACTTGCATATTTTAACTTTCGAGCGATTCATTTCTTGAAAATTGTTGATTTTTCCACTTATTAGTGAAATTGGCCAAAACCCTAGAAAATTATAAGTTGAGATATTAGTGAAGTTAAGAAAGATTTTGGGAGTTAAAAGAAGGTTAGAAAAGCTAAGGACTGATAGTAAGAAAGCTTAAGTAGAAGACACTATTGGAAACTATTCAAAGTTGACTTGGAGAAACCTTTCTTGTGGCTAGTATTTTAGATCAAAAAACAACCAAGAGGACTTCATTTTTCTTCCTTGGCTGGCTGAAATTGAGAGAGGGAGAGAGAGGGAGAAAACTTCACTTTTCTTGAAAATTTTGAAGATCCAAGCTTTCTTCCACCAACCTACTTGCACCTTTGGAAGATTTTGGGAGAAAGAAGCTCCTAGGAGTTGATCTTGCCATCATCTTGGGTGGATCTTGTGACGACCCCACCTCCCCCTAGTGCGTACCCTATAGAGTTTAGCGGACCGCCTGCCCAGCTCTCGCCAGGACTCGCTCACTTATTTCGAATAAAATAAGGTACAACCTCAAGAATGAATGAAATAATAGTTCCCAAGCTCGGAACGTATAATTACATTCATTTCTATCTCAAACATTCATACAATTCCAAATATAACAAAAGATTTGAGTTCCAGACGAATTCAACCCTAATCAAGCACTGGCGAGAGTACAATCGCCAAAAGTTCAAAAACTAGACTATTCTAGCCTGTACCAGCATCACGCCCTCGCTCGATTCCCTTGTAAGGAAAACAAAACTAATAGAGTGCACTAAAACTCAATGAGGTTTCAAATAGCAAGTTGACCCTTATTTAAAAGTGAAAGTATCAAAGTAGCAAAGTAGCGAGCATAACAAGCTAAGAAAATGAGCAATAACACTTCGTATAGCCAAACATTTAGTATTCAACATTTCAAGTAAAAAGATACAGTCGCTTTTGTAAACTAGCTCCACCATAGCTTGATCAAGTAGTAGTTGGCACTCCGTCAACTTTCAAATAAAGTAACCAGTCCAGTAGTACACCACTTAACTCTAATCTTCATCCACCAATCAAACCCCTTACCGGGCCTGAACTCCAAGATAAACACTAGTGATAATACTTGAGTATACCGATTAGTCGAGGAGATAACACTCCACTCGATAAAACTAGAGACCCAGGGTTCATTATCTAATCGACCAGGCCCTTGTCGGCTCAATTCGATTAATTAGCCACAGGGTTTCTGGAATTCCAGACAGTATTCAAGTCATATACAAGAATATCAAGTCAATTGCAATCAATGTACAGTAATAAGTCACATTAGGGAAAGTGCGATAAAGTACACCCTTGCCCGTCCAAACAAATCAAATATTGTCCAATCACATTGGTAAAACATTTCAAAGCAAGTATCAAGTACAATCATGCACTTGGAAGCACTCACCAAAGACTTAGTGTGTGAGAACCCGTAAATTTCCTTATTTCTAGGCCTTATTTTAATTATTTGCACGCCTTTTATGCATTTTCTTTATTAGAAAATTTTCTAAATAATTTGTATGAGTAAATATAGTTTTTAGAAGATTTTTCTAGTATCGGTTAGATTTTGAGAAATTAAGAGCGTATACTGGACGTAGGACCCGCTAGTGCGAAAAGTTCAGAAAATTTCGGCTAACTAGGTTAAGTTTTGGATACCGAGTTTAAATTATCGGGTGCTAAGAGATAATTAGAGGTTACCAAGTGGATTGGTGTGAGAGGAAACAAAGTGATATGCATGCATTAAATAGGGTGACAAGTGTCACCATATGATTAAATCTTGCATTTTGACTACTATTCACCTTTTTACCATTTTACTAAATAAACCCAAAAATTGATCAAAATCACTTCATTTCCAAGCTTTTGTGGCCGGCTCTCTCCAAGCAAAAGAAAGGAAAAGCTCTCCAAGTTCTTGCTCAAATCCAACAACTCAACCATTTAATCTTGCTTTTGTTCCATAAAAACCCTTAAGTGAGTGATTGTGAGGTGATTAGTGGAGTTGTTTGGAGGATTAAGGTGCCAAGTTGCTCTTTTCCTTTGGTTACTAAGGTGAGTAGTGAAGAAACCCCTCTTCTCTATCTAATGATGTCTAATTAATGACTTGTGGTAGCCTAAGGGGTGATTTGGTGGATTATATCATGATTTTGGTTGAATTTGGTGAAGTTTTATAATTATTCATGATTTTTGTGTTTTCATATGATTAATGTTTTGTGGTTATGTATGATGGTTGGAAATGATATTGAAGGAAGCTAGAAGGTGTAAAGTGTGGTTAATTGCAGAAAATTTCTGCTTTGGAAAGAAATTTTGGAAGTTAGGGTTTCATTTCCCCTCATTTTGCCTGGCACTGTTCATCATAGGTAGAGGCCGAATTAGCCTTGGGTTAAAACATGAAAGTTATAGGGAATGATATTTTAGAGATTCCTGCAAAATTTCATGCCAATTGGAGTAGCGTAGCTTATGAAAAGATTGAAATACCCCTGCTGCCCTGTTTCTACCCGAACTTGATAATTGCTTCTGTAATTGGTTAATTTGGTTGAGAATACTTCTGATTTGGTTGTTAATGTCTTCTAAAGAAATGTAGCCTGGTGTCTTAGCTTTCGGATGGCTTTGGAATCACTTGATTTGGACTCAGGTAGCCTAAATTACGGTTCGTTAACCAGAATGCGGTTTGTTAACCTATTTTTGCGGTTCTGGTTTAGTATATTGAATTTTTGACCTGGTTGCACTAGAAACTGGACTGATTATCCTTCTTCAACATTGTATCCCTACCTCTTATCTTCGAAACGGTGTGTATTTTACCTCCATCTGATAATCGTAGTGCCAATGGTGCCAAAACCGCTAAATGATGTCAAAAACTGTTTTTTGGGGTTTAGAACTTAACTTCATTTCCGGATTTCCCTAGCTTGCTTTAGTACTTAGACATTCTAATGGAACCTTATTTTGGTAGTATGTGGAATTGGTTTATGACTTGTAATCGAGTATTATTGTGCTTATTTGAATATTTTAGGGCATGACGGTGAGTAAAGACGCTCCTTGGGCGGAAGTTTACGAAATTCCACTTGCTTGCTTGGTGAGTGTACTACTCACTTGCTTGTTACTGTGTGGCTTTGTCTATTTGAACTGGATGCCTTGAATACTTATTTGCACTGTTGAAACTGATTAAAGTGAGGGTGTACTTGACCGCTCTCACCCCTTTTATATTATATACGACTGTCTACTGTTTCACTGTGGTACTTGAAATGTACATGGAAAACTGGATTTGGTGTCGTTTGGACGAGGATCCAACGGCTTTTACTGTTACTACGGAGCTCAACCCCATTGGTAGTCGATTGAATTGAGCCAGCGAGGGCTTGGTCGTGAAAGTTGACGAGGCATAGGGACTGTTTTATGGAATCTTGTAGTAGTGAGACTCTTGATTCCGGTATACTCGAGTATTACCAAATTTCTACTGTTTGGAGTTCGGGCCCGGTAGGGGTATGTTGGGTGAAAGGAATGGAAGTAATGTGGAGCCTACGGTTGGTTACTCGTAAACATTGACGGAGGGTCAATGAAGTCCAATCAAGTATACAAGCAAGGAAAGGGGCTCTTGAGAGCCATATGTATCCTTTTACCAAGTTTATTGATGTGTACTCTTGGCTTACTTTTATTAGATGAATTGGAAGGAAATGCTATCTGCTTATATGATCTTCGTTGCTTGAGTGGTAGTATCTCGCTGGACGTAAGCTCGCTCTATTCCTTTTGTTTTCCTTACAGGAATTTGAATACTTTTGGAAAGGCTATGAATGTTGGTTGCCGAGTTGAGCTTATGTGATTTAATTTGAATAGCTCCTTTTGGGCAAAACCCTAAATGTATTTTGATCCAATTATCTCCCTTTTGTTTTGTAAATTTGCAAACGTATGTGTATAACACTGTTTTACCCCCGTTTCTGTGTCCTATTTAGTTTGGGAATGTTTTTTCGAGTTATATGACATGGCACCCACTATTCACCGACGGTTTAGTTGGCATTTGGCTATTTTGCAATTTCGGCTTGTGTGAGCGCGTATTATTTTCCCGAAACGTCTTAGATCGTGTTTGCTTGCACCGTTAGTCCTGGCGAGAGCTGGGCAGACAGTCCGCTAACCTCTTTGGTTCGCCTTTAGGGAAAGTGGGGCTGTCACAGGTGGTATCAGAGCCACTTCGCGTGATCTCTGCGCGGAGAGGGCTTGCGCCACGTGGTGTTATGGTCCTCCTTTCGTGAATGCGTTAAAAGGTATAAGTGCTCTTTTGAGCGTAAGCTATGAACTGTGCATGTCATAAGTGTAAGGATCATTATCATGGGACCTGAGGAAGCTAGGTATGTATGTCGGGTAGGAATCTTTAATATGGATGATTTACGTTTGGGACCGGCCGGCTCGAGTTTTGAATCATCTTAGATGGGATTCTTGAGCCCGGATACGAAAGAGATGTGAGCCTAGGTTAGAAAGGATTGGGCGAACTAGAAATGCGATTCTATGGAACTTTGTGTGGTTTGTTCGGGTATGGTTAAGCGTGATCAACCTTGATTAAGATATAAATGGTGTTGTTCTCGTAGATTATGGACGGAGCCCTAGGGGGGGGAAAGCTTTTCGTGAGTTCTTTTGTACTCGTGACCTAGTCTGTCTATAGTACTTTTGGAGGACCCATTTTGTTTCATGGGACCCATGACTTTGTATGTACTTGACTGACTGTTCTGTATAATTGCTTGATCCGGTTATGTGTTCTATGTATATGTGTTATGTGTTTAAATGCTCTACGAGGTAGTTGTTTTAGTTAATTGTCCTTGTTTAATTGTTCCTGTTTAGTGCTACGAAAAGGAGGGTTAGGTGCCCTTTAACAGCATATTTATTTTGTGACCTAGATCGACTTAGATTAATGGAAGGCACTCGTAGTGGTCGAGGCCGTGGACGAGGGGGTAGGCAACCCACGCCTGAAAGGGGCACTGGGAAAACCTCATCTGGACCTAACCCTGAACCTAGGATTGATCCTAACATCCAAATAGCGGCTGCTATGCAGCAAATAAATAATTTACTAGCCCAAGTGGTGCACCAACAGGGTCAAAACCCTAACCCCAACCCTGGGAACCCCGGTAATCACGTAGAGAGCGAGGATAGGGCTCTCGAGAGGTTCCAGAAGTTTGCCCCACCAAAGTTTATCGGGGGGCCCGATCCGGACGTGGCCGAAAGGTGGCTAGAGAAGATGGTGGATATCTTTGCCGCCCTACATTATACGGAGGAGAGACAGGTGACCTTCGCCGTCTTTCAACTGGAAGGGGCGGCCCGTTCCTGGTGGAACGTTATTCGGCAAAAATGGGAACGGGAACAAACGCCCAGGACCTGGGTGAATTTTATGCGGGAATTCAATGCTAAATTCTTCCCTTCTCTAGTTCAGGAGCGGAAGGAAGATGAATTTATTCGGTTTCGTCTGGGGGCCCAATCTGTAGTGGAGTACGAGAGCCAATTTACCCGCCTATCCAAATTTGCGCCCGAACCCATCATGACCGAGCAACGAAGAATATGGCGATTTGTCCAGGGCCTAAACGTACAAATCCAGAAGGACCTCGCGGTAGCCCAAATTAACGCCTTCAGCGATGCAGTGGAGAAGGCACAACGAGTAGAGAATGCTAGGCTACAAGTGAGAAACTTCCAGGCGAAAAAGCGAGGATTTCCTGGAAGTAGTTCGGGGCAGGGGGATGAGAGTACCCCTTCCAAGTTTGGGCGGGGAATGGGAGGAGAAAGGATGCCGGGAGTGTCACGAGAGGGCCCGTCACGAGGCGGCCAAGTGGGCAGAGGCCAGAGAGGAGGCTTGGCTTCTGCAGCACGCGGACCTTGCGGGTATTGCGGAAAGTCAAACCACTTGGAGGACAATTGCTGAAAGAAGGAGGGAAAATGTTTGCGCTGTGGAAGTGCAAACCATCAGCTCGCTACTTGTCCAGTCCTATCACGAGATGGAAAGGGGAGTCAGCAATCGACAAAGACTAATTCCGAACCCGCCAAGGTTGAAGGGACCAAACCTAAGGTAGCGGCTCGAGTGTATTCACTGGAGCCACAACAGGTCCCCGATTTTTCTGAAATTGAGGAAGGTACGATTTCGGTATTTCACCGATTTACGAAAATCTTAGTAGATCCCGGTGTTACTCATTCATTTGTCAACCCCAATTTTTATGTACGGAATAGATACAAACTTGCTCGTCTACCCTACGACCTGAAAGTAGTACTCCTATGGAGAAACATCGTTTGAGCACTGGTATAGTTTATACGGATTGCCGCGTTTGGGTAGGAGAGAAGGTTTGGGGTGTGTGTTGACGTAAAACCAGAATGTGAAATCTTTTGCCTCTAAGAAATTGAAACCCCACGAACAAAATCTATCCAACCCACGATCTGGAGTTAGTCGCAGTTGTTTTCGTTCGGGAAAAGTGGACAAATCATGGGATAGAAGAGACTACCGGGGAGGTGGAAGAAGAGATGCGAAAGAAATATCCTGAACTGTTCGTGAATTAAGGTGAGAAAATTTCGAGGGCAAAATTCTTTTAAGGGGGAGAGTGTGTGAGAACCCGTAAATTTCCTTATTTCTAGGCCTTATTTTAATTATTTGCACGCCTTTTATGCATTTTCTTTATTAGAAAATTTTTTAAATAATTTTTATGAGTAAATATAGTTTTAAAAGATTTTTCTAGTATCGGTTAGATTTTGAGAAATTAAGAGCGTATCCTGGACGTGGGACCCGCTAGTGCGGAAAGTTCGGAAAAATTCGGCCAACTAGGTTAAGTTTTGGATACCGAGTTTAAATTATCGGGTGCTAAGAGATAATTAGAGGTTACCAAGTGGATTGGTGTGAGAGGAAACAAAGTGTTATGCATGCATTAAATAGGGTGACAAGTGTCACCATATGATTAAATCTTGCATTTTGACTACTATTCACCTTTTTACCATTTTACTAAATAAACCCAAAAATTGATCAAAATCACTTCATTTCCAAGCTTTTGTGGCCGGCTCTCTCCAAGCAAAAGAAAGGAAAAGCTCTCCAAGTTCTTGCTCAAATCCAACAACTCAACCATTTAATCTTGCTTTTGTTCCATAAAAACCCTTAAGTGAGTGATTGTGAGGTGATTAGTGGAGTTGTTTGGAGGATTAAGGTGCCAAGTTGCTCTTTTCCTTTGGTTACTAAGGTGAGTAGTGAAGAAACCCCTCTTCTCTATCTAATGATGTCTAATTAATGACTTGTGGTAGCCTAAGGGGTGATTTGGTGGATTATATCATGATTTTGGTTGAATTTGGTGAAGTTTTATAATTATTCATGATTTTTGTGTTTTCATATGATTAATGTTTTGTGGTTATGTATGATGGTTGGAAATGATATTGAAGGAAGCTAGAAGGTGTAAAGTGTGGTTAATTGCAGAAAATTTCTGCTTTGGAAAGAAATTTTGGAAGTTAGGGTTTCATTTCCCCTCATTTTGCCTGGCACTGTTCATCATAGGTAGAGGCCGAATTAGCCTTGGGTTAAAACATGAAAGTTATAGGGAATGATATTTTAGAGATTCCTGCAAAATTTCATGCCAATTGGAGTAGCGTAGCTTATGAAAAGATTGAAATACCCCTGCTGCCCTGTTTCTACCCGAACTTGATAATTGCTTCTGTAATTGGTTAATTTGGTTGAGAATACTTCTGATTTGGTTGTTAATGTCTTCTAAAGAAATGTAGCCTGGTGTCTTAGCTTTCGGATGGCTTTGGAATCACTTGATTTGGACTCAGGTAGCCTAAATTACGGTTCGTTAACCAGAATGCGGTTTGTTAACCTATTTTTGCGGTTCTGGTTTAGTATATTGAATTTTGGACCTGGTTGCACTAGAAACTGGACTGATTTCCTTCTTCAACATTGTATCCCTACCTCTTATCTTCGAAACGGTGTGTATTTTACCTCCATCTGATAATCGTAGTGCCAATGGTGCCAAAACCGCTAAATGATGTCAAAAACTGTTTTTTGGGGTTTAGAACTTAACTTCATTTCCGGATTTCCCTAGCTTGCTTTAGTACTTAGACATTCTAATGGAGCCTTATTTTGGTAGTATGTGGAATTGGTTTATGACTTGTAATCGAGTTTTATTGTGCTTATTTGAATATTTTAGGGCATGACGGTGAGTAAAGACGCTCCTTGGGCGGAAGTTTACGAAATTCCACTTGCTTGCTTGGTGAGTGTACTACTCACTTGCTTGTTACTGTGTGGCTTTGTCTATTTGAACTGGATGCCTTGAATACTTATTTGCACTGTTGAAACTGATTAAAGTGAGGGTGTACTTGACCGCTCTCACCCCTTTTATATTATATACGACTGTCTACTGTTTCACTGTGGTACTTGAAATGTACATGGAAAACTGGATTTGGTGTCGTTTGGACGAGGATCCAACGGCTTTTACTGTTACTACGGAGCTCAACCCCATTGGTAGTCGATTGAATTGAGCCAGCGAGGGCTTGGTCGTGAAAGTTGACGAGGCATAGGGACTGTTTTATGGAATCTTGTAGTAGTGAGACTCTTGATTCCGGTATACTCGAGTATTACCAAATTTCTACTGTTTGGAGTTCGGGCCCGGTAGGGGTATGTTGGGTGAAAGGAATGGAAGTAATGTGGAGCCTACGGTTGGTTACTCGTAAACATTGACGTAGGGTCAATGAAGTCCAATCAAGTATACAAGCAAGGAAAGGGGCTCTTGAGAGCCATATGTATCCTTTTACCAAGTTTATTGATGTGTACTCTTGGCTTACTTTTATTAGATGAATTGGAAGGAAATGCTATCTGCTTATATGATCTTCGTTGCTTGAGTGGTAGTATCTCGCTGGACGTAAGCTCGCTCTATTCCTTTTGTTTTCCTTACAGGAATTTGAATACTTTTGGAAAGGCTATGAATGTTGGTTGCCGAGTTGAGCTTATGTGATTTAATTTGAATAGCTCCTTTTGGGCAAAACCCTAAATGTATTTTGATCCAATTATCTCCCTTTTGTTTTGTAAATTTGCAAACGTATGTGTATAACACTGTTTTACCCCCGTTTCTGTGTCCTATTTAGTTTGGGAATGTTTTTTCGAGTTATATGACATGGCACCCACTATTCACCGACGGTTTAGTTGGCATTTGGCTATTTTGCAATTTCGGCTTGTGTGAGCGCGTATTATTTTCCCGAAACGTCTTAGATCGTGTTTGCTTGCACCGTTAGTCCTGGCGAGAGCTGGGCAGACAGTCCGCTAACCTCTTTGGTTCGCCTTTAGGGAAAGTGGGGCTGTCACAGGTGGTATCAGAGCCACTTCGCGTGATCTCTGCGCAGAGAGGGCTTGCGCCACGTGGTGTTATGGTCCTCCTTTCGTGAATGCGTTAAAAGGTATAAGTGCTCTTTTGAGCGTAAGCTATGAACTGTGCATGTCATAAGTGTAAGGATCATTATCATGGGACCTGAGGAAGCTAGGTATGTATGTCGGGTAGGAATCTTTAATATGGATGATTTACGTTTGGGACCGGCCGGCTCGAGTTTTGAATCATCTTAGATGGGATTCTTGAGCCCGGATACGAAAGAGATGTGAGCCTAGGTTAGAAAGGATTGGGCGAACTAGAAATGCGATTCTATGGAACTTTGTGTGGTTTGTTCGGGTATGGTTAAGCGTGATCAACCTTGATTAAGATATAAATGGTGTTGTTCTCGTAGATTATGGACGGAGCCCTAGGGGGGGGAAAGCTTTTCGTGAGTTCTTTTGTACTCGTGACCTAGTCTGTCTATAGTACTTTTGGAGGACCCATTTTGTTTCATGGGACCCATGACTTTGTATGTACTTGACTGACTGTTCTGTATAATTGCTTGATCCGGTTATGTGTTCTATGTATATGTGTTATGTGTTTAAATGCTCTACGAGGTAGTTGTTTTAGTTAATTGTCCTTGTTTAATTGTTCCTGTTTAGTGCTACGAAAAGGAGGGTTAGGTGCCCTTTAACAGCATATTTATTTTGTGACCTAGATCGACTTAGATTAATGGAAGGCACTCGTAGTGGTCGAGGCCGTGGACGAGGGGGTAGGCAACCCACGCCTGAAAGGGGCACTGGGAAAACCTCATCTGGACCTAACCCTGAACCTAGGATGGATCCTAACATCCAAATAGCGGCTGCTATGCAGCAAATAAATAATTTACTAGCCCAAGTGGTGCACCAACAGGGTCAAAACCCTAACCCCAACCCTGGGAACCCCGGTAATCACGTAGAGAGCGAGGATAGGGCTCTCGAGAGGTTCCAGAAGTTTGCCCCACCAAAGTTTATCGGGGGGCCCGATCCGGACGTGGCCGAAAGGTGGCTAGAGAAGATGGTGGATATCTTTGCCGCCCTACATTATACGGAGGAGAGACAGGTGACCTTCGCCGTCTTTCAACTGGAAGGGGCGGCCCGTTCCTGGTGGAACGTTATTCGGCAAAAATGGGAACGGGAACAAACGCCCAGGACCTGGGTGAATTTTATGCGGGAATTCAATGCTAAATTCTTCCCTTCTCTAGTTCAGGAGCGGAAGGAAGATGAATTTATTCGGTTTCGTCTGGGGGCCCAATCTGTAGTGGAGTACGAGAGCCAATTTACCCGCCTATCCAAATTTGCGCCCGAACCCATCATGACCGAGCAACGAAGAATATGGCGATTTGTCCAGGGCCTAAACGTACAAATCCAGAAGGACCTCGCGGTAGCCCAAATTAACGCCTTCAGCGATGCAGTGGAGAAGGCACAACGAGTAGAGAATGCTAGGCTACAAGTGAGAAACTTCCAGGCGAAAAAGCGAGGATTTCCTGGAAGTAGTTCGGGGCAGGGGGATGAGAGTACCCCTTCCAAGTTTGGGCGGGGAATGGGAGGAGAAAGGATGCCGGGAGTGTCACGAGAGGGCCCGTCACGAGGCGGCCAAGTGGGCAGAGGCCAGAGAGGAGGCTTGGCTTCTGCAGCACGCGGACCTTGCGGGTATTGCGGAAAGTCAAACCACTTGGAGGACAATTGCTGAAAGAAGGAGGGAAAATGTTTGCGCTGTGGAAGTGCAAACCATCAGCTCGCTACTTGTCCAGTCCTATCACGAGATGGAAAGGGGAGTCAGCAATCGACAAAGACTAATTCCGAACCCGCCAAGGTTGAAGGGACCAAACCTAAGGTAGCGGCTCGAGTGTATTCACTGGAGCCACAACAGGTCCCCGATTTTTCTGAAATTGAGGAAGGTACGATTTCGGTATTTCACCGATTTACGAAAATCTTAGTAGATCCCGGTGTTACTCATTCATTTGTCAACCCCAATTTTTATGTACGGAATAGATACAAACTTGCTCGTCTACCCTACGACCTGAAAGTAGTACTCCTATGGAGAAACATCGTTTGAGCACTGGTATAGTTTATACGGATTGCCGCGTTTGGGTAGGAGAGAAGGTTTGGGGTGTGTGTTGACGTAAAACCAGAATGTGAAATCTTTTGCCTCTAAGAAATTGAAACCCCACGAACAAAATCTATCCAACCCACGATCTGGAGTTAGTCGCAGTTGTTTTCGTTCGGGAAAAGTGGACAAATCATGGGATAGAAGAGACTACCGGGGAGGTGGAAGAAGAGATGCGAAAGAAATATCCTGAACTGTTCGTGAATTAAGGTGAGAAAATTTCGAGGGCAAAATTCTTTTAAGGGGGAGAGTGTGTGAGAACCCGTAAATTTCCTTATTTCTAGGCCTTATTTTAATTATTTGCACGCCTTTTATGCATTTTCTTTATTAGAAAATTTTTTAAATAATTTTTATGAGTAAATATAGTTTTAAAAGATTTTTCTAGTATCGGTTAGATTTTGAGAAATTAAGAGCGTATCCTGGACGTGGGACCCGCTAGTGCGGAAAGTTCAGAAAAATTCGGCCAACTAGGTTAAGTTTTGGATACCGAGTTTAAATTATCGGGTGCTAAGAGATAATTAGAGGTTACCAAGTGGATTGGTGTGAGAGGAAACAAAGTGTTATGCATGCATTAAATAGGGTGACAAGTGTCACCATATGATTAAATCTTGCATTTTGACTACTATTCACCTTTTTACCATTTTACTAAATAAACCCAAAAATTGATCAAAATCACTTCATTTCCAAGCTTTTGTGGCCGGCTCTCTCCAAGCAAAAGAAAGGAAAAGCTCTCCAAGTTCTTGCTCAAATCCAACAACTCAACCATTTAATCTTGCTTTTGTTCCATAAAAACCCTTAAGTGAGTGATTGTGAGGTGATTAGTGGAGTTGTTTGGAGGATTAAGGTGCCAAGTTGCTCTTTTCCTTTGGTTACTAAGGTGAGTAGTGAAGGAACCCCTCTCCTCTATCTAATGATGTCTAATTAATGACTTGTGGTAGCCTAAGGGGTGGTTTGGTGGATTATATCATGATTTTGGTTGAATTTGGTGAAGTTTTATAATTATTCATGATTTTTCTGTTTTCATATGATTAATGTTGTGTGGTTATGTATGATGGTTGGAAAAGATATTGAAGGAAGCTAGAAGGTGTAAAGTGTGGTTAATTGCAGAAAATTTCTGCTTTTGAAAGAAATTTTGGAAGTTAGGGTTTCATTTCCCCTCATTCTGCCTGGCACTGTTCATCATAGTTAGAGGCCGAATTAGCCTTGGATTAAAACATGAAAGTTATAGGGAATGATATTTTAGAGATTCCTGCAAAATTTCAGGCCAATTGGAGTAGCGTAGCTTATGAAAAAATTGAAATACCCCTGCTGCCCTGTTTCTACCCGAACTTGATAATTGCTTCTGTAATTGGTTAATTTGGTTGAGAATACTTCTGATTTGGTTGTTGACGTCTTCTTATGAAATGTAGCCTGGTGTCTTAGCTTTTGGATGGCTTTGGAATAACTTGATTTGGGCTTAGAATTACGGTTCGTTAACCAGAATGCGGTTTGTTAACCTGTTTTTGCGGTTCTGGTTTAGTATATTGAATTTTTGACCTGGTTACACTAGAAACTGGACTGAGTATGTGACGCCCCGAAAAAAAAAATGAGTTTGAGAACCCGGAAATTTTCTAATTTTCTAGGGTTTATTTTATTAAATCGCTCGCCTTTTCTATATTTTCTTTATTAGAAAAATTCCCCAGATAAAGTTTATGAGCAAAGATAGTTTTAAAATGATTTTTCTAGTGTCGGTTAGTTTTTGAGAAATTAAGAGCGTATTTTGAACGTTGGACCCGTAAGTGCGGTAAATACATTATATTTTTGACAACTTGTTGGAATTTTGTATTAAGTGATATTATTGTACAATGTGTTAAGATATTTGTATTGGAGAGACAAAAAGATAAGTTTTAAACCTAAAGGTGACAAGTGTCACTTTCTTACTCAAGGGTGGACTTTGACCATTTTTACTACCTTTACTAATTGATTAAAAACTTGACCCAAAATTCATCTTCTTCATAAGCTCCTTGGCCGAACCTCTTGGAGACAAAAAGAGAGAAAAGCTTCCAATTTCTTCCTTCTATTTCTTGCCCAATCTCACAAACCAACCGTTAAAACCGTGATTTGCTCCATGAAAACCTTTCTCTTGGTGGTATTAAGGTGTGTGGTGAAGTGGTTTGAGAAGCAAAGGTGCTAAGTTGGGTCTTTCCTTGGGTTTGCATGGTAAGTGACTAAGGAACCTTTCCTTTGATCTTGATAATGTTCAATTAGTGATTGGTGGTGGTTGAATAAGTGATTTTATGGATGATTTCATGATTTAGGTTGAAATTAGTGAAGTTTTATATTTAATTAGGATTTTTCTGTTCTCATATGATTGTTATTATGTGGTTATGTATGATGATTGGAAATGATAGTTGATGATTCTAGAAGGTGGAAAAAGTGGAAGATTGCAAGTAAATTCTGTTTTGGAAGAAATCTGGAAAATTAGGGTTCTTGGTTCTTCATTCTGTCCGAAATTTTTGGTCCTAGATAGAGGCCGAATTGGCCTTGGCTCAAAACATGAAAGTTTTAGGTATTGATGTTTTAAGGGTGCCTGTAAAATTTCAGGGCAATTGGAGTAGTGTAGAATGAGATAAGCCGAATTTACTGTTGCTATTCTGGGTTCATCAGGATGTAAGAACTGCGCCTGTAATGGGTTGTTTTGACTGGAATTTCTTTGGATTTGGTTGCTGAGGTCTTCTGATGAAATGTAGCTTGATGTCCTAGCTACCATATGCCTTTGGAATTTCTGCATTTGGACCTGTTTAGACTGAGTTGTACTGATTACAGCATAGTGTAATTTGTAAACCTGCAATTACGGTTCTGGTTTGTTATTTGGCATATTTGACTTAGTTGTGTTGGGATTTGGACTGAGTGACCTTCTACAATGTTGTAGCCCTGTCTTTTAGCTTCGAAACGGTGTATCTTTCACCTTCATCCGATACTCGATGTGCCTTTGGTACCATTACCGCAAAATGACGTCAAAACTGTTTTTCTGGTTTTGAGCTTAACTTTCATATCCGGACTTTTCCCTAGCTTGACTTGTACTAGTACTACTTGGAGCTTGCTGAATGACTATTAGATGAACTTGTTGTTGTGTGTGTACCTTTGGGACTGGCTGAGGAAATAATGAAGCCTTGATGGCTGGAAAAGTAAAGAAATTTAGGGGAAGTGCTGTCCGAACTTTGAAGGGATGATTTCTGAGCCGTGGAGGTGAGTGACCTCAAACTGTTTCCAAATTTACTTTTAAACCGCTTTCCTGCATTATCTACTTTTGAACTGTTTTCAAAGTTACTTTTAGAACTGTTTTCTTACATATCATGCGTGCTTGCATATTAGTGTCTTGTTATTATCGATTTTGCTTTCAATGATTGTTAAAACGAGTTTTCTAGGCGAGTGTGTACTTTATCGCACTCGACCTTAATAAATATGAAATTTTTAATGATTAGTGATTAAATGCTACTTGCGCATGAATGTAAGCCTTTTGGGCTGAACTGGCCATTGCCCCTTGTTACCGGTCGTCTCGAGCCAGAAACGGACTCGGTCGGGCGACTAGGAACTTGGGTGAACGTTTCGGTATACTCGAGTATTACCTTGTAGGTTGGTGGAGCCTGGCCAAAAGCCAGGGACGGGGTGAATGAATGCACGAATGAAACCAAATGCAATGAAATGACAGGAGAACGAACGTATCCTTTTCATGAATGTTACTATCGCTTTCCATTGTAAATGTTTCGTGAATTATTGATACTCCATATTGAAATGACATCATTGAAATGAACGATTGTGAAATTGATTTGATAACTGATTTTACTGGTTAATCGCTGAGCTTCTAGCTCACCCCAGAATGTTTTATTCCCCTCCATAGGGCTCAAGGCGAAGGAGTGGCTTGTAGTGTTTATTCATGGATTATCTCATGTATGGATTGAATTTGGATTCCTTTTGTGTAATCATTCATATCGGGATTGTATTGAACATTTAGAATTGATTGGATGTGTAATAGTCAAGATTTGGACTTCCTCCTGTATAATAATTGTGATCAAGGATCAGAGTGGACGCTTCGCTTTTGATATGTAAATGTTGGAATATTTGATTTTTATTTGAGACTTTATCTTGTATTTGTTTGAGGACTGTAGTGATCGACTGAGTCCCGGCGAGAGCTGGGCAGGCGGCCCGCCGAACCCTCTGGTTCGCCTTAGGGAGAGGTGGGGTCGTGACAGAGTAGCCTTCTTCAACATTGTAGCCCTACCTCTTAGCTTCGAAACGGTGTATATTGCACCTCCATCCGATAATCGTAGTGCCAATGGTGCCAAAACCGCTAAATGATGTCAAAAACTATTTTTTGGGGTTTAGAACTTAACTTCATTTCCGGATTTCCCTAGCTTACTTTAGTACTTAGACATTCTAATGGAGCCTTATTTTGGTAGTATGTGGAATTGGTTTATGACTTGTAATCGAGTATTATTGTGCTTATTTGAATATTTTAGGGCGTGACGGTGAGTAAAGACGCTCTTTGGGCGGAAGTTTACGAAATTCCACTTGCTTGCTTGGTGAGTGTACTACTCACTTGCTTGTTACTGTGTGGCTTTGTCTATTTGAACTGGATGCCTTGAATACTTATTTGCACTGTTGAAACTGATTAAAGTGAGGGTGTACTTGACCGCTCTCACCCCTTTTATATTATATACGACTGTCTACTGTTTCACTGTGTTACTTGAAATGTACATGGAAAACTGGATTTGGTGTCGTTTGGACGAGGATCCAACGGCTTTTACTGTTACTACGGAGCTCAACCCCATTGGTAGTCGATTGAATGGAGCCAGCGAGGGCTTGGTCGTGAAAGTTGACGAGGCATAGGGACTGTTTTATGGAATCTTGTAGTAGTGAGACTCTTGATTCCGGTATACTCGAGTATTACCAAATTTCTACTGTTTGGAGTTCGGGCCCGGTAGGGGTATGTTGGGTGAAAGGAATGGAAGTAATGTGGAGCCTACGGTTGGTTACTCGTAAACATTGACGGAGGGTCAATGAAGTCCAATCAAGTATACAAGCAAGGAAAGGGGCTCTTGAGAGCCATATGTATCCTTTTACCAAGTTTATTGATGTGTACTCTTGGCTTACTTTTATTAGATGAATTGGAAGGAAATGCTATCTGCTTATATGATCTTCGTTGCTTGAGTGGTAGTATCTCGCTGGACGTAAGCTCGCTCTATTCCTTTTGTTTTCCTTACAGGAATTTGAATACTTTTGGAAAGGCTATGAATGTTGGTTGCCGAGTTGAGCTTATGTGATTTAATTTGAATAGCTCCTTTTGGGCAAAACCCTAAATGTATTTTGATCCAATTATCTCCCTTTTGTTTTGTAAATTTGCAAACGTATGTGTATAACACTGTTTTACCCCCGTTTCTGTGTCCTATTTCGTTTGGGAATGTTTTTTCGAGTTATATGACATGGCAACCACTATTCACCGACGGTTTAGTTGGTGTTTGGCTATTTTGCGATTTCGGCTTGTGTGAGCGTGTATTATTTTCCCGAAACGTCTTAGATCGTGTTTGCCTGCACCGTTAGTCCTGGCGAGAGCTGGGCAGGCAGTCCGCTAACCTCTTTGGTTCGCCTTAGGGGAAAGTGGGGCTGTCACATAGTGCTTTTCAAGATCACACTCAGGTCCAGCTCCTTGGTTGGAGTCCAAATATGCTATAAAATATCATTTAAGAGTTTGAAATCAACTAGAGTTTGAAACATAGGAGTTTTGCTTAAAGAAAATCAAGTAAATGAAACTCGTTCAAGTAGTATTCATGTTACTTATCAAACTCTAGAAAATTCATACTCTAGAAACTTTTGAATTCGCACTTGGTATGAAAAATTAATGTCGCGCCCCACTTTTCGATGTGATGTGTTGTATGTGTGATGTGTGGTGTGTAATGTGTGAACGTGTGTAAAATGAAAAGTAAAAGGCCATGGGACTTAGAATGCGACGATTTGGCCAAGTGAAGTTCAAAAGGGTTTTTTGTATAAAAAATGGAGTCGCCACTTGGTATAGAGTTAGGGCGTACCAAGTCACCCAAAAATGATTTTTGTTTTTGAATAAAAAAGTAAATAAACCCTTTTTGAGAACTTTTGGGTCTACGTAACCAAAAGAGGGATCGGGGGTCACATTTGACGAAGGGGAAGGCAAGGATAAAAATCCAAGGCACCCCTTCGACCTAGCCAAGGCTAGTTGCGTGACTTGAACCAATTTTTCCTAATTTTTCTACCCAAGGTATGTATCGCGTATTGGACATGTCTATATGAATGCAAAAACCTAGACCTAGGGGGACATGGGGGAAATTTCTCTTCAAAGGTTGAGTGGTGCCAATCACATTAATTGTGAAGCCCAACAATGATCCTTTTGGAGAGGTCACACCTAAACCTAAATGATGTGAAAAATGAGTGAATGAATGCATGCAATGAAAAATGTGAGTTTGTGTGAAAAAGTAATAAAACAATAGTGTGAGTGGAATTGTGCAAAGAAAATGTCCTTGAATGTAAAAGTGTTGGGGTGCAAATGGAAAAGTGCTCGTGTGCAAGTGAATAAAAATATGGCATAGATGGTAGTGTGCAAATGGGTGTAATTTGTGAGGTAGAAAAATAAATAAGTGATAGGAGAAGTGCGTGAACATAGCATGTGAAGTGAGAAAATCATAAGTAGTGAAAAATGTAGATGAAAGAGTGAAATGATAAGATGAGATGCATGAACCTATTGGAGTGCATCAAGTCGGGTACGGGAGAGCTAAGTCGTGACTCAATTTTCCCTTTGATAGAGGGAATATAAGCGTGCTAAGGCTTAGAAAAAGCCACACTCGTCTATATCCCATATTTAAGGGGACTCTTCAGGCAAATGTACCCTATAACTAGCATGAGATGCAAAAATCCTAAAATGAGGGGAAAAGGGGCTCGAGGAGCATGCCAAATGATAAAACTAAGAAAAATGCATGACATGTAGTGGACATGCAAATATGCACTAACAAAAGGGGATGGCCTATTGGGTCTAGCGTTGGACTAGCCCTTTCTATGAATTCCTAATGAAATAATGAGCCACAACTAGCATTGGACTAGTGTGGTGACGTACATTCATCCATCACATTCATTCATGGCTATGGAAAGCGATTAGACATGCCAAACACCTATAAGCACATAGCACATAACAATTAGCATGCTCGACTAAATGCAAGAACCTAATAAAGCAAATTAACACATAGCAACAAAAACAAGCAATCAAGCTAATAAACCTATTACATTTGCTAGCTAGGCACAATGTCTTCAATAGGTCTTCATCAAGTGCTCCCCAAGCCCTATCTATTACAAGCCAAGAGGTGTACGCATACCCCATCATGAATAACTTAAATTACAAGCCAAGAGGTGTACACATACCCCATAATGAATAACTTAAATAAAAGTAAAGTAAATGAGATAAATGAAAGGAATTAAAGAAAGGCAAGAAAAGCAACGTAGACATGCAATTCACACTTAGCACGTTGGATCACATAGGAGAAATGAAAATCAAGGAGATAGAGGTTACCTCCCTTGCAATTGGGCCCCAATGAAGTGAAATCACTTATTTATCCTCCAAAATAAAAGAAATGGTCAAGGTACCAATTTATTTGGAAAAATTAAAGAAAGTAGGCAAACACAAGCTCACTTGGTCATAAAGCCCCTAAAGTCATGACTTAAGTGCAATTGAAACAAAACATGGTAGTTAATTGAAGCAAACAAGCAATGAAGTTGCACAAATCAAAATTATCAAGGACCAATTTGATGAAATTCTTTAATTGATTGGGTCCTAGTGGAGCAAGGAGAGACTTGGGGGGCCAAAGTGTAAAATCTGGAAATTATTTCATGCAAATTCATGCAAGCTACGTGGAAGAAGAATTTTTGCAGCAAACAATTTCTGCAATGCCAAACCAGCTGCACTTCCTCATAATTTGTGACTCTAACAAGCAAGATCATTCCAATCTTCTAGCATAACTTGCCAACATCAAACTCAGTCAACTAGTGTTTGTTAAACAGAAATTCTGGAGCAAAAATGTGCAAAGAAAGAAAGGAAAACAACGAGAGGATGGGGAAACATTTCTGCAATAGCGGACCGGCCAAGCTGACTGCAATTTTCCATTCCAATCAAACTCATTGACATGGAACAACTCAAACCAAGACTAACACTCAATCATCAACCAAACCAAATACTCCATCTTTATCGCAGAATCAAGGCATAAAACTGGAATGATAGCTGTTGGGAAAATAAGAAGCAAAAACAAAACAAAATGCAGCAAGAATTTTTCCTTTGCAATCTAAGATGATTAATAAACCATGCAGCAACTTCCTTTCCGCAACCACATATCAACTTCAACACAAGTTTGATCAAAACCTTTTAAACAAACATCAAAACAAACTTGAGCTAAGCAACGTAACCCATAATTTCAGCATCCAAGCAAACCAAACATAGAAAAGAGATCATGTGAATGCTGGGAAATTCTGTGCAAAATGGTTCAGCAAACCTGGCTTGTTTTCTTCCAGCAAGCAACTACATTTCAGCCCTTAAACATACAAATCCAACGCCCCTTGTCTAATTTTCCTTTCTAACATATGGTCAACCGGTAAACTAGATGACCGAAGCTTTTGGTGAACAAGTGCAGGTAAGAAAAACAGCAAAAGAGCATGCGAAAACCTTTCCATTTCTGCTGCAAACATTTTAGAAGCTCCAATTCATAAACAAAATACACAAAAACTGATTCTTTCGCGATTCAACTCACAGATATCACCAATCATCAATCTTAGCATGAATCAAACAAAATTTGTCCAAACTTCAGCAAACTCCACAGAAAGAATCCAGGCGAAGAAAACAAAATGACCACAGCAGATGGTCTGCAATGTCGGTTCCACACTAAGCAAACCCAATCGACAAAACAGGAGGTGAGAAAGTTTACCCAAATGAAAAAGGAAAGAACGACAGCAGATGATTTGCTGCAAAAACCCGTGCTTTTCCGATGAAGATTGAAGACAATAACGGCGGCGTTGGTTCCTCCTCTGCTCGTAGTTTCTACTGGTTCCAGTCAACCTCCCGTTTGCAGTTTTCCTTTTCCTTTCTGGGCTTCTCTTTTTCAATCCTCAGCCATGCCGCTACTCTCTCAGGACTCTCTCCTCCTTTCAGCCGTTTCTCTTTTCTGCTCTTTTCCTCCCGTTATCACTCTTCCTTTCCTTGTTTTCTCCGACTCACTCAGCCGAAGACCTTCTCCAGTTTTCCCTTTTCCTTCCTCGATTCTTCTTGCTCAGCCTGTTGCCTCCATAAACTCACAGCCGAGACTTTCTTTTTCCAACTCCCTCTTTCCTGAACTTTCTCTTGATTCCCTTTTCTCTATCTTACGGTGATTCTTATTCAAAGCTAGCCGTAACCTTTTGCTCTCCCCTTTCGGTTGCCCCCCTTCTTTTCTTTTCTTTTGCTTTTGTTTTCCAGAATCTCCCCCCTGTGCGGCTGTAGCTTTCTTTTGCTATTTATACGGAGCCTCTACCCTAAAACCTCAGCAATCTCCTTCTATATTTGCAGCCAAAGGGCTCCTGAGCCCTTACTTGCAAGCTGCGAAAAAAACGCAGCTTGCCCGCGGCGTATTCCTCTTTTTTTTTCTTTTTCTTTTTTTTTTTTTTAACTTTCAACTTAATAAATACAGAAATGATAAGATATAAATAATAATTATAACAACAAATTGACAAAAACCAAGTGATAAGAATAATAATAATAATGAAAATAATTTAAAAAACTAAACAACTAAAAGCAACAAAAATGGCCATTTTTCCATCTTTTTTTGTTTCATTTTTCATATTTTTCATTTTTTCTTTCAAGAAAGCATTGAATTTAAATTACAAACGACTAAATCATATTTTTTGAATGCTTTTTCTTTTTTTTTTCAACAAATTCTATGATAAAACTTAAAAAATAAAAATAAAACTGGAAACTAAAAACTAAAAATGAACACGACAAAATAAAAAACTAAAAATGAAATTACACCAAAAATTTGGTGTCTACAATTAAGAAAATCGTAGTTATAAGGGTCGCTATTTTCACCTTTTAAAGGGTACGAGTTTTGGTAAAATTTCAACTTATATACCTCTACTAATGGAAACATGAATACCATAGACAATTCAAGTTCACTTCGACCTAAAATCCTCGCTCAAGTTCCAAATTCGCTCGCTTACCGAAGAAAATTTGGGCAGCATTTCCCCTGTTTTTACTCATTTTTCCAGCCATGAAAGGTTTCACTTTTTCCTCAAATCAACCCAATTCAAACACCACAAACAAGCATATCAATATAGCTCTTCATCTATGCTTAAAACCATCAAATGATAACTCATTTCCAACAAGTAACCATTCAACATCAAAGCTGGAAATTGCTTGACAAAGCTGAAATTTCATCTTTTAAGGCTAAAAATCACAATCAAGCCACTAATCATCTCACAAATTCCATATCCAAGCTTAATAACAACATTTGCTAGTTAAACATCAAGAATCAAAACTGAAAATATAAACTATGACACCCCCACTTCTCCCAATGGCGAACCCAAGGGTATCCGCGGAATGCCTGCCCAGCTCTTGCCAGGACTCGAGACAATTCCAATTCAAACTTAAAGTCTAATACTAACAATAAAATTGAAACAAAGGTACGAAGTCATTTCCATACATAAATATTCAATCTTACATCACAGTTTCAAACTTACAATTACTTTCCCCAAAATATACAACATCCAAAAGTGTCTAGTCGATTACAATCAAAACACTAATACAAAAGTGTCTCAAGTCAGCATTTCCTTAACTTCTTCCATTCTGGTTCCTGTTAAGGAAAACAAGCTAATGGGATAAGCCAATACTCAGTGAGGTTAAAAAAGTCATGCGAGCATGCAGTTCAAGTATCAATAACATATATGCCATAAATAAAGCAATAAAGTCAAGTAATTTACCATTAACAATTAAACACACTTGAGTAGGATACAGGAGCTAATTTCCACTTGCTTCGCCACGGCTCGATCCAATTCCCCCTCGTGATGACACTCCGTCATTCGGGTAGGTATTATGTCCGTAGAAACTTCACTTATTACTTCCTCCATCCACCATTCCACCCTCTCTGATCCATAACCAAACACGCATAAAAAGGGTGATACTATACGAGTATGCTGAATAAGATCTCAAGAGATCAAGTTTTGTTTATAAGAACACACACGAAAAGGGTGATACTCCACGAGTATGCCGAACAAGATCTCAAAAAATCAAGTTGTGTTTTGTAATAATCCCATGGTTCATCAAACTTCTCGACCAAGCCCATGCCGGCTCGAGTCACAAGATTGGCCAATGAGATTTAGGCATCCCCATAAGTCGAGGAGGTTCACTCCACTCGACAACACGACGCGCATGACAACATGAAATGCACACGCAAATGAGTATATTTTGCCGACGAGATTCACTCCAATCAACTTTGAAAATCAAGTTTAATGCAAGTAAAGGAGAGTAAAGGAGAGTGAGTACGATAAAGTACACACTCGTCTCATCAAGTGATATTCACGTATATAAGCAGATAAATCAAGTAAACACAACAAGTCTTGCACTTGACACTAACCGATTCAAAATAAGTGAGCAAACAAAGCTTTAGATGTCCGCACCGAGATTCCCTTCGAAATCTCCTTGAGCGCCTGGACAATTAACAAATATTTCTCACTCACAATCACGTATTAATCAAGAAAGAAGGCACACTTGATTTGACTAATTAATACCTCAAACACGAACCTTAACCACTCAAAACAAAGGTTCAAAAGTGAGGATTTATTAACACAAGAAAAACTAATTTCCTTCACGAAATCGAGTTTAAAATGATCAATCATTATAAAAGGGTAGAGAAAAGTTTCCAAAAACTCATTTCTACTCAAGTTCGAAAATTTCAGTTTTAAGGAGCGATTTTTGAAAAATCTTATCTTGCATTCCTTAGGTCCAAAATTGAAAAAATTGGTACCATTGGAAACTAGATTCAAAGTACTAAAAGTCCCTAGAAGGCACTTTTCCATGATTCTAAATGGAAGATACTCAAATTTCGGCTTACATCTACTGACTTGCACTTCCAAGACAGATTCGGGGTTTGTTTTTGGTGAACTTTGGAAATTCGGCAAAATTCACAAAATGTGAACTAGCCTCTAAAATTTGAAAATCAATTATATTTACAATCAAGGTTTAAAACAAAACAAGCAGAACTAAAATTGGAGTTTTGAGCGCCAAGATATAGCAGCTCAAAGTTAGTTAAAAATTCCTCATTAATCAAGAATTTCCAGATTTGAAATATGAACTTTGGGGCTTCAGTTGGGCATTCAAATGGACTTGAAATGGCACCAAATTTGGTATGGTTACACTACCATATAAGGGCTACTCCTCTGTCAAATTTCATGCAAAAATTCATACGGAAAATCTGTTAACAAGACCACTAAAATTCCAGGAATTTCCAAGGCAATTCTGCCTTATGCTTCCGTTTTCCTTTTTTTTCGAACCTTTGGCCAATGAAATCATCTCAAACATGGTTCATTTATGAAACAAAGGCCTAATAAACATCTAATGGTTCATTTATGAAACAAAGGTCTAATAAACATCTTATATGCATTTTGTAGGTGATTGACACCAAAAGTTTCAAAATAACAAGTCCCAATTCGAGCTAAGCCATTCGGCTAGCCAAAATTATGTGTGACAGACCCACCTTCCCCTAAAGCGAACAAAAGGGTTCGGCGGACCGCCTGCCCAACTCTCGCCAGGACTCACTCACGCACTCCCCCATAGCTCAAGCAAAACAACATGCATCCATAGAAAATGAATAACATATCCATTTCAACTTAATATATACATTGCTGCTCAAATCCAGATACAAAGTGTCTAGACACAAAAAAAAAACTTCAAAGTGTTTATATTTCGAGTACAATCAACCCTAGTCGGGTACTAGCGTGAGTACAAAAGCAAAACTCAAAATAACTAGACTACGCTAGTCTGTACATGTCTCATGCCTCGTTCGTACCCCCTGTAAGGAAAACAAATAGCGTGGAATGAGCTAAAATCCCAGTGAGGTTCCAAATAACAAATTGACCATTTTAAAAGTACGAATATCAACGTAGCAAGTTAATGGCATCAAAATTCATAAGAGTGGACAATAATATTTCAAGTAGCAAATTTCAAAGTGAGCGAGCTTAACAAATTCATGAAGATGAACACTAACACTTCAAGTAGCAAATTTCCAAATGAGCAAGTATAAAGTGCTTTTGGTTTTCAAAAGGAACAACAATCCGATAAGCAATAATCATTTTCAAGTATAAGGATACGGAAGGCTCTCAGGAGCCAAATTCCCATTGCATCTCCAGAACTTGATCAAGTAACAGTTGACACTCCGTCAACTTTCAAGTAAGTAACCAATCCAGTAGAACACCACTTAAACGACTCTCCGTCCACCGTTCAAACCCCCAGCTGGGCCCAAAATCCTCAAGAAACACGGGTGGCAATACTCGAGTATACCGATTAGTCGAGGAGATATCACTCCACTCGACAAAACAAGAGACCCAGGGTTCGTTACCCAATCGACCAAGCCTTTGCCGGCTCGACTTAAGTAACTCGCCGCAGGGTTTCTGGAATTCCAGGAAGTGCGCGCATCATAAACAAGTATATCAAGTCAATTGCAACAATAAACCAGTATATATCAGATAAGGGCAAGTGCGATAAAGTACACTCTTGCCCTAACAATTCACGTACATAACATGTAATCATATTGGTCACGTATCAAGTTCAAGTATCAAGTTCAATTCGGTATTTGAAAGCACTCACCAAAAGATATAGTGCCTTTACTGGTCACTTTCAGGTTATACTCCGGGTTCGGAGTCCGAATCTGCGATAAAACTCAGTTTGAGAACTTTGAAACATGACTAAGGTTCGAAACTTAGACGTTTCGTTCAATAAAAATCAAGAAATTGGAATTCACTTGGAGAGTAGTCGTGAAATACTTGCTCGCTTTTTAAACGATTAAACTTTGTAACATTTATACTTGAAAATGCCATGCGAGTCGAAAGTACAAGGAAAACATACTCCGAGCAATCATTATTTCATTTCTCAAGCGTACAAGTTCGGCCAAGTCCTTACTTATATACCTCGGAACAAGAAGACTCAAGTACCCTAGATGGTTCAAGTGATATTCATATCAACTCTACCCAAGTCGCAAGTGTATTTCTATAGTCCTCGAGCGTAAATTTGGGCAGCACGCCCTTTGTGTTTACCTAATTTTCCAGCCATTTATGGCTTCATTCTTTTACTCAACCAAACCCAAGGTTACCCATAACACAATTTCATTTCAATAGGCTCAAAACAATACAAGAACAAGAAATCAAGCTAATAACGAGTGCGGAAACGACGTTTACAAAAGACAGTTTTGATGGGTTTTTGCGGAATGGGCACATCTGAGGCTACGCTTATTGGATCGAGGTGAAACTTATTCCATTTCGAAGCTAAGACGAAGGCCTACAATTTTTATGAAGAGCACTTAGTCAAATTTTCAGTTTAACCTAATCAAATTCCCAATTCATATAACCTGGTTCCAACTATTTGGCTAATCAACCGTACTGCATTCAAATGACCATATCTCAGTCTACCGAGGTCTGTTTAAGACGTTCTTGGTGGCGTGGAAAATCTAAGACAGGGTAATAAAACTTTCATGTTTTGGTAAATGGCTAAATCCTAACGGATTATAGTGAATAAACACAACCAAATAGACTAAACTGTCCACGCGGAACTCTGGAATGTAACCTAGAACAGTGAGGGTATTTTGGTCTTTTCACAGGATACGTTACTCCGATTGAGCTGAAATTTTGTAGGAAACTACAAAATACCATTCTCTACGACTTTCATGTTTTAAAATAAGGCTAATTCGGACTCTAACATGATGAAATCAAACCGGACAGAAAGTGGGGAAATTTTTCCAGAAATCTGGAATTTTTGTTTTCAATGCAACCTTTCTTGATTTCTTACTCTAATCATCACTAAAACCACTTAGATAAGCTTAGATACCACATATCTAATCCATATATCAAGTATAGGCAGCAAGTACCTCAAACCCTAACTCACATATATCACCTTTAAATCATCATAACAACTTGTTTCACTACTAATCCAACCACAATCATGCATGATGCAACAACTTAAACCACAATAAAAGAACCAAAGCCATGGTTTAGCCTTATACCTCAACAAATGAAGCTTGCAAGAGTAATACTTCACCTTCTCTTGGAATTCTTGTTTCCCCTAGCTTCTCAAGCCCACAACTAACACTTTAATCGGTTTAGAAGTTTAATTCCTCATTTGGATGGCTAAAATCAAGAAGAAGGAAGGTGGTTGTTGCTCTCTCTTTCTCTCCTCTCTTGTCTCGGCTAAGGGCAGAAATAATGAAGAGGAAAGATGCAAAAATTGGGGATAAGAAGGAAGACCATCTCTTGGTCAAGAAACCCTTAGGTGGCGACAAGTGTCGCCACCACCACCTTTCATTTTTCTCTTTCTTTTCCTTGCTATTTTTAGTCCACATTTTCGGTCAAGCTAGCTGGCAATGAGGGGGGATATTTTGCTCAATTATTAATGCTCATGTGATAAGAAAGTGGTGGTCAAGTGGTGCGTTCAATCGGTAGTTCGCGGTACCCGTTGGTTCGCGCCGTTTTTCTTTAAAACACACGTACTAGGGTTTTTACTTCCTATTCACTAACCTTATATCATTGCTCCTAATCACATATTATTTCTCACCTAAAAGTCACTTTTAATCACAAAATTTGATCCTTGCTCCGTACCGAAAAATCATCCTACGAAAAATCGCAAAAACCCTAATTTGCTCCAATCTTGAAAACGAAGAGTAAAACCCTACTTTCTAGGTTTATTTGCACTTATTGTGGAACGATTGGGTAGTAGGGCTTTAATAAATAATGAATTTCCAAATAAAAGGAAATTTTTAAGAAAAACGTGAGGGTTTTACAATTTCAGTGATTAAAATTAGGGTTTCTATTAAAATATAAGACATTTAAGAAAACCGGTCACAAGTAAACTAGGGTTTTTGATTAAAATTTTAGGGTTTCTAGTCCTTTAAAACAAAATAAGGTTTTAAATCAAACCCAAAGAAATGCACTTTAATATCTTCTTTACAACCAACCTCCTAATATTCGAGGTATCACAATCTCCCCTCCTAAAAAGAATTTCGTCCTCGAAATTCATACATGCACTTCGAAATAACGTAGGGTATTTTCCTTATATATTCGTTTCCAGCTCTCAGGTCTCATTATAGCCAAAACTTAGTTAAACAATAGAAATCACGAATCATACCTTCTACTATCTCCGATGGCTCAGGTAATGCCTGTTGATCCAAGGCGTACACTCTAGCTGGCACTCTTGGCTTAGTCCCTCCTACATTTGTTTGTTTAGGGTTTAGGTGGGATCTACGGGGGCAAGTTGCAAGCTGGTGTTCGGTACTACCACACCATAAACATTTTCCTGCTTTCCGCCAACAATCATTCTCTGTATGATTGACCTTTCCACAGTACCCACAAGATACTTGAGGGGCTGAGGTCTGACCTCCGTGTGAGGCACCTCTTGCTTGGCCACAGCCACGCGAAGCTCCTCTTGGAGTACTTTCCTTAGATATCCCTGAAATTTTCTCACCACCATCTCCTCGACCTATCTTAGAGGGTGGCATATCTAATTCACCTTGTCCTTGCCTATGACTTCCACTAGGCGCACCTCTCCTTTTTGCATGAAAAGCCCTCACTTGTGCCCTAGTAATTTCTATTCTTTGGGCCTTCTCCAAAACCTCCGTAAACGTGTTAATCTGTGCCGCCGCCAAGGCCTCCTGTATCTCTACATTGAGCCCTTGTACAAACCACCGTACTTTTCTTTGCTCCGTAGCTATCAATTCAGGAGCAAATTTGGACAATCTTGTAAACTGAGTCTCATACTCAGCCACACTCAACATTCCCTGACGGAGTTTAATGAAATCGTCCTCTCTCTTCTCCTGGACGATAGGAGGAAGATATTTCTCGTTAAACTCTCGTACAAAGTTTAACCAGGTCCATGCAGTCCCCTCTCTCTCCCATTTGGCCCTCACTACATTCCACCAAGCTCTAGCTGGCCCCTCGAATTGGAAAACAGCGAATTGAACTTGCCTCTCCTCTGTATAATTTAAGGCAGCAAAGATATTAATCATGGCCTCCAGCCATTTCTCGGCTCCGTCCAGGTCTAGTCCTCCTAAGAACTTGGGTGGGAAGAACTTCTGAAATCTCTCCAAGGCCCTATCTTGCCCATTATCGGGGTCTTTAGGTTGATTTACAGGGACTTGACCCTGTTGTTCCACTAAACGAGCCAAGATGTTAGTCATCTGCTGAATGGCAGTTGCCACTTGATCTCCCCCTGCAGCTTGGTGTTCAGGTTGTTGTTCAACCGTTGCCTCTCTTTCCTCTCTCGATTCTCGTACCGGTTCCTGGGCTTGTCTACCCCCACGGCCACGACTAGGACCGCGTCCTCGGTTAGTTCCCCTAGCTTGACTTCTTCTACCCTCCATGGTTCGCAGCTAATCAACTATAACAATATAACCAACTAATCAATGATAGAATATAGCCACTAAGTAACTATATAAATATAAACAGCATAAAATAGAATAACGCAAATCATAAACCTCTCTAAATCATAAAATTGGGCAATACAACACATTCAATCAAAACAAGTCACATAACTTGTAAAGCATTAACCCTAGGTATCGTTCAGGCACTACACTTAATCAAGGCTCGAAACAAATGAATAAGAAGGATCCCAAATCCCATGAATATCTTCAATATATTTCAAGTCCAAACTATTCGTATTCCTCGTGCCTTTGCTTTCGCAATCCAAACTTATCCTAATATTACGCGAGATCTCAACTTATCGTAAAGGTGTCACTCTTTAGTACTCGGGGACAAGAATCCGAAAATATGATAATTCACCACTCAAGCTGGCTAGGCTCAAGAGAAAATCACCCTTATTAGAGATTCCTACCCAACATACATGTCTAAGGTCCCCAACAATAGCCAATTGTTCCACACTTAACAAGTCAATCCCCACAGTCCGAGAATCTTCTCCCGGCACGAGCTCAAAAGGAGCTCTGATACCATCTATGACAGCCCCACCTTCCCCTAAGGCGAACCAAAGGGTTCGGCGGATCGCCTGCCCAGCTCTCGCCAGAACTCACTCACGCACTCCCCCATAGCTCAAGCAAAACAACGTGCATCTATAGAAAATGAATAACATATCCATTTCAACTTAATATATACATTGCTGCTCAAATCCAGCTACAAAGTGTCTACACAAAAAAATAAAACTTCAAAGTGTTTATATTTCGAGTACAATCAACCTTAATCGGGTACTAGCGTGAGTACAAAAGCAAAACTCAAAACAACTAGACTACGCTAGTCTGTACATATCTCATGCCTCGCTCGTACCCCCTGTAAGGAAAACAAATAGCGTGGAATGAGCTAAAAGCCCAGTGAGCTTCCAAATAACAAATTGACCATTTTAAAAGTACGAATATCAACGTAGCAAGTTAATGGCATCAAAATTCATAAGAGTGGACAATAATATTTCAAGTAGCAAATTTCAAAGTGAGCGAGCTTAACAAATTCATGAAGATGAACACTAACACTTCAAGTAGCAAATTTCCAAATGAGCAAGTATAAAGTGCTTTTGGTTTTCAAAAGGAACAACAATCCGATAAGCAATAATCATTTTCAAGTATAAGGATACGGAAGGCTCTCAGGAGCCAAATTCCCATTGCATCTCCAGAACTTGATCAAGTAACAGTTGACACTCCGTCAACTTTCAAGTAAGTAACCAATCCAGTAGAACACCACTTAAATGACTCTCCGTCCACCGTTCAAACCCCCAGCTAGGCCCAAAATCCTCAAGAAACACGGGTGGTAATACTCGAGTATACCGATTAGTCGAGGAGATATCACTCCACTCGACAAAACAAGAGACCCAGGGTTCGTTACCCAATCGACCAAGCCTTTGCCGGCTCGACTTAAGTAACTCGCCGCAGGGTTTCTGGAATTCCAGGAAGTGCGCGCATCATAAACAAGTATATCAAGTCAATTGCAACAATAAACCAGTATATATCAGATAAGGGCAAGTGCGATAAAGTACACTCTTGCCCTAACAATTCACGTACATAACATGTAATCATATTGGTCACGTATCAAGTTCAATTCGGTATTTGAAAGCACTCACCAAAAGATATAGTGCCTTTACTGGTCACTTTCAGGTTATACTCCGGGTTCGGAGTCCGAATCTGCGATAAAACTCAGTTTGAGAACTTTGAAACATGACTAAGATTCGAAACTTAGACGTTTCGTTCAATAAAAATCAAGAAATTGGAATTCACTTGGAGAGTAGTCGTGAAATACTTGCTCGCTTTTTAAACGATTAAACTTTGTAACATTTATACTTGAAAATGCCATGCGAGTCGAAAGTACAAGGAAAACATACTCCGAGCAATCATTATTTCATTTCTCAAGCGTACAAGTTCGGCCAAGTCCTTACTTATATACCTCGGAACAAGAAGACTCAAGTACCCTAGATGGTTCAAGTGATATTCATATCAACTCTACCCAAGTCGCAAGTGTATTTCTATAGTCCTCGAGCGTAAATTTGGGCAGCACGCCCTTTGTGTTTACCTAATTTTCCAGCCATTTATGGCTTCGTTCTTTTACTCAACCAAACCCAAGGTTACCCATAACACAATTTCATTTCAATAGGCTCAAAACAATACAAGAACAAGAAATCAAGCTAATAACGAGTGCGGAAACGACGTTTACAAAAGACAGTTTTGACGGGTTTTTGCGGAATGGGCACATCCGAGGCTACGCTTATCGGATCGAGGTCCAACTTATTCCATTTCGAAGCTAAGACGAAGGCCTACAATTTTTATGAAGAGCACTTAGTCAAATTTTCAGTTTAACCTAATCAAATTCCCAATTCATATAACCTGGTTCCAACTATTTGGCTAATCAACCGTACTGCATTCAAATGACCATATCTCAGTCTACCGAGGTCTGTTTAAGACGTTCTTGGTGGCGTGGAAAATCTAAGACAGGGTAATAAAACTTTCATGTTTTGGTAAATGGCTAAATCCTAACGGATTATAGTGAATAAACACAACCAAATAGACTAAACTGTCCCGCGGAACTCTGGAATGTAACCTAGAACAGTGAGGGTATTTTGGTCTTTTCACAGGTTACGTTGCTCTGATTGAGCTGAAATTTTGTAGGAAACTATAAAATACCATTCTCTACGATTTTCATGTTTTAACATAAGGCTAATTCGGCCTCTAACATGATGAAATCAAACCGGACAGAAAGTGGGGAAATTTTTCCAGAAATCTGGAATTTTTATTTTCAATGCAACCTTTCTTGATTTCTTACTCTAATCATCACTAAAACCACTTAGATAAGCTTAGATACCACATATCTCATCCATATATCAAGTATAGGCAGCAAGTACCTCAAACCCTAACTCACATATATCACCTTTAAATCATCATAACAACTTGTTTCACTACTAATCCAACCACAATCATGCATGATGCAACAACTTAAACCACAATAAAAGAACCAAAGCCATGGTTTAGCCTTATACCTCAACAAATGAAGCTTGCAAGAGTAATACTTCACCTCCTCTTGGAATTCTTGTTTCCCCTAGCTTCTCAAGCCCACAACTAACACTTTAATCGGTTTAGAAGTTTAATTCCTCATTTGGATGGCTAAAATCAAGAAGAAGGAAGGTGGTTGTTGCTATCTCTTTCTCTCCTCTCTTGTCTCGGCTAAGGGCAGAAATAATGAAGAGGAAAGATGCAAAAATTGGGGATAAGAAGGAAGACCATCTCTTGGTCAAGAAACCCTTAGGTGGCGACAAGTGTCGCCACCACCACCTTTCATTTTTCTCTTTCTTTTCCTTGTTATTTTTAGTCCACATTTTCGGTCAAGATAGCTGGCAATGAGGGGGGATATTTTGCTCAATTATTAATGCTCATGTGATAAGAAAGTGGTGGTCAAGTGGTGCGTTCAATCGGTAGTGCGCGGTACCCGTTGGTTCGCGCCGTTTTTCTTTAAAACACACGTACTAGGGTTTTTACTTCCTATTCACTAACCTTATATCATTGCTCCTAATCACATTTTATTTCTCACCTAAAAGTCACTTTTAATCACCAAATTTGATCCTTGCTCCGTACCGAAAAATCATCCTACAAAAAATCGCGAAAACCCTAATTTGCTCCAATCTTGAAAACGAAGAGTAAAACCCTACTTTCTAGGTTTATTTGCACTTATTGTGGAACGATTGGGTAGTAGGGCTTTAATAAATAATGAATTTCCAAATAAAAGGAAATTTTTAAGAAAAACGTGAGGGTTTTACAATTTCAGTGATTAAAATTAGGGTTTCTATTAAAATATAAGACATTTAAGAAAACCGGTTAGTCACAAGTAAACTAGGATTTTTGATTAAAATTTTAGGGTTTCTAGTCTTTTAAAACAAAATAAGGTTTTAAATCAAACCCAAAGAAATGCACTTTAATATCTTCTTTACAACCAACCTCCTAATATTCGAGGTATCACATTAGGGTTTTCCATCACTGGTGCAGTTCTGTAATTTGGCCATAACTCCGTCAATTCAACTTGGAATTGGGCATGGTTGGTGGCGTTGGAAACTACATTCATAACGCTACTTTTCATCAGAAGAAATCGATTTGAAATTTAGTTCATAGCTAGCTCAAATTCAAGCAACAAGTTCCAGTACATCACTGACTCTCCAGCACGTCAATAAAACAGAATAGGTAACTTTGAAGAACTGGTACGGCTCACTCAGTTCGAATCAGGGGATAATTTTATGCCGTTAGTGTGATACCCCAACTTTTAGGATACTATTGTTGTTCAGTCTAAAAAATATATATATTACGCTTCCTTTAGTTTATTTTTATTTTAAGACATTGTTTTGTTTTAAAGACTAGAAACCCTAAATTCTAATAATAAAAAAAAACCCTAGTTCTACTTGTGACTACTCGGTTTTCTCAAATCTCTCATATTTTACCTGAAACCCTAACTGGAATCAAAGAAATTGTAAAATCCCTCACATTTTTCTTAAATATCCTTTTATTTGGCGTTTATTCTTTTCTAATAGCTTTACTACTCAATCACCCCACAATAAGTGCAAATGAACCTAAAAAGTAGGGTTTCACTTTTCGTTTTCAAGTTAGAGCGAATTAGGATTTTTACGTTTTTCCGTAGTGTGACTATTCGGTACGGAGTGCGGATCAAATTTGGTAGGTAAGAGTGACTTTTGGATGAGGAAATATTATATGATTTGAAGTGATAATAATAAGTTAGTGATTAGAAGGTAAAAAAAAAACCCTAGTATACGCGATTTAAGAAATCGGCTCAAACCCGATCATTGAACCCACCACTTGACCACCACTTCCCTACCACCACATACCCTTGATATTTTTGCAAAATATCCCCCTCATCCTCAGCCATATAAACGAAATATGTGGCCAAAATGCAAGGAAAAGAAAACAAAATTTTAGTTGGTTTTGGTGATGACAAGTGTCAACCACCTATGGTTCCATGACCAACCTTTTGTCTTGCCTTCTTATCTCTCATTTCAGCTCATTTTCCCTCATTTTTTTTTCTGGTTAGCCGAGAGCAAGGAGAGGGAGGAGAGTGAAGAGAGTTTTCAATCTTCAACCTTGAATCCAACCTTTTTAGTGCAAACAAGAAAAACTACACCGATTAATCATTAGTTTGGAAGTTTGGGAAGCTTAAGGAACCAAAAATTTCAAGGAGAGGTGGAGGATAATTCTTGCAAGCTCTTCTCTTGAGGTATAATGGATGATCAACCTTTCTTTCTCCATTAATCATGATTAAGTTGGGTATTAATGGTAGTATTGTGCTTGTGATGCTTGTTTCAAGTGATTTTGATGATTAGATGGATGACTTTTGAGTTAGGGTTTCTTGTGGGTTAGGTGTTGTATGATGTATATATATGGTATATAATCTTGTAAAGGAGATGGTAGTGGTAGTTTCAAGGTAAAAATGTGAATTATAGCTTGAATATAGCAAAATTCCAGATTTCTGGAAATTGTAGCTTCAGTTCTGCCCGATTCCATTTCATCATGTTAGAAGCCGAATTAGGCTTAGCACAAAACATGAAAGTTGTAGAGAATGAAATTTTATGGTTTCTTACAAAATTTCATCTCAATCGGAGCAACGTAACCTATGAAAATATGAAAATACCCTGATTGCCCTAGGAGAAAAATCAGCGGACAGTTTTGACAGTACACTAAGTTGGTTGCATTTGTTCGCCTGGATACGTACTGAACTAGCATTTAGTTAAAACCTGAAAGTTGTAGTAATATGTCTTAGCTTTCCAATGCCCCTGGAATCACCTCGTTTGGACTTCGGTAGCCTGAGTTATGGTTGTTTATGCATAATGCGGTTAACTAGTCCGAATGTGAGATTTTGGTTCTGTAATCCGGACTTTTGACTTAGATACATTACAAAATGGACTGAGTTGTCTTCATCAAAGTTGTATACCTTTGTCTTAGCTTAGAAATGGTATAAATTTCACCCCAATCTGATAAGCGTAGCTTCGGTTGTGTCCGTTACGTAAAACAACGTCAAATCTGTCTTTTGCTAAACTTCATTTCCGCACATGCTCCTAACTTGATTTTGTACTTGTATGACTTGGAGCCTATGGAATGGCTATTGAAATGAGATGATTTTGTGTATGACTTTGGGGCTTTATTGTGATTGAGTTGAGATGTGATTTGTAATGTCTTGTAGGATGGAAAATAAGGAATTTAAGGGGAAGTGCTGTCCAATCTTTGAGAATGTTTAATCGCTGTGAGTTTGGGTTAATTCTTGGTAGAATGAAGAGCTTGGACTTGATCGAGGAAAACTGTCTGTGATGGATGAGGATTAAGAGCCATGGTTGGTGAGTGACCCCAAACTATTTCCAAAGCTACTTATGAACTGTTTCTTGCATTATTTACTGCACATCATGTGTGCTTGCATGTGAGTTCATGACATGATTTGGCTTCAATGAGTTCTTGGGAAGTCTTGTGCTGAACACCAACGTCTCCATCACTGTTTACTTGGAGCAAATGGCTCCCTATCACTGTTTCACTGTTACTGGATCAATTTGAGCGTTGGATGTTTAAGTACAATGATTTCACTGGCTCACGAGAGCAATAAACGTACATTTGATTACTGATTCATGACATCATTGAAATGAATTATTGAGAAATTGATTTGATGACTGCATTTACTGGTTACTCGCTGAGCTTCTAGCTCACCCCCAAATGTTTTATTTCCCCTCCACAGGGCTCGAGGCGAAGGAAGTGCTTGTATCACGTTATTCGTGTGACTGGATGACATATATCTTGTACAGTTTAGATTTGGATTCATTTTGTGTAATGGTTGGGCTAGTGTGACTGTTTGGAATGGTAACGGATGTATATATAAGTTCCACGCTTAGAATTAGTTTCCGTTTCGCTTATGATATGTAATTCTTGGAGAATTTGATGTATTATTTGAGTTGTGCCTTGTAATTTATTTGAGGACTGTAGTGAGTGAGTGAGTCCCGGTGAGAGCTGGGCAGGTGGTCCGCCGAACCCTTTGGTTCACCTTAGGGGAAGGTGGGGCTGTCATAGTTAGAAAATTGGAAGTGTCTAGTTTCAAATTCCGGAAACGGCACTTGATTTCGACGTCTGAGCAAAGAGTTTGATCATTCAAAAGTTCACTGCCAGGCAACCCCTATTACCCGTTTCCAGCTTTGAAGGATTTTTGAAAATGCAACTTTTACCCAACCAAATCAAGCGATTTCTGGTGGAAACTTTCCACACAACCTATACAACATATCTACATCAAAATCAAGGTCATTTGGTCCCAAAAAAATCACACCAAGTGCTCTGCAAAAACAGGGCAGAATTCGGCCCTTTCTCATGCAAGCTTTCCTTTGATTTTCTTTCCACTTTTTCAACTTATATCGACTAGTTTAACAATTAATCAACATAAATAACACCCAAAATCATCATATCAGTCCAACATGTCCATTGTGGGATTTCATAGAGCCCACTCAAATGATTTCCAACCAAATAAAGATACCCACATGAAGATACAAGCTTCCAAGTGAAATCTAACTCACTAGAATCAAGTTTCAAAGGTTGGATGATTTACTACCTCTTGGTTGATGAAACTCAGAAATTTCGGCCACTAAGAGCTCCAAGAAAACCGCGGAAATGATGCTCTCTTCCTAGTCTAAGTGAGTCTCCAAGTTGTTGTGAGTTTGTGTAGTGAATTTGGAGTGAAAAGGTGCAAGATTGGAGCAAAACAAGAAGAAGCTTTCTCCCTTCTTCTTCCTTGAGATGGCCAACCAGCATAGGAGAGAAAAGAGAGAGGGTTTGCTGATGGTGAAGCTTCTCTTGGAAGCTTGGTGGTTGGTGGCTTTAATTACACAAAAGTCAACTCTCAATAGTGCGCGTACGCACGCGTTTCGTGCCCGTTTCCTCTCGAGTTTGTCTCACTTGTGTACTAAACCTCTAATGCACTTCTTTAAACACTATTATTATCCACTCTTAGTAGTCCAACAATAATTTTCTAAAGTCTTTCAATTTGTCGCACCCGCGAAAACGCGAACTTTCGACTCGTGCACGATAAAGAGAAATTTCTAAGAATTCTTGTAACGATGATATAACTAACTAATACTAGGATAATTATTCATAAAAATACCTATTTTAAAACTAACGTACGAGTCTTCAAATCTCCAAGGTCACTGTACTCTCAAATCGATTATTGCCTCCAAACGCGTATTCACTAAATCTCACTAAACGAGCTTTCCGAAAATTAAATTTATTAACCGGATATTTTAAACTCAACAAGAAAGAATCAAGGTTGGAGTTGCAAGCTTTCTTCTCTCTTTTCCCTCTCTTTGCTTTCGGCCAACATGAAGAAAGAATGAAGGAAATTGAGCCAAGATGAAAGATAAGAAGGAAGGAAACTTTCTTGGTCAAACACCCTTGGATGGTCGCCACTTGTCGTAACAAGATTGTTTGTTTTTTTTTTCTCCCTTTTCTTTTGGTCATTATTTTCAGCTGCTTTAAGGGATATTTTGGGGCTGATTAGCCCAATTAAAAACAAGGAGATTAAGGTAATAAAGTAGTGTTCAAGTGGTGTACTCAATCAGTAGCAAATGGTGCACGTCGGTTCAAGCCGATTTTCCTTAACTCTCGCGTACTTGTGTTTTAACTTATGATTCACTACCTTATTAATAACACTTCTAATCACACACACTTTCTCTTATCTAAAACTCACTCTTAACCATCAAATTTAATACACACACCTCACCAATTAATCACACTACCAAAATATACCCTAACTATAAAACTAAAGGTAAAACTCTCAACTCTATGATTTATTACACCTATTGAGGGAGTAAATGAGTAGTAATTTATTCAAAATAAAAAGAAATTTTAAGAAAATATGGAGTGTTTGGCAAGTCCTTACACTCTCTCCCTCTTAAAAGAATTTCGACCTCAAAATTCATACCTTTATTCGTAAATAGCTTAGGGTACTTCTCTTGCATGTCTTTCTCCAGCTCCCAGGTTGTTTCCTCCACCTCATGGTGTTTCCGTAGAACCTTAACCGGGGGAATCTACTTATTTCTCAAGTCCTTCACCTTTCTATCTAGTATTCGAATAGGCCGTTCCTCGTAGGTTAAAACTCATCAAGTTCAATATCCTCTGGCGATAAGATATGAGTCGAATCCGGGTGATATTTCTTAAGCAACAAAATATGAAAAACATCATGGATTCGCGATAGGCTGACGGGTAATTCCAGTCGATAAACCACCTTTCCTACCCGTTGAAATATACTAAAAGGTCCTATGTATCTTGGTAGCAACTTCTTCCCCTTTCCTGTCTTGATCTTTCCTTTCAGTGGAGTAACCCTAAGAAACACCATATCCTCTACTTCAAACTCCAAATCCTTTCTCCGATGGTCGGCATAACTCTCTTGTCGACTTTGGGTCGTTTGAAGCCTCTGACGTATCACTTTGACCCTTTTATAGGCATCCTCAACCCACGGTATTGTTGCCGGATCTATAATCTTCCTCTCTCCTACTTCATTCCAATGGATCGGTGATCGACATCTTCGTCCATAAAGTGCTTCACATGAGGCCATTTTAATAGAAGAGTGATAACTATTGTTATATGCAAACTCAACCAGTGTCAGATATTGACTCCAACTCCCTCGAAAATCTACAATACAGGCTCTCAGCATATCCTCAAGCGTTTGGATGGTTCTCTCTGACTATCCATCGATTTGAGGATGATAGGCCGTGCTATAGTTCAACTTAGTTCCTTGAGCCTCTTGCAATTTCTGCAAAAATTGGGATACGAATCTAGGGCCTCTGTCTGATACTATACTTACTGGTACCCCGTGTAATCTCACAATTTCGTCCATATAAAGTTTAGCAAGTTTTTCCAAAGAATATTTCATGTTCACTGGCAGGAAATGTGCAATTTTAGTTAATCGGTCTACTATCACCCAAATCGCATCATGACCTCTTTGAGTTCGTAGCAACCCTAATACAAAATCCATCATTATGTACTCCCATTTCCATTCAGGTATCTCTAAAGGCTACAACAGACCCGACGGTTTTTTATGCTCAGCCTTCACTTATTGATATGTAAGGTACTTTTGCACAAATTGAGCAATCTCCGCCTTCATATTATCCCACCAATAGACTTTTGAGATTATGGTACATCTTGCCACTACCTGGATGCACCGTGGACCTAGAGCGGTGAGATTCCTTCAAAATCTCCTTCTTTAGTTCTTCATCCTTGGGTACAATGACGCGATTTCGAAATCTTAGAATCCCATCAGGACCTAGGTTAAAATCAGGTAATTCTCCTTTTTTCACTCTTTCCACCCACATTTGTATCATTGGCTCTTTCTTTTGACCCTCTTTAATTCGATCCAACAATGTCGACTTCACCTCAATATTTTCAAAGACAACTTTTTGCGGCTCAAGACGAGGGTTCCATTCACATACATTTTCTAACAGGTTCCACTCTTCCACCATTAAACCTGCTAGTTGAGCCTTTTGACTTAAAGCATATGCTACAACATTGGTCTTTCCTGAATGATAATTAATGGTACAATCATAGTCTTCTAAGAACTCCACCCACCGATGTTGTCTCAGATTTAGCTCCTTCTGAGAAAATAAGTACTTAAGGCTCTTATGGTCTGTATATACCTCAAATGTCACCCCATACAAATAATGCCGCCATTTCTGTAAAACAAACTCAACGGCTGCACGTTCTAAATCATAGGTTGGATGGTTCTGCTCATGAGATTTTAACTTCCGAGAAGCATAGGCAATTACATTCCTATTTTACATTAAAACACACCCCAAACCTTCTCTCGAAGCGTCGATATACACTATATAGCTATTCTTCTCATTTGGCAAAGCCAACACTGGAGCCACAGTCAATTGTTTCTTAAGCTCCCGAAAACTAGTCTCACACTTAATATCCTAAATGTATTTTCCTTGTTTCTTTGTCAAATTCGTTAGGGGTCTCGTAATTCTTGAGAAATTCTTTATAAACCAACGGTAGTACCCTGCTAGACCCAAAAAGTTTCGAATTTCAGTAGAATTCTCTGACCGTTTCCATTTGGAAAGAACTTCTGTGAGGACCATAATTTTTCTTACTTTTATTTTATTTTACTGCTTTATTTAATTATTTATTCAACCATTTACTCCGAATAATTTATTTCAACTATTTTAAATCTATTTACATGGAACAAGGTCTCACTTATATTTTTAAAATGTCCTGTTAGCAAATTTAATTTTTCTGCTACTCGACTAGTAAGGAATAGAGAATACACATTTTTCGAGGCGATATTCGGTCCGAGAGTACGATAATCTTTGAGAATTAAGAATGATTAATAGTAGATTAAGAAAATGTGATTGAGGGATTAGATGTGAGTGAGTGAAATTAAGTTTTTACCATGCGCGCGTCGAAAGTTTCTCGAAGGTAGCACCACGCGACTAATTGGAATTGGAGGATTTAATACCAGACTAGTAAGTGTGAATAATTACTGTGTTAGAGGAATTATCTTGGAGGATTAGTGTATAAGTGTAACAAACAACAGAGAAAGTGGTAGTACGAAACCCTATTGATCCACTATTAAGATTTGACTTTTGCACAAAACTTAAGGGCTACTTTTCTACATTCTTTCTCTCCAAGTTACATCACTCAAACTCTCTCATCTCTCGAAGAACAAGGGGAAGAGAAACTCCATTCTTTAGCTCCAAGTTTGCTTGCGAATCAACATCCAACCATCAAACCTCTTGGAAATTTACCCTAGTTTGATGAACGAAGCAATCTTGTGGAGTTCCTTGGAGAAATTTTGATGGAAAAATCTGGTTTTCATCTAGGTTTAAAGGGTAATCACTTCATCTCTTTAATCTTTCCATTTATACAAAGATTAATGGTTAGATTTCATGGGTTTGAAACCCTAATTGCGTTTAGGTTAGCAGACCTGAGGAAACATTTATCTCACTTTAAATCCTAAGCTAGATGTCTTGAGGAGGCCTTTAGGTAGATAACTTGAGGCTATATTACTTGATTATTGTTGTTTATGTGATGGATGAGATGATTATGGTTAGAAAGTGGAGAGAAAGTTGGAAAACTTGTGAAAAGAAAGCTGGCCAAAATTCTGTTGACGTTGTTCTACTTTTAATTCAAAATTTTGATGCTTGGTTGGCTGTTAAATTAATGGATATATGTTTTATTATGTGGGTAGAAAGTTTTTTTCAAAAATCATTTCAAATGGTTGAATAAAACTTGAGTTTTGGTATAGTTTGAATTCTAGAAATTCACTAGCAGGATAGCCGGACAGTGGTTCTTTGTTTGAACATAACTCTTTGTACAAAAGTCAAAATTGAGTGCCATTTGTGGCGTTCAAAACTAGAAATTCAAGCTTTCAAACGCTATAAAAATCCCCTAATAGTTCATTTTGAGTAAACTGTAGCGAATCAGCAAAATAGACTGTCCTGCTATGCTAGTCTGTCCGAGAGAAACTGGGAAGCTGCATCTTGTAAAAAGATTTTGTTCCACTTGTAAAAAGATTTTCAAAACAATGCCTTCTGATGAATTGTAGCATTTTGAACCTAGTTTTCAACACCATAAACTATTCTCAATTTGGATTTGTATAGAGTTAGATATGATTTGATTTCGAAACTGCAATAAAGCTAGAAACTGGAAAAATTTTCCTTCCCTGCTGACCGAATGGTCAATTCTGTTTTGAAGTGTTTTATTTCGAAAATTTTAGTGCCAGTGTGACGGCCCCACCTCCCCCTAAGGCAAACCAAAGGGTTCGGCGGGTCGCCTGCCCAGCTCTCGTCGGGACTCAGTCGATCACTTCCATCCTCGAGCAAAAACCAAATCCAGCCCATACGAAAAATATAGCAATGATCCAAAAACTTAAACGAAAAAATACATTACGATCTCAAAAAGAAGTACAACAGTCGAATATACAAAGGTTCCAAATCCACCATACAACCAGCCCGTGCCAAGCACTAGGGCGAGAACCATTACAAGAAAAAAATCAAAAGCTAGACCAGCTAGTCTATACAGAGCTCTCATCCTTGCTCGCCTTCCCCTGTTAAGGAAAACAAAACTAAAGGGATGAGCTAAAAGCTCAGTGAGGTTCCAAACACATAAGCAACAATCCAACCCATACCTTAATATGGAAATCAAGAATTCAAGTAACATGTACAATGAAGAGCAATAATAACACATACATTAAAAGGATACGGGCTCACAAGGAGCCAAATGTTCCCGCGTTCGCTCGTTCTCCAGACATTTCCTCCTTCCTTCAATCTTTTGAAAATGCATTTTTTTTTCTTTTGTAAATAAAACCCGCGCTCGTTTGGTCATTCCTTTCATTCACCCCCTCCTGGACATTGTCCAGGCTCCCAATAGTACAAGTACAATTCAAGCTCTAAAATATTCCAATAAGCACAATAAGACTCGATTACAAGTCATAAACCAATTCCAAATACCACCAAAATAGGGCTCCATAAGAATGTATAAGCACTAGAGTAAACCAGGAAAAATCCGGAAATGATTTAGCTTTAACCCTGAAAAAAAATAGTTTTTGACGTCATTTTACGGTAATGGCACCAAAGCCGCTACGATTGTCGGATGAAGGTGCAAGATACACCGTTTCTAAGCTAAGAGATAGGGCTACAATATTGCAGAAGGTCACTCAACCCAGTTTCGAGTGTAACCAGGTCAAAAATGCAAGATACTATACCAGAACCGCAAAAACAGATTCACAGAATGCATTCTAGCGGAAACATCATAAATCAGGCTACCTAAGTCCAAATCCAGAAATTCCAAAACCAGCTGAAAGCTAAGAAACAGGGATAAATTTCATCATAAGACCTCAACAACCAATTCGGAAGCAATTCCAGCCAAAACAACCAATTACAGGCGCAATTCTTACATTCGGGTAGAACCAGAACAGCAATAGTAATTTCGACTTTTCTCATTCCACACTATTCCGATTGAACTGAAATTTTGCAGGCACCTCTAAAATATCATTCCCTACAACTTTCATGTTTTAATCCAAGGTCAATTCGGCCTCTAACTAGGAGCTATAAAACCGGGCAGAATGTACCTTAATCAAACCCTAATTTTTCCAATTTTCTTCCAAAACAGAAATTGATTGTAATTACCCACTTTTTCCACCTCCTAGAGTCCTTACATACCATTTCTAATCATCATAGATAGCTACACAATCAAGTTCATATTAAAACAGAAAAATCCCCAATAATTAGAAAACTTCATCAATTCAACCAAAATCAAGATTTAATCCATAAAATTGCATCTCATACCACCACTAATCATGATTTAAGCATCATTAGAGGAAGGAAAGTGGTTCTTCACAACTCACCTTAGAAACAAGAGAGAGAGAGCAATAGGTCCTCTTAGCTTTCCAAATAACTCCACAAATCAACTCACTAACACTAATTGAAGAGGTTTTATGGAGAAATTGCAAGTTTCAATGGTTGGTTGGATGGATTTGAGCTAAATGGAAGCAAACCTTGAAGAGTTTCTTTCTTTCTTTTGGAGAGAGAGAGCCGGCCACAATGAAGAGCAAAATGGAGAAATTTTGGTTGTTTTTTGATTTAATTAGTCAATTGGTAAGACCATGAATAGTGGTCTTAAAGGTAAACCGACTCAAATGGTGACACTTGTCACCTTTTATTAAATACTTACCTAACTTGTCTCTCTTATACCAATCCACTTAGCCTCCTCTAATTATCTCTTAACACCCGGTAAATTAATTCCAGTATCCAAAACTTAACCTAACTGGCCAAATTTTTTCGAACTTTTCGCACTAGTGGGTCCCACGTCCGGTATACGCTCTTAATTTTTCAAAATCTATTCGATACTAGAAAAATCATCTAAAAACTATATCTGCTCCTTAAAAATATCTAGAAATTTTTCCTACTCACGAAAATGCAGAAAACAAGTCATGAAAATAATAAAACCTAGAAAATGAAAAAAATCACGGGTTCTCACAGCCAGTTACCCATCAATTGCTCATTAAATTTTCAGGAATCTTGGTTTAAAAAATGGAGCGAATTGAGGCTGATTTCATTGGGCAAAACTTTTGAAATAGAAAGAGAGATAGGGTTGGCAGAATAGCTTTGAGAAATTTCAAAAATTTTGGTCATTTCATTAACTGCCTTCTCGTGTGAGTTTTTGCCTAAATTTTGATAAAAAGGTAGTTCACATATGAAAGTTTAAGTTACCAAATTTGCTGTAATTTCAATATCATTTCGAAGCTCAAAACAATGCCCCAAATATTGCTCTTCAATCTGAAAATCCACTGATCAGGTTTCAAAAACCAGCCGATTTCAAACTATTACATCTTGTTGCTCAAAACTCCGAATTTAGTTCTGCCTGTTGTGTTTGAAACTTGGTTTGTAAATCTTATTGTGTTATAAATTTTAGAGACTGATTCACTTTCTGTGAATTTTTCCGAATTTCCAAACATTTCTGAAAAACCAAGACCGGTTCTATCCTGTCTTCTTGAATCTGCAACTTTGAGCTGAAATTTGAATGCTTTCTGGTTAAAATCTTGGAAAAGTGTCTTCTGGAAAGTTTTAGTACTTTTAATCTAGTTTTGAACGGTATAAAGTTTTCCATTTTTGGACATACCAAACTCAAGATCTAATTTTCCAAGTTTTGTCGCGCAAAGCTGAAAATTTCCAATTTCATAGGAAATGAGCTTTTAAAAACTTTTCACTTTCTTTCGCTATTTATACTCCGTTTTAAACCCAATTTCGAGGAGGATACAAGTTTCCCATAAGAATTTAAATCCTCACTTTTAAATTTCAATTTTCAAGGGATTAAAGCTCTTCTAAGACATTGTCTTAATTGTTTAGCAAGTGTGCTTTCTTCCTTGTATGATAAGGGGTTGTGTGTATATGTGAGTGATGGTTGATCTGTGAGGACTCAAAAATTTTCTTATTTTATCTTATATTACTGGCTTATTTAAATATTTATTCACCCGTTTTCTCCGAATAATTTATTTCAACCATTTTAAATCCATTTACATGGAACTATGCCCTACATATATTTTTAAAACGTTCCGTTGGCAAATTTAATTTTCGGAAGCTCGTTTAGTAAGAATTAGCGAATACACGTTTTAAGGCAATATTGGATCTGTGAGTGCAAGGATCTTGGAGATTTGAGGATTCATGCTTTATTTCTAAAATAGTTATTTTTATGATTATTTACCCTAGTATTAGTTACTTATATTATCATTACAAGAATTTCTTTTAAATTTCGCTTTATCACGCGCGAATTGGAAGTTCGCATTTTCGCATCAAATCGACCCAATGGAGATTTAAGAAATTTATCCTAGACTACTAAGAGAGAATAATGATAATGTTAAAGGAAGTACATTAGAGGTTTAGTGCACAAGTGAAACAAATCCGAAAGAAAATGGACACGAAACGCGCGCGAGTACTATTCATAGTTGACTTTTGTGCAAATTATAACCACAAAACACTTAAGCTTCCAAGGGAAGCTTCATTCTTCAGCTCACTCTCTCTTTCCTCACCACCTTGCTCGGCCGAAACACTCCAGGGAAGAAGAAGAAAAGCTCTCTTCATTCCACTTCACTTTGTGCTTCCATTTCACTTCAAATCTTTCACACAACCTCACAACTACTTGGAAACTTACTTACTCTTGGTGGAGGTCCTCATCTTGCCGGTTTTCTTAGGAGTTTTTTGGGACAAAAATTTTTGGTTTCTCTTAAAGTTAGGAGGTAATCATCCAACCTTTTATCCTTGGCTTTAATGGGTTTTATTCTTAGCTTTGAAGCTTGTAGCTTCATTATTGTTGTTAGTACTTGGATTGGATTGGTTGTAGTGGGCTCTATGAATTCCCACCTTGGTTGTATGGGCTGATATTATAACCACAATGCTTGGTTTGAGTTGTTTAAGTGTTGTTTAAGATGATTATGGATATAGAATTCAAGGAAAGATCGAAGGAAGTTGCGTAGGATTGATGACCGAAATCTGTCCTGTTTGTGCCGAGCATTTAGTTCAAATTTTTGATGCTCAAATGACTTTGAAACTGATGTATATATGTTGTACATGGTGTGTAGCAAGTTTCTACCCAAAATCATTTGGATTGGTTGGATAAAAATTGAATTTTGGCAAGAACAAATCTGGAAAATTCGTGTAACAGTGGTCCTCTGGCAGTGTTCTTTGAACGAACATATCTCTCTGTTCGGAAGTCAGAATTGAGTGCCATTAGTGGCATTCAAAACTAGACATCCGTAGTTTTCTAACGGTGTAAAGCGTACCTTCTAATTCGAACTGAGTCATCTATAATGATTGATCAAAGTCGGCTGTCCTGTATGATTGTTCAACCAAGAGAAGAGTAGAAGCTGCAATTTGTGGCTCTATTTTCTCTCATTTGAAAACTGAATTTCAAAACAATTTGTTCTGATGAAATGTAACCTTATGATTCTATTTTCCAATGCCACCAACCATTCTCAATTCCAAGTTGTATGGAGTGAGATATGGTTCAATTTCCAAACTGCGACAAAACTGGAAAACCCTTCTTTTTGGCTGGCCGACTGATTTGGTTGCTTGTGGGAGTTTTATTTTGAAATTTTGATATCAACCAACTACCAATTGCTTATGAAATATTTCTTGGACCTTGGTTTCACAAATGAACCAAAATGGGACTGATTTCATGGTGCAAAGTGTTTGAAAAGGGAAAGAAAGAAAGAAGACAGATTTGTCTTGGAAATTTCTTGAATCTTGGTAGTTTTGTTAACTACCTTCCCGTACGAGTTTTTGTGTGAAATTTGATAGAGGATTATCCCTCATATGGAAGTTGAATTGTACCAAATTTGGTGTTATTCTATGACCATTTTGATACCCAAATGATGACCCAAAATTTACTTTCAAATCTGGAAAATTCATTGTTTAGTAGTGAAAATTTACCAACTTTGATCTGCTATATTTTGGCACTCAAAACTCTGAATTTAGTTCTGTTTGTTGTGTTTGAAACTTTGTTTAGAAATCTTATTGTAGTATAAATTTCAGAGCCTATTTCACTTTCTGTGAATTTTGCCAAATTTTCAAAATTTGCCAAAAAAAAGACTAAAACTGTCTTGTATGCTCTAAGCAGCCACTTTGAGCTGAAATTTGAATATCTTCCGTTTAGAAGCTTGGAAAGGTGTCTTCTAGGAACTTTTAGTATTTTGAACCAAGATTCCAACGGTATAATTTTTTCCATTTTTGGACCTATTGAGTGCAAGTTCTGATTTTTCTAAATTTGTCATGCAAAATTGAAATTTTCCAATTCGATGGGAAATGAGTTTTTGGAAACTCTTCCCTATCCTTTGAAATTGATTGACTGTTTTAAACTTGATTTCGTGAAGAAAATCAGTTTTTCTTGTGTTATTAAACCCCACTTTTGAGTCTCGATTTACAAGTAATTAAGACTCTCTTTCGTGACCTTTTCTTAGTATTGTACAAGTGTACAATCTTCCTTGTTAACAAGGGGTTTATAAATGATAGTGTGTGATAGTAAACTATTATTTGCTCAGACGCTCAAGAGGACCTTCAAAAGGATCTCGAAGCGGATGCCTAAGAGTTATTTGAGCACTTACTCCCTATTTTGATTGGTGAGTGTCAAGTGCATGACTTGTTGCAATTATGTGAATTGCTTCTTATGGATTGAACGATTGATAATTGTTGAGTCGAGTGTGTACTTTATCGCACTCGTTCTCTTTCAACTGATTGTACAACTGAATTGTAATTGATTGACCGAATTGAAACTGATTGACTGAATTGCAACTAATTGACTGTACGTCGTTGGAGTGAATCTCCTCGACTTATAACTGAACTGTGGGGACGTCCAAATCTCAATTGGCCGACCTTGCGACTCGAGCCAGCAAGGACTAGGTCGAGAAGCTTGGTGAACCATGAGACAACTGTAAGCTTGATCTATTGAGAGATCTTGCTTGGCCTACTCGCGTAATAGTGCCTTTTATTGAAGTGCGGGCCCGGTGCGGTGTATGGTGGACGGAACTATGAAGTAAGTGGAGTTCTACGGACTTAAATGCCGACCCGGTTGACGGAGTGTCATCGCGGGAAGGTATTCAATCGAGGTTTGCCGAAGTGTGTGAAACTTAGCTCCTGAGAGCTCCTGTATCCTCATTGAATGTGTTAAATTAAAAATTGTGAATTGCTTGAATATTACAGCTTTAATTCTTGCTTAACTGCCATTGTTACTTGAACTATGTGTTTTGTATATTTTTCTTGGCCTCACGAGCATCCGCTCACCCCATTAGATTTGTTTTCCTTAATAGGAGGTGAACTGGAAGGGATTATGGAAAAAGCCTACTTGATGGCTCTTTTGACTAGAACTTTGGAATGTATTTGTCTAGACATCCTTTGGGAAGTTGTATATTTTGAAAGTGGATTTATTTTGAACTCATGATGTAAGATTGAATATTTATGGATGGAAATGACTTCGTACCTTTATTCTGACTTTCATTGTTAGTATTAGTCTTTAAGTTTGGACTGGAATTATACTGAGTCCTGGCGAGAGTTGGGCAGACGTCTCGCGGATACCCTTCGGTTCACCTTAGGGAGAAGTGAGGGCATCACAGTTGGTATCAGAGCGCTAGGTTGAGATCTATTTGGGAGATTATATTAGAGACTTTACTTCTAAGAATAGGAATGAGATAACCTAGTTATACCCTAAGTTATATTTGAACGAGTTAGTGACTTTAAGTTTCTAAACCGAAAATTATGGTTGTTTTGCAGGGATGGAGAATGGTAATGGAGGACCTGCTGCTAATGGGGATGGTCATGCTAATGGCCACGTGGAGCTCCTTAGGTCTATTTACTATAGAGCACAGGGTGGAGGAGCTCGTGTGCGTTACTCACCTTCTACTAAGTATCCTCGATGTATTTGTAGGGCGACATACGCTTATCCGAATAACCTCGTATTTGCTCTTGACGATGAGCGACGTCAGTTGGTGGATACAAACCGAGCTCTACTTAAGGAGGTGGAGGAGTTAGCATTATGGTGAATGCTCAGAGTGCTAGGATTGCTGAGTTAGAGAGGACCGTGGTGGACGAGGTGGCTAGGGCTGAGGCCGCCCGTGATGAGCTTCAGAGAGTTAGGGCTCGGCTTACTAGGATAGGCGAGGAGGTCTGGGATCGGGCCACTAGGATCCTAGTAGATATACCATGCTGATTGACGAGGTAATGGACGTTGTTCAGAGTCCGGCTCTGGAGGAGGACCCTGAGGAGGAGATTCCCCCTGATAGCCCTACTGTGGACTAGACCTTGAGTGATAGACTTTTGACTTTTGTAGTTAGAAATAGTTGGGGTGATGCTAGTACTAAGGCCATTGTATTTTGCTTGACTGTGTAGCCTACTTTTGAGGCACTTGGCTTTACTTTGGTCGTACATGACTAAAAGTACTTTTGTGGCACCTGTGTGCTATATTTTTGTAATACCCCATCTCTTGCTAATTGTATGGATTTTAAAGTGTAAATACATGTTAATTATTGTTAATTTTGATGTTTCGAGTTGGCTCTTATTTTAAGTATTTCCTCTCATAATTTCTTTTATTTCTTGCACCAGGCATACCTAGAATTATGGATGAACGAAGGAGTGGTCGAGATCGTGGGCGAGGGACTAGGCAAACCCAACCTCAAGGGGATGATCAGGGATAGGCAACTGGGCCGACCCAGGGACAAGAAAATCTAGAGGGTAACCATGTGGCTACTGCCATTAATAGGATGACCGATATCCTTGAACAGTTAGCTGAGAGACAGAGTGCAGGGCCACTTAACCAACTCGGGGCACAGGATAGAGGGGAAGATAGAGCATTAGAGAGATTTCTGAAATTTAACCCATCTAAATTCACTGGAGAACCTAACCTCGAGGTAGCGGAGAATTGGTTGGAGAGGATGACCAACATATTCGCCGCCTTAGATTATATCGAAAATAGGCGAGTGAACTTTGCTGCTTTCCAATTTGAGGGGTAGCACGTGCCTGGTGGGACATGATAAAGGGAAAGTGGGAGAGAGCATAAATACCCTGGAATTGGGAAAACTTTACAACGGAGTTTAATGAGAAGTTTCTTCCGCCTCTGATCCAAGAGAAACGGGAGGATGAGTTCATCAAGTTAAGACAAGGAACTCTTAGTGTAGCTGAGTACGAAGGAAAGTTCACTAAGCTTTCTAAGTACGCTCCTGAATTGGTGACTAATGAGCAGAAAAGGATAAGACGGTTTGTACGAGAGCTTAATGTGGAGATTCAGGAGGGCTTGGCTGTAGTTCAAATCTCTACATTTACTGAAGCTTTGGAGAAATCACAAAGAGTTGAGAGCACAAGGATGCAAGTTAGGGATTTTCACTATAAGAAAGGAGTATTTCTAGTTATACTTCTGGTTAGGCTAGTAAAAGTGCCCCCCCTTCCAAGATGGGAAGAGGAATGGGAGGAGTAAGGACTACAGGAGCTTCAAGGGGAGCTCTATGCAGAGGAGGTCATGGTGGGCCGGTTCAATCAAGAGGAGTGCCTTCTAGTGGTTCGGCCGTAACCCCTCAAGTTAATTATGGTTACTGTGGCAAGTCAAATCATTCGGAGAATGATTGTTGGAGGAAGTCGGGAAAATGTTTGGTCTGTGGTAGTACCGAATACCAGCTCGCGAATTGTCCAAGTAAGTTGAAGGTAGGAGGTAGCACTCAAAGGCCAGAAAAGTCAACTTCTAAGCAGACTAGTGCTGGAGGGAGTCCACCAAAGGTACCTGTTAGGGTTTAAGCATTGGACTACCAATAGATCCTCGATGCTACTGAGATAATTGAAGGTACGATCCCTATTTTTCACCGTTTAGCTAAGGTTTTAATTGATCCGGGTGCAACACATTCTTTTGTAAACCCTAACTTCATGAGTGGAATATATTTGAAACCAATTAAGTTACCTTATGATTTGGAGGTTAGAACGCCTACTGGGGATCAAAGTTTAATCGCTAGCTTGATATATAAGGATTGCGAGATTTGGGTTGGTGAACGGAAATTACTAGTCGATTTGATGGATTTAACGATTAAGGGGTATGATGTTATCTTAGGAATGGACTAATTAGCCCATTATAATGCTCAGGTGAACTGTAAGACAAAGACGGTAGAATTGTGCATTCCAGGAGAGGCAACCCTGAAATTGGATGTAAGGGGTAGATTAGCCTCATCTGCACTTATCTCAGGAATTCGAGTTAGGAAAATGTTAAGTGAAGGAGCTCAAAGATATTTGACTTTTCTTATAAATACTCCTAACGATAAAGTGAGATTAGAAGACATGCCTGTTGTAGACACCAAATTTTTGGTGTAATTTCATTTTTAGTTTTTTATTTGTCGTGTTCGTTTTATTCGATTTTAGTTTTTTTTATTTTTAAGTTTTTAGCATAGAATTTCTTGAAAGTGGAAAAAGGAAAATTTGTTCACAAAAATATGTTTATTTTTTTTTAAATTCAATCTTTGGGCACATTAGTTATTTTTATTAAGTTATTTTGAGAAAAAGAAAATGATGAAAAATACAAAATTAAAAATTAAAAATGACCATTGTTGTTAGTTTTGTTTAAAATTATTTTTTGTTTGTTTTGTTATTATTATTATTGCCTGGTTTGTGTATTTTTGTTATTTATTATTTTATTTCATCTTTTTCTGTAATTCTGAAGAAAAAAAAAAAAAAAAAAAAGCTTGTCGCGGCATGCACGCTGCAATTTTTTGCAGCGTGCAAAGGACACTCACAGCAGACAATTGGAGGGCTGGATCTTACAGGGGTAACAAGCCCCTCATCCTCATCGTTGAGATAAGGGTTTAGGAGAATCGGGAAGTAGATATAAAAGGGAAGAAAGGTAGCCGCAACAGAGGTTTTTTTTTAGGGGGATAAAGGATTGACGGCTGAAAACTGGGCAGAGGGCTACGAAGAGAGAGTGAGGGATCAACGGGGAGGTTTAGAAGGCAACAAAAGAAAGAAAAAGGAGAGAGCTTTGACGGTTGAAGGCTGGGAAGAAAGAAACCAAAGGAAAGGTGACGGTTGAACAAATCAGAGAAGAGGACGGTCGGACAAAGGAAGCAGAGCATCCCAGTGACGACGGAAAACCAAAAAACCAGCAAAGGAAACCACCAGAGCAAGAGGAAAGACCGAAGCTTTCACTTTCTCTCCATCAATCAAAAAAGAAAGAATTTCAGGTATCTTCCTAAAACTGGTTTCCTTAGCCTTTCCAAGTTCTTTCGTGACTGAGTTGGAATCTTGCCTTTGGTTTTCTGTTTTGTTATTTTTTGTCGTTGTCTCTACCTGCTTCAATCTGGCCTGCGGAGTGTGTATCTCCAAATTTTGTTAGGCAGTGAGTTTGAACTCTAGAGTTTTGTGGGTTTGTTGATTCATTGGGTTTATTACATCGGATAAAAGCTGCTGAAAATAGCCAAAGTTTGCATCTTTTGCTTCTGGATTTTTGGGGGGGGAAAACACAAAGAGTCGCAGCACCAGAAACCAGCAAGTAATCAAATAAGTTCTTTGAAAACTACATATTTTGTTGCGAAGCTCCTTGTGCAAAAAGCTGTCAAAATTTTCTGGTCATACGCCTTGTTCTTTCTTACTTTCTTTGCCTAGATCAGTTTAGTTGATCGATGAATGAAGGTTATGTGAGTTTGAGGGTGGTGATATTGCAAGTCTGATTAGATTTCCTGCACGGACACAGTTGCACGATATAAGCTGCAGAATTGCGGCAACAAATTTGAGATTGTGGCTTTTCTCTGTTTTGACTTTTTTCGTTTAGCATGATTAGCTGCTGTATGTGATGTCGGTCTTATGGAAACTAATCAATATTGAGCTGGGAATTTGTTTGAGCTGTTTGGGTAATTGATGAGAGGTTTTGGCAGATATTTAGCAACCAGAAATGCAGCAGGCTTTACATTCGGCATGCTGAAATCTTTTGAGTGTTTAAATTACTTAGTCTGTTTGTTATTTGAATTTTTTTTGGAGAAGCGTTTAGGTGAAAGGTTTGGTTAAAGAAGGTGTGCTGAAGTCCCAAGTTTATGTTCGAAACCTGTTTTTTTTTTATTTTGAAAGAAAGTTATGGGCAGATTTTCTGTTTTGCCGAAATTGAAAGAGGTTTGCGCATGAAAATTTTCCAGCACTTATATAATCACTTGCCAAGTTTTTTGTTTTAGTCTATTTTTAGATGTTGAAGTTATGTACTTGGTGGTTTAGTTTAGAGTTTTGGTTTTGTTTGAGAAAGTTTGATCAAAAGTTGCCTGGGGACATGAATTTGCAAACAGAAAGTGCAGTAATTGCTTGTTTCTTGTTGAAGAATGTTATCTTACGTTAGTCTGCATGCATGCAAAATAATTCTGAAAATTGCACTTTGACCCCTTGGTTTCTAACTAATGCCGCTATGACCCAACCAATTGAATAATTTCTTCAATCTGGTCCTTGGAGGTTTTAACTCTACCACTTCATGGCTTGTTTTGTTTCAATTAACTACCATGCTTTGTTTAAATTGCACTTCATGCATGAATTTAAGAGCTTTATGACCATGTGAGCTTGTGTTTGCCTATTTTTTTTAATTTTTGGCAAATAAATTGGTACCTTGACCATTTCTTTTATTTTGGAGGATAAATAAGTGATTTTACTTCATTGGGGCCCAATTTCAAGGGAGGTACACTCTATCCCTCATTTGCACTACATTTGACCTTACGTGCTCCTACGTGTTATGTGAATATGCATGTCTACGTTGCTTTCCTTACCTCCTTGCGTGCATTTACTTACTTTTACTTTTATTTAAGTTTTATGGGGTATGTGTACACCTCTTGGCTTGTAATAGATAGGGCTCGGAGAGCATCTTGTCCATTTCCCTTTCCCCTTTTATGCTTTTATGGGGTATGTGTACACCTCTTGGCTTGTAATAGATAGGGCTCGGAGAACATCTGGTCCACTTCCCCCTTCCCCTTGGTCGCTTGTTCTTGTTGCTACATGTTTAATTGCTTTATTAGGCTCTTGCATCTAGTCGAGCATGCTAAGTGTTATGTGCTACGTGTTTATAAGTGTTGGACATGTCTACTCGCTTTCCATAGTGTGGATGAATGGAATGGATGAATGTACGTCACCACACTAGTCCAACGCTAGTTGTGGCTTCTTTTATTGTTTCCACTAGTCTAATGCTAGTAGGAATTCATAGAAAGGGCTAGTCCAACGCTAGACCCAATAGGATATTTCCTTTGTTTTTCATTAATGCATTATTTGCCTGTTCACTACATATCATGCATTTTTCCTTAGTTTTATCATCTGGCATGCTCCTCGATTCCCCTTTCCCCTCACTTTAGGTCTTGCATCTCATGCTAGTTAGGGTACATTTGCCTGAAGAGTCCCCTTCTGATAAGGGAAACGAGCGAGTGTGGCTACTCGATAGCCTTAGCACGCTAGTTCCCCCTTCTAATCAAAGGGAAAATCAAAGTCGAAAGTTAGGAGTCAACCCCCGTACCCGTCTTGCTTGCATTCCCTAGGCTCATGCATTCTACATTCACTCTATCATTCTATACCCTCATTACACTTTTATTTTCTCCTCCTACTTTCACACATGCACCTTCATATCCCTTCCCTTGCACACAAACACTTGGATTTTTCACACAATTTCACACGAGCACCTTTTCATACATCTGCACACAAACACTTGGATTTTTTTTTACAATTTCACACAAGCACCTTTATACAATTTTGCACACTTGCACTTACATTTCTTGCATCTTTCATACACTTTCACACTTGCACACTTGAGTCTCATTTGCATTAATCGACCTCTATGAGGTGTTCCTTTGTTGGCCGCCACAATTCATGTGGTTTGGGACCAAAAGCCTCACAAGAGACATCGTAGAATTTAGGATTGCATTTTTCTTTCCGTTTTGCATTCATATAGTCATATCCAACGTGCGAACATACATTGGGTAGAAAACTAGGAAAAATTGGTTTAAGTCGCGCAACTAGCCTTGGCTAGGTCAAAGGGGTGCCTTGGATTCTATCCTTGCCTTCCCCTTTGTCAAACGTGACCCCCGAACCTTTTTCTTTGGCTTACGTGGACTAGGAGTCGTTTTAAAGAGGGTTTTACTACTTTGTCTTTAAAAAACACTTTTTGGGTGACTTGGTACACCCCAAATCTATACCAAGTGGCGACTCCGTTTTCATATTTAAAAAACCCTTTTTAAATTTCATTTGGCCAAATCGTCGCTTTCCAAAGTCCCATGGCCTTTTACTTTTCATGTTGCACACGTTCACACCACACTTCGCACACATTTCACATCATTCAAAAAGTGGGGCGCGACAGTTGGCGACTCCACTGGGGACTTCCTAAGTGGGTCCAAGCATTTGACTTAGCCATTCGTTTCCTTTTTCTACCCTTTTTATGCATTGCACTTGGATATTAGGCTTGCATTTTCCATTTTTAGGGCCTTTTGCCTCGCGCGCGTATCAAACTTTTCCCTCACTCACGTATGTGTGATTGGTTGATTGGATGTATGTTTATTTAGTTATCTCGCGCTTGCATTGCATTTGGGAGGGGGCGTGTCACCTTTAGAGCCTCACGTTGGTTCTCAACCCCTTCCCTCAAAATAGGGGAGCACTTCATACGTGCACGTTTACTTGCTTTTATCCCATTTTATTTTGTTTTTCGTGGGCGTTTCCCACACCGCCTTGTAGGATTAGGATCGATTGCCTTGGGTAGGCGGCTGGTGTGCTCTGCGCCCATAGCGCTACCTAAGGGATCACTCGAGCCACCGATCAAAGGCCCTGGGAGTGATGACCCTTCGCCTTTAGGTCTGAAGGCTTGGGAGCCGAGACTTATCGAGTCTAGTTGCATTAATGAGCCCCAACCTCATGCATCCATGTTAGAGTTTGCCTAGGTTAGAGTCAACCTCACCTTTTTAAGCACAATTAGGCACGAGGGAAGGGGGTTCCACCCCTTTTATTGGCTTTTATCGTATTTCTTTTCTTAATTGCTCCCAATGTGTTATGTGTACTATCAACTGCACTAACCATTTCTTTTGTTTTCTTGGCTTGCATTCATGTGCCTTAGCAATAAGAGGCCTCTTTGGCACTCTTTTAGTGACTCACCCACTAGATAGCTCACATGTCTAAATTTCAGTCTTTGCACTTACTTTTCAGTAAATACATTTCATGTTTAGATCTTTTCCCCCCGTTGCATTATTTATGTCCTTTAGCTCACATTTCATGTTTGTCACATATTTACATAGCTTTAATAAACTGGCATCATGCATAAACCCTAGAAAGGGAATGCCATTTAGGGGATCCCGTGTTAGGAATCAACCACCCCATGTCTCGGATATATAATCCAAATGAGACTTGCACGTTTACCTTTCTCGTACCGTCCGAAGGGGTAGTGCACAAGGTAAGGTAAAGATCCGATCATTTTCATGAAGCAATTTTTGGAATATGAGCATCTAATAATCACTTTTTGGCCATTTTCTCAAAATTGGTAAAATTCCCTTGCGTAAAAGGACGTTAATTCGAAGAAAATTCACAAATGATTCCTCATTGTTGAGACGATAAATATAGAGGCCAAATTTTGATTTTAGAAGCTCATAGACCAAGGCATTGTAATGATTTCTTGAAACCACCCAGTGGGGCGAATAATTCAATCGATTTTTGAACAAATCATCTATCTTATCCAATCCATTTTTTTTCCAATTCATTCAATTTTAGTTCAATCTAATCATTTTTGAATAAATTCATTTCATCCAATCCATTTGACCAATGTACCCTTTTTAGGGTCATCCGGTCGATTTTTGAATAAATTATCAATTCAATTGACCAAATTACCCTTTTTAGGGTCATTTGACCAATTTACCCTTTTTAGGGTCGCCTGATCGTTTTTGAATAAATTATCAATTCAATTGACCAAATTACCCTTTTTAGGGTCTTTTGACCAATTTACCCTTTTTAGGGTCATTCGGCCGATTTTTGAATAAATCAAATTCAATTTCATTCATTTGGCCAATTTACCCATTTTTAGGGCGACCGAGCCGATTTTGAATAAATCATATTTCGTTCAATCTATTTGATCAATTTACCCTTTTTAGGGTGATCTGATTAATTTCGGATAAATTTCATTCAATTCATTTGACCTGTTTCCCTTTTTAGGGTAATTTGGTCGATTTTAAATAAATTGTCAACTTCATTCAATCCATTTGCCCTATTGGGGTTTCATTGTCAAATTCCAAATTGGGAAATCTAGTCAATTTTGAAGAAAACCGTCCATTGCATCCAATCACTTGATCAATTGGGGTTTTGACCCGTAATTCACTGAGAAATTTTATCAACGAATTCCAATCTCTTTGAATAGGAAGTTCGTCAAGGTCAAACCCATGCGTTTTGCAAATCAAAGGTAATCAATCCCTTCGGAAGAGGTCCTCATTTTGACAAACGTCTCTTCTTATTCCAATGGGCCAAATTTTTCAAAATTATTTTCACTCCATGAGTTGATCGGATCCATCAGGTATTGTATAGTGCCTATTCTAGCGGATTGCATTTTCATGCTAGGCCTACCCTTGGCATAAAAAGGGTTCCCCCCATAGGACATGCATACCGATTTTGCAGTTTTACCTACTAACTCGGGGTATTTTTCTTTTGTTTCCCCCTCCCCTGCATTCATAAAAATGTTTCAATAAGATGAAAATATTCTTCTATATCTGATGATAATTTTAATCCAATAAAGTTTGAAGAGTACAAGTGTTATTTGATTCTTGGGCAGATCCTACGATGAAAACATAAATGATCTATCTGGAAGCTCTACGCTAAAGCCTCTGAGAGATGTTGTGATTGTTTTCCAAAGGAAAATTTTCTATATTTGATTTGTTAATACATTTTGTTCCAAAAAGAAAAGGAGACAAAAAGTGTATATGTGGAGCTCTTTACAAGTTTCTCTCTTCTCATTTGTATTGTAATTGAATGAGAAATTTTGTTTCAAACTTTTTCAGTAATAAACTTTTTGGACAATCATTGTTTTGTGCATATTTATGTACATTTCATTCTTTATTCTTATTCATTGGAGATTTCGTGACGAATTTTAAGAAGTAAGACCAAATTGAAAAGCTTCATGATCACAAGGGTCTGCTTTCAAAAATCCTTATGTACACCAGATTGTTGATCCGAGTCATCCAATAAGAGTGCTCAGAAAGAAAGAGAGTGAACGGTCACTCAAAAGGCCCTATGAGATACCTTTCTCCTTCCCTTAATTCCAAAATAAAATCAGTCACATTGATTGATAAATTGCAAATTGGGACAATCTTTGCTTGGAAAAATCCCCATTGGTTTAACCGGATTCAATTCACATCTAAGTGAAAGCAAAAATGTGCATTATTCTTGTTCGTTTTGAAAATTTGGAATGATACTTTGAGCATTTGTTTCACTACCTATACAGATTTTTATCACTTGCTCTCCCATTTGAGCCTATGAAAGAATAATTTCGTTTCAAATAAGAGCCCTAATGATCACCACCCTATATTGGAAATTTTTCAAATATCAAATAGGGGAATGGATTTTCAATAACCGTTTCGTTACTTTGGTTGTCATGAAGTGTAAGAATGATGCTTTGGCCGTCGTTTCTACAACCTAAACACTGATCACCCCTTGCATCCCCATTTTGAGCTAAAATTGGTGGTTCTTTTCTAATGCACTCATGGTTGTACCCCACATTGGGGAGGGAGATTGGAGAATTTTCAAAAAACAAAAAAAAAAAAGAGGAAAAAGGGAAAAAGCAAAAATGCTAGAATAAGGAGGGAGCTGCAAATTGGGGAAATTTGATTCCACTTGGGTTCCAAGTTTGAAAAAAGAAAAGGAAGGGTTTTGTCCATGTGAATCGCTTATGTTTCACAAATATGGATGAGCAAGGGTCTTCCTCAGTCAATTAATTCAGATACATGCAAGAAATTTCGCATTAATGAAAGTTTCCTTTCAGAGTTAATGTAGGGAACGGAATTAAAGTCAGGCCCTCTTCTTTTCCGATCAAGCATTCCAACCCTAGTTATCCCTTTTGAGCCTTCAGAATGAAATACTTCGTTTGGCAACCCCTGAGAATCGCAAACCCCACACTGGGGCAAGTTGGGTTGAAAAGGAAAATTTCAAGAAGTGGAAAAAGTGAAAAGCCACAAAATCAAAAGGCAAAAGAAGAAAAGAGAACCTCAGTTCAAAAATAAACTGGGGCAAATTTCAAAAATGGCCGAAGGCCAAAAAAAATCAAAAAAGAAAGAAAATGAAAGAGAAAAAGCCTCAATTGTGCATAAACTGAGGCAAATTCTGATTTTACCCTAAAATAGGGTTGGCGCAACAATGCGATCTCAGATTTTTCAAACCAGTTCTGAAATCCGTTTTCAAGCCTTAACTTTTCTAAGCACCCCACCTGACCCCATTACAAAGCCGAAAGTCCTGACTTCTGTTCTTTGCACTGGCTTTGTCAAGGAAATCTCTGATGTCGAAAATTTTAGCTGTATTTCTGAATTGATTAGGTGTGAGGTTGACACTGCTCTTCATGTGAAACCCCGCGAAGGGGGAAAAAGAAAAGAAAAATGAGCGAAATGAATGCAAAAGAAAGGTAAAAAAAAAAAAAAAGAGATTTGATGCCGAAAGACCCTGTTGAGTGATGACAAAAAGTCAAACAAAATCCAAGATCTTGGAGTCCAAATTGAGGGTAATTTTGAGAAAAACGCGATCTTCGGTGCAATGTCCTTGAAAATTATTTCTTTCTTTAGCTATCGTTTTCAAGCCAAATTACAAGCTGATAAAGTCCATCGTTGACTTATTCCTTCATGACAATCCAAAGTGGCGATTATGCTCGTAAGCCATCAATCATTTGTGATCATTGGAGTATAACCAGTTTTCACAGGTTTAGCTATCGTTTCTACCCATTTTATTGCAAGCCTATCAAGCTTGTATGTTGACTAAGTTTTCTTGGAAAATAAGGGTGACAAACTATTTTGCTTTCATGAAGACGTGATATCGAATGAGCACAAAATAAGACAAATCTTGGCCTCCCATTTCCAAGTCAGAAATAACGCCCATTACCCAAAGCTTCGATGCTAAGGTAAGGAAGAAATATCTTGTAATTTGGCATTATTTTGAGGAATTCATCATGAAATTTCTGCATGAGTTCAAACTTGACGATTAAAGTTTCTTCACATTGTTGTATGTGCACTCTTTTCTAAATTTTAGAAAGTGCGGGTTTTCTTTGTTCAAGTAAATGGGAAATCATCTAAACCAATTTTTGCAATCAAATGGGCCCAAACTGGGGCAAAATTTTTATTTGCAAAATTTTGCAAAATAAGCCCACACAGGGGCAAATATTTTTGTAGTCCAATTGAGGATTTCGTCCAAGAATCAAAATAATGCATTTTTCAAATCAGTCACGCTCATTTGAGTGCACGTAAGCCCTGTGCAGGTATTCACAGTTGAAGTCGACGAAAAGCATCTGGCGATGTAGAAGGCCGATGTCGAAGAAAGAGAAGAAAGAAGGGAAAAAGGCCCTACACTGGGGCAAATTATTTTTGGAAAAAAGATTCTCTCGAAAAATCAGAAAAATTCAAAAGTCAAAAATCGAAAATCAAGTTCAAATTTTTGTTTCTTGGAAAATCAAAATTTAATTTCTTATATCTTGACAGATCAAATCCAATTTAAATTTCTGTCCGGGTCTATCCCGTGGGTCTATCCCAATTTTACATTTCTGTCCGGGTCTATCCCGTGGGTCCATCCCAATTTTAAATTTTAGTCCGGGTCTATCCCGTGGGTCTATCCCAATTTTAAATTTCTGTCCGGGTCTATCCCGTGGGTCTATCCCAATTTTAAATTTTAGTCCGGGTCTATCCCGTGGGTCTATCCCAATTTTAAATTCTGTTCGGGTCTATCCCGTGGGTCTATCCCAATTTAAACTTCAGTCCGGGTCTATCCCGTGGGTCTATCCCAATTTTACATTTCTGTCCGGGTCTATCCCGTGGGTCCATCCCAATTTTAAATTTTAGTCCGGGTCTATCCCGTGGGTCTATCCCAATTTTAAATTTTAGTTCGGGTCTATCCCGTGGGTCTATCCCAATTTAAACTTCAGTTCGGGTCTATCCCGTGGGTCTATCCCAATTTTACATTTCTGTCCGGGTCTATCCCGTGGGTCCATCCCAATTTTAAATTTTAGTCCGGGTCTATCCCGTGGGTCCATCCCGTGGGTCCATCCCAATTTTAAATTTTAGTCCGGGTCTATCCCGTGGGTCCATCCCAATTTTAAATTTCTGTTCGGGTCTATCCCGTGGGTCCATCCCAATTTTAAATTTCTGTCCGGGTCTATCCCGTGGGTCCATCCCAATTTTAAATTTTAGTCCGGGTCTATCCCGTGGGTCCATCCCAATTTTAAATTTCTGTTCGGGTCTATCCCGTGGGTCCATCCCAATTTTAAATTTCTGTCCGGGTCTATCCCGTGGGTCCATCCCAATTTTAAATTTTAGTCCGGGTCTATCCCGTGGGTCCATCCCAATTTTAAATTTCTGTTCGGGTCTATCCCGTGGGTCCATCCCAATTTTAAATTTCTGTTCGGGTCTATCCCGTGGGTCTATCCCAATTTAAACTTCAGTCCGGGTCTATCCCGTGGGTCTATCCCAATTTTACATTTCTGTCCGGGTCTATCCCGTGGGTCTATCCCAATTTTAAATTTCTGTCCGGGTCTATCCCGTGGGTCTATCCCAATTTTAAATTTCTGTCCGGGTCTATCCCGTGGGTCCATCCCAATTTTAAATTTTAGTCCGGGTCTATCCCGTGGGTCTATCCCAATTTTAAATTTCTGTCCGGGTCTATCCCGTGGGTCTATCCCAATTTTAAATTTTAGTCCGGGTCTATCCCGTGGGTCTATCCCAATTTTAAATTTCTGTTCGGGTCCATAGTCCGGGTCTATCCCGTGGGTCTATCCCGTGGGTCCATCCCAATTTTAAATTTTAGTCCGGGTCTATCCCGTGGGTCCATCCCAATTTTAAATTTCTGTTCGGGTCTATCCCGTGGGTGTATCCCAATTTAAACTTCAGTCCGGGTCTATCCCGTGGGTCCATCCCAATTTTAAATTTCTGTTCGGGTCTATCCCGTGGGTCTATCCCAATTTTAAATTTCTGTCCGGGTCTATCCCGTGGGTCTATCCCAATTTAAACTTCAGTCCGGGTCTATCCCGTGGGTCTATCCCAATTTTACATTTCTGTCCGGGTCTATCCCGTGGATCTATCCCAATTTTAAATTTTAGTCCGGGTCTATCCCGTGGGTCCATCCCAATTTTAAATTTTAGTCCGGGTCTATCCCGTGGGTCTATCCCAATTTTAAATTTTAGTTCGGGTCTATCCCGTGGGTCTATCCCAATTTAAACTTCAGTCCGGGTCTATCCCGTGGGTCTATCCCAATTTTACATTTCTGTCCGGGTCTATCCCGTGGGTCCATCCCAATTTTAAATTTTAGTCCGGGTCTATCCCGTGGGTCCATCCCAATTTTAAATTTCTGTTCGGGTCTATCCCGTGGGTCCATCCCAATTTTAAATTTCTGTCCGGGTCTATCCCGTGGGTCCATCCCAATTTTAAATTTTAGTCCGGGTCTATCCCGTGGTTCCATCCCAATTTTAAATTTCTGTTCGGGTCTATCCCGTGGGTCCATCCCAATTTTAAATTTCTGTCCGGGTCTATCCCGTGGGTCTATCCCAATTTTAAATTTCTGTTCGGGTCTATCCCGTGGGTCCATCCCAATTTTACATTTCTGCCCGGGTCTATCCCGTGGGTCTATCCCCAATTTTAGATTCATGTTCGGGTCAGTCCCATTTTAGAATTCCTGTTCGTTGGAATCTTTTGCAGCCCAATAACACAGGTAAGTATTTGGTGTCTATTTCTTTGTCTCAAGTTTTTTCAAAACTCAGACAAAGAGGGGCAAACTGTAGACACCAAATTTTTGGTGTAATTTCATTTTTAGTTTTTTATTTGTCGTGTTCGTTTTATTCGATTTTAGTTTTTTTTATTTTTAAGTTTTTAGCATAGAATTTCTTGAAAGTGGAAAAAGGAAAATTTGTTCACAAAAATATGTTTATTTTTTTTTAAATTCAATCTTTGGGCACATTAGTTATTTTTATTAAGTTATTTTGAGAAAAAGAAAATGATGAAAAATACAAAATTAAAAATTAAAAATGACCATTGTTGTTAGTTTTGTTTAAAATTATTTTTTGTTTGTTTTGTTATTATTATTATTGCCTGGTTTGTGTATTTTTGTTATTTATTATTTTATTTCATCTTTTTCTGTAATTCTGAAAAAAAAAAAAAACAAAAAAAAAAAGCTTGTCGCGGCATGCACGCTGCAATTTTTTGCAGCGTGCAAAGGACACTCACAGCAGACAATTGGAGGGCTGGATCTTACAGGGGTAACAAGCCCCTCATCCTCATCGTTGAGATAAGGGTTTAGGAGAATCGGGAAGTAGATATAAAAGGGAAGAAAGGTAGCCGCAACAGAGGTTTTTTTTTAGGGGGATAAAGGATTGACGGCTGAAAACTGGGCAGAGGGCTACGAAGAGAGAGTGAGGGATCAACGGGGAGGTTTAGAAGGCAACAAAAGAAAGAAAAAGGAGAGAGCTTTGACGGTTGAAGGCTGGGAAGAAAGAAACCAAAGGAAAGGTGACGGTTGAACAAATCAGAGAAGAGGACGGTCGGACAAAGGAAGCAGAGCATCCCAGTGACGACGGAAAACCAAAAAACCAGCAAAGGAAACCACCAGAGCAAGAGGAAAGACCGAAGCTTTCACTTTCTCTCCATCAATCAAAAAAGAAAGAATTTCAGGTATCTTCCTAAAACTGGTTTCCTTAGCCTTTCCAAGTTCTTTCGTGACTGAGTTGGAATCTTGCCTTTGGTTTTCTGTTTTGTTATTTTTTGTCGTTGTCTCTACCTGCTTCAATCTGGCCTGCGGAGTGTGTATCTCCAAATTTTGTTAGGCAGTGAGTTTGAACTCTAGAGTTTTGTGGGTTTGTTGATTCATTGGGTTTATTACATCGGATAAAAGCTGCTGAAAATAGCCAAAGTTTGCATCTTTTGCTTCTGGATTTTTGGGGGGGGAAAACACAAAGAGTCGCAGCACCAGAAACCAGCAAGTAATCAAATAAGTTCTTTGAAAACTACATATTTTGTTGCGAAGCTCCTTGTGCAAAAAGCTGTCAAAATTTTCTGGTCATACGCCTTGTTCTTTCTTACTTTCTTTGCCTAGATCAGTTTAGTTGATCGATGAATGAAGGTTATGTGAGTTTGAGGGTGGTGATATTGCAAGTCTGATTAGATTTCCTGCACGGACACAGTTGCACGATATAAGCTGCAGAATTGCGGCAACAAATTTGAGATTGTGGCTTTTCTCTGTTTTGACTTTTTTCGTTTAGCATGATTAGCTGCTGTATGTGATGTCGGTCTTATGGAAACTAATCAATATTGAGCTGGGAATTTGTTTGAGCTGTTTGGGTAATTGATGAGAGGTTTTGGCAGATATTTAGCAACCAGAAATGCAGCAGGCTTTACATTCGGCATGCTGAAATCTTTTGAGTGTTTAAATTACTTAGTCTGTTTGTTATTTGAATTTTTTTTGGAGAAGCGTTTAGGTGAAAGGTTTGGTTAAAGAAGGTGTGCTGAAGTCCCAAGTTTATGTTCGAAACCTGTTTTTTTTTTATTTTGAAAGAAAGTTATGGGCAGATTTTCTGTTTTGCCGAAATTGAAAGAGGTTTGCGCATGAAAATTTTCCAGCACTTATATAATCACTTGCCAAGTTTTTTGTTTTAGTCTATTTTTAGATGTTGAAGTTATGTACTTGGTGGTTTAGTTTAGAGTTTTGGTTTTGTTTGAGAAAGTTTGATCAAAAGTTGCCTGGGGACATGAATTTGCAAACAGAAAGTGCAGTAATTGCTTGTTTCTTGTTGAAGAATGTTATCTTACGTTAGTCTGCATGCATGCAAAATAATTCTGAAAATTGCACTTTGACCCCTTGGTTTCTAACTAATGCCGCTATGACCCAACCAATTGAATAATTTCTTCAATCTGGTCCATGGAGGTTTTAACTCTACCACTTCATGGCTTGTTTTGTTTCAATTAACTACCATGCTTTGTTTAAATTGCACTTCATGCATGAATTTAAGAGCTTTATGACCATGTGAGCTTGTGTTTGCCTATTTTTTTTAATTTTTGGCAAATAAATTGGTACCTTGACCATTTCTTTTATTTTGGAGGATAAATAAGTGATTTTACTTCATTGGGGCCCAATTTCAAGGGAGGTACACTCTATCCCTCATTTGCACTACATTTGACCTTACGTGCTCCTACGTGTTATGTGAATATGCATGTCTACGTTGCTTTCCTTACCTCCTTGCGTGCATTTACTTACTTTTACTTTTATTTAAGTTTTATGGGGTATGTGTACACCTCTTGGCTTGTAATAGATAGGGCTCGGAGAGCATCTTGTCCATTTCCCTTTCCCCTTTTATGCTTTTATGGGGTATGTGTACACCTCTTGGCTTGTAATAGATAGGGCTCGGAGAACATCTGGTCCACTTCCCCCTTCCCCTTGGTCGCTTGTTCTTGTTGCTACATGTTTAATTGCTTTATTAGACTCTTGCATCTAGTCGAGCATGCTAAGTGTTATGTGCTACGTGTTTATAAGTGTTGGACATGTCTACTCGCTTTCCATAGTGTGGATGAATGGAATGGATGAATGTACGTCACCACACTAGTCCAACGCTAGTTGTGGCTTCTTTTATTGTTTCCACTAGTCTAATGCTAGTAGGAATTCATAGAAAGGGCTAGTCCAACGCTAGACCCAATAGGATATTTCCTTTGTTTTTCATTAATGCATTATTTGCCTGTTCACTACATATCATGCATTTTTCCTTAGTTTTATCATCTGGCATGCTCCTCGATTCCCCTTTCCCCTCACTTTAGGTCTTGCATCTCATGCTAGTTAGGGTACATTTGCCTGAAGAGTCCCCTTCTGATAAGGGAAACGAGCGAGTGTGGCTACTCGATAGCCTTAGCACGCTAGTTCCCCCTTCTAATCAAAGGGAAAATCAAAGTCGAAAGTTAGGAGTCAACCCCCGTACCCGTCTTGCTTGCATTCCCTAGGCTCATGCATTCTACATTCACTCTATCATTCTATACCCTCATTACACTTTTATTTTCTCCTCCTACTTTCACACATGCACCTTCATATCCCTTCCCTTGCACACAAACACTTGGATTTTTCACACAATTTCACACGAGCACCTTTTCATACATCTGCACACAAACACTTGGATTTTTTTTTACAATTTCACACAAGCACCTTTATACAATTTTGCACACTTGCACTTACATTTCTTGCATCTTTCATACACTTTCACACTTGCACACTTGAGTCTCATTTGCATTAATCGACCTCTATGAGGTGTTCCTTTGTTGGCCGCCACAATTCATGTGGTTTGGGACCAAAAGCCTCACAAGAGACATCGTAGAATTTAGGATTGCATTTTTCTTTCCGTTTTGCATTCATATAGTCATATCCAACGTGCGAACATACATTGGGTAGAAAACTAGGAAAAATTGGTTTAAGTCGCGCAACTAGCCTTGGTTAGGTCAAAGGGGTGCCTTGGATTCTATCCTTGCCTTCCCCTTTGTCAAACGTGACCCCCGAACCTTTTTCTTTGGCTTACGTGGACTAGGAGTCGTTTTAAAGAGGGTTTTACTACTTTGTCTTTAAAAAACACTTTTTGGGTGACTTGGTACACCCCAAATCTATACCAAGTGGCGACTCCGTTTTCATATTTAAAAAACCCTTTTTAAATTTCATTTGGCCAAATCGTCGCTTTCCAAAGTCCCATGGCCTTTTACTTTTCATGTTGCACACGTTCACACCACACTTCGCACACATTTCACATCATTCAAAAAGTGGGGCGCGACACCTGTAGTGAAAGAGTATCCGGATGTCTTTCCTGAAGAGTTAGAGTCTTTACCCCCGGAAAGGGAAATAGTTTTTAAGATTGATGTGACTCCGGGAGTAGCACCTATCTCTAAGACGCCGTATAGGATGGCTCCAGCTGAATTGAAAGAGTTGAAATTGCAATTACGAGATTTACTAGAGTGGGGTTTTATAAAGGAGAGTGATTCACCGTAGGGAGCTCCGGTCTTGTTTATTAAGAAGAAGGATGGGAGTTTAAGGCTATGTATAGATTACCGAGACTTGAACGATGTTACCATTAAGAATAAGTACCCTTTGCCCCATATTGATGAATTGTTCGACCAATTGAAAGGGGCGATAGTATTCTCGAAGTTAGATCTGAGACAGGGTTACTATCAGTTGAGAATTTTGGAAAAGGATATACCCAAAACTGTTTTTAACTCGAGGTATGGACCATTCGAGTTAGCAGTAATGCCGTTTGGATTGACCAATGCACCTACAGCTTTTATGGATTTAATGCATCGAGTCTTTAAGCCTTATCTGGATCAGTTTGTTGTGGTGTTCATCGATGATGTACTGGTGTATTCTAAGACCTTGGAAGATCATGAGAAATATTTGAGAATTGTTTATATGCCAAGTTTAGCAAGTATGAGTTTTGGTTCAAGGAAGTGATATTTTTAGGCCATACAAATTCTAAGGACGGGATTAAAGTGGATCCAGCCAAAGTTGAAGCAGTCTCTAAATGAAAGCAACCGGAAAACCTTATTGAAATTCAAAGTTTTATAGGGTTAGCAGGTATTACCGGAGATTTATTAAGGATTTTTCTAGGATTGCTGGACCCATAACTGAGCTAACTAAGAAAAGTGGAAAGTTTATATGAAGTCATAAATATGAAGAAAGTTTCCAAGAATTAAAGAGACGTTTGACAAGAGCACCCGTATTAGCTCTACCGAATGGGAAGGATAGTTTTGTGGTCTATACAGATGCTTTAAAGGAAGGTTTGGGATGTGTATTAATGCAAAATGAGAAAGTGATAGCGTATGCATCTAGGAAATTAAAGCCGCATGAGAAAGATTACCCGACTCATGATTTGGAGTTAGCGACTGTAGTGTTTGCGTTAAAGAAGTGGAGGCATTACCTTTATGGAGTGACGTTTGAGGTTTTTAACGATCATAAGAGCCTTAAGCATTTGTTTTCTCAAAAGGAGCTGAACTTGAGACAACGCCGTTGAATGGAATTCATTGAGGATTATGATTGCACGATAAAGTACCATCCAGGGAAAATCAATTTAGTGGCCGATGCTTTAAGTCGTCAAGTGCAAGTGGCAGGATTGATGATTAAAGAGATGCACTTGTTGGAGGAGGTTAGTATATGGAATCCCTGACTTGAATCGAGAAAAGTTGATATGAACCAAGAGACACCATTGAGCATAGTTCGAGTACCTCTAGGACCCGTGACGCGCGCACGTGCAAAGAAGATATGAGAGGAACTCCAAGGACTTGTTCGTGAGGTGCAAAGCCAAGAAATTGTCCCCAAAGTCATTGAGGGACTTGAGCATGAAGTAATGAAGGTTGTTCATGTGGTTCAAATCAAGGAGGATGACAATTGAAGGCTTTTCTAGTTTGACTATCTTGTTTAGCCATTTAAGTAGTTGTTTGGAGTCTTATTTTGTCATTTCAATTCAAGGGCAAAGTCGGCGGCCAGCTTGCAAGCTAGAAAGGGCCGACTCTAGTACCCCTAAATTGTAGGAGCCTTTTTCATTTTATTTCCCTTAGGTCTAGCCTTTCCATTACACGTTAGGTTTTCCATTTGTATGGCTATAAATAGCCTACCAAGGGTCATGTTTTATTCATTCAATCATTCAATTAATATAATACAAATTGAGAGTTTCTTGGTTTCTCCAAGGCTTCTTGAATACCTTAGAATTTCTCTAGGTGTTCGTGACTTATCAATCTAGAATCACACTAGATTGTGGCATCCTTTGCTTTTATACCAAGGTTTGTCAACCACGTGATTAACGGGTTGAGGTTATCCGCTCCAAGCTTGGTATCTGTGAGGATTCACAAATTCTCTTTATTTTAAATTCCTATTACTAGCTTATTTAAATATTTATTTGCCCGTTTGCTCCAAATATTTTATTTTGACCCTTTTAGACCTAATTGCATGGAACTATGACTTGCTTATATTTTTAAAATGACTTGTTACAAAATTTAAATTTTTGAAAGCTCGTTTAGATTGAATAGTGGATGCGCGTTTGGAGACAATAATCAATTCGAGAATACAATAAGCTTGGAAAATTGGAGACTTGTATATTAGTCTTCAAATAGGTATTTTTATGTTTAAGTGTTCAATTATTAGTTAGTGATACTATCGTTATAAGAATTTCTTGAAAATTTCACTTTATCACGCACAAATCGGAGGTACGCGTTTTCGTGCGCGCGATTAATTGAGGACTTTACACCTTTATTTTTAGACCATTAAGAGTGAATAATAATAATATGAATGGAAGTGCATTAGAGGTTTAGTGCACAAATGAAACAAACTCGAAAGGAATCGAGCACGAAACGCGCGCGCACAGGAGAGAGTTGACTTTTGAGACAATTTGAACCACACACTTAAGCTTCTCAAGGAAGCTTCATTTTCAGCACAACTCTCTCTCTCTCTCTCTTCACTCAAGACAGCCGACCAACATGGAGGAAGAAACCATCAAAATTCTTCTTCATTTCATCACTCAAAACTCACCCAAATCATCTCAAAATTTACACACAACTTGCAAATCACTTGGTGATCAAGCTAAGCTAGGAAAGGAGCTTCATCTCACGGTTTTTCTCGAGCTTATGTGACGACCCCACCTCCACCTAAGGCGTACCAAAGGGTTCGGCGGACCGCCTGCCCAGCTCTCGCCAGGACTCACTCACTATCTCAATCGAGTCATGTACACACATCCATGAACCATAAATAACATTCACAATTCAAGCTTATAATTTACATTGATAGAAATCGAGGTACAAAGCCTCAATACACCAAACTAGTTCAAAATGTATACAATCCAAGTACAACATGTTCCATTCGAGGAATAGCGCGAGTACAAGTCAAAAGTCAAAACAATTTCAAGAGCAACTAGACTACGCTAGTCTGTTCACGACTCACGCCTCACTCGTATTCCTGTAAGGAAAACAAATAGCGTGGAATGAGCTAAAAGCCCAGTGAGGTTTCAAATAACAAATTGCCCATTTTAAAAGTATGAATATCCATGTAGCAAGTTAACGGCATCAAAACTCATAAGAGTGGACAATAATATTTCAAGTAGCAAATTTCCAAATGAGCACGTATAAAGTGCTTTTCGATTTTCAAAAGGAACAGCAATCCAATAAGCAATAATCACTTTCAAGTATAAGGATACGGAAGGCTCTCAGGAGCCAAATTTCCATTGCATCTCCAGAGCTTGATCAAGTAACAGTTGACACTCCGTCAACTTTCAAGTAGGTAACCAATCCAGTAGAACACCACTTACACGACTCTCCGTCCACCGTTCACCCCCTACTGGGCCCAAAATCCTCAATAAACACGTGTGGTAATACTCGAGTATACCGATTAGTCGAGGAGATATCACTCCACTCGACAATACAAGAGACCCAGGGTTCGTTACCCAATCGACCAAGCCCTTGCCGGCTCGACTAGAGTAACTCGCCACAGGGTTTCTGGAATTCCAGGAAGTGCGCGCATCATAACAAGTATGTCAAGTCAATTGCAACAATAAACAAGTGTATATCATGTAAGGGCAAGTGCGATAAAGTACACTCTTGCCCTAACAATTCACGCATGTGACATGTAATCATATTGGCACGTATCAAGTACAAGTATCAAGTTCAATTCAGTATTTGAAAGCACTCACCAAAAGATGTAGTGCTTCAAGTATTCACGTTCAATTACACTCCAGGCTTGGAGTCCAGATCTGCGATAAAAATTCCAGTTTGAGAACTTTGAAACACGAGTCGAATTCGAAACGTTAACATTCCATTCATTAAAAATCGACCAATTGAAATTCATTTGAAAGACACTCGCGAAACACTTGCTCGCTTTTCAAATCATAAGGTTTTGTAGCATAAATACTTGGAAATAACACTTGAGTTGAAAGTACATGGAAATACAAGTTTACATTGGCCATTAAGTCTTTTCCTCAAGGTACGAGCTCGACCAAGTCTTAACATATAACACTCAAGAAATATAGTAGCAAAGGTCTTTACTAGTTCAAGTGATAAATACTTAACCTTCACTCAAGTCGCTAATTTAGTTTTCTAGTCCTCGAGTAAAAATTCGGGCAGCATGCCCTTTGTGTTTACCTAATTTTCCAGCCTTTTAGGCTTCATTGTTTTTCTCAAACACAACCCAACATTATACATATCAGCAATTCATGTCAAGAGCCGTTCCATAGGCTCACAATATCATAATAACAAGAATCGTATTAAGTACAAGTGCAGAAATTCAATTTAGTTCAAAACAGATTTGACGTACAAATGCGGAAATAACATATCCGAGGCTACGCTTATCGGATTAAAATGAAACCTATGCCGTTTCGAAGCTAAGATACAGAGCTACAATATTCATGAAGGTCACTTAGTCCAGTTTCTAATGTAACTTGGTCAAATTCTTGAATTACTAAACCAGAAACCAATTCGTCGGCTGTTTAAACGCAGAACACTGTAATGAACATAACTCAGTGTACAAAAATCCAATTCCGGTGTTCTTAGAGGAATTTTAAAGCTACTTCAGAACACTACAACTTTCATGAAGAGCACTCAGTCAAATTTTCAATGTAACCTGATCAAATTCCCAACTCATGTAACCTGGTTTCAACTATTCGGCTAATCAGCCGCATTTCACTCAAATGACCATATCTCAGTCTACCAAGATCCAATTAAGGTGTTCTTGGAGGCGTTACGAAGCTAAGACAGGGTACTAAAACTTTAATGTTTCGGTGAAAGGATAAATCTAAATGGATCATAGTGAATAAACTCAATCAAAAGGACTGAACTGTCCACGCGGAATTCTGGAAAGTGACCTAGATCAGCGAGGGTATTTTCGTCTTTTCACAAGCTACGATGCTCCAAATGAGCTGAAATTTTGTGGGCACCTATAAAATACCATTCTGAACAACTTTCATGTTTTTACCAAAGGCCAATTCGGCCTCTAACATAGGGCTACAAAAACGGGCAGAATGGAAGAACAATTTTCCAGATTTCTGGGATTTTCAGTTTTTAATGTAACTTTCCTCAATTTCTTGTTCTAATCACTACCAAAACCCTTTATATAACCTTAATTACAACATATGTGAGTCACACATCAAGTTTGGCAGCAAATCCCCAAAACCCTGATTTGATTATTTCATCCAATAATCATCACAATCACTTGCTCATCTTGAAATCAAGCCAAAACTTAAGCTAAATAACATCTTAACACAAGATTTAAAAGATCAAGGACCATGATCAGATTGAATACCTCAAAAACAAGGCTTGGATGAGTGATAGTTCACTTCCTTTGAAATTTCTTGGTTCCTTAGCTTCCCAAGCTTCCAAACTTGCAATCAATCGGTTTAGATTTCTAGCTTAGCACTTGGTTGGTGTGAATCAAGAAGGAATGTGGTTGCTCAAGCTCTCACTTCTCTCTCTCTCTTGGTCGGCTGGAATGATGCAGAAATGGAAGGAAATGAAGCTAAGTTTGTCTTATAAGAAGATGGAAAGATAAGAATTAATTCTAGCCACAAGTTTGGCTAACACTTGGTTTAATCTCAACCACAAAATTTTCTCTTTCTTCCTTGCATTTGAGCCACACATTCGGTCAAGCTATCATCATGAGGGGGAAGATATTTTGCTCAATTAGTAATGAGCTTATACAGTAAGAAAGTGGTGGTCAAGTGGTGCGTTCAAACGGTAGTGCGCGGGACCCGCCGGTTGGCGCCGTTTTTCTTAAAACTCACATACTAGGGTTTTTACTTCCCATTCACTAACCTTATATCATTGCTACTACTCACATATTATTTCTCACTTAAAAGTCACTTTTAATCTCCAAATTTAATCCTTACTTTGTACCGAAAATTCATCCGGTGAAAAATTGCGAAAACCCTAATTTTACTCCGATCTTAAAACCAAAGGTGAAAACCTACTTTCTAGGTTTATTTACACTTATCGTGGAATAAATGGGGTAGCAAGCCTTAATAAAAATAATAATTTCCAAATAAAGGGACATTTTTAAAATAACATGAGGGATTTTCCAATTCCATAAATTGAATTTAGAGTTTCTATTAAAAGATGAGATATTGAAGGAAACCAGTTAATCACAAGTAAACTAGGGTTTTTGATTAAAATTTTAGGGTTTCTAATCTTTTTAAAACAAAATAAGGTTTTAAATCAAACCCAAAGAAATACACTTTAGTATCTTATTTACAAACAATCTCCTAATTTTCGGGGCGTCACAGCTTAAAGTGACCGAAATTTTCTGCCTTAATCATCTAAAAAGGTATACAATGATCAACCTCTTAATTCTTGATTTATGGAAGCTATATTGCACTTATGAGCTCATAGATTCACATGGGTAGCTTTATATTGTTGGAAATCTTGTGAGTGAGCTCTATGAAATTCCACATTGGCTTGATGAACTGATTTGATGGGATTTGATGTTAATTATATTGGATTAGTACTTAATCTAGTGAAAATAAGTTGTTTTGTGGAAGATAGCTCAAAGAAAGTGAAAAGGAAATTTTTACCGTTTCTGTCCCTGCCATTGCCGTGCACTTTGGTGTACTTTTTGTGGTCCAATTGACTTGTTTTTGATGTAAATGTGTAATATAGGTTGTGTATAAAGTTTCCTCAAAAATTTACGTGATTTGGATGAGTGAATGTTGAGATTTCGAAAATTTGCCAAAGCTGAAAACGGGTGTCCAGAGTGCTCTGGCAGTGGTTTTGATTCGACCATAACTTTTTGCTCCGACGTCAAAATCAAGTACCGTTTGCTGCACTAGAAACTGGACATTTCCAGTTTTCCAATGGTATAAAATGCATGACCTGATTCCACTTGAGTGAGCCGTACCAACCTTGTAAATTTGCCTGTTTTGTTTCTCGTCTGTACTGGAAGCTCTGTTCTGAGCTGCGACTTGATACTCAAATATGAACTAGTTGTGGACAAAATTTTAGAATGATTCCTTATAAGAAATTGTAGCCTTATGAATGTAGTTTTCAACGCCACTAATCAGGCTCAATTCCGAGTTGAATTGAGAGATATATGGCCCAATTTCAGAACTGTCTTCGTGAAAGAAAACCCTAATTCTGGACTGATCTATAGCAAATCTTGATTTGGGACCTGTTATTCGAAATCCTTGGTGTTATTCACCTATCAAATATATTTTTGATGTTTCCTAGACTTTGTTCTCATAAATGAATCATGTTCGAGGAATTTTCATTGGCCAAATGTTTGAGAAAAGGAAAACTAAAGTACAAGGCAGGTTTGCCTTGGAAATTCTTGGAACTTCAATGGTTTTGTTAACCAACTTTCCGTGCGAGTTTTTGCATGAAAATTTACAGAGGAATAGCCCTTAGATGGTAGTGTAATACTGTTAACTTTGGAGCCATTCCAAGTTCATTTAGATGCTCAACTAAAGTACCAAAACTCAAGCTTTAAACCTGGAAAACCCCTGTTTGAGGAGGAAATTTCAGTGAATTTGAGCCACTATATATTGGTGCTCAAAACCCCAATTTTTGTTCCACTTGTTGTGTTGTAAAATTTGATTGTAACTCTAATTGAGTTCCAAATTTCAGAGGCTAGTTCGCATTGTGTGAATTTTGCCGAATTTCCAAACTTTACCAAAAATCAGCCCAAATCTGTCTTGGTATTCCAAAACAGCCACTTTGAGCCACATTTTGAATGTCATCCATTTGGAATCATGGAAAAGTGTTATCTAGGAACTTTTAGTTCTTTGGAATAGTTTCCAACGGTACCAAATTTTCCAATTTTGGACTTTCAGAAAGTGAGTTATGATTTTATCAAGAATGCCCCTAAATTCGATAATTCTTGACCTTGTGAAAACTTTTCGCGCGGGAACAATTTCAAAGAATCCGGCTGTATATCCGGCCAGTTCTTGGCCAGATTGGTGGTGAAAATTGAAAAAAAAATTGGGATGCTCTTTGTCTCAAATTCGGCCAAAAATCCGGTCGGATATCCGGCCAGTTCTTGGCCGGATTGTGACGTGTCACGTCCAGTTTGGCTTCGATTGTTCGTTTGGAAAATGATTTACATGATTTCATAGCTACTTACTTCCATCCAATGATGTTAAGAACGAAAATCAGATTTTCTTGTGTTCTTGAGCCCCACTTTAAAGCCTTGATTTACAAGAAATTTTAGGCTCGTCTTCACGATATTTTCTAGATTGTACAAGTTTGCGATCTTCCGTGATAATTGGGGTTTATAAGTGATAGTTTATTATCAATTACTCAGGCACCCAAGAGGACCTTCAAGAGGATCCCACGGTGGATGCCTGAACCTTCAAGTGGACACACTTCCTTGTTTTCTTGTATTGGTGAGTGTCAAGTGTATGAGTACTTGATACATGTTTAACTGTTATAGATGATTAGAGATTTTGAAAATGGAGTCGAGTGTGTACTTTACCGTACTCGTTCTTATTTGAAATGAATGACTCATGATTAAATTGATTGAAATGGAACGAATGAATTATGAATGCTTGATTGAATGAAATGAAATGATTGAATGCTTGAATGAAATGAAATGATATGCTACGCCTGCATACGTCGCTAGAGTGAATCTCTTCGACTTATAAATGTTAATTGGGGGACACCCAATTCTCACTGGCCAATCTTGGACTCCAGCCGACATGGGCTTGGTCGGGCTCCTTGGTGAACCATGAGAAAATATAAGCTTGACCTACTGAGAGGTCTTGCTTGGCATACTTGAGCAGTATCGCCTCAAATAAATGACAGGCGGACCCGGTGCAGGGGTATGTAATGGTGAACGGGGACATGATAAGTGTGGTTCTACGGACTATAACCTACCCAATTGACGGAGTGTCAATTCGTGGAGGTTCTTGATCGTGCAAGTGAAAAATAACTCTCGAGAGCTCCTATATCCTTGAATTGTTTCTGTTTAGTTTTTTTTGCTCGAATTGTCATTTACTTGAATATTATTATTTTACTCGTTAATTGGGATTGTTACTTGGACAATGTGCTTGCATGTGTGTTCTTGGCCTCACGAGCGATTGCTCTCCCCGTAGATTTGTTTTCCTTAATAGGAATGAGCATGGAGTAAGACTCGAAGAAACCCTTGGGATGTACTTTTGTATTAAGGTTTCAATGTAATTGACTAGACATCTTGGCTGTTGTATATTTTGAAAAATGATGTATCTTTTGAGATCCCTATGTAAGGATTGGATGATTGTTACATACTGTTAAGTTCGAACGTTTCCACATTTGCTTACTTTACATCGTGGTAATGGCTAGTATCGTATTAAGCTTGAATGGAGATTGTATCGAGTCCTGGCGAAAGCTGGGCAGGCGTCCCGTGGATACCCTTTGGTTTGCCTTAAGGTGAAGTGGGGGCGTCACAGTTGGTATCAGAGCGCTAGGTTAGAGATCTATTTGGGAGATATACTAGAAACCTTACCCTTAAGATTTGAGATAGGATGACTAAGTCATACTTTAAGTGATACTTGGGCAAGTTAGTGACTAAGTTAGTCATGCCTTAAGTGACATTTGTGCGAGCTAGTGATTAAATTTCTAACCCGAAAAGTGTAATTGTTTTGCAGGGATGGAAAATGGAAATGGGACTCCGACAGCTAATGGGAATGGCCACGCTAATGGTTATGTAGAGCCTCCTAAGCCTATTTACTACCGAACTCTTGGTGGAGGGGCTTGAGTGCGCTACTCGCCCTCTGATAGATACCCTCGATGTTCGTGTAGGTTGACCTTTGCCTACCCGAAGCACCTCGTGCTAGCTTTGGAAGACAAGCGTCGTCAGTTGGTGAATGCCAACCTAGATTTACAGGCAGAGGTGGACGAGTTGAGACAGATGGTTAGTGCTCAGGAAGAGAGGATTGCGGAGCTTGAGGAGGTTCTGGAGGGCGAGGTGGCTACTGCTGCAGTCACTCGTGAGGATGTGACAGCCCCACCTCCCCCTAAGGCGAACCAAAGGGTTCGGCGGACCGCCTGCCCAGCTCTCGCCAGGACTACAGAGTCGATTCACATAAACCCAACATAATACGCGCGATAAGATCCAAAGAAAACGGAAACTACAAATATTTACATTAGAGTCTTGAACAAATTCAGATATAGTGCAATCCGAGGTATTCATACTACACAAAATACAATTAAGGCTTCGTTTTCAAAAGAGCAAGTACAATTAGGGTTTCCAACCATTGAGGAGCTATACAAAATATCTAAACTAGCTCAACTCATGCTTCAAAGTCACAGTTCCCAAAAAGTGGTTCCTTGTAAGGAAAACAAAGGTAACAAAGAGGGGTGAGCTTGCGCTCAATGAGGTACCAGACATATAGCAGTAAAATCATGGCATTTCACGTTTAACAAATCAGGTACGCATGCCAGATGTAAAGTAAAGTAGTTAGACACAATGATTCAAATAGGAAGGATACAGGTGGCTCTCAGGAGCCAGATTTCCATTTGCAGTACTTGATCCGAACCCGTTGACTCTCCGTCAACGTACATAGAACCAACATATCCGTAGACCCCACTTTACACCAATTTTCGTCCACCACACATACCCCTACCGGGCCCGAATGCCGAACAGAACAGAAGTGGTAATACTCGAGTATACCGGAATTAAGGGTCTCAATACCCAAAGATTCCTGAAACAGACTACCGTGGTTCGTTATCTAATCGACCAGGCCCTTGCCGGCCCGACTTGAGTAACTAGCCACAGGTGTTGAGCTCAGAGGTCACAGAAAGGTCGTTGGATACCAGTCTCCAAATGACGTCTAAACAGACTCAGATACAGATAACAGATTCAGATACAGATAACAGATTACATATAGTCAAGAGGCATACAGACAGACAAGAGAACGAGTGTGACAAAGTACACCCTCGTCTCAAACAGATTAAACAGATAGTACAATCATTCAGATTACAGATTGCAAGTGCAGAAATCAAGTTAAGCAACAAGTGAGGGGAGTGGTACACTCACCGGTTCAAGTACGGATACTTCAAAAGTTTTCACTTCAAACTGGCTTTAATCGCCAAGAAACCCTAAAAGAACCAAAGTAAAACAATTGAGGGTTTCACCTCCAAAATCGAGTAAACAGAATACACAAGTGAGGCTTGACTACTAGTCGTATGCCTCGCCAAATAATTACTAATACAAGGGTGTAAAACATGATTTTGGAAACAAAAGTAACGAGAGGACCTAGGGTTTGAACGACCCAAAAAGCCCTTCATTTCTTTCAAAAGGCAACTCAAACCTAAAGAGACTAAATGGCCTAGAAAAATTGGACAGCATTTCCCCTGAATTTGCTTACTTTTCCAGCCATCATGGCTTCATTATTTTCCTCACTCAAGCCCAAAGTCATACGCAATATAAATTCATCACAACAACCGTTCAATAGGCTCAAAGTCATTCAAATACAAGAATTAGCTAGGAAAATGATCGGAAATGAAAGTTAAGCCCTAAAACCCAAAACAGTTTTGACGTCATTTAGCGTATTGGACACAACCGCTGCTACGATTATTGGATGGAGGTGAACTATACACCGTTTCGAAGCTAACAGAAAGGGTTACAATGTTACAGAAGGTCACACAGTCCATTTTGTAGTGAAACTAGGTCAAAATTTCAATGTACCAAACCAGAACCGTATAAACAGGTTAACAAACCGTATTCTGGTTAAATAACTATAATTCAGGCTACCAAGGTCCAATTCACTTGATTCCAAATCCATTCGAAAGCTAAGATACTAGGCTATATTTCTTAAGAAGACAACAACAACCAATTCGGTTTTATTCCTGGTCAAAAGAACCAATTACAGAAGCTGATTCTCAGTTTCGGGTAACTACAGGGCAGCAGGGGTAATTCAGTCTTTTCACAGGCTACGTTGCTCTGATTGAGCTAAAATTTTGCAGAATACTATAGAACATCATTCTATATAACTTTCATGTTTTAGCCCAAGGCTAATTTGGTCTCTAACTATGAGGAACAGTACCAGGCAGAATGTGATTACATGAAACCCTAACTTCTGAAATTTTCCATCAAATGCGGAAATTTTCCGCAACAACCACAATTTATGCATTCTAGCTCCATTCTAGATTATTTCCAACCATCATACATGGTGACACAATGGTAATCATATTAAAACAGAAAAATCATGAATAAATAGAAAAATGTCATCAATCTCACTAAAATCATGAAATAACCCACAAAAGCACCTCTTAGGCTACCACAAGCCATTAATTATACATCATCAAGAACAAAAGAGGAGTTCCTTAGATGCTCACCTTAGCAACTCAAGAAAGAGACCACTTAGCATCTTAGCCTTTCAAACCACTTCACTAATCACCTCACAATCACTAAACTAAGAGGTTTTATGGAAAAGATTCAAGATTAATCGGTTGGAATTGAAGATTGAACAAGATTGGAGGTAAGAAATTGGAGAGCTTTCTTTTCTTTTTCCCTTAGGGAGGGCCAGCCAAAGCTTGCAAAATTAAGGATGATTTTTGGGTCATTTTTGCTTAAATTGGTAAAGTGGTGAATAGTGGTCAAAGCAAGAATTAATCTCCAAGTGACACTTGTCACCTCATTTAATACAACTCTATCCTTTTGTCTCTCCAATGATAATCCATCTAGGTAACTTCTAATTATCTCTTAACACCTGATAAAATAAACCCGGTATCCAACACTTAACTTAATTGGCCGAATTTTACCGAACTTTCCGCACTAGCGGGTCCCACGTCCGGTATACACTCTTAATTTCTCAAAAACTAACCGATACTAGAACAATCATTTTAAAACTATATTTACTCATAAAATTTATTTTCAAAATGTTGCGAATAAAGAAAATATGGAAAAATGTGCAATTAAAAGAAATTAAAACCTAGAAATTAAGAAAATTACGGGTCCTCACAGAGGAGCTCCAGAGGACTAGGGCTCGACTCACTAGGTTAGGTGAGGAGATCCGTGATCGGATTTCTGGGATCCTGACTGATGCCACTGAGATGATAGATAGGGTGATGGATATTGTCCAGAGCTCGGTTCAGGAGGAGGATCCTGAGGAGGAGATTCCCCCTGGTAGTCCTACTGTGGACTAGGTCTAGAGCGATTGACCTTTTGACCCTTTTGACTGGTATAGTTAGGATTAGTTGGGGTGATGCAAGTGCTGAGACCATTGTATTTTGCATAACTGTGTGGCCTACTTTTGAGGCACTTGATTCTGTTTTAGTCTTATATGACTGAAAGTACTCTTGTGGCACCTGTGTGCTATATTTTTGTGATTTCCCCCATGACTTGCTAATTGTATGGATCTTGACATGCTAATGAATGTAAATTATTGTTATTTTTAATGCTTTCGTGATTGGTTATTGTTTTAAGTATTTTCTTGCGTAATTGATTCATTTCTTACACTAGGCATACCTAGGATAATGGAAGGGTGAATGAGTGGTCGAGGCCATGAGCGAGGGGCTAGACAGACCCAACCTCATGGAGATGAACAGAGATCGGCAACTGGACCGACCCAGAGACAAGAAAATAGTGAGGGTAATCAAGTGGCTACTGCCATTAATAGGATGACTGATATCCTAGAGCGTTTGGCTGATAGACAAGGTCCTGGACCACTTAACCAACCTGGGGGACAGGATAGAGGAGAGGATAGAGCCTTAGAAAGGTTTTTGAATTTTAATCCGCCTAAGTTTATTGGTGAACCCGATCCTGAGGTAGCGGAGAATTGGTTTGAGAGAATGACCAATATATTCGCCGACCTAGACTATACCGAGAATAGGCGAGTGAATTTTGCTGCGTTCCAATTTGAAGGAGTGGCACATGCTTGTTGGGATATGATAAGGGGAAAGTGGGAGAGAACCCAAACCCCTTGGACTTGGGAGAATTTTATGAGGGAATTTAATGAAAAGTTTCTTCCGCCCTTAATCCAAGAAAAGAAGGAGGATGAGTTTATCAAATTGAAACAAGGAACCCTTAGTGTAGCGGAGTATGAAGGGAAATTTACTAAACTTTCCAAGTACGCTCCTAAATTGGTGATTAATGAACGAAGGAGGATCAGACGATTCATACAGGGGCTTAATGTGAAAATCCAGGAGGGCTTGCTCGCAGCCCAAATCTCTACATTTACTGAGGCACTAGAGAAAGCTCAAAGGGTTGAGAGTGCGAGAATGCAAGTAAAGGACTTTCACAATAGGAAGAGGAACTTTTCTAGTCATACTTCTGCACAGACTAGTAAGAATACTCAGCCTTCCAAAATTGGAAGAGGAATGGGAGGAACAAGGACTGCTGGAGCTTCTAGGGGAACTTTATCCAGAGGAGGTCGTAGTGGGCCGCTTCAAGCTACGGGAGTGCCTTCTAATGGTTCGGTAGTGACCCCTCAAGTTACTTATAGGTACTATGGTAAACCCAACCATTCTGAGAATGACTGTTGGAAGAAGTCTGGAAAATGCCTATTTTGTGGTAGCGCTGAACACCAAGTCGCGAGTTGTCCGAAGGCGCCAAAAATAGGAGATAATACTTAAAGGCCAGAAAAGTCAACTTCAAAGCAGACCAGTGCTGGAGGAAGCCGACCAAAGGTACCGGTTAGGGTTTATGCACTGAATCATCAACAGATACCTGATGCGACTGAGGTGGTTGAAGGTACGGTTCCTATCTTCCACCGTTTAGCTAAAATTTTAATTGATCCGGGTGCAACACATTCTTTTGTAAACCCTAATTTCATAAGCGGAATAGATTTGAAGGCAATTAAATTACCTTATGACTTGGAGGTTAGAACGCCTACTAGGGACCAAAGTCTAATTGCTAATTTGGTATAAAGAAATTGTGAGATCTAGGTTGGAGAACGTAAATTACTGGCCAATTTGATAGGTTTAGCAATTAAGGGGTATGATGTGATCTTAGAAATAAATTGGTTAGCCTGTTACAATGCCCAGTTGAATTGTAAGACGAAGATAGTAGAATTGTGTATTTCGGGAGAGGCAACCCTGAAATTGGATGTAAGGGGTAGATTAGCCTCATCTGCACTTGTCTCAGGAATTCGAGTTAGGGGTAGACGATTTGTTAAAGATTTTAGTACCATTGCTGCACCTTTAACTGCTGTAATTAAGAAAATGAGCCATTTGTGTGGGGTGATGCTCAAGAACGTGCTTTCCAAATGCTTAAACACCAACTCACACACGTACCATTACTTGCATTACCATGCTTTGACAAGATGTTTGAAATCGAGTGTGATGCATCTGGGGTGGGTATAGAAGCTGTCTTAATGAAAGAGGGCAAACCAATTGCATACTTTAGTGAAAAACTCAATGGGGCAGCTTTGAATTATTCCACTTATGATAAAGAGTTGTACTCTTTGATTCGTGCTTTGGAGACTTGGCAACATTATTTCAGACCAAGGGAATTTGTCATACACACTGACCATGAATCGCTTAAGCACATTAAGTCACAACACAAGTTGAATAAGCGTCATGTTAGGTGGATTGCATTTATTGAAACATTTCCCTATGTGATTAAGTACAAAGTTGGGAAAACTAATGTTGTTGCTGATGCATTATCACGTCGTTACTCATTACTCACTCAACTTGATGCAAGGCTATTAGGGTTTGAGTTAGTTAAAGAGCTATACTCCAATGACCCAGATTTCTCAGGTATTTATGATTCTTGTGGTTCAGCAACTCAAGGTAAATTCTACATTCTCGATGGATTTCTTTTCTACCTCAATCGACTGTGTATACCTAACTGCTCTATTCGCTCTTTACTTGTTAGGGAAGCACACGGAGGTGGCTTGATGGGGCATTTTGGTGTGGCTAAAACCTTACTATCCTTCAAGAGCACTTCCACTGGCCAAGGATGAAGCGCGATGTGGAACGAATGGTGGCCAAGTGCATCACTTGCTACAAAGCTAAGTCCAAACTTCAACCCTATGGCCTCTATATTCCTTTACCTGTACCTAAGGAACCTTGGACCGACATTTCCACGGATTTTGTTTTGGGGTTACCTAGGTCAAAGCGGGGTAATGATAGCATCTTTATTATTGTTGATAGATTTTCAAAAATGCCACATTGTATACCATGTCACAAAACAGATGATGCATCTCATATTGTTGATTTGTTTTTCAAAAAAATCATTAGATTGCATGGCATGCCTAGGACAATTGTCTCTGATAGGGATGTTAAATTTTTGAGTTACTTTTGGAAAACTTTGTTGGGAAAATTGGGTACTATGTGACGCCCCGAAAAGTATAAGTGTGAGAACCCGGAAATTTTCTAATTTTCTAAGGTTTATTTTATTTAATCGCCCGCCTTTTCTGCATTTTCTTTATTAGAAAAATTTCCCAGATAAAGTTTATGAGCAAAGATAGTTTTAAAATGATTTTTCTAGTATCGGTTAGTTTTTGAGAAATTAAAAGCGTATTTTGGACGTGGGACCCGCTAGTGCGGTAAATGCATTATATTTTTGACAACTTGTTGGAATTTTGTATTAAGTGATATTATTGTATAAGGTGTTAAGATATTTGTATTGGAGAGACAAAAAGATAAGTTTTGAACCAAAAGGTGACAAGTGTCACCTTGTGATTTAATCTTGGACTTTGACCATTTGACTTTACCTTTACCTTTACCAAATAAATACCAAAAATTGACCAAAATAAGCTTCATTTTACAAGCTTCTTGGCCGAATGTTCTTGCTCAAGAAAGAAAGAAAAGCTCTCAATTTCTTCCTTCTATTTCTTGCTCAATCTTCAAATCCAACCAATAAAACTCCAAATCATTCCATAAAATCTCTTTGCTAAGTGGTCTTGAGGTGTTTTGTGGAGTTGTTTGGAAAGCTAAGGTGACTAGTTGCTCTATCTCTTGTATTGCTAAGGCGAGTTGTGAATGACCCCTCTCCTTGATCTAATGATGTTCAATTCATGATTAGTGGTGATATAAGGTGCAACTTTACGGATTATTTCTTGATTTTGGTTGAATTGGTGAAGTTTTATAATTTTTGGGGATTTTTCTGTTTTCATATGAATATGATTATGGGGTCATGTATGATGATTGGAAATGATGTTTAAGGACTCTAGGAGGTGGAAAAAGTGATTAATTACAATCAATTTCTGTTTTGGAAGAAATTTCAGAAAATCAGGTTTTGCGAAGGAGCATTCTGTCCGAATTTTTAGGTCCTATATAGAGGCCTAATTGGCCTTTTTCTTAAAACAAGAAAGTTGTAGGAAATGACATTTTAAAGGTACCTACAAAATTTCAGGTCAATCAGAGTAGCGTAGAGTGAGAAAAGTCAAAATTACTATTGCTGTTCTGGTTTACCCGAAATTGGGATTTGCGACTGTAATTGGTTGTTTTGGCTGGAATTGCTTCCGAATTGGTTGTTGAGGTCTTCTGATGAAATGTAGCTTCATATCCTAGCTACCATATACCTTTGGAATTTCTGCATTTGGACCTGTTTAGACTGAGTTGTACTGATTACAGCATAGTGTAATTTGTAAACCTGCAATTACGGTTCTGGTTTGGTATTTGGCATATATGACTTAGTTGTGCTGGGATTTGGACTGAGTGACCTTCTACATTGTTGTAGCCCTGGTTCTTAGCTTCGAAATGGTGGTTCTTGCACCTTCATCCGACCATCGTAGCGCCTTTGGTACCATTACCGCAAAATGACGTCAAAACTATTTTTCTGGTTTTGAGCTTAATTTTCATTTCCGGACTTTTCCCTAGCTTGACTTGTACTAGTACTACTTGGAGCTTGCTGAATGGTTATTGGATGAACTTGTTGTTGTGTGTGTACCTTTGGGTTGGAATGAGGAAATAATGAAGCCGTGATGGCCGGAAAAGTTAGCAAATTCAGGGGAAGTGCTGTCCGAACTTTTAAAGGACTTGTTTGCCTTGAGTTTGTAATCTAAGACTTGGATCTGAGCAAGGCAATGATATATGATGGATGGTTTCTGAGCCATGGAGGTGAGTGACCCTAAACTATTTCCAAAGTACTTGTGAAACGTTTCTTGCATTATTTACTTTTGAACTGTTTCCAAAGTTACTTCTGAACTGTTTCCAAAGTTACTTTTGAACTGTTTTCTTGCATATCATGCGTGCTTATATGAGAGCGTTCCTTGTTTGATATATTTCGTTGACTAATTGGCTTTTTATTATGGATTGATAATGTATTAAGTGCTTTCAATGATTGTTAAAATGAATTTTCTGGGCGGGTGTGTTCTTTATTGCACTCAACCTAAATAAATGTGAAATTTTCATGATTAATGATTAAATGCTACTTGCGCATGAATGTAAGAATTTTTGGGCTGAACTGGCCATTGCCCCTTGTTACCGGTCGTCTCGAGCCAGAAGCGGACTCGGTCGGGCGATTAGGGACCCGGGTGAACGTTTGGTATACTCGAGTATTACCTTTGTAGGTTGGTGGAGGTTGGTGGAAAATGATGCAATTTCAAATGAGAAAAAAAGAAAAGGAAATGACAGGAGAACGAACGTATCTTTTTCATGAATGTTACTATCGCTTTCCATTGTACATGTTTCCTGAATTATTGATACTCCATATTTAATGTTTTGTAAATGTCGTAATTGTTTCTGGACTTATCATTTGATTTATGACATCATTGAAAAGAAATATTGTTAAACCGATTTGATTACTGATTTTCTGGTTACTCGCTGAGCTTCTAGCTCACCCCAAAAATATTTTATTCCCCTCCACACGGCTCAAGGCGAAGGAAGGACTTGTAGTACTTGTGCATGTGTATAGATGGCCTATATTTTGTACAATTTGGATTTGGAATCATTTTATGTATAGTTGGAAATTGTTTCCGCTGCATTTGTGACATGTAATTATTGGAGACTTGGATGTATATTTGTGGACCGTGTGACATATATTTGAGGTTTATTCTTGTAATTCATTTGAGGACTTTAGTGAACGACTGAGTCCCGGCGAGAGTTGGGCAGGCGGCCCACCGAACCCTCTGGTTCGCCTTAGGGGGAGGTGGGGCCGTCACAGTTGGTATCAGAGCCATATGCCGACGGTTGGGACTCTACGTCCTTTTACTGGAAAAGCCCCGAGCCTCTCGTTCGTGATGAGTCACGAAGCGAAACTCTCCGTAGGGGATGCCCGCGTGCGGGTGGCAAGCTGATAGGTACCTTGTGATGTGACCCTGAGAACTGTCACAGTTGGTATCAGAGCTTAGGCTTCAGATCTCGGTAGTGTATCCTAGGCTTGAAGTTTAGGATGCCGGACTGTGGGTTTGGTTTGCAATATTAGTGATTCTTGCGGGGTATCTCGACTTGATTGGTACAAGATGGAATGTCGAGGACGACATTCTTTTAAGGAGGGGAAATTGTGACGCCCCGAAAAGTATAAGTGTGAGAACCCGGAAATTTTCTAATTTTCTAAGGTTTATTTTATTTAATCGCCCGCCTTTTCTGCATTTTCTTTATTAGAAAAATTCCCCAGATAAAGTTTATGAGCAAAGATAGTTTTAAAATGATTTTTCTAGTATCGGTTAGTTTTTGAGAAATTAAAAGCGTATTTTGGACGTGGGACCCGCTAGTGCGGTAAATGCATTATATTTTTGACAACTTGTTGGAATTTTGTATTAAGTGATATTATTGTATAAGGTGTTAAGATATTTGTATTGGAGAGACAAAAAGATAAGTTTTGAACCAAAAGGTGACAAGTGTCACCTTGTGATTTAATCTTGGACTTTGACCATTTGACTTTACCTTTACCTTTACCAAATAAATACCAAAAATTGACCAAAATAAGCTTCATTTTACAAGCTTCTTGGCCGAATGTTCTTGCTCAAGAAAGAAAGAAAAGCTCTCAATTTCTTCCTTCTATTTCTTGCTCAATCTTCAAATCCAACCAATAAAACTCCAAATCATTCCATAAAATCTCTTTGCTAAGTGGTCTTGAGGTGTTTTGTGGAGTTGTTTGGAAAGCTAAGGTGACTAGTTGCTCTATCTCTTGTATTGCTAAGGTGAGTTGTGAATGACCCCTCTCCTTGATCTAATGATGTTCAATTCATGATTAGTGGTGATATAAGGTGCAACTTTACGGATTATTTCTTGATTTTGGTTGAATTGGTGAAGTTTTATAATTTTTGGGGATTTTTCTGTTTTCATATGAATATGATTATGGGGTCATGTATGATGATTGGAAATGATGTTTAAGGACTCTAGGAGGTGGAAAAAGTGATTAATTACAATCAATTTCTGTTTTGGAAGAAATTTCAGAAAATCAGGTTTTGCGATGGAGCATTCTGTCCGAATTTTTAGGTCCTAGATAGAGGCCTAATTGGCCTTTGCTTAAAACATGAAAGTTGTAGGGAATGACATTTTAAAGGTTCCTACCAAATTTCAGGTCAATCGGAGTAGCGTAGAGTGAGAAAAGTAGAAATTACTATTGCTGTTCTGGTTTACCCGAAATTGGGATTTGCGACTGTAATTGGTTGTTTTGGCTGGAATTGCTTCCGAATTGGTTGTTGAGGTCTTCTGATGAAATGTATCTTGATGTCCTAGCTACCATATGCCTTTGGAATTTCTGAATTTGGACCTGTTTAGACTGAGTTGTACTGATTACAGCATAGTGTAATTTGTAAACCTGCAATTACGGTTCTGGTTTGGTATTTGGCATATATGACTTAGTTGTGCTGGGATTTGGACTGAGTGACCTTCTATATTGTTGTAGCCCTGGTTCTTAGCTTCGAAATGGTGGGTCTTGTACCTTCATCTGACCATCGTAGCGCCTTTGGTACCATTACCGTAAAATGACGTCAAAACTATTTTTCTGGTTTTGAGCTTAATTTTCATTTCCGGACTTTTCCCTAGCTTGACTTGTACTAGTACTACTTGGAGCTTGCTGAATGGTTATTGGATGAACTTGTTGTTGTGTGTGTACCTTTGGGTTGGAATGAGGAAATAATGAAGCCGTGATGGCCGGAAAAGTTAGCAAATTCAGGGGAAGTGCTGTCCGAACTTTTAAAGGACTTGTTTGCCTTGAGTTTGTAATCTAAGACTTGGATTTGAGCAAGGCAATGATATATGATGGATGGTTTCTGAGCCATGGAGGTGAGTGACCCTAAACTATTTCCAAAGTACTTGTGAAACGTTTCTTGCATTATTTACTTTTGAACTGTTTCCAAAGTTACTTCTGAACTGTTTCCAAAGTTACTTTTGAACTGTTTTCTTGCATATCATGAGTGCTTATATGAGAGCGTTCCTTGTTTGATATATTTCCTTGACTAATTGGCTTGTTATTATGGGAATTGTTTCCGCTGCATTTGTGACATGTAATTATTGGAGACTTGGATGTATATTTGTGGACCATGTGACGTATGTTTGAGGTTTATTCTTGTAATTCATTTGAGGACTTTAGTGAACGACTGAGTCCCGGCGAGAGCTGGGCAGGCGGCCCGCCGAACCCTCTGGTTCGCCTTAGGGGGAGGTGGGGCTGTCACATACTAAATTACTCTTTTCTACTACTAGTCAGCCACAAATTGATAGCCAAACTGAGGTCATCAACTGCACATTGTCTACACTCTTACGTGCAATCATTAGGAAAAATATTCGAACTAGGGAAGAGTGTTTACCCCATGTTGAGTTCACATACAACCGTATGGTGCATAGTTCTACTCATTTCTCACCATTTGAAATAGTCTATGATTTTTACCCTTTAACACGACTAGACTTATCACCTTTACCTTCTTCTGAGCGCATTAACTTAGATGGTGTTAAACGAGCAGATTTTGTGAAGAAGTTGCATGAGCAGGTCCGCTTAAACATTGAGCGAAGAATGGATCAAGTGGTTCAAAGGGTTAACAAGGGACGCCATCGCGTGGTGTTTGAGCATGGAGATTGGGTGTGGTTGCATCTACGCAAGGAGAGGTTCCCAGTCTAAAGGCGCAATAAACTCCTTCCACGAGGAGATGGGCCATTTCAAGTCATCAAGCGCATCAATGACAATGCTTACAAGTTAGACCTCCCCGGTGAGTACAATGTAAGTGCAACATTCAATGTCTCTAATCTATCTCCTTTTCTTGCAGACGATGAAGTTGATTTGAGGACAAATCCTTTTCAAGAGGAGGGGGATGATACGAACCAAGAGACACCATTGAGCATAGTTCGAGTACCTCTAGGACCCGTGACGCGCGCACGTGCTAAGAAGATGCGAGAGGAACTCCAAGGACTTGTTCGTGAAGTGCAAAGCCAAGAAATTGTCCCCAAAGTCATTGAGGGACTTGAGCATGAAGTAATGAAGGTTGTTCATGTGGTTCAAATCAAGGAGGATGACAATTGAAGGCTTTCTAGTTTGACTATCTTGTTTAGCCGTTTAAGTAGTTGTTTGGAGTCTTATTTTGTCATTTCAATTCAAGGGCAAAGTCGGCCAGCTTGCAAGCTAGAAAGGGCCGACTCTAGTACCCCTAAATTGTAGGAGCCTTTTTCGTTTTATTTCCCTTAGGTCTAACCTTTCCATTAAACGTTAGGTTTTCCATTTGTGTGGCTATAAATAGGTTACCAAGGGTCATGCTTTATTCATTCAATCATTCAATTAATACAACACAAATTGAAAGTTTCTTGGTTTCTCCAAGGCTTCTTGAATACCTTAGAATTTCTCTAGGTGTTCGTGACTTATCAATCTAGAATCACACTAGATTGTGGCGTCCTCTACTTTTACATCAAGGTTCGTTAACCACGTGATTAACGGGTTGAGATCATCCGCTCCAAGTTTGGTATCCTCTTGTCAATCCTGAGTCTAATCTCTTACGGGTTTTGTGACAATGGTTGGCGACGTTCGTATCAAAAGTAATTCTGGGGAATATCGTCATGAAATCCACTTTGTTGGAACGTATCAAGGAGACTCAGGGAAGGAACCCTAAAGTGCAAAAGTGGTTGGAAAAGTCAAAAAGGGAGAAAAGTCAGATTTTAACTTGGGAGTGAATGGTGTATTGAGTTTTCGGAATCGGATGGTAGTGCCAAAGGACGAAGGGCTTAAGAAGGAAATTTTGGAAGAAGCACACCGATCTAAGTACACGGTACATCTTGGAGGGAATAAATTGTACCAAGACTTGAAGAGTTTGTACTAGTGGGAGAACATGAAGAAGGAAATTGCTCAATTTGTCCAAACCTGTTTGTTATGTCAACAGGTTAAAGTCGAACATCAGAAACCATCCGATATTTTGCAACCTTTAGAAATACTCGAGTGAAAATGGAAAAATATCACCATGAATTTTGTATCTGGATTACCTAGGACACAAAGGGGTCACGATGCCATTTGGGTAATAGTGGATAGGCTGACCAAATCGACTCACTTTTTGCCGATTAGTATGAAATACCCGTTGGAGAAGTTAGCTAAGTTACACCTAGATGAGATTATAAGGCTGCATAGGATACCTGTAAGTATTGTGCCCGATCGAGACCATAGGTTTGTCTCGCGGTTCTGGCAAAAGATGCAAGAAGTGTTGGGGACTAAATTAAATTTTAGCACTACTTACCATCCCCAGACAGATAGACAGTCTGAGAGGATGATTCAGACGCTCGAGGACATGTTAAGAACTTGAACTTTGGATTTTGGGGAGAGTTGGAGTAAGTATCTGACTTTAGTGGATTTGCCTATAATAATAGTTTTCATTCTTCCATTCAAATGGTGCCGTACGAAGCACTTTATGGTCGGAAGTGTAGGTCTCCTATTTGTCGGGATGAAATAGGTGAATGAAAAATGTTGAACCCTACTACAGCGCCTTGGATTGAGGAGGCGAACGAAAAAGTGAAGCTGATACACCAGAGGATTCAAACAGCACTGTAGACACCAAATTTTTGGTTTTTGAACTTTATTTATTTAATTAATTCAATTTTTATTTTATTTGTTTCGATTTTAGGTTTTTTTATTTTTATTTTTATTTTATTTATTTTATTTTATTTAAGGTTAAATTTGTTTTTTATCCACTAAATTTCAAAAAAAAAAGAGGAAAAAAGAAAAGCAAAAAAAAATGACAAGTGGGGAGGCATGCATTAGGACAAGTGTCCCTTTTATATTTTGGACAACACAATACCTAAGGGGTGAGGTGTTGAGACCCTTATTTAGTATAGGGATTTTCTAGAAAAAGACAGTAACGGAAGAGAAAAAAGGGGCTAAGCTGCGAGAAAAAAAAGGGGGGAGAGATAGAAAGGTAGCTACGGCTGAGGAAGCCTGAAGAAAAAGGGAGAAACATAAGGGGAACGGTGAAGGAAAAGAGAGAACTTTGAGGGGGTTTTCGGAGACGGCTGGAGAGGAGGTGAGATAGAGAGAGCTGGGGTTTGAGAGAAGAGAAGGAAAACTGAGGGAAGAGGCGGCTAGGGTTTTTGGGGCAAGAAAGCTTCGGGAAAGAAAAGAAAAGGGAGAGCGGCGAGCATGAGAAGAAAAGCTTCGAGAGAAGAACCGAGGGTTTAGGAAAAGGAAATCTAGGAAAGGAAAAACGCAGAGTGGCCGCAGCATCAGAGGATATCCACACAAGACCGAAACTTCCGTCGGCTCCAAGTGAAAAGAGGAGATCGCTACGTTGGTGAAGGAAGCTTGTATGACTGTGGAACCCGACTGGCCTAGGTTCTTTGCCAAGCTCTGCGAGAAAAGGAACATCGAGGATCATATTGTCGAAATTGGCTTTGGTGGTGGCGCTGCCATTTCTGTTGCTGCTTTCCTCCTATGGCCGTTGCACCTGTTGCTGAGGGTACAGGTTTAAGGGCAGTGGAACAGGTAACTTTCCACCCTGTTTTCTGGTTCATTTCTATCGTTAAGTGGAACCCAACCTACTAAGCTGAAACTGGGTTTGGTTTGTGAGAGCCTGTAATTTTTGTTTTTAAAGTACTAAGTTTTATTTTTCTTTTAATTGCACGTTTTTCCACATTTTATTGATTTGAAAAATTGTGAAAATATTTTTTATGAGTAAATAGAGTTTTTAGGTGATTTTTCTAGTATCGGATAGTTTTTGAAAAATTTAGAACGTATAACGGACGTGGGACCCGCTAATGCGAAAAGTTTGGAAAAATTCGGCCAGTTAGGTTAAGTTTTGGATACTGGGTTTAATTTACCGGGTGTTATGAGATATTTAGAGGTACCAAGTGCATAGGTGTGAGAAAGACAAAAACAAGTTAGGCATGAATTAATGAGCGGGACATGTGTCACCATATGATTAAATCTTGTTTTGACTTACTATTCAACCTTTTACCAATTACTAAATAAAACCAAAAATTGACCAAATATCTTCCATTTTTCTTCAAGCTTGGCCGAATTTCTCTCTAGGAAAGGAAGAAAGAAAACCTCTTCAACTTCTTGATTCTCTCTTGCTCAAATCCAAGAATTCAACCATCTAAACTTGTTTTTGTTCCATAGAAACACTTAAGGGAGTGATAGTGAGTTGTTTTGTGGAGTTATTTGGAAAGCTAAGAAGACCAATAACTCTCTCTCTCTTGTTTCTAAGGTAAGTTGTGAAGAACCACTTTCCTTCCTTGATTGATGCTTAAATCATGCTTAGTGGTAGTATGAGATGCCATTTTATGGATTATATTTTGAGTTGTGGTTGAATTGATGAACTTTTATATTTTTTGGGGATTTTTCTGTTTTAATATAAGCATGATTGTGTGGCTATCTATGATGATTGGAAATGGTCTATAATGACTTAAAGAGGTGGGAAAAGTGATTAATTGCAACCAATTTCTGTTTTGGAAGAAAATTGAAAAACCTAGGGTTCTTAAGGGAGCATTCTGTCCGAATTTTTAGGTCCTAGATAGATGCCGAATTGGCCTTAGCTCAAAACATGAAAGTTGTAGGGAATGACATTTTAGAGGTGTCTACAAAAGTTTAGGTCAATCGGAGTAGTGTAAAATGAGAAAAGTCGAAATTACTATTGCTGTTCTGGTTTTACCCGAAATTGAGAACTGCGCCTGTAATTGGTTGTTTTGCCTGGAATTGCTTCCGAATTGGTTGTTGAGACCTTCTGATGAAATTTAGCCCTGTTTCTTAGATTTTAGCTGGTTTTTGAATTTCTGTATTTGGACTTGTAGAGCCTGAGTTATGATGTTTCCGCTAGAATGCATTTTGGTGAATCTGTTTTACGTTGTTGATGTAGTATCTTGCATTTTTGACCTGTTTGCACTCAAAACTGGGTTGAGTGACCTTCTGTGATGTTGTAGCCCTGTCTTTTAGCTTTGAGATGGTGGATATTGCACCCTCATCCGATAAGCGTAGTGGAATTGGTGCCATTACCGCAAAATGAGGACAAAAACTATTTTTTTCAGGGCCAAAGCTAGTTACATTTTCGAAATTTCTGGTTTCCTCTAATGCTTATATATGCTTATGGAACCCTATTGTGATCGTGTTGGCATCGATTTATGACTTGTAATTGAGTCTTCTTGTGCTTATTGGAATATTCTAGGGCTTGACTTTTATTTCCGGTCATTTTCCTAGCTAACTTTTGTACTTGGATAACCTTGAGCCTATTGAACGGTTGTGGTGATGAATGTATATTGAGTATGACTTTGGGAGTTGATTGAGGAAAATAATGAAGCCGTGATGGCTGGAAAAGTAAGAAATTTAGGGGAAGTGCTGTCCAATTTTTCTAGGCTATTGGTTCCTTTAAGTTTGAATTGGCTTGTGATAGAAATGAAGGGCTTTTGGGTTGTTGAACCTTGGTCTTCATGTCACCTTTTTATTCCCAAAAATCATGTTTTGTACCCTTGCATTAGTAATTATTTGGCGAGGCATACGACTAGTAGTCGAGCCTCACATGTGTATTTTGTTTACTCGAATCTGGATGTGAAACCTTCAATTGGTTTACTTTGATTATTTTAGGGTTTCTTGGCGATTAAAGCCAATCCGAAGTGAAAAACTTTTGAGGTATCTGTACTTGAACCGGTGAGTGTACCACTTCCCTCCATTGCTGTTTAACTTGATTTCTGCTCTGCAATCTGTTTAATTTGTTTGAGACGAGGGTGTACTTTATCACACTCGTTCTTTTGTCTGTTCATATGCCAATTTTGGTGTCAATCTGAATCTGTATCTGTATCTGATATCTGTATCTGTATCTGTATCTGTATCTGTTCGGACGTCGTTTGGAAACTTATAACCAACGACCTTTCTATGACCTATGAGCTCAAATCCTGTGGCTAAGTTATTCGAGTCGGGCCGGCAAGGGCCTGGACGGTTAGATAACGAACCACGGTAGTCTGTTTTGGGATCTTTGGGTATTGAGACCCTTGATTCCGGGTATACTCGAGTATTACCATTTCTGTTTCTGTAAGGTGAGCGGGCCCGGTAAAGGGGTGTTTGGTGGACGGAATTTGGTGTAAAGTGGGGTCTACGGACGCGTTGGTTCTATATACGTTGACGGAGAGTCAACCGGCTTGGATCAAGTACTGCGCTGGAAAACTGGCTCCTGAGAGCTGTGACGCCCCGAAAAAAAATGAGTTTGAGAACCCGGAAATTTTCTAATTTTCTAGTGTTTATTTTATTTAATCGCCCGCCTTTTCTACATTTTCTTTATTAGAAAAATTCCCCATATAAAGTTTATGAGCAAAGATAGTTTGAAAATGATTTTTCTAGTATCGGTTAGTTTTTGAGAAATTAAAAGCGTATTTTGAACGTGGGACCGGCAAGTGCGGTAAATGCATTATATTTTTGACAACTTGTTGGAATTTTGTATTAAGTGATATTATTTTACAAGGTGTTAAGATATTTGTATTATTGGAGAGACAAAAAGATAAGTTTTAAAACCAAAAAGTGACATGTGTCACCTTCTTATTCAAAGTTGGACTTTGACTAATTTGCATCACCTTTACTAAACCTCAAAAATTGACCAATTTCTCTGCATTTTAAGCTTGTCTTGGCCGAACCTCTTGGAGCAAAAATACAAGAAGAAAGCCTTCAACTCCAACTCCATTTCTTGCTCAATCTTGTGAATCAACCGTTAAACTTTCAAATTCCTCCACAAAAGTCACTTGATTAGGAAGATTGAAGGTAGTGGTGGAGTGATTAGAGAAGGCAAAGGACTAAGCCATCAACTTTCTTGATGTTTCAAGGTTCATGTCTAGCAATCCTTTCTTTGTTCTTGATTATGCTAAATTAGTGACTTGTGATGGCTAAAGAGATGGTTTGATGGATTATATCTTGAGTTGTGGTTGACTTGATGAAGTTTTATTATTTTTGGGGATTTTTCTGTTTTAATATAAGCATGGTTGTGTGGCTATCTATGATGATTGGAAATGGTATATAATGATTCTAGAAGGTGGAAAAAGTGGACAATTGCAATCAATTTCTGTTTTGGAAGAAATTTCAGAAAATTAGGTTTTGTGAAGGAACATTCTGCCCGAATTTTTAGCTCCTAGTTAGAGGCCGAATTGGCCTTGGCTTAAAACATGAAAGTTGTAGGGAATGATATTTTAGAGAGGTTATTAAATTTCAGGACAATCTGACAAGTGTAGAATTAGAAAAGTCGAAATTACTATTGCTGTTCTGGTTTTACCCGAATGTAAGAATTGCGCCTGTAATTGGTTGTTTTGGCTGGAATTGCTTCCGAATTGGTTGTTGAGGTCTTCTGATGAAATTTATCCCTGTTTCTTATCTTTCAGCTGGTTTTGGAATTTCTGGATTTGGACTTGGAGAGCCTGAGTTATGATATTTCTGCTAGAATGCGTTCTGTGAATCTATTTTTGTGATTCTGGAATAGTTTCTTGCATTTTTGACCTGGTTACACTCGAAACTGGGTTGAGTGACCTTCTGTAATATTGTAGCCCTGTCTTTTAGCTTCGAAACGGTGTATCTTGCACCTTCATCCGACAATCGTAGCCCCTTTGGTACCATTACCGCAAAATGACGTCAAAACTGTTTTTCTGGTTTTGAGCTTAACTTTCATTTCCGGACTTTTCCCTAGTTTGACTTGTACTAGTACTACTTGGAACTTGCTGAATGACTATTAGATGAACTTGTTGTTGTGTGTGTACCTTTGGGACTGGCTGAGGAAATAATGAAGCCTTGATGGCTGGAAAAGTAAAGAAATTTTGGGGAAGTGCTGTCCGAACTTTGAAGGGATTTGTTTGCATTGAGTTTGTGATCTAAGACTCGGATTTGAGCAAGGCAATGATATATGATGGATGGTTTCTGAGCCATGGAGGTGAGTGACCCTAAACTATTTCCAAAGTACTTGTGAAATGTTTCTTACATTATTTACTTTTGAACTGTTTCCAAAGCTACTTTTGAATTGTTTTCTTACATATCATGCGTGCTTGCATATCAGTGTCTTGTTATTATTGATTTTTCTTTCAATGATTGTTAAAACGAGCTTTCTAGACGAGTGTGTATTTTATCGCACTCGACCTAAATCAATGTGAAAATTTCATGATAAATGATTAAATGCTACTTGCGCATGAATGTAAGCCTTTTGGGCTGAACTGGCCATTGCCCCTTGTTACCGGTCGTCTCGAGCCAGAAGCGGACTCGGTCGGGCGACTAGGAAATTGGGTGAACGTTTCGGTATACTCGAGTATTACCTTGTAGGTTGGTGGAGCCTGGCCAAAAGCCAGGGACGGGGTGAATGAATGAACGAATGAAATCAAATGCAATGAAATGATAGGAGAACGAACGTATCCTTTTCATGAATGTTACTATCGCTTTCTATTGTAAATATTTCTTGAATTATTGATAATCCATATTGAAATGACATCATTGAAATGAACTATTGTTAAACAGATTTGATTACTGATTTTTCCGGTTACTCGCTGAGCTTCTAGCTCACCCCAAAAATGTTTTATTCCCCTCCACAGGGCTCAAGACGAAAGAAGGGCTTGTAGTGTTTATTCATGGATTATTTCATGTATGGAGTGAACGTGGATTTCCTTTTGTGTAATCATTCATATTGGGATTGTATTGAACGTTTAGAATTGCTTGGATGTGTAATAGGCTAGTTTTGGACTTCCACCTGTATAATAGTTGTGATCAAGGATCAGAGTGGCGCTGCGGAAGCGTGGACGCTTCGCTTTTGATATGTAAAGTTTGGGAACCTTTGATGTATATTTGATATATATATCTTGAAATTCAATTGAGGTTTGTAGTGAACGACTGAGTCCCGGCGAGAGCCGGGCAGGCGGCCCGCCGAACCCTCTGGTTCGCCTTAGGGGGAGGTGGGGTCGTCACAAGAGCCACCTGTATCCTTCCTATTTGAGTACTTGTGTTTACCTGTCTTACTTTATAGCGGCATGTGTATCTGATTTGTATAACGTGAAATGCCATGATTTTTCTGCTACATGTTTGGTACCTCATTGGGCGTAAGCTCACCCCCTCCTCGTTATCTTTGTTTTCCTTACAGGAACCTCTTTTGGAAATCATGATTTTGAGAAGCGAGTTGAGCTAGTTAGATATTCTTTTGCTCTTTTGTATAGCTCCTCGAGAATGAGCAAACCCTAAATGTATTTCGTTTCACTGGTTCCATTTGAATTGTAAACCTAGTGACATGTATATATGAAAGCGTTTTCTCCATGTTTAAGCTTGGCGGTCTTCAATCGATCATTTCTTTTGGGTTCTCTCGCGTAATATCGGATTTGTGTGATTCGACTCCGTAGTCCTGGCGAGAGTTGGGCAGGCGGTCCGCTGAACCCTTTGGTTCGCCTTAGGGTGAGGTGGGGCTGTCACAGGTGGTATCAGAGCCTGCTTTGCGTGGTCTCTGCGCGGAGTGAGCCTGGACTAAGTAGTGGATAGGTATGAGGGATTAAGTGCTCGTTCGAGCCTAAGCTCTGAATTGTGAATGTTATAGGATTTAAATTTTCTTGTGGTATTTGAGGACCATAGATAGGTATGTCGGGTAGGAATGTCGATTGTAGATGGTTTACTCTTGGGACTGGCCAGCTCGAGATGTGAACTATCTTATTTCGGATTCTTGTGCCCGAATACTCCAGAATTGAGGCGATGCAAGCTACTGGGTACTTGAGACCTGTATTTTGGGAACATGAACTGGTTTTATTTGGCTAGAATGAGACAGGAGGTCAAGGGACAGCTAGGTTGGTTGATAAGTGACGTGAGAGACCGGACGGGGTTATTTGACTGCGACCGGGATGATATCGCCTTTACTTTTGATTTCTTCTTTTACCGTTATGACATGACATTGGTTTGAGTATTCATGCATATGATTATTTGTCTAATATGACATGTATTGGTGTATTGGAATGTCTACCATCTTGATACATGGTGTGTTATACGTGTATATGTCTTTGGTGTAATTGGTGTGCTAGAATTCGATTACTTTTGTCATTTTACTATATTTATTCGTTGAATTACCTTGGGGGGGGAAAAAAAGAGGGAAAAATATATATATATATATATATATATGTGTGTAAGGAAGATGCAGTCATGGACGTGGTCGTGGCCGTGGAACTAAGCGAGGCCAAGAATCAAGAGAAGAAAAGGGAAACAATAGCTGGACAAGGACCGAGAGTGCCACTTGTACTTAGGAATGTATTATGACCCATTGTTTTGCCCGACAGGCTAGCATCCGAGTTCCAGCAACTCTGTAAGATGACACATTGGATTGATCCGTATTGGGAAATTGCGGTTCTCCGAGACGAAATAGAGGTTCAAAGGAGGCTGACCGCGTACTGGGAAGGGCGATGGAAGCAAGAGTATTCGGAGAAACTTGAGCTCTTACACCAAAACATGGAGTTAAAGAGGAAATACGAAGAGATTTCCAAGGAGACTGTAGCAATGGCACAAAGCAATACTTCTATGGGGGTTCCAGAGGAAGCTCAAAAGATAGGAATTGTAAGGCCACAACTGAAGATCTTCCATGTAAAGAAAAAGGGTAAAGCTGGTAGATCACTTGCTAAGAAGGGCCGTGGAGCTGGTGGTGTGACAATTTGTGGTTATTGTACAAAATCCAATCATATTGAAGTGGATTGTTGGAAAAAGGGAAGGAGATGTCTGCGCTGTGGAAGCGCCGAGCATCTGATTGTTAATTGCCCGGGGTTTATTGCACGAAAAGAAAGGAACCAGCAGCCAACCAAGACCGACCCTGGACCGTCAAGTGGAGAAGGGACTAAAATGAAGAACCTCGTTTCTACTGACTCTAAAGACGAAGAAGGTACAAGCCATTGGTTACTTTAAATTTTGAAGGTAAAATTTCGAGGACGAAATTTCCTTAAGGGGGAGAGAGTGTGAGAGCCTGTAATTTTTGTTTTTAAAGAACTAAGTTTTATTTTTCTTTTAATTGCACGTTTTTCCACATTTTATTGATTTGAAAAATTGTGAAAATAATTTTTATGAGTAAATAGAGTTTTTAGGTGATTTTTCTAGTATCGGATAGTTTTTGAAAAATTTAGAACGTATAACGGACGTGGGACCCGCTAATGCGAAAAGTTCGGAAAAATTCGGCCAGTTAGGTTAAGTTTTGGATACTGGGTTTAATTTACCGGGTGTTATGAGATATTTAGAGGTACCAAGTGCATAGGTGTGAGAAAGACAAAAACAAGTTAGGCATGAATTAATGAGCGGGACATGTGTCACCATATGATTAAATCTTGTTTTGACTTACTATTCAACCTTTTACCAATTACTAAATAAAACCAAAAATTGACCAAATATCTTCCATTTTTCTTCAAGCTTGGCCGAATTTCTCTCTAGGAAAGGAAGAAAGAAAACCTCTTCAACTTCTTGATTCTCTCTTGGTCAAATCCAAGAATTCGACCATCTAAACTTGTTTTTGTTCCATAGAAACACTTAAGGGAGTGATAGTGAGTTGTTTTGTGGTGTTATTTGGAAAGCTAAGAAGACCAATAACTCTCTCTCTCTTGTTTCTAAGGTAAGTTGTGAAGAACCACTTTCCTTCCTTAATTGATGCTTAAATCATGCTTAGTGGTAGTATGAGATGCCATTTTATGGATTATATTTTGAGTTGTGGTTGAATTGATGAACTTTTACATTTTTTGGGGATTTTTCTGTTTTAATATAAGCATGATTGTGTGGCTATCTATGATGATTGGAAATGGTCTATAATGACTTAAAGAGGTGGGAAAAGTGATTAATTGCAACCAATTTCTGTTTTGGAAGAAAATTGAAAAACCTAGGGTTCTTAAGGGAGCATTCTGTCCGAATTTTTAGGTCCTAGATAGAGGCCGAATTGGCCTTAGCTCAAAACATGAAAGTTGTAGGGAATGACATTTTAGAGGTGCCTACAAAATTTCCGGTCAATCGGAGTAGTTTAGAATGAGACAAATCGAAATTACTATTGCTGTTCTGGTTTTACCCGAAATTGAGAACAGTGCCTGTAATTGGTTGTTTTTCCTGGAATTGCTTCTGAATTGGTTGTTGAGGCCTTATGATGAAATTTAGCTCTGTTTCTTAACTTTCAGCTGGTTTTTGAATTTCTGGATTTGGACTTGTAGAGCCTGAGTTATGATGTTTCCGCTAGAATGCATTTTGGTGAATCTGTTTTACGTTGTTGATGTAGTATCTTGCATTTTTGACCTGTTTGCACTCAAAACTGGGTTGAGTGACCTTCTGTGATGTTGTAGCCCTGTATTTTAGCTTCGATATGGTGGGTCTTGCACCCTCATCCGATAAGCGTAGTGGAATTGGTGCCATTACCGCAAAATGAGGAGAAAAACTGTTTTTTTCAGGGCCAAAGCTAGTTACATTTCCAAAATTTCTGGTTTCCTCTAATGCTTATATATTCTTATGGAACCCTATTGTGATCGTGTTGGCATCGGTTTATGACTTGTAATCGAGTCTTCTTGTGCTTATTGGAATGTTCTAGGGCTTGACTTTTATTTCCGGTCATTTTCCTAGCAAACTTTTGTACTTGGATAACCTTGAGCCTATTGAACGGCTGTGGTGATGAATGTATATTGAGTATGACTTTGGGAGTTGATTGAGGAAAATAATGAAGCCGTGATGACTGGAAAAGTAAGAAATTTAGGGGAAGTGCTGTCCAATTTTTCTAGGCTATTGGTTCCTTTAAGTTTGAATTGGCTTGTGATAGAAATGAAGGGCTTTTGGGTTGTTGAACCTAGGTCTTCATGTCACCTTTTTATTCCCAAAAATCATGTATTGTACCCTTGCATTAGTAATTATTTGGCGAGGCATACGACTAGTAGTCGAGCCTCACATGTGTATTTTGTTTACTCGAATCTGGATGTGAAACCTTCAATTGGTTTACTTTGATTATTTTAGGGTTTCTTGGCGATTAAAGCCAATCCGAAGTGAAAAACTTTTGAGGTATCTGTACTTGAACCGGTGAGTGTACCACTCCCCTCCATTGCTATTTAACTTGATTTCTGCTTTGCAATCTGTTTAATTTGTTTGAGACGAGGGTGTACTTTATCACACTCGTTCTCTTGTCTGTTCATATGCCAATTTTGGTGTCAATCTGAATCTGTATCTGTATCTGATATCTGTATCTGTATCTGTTCGGACGTCGTTTGGAAACTTATAACCAACGACCTTTCTATGACCTATGAGCTCAAATCCTGTGGCTAAGTTATTCGAGTCGGGCCGGAAGGGGCCTGGACGGTTAGATAACGAACCACGGTAGTCTGTTTTGGGATCTTTGGGTATTGAGACCCTTGATTCCGGGTATACTCGAGTATTACCATTTTTGTTTCTGTAAGGTGAGCGGGCCAGGTAAAGGGGTGTTTGGTGGACGGAATTTGGTGTAAAGTGGGGTCTACGGACGCGTTGGTTCTATATACGTTGACAGAGAGTCAACCGGCTTGGATCAAGTACTGCGCTGGAAAACTGGCTCCTGAGAGCCACCTGTATCCTTCCTATTTGAGTCCTTGTGTTTACCTGTCTTACTTTATAACGGCACGTGTATCTGATTTGTATAACGTGAAATGCCATGATTTTTCTGCTACATGTTTGGTACCTCATTGGGCGTAAGCTCACCCCCTCCTCGTTATCTTTGTTTTCCTTACAGGAACCTCTTTTGGAAATCATGATTTTGAGAAGCGAGTTGAGCTAGTTAGATATTCTTTTGCTCTTTTGTATAGCTCCTCGAGAATGAGCAAACCCTAAATGTATTTCGTTTCACTGGTTCCATTTGAATTGTAAACCTAGTGACATGTATATATGAAAGCGTTTTCTCCATGTTTAAGCTTGGCGGTCTTCAATCGCTCATTTCTTTTGGGTTCTCTCGCGTAATATCGGATTTGTGTGATTCGACTCCGTAGTCCTGGCGAGAGCTGGGCAGGCGGTCCGCTGAACCCTTTGGTTCGCCTTAGGGTGAGGTGGGGCTGTCACATGGTTCATTTGCTGGGTCTCTGCTAAATTAATATGCATTAACCTTGCGTCTGATTTGGCTAAAACTGGAGCTTCGATTTGGTTGAAGCTTTGGTTTGGTTTGTTTTAGTTTGGGGTTTGTTTGCATATTGATTGATGAGCTTGCTAGTCTTGGTTTTAAAAGTGAAAATCTGTCCGATGTTCAATGCTGTGAAAATGAGAATGAATGTGTGCATGTGTTTGGCTAGAAATGTTTCGGCTCCTCCTCATTTCATGGTTTGGACTTTGATGAATCTGGTTTCATCATTGTCTCATGGCCAAAGGGGAGGATAGGATGTACAAGAACGAATTCTTTTTCCATTTTTCTTCGTTACTTTCTTCTTGCTGCCATTTCCATTCATTTTTGTTTCTTGCGCTTGTTTCTTTAGGACTCGTTTCTTCTTTCTCAAAGGAGGGGAAACATTGTTGTTTAATGTTTTATACCAGGATAGGAATGATTTAACATGGGTTTTGCTCCTTCAAAATAATGTTTTGATCTCATGGCTCGGCAAACCCATTTTATGATACTTGCTAGGCTTGATGCAAACTCATTTTCACAGATTGTTGATGCTTGTTGTTGGGATCTTTGGATAGATAAATTTTGTTGAAAATTGTTGAGAAAATGGGATGAAGTTTAGTGCTAATTGGTTGGACAAATTTATGGTTTGTTTTTGTGAGTTTGCAAATGATTTGATGCTAGATAGAGTTGCAGAAAGCTATGGAATATGAATTGCAGAAAGTCTCTTTGGCTGCTGCATTTTTTTTTTAGCAGAAAGCTTTGCCTGAATTCTTGTTTGCATAAAGATCCTCAGTGTTCCTGATTTTGTCATTCCCTTGCATACATGATAAGAACTTGAGGTTGGTTTTCGGTTTGAGAGGCTTGAGCGAATCTGCCATGCGATAATGCTGAAGTTTAAAACCATTTTTGCATGAAAGTCTCTTTGGTATTGATTTAATTCCCTAATCCTTGCTTGTTTGAATGTTTAAGTTATGTATCTTAGTGCTTAGTTCAAAGTTTGGAGGTTTGGTTTAAAAAGTTTTGATCAAATTTGATGTTCAAATCTGAAGTATCCGTTGGAAACAAGGTTGCAGCAGTTTTTCGTGTTATCAAAAGCTTCTCCAGGCCTTTTGCATGAAGTTTTTTTTAGTATTTGCATGATCTCTTTTCATGATTTTGCTTGTTTGGATGCCAAGATCATGTTTTTGTTTAAAGTATGAGATCAAATTTGAATTTAGTGTTGAAAGTGGGAAGGAAGTTGCAGCAGAAATGATAGAAGCAAAAAGAAGGAAATCGCTTCAGTTTTTTTTGCCGAGAGCACTTTCATTTGCATGCATGGATAACCTCTAAAAATTACACTTTGGCCCCCCAAGTCTCCCTGTGTTTCACTATGGCCCAAGCAATTGAAAAATTAATCAAAATTGATCCCTTAAACTTTCTTTTTCCTTTCAATTGGATCCTAATGTTGTGAATATGGACTGTTTAGTTATTTCAATGCTTTTAATGATTCAATTTCGTATTTATGTGATATTTTGTGATGCCTTAACCTTTTCTTTTATTTTGGAGGGTAAATAAATATTTTCATTACATTAAGGCTTCAAATCAAGGGAGGTACACCCTAATCCCTTATTTCTTACTTTATTTGATTCTACGTGCCCTATGTGACTTTACATGTTTGATTGCATGCCTCTTGAATGTTTTTATTTATTTCATTTATTTATTTTTTTTGCTTTATTGGCTTTAGTTTTGTATATTTATTTTAGTTTAATTTGTAATTATTTGGGGAAAGCAATTAAATGCCACAATTGTAATAGTTAGGTATTTCTTTAATTATTTCTTTATGTATTTCCCCCTTTTAGATTGTAGTAGGGTTCCCCAAGTGTAATAGATAGGGCTTATGTGCTATGTGCTTGTGTGTGCCTATGTGTTTATCGCTTTTCTAGGCCTTTGCATCTAGATAAGCATGCTTATGTGCTACGTGCTATGTGAAACTAGGTGCTTGACATGTCTATTTGCTTTAGTATTTTATTTGATTATGTGAATGAATGCACGTTACCATGGCTAGTCCAATGCTAGTCATGGTCTTTCCCTTCGAGCCCTCACAAGTCCAATGCTTGTGAGAGAACGTTAGTTAAAGGCTAGTCCAATGCTAGACCCTCAGGGACCTCCCGTGCCAGATCATGTTCGTATGACTACATTACATTCTCATGCATATTTTTCACTTTTTAGGGTCTTTTATCCTTTTTTGGCATGACATCCCTCCCTATACATATATCCCTTCCCCCGTATTTTCCCTTATATGTATACTACTTACCCCTTTGTATGAAACATGACATTAGACCTGCATTTCATCTAAGCATTAGACCTAGGTTAGTACATTTGCTTGATTAGACTAGGAGATACCCCTTGGATATGGGATATGGACGAGTTTGACTTCTCTAGCCTTAGCACGCTCGTATTCCCTCTATTAAAGGGAAAATTGAGTCACGAACATTAGTCCCCCGCACCCGTTATGATGCACCCCTTTAGGTCATGTATATTTGTACATACTTTTATTTTCGTATTTTCTCTTTGAGTCTCATATTTTTGCACAACTCGTGACTTCTTCGAAATAATCACTTTAGGCATCGCAAGTAATGCGATTTGCATCAATTAAAATTCGAAGAGATACATTTCGACCCCCCGATATTCTCTTAGGTCTAGGGTTTGCATTCATATAGTACATCCAAATGTGATAAATCTTTTGGTTAAAATAAGAAAATCCTTGACTAAATCGCGCAACTAGCCTTGGCTAGGTTGAAAGGGTGCCTTGGATTCTTATCCTTGCCTTCCCTTTCTTCAAATGTGACTCCCGAATCTTTTTCTCTGATTTTCGTAGACTTGGAGTCGTTTAAAAAGGGTTTTCTACTTTTTTCTTTAAAATTCATTTTTAGGTGACTTGGTACACCTTAACTCTATATCAAGTGGCGACTCCAATTTTTCCAATCAAAAACCCTTTTTAAACTATTATTTTGGGTCAAATCGTCGCATTTTCAAGTCCCATTTAGACCAATGTTTTTCATTTTCTTTTTTTTATCAAAAATTCATTTTCCAATCAAAAAATTGAATAAAAAAACCATTTTTCTAAACTTGTCTTTTATTTTTTGTTAAAAAAAATGGGGCGCGACAGCTGGCGACTCCACTGGGGATTTAGAGAGTCCGAGCAAATTTGATTTAGTCAATCTTTTTTTCTTTTAACCTTTCCATATATCACATTTGGATGTTTAGGGTTGCATTTGTTTTCTTTTTTAGGGTTTTTGCATTTCACGCGTATCAACTCACTCCCTCACCCATTTGGCATACGATTGTTTTGATGGATTGATGGTTTATTTATGTGATTCCGTGCTTTGCATTGCATTTGGGTGGGGGATATTACCCTAGAGCCTCGCGTTGGTTCTCGATCCCTTCCCTCCAAACGAGCACTAGCATACGTGCATACGCTTTAATTTTTTACCCCTCATTTATTTTTCTTTTAGTGGCTTGTCACGCCACTCCACCCTATTAGGATTTTAGGCGACTCACTTGGACTTGTGATCGCGACACGATGTGTGCGTAGCATGATCCGAGGGGTCACTCAATCTTCCATTTTAAGCTTTGGGTTCATAGCCTTTAGCTTTTAGTTGAAGGTTGAGGATTTTCGATAGATTCACTCATGACATGTAGCCGTGACATGATGTGTGCGTAGCAATGTCTGGGGAATCGTTCGAGCCACCAACAAAGAACCTTGGGATTGATGACCCTTGGTTTCCAAGTCTGAAGGCTCGGGGACCTAAAACCTATCGAGTCTAGATGCATTAGTGAGCCCCAGCCTCATGCATCCATGATAGTTTACCTAGGGTAGAGTCTGCCTTACCCTATTAGGGACACTATTCATGAGGTGAGGGATCCAACCCCTCTATTCCTTTTATTGCTTTATCTCTTTGTATTGATTTGCTACAATGTGTTATGTGTATTTATCTGATTGAACTAACTTTTATTGGTTTTTTGTCTCTATTGCATTCATCAGCCCTAGAAAATAAGAGTCCTGGCATGGTACTCTCTAGGAGCCTACCCCGTTTGATGTGACACGTTTAAATTCAATGCTTCGCAATTGTAACATGAATACATTTCATTTTAAGCTCACCCCGGCATATAAAAAGGGGGTTCCTTTAGGTCATGTTTCATTTGTGTACTGCATATGTACTCGCTTTGATAAAATGGCATCATGCATAAACCCTAAAAGGGAATGCCACTTAGGGAATCCCGTTATAGGAATAAACCACCTCGTGTCTCGGATACTTAATCCAAGGAGACTTGCACGTTTACATTTTGTATCATCTAAAGGGGTAGTGCATGAGATAAGGTAGGATCCGATTTTTCCCTGATAACACAACAACTTTGGGCACATTAGGATATGGGCATCTAACAATCATCTGTTGGCCATTTTTACATATTTGGTAAAATTCCCTTGCTTAGAGGACATTAACTTGAAGAAATTCACCAATATTTCCTCACTGTTGAGACAATAAATAAATTGAGGCCAAAATTTGATATTAGAAGGCTCATAGACTAATGCATCGCAATAAATTTTTGAAACTACCAATGGATAGATTAATTTTTTAAATAAGCCGTCAATTCCATTCAATCCATTGGACGCTTTTATTCATCAATTTCATCCAGTCCATTTTATCAATTTGTTCATTTTTAGGGCAACCTAGTCTATTTTGAATTTATTTGACTAGTTTACCCATTTTAGGGCAATCTAGTCGATTTTGAATAGATCACCAATTTCATTCAATTCATTTGATTAGTTCTTAGGGCAATCTAGTCAATTTTGAATAAATCATCAATTTCGTCCGATCCATTTGACCAGTTTACCTATTTTTAGGATAATTCGGTCGATTTTGAATAAATCAATATTTCACTCGATCTGTTTGATCAATTGATTTCATTTGATTAGTTCGATTCATTTTTAGGGTTATCCATTCAATTTTGAATAAATAATCAAATTTCATTCAATTCATTTGACCAGTTTACCTTTTTTAAGGTAATCTAGTCGATTTTGAATAATTCATCAATTTCATCCTATTCATTTGACCCGCTTATTCCCTTTAGGGTTTAAGTCTAAGGTTCACTGAATAATTTAGTCGAGACATTGCAATCCTTTCCAGAGTAGATTCTTTTACACATCATTTTGTGTGTTGATCAAAGCAGGCAATCCATTCGGACTTTGTCCTCATTTTTAGGACAAATGTCTCTTCTCACTCCAATTGACCAAGTTCGTTAAAATTATTTTTCACTCAATAAGTTGATCGAGTCCATCAGGTATTGTATAGTGCCTACCCTAGAGGATTGCATTTTCATGATAGGCCAACCCTTGGCGCAAAAGGGCTCCCCCCATAGGACATGCATACCGATTTTATAATCTTGCTTACTAATTCTGGGTATTTTTTTCTTTTATTTTTTCCCTCCCCTGCATTTTTAAAAGAGGTTTCAATAAGGTAAAATTATTTTTTCTACATCTGATGATGATTTTGAGTATTACTTGATTTTTGGGCGGACCTTACAATGAAAACATGAAAGATCTATCTGGAAGCACTAGACTAAAGCATCTAAGAGACTTCATAATTGTTTGTCAAAGAAAATTCTATTTATTTGATTTGTTAATACATTGTTGTTCCAAAAGAAAAGGAGACAAAAAGTGTATATATGGAGCTCTTTAGAGATTTTTCAGCAATAAAGTTTTTCATTTAGACAATTGTTGTTTTGTATATATCCATGTATATTTCATTCTTTATTTTGCCCATTGGAGAGTTCATGATGAATTTTGAGAAATAAGACTAAATTGAGATTTTTTAACCTCTTGCCTGAAATTCACACTAGATTGGTGATCCGAACTATACAATAAGAGTGTTCGAAATTAAAAGAGATCACTCAAACTGATGGGTCTGTTTCGAAGGATCCAGTGCAATACCTTTTCTCCTTCACCATACAATTCATATTTTGTCCACTTCCATTGACCCTCAGAAATTGGTCACATTGATTGACAAACCGCAAATTAGGGGAATCTTTGCTGAAAAAATGGCCACTGGTCTAATCAGATTCAATCACATCTAAGTGAAAGCAAAAATGTACGTTATTCTTGTTTGTTTTGAAAATTTGGAATGATACTTCAAGCGTTCGTTTCTCTATTTATATAGATTTTATCATTTGCTCTCCCATTTGAGCCTTTGAAAGAATAATTTTGTTTCAAATAAAAGCCTTAATGATCACTACCCTACATTGGAAAATTCTTAAATATCAAAAAGGGAGTGAATTTTCAATGACCATTTCATTACTTTGGTTGTCATGAGGTGTAAGAATGATACTTTGGCCATCGTTTCTACAACCTAAACACTGCTTGTCCATTGCATCCTTATTTGAGCTAAAATGGGTGGTTCTTTTCAAAGCACCTATGATCGTACCGCACATTGGGAACGGAGATTGGAGAATTTTGTGAAGAAGGGGGAGAAAAAGGCAAAAAGGCTAAAATTAAAAGAGGAGAGAGAACCCCAATTTGGGAAAATCTGATTCCACCATTAGAAACTTGAGCTTCAATTTTTAGAAAAGAAAAGAGAGAAAGCGAAAAGAAGAAGGAAAGAGTGTCCGGCAAATCACCTATGCTTCACAGATGTGGATGAACGGGTGTCATCCTCAGTTAATTAATTCAAGTACATGCAAGAAATTTCGCATTAATGAAAGTTTCCTTTCAGAGTTAATGTAAGGAACGGAACGAAAAGTCAGGCCCTCTTCCTTTTCAGTCAAATTTCTATCCCTAGTTATCCCTTTTGAGCTTTCAGAATAAAATACTTCGTTTGGCAACCCCTGAGAATCGCAAATCCCACACTGGGGCAAGTTTGAGTTGAAAAAGAAAGAAAAGTCCCAAGAGGTGAAAAGTGATAAAGCAACAAAATGAAAAGGAAAAAAAAAAGAAAAGAGAACCTCGGTTGAGCATAAACTGAGGCAAATTTTTGGAAAAGTTCAAAAGAATGGCAGAAGGCCGAAAAAGAGAACAAAATGAAAAAGAGCCTCAATTGAGAATAAACTGGGGCAAGTTCTGATTTAACCCTAAAAAAGGGTTGATATAATAATGCGATCTCAGATCATTTAAACCACTTTTGAAAATCCGCTTTCAAGCCTTAACTTTTCTAAGCACCCCACCAGACCCCATTACAAAAGTCGAAAGTCCTAACTTCCGTTCTTTGCAATATCTCTGTTAAGAAACTTTCTAATTAATTGGCAAGTGATGCGCATATACTGATGTTAGGAAATTGTTTAGATGTATTTCTGAATTGATTAGCTGTAAAGTTGACATTACTCATCATCTGAAATCCGCCAGGGCACCTTTGAAAAGAAAAGAAAAGGAAAAAGCAAAATAAATGCAAAGGAAATGAAAAGGATTTGATGGTGAAGTCCCCGTTAAGTGATGATGAAAGTCACCAAATCTGAGATCTTTGAGTTCAAAATAGGGGCAATTTTGGAAAAATGCGATCTTCAGTGCAATGTCCTTGAAAGTCTTATTCTTTAACTATCGTTTCCAAGCCACATTACAAGCTCATAAAGTCCATCGCTGACTTATCCTTCATGACAACCCAAAGTGAGGATTATGCTCATAAGAAATCCATCAATCATTTGTGATCATAAGGGTATAACCAGTTTTCACATGTTTAGCTATCGTTTCTACCCATATGTTGCAAGCTTAGAAAGCTTATATGTTGACTAAGTTTTCTTAAGAAATAAGGGTGACAAACTCTTTGCTTTCACTAAGATGTGATGTTGCATGGATTACATTCCATTGGGGTACAAAAATAAGACAAATCTTGACCTCCCATTTCCTTTAGCCACTTCCAAATCAGAAATAACGCCAACTTTATTGGTCCTGAAAGATGAGCCAACAAGAAGTGGTGACCCGTTACCCTAAGCACCGATGCTAAAAGTGAGGAAGAAATCTTCTTGAATTTGGTGTTACTCTGAGGGATTCATCATGAAATTTCTGCATGAGTTCAAACCCTACGTTTAAATTTCTTCACATTGTATATATGATTATTTTCTAAATTTTAGGAAGTGCGGTTTCTCTTTGATGGGGAATCATCTGAACAAATTTTTACAATCAAAGGACCCCACACTGGGGCAAATTTTTATTTGTGAGATTTCGCAAAATAAGCCCACACTGGGGCAAATTTTTGTAACACATTTGAGGATTTTGTCCAAGAGTCAAGCAAGACATTTTTTTGAATCAATCATGCTGCTCTTTACATGAGTAGTAGGTGCATCAATTCAAAAGAAATAATAATTTTAAACGCATATTGTACTTTGGTAAGCCCCTGTGCAGGTATTCATGACTGAAATCGACAAACAAGCATCTAGTGATGTGGGAGGCCGATACCGAGGAAAGAGAAGAAAAAAGGAAAAAGGGCCCTACACTGGGGCAAATTATTTTTGAAAAGATTCTTTCAAAATTCAAAAATCAAAAAATCAAAAAAAAAAAAAACAAAAGCAAACAACAATCACAAATTCAAAAAATCAAACATCAAAAGTAAAAAAAACAAACAAAAATCCAAAAAAAAAAAAAAATCAAAAAATCCAAAAAATCAAAAAATCAAAAGAAAAAAAAATCAAATCAAGTTTTATCACGGCAGGCTCGGGTTTGACCCCACTGACCAATTGTCAAGGCATTTCATTTACATTGCCACTAGCCGTTGGGTCAGTCCCACTAGTGAGCATTTCATTTTGCACCGCCACTAGCCGTTGGGTCAGTCCCACTAGTGAGCCTTTCATTTGTATTGCCACTAAACATGGGTTAGTCCCACTAGTGCGCATTTCACCGCCACCGAACATGGGTTAGTCCCACCAGTGAGCATTTCATTTTGCACGGCCACTAAACATGGGTCAGTCCCACTAGAGAGCACTTCGTTTGCATTGCCACTAAACATGGGTTAGTCCCACTAGTGCGCATTTCACCGCCACTGAACATGGGTTAGTCCCACCAGTGAGCATTTCATTTTTGCACGGCCACTAAACATGGGTCAGTCCCACTAGTGAGCACTTCATTTGCATTGCCACTAAACATGGGTTAGTCCCACTAGTGCGCATTTCACCGCCACTGAACATGGATTAGTCCCACCAATGAGCATTTCATTTTTGCACGGCCACTAAACATGGGTCAGTCCCACTAGTGAGCATTTCATTTGCATTGCCGCTAAACATGGGTCAGTCCCACTAGCGTGCATTTTATTTTCATTGCCACTAAACATGGGTTAGTCCCACTAGTGTGCATTTCATTTTCACTGCCACTAAACATGGGTCAGTCCCACTGTGAGCATTTCATTTGCATTGCCGCTAAACATGGGTCAGTCCCACTAGAGTGCATTTCATTTTCATTGCCGTTAAACATGGGTCAGTCCCACTAGCGTGCATTTCATTTTCACTGCCACTAAACATGGGTCAGTCCCACTAGTGAGCATTTTATTTTCATTGCCGCTAAACATGGGTCAGTCCCACTAGCGTGCATTTCATTTTCATTGCCGTTAAACATGGGTTAGTCCCACTAGTGTGCATTTCATTTTCATTGCCGCTAAATATAGGTCAGTCCCACTAGCGTGCATTTCATTTTCATTGCCACTAAACATGGGTGAGTCCCACTAGTGTGCATTTCATTCTCACTGCCACTAAACATGGGTCAGTCCCACTAGTGAGCCTTTTATTTTCATTGCCGCTAAATGTAGACACCAAAAATTTTGTTTATTTGATTTTTTTTAGTTTTGTCTCTCATTAAATTCAATTTTAGCTTTATTCTTGTTTTATTTTATTTTATTGATTAGATAATAGTTAATTTTGCTTATACTTATAAAATTAGGAGGTATTTTTTTGCATTATATTTAAAAAAAAAAGGAAAAATCCTCACAAAAATTAAAAAAATTGTTTTAGCCCTTTAGATTTGGATTTAAAGCACTTTAATGGCAATAAATTTTCTATTAAGAATTAATTTCTGTTGTTTAAAGTTGAATGAAAAAAAGAAAAAGGGTTCACGCGCCATTTCTTCATTTTACAAGCTTCGGACAACACAGAAAAATTGCAGCTGGCCATTTCTTCCATTTTTTACTCATTTCCGTTGCATTTTTTTTCCTCCAAGTACTCTCGGTACAATGCCAACTCATCTTGGTGCTAAGTTCCAGAATCAATGCCCATCTAAGGGCTCAAATTCTTGCCAAAAATGCAGCTCCAATCTCCTCCCTTTGTTCTAGGTTTTGGAGGATTTCGGTAGCTATAAAAGCTAAGGATAACAAGTAAAGGTGGGGGTGGCGGCTAAGATTGGAGTGAGAGAGAGCCGAGAGATTGAGAGAGCTTCAAGAGAGGTCTGAGAGCAAGAGAGAGAAAAAAGTAATCGGGCTGGATGAAAAAAGAAACGAAGCAAAAGAGGGGCTATGGGGTGACGGCTGAGAGTTTTTTACGGCTAGGGAGGTAGAAACAAGAGAAAAGGAAAAGCTTGGTGAGCAAAGAGGGAGGTGGAGAGAGACGGAACTGAGCAAAAGAAAAGTGACTGAGAAAGAAGAAACCCACGGCCCTCGTCAGTTTTCCATCATCGTGGAGAGGCAAAGTTGTTTACGAAAGATCATTCCAATCTAATCCCTTTTTCTGGCCATTCAGGTATATTACTCTCTCTCCATCTGTTAACATTGTATCCTTTCCATGCTTGTATTCGGAACTCTAGATTTCGTTGGAAGGCAACGGGAGGAATATTGTTGATTATGATTTTTAGCCTAAAGCTGCTATCTTTGGCTGCTACGCTGCATGATTAGTATGTTAGGATCTGTAGTGAGTTTGATTTTTGATTCCTAGGTTATAGTTTAGTATCAAGATGTTAGCTTCTGACAAACGCATCTAGGGTTCTTTAGAAAGCTGATTTCGTTTCTCTGTTATTGCATGCTCACCCATTTGGTTCTTTGTTTGATCCGTAATGACTAATTTCCTACAGTGGGGTTGTGTTAGTATTGAGGTTTAATGAATTTTGGGTAATAAATTTGCTGGTTTGCGTTTGAAACTGCGAGAAATGTCTGAATAAGTTGCTGCAGAAGGAACCAACGAAGAAGAGTGGTATGATCTGTTCATTTTGATTCTTTGTCGGGTGATTGAAATTCTTGCTTGATTTAGTTTTGTTTGTTTGGATTGATTTGCTGAATGATGGCAACGCCGTGTATGCTCTGCTGCAATTTAAGCCGCAAGATGCAATGTAGCGTCAGGCTACAATGCAACAGGTCTGTTACGGCAATAGAGTTTTCTATGTCTTAGAAGCTTCGGCTGTTCTAAAGCTTGTATCCATACCCGTTAGTTCGGACGCTTTCATTGTCTCTTCCTTTGGGGTCCAATATTTGATAATGAGTAAGTTTGCAGTGTTGGAGTGATTTTATTTGCCAAAGTTTTGGTAGACCAGAAGCTAGGAAGGGCTTGTAGTTTTGATGCTCCTTGTTTTTTTTGCTATGCTTGAACCAAGTTGAAGTTGTATGTCGTGGGTTTGTGGTCTAGTTTCACTTATTTACCTCAATGGAATGACTTGATCGTGTGCATAGATTACTTGGAAGCAAGTTTCACTTTTTCTTTTGCTGCATTTAATGCTCGGCTGTTTCAATCAGATTTCATGGGGTTGCAAACGCTCCCGAATGAAAATTGCAGCAGAGCAAAGGCCGTCGCACTTACTTTGCTGTTTTCCTTTTCCGTGACCATTCACCAGGCTTTAGCCTCTTCTAGTTTGTTAGTTAGTCTTGTGTGGAAGGGGGCAGGGGAAGATTGGTTTGAGTTTGCATGTTCGAGTCCTTAAAACACTTGAATCATGTTCGAATACTTTGCTGAAAAATGAACAACCAAATTGCCGAACCATTCTTGTATATTTTTCCAGAATTTTTGCATGATCTCTTTCTAAGTTTTCTGCTTGTTTTGATGGTGGTGATTATGTAGTTTGCTTAGCCTAAAGTTGTAGGGTTGGTTTTGAAAAATATCTAATCAAAGTTGTAATTAAGAAATCTGTATTTGGAGACGAAAAGTGCAGCAAGCTTTTTTGGTTGCAGCCACTTCATCCGTAGTCTTGCAGGAAGTATTTTCAATGTTTGCATGATTTCTTCCTATTTCTTTGCTTGTTTGGATGTCAAATTTATGTCTTGTTGTTTAGTTTAAAGTTTTGGATGTTAGATCAAGAAAACTTTGGTTAAGGTATGTGATTGAATCTGAATCTGGTGTTGGAAAGTGAAACAAAGAATGCAGCAGTCTTGTTTGTCTTATTGCAGAAAGCCTTCTACGTGATTGCATGGATTTTGCATGCAAAACAACTTCTGAAAATTTCACTTTACTCCTCTTGGCTTCTAGCAATGCTAAAAAGCCCAATTATGTTCCAATTTCTTGCAATTAGGTCCTAGAGTAATTGCGTTTTGAACCATTACTTGACCTTATTATTACTCTTGGATCTTTGAAGTTCTCAAAATATTTTAATTGAACTTGAATGATGGGTTAATGTTTGCAATTGGGTCCTTGATAGTTTTTCTATTTTTGAAAGATGATCAATAATTTTCTTTTCTTGGAAATTATGCATTATTTGATTTCATTTAAGTTGAAATTGGGAGGGATTTGGCGATTTTGTTTATACTTTACTATTTAATTGGTGCCTTGACCCTTTTATTGTTTTGAAGCTATTTTTCCTTCATTTGATTACCATTGCAAGGGAGGTACACTCTATCCCTTATTTTAACTTTATTTGACCCTATGTGTTAATGTGATTTGTGTGCTCAATTGCATGCCTTTTGAATGTTTTCATTTATTTATTTATTTATCTATTTTATTTGTTTTAGTTATTTTCAATTTCGATCATTTGAAAGGCACTTGAATGCCAAAGTTGTAATAGCTAGGTTATTATTTTATTTATTTTATTCCGTTTCCCCTCTTAGATTGTAGTAGGCTTCCCCGAATGTAATAGTTAGGGCTTTATTAGCTTTATTTGCCTTATGTGTGTTTTGCATGTCTATGTGCTATGTGTTACCACTTTCTTAGGGTCTTGCATCTAGATATCATGCTTATGTGTTATGTGTTATATGTGATTTATGTGTTTACATGCTCTTATTAGGTCTTACATGATTTATTTGATTGTAACCTATGTGTGACGTCACCACACTAGTCCAACGCTAGTTGTGACCCTTTGTTCCGACTTTTCTCACTAGTCCAATGCTAGTGGGAAATTGTAGACATGGGCTAGTCCAACGCTAGACCCTTAGGAGCCCCTCGAGCATTAGATCATGGTTGTGTGATAAAATCACTTCATCTCATGCATGTTTTCACTTTTTTAGGGTTTTTACCATGTTGCATGACACTTTCTTATATATGTACAACCTTTATCCCATATTCCCTTCTACTTATATCCCTTATTCCGTATTTCCCCTTATATATATATATTCCTTACCCCTTTGTTTGAAAACATAACATTAGAATTGCATTTCATTTTAGAATTAGGATTAGGGTAGTGCATTTGCTTGATTAGATTAGGGAATACCCCCTTGAATATGGGATATGGACGAGTTTGGCTTTCTAGCCTTAGCACGCTCGTATTCCCTCTATTAAAGGGAAAATTGAGTCACGAACATTAGTCCCCCGTACCCGACATGATGCACTCCTTTAAGACATGAATATTTGTATAATTATTTTATTTCTTTTCTTTTCCTAGAATCTCATATTTTTGCATTATTCGTGACTTCTCCAAAGAGTCACTATTAGGCGTCACAATTAATGTGATTGGCACCATTCAAGCTTTGAAGAGAAATTTTGACCACCCCGATACCCTCCTAGGTCTACGGTTTGCATTCATATAGTACATCCAAATGTGATAAATCTTTAGGTTAAAATAAGAAAATCTTTGACTAAATCACGCAACTAGCCTTGGCTAGGTCGAAAGGGTGCCTCGGATTTTTATCCTTGCCTTCCCTTTCTTCAAATGTGACTCCCGAACCTTTTTTTTGATTTACGTAGATTAGGAGTCGTTTAAAAGGGGTTTTCTACTTTTTCCTTGGAAAAATTCATTTTTAGGTGACTTGGTACACCTTAACTCTATACCAAGTGGCGATTCCGATTTTGTTTTAAAAACCCTTTTTTAAACTATTATTTTGGGTCAAATCGTCGCATTTTCAAGTCCCATTTAGACCCATGTTTTTTCATTTTCTTTTTAAATCAAAATTCGTTTTTCAATCAAAAATTGAATCAAAAACCATTTTTCTAAACTTGTTATTTTTCTTATTAAAAATGGGGCGCAACACTAAAAATGGGTCAGTCCCACTAGCGTGCATTTCATGTTCATTGCTGTTAAACATGGGTCAGTCCCACTAGCTTGCATTTCATGTTTCATTGCGCCACTAAACATGGGTTAGGCCCACTAGTGAGTACTTCATTTCTTATTCGGGTCAGTCCCGATTCAAATTCCTGTCTCGGGTCAGTCCCATTTAAATTTCTTGTTGTGACAGCCCCACCTCACCCTAAGGCGAACCAGAGGGTTCGGCGGACCGCCTGCCCAGCTCTCGCCGGGACTCAGTCGTTCACTACAGTCCTCAAATAGATTACAATATGAATTCCAAATATTACATCAAATTCTCCAATAATTACATGTCATAAGCGAAGCGGAAACAATTCCCAACTATACATAAAATGATTCCAAATCCAAACTGTACAAGATATAAGCCATCCAGTCACGTGAATAAGTACTACAAGCCTTCCTTCGCCACGAGCCCTGTGGAGGGGAATAAAATATTTTTGGGGTGAGCTAGAAGCTCAGTGAGTAACCAATAAAAGCAGTCATCAAATATATTTCACAATAATGCATTTCGATGATGTCATGATTCCAAGATCAAATGTACGTATTTTGCTCTCGTGAGCCAGTGAAATCATTGCACTTAAACGTCCAACGCTCAAATAGATCAGATAACAGATAAACAGGAATGAGGAGCCATCGTGCTCCAAATAACTAGTAAACAGATAGTGGAGACGTTGGATCTAAGCACACAAATTCCCTAGAACTCATTGAAGCCAAATCATGTTATGGACTCACATGCAAGCACGCATGATATGCAATTGAATAAATAATGCAAGAAACAGTTCATAAGTTGCTTTGGAAATAGTTTGGGGTCACTCACCTCCACGGCTCAGGAACCATCCATCATATACAGTTTCCTCGATCAAGTCCAAGGCTTTCAACTCAAACTCAAAGCAATCAAATGCTTTCAAAGATCGGACAGCATATCCCCTTAATTTCCTTACTTTTCCATTCTACAAGCAATACCAATTCATCTCAAATCAATCAAATACACATCATAGACTATCAAATACACCTTTCGCCACAATATCCATACCTGAAGCTACACTTATCGGATTGAAACGAATCTTATGGCGTTCCGAAGCCAAGACATAACCCTACATTTCTTATGAAGACCTCCAAAGCCAAATCATGCATTTTCATGGTCAAAAATGGAAAACTCCACGAAAACAGAAATCTGGGCACGAAACAAGCTCATGGGCAGCCAAGGGTATTTCGGTCATTTCATAGGCTACAGTGCTCGGATTGAGCAGAAATGTTGCAGGCAGCTAGTTAACACAATTTTCTACAACTTTCATGTTTTAACCTAAGCCTGATTCGGCCTCTAACATGCCCAAATAAATCCAGTCAGAACAGGGCAGATTCAAACCCTAAACCTGGAATTTCGTATCAAACCAGAAATTTTCCGCAAATAACCGCAATTGATGCACAAGGGATCCATTTAACACACTTTAGAGTCATCAATCCAAGGCCAACCATAAGCATCATATGAAAACAGAAAAATCCCAAAAAAATCAGAAATTTAATTAACTTCACTTTAATCCATGAAATCTTCCATAAAATCATCTCTTAAGCCAACACAAGTCACTACTAAACCATTATTAAGAACAAAGAAAGGATTGCTAGACATGATACCTTGAAATCTCAAGAAAGGTGATGGCTTAGTCCTTTCCCTTCTCTAATCACTCCACCACTACCTTCAATCTTCCTAAGCAAGTGACTTTTATGGAGGAATTTGGAATTTTAACGGTTGGTTTGTGAGATCAAGGCAAGAAATGGAAGAAACAAGTTGAGACCTTTCTTTTCTTTTCTTGTGGAGAGGGCTGGCCAAAGGAGCTAAAAATGAAGAAATAAATTGGCCAACATTAGCTTTAAGAAAGTAAAAATATCTTGGTCAAAAGTCCAAGGATGAATGGAATGGTGACATTTGTCACCTTTAAGCTTAAAGCTTATCTTTTTGTCTCTCTAATACAAATCTCTTAGCATCTTGTAAAATAATATCACTTAATACAAAACTCCAACAAGTTGTCAAAAATATATTGCATTTACCGCACTAGCGGGTCCCACGTCCAAAATACACTTCAAAATTAACGTGGACTAACTTGTATCAAGGAAATGATTTGAAAATTATATTTACTTATAAAAATGTATAGGAAATTAATATATTGAAGAAAGGCATAAAATTATAGATAAGGAAACAAAATAATGTCTAGAACATATATAAAAATTTTTGGGTTCTCAAACTCATTCTTTCGGGGCGTCACACCTGTTCGGGTCAGTCCCGATTTAAATTTTCTGTTCGTGCCAGTCCCATTTAAATTTCTTGTTTGGGTCAACCCCGATTTAAATTTCCTGTCGGGGCCAGTCCCTTTTTTTAATTTCCTGTTAGGGTCAGTCCCCTTTTAAATTTCTTGTTGGGGTCAGTCCTTTTTTAAATTTCTTGTTGGGGTCAGTCCCGTTTTTAAATTTCTTGTCGGGGTCAGTTCCCTTTTAAATTTCTTGTTTGGGTCGGTCCCATTTTAAATTTCTTGTTCGGGTCAGTCCCGATTTTAAATTTCCTGTCTCGGGTCAGTCCCAATTTTAAATTTATGGTCGGGTCAGTCCCAATTTTAAATTTCTGGTTCGGGTCTGTCCCGTTTTAAATTTTTCGTTTGGGTTAGTCCCATTTCAAAATTTTGACAGGGTCAGTCCTCATTTCAAAAGCATCAGTTGTTTGAGTAGTTTGCAGCTGAATAACACAAGTATTTGGTGTCTATTTCTTTGTCTCAAATTTTTCCAAAACTCAGACAAAGATGGGCAAACTGTAGACACCAAATTTTTGGTTTTTGAACTTTATTTATTTAATTAATTCAATTTTTATTTTATTTGTTTCGATTTTAGGTTTTTTTATTTTTATTTTATTTTATTTATTTTATTTTATTTAAGGTTAAAATCATTTTTTATCTACTAAATTTCAAAAAAAAAAGAGGAAAAAAGAAAAGCAAAAAAAAATTGACAAGTGGGGAGGCATGCATTAGGACAAGTGTCCCTTTTATATTTTGGACAACACAACACCTAAGGGGTGAGGTGTTGAGACACTTGTTTAGTATAGGGATTTTCTAGAAAAAGACAGCAACGGAAGAGAAAAAAGGGGCTAAGCTGCGAGAAAAAAAGGGGGGGGGGAGATAGAAAGGTGGCCACGGTTGACGAAGCCTGAAGAAAAGGGAGAAGCAGAAGGGGAACGGTGAAGGAAAAGAGAGAACTTTGAGGGGGTTTTCGTAGACGGCTGGAGAGGAGGTGAGATAGAGAGAGCTGGGGTTTGAGAGAAGAGAAGGAAAACAGAGGGAAAAGGCGGCTAGGGTTTTTGGGGCAAGAAAGCTTCGGGAAAGAAAAGGAAAGGGAGAGCGGCGAGCATGAGAAGAAAAGCTTCAAGAGAAGAATCGAGGGTTTAGGAAAAGGAAATTTAGGAAAGGAAAAATGCAGAGCGGCCGCAGCATCAGAGGATATCCACACAAGACCGAAACTTCCGTCGGCTCCAAGTGAAAGAGGAGATCGCTACGTTGGTGAAGGAAGCTAGTATGACTATGGAACCCGACTGGCCAAGGTTCTTTGCCAAGCTCTGTGAGAAGAGGAACATCGAGGATCATATCGTCGAAATTAGCTTTGGTGGTGGTGCTGCCGTTTCTGTTGCTGCTTTCCTCCTACGGCCGTTGCACCTGTTGCTGAGGGTACAGGTTTAAGGGCAGTGGAACAGGTAACTTTCCACCCTGTTTTCTGGTTCATTTCTATCGTTAAGTGGAACCCAACCTGCTAAGCTGAAACTGGGTTTGGTTCATTTGCTGGGTCTCTGCTAAATTAATATGCATTAACCTTGCGCCTGATTTGGCTAAAACTGGAGCTTCGATTTGGTTGAAGCTTTGGTTTGGTTTGTTTTTGTTTGGGGTTTGTTTGCATATTGATTGATGAGCTTGCTAGTCTTGGTTTTAAAAGTGAAAATCTGTCTGATGTTGAATGCTGTGAAAATGAGAATGAATGTGTGCATGTGTTTGGCTAGAAATGTTTCGGCTCCTCCTCATTTCATGGTTTGGACTTTGATGAATCTGGTTTCATCATTGTCTCATGGCCAAAGGGGAGGATAGGATGTACAAGAACGAATTCTTTTTCCATTTTTCTTCGTTACTTTCTTCTTGCTGCCTTTTCCATTCATTTTCGTTTCTTGCGCTTGTTTCTTTAGGACTCGTTTCTTCTTTCTCAAAGGAAGGGAAGCATTGTTGTTTAATGTTTTATACCAGGATAGGAATGATTTAACATGGGTTTTGCTCCTTCAAAATAATGTTTTGATCTCATGGCGCGGCAAACCCATTTTATGATACTTGCTAGGCTTGATGCAAACTCATTTTCACAGATTGTTGATGCTTGTTGTTGGGATCTTTGGATAGATAAATTTTGTTGAAAATTGTTGAGAAAATGGGATGAAGTTTAGTGCTAATTGGTTGGACAAATTTATGGTTTGTTTTTGTGAGTTTGCAAATGATTTGATGCTAGATAGAGTTGCAGAAAGCTATGGAATATGAATTGCAGAAAGTCTCTTTGACTGCCTTTTTTTTTTTAGCAGAAGGCTTTGCCTGAATTCTTGTTTGCATAAAGATCCTCAGTGTTCCTGATTTTGTCATTCCCTTGCATACATGATAATAACTTGAGGTTGGTTTTCGGTTTGAGAGGCTTGAGCGAATCTGCCATGCGATAATGCTGAAGTTTAAAACCATTTTCGCATGAAAGTCTCTTTGGTATTGATTTAATTCCCTAATCCTTGCTTGTTTGAATGTTTAAGTTATGTATCTTAGTGCTTAGTTCAAAGTTTGGAGGTTTGGTTTAAAAGGTTTTGATCAAATTTGATGTTCAAATCTGAAGTATCCGTTGGAAACAAGGTTGCAGCAGCTTTTGGTGTTATCAAAAGCTTCTCCAGGCCTTTTGCATGAAGTTTTTTTCATTATTTGCATGATCTCTTTTCATGATTTTGCTTGTTTGGATGCCAAGATCATGTTTTTGCTTAAAGTATGAGATCAAATCTGAATTTAGTGTTGAAAGTGGGAAGGAAGTTGCAGCAGAAATGATAGAAGCAAAAAGAAGGAAATCGCTTCAGTTTTTTTTGCCGAGAGCACTTTCATTTGCATGCATGGATAACCTCTAAAAATTACACTTTGGCCCCCCAAGTCTCCCTGTGTTTCACTATGGCCCAAGCAATTGAAAAATTAATCAAAATTGATCCCTTAAACTTTCTTTTTCCTTTCAATTGGATCCTAATGTTGTGAATATGGATTGTTTAGTTATTTCAATGCTTTTAATGATTCAATTTCGTATTTATGTGATATTTTGTGATGCCTTGACCTTTTCTTTTATTTTGGAGGGTAAATAAATATTTTCATTCCATTAAGGCTCCAAATCAAGGGAGGTACACCCTAATCCCTTATTTCTTACTTTATTTGATTCTACGTGCCCTATGTGACTTTACGTGTTTGATTGCATGCCTCTTGAATATTTTTATTTATTTCATTTATTTATTTTTTTTGCTTTATTGGCTTTAGTTTTGTATATTTATTTTAGTTTAATTTGTAATTATTTGGGGAGAGCAATTAAATGCCACAATTGTAATAGTTAGGTATTTCTTTAATTATTTATTTATGTATTTCCCCCTTTTAGATTGTAGTAGGGTTCCCCAAGTGTAATAGATAGGGTTTATGTGTTATGTGCTTGTGTGTGCCTATGTGTTTATCGCTTTCCTAGGCCTTTGCATCTAGATAAGCATGCTTATGTGCTACGTGCTATGTGAAACTAGGTGCTTGGCATGTCTATTTGCTTTAGTATTTTATTTGATTATGTGAATGAATGCACGTTACCGTGGCTAGTCCAATGCTAGTCATGGTCTTTCCCTTCGAGGCCTCACAAGTCCAATGCTTGTGAGAGAACGTTAGTTAAGGGCTAGTCCAATGCTAGACCCTTAGGGACCTCCCGTGCTAGATCATGTTCGTATGACTACATTACATTCTCATGCATATTTTTCACTTTTTAGGGTCTTTTATCCTTTTTTGGCATGACATCCCTCCTTATACTTATATCCCTTCCCCCGTATTTTCCCTTATATGTATACTACTTACCCCTTTGTATGAAACATGACATTAGACCTGCATTTCATCTAAGCATTAGACCTAGGTTAGTACATTTGCTTGATTAGACTAGGAGATACTCGGATATGGAATATGGACGAGTTTGGCTTCTCTAGCCTTAGCACGCTCGTATTCCCTCTATTAAAGGGAAAATTGAGTCACGAACATTAGTCCCCCGCACCCGTTATGATGCACCCCTTTAGGTCATGTATATTTGTACATACTTTTATTTTCATATTTTCTCTTTGAGTCTCATATTTTTGCACAACTCGTGACTTCTTCGAAATAATCACTTTGGGCATCGCAAGTAATGCGATTTGCTTCAATTAAAATTCGAAGAGATACATTTCGACCCCCCGATATTCTCTTAGGTCTAGGGTTTGCATTCATATAGTACATCCAAATGTGATAAATCTTTTGGTGAAAATAAGAAAATCCTTGACTAAATCGCGCAACTAGCCTTGGCTAGGTTGAAAGGGTGCCTTGGATTATTATCCTTGCCTTCCCTTTCTTCAAATGTGACTCCCGAATCTTTTTCTCTGATTTTCGTAGACTTGGAGTCGTTTAAAAAGGGTTTTCTACTTTTTTCTTTAAAATTCATTTTTAGGTGACTTGGTACACCTTAACTCTATATCAAGTGGCGACTCCAATTTTTCCAATCAAAAACCCTTTTTAAACTATTATTTTGGATCAAATCGTCGCATTTTCAAGTCCCATTTAGACCCATGTTTTTCATTTTCTTTTTTTTTTTATCAAAAATTCATTTTCCAATCAAAAAATTGAATCAAAAAACCATTTTTCTAAACTCGTCTTATATTTTTTGTTAAAAATATGGGGCGCAACACGCACAAAGTCGTCAAAAGAGTTATGCCGATAACTGAAGGAAGGACTTGGATTTTGTAGTTGGAGATCAAGTTTTTCTTAAGATTACACCTCTAAAAGCAAGTTTGTTGGCAGGAAAGGGAAAGAAGTTACAACCGAGATTTTAGAACCTTATAAGATTATCCAACGTGTAGGAAGTGTGGCCTATAAGTTGGAATTGCCACCAAGTCTATGTTGGATCCACAATGTTTTCCACGTTTTGATACTTAAGAAATATCATCCTGATCCGTCTCATATTCTACAACCGGAGAGTATTGAAATTGATGAGGCACTAACCTATGAGGAGAAACCGATCAAGCTTCTAGATCGTAAGGTGAAAGAATTGAGATACAAGCGGATCCCGTTGGTGAAAGTTTTTTGGAGGAACCACGGATTGGAGGAGGCAACCTGGGAAGTTGAAGAAGAAATTCGAGGAAAATATCCGGACCTGTTCTCAAATCAAGGTATAATTTCGAGGACGAAATTTTCTTAAGGGGGAAAGGATGCGAGGACCCGAAAATTTTCTTATTTTATCTTATATTACTGGTTTATTTAAATATTTATTCACCTGTTTTCTCCGAATAATTTATTTCAACCATTTTAAATCCATTTACATGGAACTATGCCTTACATATATTTTTAAAACGTCTCGTTAGCAAATTTAATTTTCGGAAGCTCGTTTAGTAAGAATTAGCGAATATATGTTTTGAGGCAATATTCGATCTGTGAGTGTAAGAATCTTGGAGATTTGAGGATTCATGCTTTATTTCTAAAATAGTTATTTTTATGATTATTTACCCTAGTGTTAGTTACTTATATTATCGTTACAAGAATTTCTTTTAACTTTCACTTTATCGCGTGCGAATTGGAAGTTCGCGTTTTCGCATCAAATCGACCCAATGGAGATTTAAGAAATTTATCCTAAACTACTAAGAGTGAATAATTATAATGTTAAAAGAAGTACATTAGAGGTTTAGTGAACAAGTTGTGACGACTCCACCTCTCCCTAGGGTGTACCCTAGGGTTTAGCGAGTCACCTGCCCAACTCTCGCCAGGACTCACTCACTCGTATCTCGAGAAATTAACTTACATCCATAGAAAAATAAATACCATGACAATTCAAACTTCTTAGGCACAAACCCAGATACAAAGCTTCTACACACCAAAATACGTTAAAGTGGTTACAATTCAAGTACAACCAACCCTAGTCGGGTGCTAGCGCGAGTACAGTTCAAAATTCAAAACAACTAGATTACGCTAGTCTGTACACATCTCACGCCTCGCTCATACCCCCTGTAAGGAAAACAAAACTAACGGAGTGAGCTAAAGCTCAATGGTGTTCCAAATAGAAAATTGAACAGTGAATGTATCATAATAGTAAAATAGCGAGCATAACAAGTCAAGAAAGTGAGCAATAACACTTCATACGGCCAAACAATAAATATTCAATATTTCACATAAAAGGATACAGTTGCTCCTATATATTGGCTCCACCATAGCTTGATCGAATGGTAGTTGACACTCCGTCAACTTTCAAGTAAGGTAACTAGTCCAGAAGAACACCACTTAACTCCAATCTCCGTCCACCGACCAAATCCCTTACCGGGCCCGAACCACTGGTGGTAATACTCGAGTATACTGATTAGTCAAGGAGATAACACTCCACTCGACATCACTAACTACCCAGGGTTCGTTATCTAATCGACCAGGCCCTTGCCGGCTCGACTCGACTAACTAGCCACAGGGTTTCTGGAATTCCAGGCAAGACACAATTCATATGCATGTATATCCACTCAATTGAAATCGATGAATAAGGATAATTCACATTAGGGCAAGTGCGCTAAAGTACACTCTTGCCCTACCAATCCACTCATATATCATGTAATCACATTGGTCAAGTATTACACACAAGTGTCAAGTTCAATCATGTATTTGGAAGCACTCACAAAAAATGTAGTGCTTTTAGTGATCACGTCCAGGTAGTACTCCTGGTTTGGAGTCCAAATCTGCGATAAAACATTGTTTAAGAACTTTGAAAATCGATTAAGGTTCGAAACTTAAACGTTTCGTTTAACAAGAATCAAGTAATTGAAATTCATTTGGAGAATATTTGTGAGGACCCATAAAATTTCCTTAGTTTATATCTTTTTATTTTATTTTTCAGATGCATTTTCTTTACTTTACTTTATAAGTATAGTTTTTAAATCATTTTTCTAGAATAAGTTAGTTCATGTTAAGTTTAAAGTGTATTATGGACGTGGGACCCGCTAGTAGGTAAGTGTGATAAATTTTTGACGACTAGGTAAAGTTTTGCATAAAGGGATATTATTATACAAGGTGCTAGAGGATTATTAGAGGTTTGTTAAATGATGTAACCATTGGAAGACAAAGGATTAGAGAAAACACTAGAAAGGCCAAGTGTCATTACCCCATTGGAAGTTGGACTTTGACCCAATTTTCTTCACTTTACTAAAAACTAATTTTGACTCCAATTTCCTTCATTTTTCATTGTCTTGGCAGGTTGTTTAGAGAGAAAATAAGAGAGAAAGAGACCTTCATCTTGCACCTTCCTTTCTTGTCCAGATCTCTAGTTTCAACCGTTAGTTTTGCAAACTACTCCATACGAGTGCTCTCTAAGGAAGTTGGAAGGAGTTGGTGGTGTTATTTTGCAAGAAGAAACTCTAAGGCACCATCTTTCTTGAGGATTCAATGTACTTTGCTTGGAAAATCCCTCTTTACTTCTAATAATTGCATATTAGTGGTTTAAGGTTGTTGAATATGTAGTTTTGTGAGAAACATGATGGCTTGAAGTGGTCTTATGGAAATTTTCAGTTTTATTGGTGAATATTCTGCCCTCATATGAAGCTTAATGATTATCCATGGTTTGCTAGCTTTGTTATGTGATAAATTAGTGTATTATGTGCTAGATGGACTTGCCTAAAGAAATTTCCAGCTTGGGTGCAAAAATTCCAGCTTTAGGGTTTCTAATTTGAGCTACCATTTAGTTGTATTTGAAGGGTATTGTGACCCTAATAAGGTGTGAGACCCCGGATAGTCCTTAATTTCGAAATTATGTGATATTAATAGCATTTTATTCTATTTTGTACTAAATTATTAGAAAACCCTAAATTGGATTATTTATAAAATCCTAGTTTTTGTATTAATCACAAATTTGAGTTGTAATTCATGTTTGGTATTCTAGAGTGTGTTTTGGTACAAGTAAGTATAGGATTTGATTTATTTTATATAGGTCAAGTAAGTTTAAAATGTTAGAAAACCTCAGACTAGTAAAACCTCTAGTGTTATAATTTATTAGAACCCTAAGTTGGGGTTAAAACCCTTAATTTTGCCTATGACAAGAAAGTTGTTGTTTAATTGCATTTGTGTATGTTCATACATGGTTAAGTATAGATGATTAATGTAGAAGGGTGATTAGTGAAGTAATTAAGTGTGGTTAAGTGTTTTAGACTAGATTAAGTTTATATCCTATGGAGTTAATTGAAAGCTTTCTATATATGTTTGGGCAATAGTGTAAGAAAGAGAAATTAAAGGTGTAAGGGCTAAGGAGCAAATTGGGAGCTTTTATGTGATTGGTGGTGTTGGAAAATATCTCCCAAAGCTTTGACTAACATTCTATCATAGGATTTATAAGAGAAACATGAGAAAGAAAACAAAACAAAACTAAGAGAGAAAGAGAGAGAGAGAGCCGAGAGGGAGAGAAAAAGCTTTTGTTTCTTGCATTTTTTTTCCATTAATCTTGAGTTTGGATCTTGGAGGAACAACTTGGAGCTTGAGTTTTGGAAGATCAACCTAAGGAACTTGCAACTAGAAAGTAAGGAAGCTCTTGCAAGTTTAAGTTTGGTTAATGATTTTGAGATGGTTGGAAATGAAGTGTATGGTTGTTGTTGAGCCTTAATATGGCTTATGAAGTGATGGTGAGATGTTTCTATGGATTATATTGGTGGTTTATTGCTCCAAAAATTTTGGTTATGGCTGCCCTAGTTAGGGTTTAATGATGCACATGTGAATTAGTTCTAATCTTGTGTTGTTTAACTTGAAATTGATATGTTTGATGATTTGCCTCATTTGTTTGGTGGCTTGATAGCAAGGGCTGGTTTGAATCAAGAAACCCTAGGTTAAGGTAAGGTGTATTAGCTTGGTTAGGGTTTGGTTGGATAGGGTTTGGCTAAGTAGTGGTTGGATTAGGTGAAGTGATGCATATAAAGCTAGGTTAGAAATTGTGGTTAGTGTTTGGATAGTTTTCGTGGAATTTCATGGAGAATTTTTGGATTAGTTGTGTAGGATTTAGGAGTTGGTATATGTGTGTTTATTTGATGTGAAATTAGTTAGAAAAATTGTATAAGACTCATAGCAATGGACCATGTGTTTGCAAAGTTCAAACCGGCAAAACTGGAAACAGGGTAGCTCACAAATCCAAACATGGGCTCTGTTTTTCTTTATGCTGCGTGCTGATTCGGATGCTGTTCAAAACATAAAAGTTGTAACTTCTTAAGTCCTTGATGTGACTGCAAAATTTCAGATCAAACGGATCTGTGTAGCCTGAGTTATGACCAAAACACTCACTTCTATTCTAAACCCAGAATTTTGCTGCGTTTCTTGATTTCGCTTCTGACCATGCTCAGTTCACCTCGATAACGTGTGAACTGGGTGTTGAGGTCTTCATAAGATTTGTAGATCTTTGTTTTAGCTTCAAAAGGGTATAAAATGCATACAAATCTGAGTTCCGTAGCTCCAGTTATACCTAAAACAAAATCGGGAATCAAAACTGCCTTTGTAGTTGGCCAGTTCTGACAGGAAATTTGGACCCATTTTTCCCTGTGCTCTGTACTGATTCAGTATTTCATCCAAACAAAAAAGTTATAGCCTTATCAATAAGCTTTCCAAAGCCTTTGGAATTTCTTGATTCCGATCTGTGAGTCATGAGTTATGGTCATTCAAGCAGGGCCTGTTTGGTAATCTGAAATGAAACGGCTGGAACTGTTTTGTGCAATTTTGTCCTAGTTCCATTGAGACCTGGCTTGAGGTGTCTTCATGAAAGTTGTAGCCCTTCTTCTTACTTCGCAAAGGTACCTCATGCACTTCAATTTGATGCCTGTAGCCTGAAATCTGATCAAAACAGATTGGGACAGCAACTATGTCCGTTTCCGTTTCCGTTTCCGCAAGCCGTTTCCGTGCATGCATGTGCCAATTTTGCCGTTTTGTTTGATTTATGTCTTCTAGTAGCCGTTTGTTGAATAATGTGGTACACTCTTCTATTTCAGACGGTGGTGAGTGTGACGGCCACTCCTCCCCCTAAGGCGAACCAGAGGGTTCGGCGGGGCGCCTGCCCAGCTCTCGCCGGGACTCAGTCGCTCACTACAGTCCTCAAACAAATATAAGATAAATCTCAATATAACTCAAATGAATTACAAGATAAATCTCAAATATTACATCAAATTCTCCATTAATTACATATCAAACGCGAAGCGTCCACGCTTCCACTGCGCCACTCTGATCCATGATCCCAATTATGATACAGGAGGAATTCCACAACAATAAAATCACAACAAGCCTTCCTTCGCCACGAGCCCTGTGGAGGGGAATAAAAATATTTTTGGGGTGAGCTTAAAGCTCAGCGAGTAACCAGTAAAATCCTTAAACAAATATATTTCACAATGTTGCATTTCGATCATTTCGATGATGTCATGATTCAGAGATCAAATGTTCGTCTAGTGCTCTCATGAGCCAGGGAAATCATAGCACTTGAACACCCAACGCTCAAATAGATCATTTAACATTAACATTAACATTCAGAGGGAGCCCCTTCTTGAGCTCCAGATAAACATGAACATGAACCATAAACAGAGTGGAGACGTTGGTGTCCAGCACAAGACTTTCCCAGAACTCATTGAAGCCAAATCATGTCATGAACTCACATGCAAGCACGCATGATATGCAATCGAGTACATAATGCAAGAAACATTTCACAAGTACTTTGGAAATAGTTTAGGGTCACTCACCTCCATGGCTAAGAAATCATCCATCAAATATCATTGCCTTGCTCAATTCCAAGTCTTAAATCACAAACTCAATGCAAACAAGTTCCTTCAAAGTTCGGACAACACTTCCCCTGAATTTGCTAACTTTTCCAGCCATCATGGCTTCATTATTTCTTCATACAGTCCCAAAGGTACACACACAACAACAAGTTCATCCAATAGCCATTCAGCAAGCTCCAAGTAGTACTAGTACAAGTCAAGCTAGGGAAAAGTCCGGAAATGAAAGTTAAGCTCAAAACCAGAAAAACAGTTTTGACGTCATTTTACGGTAATGGTACCAAAGGCGCTACGATTGTCGGATGAAGGTGCAAGATACACCGTTTCGAAGCTAAAAGACAGGGATACAACATTGCAGAAGGTCACTCAACCCAGTTTCGAGTGTAACCAGGTCAAAAATGCAAGATACCATACCAGAATCACAAAAACAGATTCACAGAACGCATTCTAGAGGAAACATAATAAAGCAGGCTATCCAAGTCCAAATCCAGAAATTCCAAAACCAGCTGAAAGCTAAGAAACAGGGATAAATTTCATCAGAAGACCTCAACAACCAATTCGGAAGCAATTCCAGCCAAAACAACCAATTACAGACGCAATTCTTACATTCGGGTAAAACCAGAATAGCAATAGTAATTTCGACTTTTCTCATTCTACACTACTCCGATTGACCTAAAATTTTGTAGGCACCTCTAAAATGTAATTAGCTACAACTTTCATGTTTTAAGACAAGGTTAATTCGGCCTTTATCTATGACCTATAAATTCGGGCAGAATGCACAATCATAAACCCTAACTTTCCAAAATTTCTTCCAAAATAGAAATTGTTTGCAATTATTCACTTTTTCCACCTTCTAGAATCATTATATACCATTTCCAATCATCATAGATAGCCACACAATCATGCTCATATTAAAACAGAAAAATCCCCAATAATTATAAAACTTCACCAATTCAACCAAAAATCAAGATATAATCCATAAAAGTGCATCTTATACCACCACCAATCATGAATTGAACAACATTAGAGGAAGGAGAGGGGTCCTTCACAACTCACCTTAGCAATACAAGAGATAGAGCAACTAGTCACCTTAACTTTCCAAACAACTTCACAACCAAGCTCAACTCCACCAAACTAAGAGGTTTTATGGAGTAATTGGAAGATTAATCGGTTTAATTGAAAGATTGGGCAAGATTGGAGACTAGAAAATTGAGAGCTTTTCTTTCTTTCTTTGAGCAAGAAAGTCGGCAAAGAGAGGTAAGAAATGAAGAGATTTTTGGCCAATTTTACTTAAATGGTAAAGTTATGAATAGTAGTCAAACTCAAGACTAAATCTTATGGTGACACTTGTCACCTTTAGGTTTAAAACTTATCTTTTTGTCTCTCCAATACAAATATCTTAACACCTTGTAAAATAATATCACTTAATACAAAATTCCAGCAAGTTGTCAAAAATATAATGCATTTACCGCACTAGCGGGTCCCACGTCCAAAATACGCTCTTAATTTCGCAAAAACTAACCGATACTAGAAAAATCATTTTAAAACTATCTTTGCTCATAAACTTTATCTGGGGAATTTTTCTAATAAAGAAAATGTAGAAAAGGCGGGCGATTAAATAAAATAAACCCTAGAAAATTAGAAAATTTCCGGGTTCTCACACTTATACTTTTCGGGGCGTCACAGTGAGCTAGATGGAGCCAGTGGGGCCTACTAGCTATCATTCGCGACGCGATTTTCGTGCTTTTGCTATCCTAGTTCTATGTGTAAGTATTCAGGCCGTTTTTGTGTATAACTTGCTTATGTGCTTTGGTGTGGATGAAAGGGTACTTAGGTGAGGGTGTACTTGATCACACTCGACCTAAACCCTAATTTGTACTTGTGCTTCTTTATGAGCTGTGTATATATGAATTATTTTGGTGCTGAACCCCTTGAGCTTGTAGCTCGGGGTGACTTTTATGAAATTTGTGAAATATGATGAAGTTGTGGGCCCGATCTTAAGACCTAGACGGACTATTTGTACCGGCCGAGGCTTGGTCGAAGTCAGTCCAACCTAGTCTGAGGTCACCAAGTTTGTGAATCCGGTTCACCGAGTATGTGAACCAAGTTTGTGAACCGAGCTTGTGAACCAAGCTCAATTTCGTTTGTTCGAGCCATTTTGTGAGGTGACTGACCAGTGTGGGTGATAAGGTGTATGGTAGGAGTAAGTGGAGTTCTACGGACCCTTATTTGTGGTCGACGGAGTGTCGACAGGAGATCACACATGGCACATGACATGGCTTTGGAGCCAACCTGTATCCTTAACTTGTGTTGTTACTTTTATATTTTCGATTTGACGTAATTGTTCGTATTACTGTGAAATTTACATTTTTACCCCAGTTTACTTACTAAGCATCTAGCTTACCCCTTTCCCGTTGTTTTCCTTAACAGGGGCCGACGTCGGGAACTTTTGTTCGTATCACTAGTATAGTTAGGCTTGGTTTGTAATAGCCGGAGAACTAAGATATTTTTTTCTTGTTTTAGTGACCTGTATAAGGAACCCTCTTTAGGTCTACTTTATATTTTGGTTATTAGCATAAGATAATGTAGTAGTCTGGATAACTCTTTTTGAGGATGTACATACTCTTTTGGGATTGAATATATTGTGAATAGTATTCTTTTGGTTTATACAGTTTTATTAGCTTTGTGTTTTGAGTCCTGGCGCGAGCTAGGCAGGCGTCCCGCCGATACCCTCGGGTTCGCCCTTGGGAGAAGTGGGGGCGTCACATAAGGTGTGTTCAATAGCTTGTGATTTATATGAGAAATTGTGGCTGAGATGAGATGAGATTGGGTGTTGATGTTAGGTTGGAAAAGTAAAGAAAAAACAAGGGAAGTGCTGCTAAAGTTTTCGCAAGAACCTTTGAGCAGTTTTGGGAAAATTACTATATCTTATTGTAGAAATATTGGAATTGAGTTCCGTTTGTTGTGTTTTAAACTAGATTCATAGAGCTATAAACCACAAAAATTTCAGACCCTGGTTCTGTGACAGCCCCACCTCCCCCTAAGGCGAACCAGAGGGTTCGGCGGGCCGCCTGCCCAGCTCTCGCCGGGACTCAGTCGTTCACTATATTCCTCAAACAGATTACAAGATAAAACTCAAATATTACAATATAAATCTCCAATATACATCATAATCTCCAAAAATTACATGTCATAAGCGAAGCGGAAACAATTCCCAACTATACATAAAATGATTCCAAATCCAAACTGTACAAGATATAGGCCATCCAGACATGTGAATAAGCACAACAAGTCCTTCCTTCGCTCTGTGGAGGGGAATAAAATATTTTTGGGGTGAGCTAGAAGCTCAGCGAGTAACCAGTAAAATCATTAAACAAATATATTTCACAATGTTGCATTTCAATCATTTCGATGATGTCATGATTCAGAGATCAAATGTACGTTTAGTGCTCTCGTGAGCCGGTGAAATCACAACACTTGAACACCCAACGCTCAAATAGATCATTTAACATTAACATTAACATTAGGAGGGAGCCCCTTTTTGAGCTCCGGAGCCATTTGCTCCATCATGTCACGAACTCACGAAAATGGTGGAGACGTTGGTGTCCAGCACAAGACTTTCCCAGAACTCATTGCAATCGAGTACATAATGCAAGAAACATTTCACAAGTACTTTGGAAATAGTTTAGGGTCACTCACCTCCACGGCTCAAAAATCATCCAGCATATAACATTGCCTTGCTCAAATCCAAGTCTTAGAACACAAACTCAATGCAAACAAATCCCTTCAAAGTTCGGACAGCACTTCCCCTGAATTTGCTAACTTTTCCAGCCATCATGGCTTCATTATTTCCTCATCCAGTCCCAAAGGTACACACACAACAACAAGTTCATCCAATAGCCATTCAGCAAGCTCCAAGTAGTACTAGTACAAGTCAAGCTAGGGAAAAGTCCAGAAATGAAAGCTAAGCTCAAAACCAGAAAAACAGTTTTGACGTCATTTTACGGTAATGACACCAAAGGTACTACGATGGTCGGATGAAGGTGTAAGATACACCGTTTCGAAGCTAAGAGATAGGGTTACAATATTACAGAAGGTCACTCAACCCAGTTTCGAGTGTAACCAGGTCAAAAATATAAGAAACTATACCAGAATCACAAAAACAGATTCACCAAAATGCATTCTATCGGAAACATCATAACTCAGGCTCTCCAAGTCCAAATCCAGAAATTCCAAAACCAACTGAAATATAAGAAACAGGGGTAAATTTCATCAGAAGACCTCAACAACCAATTCGGAAGAAATTCCAGCCAAAACAACCAATTACAGGCGCAATTCTTACATTCGGGTAAAACCAGAACAGCAATAGTAATTTCGACTTTTCTCACTCTACGCTACTCCGACTGACCTAAAATTTTGTAGGCACCTCTAAAATGTCATTCCCTACAACTTTCATGTTTTAAGACAAGACCAATTCGGCCTCTAACTAGGAGCTAAAAATTCGGGCAGAATGTTCCTTCACAAAACCTAATTTTCTGAAATTTCTTCCAAAACAGAAATTGATTGTAATTAATCACTTTTTCCACCTCCTAGAGTCATTAAAAATCATTTCCAATCATCATACATGACCCCATAATCATATCCATATGAAAACAGAAAAATCCCAAAAATTATAAAACTTCACCAATTCAACAAAAATCAAGATATAATCCATAAAAGTGCATCTTATACCACCACCAATCATGAATTGAACATCAATTAAGGGAGGAGAGTGGTTCTTCACAACTCACCTTAGCCATACAAGAGATAGAGCAACAAATCACCTTAGCTTTCCAAACAACTCCACAAAACACCTCAAGACCACTTAGCAAAGAGATTTTATGGAATGATTTGGAGTTTTATTGGTTGGATTTGAAGATTGAGCAAGAAATAGAAGGAAGAAATTGAGAGCTTTTCTTTCTTTCTCGAGCAAGAACATTCGGCCAAGAAGCTTGCAAAATGAAGCTTATTTTGATCAATTTTTTTGTATTTATTTGGTAAAGGTAAAGGTAAAGTCAAATGGTCAAAGTCCAAGATTAAATTAGATGGTGACACTTGTCACCTTTAGGTTTAAAACTTATCTTTTTGTCTCTCCAATACAAATATCTTAACACTTTGTAAAATAATATCACTTAATACAAAATTCCAGCAAGTTGTCAAAAATATAATGCATTTACCGCACTTGCGAGTCCCACGTTCAAAATACGCTCTTAATTTCTCAAAAACTAACCGATACTAGAAAAATCATTTTAAAACTATCTTTGCTCATAAACTTTATCTGGGGAAATTTTCTAATAAAGAAAATGTAGAAAAGGCGGGCGATTAAATAAAATAACCCTAGAAAATTAGAAAATTTTTCGGGTTCTCACACTCGTACTTTTCAGGGCGTCACAAACTCCCCTCCTTAAAAGAATGTCGTCCTCGACATTCCATCTTGTACCAATCAAGTCAAGACATCCCAGACATCCCGCAAGAATCACTCAAGCATTCCAAGTTAATACTAAGAGTCAAATCAAACCCACAGTCCGGCATCCTAAATTTCAAGCCTAGGATACACTACAGAGATCTGAAGCCTAAGCTCTGATACCAACTGTGACAGCCCCACCTCCCCCTAAGGCGAACCAGAGGGTTCGGCGGGCCGCCTGCCCAGCTCTCGCCGGGACTCAGTCGTTCACTATATTCCTCAAACAGATTACAAGATAAAACTCAAATATTACAATATAAATCTCCAATATACATCAAAATCTCCGAAAATTACATGTCATAAGCGAAGCGGAAACAATTCCCAACTATACATAAAATGATTCCAAATCCAAACTGTACAAGATATAGGCCATCCAGACATGTGAATAAGCACAACAAGTCCTTCCTTCGCTTTGAGCTCTGTGGAGGGGAATAAAATATTTTTGGGGTGAGCTAGAAGCTCAGCGAGTAACCAGTAAAATCATTAAACAAATATATTTCACAATGTTGCATTTCGATCATTTCGATGATGTCATGATTCAGAGATCAAATGTACGTTTAGTGCTCTCGTGAGCTGGTGAAATCACAGCACTTGAACACCCAACGCTCAAATAGATCATTTAACATTAACATTAACATTAGGAGGGAGCCCCTTTTTGAGCTCCGGAGCCATTTGCTCCATCATGTCACGAACTCACGAAAATGGTGGAGACGTTGGTGTCCAGCACAAGACTTTCCCAGAACTCATTGAAGCCAAAACATGTCATGAATTCACATGCAAGCACGCATGAGATGCAATCGAGTACATAATGCAAGAAACATTTCACAAGTACTTTGGAAATAGTTTAGGGTCACTCACCTCCACGGCTCAGAAATCATCCAGCATATAACATTGCCTTGCTCAAATCCAAGTCTTAGATCACAAACTCAATGCAAACAAATCCCTTCAAAGTTCGGACAGCACTTCCCCTGAATTTGCTAACTTTTCCAGCCATCATTGCTTCATTATTTCCTCATCCAGTCCCAAAGGTACACACACAACAACAAGTTCATCCAATAGCCATTCAGCAAGCTCCAAGTAGTACTAGTACAAGTCAAGCTAGGGAAAAGTCCGGAAATGAAAGCTAAGCTCAAAACCAGAAAAACAGTTTTGACGTCATTTTGCGGTAATGACACCAAAGGTACTACGATGGTCGGATGAAGGTGCAAGATACACCGTTTCAAAGCTAAGAGATAGGGTTACAATATTCCAGAAGGTCACTCAACCCAGTTTCGAGTGTAACCAGGTCAAAAATGCAAGATACTATACCAGAATCACAAAAACAGATTCACCAAAATGCATTCTATCGGAAACATCATAACTCAGGCTCTCCAAGTCCAAATCCAGAAATTCCAAAACCAGCTTAAAGATAAGAAACAGGGGTAAATTTCATCAGAAGACCTCAACAACCAATTCGGAAGCAATTCCAGCCAAAACAACCAATTACAGGCGCAATGCTTACATTCGGGTAAAACCAGAACAGCAATAGTAATTTCGACTTTTCTCACTCTACGCTACTCCGATTGACCTAAAATTTTGTAGGAACCACTAAAATGTCATTCCCTACAACTTTCATTTTTGAAGACAAGGCTAATTCGGCCTCTAACTAGGAACTAAAAATTCGGGCATAATGTTCCTTCACAAAACCTAATTTTCTGAAATTTCTTCCAAAACAGAAATTGATTGTAATTAATCACTTTTTCCACCTCCTAGAGTCATTAAACATCATTTCCAATCATCATACATGACCCCATAATCATATCCATATGAAAATAGAAAAATCCCAAAAATTATAAAACTTCACCAATTCAACAAAAATCAAGATATAATCCATAAAAGTGCATCTTATACCACCACCAATCATGAATTTAACATCAATTAAGGGAGGAGAGTGGTTCTTCACAACTCACCTTAGCCATACAAGAGATAGAGCAACAAATCACCTTAGCTTTCCAAACAACTCCACAAAACACCTCAAGACCACTTAGCAAAGAGATTTTATGGAATGATTTGGAGTTTTATTGGTTGGATTTGAAGATTGAGCAAGAAATAGAAGGAAGAAATTGAGAGCTTTTCTTTCTTTCTCGAGCAAGAACATTCGGCCAAGAAGCTTGCAAAATGAAGCTTATTTTGATCAATTTTTTTGTATTTATTTGGTAAAGGTAAAGGTAAAGTCAAATGGTCAAAGTCCAAGATTAAATTAGATGGTGACACTTGTCACCTTTAGGTTTAAAACTTATCTTTTTGTCTCTCCAATACAAATATCTTAACACTTTGTAAAATAATATCACTTAATACAAAATTCCAACAAGTTGTCAAAAATATAATGCATTTACCGCACTTGCGGGTCCCACGTTCAAAATACGCTCTTAATTTCTCAAAACCTAACCGATACTAGAAAAATCATTTTAAAACTATCTTTGCTCATAAACTTTATCTGGGGAAATTTTCTAATAAAGAAAATGTAGAAAAGGCGGGCGATTAAATAAAATAACCCTAGAAAATTAGAAAATTTTTCGGGTTCTCACACTCGTACTTTTCAGGGCGTCATAGGTTCTGTCTGTACGATGTATGGTGATTTTTCAAAGTTGACTGAAATTGCATACCTGTTCGGTCTTTTACTGGATAAAACAGCCATTTGAGGCTCGAATTTGACTAACTTGTGATCTGAATCTTTTAAATGTGTCTTCTGACAAATTGTACCCCGTTGAGTCTATTTTTCGACGGTATAAATTTTATCAATTTTGGACTTTATAATCTTGAGATATGATTTTTCAAATGGTGGTGTGAAAAACTAGAAAATCCTGTTTTCCTAAAATTGTCCTTACTCTCATTTCGTACCTTAAGTTTGGAGTTAGTAAATCATTGTAGGTATGGTTTTGGGTAGAAGCGAAGGGGTTTTGGATCGTTCAGGTCTTTAGGACCAACTACTACCTTTTCACTCCAAAACTATACTTTTGTGTTGCATTGGTAATTTACTTGGTTAGACATATGACTCGTAATCAAGTCTCAAATGTTTTACCTTGGTGGTTTAGGACGTGCCGGTGATCCAAGTACTTCGGGAGGAAACGTTTGAAGTTGTTTGTTTGAACTGGTGAGTGTACCACTCCCTTAAATTGGTGCTTATCTGATTTATCTGTACTTGCAATTTACAACCTGATTATCTGTGACTTCTGTATACTTTGTATGAAACGAGGGTGTCCTTTATCACACTCATCTCGTTCGTTTGTCTGTTCTGGTTCCTGTACACGTTTGAATCTGTTATTTGTATCTGTTTTGATGTCATTTGGAGGTTTGTATCTAACGACCATTCTGTGACTTTTGAGCTCAAAACCTATGGCTAGTTACTCGAGTCGAGCCGGCAAGGCCTGGTCGATTAGATAACGAACCACGGTAGTCTGTTTCTGGGAAATCTTTGGGTATTGGAGACTCTGGATTTTCGGTATACTCGAGTATTACCACCCACTGTTACTGTTGAGGTGTTCAGGCCCGGTAAGGGGAATGTTTGGTGGACGGAATTTGGTGTAAAGTGGCGCTCTACTGGACTGGTTACTTTATTTGAAAGTTGACGGAATGTCAACTACTATTTGATCAAGCTCCGGTAAAGCAGATGGGAATTTGGCTCCTGAGAGCCACCTGTATCCTTTCGTTTTGAATCACAGTGTTTAACTGTTTCATGTTCTATCTGAAGTGGGTATATGATTGATGAAAATGAAGTTATATGATTCTTTACTGTTTATACTTCTGGTACCTCATTGAGCGTAAACTCACCCCCTTCCCGTTATCTTTGTTTTCCTTACAGGGGACCGACTTTGAAATCACGATTTTGGAAGAAAGGGTCGAACTATAGTAAACATTCTTTTGTTAAGCTCCTCTGTAACCAAAACCCTAAATGGATTTTGTATAAGTACGGATATTTTGACTTGTACTTCAAGTAAATCGTTGAAGACACCAATGTATATAGTTTGGCAAGTACATAACTATGTTTATCTCTTGATTAATGCATGTATTTATGGTTGTTTGAACTTTAATTGAACCTGTTGACAAGATCGAGCAAGTGCGGCATTTGAACGAAGAAAGAAAAGTTTTGGCGGAAAAACTGTTCACCGAATCTGGCCACATATCCGGCTAGTTCTTGGCAGGATTGTTAGTGGAGATGGAACAAAAATTAGGGTTTCGCCACTGCCTCGAATCCGGCCAGCAATCCTACCGGAAATCCGGCCAGATCTTGGTCGGATTGTGACGTGGCCCCAGTGCATTCGTTTCGGTTTCAATTTTCGTTGGAACGTTATATCAAAGTTCTATTGCATCTTTCAGTTTAGTTATTTTAGTTTTCGAAAGTTCATTTTTTTTGTCGAAGTCCTTTTGAACATTTCGTAGGGTTTTCGTGCTTTTTTGTTTAGTAGTCCTGGCGAGAGCTAGGCAGGCGGTCCGCCGAACCCTTTGGTTCGCCTTAGGGGGAGGTGGGGCTGTCACAGGTGGTATCAGAGCCATTTCACGTGGTCTCGGCGCGTAGTGAGATTGGGCTAAGTGGTGTTATGGTCTTGATTTCGTGAATGGGTGTAAAGGATTAAGTACTCTTTTGAGCATAAGTTACGAATCATGAAACATTCTAGGTTTAAACCTTTATCATGGTACTTTGGGGACAATAGTTAGGTATGTCAGGTAGGAATCTCTAATATGGGTGATTTATTCTTGGGACCGCGGGCTTGAGTTGTTAATTATCTTATTATGGATTCTTGTGCTTGAGTACCAATAGTGGAGAGCGCACTCGAATAAGGGTCTGTATCTTGATTGCACTTGAGGTGAGTTTTGATGGCAAAGGTTAAGGTGTAGAAGATTCTAACATTTGACCTAGTAAATTGGACTGATCGGAGAGATTGGAGATAGGAAGGGTATCATGGATTAATCTAGTAGTCGTCTGATTTGGGTTTATGTAGACAGTGACTAGATTATAGTGTACGTCGAGAAATTTGCATCGAAGACCTGTTTCCTTCCCCTATGCCCGTGAGGATTTGATAAGTGTTTACTTGCCTTTGAGACAGTTTAACTGCAATTATATGGGTATTTTAAACCCTTTTCTGATATCGGATACTTGTACCTTAGTCCTTGATGAATTACCTTTGCCTATACTTTTTTTTTGCTACCTAACCACTAATGTCAAAGTATGGACCTAACTTGATTATTATCGTGCCGAGATCGAGAGTCTGGAATTAGGTATGGAAATTTTAGAAAAAGGATTTGGCTTCTATAACTGTATGCTAACTTGAGATAGGGTGTGAAACTGTTAATATACAAAGTATGCTTTAAGGTTTCATTATTTATATAAGTGATAAGTGGCCTAGTATATGAAGATATTGCCCTAACTATGTTTTACTTTCTCATCTATATTATTTGGAAAATCTAAGTTTAAATTTTCGTGGTTGGATTAGAAGTGGAGGAACTTAACAGTTATAGGGTTAGAGTCCCAAGTGTACTTAGTTACTTATTTTGATCCATTAATTTGCTTGGCAGGCTATCACTTGAGTTTGAGCGAATCGTTGAGATGGCACGTTTGGCTGATATGTATAAGGAAATAGAGATTCTTTGAAAGGAAGTAGAGTTCCAAAAGAGATTAGCTGAACACTGGGAAGGGCAATGGAAATAGGAGTATTCGGAAAAAATTGAGTTACTGCACAAGAACATAGAACTGAAGAAGAAATACGAAGGGATCCCGAAGAGGTACGGAGGAAGTTTGAGTTAGTGCCTTCGTCTAGTCGAACTGCATCTCAGGACATTCCTAGTAATAAAGATAAATGGGGTGAAGGAAGTTCTCGCGATATCCAAGGAAAATGTAAAGAGATGTATGGAGATGGATCTGCTATGAAGGATAAGGGGAAGAAGAAGAAAAAGAATGGACACTTTAAGATGAAATGTGTAACTGCTAAGTGTGAATCATGTAACAAACTTCATACGGGAATATGTTATTCAAAAATTGGTGCATGTTTCAGATGCGGCCAACTGGGACACCAAGTGAGGAACTGCCCAAGACAAATGAATTTTGGAGGGTGAAGCTGTTGTAATAGTTAAAGTCAGCAATCAGTGATGTATTGGCTGAGATAATTGTATTTATGGAACTATGTATATGCAAACTTTATGTAGTGAGTGTATTCCCGATAGAAGTAGTGGACCTAGTATCTGATCTTTTTATGAGTAATATTAAATATTGGTGATTTGACAGTATTGATTCCTGATTCATGAGTTTTTTATTATAGTTTAGTCTTGAAGTTAAGTGAAAACTTTTCGTTGGTGGATAGAAAGGGGGAAACTTTTGATATTTTCACTGATTTTTGTAGCAGGGAGTTTAGTCATTGCATTATTACAATTTTCTCTCTAGGTTTGATTGTGGTAACGGTATGAATGAAGAGAAGCTTTCAAAAATGAGAAGAAATCACTGTAGCATCGAGTTTTGTGAGCACAAAAGTGAGAAATTTTGAGGACAAAATTCTTTTAAGGGGGAGAGAGTGTGAGGACCCGTAAAATTCCCTTTGTGAGAACCCTCATTTTTAAAATACAATTTCCCCAAACTACATGTCTTGCACCAAGATTTAAACCACCTGTTATATGCCCAAGCATTATATTTTACAATGTGTTACAACAAATCCCTTGTATTGACCCTCACTTTAAAACACAATTTTCTTATTTACATGCCTTATTATAAGATCTAGACTATTTAATATATGCCCTTACAATATATTTCCTATGTATTATAATAATTTCCATGCATTACATTTCAATTCATTTTACTTGAAGTAAAATATTTCCTTGAGCCAGGTTGTAAATAATTCACCACTTGTAATTGTCCAAGTGTTCTTTTATTAGTGGTTGGAACTTTACATGTAGGATTAGATGTGTTAAATATGTATTGGTACATTTGGAAAGGTTAGTATGTCATTAGTCAAAGATTAAGAAAGGATTGGACAAGGATGGAGCCAAGTGGCAAAACCCTAGCCATGGATCTTGTTTGACCAAGGGATTAGAAAGAATTTAAACCAAAATTGGCCCTTTTATTTCCTCCTTGTGGCCGATTTTCATGAAGCTTAGAGAGGAAGAGAGAAACCCCATTTTCCTTGCTTTCTAACCCTAGTAAATCAAGAGCAAAAATCAAAAGAGAAAGATCTTGAGTGGGTTGAGAAACTTCCCTTTCATTCCTAGTGGTTGATCCAAGCTTGAAGCTTCCATCTTGGTGGATTGTTTGGTGACCTAAGCAACTTGTAAGAGAGGTAAATGACCTTTAAATTTGGGGGTTATGATGTTATATCATCTACTTTAAGTTTTCATGGTGAAATACAAGTGGTTTTGGTTGAGATTTGGGGTTAATTCCTTGAATTAAACAAGTAGTAGTTAAACTTGTTAGTATGCCTACCAAGTGTTTGATGAAATGCCTAGCCCTTGTTCATGTGTGTGTATGAGGAATTAACATGTTTTTGAACCCTTTTTTAGTAGATCTAATACTTGTTATGTGCTTGGGGTGCAAACCATGAAAGGTTGAAAGTTAGAAAAGTTGGGGAGGTGCTGTCCGAAAATTTCAAGGGCTTGCTGCCCTGTTTTGCTTTGATAATTTCATGCTTAATTTGGCTACAAGTGTGAGGGATATATGTTGGGTTATGTGTGTGGAGGTTGTCTACAAAAAATTAGCCAATTTAGTTGGATAAATCTTGAGTTATGAGCAAAGAGGCAAAACTGGACTAGGCAAAATTACCTGCTGCTTGTTATCTGAATATTTGAAATACTTGATTTATGACTGTTGGAGCCAAATACTATTTTGATAAAATGGAGGCAAGCGTGTACTTTATCGCACTCGACCTCACTTGTTTTCCAATGAGGCTCTGTGTACTATTATTATGATATGTGATTTCTCTATATATGACTATGTTTAAGTTGTTTGGGTGATATCCCATCAACTACTGCTACTGTTTGGGTACCCAACCTCTTAGGTGAGTCGGTTGTATCGAGCCAGCAAGGGCTTGGTCGAGAAGGCCGATAAACCTTAGGGACTGATGTTTGGAGGTCCCTGGTGAAATATAGCCATTGTACTTGCTTGTTGTGTTGCCCAGCACCACCAGTGGTCAAATTCTCGACTTGATCCTGTTTCTTTGGAATCTTGAATTCCTGGTATACTCGAGTATTACCAAACTACTGTTTGTGGCGTGCGGGCCCGGTAGGGGGTTGATTGGTGGACGGAGACTGGTGAAAGTGGTGTTCTACGGACCCTTTTATACTGTGCATACAAGTGTTGATGGAGTGTCAACAGGAGGCAATTATGATCAAGCTCAAGTGGATCCTTGGCTTTTGAAAGCCACCCGTATCCTTGAATTGAACTGTGATTAAACTGTTATTCTACTGTACGGTGTTTATTTGATTATTTTGTGACCTTATGTGACTATATGTTTACTTGTTTTACTTGGAACCTCACTGGGCTTTGGCTCACCCCATTCTCTTTGTTTTCCTTAACAGATCGGGGATGGATTGATCAAGAGCTTTCTTAGCTTTATTTTGTTTTGAACTTGTATTTTGAGATTGTAACCTTTTGTTTAAAGAGACCTTACTTTTGACTTCCGTAAGCTTGAATCTATAAGTTCAACTTATGTTATGTAAGTTATGTGTGGAGTGATAAGTTGACATTTAATTATGTGTATGCTAAGCTTTTAGATTGTTGGTGTAGTGTTTATGTTTAATTGGGGTTACACTCCCGTGAATGGAAGATATCTCATCCGCTTTGTTTGAGTTATTAGTACTTTGATCGACTGAGCCCCGGCGAGAGCTGGGCAGGCAGTCTGCTGATACCCTAGGGTTCGCCCTAAGGAGAGGTGGGGCTGTCACAGTTGGTATCAGAGCTTGGGCTTCAGATCCTTGTAGTATATCCTAGACTTAAACGTTTGGGATGCTGGACTGTTGGATTGGTTTAAAAGTTAAGTGACCACTAAAAGGGATAAGAATTAGAGCCTAGGGTTGAATTGGCCTGGACGAGTTAGGTATTTTTGACTTGAGGATTATATGTGATTATTTTCCCTAAGAGTACTTACGTTTTATCTACACTTTGTAAAGGATGGACGGATCTTGTGGCCCTAGCGATAGACCGGTTGGCGAGATGCCCTATGAGGACTTACCGATGATTAGATACCAGACCAGGCCCGGAGGAGCTAGAGCATATTGGAGCCCATCTGACCGCTATAGGCATTGCGAGTGTCGGCATATTTACACTTATCCTAATGAAGTAGTTCTGGCCGTAGTGAATGAACGGAAGGTCCTAGCGAGAGACAATACTAGGCTTGGATTTGAAATGAATTACCTAAAGAAAACTATTGAAATGCAAGCTGAGTGGATTAGGGAACTTGAGTATGATGTGGTCAAGGGCCGAGAAAGGGTTGATGACCTGAGCGCGCAGCTTGGCAAAGCTCAAGAGGGCTAGGAAAGTGAGGAATAGAGCAAAATCCATTCTAAATATTTGTGATGATCTGCTGGGAGAAGTGAGTGACGAGGCTTCTCCTATTGGAGATGACACAGTAGCTGAACCAGCCCAGTCTGGGGGGTCAACTAGCCCTACTTCTAGGCTATTAGTTAGGCTAGCCCTACTTAAGCCTCTATTTCTAGGCTATTAGTTTGGATGATTTTGACTATTGTACATAGGAAGGATAGGGGAGGTTGTGCCTCGGTGGTAGTACAGCTTTCTTTTGACCACTTGTGCTAGGTTTTTGTTTGGTATGACTATACGACTATATCTGTACTCTTGAGGCTCGTACTTGCTACTTTTGGTCCTGTTATTTTATAAATGACTGTTAAGGGCCTTTATGTACAGTGTTTTGACTGTTGACTTGGATTTTTGACTTTTGAGTTTTGAGTTTTGACTTTGACTTTATTTTGGCATTGGCCTTTAATTGCTTTTCAATTTCACTCGTTTATCGTGACTCCGATTCCATTTCTTATATGACCTTTAAATATGAATAAGCATATATTGTATACCCCTATTTGCTTACCCTATTAGTTATAATACTTGGGCCATAGACTAGTGAGTAATAATGGAGACTAGATGACAATATGGTTGGGGCCATGGGTGTGGATCTGGGTAGGTCCAGGACTAAGAGGAGGAATAAAGGTCTGTAGTCAATTAGAACCAAGGACCCGAATGTGAAGAAGGAGACCAGGTAGCTACAGCTATCAATCGTATGACTGATCTACTGTTTACTGGCCTGTTTGGATGACCATCGAGGTCAAGTACCGGGTAACTAGTAAAGAAACCTTGAAGTAAGTGAAGATAGGGCCCTAAAACGGTTCCAAAGTTCGCTTCCCCTAAATTTCTTAAAGGACCAGATCCCAAAGTTGCCGAGAACTGGTTTGAAAGAATGGAGGATATTTTGCTGCTTCGCATGGTCCCTGCGTGAAGTGAGCTTGGGGTCAAGTGGTGTTATTGTCCGATTATGTGGGTAAGTGGTAAGGACTAGGTGCTCTTCTGGGGCATAAGCTATGAATCATGACTGTTATAAACATAAACCCTTTATCAGGATACTTGGGAGAAATAGATATGTACGTCAGGTTGGAATCTCTAATATGGGTGATTTAGTCTTGGGACCGGCCGGCTCGAGTTGTGAATTGTCTTATTGTGGATTCTTGTACTTGGGTACCAAATAGTGGAGAGCGCTAGAATAAGGGTCTGTATCTTGATTGCATTTGAGGTGAGTTTTGATGGCAAAAGTCAATGCGCTGAAGATTCTAACATTTGACCTAGTTATTGGACTGATTGAGGAAAAAGATCTCGAAAATTATCATGGACTAATCTAGAAATAGCCTGTTAGGGTTTCTATAGACGGTGGCTAGATTGTAGCGTACGTCAAAAAATTTGCACTGAAAACCTATTTCCTTCTCCTATGACTGTGAAGACTTGATAAGTGTTTATTTCGAATGTGAGGCGGTTTGATTGCAACTATATGGATATTTCTACCCCTCTTGTGATATTCTTTCCTATACTTCCTTGACACCTATCCACTAATGTCTAAGTATGGACTTGACTCGATTATTATCGTGGCAAGATTGTGAGTTTTGGAATTATGCATAGGGATTTGAAAAAGGAATTGGGTTCTATACCTATATGCAAGAGCTTGAGATAGGATGTGGAACTTTCGACATACAAAGTACGCTTTAGGGATTCGTTATGTATATAAGTGGCAATGGTACTCCTTGTGTTAAGACTCTAGAATAGGAATAAGTGACACAGTATTTTGAAGTGTTGTCCCACTTGTGTTCTACTTTCTCGTCTATCTCATTTGAGAATAGCTAAGTTTAATTCCTCGTGGTTGGATTGGAAATGAATGAACTTAAAAGTTATATGACTAGAGCTTCCATGAAGCCAGTCGTAATTAGAGTTGCCTGGCAAGCTATCATTGAGTTAAGTAAATCGGCAAGGTGACAAATGTGACTGATCTACAAAAGAAAATAGAGATTATTTGAAAGGAAGTAGAGTTCCAAAAGAGAGTAACGGAGCATTGGGAAGGACGAAGGGAACAAGAATACTTGGAGAAAATTGAACTACGGCACCAAAATATAGAATTGAAAAAGAAATATGAAGGGATTCCAGAAGGGGTACGCAATAAGTTTGAATTAGTGCATTTGCCTAGTCGAATAGCATCTCAAGACATCCCTTGTCAAGTTAGCCATTAGTGATTGGTTGGGCAGTATTGGATCCTTGCCCATGAGTCTATTGCTATAATTTAGTCTTTAAGTTAAGTGAAGATTTTCGTTTGTCGTTCCAAAGGAATAAACTATTTAACGTATAGTGTATGGGTTTGAGAACTAGCAAGAATAGTAGCCAAGTTTTAACTCTTTTTTTATCGAGATTAAAGTTTGTGTCACATTCTTCACCTTGACTAAATCAAAAGTTGACCAAATTGTTTTTCATTTTCCTCTTGCTTGGCCGAACAAATGGAGAAGAAAAACCAAAGAGAGACCTTCAACTCTAACCTCAAATTTGCACTTGAATCTTGAGTTTCAACCAACTAATTTGCAAACTACTCTATAGAAATGATAATTAAGGTAGATTTCAAGGTGTTGGTGGGGCGATTTTGGAGGAAGAAACTTTAAGTTTTCATCTTTCTTGAGGTTACAGGGTAACTTTGGCAATAAACCTTCCTCTACTTTAAATATATGCAAACTGGTGGTTTAGGGTTTCAATTTCGGTTGTTTTATGAGAAAATATCATGGTTTGAAGTTGTGTTGTGAATTTTCAGTTTTATGGTAATTTTCTGTCCACATATGATACTTAAGTGTTGGCCATGGTTTGGTAGCTTTGCTATGTGAAATATCTAGCTTTTATATGCTAGTTTGACTTGCCTAAAGAAACTTCCAGCTTGTGATTAGGAATTTCAGCTTAGGGTTTCATTTTCTAACTTGAATAGGTGACAGTTATATGCTTGATGTAGTGAGTTGTTGGCTTGATATTTATATGCTTGAGTTGAAGTTATTTTCATGGGAAGAATGAAGCCTTGAATAGGCTGGAAAAAGTTAGTAAACACAAAGGAAGTGCCGCTGAAAATTTTCCGCAGGAAACCTTGGAAAGTTTTACGAAATCTGTTATATCTTGATGTAGAAAAGTCAAAATTGAGTTTTGTTTATTATGTTTGAAACTAGGTTCAGAGTATCAGTATTGTTCTCAATTCCCATGAATATCTACGATTTTTCAAAGTTGACTGAAATTGTATACCTGTTCTGTCTGTTACTGGGTGAAGCAGCAACTTTAGGTTGAAATTTGACTGACTTGTGGATTGGATCTTACAATGGTATCTTCTAGAAAGTTGTAACAATTTGAATCTATATTCCGACGGTATAAAGTTTATAAGTTTTGGACATAAGAATCTCGAGATATGATTTTTAAATGAGATCACGGAAAACTGGAAAATTTCTATTTTCCTAGGATTATTCCTACTTACATTTCCAACTTTAGGATTGGAGTTGGTAAACTATTTTGAGGTTGGTTTATGAGTGGATTGAGGCTTAAATAAAAGGAAAATGAGTTCTTCAAATCATTTTACGTCAGACAGTTTACAACTTTGCATTTTGAACGTCTTTTCTACTTTGTCCAAACGTTTAGCTACAAGTGATACTTTTCTACTCTAAATGACTTTTGCAACATTGATTAGTAGGGACATGAGGATTATTCCTCGATTGGAACAAGCTAACATTATATTTTGACAGGTTATACGAGTATGAAACTTGTAAATTGATACATGTTCTAAATAAAGATTTGGAGCCTCCATTCCTACATAATATGGTTTTGTATTGCTGGTCATTTACTAAAGCATGTGCTCACAGGACTCGAGAGAGTTAAAAAGGATATTCACCGAAAATATTTTGAACTACTCAGTAATCAAGCTGAGAATTTCGAGGGCGAAATTCTTTAAGGGGGAGAGAGTGTGAGAACCCTCATTTTTAAAATACAATTTCCCCAAACTACATGCCTTGCACCAAGATTTAAACCACCTCTTATATGCCCTAGCATTATATTTTACAATGTGTTATAACAAATCCCTTGTATTGACCCTCACTTTAAAACACAATTTTCTTAACTACATGCCTTATTATAAGATCTAGACCATTTAATATATGCCCTTACAATATATTTCCTATGTATTATAATAATTTCCATGCATTACATTTCAATTCATTTTACTTGAAGTAAAATATTTCCTTGAGCTAGGTTGTAAATAATTCACCACTTGTAATTGTCCAAGTGTTCTTTTATTAGTGGTTGGAACTTTACATGTAGGATTAGAGGTGTTAAATATGTATTGGTACATTTGGAAAGGTTAGTATGTCATTAGTCAAAGATTAAGAAAGGATTGGACAAGAATGGAGCCAAGTGGCAAAACCCTAGCCATGGATTGGCCAAGGGATTAGAAAGAATTTAAACCAAAATTGGCCCTTTTATTTCCTCCTTGTGGCCGACTTTCATGAAGCTTAGAGTGTGAGGACCCGTAATTTTCTTAATTTCTAGGTTTTATTTTCTTTTAATTGCACGCTTTTCCACATTTTCTTTATTCGGCAAATTTTAAAAATAATTTTTATGAGTAAATATGGTTTTTAAAATCATTTTTCTAGTATAAGTTAGTTTTTAAGGTTTTAAGAGTGTATACCGGATGTGAGACCTACTAGTGCGGTAAGTTCGATAAAATTCGGCCAATTAGGTTAAGTTGTGTATACCGGGTTTAATTTATCAGGTGTTAAGAGACAATTAGAGGTTACCTAGATGGATTATCATTGGAGAGACAAAAGGATAGCTTTGCATTAAATAAGGGTGACAAGTGTCACTTTCCTATTTCTTCTTGGACTTTGACCTTGTACCAACTTTACCAATTAATCAAAATTGACCCAAAATCATCCTCATTTCAAGCTTCTTGTGGCCGACTCTCTCTAAGAGAAAAGAAAAGAAAACTCTCAACTTTCTTGCCTCTAATCTTGCTCAATCTCCCAAATCAACCGATTAAACTTGGAATTCCTCCATAAAAACTCTTAGTTTAGTGGTAGTAAGATTGGTTGTGAAGTGGTTTGGAAGAAAGTGGTACTAAGTTGGCTCCTTTCTTGAGTTATTAAGGTGAGTAGTTAAGGAACCTCTCTTTTGTTCTCAATAATGTTTAGTTAGTAGCTTGTGTTAGTCAAAGAGGTGATTTTGTGGACAATATCATGACTATTGGTGGAGAATGATGAATTTTTATATTTATTATTGATTTTCTATTTTTATATGTTTTATATTGTGTGGCCATGGATGATGGCTTGGGATGGTCTAGAATGGACTCTTAGTGCATAAATTGTAGCTAATTGCGGAAAATTTTCACTTTGTGCGGAAAATTCCAGATTAGGGTTTCAGTTCTGCCCGGTACTGTTTGGATAAGAACAAGTTCGAATTAGCCTTAGGTTAAAACATGAAAGTTGTAGGAAATGATATTTTATAGCTGCCTGTAAAATTTCAGCCCAATCTGACCTCTGTAACCTGTGAAAAGATAGAATTACCCCTGCTATCCTGTTTCTGTCAAAAATGATAATCAGTCTCTGTAAGTGGTTAGTTTGACCAGGAATATTACTGAATTGATTGTCTATGTCTTCTGAGGAATTATAACCTTATATCTTAGCTTTCAAATGGCTTTGGAATTACCTGAATCGGAGTTGTGTGTACTGAGATATGCTTGAATGAATCAGGACTGCTAGTTGAATTTCACAGTGAGCTTCGAACTGGAAAATCTGGGGCTATTTTGGAAAATTTTACCTAGTTAGGGTGAGAACTGGACTAAGTAGTCTTCATTAAAGTTATAGCCCTCTGTCTTAGCTTCAAAATGGTATAACGTGCACTTCAATCCAATAAGCGTAGTTTCGGTTATGTCCGATACGCTAAGTAGCGGTGAATCTGCCTTTTTGGTTTCCTAGTTTAAAGCTCATTTCCGGTCATTTTCCAAGCTAAATCTTGTACTTGAATGACTTTGAACCTATTGAACGGCTGTTGTGATGAATTTATATTGTGTATGACTTTGAGATTGATTGAGGAAAATAATGAAGCCATAAATGGCTAGAAAATAGGTAAATACAGAGGGCATGCTGCCCCAAAGTTTAGGGCTACGCGATTCCTTCAAGTTGAGTTGCTCTTACTAAAAATGAAAGGAATTTGAGGGTTGTTTGTACCCCTAGGACCAACTGTTATCTTTTACTCAAAATTCATATGTTTATTCTTCTGTATTAGTACTTAACCTGAAAAGGCGTACGACATGTAGTCGAGCCTCTTTTATGCATTCCATTTCCTGAGTTTGTGGATGTGCGAACTATAATTGTTTTATCTTGATTATTTTAGGGTTTCTTGGTGATTAAAGCCACTTTGGGTAAAAAACTTTTGAAGTATCTGTACTGGAACCGATGAGTGTATCACTCCCCTCATTTGCTGCTTAACTTGGTTTCTGTCCCTGCAATCTGCGATTTAAATGACTACACTATTTGTTTATTCTGTTTGAGACGAGGGTGTACTTTATCACACTCATTCTCTTGTTTGTCCATATGCCTATTTACTGTGTATAATCTGTTAACTGTATCTGAGTCTGTTCGGACGTCATTTGGAGGCTGGTATCCAACGACCTTTTGGTGACCTCTGAGCTCAACACTTGTGGCTAGTTATTCAAGTCGGGCCGGAAAGGGTCTGGTCGATTAAATAATGAACCACGGTAGTCTGTTTTGGAAATTTTTGGATATTGAGACTCTTGATTCCGGTATACTCGAGTATTACAATTACTGTTCCTGAATAGAGTTTGGGCCCGGTAGGGGTTGTAGACACCAAATTTTTGGTGTAATTTCTTTTACTTTTTATTCTCATTTGTCGTGGTTGCTTTTAGTTTTTTTTAGTTTCTAGTTTCTATTTTAATTTTTAAGTTTTAATGTAGAAAAATCATGGAAAAAAAAAAAGGAAAAGCATTCAAAAATTATGCTTTAGTTGTTTTGATTTAAATTCAATGTTTTCTTGGAAAAACATGAAAAATGAAAAAGGGGGAACCCCGATTGCGGGTTTTGGGCTATTTAAGAAAAAAAAAAAAAAAATCAAAAATCATAATTCCATTTCTGCCGAATCCATTTCCATTTCACTTCCCAATCTAGCACCTTCCATTGCTATTGCCGACCAACCCCACTCACAATAACCTCAATATAAACATTCCATTAACCATACACTCCACAATATACCATTCCCAATGCACTACAATAGCACTTCCATTTTTTTCTTTCTGCCGTGAGCTGGAAGTGATCAACCTTCCTTGGAAAGAACGACCGAGTGAGAGAGCCGAATTCCTTGCTCATTTCTTTTCTGTCCGTAAACTAGAAAGAGAGGAGAGAGACTAGCTGACTATCTTCCTTTCATCCGTGAGTTGGTGAAGAGATTGAGAGCCACATTATCTTCATCCTAGTCGCAGGTTGGAGCAAGGGAGAGGAAGAGTTGCAGGCTGCATTTCTGGACTGCCGAAGGGAGGAAATATTTTTTGCAGCTAGCCGAGGGTGTTGAGCTCCAAACTGAGGTAATTTCTGGACCTAGACTAGATGTTTATAGGTTGATGAAGTTGTTTAAGGGCATGCATGTGAGGATTGTGTGGCTAGATGATAACTTAAGTTAATAAAAAATCTGTTTGTGAAGAAAATGGTTGCCGAGAGTTCAAGCTGGAAATTTGCAGCTTCGGTTGACCAAGTTTTGATGATCTGAGCTATATGTATGTTTAACTAACCAAAGTCTGGATGATCTAGCTCTGCATGAAGCTAATTAACTTGGATTAAACAAGAAAATTGAAGGAATACCAAAAATCCGGTTGCATGCATGTCAATCGAGAGAATTGGGATGAATTTCTGGTTAAATGGTGATTTTGATGACATTTGAACTTGATTTTTGATCCAATCTGATAGATAGTTTGTTATTTGGTCTTGCATGTGATCTTTATGGCTGGGAATTCGGTTGTACGGCTGGAAAATTTTATTGGATGTTGCTGGATTGTTAAACCAATCTTCCAGCTTAGCCGATGGAGTTGTTTTGGGCATTTTAGTATGAAATTTGCTGGAAAGTGCTTGATCCTCACTTGGTTGTGTGTTTAGCTAACTAAATACTGGATGATCAAGCCCTGCATGAGATTAATTGGCTGTGTGTAAACCAGAAATTTGAGTGAAGCAAAAATCTGTTGCACGCATGTTTATTCCAGAATTTTGCATGATATCTTCTTGGGTTTCTTGTTTGTTTGGATTATGATGGTGGGTTTAGTTGTGGGCTTGGTCTAAAGTTGTGACGTTGAATTTAATTACATCTAATCAAGGTTGTGATAAAAATCTGAGTCATAAAAAATTTGCTGCAAAGTTGTTTGGCCGGAAACATTGCTGAAGCTGAAACCTTTTATTGTTGCTTGCATGTTATTTCAGACCTGAATATGATGTTTTTCTGGGTTGTTAGCTTGCTTGGATCATGGTTGCTCAAGCCAAAGTTGTTTGTTGCTTAATCTTGGTCAAAGTTATGTATTTGAACCAGAAAATTTGAGTTAGTTTGCAAGTAAAAATGCAGCAGATTTCACTTTCAGCTATAGCAGTTTTCATTCTTCAATGTTTGCATGTTCATTCTTCAACGTTTGAATGATTTCCACCTTTGTCTTTGCTGATTTGGGATGTTAAACTTATGTTTTTACTGTCTAAGTTTAAAGTTTTGGATGTTAGCTTTGGTTAAGGTATGTGATTGGATGTGGAGTTGGCATTTGGGAGTGAAACCAAGGAAATTGCAGCAGTTTTATATCCAGTGCTGCATGCTTTCTCTACCTGAATTTTGTGCTTCAAATCCTAAAGTTTTGTGTTGCAAAGTGAGATGATTAGGTGGTTGTCTTGTTGCTTTAGTTCATATTGAATTTGAATGTGTTTAGGAGCTGTGGAAAGCTTTGCGGATAAGAATTGCCGAAAAACTTTGCTGCACTTTCTTTTTCTCTTTCGATAAAAAATCAGATTTGTCATCTTAATCCTGCAAACAAAATTTCATGTTTTGATTTGGGTCAATAATTTTTGGTTTGGTGAACTTGTTTGTATGATGAAATGGATGTATTTGCTGCTAAAAATTGCTGAAGTTTTGGAAACAAAAGGGCAGCAGCATGCGTTGGTTCTTGATTTGCAGAAGCTTGTTTTGTAGCTTTGAATGAAAACCTGCATGAAACTTTTCCAACAAGTGCATTATTTAGACATGTTCAGCCATGTTTTGATTGGAACTTGTTTCAAAGCCGTGGCATAAATTTGGTTTGCTGAGATTACGTGAAGTTGCAGCAGCTTTCTTTCTTCAAATGTTTGCATATGTTCCAGATTTTTGCACTCTTTTCCCTCTGAACCTTATGCTGAACGTAGGAGTTTAAGGTTAAAGCTGGGAAAAACATTTGATGATCTTGCTTCTTTGATCTAAGTTTTAGTTTGTTAAGCCATTAGCTGAGTCGGTTTGGCAAACAATGGGTTTTGTGCATTTTTCTGGTATGAAACATGCCTGGTTTGGAGATGCAAGAGTTGCGGCAGAAATTGCAGAAGAGTTTCTACGTTGATTGCATGGCTTTTGCATGAAAATGACTTTCAAAAATCGTACTCCAACCCCTTGGCTTCCATCTAATGCTTCCATGGCCCAATTAATTGGAAACTTAATTAATTTTGTCCTCCTAACATGCCATTTCCTCTTTAATACATCTTGATTTGTTTTGGGTAAATACTTAAGGGATTGTAGAATGAATTTGAAGGGTCTAATAATTTCTTTTTCTTAGACTTGTAGTTAATTTGATTTTTTTTTTTTTTTTTTGGATTCTTTGGCATTTGGTTGTTTAGCTACTAGTAAATTGCTCCTCGTTTACCTTTTTGTGAATTTTCTAGTTTGATTTGGTAAGTTTCACCTTAGATTCTTAATTTTATTTTATGTTTTTTAGTTCCTTAGTGTTTATAATAGTAATAAATTGGCCCTTTAGACCTCTTTATTTTTTTTCAATTGGGTCTTTGTTTGTCTTAATTGGTTAAGTACGAGTAGTTTACTTGCCTTGGAATGCTTCGAGTGATTCAATTGGATGGTTGTTTCCATTTTCTTTTAATTTTTCTCAATTAAAGTGGTACCTTGACCTTTTTATTGTTTTGAAGCCGTTTTTCTTTCATTTGGACACCATTCAAAGGAGGCGGTATATTTTCTTTTATTCTTTTTTTGTGTTTCTTCTATGTGATCCAACGTGTTACGTGGAAATTACATGACTATTTGCTTTTATTGCCTTTCTTTAGTTCTTTCATTTCATTTACTTTTGCTTTTATTTAAGTTCATCTTTATGGGGTATGTGTACACCTTTTGGCTTGTAATAGATAGGGCTTGGAGGAGCATTCAATGAAGACCTATCGAAGACGTGTGCCTAGCTAGCAAATGTAATAGTTAGGGCTTTAATTGCCTATGTGTTATGTGTTACTTGCTTTAATTAGGTTCTTGCATCTAGTTGAGCATGCTAAGTGTTATGTGCTATGTGTTTATAAGTATTTGGCATGTCTACTCGCTTTCCATGGTCATGAATGAATGTGATGGACGAATGTACGTTTCCACTAGTCCAACGCTAGTCGGAATTCATAGAATGGGCTAGTCCAACGCTAGACCCTTAGGGACTTCCCCTCGTTAGTACATGCTTGCATGTTCATTACATGTCATGCATTTTTTTTAGTTTTATCATTTTGCATGCCCCTCGAACCCCTTTTCCCTCCATTTTAGGATTTTTGCATTTCATGCTAGTTATAGGGTTCCATTTGCTTGAGGGTCCCCTTAAATATGGGATATAGACGAGTGTGGCTTTTTCTAAGCCTTAGCACGCTTGTATTCCCTCTATAAAAGGGCAAATTGAGTCACGATTTAGGTCTCCCCGTACCCAATATGCATGAATTCCTTAGGCTCATGCATTCCGAATCCACTCTATCATCACACTTTCACTTTTCCTTTCACTTACACACGGACACCATTTGGCACACGTGCACCTTTATATCTTCACTTGCACACGAACACTTTTATCATCACTTGCACACATGCACTTCATATTATCATTTCATATACCGTACCTTGCCCACTCACGTGCACATTTTCATTTACATATTTATTGTTTTTTATTACTTTTTCAAACTCATGTCCTCACATTGCATACATGCATTTCATTCATTTGCATCCCACTCGCATTATTCGTGACCTCTCCAAAGGGTCATTATTGGGCTTCACAATTAATGTGATTGGCACCATTCAACCTTTGAAGAGAAATTTCCCCCAATACCCCTAGGTCTAGGGTTTGCATTCATATAGTACATCCAAATGTAATAAATTCTTTGGTTAAAACAAGAAAATATTTGATTAAATCACGCAACTAGCCTTGGCTAGGTCGAAGGGGTGCCTTGGATTTTTATCCTTGCCTTCCCCTTCGTCAAATGTGACTCCCGAACCTTTTTCGTTGGTTTACGTGGACTAGGAGTCGTTTAAAAGGGGTTTCTTAATATTTTTTCCTATTTTTCTTTAAAAATTCATTTTTAGGTGACTTGGTACACCTTAACTCATTACCAAGTGGCGACTCCGATTTTTTATTTCAAAAACCCTTTTTAAACTATAATTTTGGGTCAAATCGTCGCATTCTCAAACCCCCATTTAGACCCATTTTTCTTTTAAATAACAATTCATTTTCCAATCACAAATTGAATCAAAAAATACATTTTTTTAAACCAAGTATTTATTTTTCTTATCAAAAAATGGGGCGCGACAGGGGTATGTTTGGTGGATGGAAATTGGTGTAAAGTGGGGTCTACAGATGTGTTGGTTCTATTTACGTTGACGGAGAGTCAACGGGTTCGGATCAAGTACTGCAAATGGAAATCTGGCTCCTGAGAGCCACTTGTATCCTTTCCCTTTGAATCATTGTGTCTAAATGCTTTCCTTTATATCTGGTATATGTATCTGATGGATTAAACGTGAAAGGCCATGATTTTACCCCTATATGTTTGATACCTCATTGAGCGTAAGCTCACCCCTTTCTGTTGCCTTTGTTTTCCTTACAGGGGACAAACTTGGAAATCACGATTTTGGAAGAAAAGGGGTCAAGCTAGTATATATGTCATGTTGTTAAATTCTTTTGAAAACGAAGCCCAAATTGTATTTTGTGTAGTATGAGTACCTCGGATTGCACCGTATGTTCATTTGTTCAAGATTCCAATGTAAATATATGTATAAGTGTTTAACCTTGTCTACTAAATGTATTCCGTTGAGACTATGATTTTATGGTTTGGTAGGCATGTTCTCACCTTAGTAGTTTCCGATTGTTCATTTTCTTTGGGTCCTATCGCGCGTACTATATTGGATTTGTGTGAATTCGTAGTCCTGGCGAGAGTTGGGCAGGCGGTCCGCCGAACCCTTTGATTCACCTTAGGGTGAGGTGGTGCTGTCACATGGAGAGGAAGAGAGAAACTCCATTTTCGTTGCTTTCTAACCCTAGTAAATCAAGAGCAAAAATCAAAAGAGAAAGATCTTGAGTGGGTTGAGAAACTTCCCTTTCATTCCTAGTGGTTGATCCAAGCTTGAAGCTTCCATCTTGGTGGATTGTTTGGTGACCTAAGCAACTTGTAAGAGAGGTAAATGACCTTTAAATTTGGGGGTTATGATGTTATATCATCTATTTTAAGTTTTCATGGTGAAATACAAGTGGTTTTGGTTGAGATTTGGGGTTAATTCCTTGAATTAAACAAGTAGTAGTTAAACTTGTTAGTATGCCTACCAAGTGTTTGATGAAATGCCTAGCCCTTGTTCATGTGTGTGTATGAGGTATTAACATGTTTTTGAGCCCTTTTTTAGTAGATCTAATACTTGTTATGTGATTGGGGTACAAACCATGAAAGGTTGAAAGTTAGAAAAGTTGGGGAGGTGCTGTCCGAAAATTTCAAGGGCTTCCTGCCCTGTTTTGCTTTGATAATTTTGTGCTTAATTTGGCTACAAGTGTGAGGGATATATGTTGGGTTATGTGTGTGGCGGTTGTCTACAAAAAATTAGCCAATTTGGTTGGATAAATCTTGAGTTATGAGCAAAGAGGCAAAACTGGACTAGGTCCAGGAATTTTCTGACCAGTGATCTTGTGAAGGTCATAACGTTTTACTCAATGATCAGAATTGAGTGCCGTTTGTGGCATTTGAAAATAGACTCTTAGATCTTTAAAATGGTACCAAGCTCATTTTCTGGTTCGTCCCGAGTGATTCGTGGCGAGTCTTGAAAGTTGGCTGCCCGGTTGTTACTGTTCATCCGAGACTGTCCAGAAAATTCATTTGGTTGCTTGATTTTGAACCACTTACGTTTGGATTTTGGAAATGGTTTCTTCTACACAAATATAGCCTTGTGAACCTAGTTTCTAACGGCACCACAAAACCTAATTCCGACCTTTCTACAGTAAATTATAACCGTTTTCCCGAGACTGCCGAGCAAGACTGTTTAATCCGAATAAGGAACCTTCAAGTCTAAATGAAACATTTCTTTTGCCGAGCTTTCATGTACACACTAAACTTATTTTCTCATGAATTTTTACCATGGTATGGACCTCATTGCAAGCCGGATTAAGTAGCCTAGACTACTCACTTGGTTTCTTAATGAACCTATACTTTAGTAAGGAACGAATCCAATTGTTAATGATTTCACTCGTTGACCTAGGTTTGGGAAACGAAGGTGACCGTAACTGAGATGTTTGACGTTGATTACTACTTTTGCTTGACAGGTGAGTGTTCCACTACCTGCTACCTGTTATCTGAATATTTGAAATACTTGATTTACGACTGTTGAGCCAAATACTGTTTTGATAAAATGGAGACAAGCGTGTACTTTATCGCACTCGACCTCACTTGTTTTCCAATGAGGCTTTGTGTACTGTTATTATGATATGTGATTTCTCTATATATGACTATGTTTAAGTTGTTTGGGTGATATCCCATCAACTACTGCTACTGTTTGGGTACCCAACCTCTTAGGTGAGTCGGTTGTATCGAGCCAGCAAGGACTTGGTCGAGAAGGCCAATAAACCATGAGGACTGATGTTTGGATGTCCCTGGTGAAGTATAGCCGTTGTGCTTGCTTGTTGTGTTGCCCAACACCACCAGTGGAAAAATCCTCGACTTGATCCTGTTTCTTTGGAATCTTGAATTCCTGGTATACTCGAGTATTACCAAACTACTGTTTGTGGCGTGCGGGCTGGTAGGGGGTTGATTGGTGGACGGAGACTGGTGAAAGTGGTGTTCTACGGACCCTTTTATACTGTGCATACAAGTGTTGATGGAGTGTCAACAGGACGCAATTATGATCAAGCTCAAGTGGATCCTTGGCTTTTGAAAGCCACCCGTATCCTTGAATTAAACTGTGATTAAACTGTTATTCTACTGTACTGTGTTTATTTGATTATTTTGTGACCTTATGTGACAATATGTTTACTTGTTTTACTTGGAACCTCACTGGGCTTTAGCTCACCCCATTCTCTTTGTTTTCCTTAACAGATCGGGGATGGATTGATCAAGAGCTTTCTTAGCTTTATTTTGTTTTGAACTTGTATTTTGAGATTGTAACCTTTTGTTTAAGGAGACCTTACTTTTGACTTCCGTAAGCTTGAATCTATAAGTTCGACTTATGTTATGTGTGGAGTGTGAGAACCCGTATTTTTTTTCCCATTTTCTAGGTTTTATTATTTTTCATGGCTTGTTTTCTGCATTTTCGTGAGTAGGAAAAATTCTAGATATTTTTAAAGAGCAGATATAATTTTTAGATGATTTTTCTAGTATCAAATAGGTTTTGAGAAATTAAGAGCGTATACCGGATGTGGGACCCACTAGTACGAAAAGTTCGGAAAAATTCGGCCAACTAGGTTAAGTTTTGGATACTGGAATTAAATTATCGGGTGTTAAGAGATAATTAGAGGATGCTAAATGGATTGGTATAAGAGAGACAAGTTAGGTAAGCATTTAATAAAAGGTGACAAGTGTCACCATAGGATTGGTTCTTACATAAGACCACTATTCACCTTTTTCTAATTGACCAAATAAATCATAAAATTAACCAAAAATTCACCATTTTTCTCTCCTCTTTGGCCGGCTCTCTCTCTCAAAAAGAAAGAAAGAAACTCTTCAAGTTTTTCTTCCATTTAGCTCAAATCCATCCAACCAACCATTGAAACTTGCAATTTCTCCATAAAACCTCTTCAATTAGTGTTAGTGAGTTGATTTGTGGAGTTATTTGGAAAGCTAAGAGGACCTATTGCCCCCTCTCTCTTGTTTCTAAGGTGAGTTGAGAAGAACCACTCTCCTCCCTCTAATAATGCTTAATTTGTGATTAGTGGTAGTATAAGGTGCAATATTATGGATTACATCTTGATTTGTGGTTGAATTAGTGAAGTTTTCTATTTATTGGTGATTTTCTGTTTTAATATGAACATGATTGTGTGGCTATCTATGATGATTGGAAATGGTATATAATGACTCAAGGAGGTGGAAAAAGTGGGTAATTACAACCAATTTCTGTTTGGAAGAAAAATTGACAAGTTAGGGTTTTTATGGGGAACATTCTACCCGGTTTTGTATCTCCTAGTTAGAGGCCGAATTTGTGAGAACCCTGAAAATGTATATATACAAATATCATTTCGTATTTCATTTGCATATTTAATTCATTAGTAATTTTAGAATTACTTTCACTTGTTCGTAGATAAGTACTTAAAAACACTTTTCATGTGTGAACTAATATAATTTTTCTAAGTTATGAAATTTCTTGGTTTTGCTTAAATATATTAATACATTTGTAATTAGAATGATTCTATCGCCTTAACATAAAACGTTAGAACACTTAGTCTCTATTACGCTAAATCAACGTTACTTGAGCCGATTAATCTTACTACCTTAAAATAAATTATTTAAAGTCCAATAATTAATTCTAATTAGTGAATAACGTCAAAACTATAAAGCCGACAAATTTTAGATAAAATCAATACAAGTATACCAAGTAATCTTAGGACGTAAAAAAATTTTGATAATTGAGCCTTGTAAGATTAGTGTATATTTTAGGAGCTTAATTTATATTCGGGATAAGTTGCGGAGTTAAGCTAGAATTAAGGAACTTAAGTGGATGTTGGGAGGAGATGTGAAAAGGCTAAAACGCCCTCCATACAATTCCAAAATAACCATGCAATCCCAAGACCAAATTGCCGGACAATATTATAATCAACCTCTCCATTCGGCCAATGCACAACTTTCCCTAACTCAACACTCATCCGAGCTGCATTGGCCAGCTTTCAACTCCAAACATTTCAATTCTGTCGGATCACATTTCCTTTCTCCCCTCAAACACTCAACCACCTCCATCTGTGAATCACCTTCATTTCAGCACCCATCTCCACTCCATTTCACCTTCACTTCGCACCACCTCAACTCCACCTCGTGAGTATCGACTGAGAGAGAGAGTGAGAGGCCGAGCTACACCATACAACCGAGAGCAAGGGAAGAAACCGCTAGCTGCAATTCTTTTCCTGTTTTGTCCGTGAGCTAGGGAGAAGAAAGGAGAGCAGCACTGCGTGAGCTTCATTCCCTGTCGCACATTCAACCAGCTTCAATCCACCTCCAACTACACCATCCACCTCAACACCCCGCAGCTGCAACATCACCAGGACCAACCATCCAGCCTCAAGCGAGCCGAAAGGAGAGAAAATTTCAGTTTCTCTATCGTGTGAGTGAGCTTCGGTCTGAGGTAATTTTCTGGGTTGAGACGTGTTGATCAGAGGTAGATTAAATTGTTTATGGCCATGCATGTGAAGGTTAGGCATTCGGATGATGAATTGAATAAGAGGAAAATCTAATTTTGGAAGAAAATGTTTCTGCCGAGAGTTGATTAGAAAGTGCAGCTCTAATCTTGTCTATTTGAGGTAATCTGAGCATACAATGGTGATTAACTAACTGAATCTTGGATGATTATTATGATTTGGGCCATGCATGATAATTTTATGCGATTGGATGATGGAATCAGAACCTGGAAAATTCTGTTTTGGTGGAATGGAGTTTTTTTGTTGTGAACCAGAAATCTGAATCGCAGTTGTGATCTATTCCAATTGATAATTTGAGCTTTCGGCTGTGTTACCTAACTTAAGACGAGAGGATTATGGCCTTGCATGTAGAGTGATTCGATCAGATGTTGGAATCAGAGGTTTAAGAAATTCTGTTTTGATGAAACGGAACTACCGTGAGCTTAAATCGGAAATGTAGTTTTTAATCTTCTACATTATGAGGATCTGAGTTGATACCTATGTTTACCTAGCTAACAACATGATGATTGAGGCTTGCATGAGGCTAGGTAGCTCGGCTAACCAAGGAAATAAAATGAAAACAGAAAATTTATGCATGCAACTTCATCCATGACTAGCCGGACAAATTTCTGGACTTTTGGGATGGAGGTAGTTGTTATTCGAAGTTGATTTTGAACCAGAAATGTAGTTAGCTAGCTAAATGTGTGCATGACAAACTTGAGTATCTAAAACCATGTTTTAGCCGAGGAAAAGCTAGATTAAGAACATACAATTTCTGAAAAATTCTTATGAACTACCGTGAGTTCAAAACCGGAAATTTTGAGGATTATAACAGTTGTTTAAACTTAATTTCGAGCTGGAAATGTTAACAGACTAGCCAAGTAATTGCATGATGAAGTTGAGAGTGTAATGGCATGTCTTAGCCAAGGAAATATTGAATTCATGAACAACGTAGTGCTGGAAATTTGAATGACTAAAAGATTGAACCAAATGTTGGAATATAAATGCTGGAAATCTGTTTCGTGGTATCCGAAGGTTGAGTTGAAGTTTTAGCTCGGTTGTGAAATTATTCTTTGAAGCATAATGATTGGAAATGTCTGGAATATGCTGTTTTAAAGTTTTATAAGACATGCAGATGCGAAACACTCGAATTGTGGGTGAATTGCCAATTGATGATTGTCATACTTAGCTGATGACAGATTAGCATATATATGATTTCTTGGCTGAACCATTTACTGGAATTAAGCGTTATTTGCCTTGGTATATGCTGGTATGAATGTCATACTTAAATGTACGGATGGTTTGAATAAAAGTCTTATGGTCTTAAAAGAGAAAAAGGAGTTTTTCACAAGTGAAAAATGAATTTCCAGATTTTCGGATTTCACTGACCAGTCTCAGTAAAATGCTTATATCTTGGTGTAGGAAAATCCGATTAAGGTGCCGTCAGTGGCATTTGAAACTAGATTCATGGGTCTTTGTTCTGTAGAAATTTCATATTTTTCCTCCATATGTACTGCTGTCCGTGACTCCTCAAAGTAGACTGTCCTGCTTGAATGTCCTGTTTCTTTATGAAACTGAATTTTTGACTTGGAACGAACATTTAGCTTATTTGTGATTTGAATCCTTGATTGAATTATGGTTGGAAGTGATTGATGTTGTCAAGGGCTAATGATTGATGAAGCCCTTGGCCATTTGAATGGTTTTATAAATATTAAAGAGTGATGAACTTTGATTGCTGGAATTTCTTGAAGGCCTTACCTTCATTTTTGTTTTAGTTAAGATGTGATATGAGCTTGCCAAAACCAAGTGCTAATGATTGACGAAGCCTTGGTTATTCGTTTTATTCTTGATCAGAATTGAATCTGTTGAAACCTAGGGCTAATGATTGACGAAGCCCTAGTGATTTACTATTTGAAATGTGAGTTTGCTATATTGACAAATCTGAATTAATATGAGCTTGTGTTTCGGAATAGAAAGGAATCCGTTTAGTCCTTAGATTTGAGAAAGTGTCAATCAAGCTATTTAAATATATCTTCGTGCGTGTATGGAGCGAGAACACTTAGTATCGCCGATTAACGCCAAAAATTTTGTGTAAGGACTTTTCATTAAGCCTTGTCAACTCAACATTCTTATTTTCTTCCTTTAGCTAAACTAGCCACACTATTTATAGAAAATAACTTTCTAGCTCTAAAACCCTAGTTCCTTTCTCCTCTCTAAGAATTGTTCCTGGCTAGTTGATTATAAGAAAAACTCCAAAATACGAGTTTTTAATAACTTTAATTAAAAATGTAGAAACTTGCGCGGCAAGAAACTTTATTTTAGGTAAAATAGTTTTAGTGACAATTTTTACAAGAACCATAGCTTAAAAGAAATCTTTCAAAGTATCTTTCTAGTTTTGATATTAAGTGGTTTGTCAATTTATCTCAAGAAAATAATACTAATTACCTTTTATAAGGAAAACTACAAGAAACATTTTTTACTACTTTTGCCAAGTTTCAACCTAAGTAGATCTTTGAATTTACTTCGAAACGATAAACTAGTTATATACTCGATAAACCTTTATAGTTATAAACCTGGAACTTGAATAGAAATTGAAAGTGTTATAATTGTACTTTAAAGGTCAAACTTGATTTTAATAATTTTAAATAAAAGGCGCAGAAAACTTGTTTGGCAAGAAATCTTATTCAAAGCAAACTGGTTCTGGTTTGCACCTCTAGAAAGGAAGAAATCCTACGAAGTATTTCATCACTTTCATCAGTTTAACTCTAAGGAAATTGTTGATTTATTTGGAGTAGATAAACTAGTTATGTACCAAATAACTTTGTATTTATAAACCAAGAACCGTATAACAACACTTATAGTTTTAAAACCTGGTTTTCTAGGGTATAGCGAGGACGTGGAATTTTGAATCCCAGCTTGAACTCTGAACTTCAATTTTGGTGAGTGTCCCTGCTTGTTTTATGCTTATGTGGTTAAGCGCTTTATCAACTCGCTATGTGATGATTGTCAAAAATGAAATAAATGGTTTCTGATCCATCGAAGTGAGCAGTGTGTACTTTATCGCACTAGCCGTTCGAGTGGTGACGTGTGTGAAACATTTTCTAATAAACCCGTGAATCTAAATGTAGTTGCGTCGTTGGGTGAATCCCTCGACTCGTGAATCCAACTACCATAACGTATGAATCCGTGAATCTAAATGTAGTTGCGTCGTTGGGTGAATCCCTCGACTCGTGAATCCAACTACCATAACGTCGTTGGGTGAATCCCATGACTAATTTTATACGGGTATATCTCGAGTATACTGCGTCAGTAGGCGAAGTTCGGGCCCGAAGCAGAGGTATGAACGGTGACGGGTTAGGATTAAAATAAGTGGATCTACATGGACTATAAGTAGTGAAAGTTGACGGAGGGTCAACTACGAGGGTATCTGATCAAGCGAGGAGAATGGCTCCCGAGAGCCCCTGTATCCTACCTTGTGCTGTTATACGCTTTCTTAATTGATTAAATTTGTTTAAATTGTTATCTGTTGTTTGATTTATGTGAGTGCATGTTTTGGGGCACCACTGAGCTTTAGCTCACCCCACGTTTATTTGTTTTCCTTGACAGGTTCTGGAAACTGAAAGTCTTGAACTTATGTTTCTTTTCTTTTGGATGTAATGGATATTACGGCTATTGTGTGGGTTGTGTTATGCTTCAACTTGAACTATGTACTTTTGTTTTAGATTGTCACTTGAAGATGGAAAAGTGTAAAACCTAATTTCGATATCTGGTTTGTATGAATTTTATTTGTATATCCGAATTGTACGACCCTATTCCCTGGTTGTAACGCATGGGATGTTTAGGAGCCGTTGACTGGCTGTTTTAAATCACTGCTATCTCTAAAGTTAATGTGGTTTAGTGATTGACCCTTTTTTTGAGGGAAGCGATATTGTAATAGTTTAGGTTATTCTTCGGAAGGATTCGGGTTAGTGTGCGTGCGTGAGTCCTGGCGAGAGCTGGGCAGACGGCCCGCCAACCCTCTGGTTCGCCTTAGGGGGAAGTGGGGTCATCACAGAATTAGCCTTGTCTTAAAACATGAAAGTTGTAGGGAATGATATTTTAGAGGTGCCTACAAAATTTCAGGTCAATCGGAGTAGCGTAGCTTGATAAAAGTCGAAATTACCCTTGCTGTTCTGGTTTTACCCGAAATGGAGAATTGCTTCTGTAATTGATTATTTTGGCTAGGAATTCTTCCTAATTGGTTGTTGAGGTCTTCAGATGAAATGTAGCCCTATTTCTTAGCTTTCAGCTGGTTTTGGAATTTCGGGATTTGGACTTGGATAGCCTGATTTATGATGTTTCCGCTAGAATACGTTTTGTGAATCTGTTTTTGTGATTCTGGTGTAGTATCTTGCATTTTTGACCTGGTTACACTCGAAACTGGGTTGAGTGACCTTCTGTAATATTGTAACCCTATCTCTTAGCTTCGAAACGGTGGGTCTTGTACCTTCATCCGATAATCGTGGTGCCTTGGGTGCCATTACCGTAAAAAGAGGTCAAAAACTATTTTTTTTAGGACAAAGCTAATTCTATTTCTGGATTTTCTGGTTTCCTCTATTGCTTGTGTATGTTTAGGGAACCCTATTTTGGTGGTATGTAGAATTGGTTTATGACTTGTAATCGAGTCTTATTGTGTTTATTTGAATAGTTTAGGGCTTGACTTTCATATCCGGTCATTTCCTAGCTAAATTTTGTACTTGAATGCCATTAAGCCTAGTGAACGGCTTTTGGGAATGAGATTATTTTTGTACAAACTGTTGGGACTGATTTGAGGAAATAATGAAGCCTTGATGGCTGGAAAATAGGTAAACACAAGGGATATGCTGCCGAAATTTTTCTTGAAGGCTAGTTGGATTTACTTGTGATTTGAACGAAGGGCTTTTGGGTTGTTTGAGCCTAGGTCTTCATGTTACCTTTTCGTTAACAAAAATCATGTTTTGCACCCTTGCTTTAGTAATTATTTGGCGAGGCATACGACTGGTAGTCGAGCCTCACATGTGCATTCTGTAAACTCGATTTTGAAAGTGGAACCATCAATTGTTTTCCTTGGATTATTTTAGGGTTTCTTGGTAATTAAAGCTCTCTTTTGGGAGGTATCTGCACTGACCCTGGTGAGTGTACTACTTACTTGTGTGTTACTATATGGCTTTGATACTTGAACTTGATGAGTTAAATGTTTATTGTACCATTGATATTGATTGAAGTGAGGGTGTACTTTATCACTCTCACCTATTTCTCATGTTATTGGAATGTTACATGAAATGAAAAGTATTTGACTTGGTGGCGTTTGGACGAGTATCCAACGACCATGCTTGTTACAATTGAGCTCAACCCCATTGGTAATTGATTGAATCGAGCCAGCAAGGGCTTGGTCGTGACAATTAATGAGCCTTGGGTAAAGTTATAAGGAATCTTGTAGTATGAGAGACTCTCAATTCCGGTATACTTGAGTAATACCACAGTGCAAGTGTTTGGAGTTCGGGCCCGGTAGGGGAATGTTAGGTGGAAGGAATGGAAGTAAAGTGAAGTCTACGGTTGGTTACTTGTAAACATTGACGGAGAGTCAATGAGATCCGATCAAGAATGCAAACGAGGAAAAGGGCTCTTGAGAGCCGGCCATATCCTTTTATCACCACCATTATTATGTGCCTTTGTTCACTTTTGATGAATTGAAATGAAAGCTTTATGCTTACATGAACTTGGTTGATTGAGTGATAGTCTCTCACTGGGCAAATAGCTCACCCCGTTCCTTTTGTTTTCCTTACAGGAATCTGACTGCTTTTGGAATGACTTTTGAATTGGTTGCCGAATGAACTAGATGAATATAGCTTTTGAAATGTATAGCTTATGAATTGAAACCTTAAATGTGCCTTTGAGGCCGTTTTCACTTTTATTATGGCAACCGTACATGTATTAATTTTTGAGTACCTTTCATATTCCATTTTGGCTTGTAAACGCTGAATTTGATGTTGTATATGTATCTTTGATGTATGGTTGGGTTCTGACGGGTCGGTTACTATTCATGGCCGACTCCGGATTTCATTTTTTTTTATTTTGGGTTATTTTGCCATTGTGACTTGTTTACGCACGTTATAAGTTCCGGAACGCGATAGACCGCTCTAAACTGCACCGTTAGTCCTGGCGAGAGTTGGGCAGACAGTCCGTTAACCCTTTGGTTCGCCTTAGGGGAAGGTGGGGCTGTCACATGGAGTGATAAGTTGACATTTAATTATGTGTATGCTAAGCTTTTAGATTGTTGTTGTAGTGTTTATGTTTAATTGGGGTTACACTCCCGTGAATGGAAGATATCTCATCCGCTTCGTTTGAGTTATTAGTACTTTGATCGACTGAGCCCCGGCGAGAGCTGAGCAGGCAGTCTGCTGATACCCTAGGGTTCGCCCTAGGGAGAGGTGGGGCTGTCACACCCTTAGTTTATATCTTTTTATTTTATTTTTCACATGCATTTTCTTTACTTTACTTTATAAGTATAGTTTTTAAATCATTTTTCTAGAATAAGTTAGTTCATGTTAAGTTTAAAGTGTATTATGGATGTGGGACCCGCTAGGGCGGTAAGTGTGATATATTTTTAACGACTAGGTAAAGTTTTGCATAAAGGGATATTATTATACAAGGTGCTAGAGGATTATTAGAGGTTTGTTATTTGATGTAACCATTGGAAGACAAAGGATTAGAGAAAACACTAGAAAGGCCAAGTGTCCCTACCCCATTGGAAGTTGGACTTTGACCCAATTTTCTTCACTTTACTAAAAACAAATTTTGACTCCAATTTCCTTCATTTTTCATTGTCTTGGCCGGCTGTTTAGAGAGAAAATAAGAGAGAAAGAGAGCTTCATCTTGCAACATCCTTTCTTGTCCAAATCTTGAGTTTCAACCGTTAGTTTTGCAAATTACTTCATACGAGTGCTTTTCATGGAAGTTGGAAGGAGTTGGTGGTGTTATTTTGGAAGAAGAAACTCTAAACCACCATCTTTCTTGAGGATTCAAGGTACTTTGCCTAGAAAATCCCTCTTTACTTCTAATAATTGCATATTAGTGGTTTAAGGTTGTTGAATATGTAGTTTTGTGAGAAACATGATGGCTTGAAGTGGTCGTATGGAAATTTTCAGTTTTATTGGTGAATATTCTGCCCTCATATGAAGCTTAACGATTAGCCATGGTTAGCTAGCTTTGTTATGTGATAAATTAGTGTATTATGTGCTAGATGGAGTTGCCTAAAGAAATTTCCAGCTTGGGTGCAAAAATTCCAGCTTTAGGGTTTCTAATTTGAGCTACTATTTGGTTGTATTTGAAGGGTATTGTGACCCTAATAAGGTGTGTTCAATAGCTTGCGATTTATATGAGAAATTGTGGCTGAGATGAGATGAGATTGGGTGTTGATGTTATGTTGGAAAAAGAAAAAACAAGGGAAGGGCTGCTGAAGTTTTTACAGGAACCTTTGAGCAGTTTTGGGAAAATTACTATATCTTGTTGTAGAATTATCAGAATTGAGTTCCGTTTGTTGCGTTTTAAAAGATTCATAGAGCTATAAACCACAAAAATTTCAGACCCTGGTTCCGTCTGTGCAATGTATGGTGATTTTTCAAATTTGACTGAAATTGCATACCTGTTCGGTCTTTTACTGGATAAAACAGCCATTTGAGACTCAAATTTGACTGACTTGTGATCTGAATCTTATAAATATGTCTTCTGAGAAATTGTACCCCTTTGAGTCTATTTTTCTGACGGTATAAATTTTATCAAATTTGTACTTAAGAATCTTGAGATATAATTTTTCAAATGGTGGTGTGCAAAACTGGAAAATCCTGTTTTCCTAAAATTGTCCTTTCTCTCATTTCGCACCTTAAGTTTGGAGTTAGTAAATCATTGTAGATATGGTTTTGGGTAGAAGCGAAGGGTTTTTGGATCATTCATGTCTTTAGAACCAACTACTACCTTTTCACTCCAAAACTATACTTTTGTGTTGCATTGGTAATTTACTTGGTTAGGCATATGACTCATAATCGAGTCTCAAATGTTTTATCTTGGTGTTTCAGGACGTGCCGGTTGTGATACACCGAATGTTAGGAGATTGTTGTTTTTCGGTTTTGATTTAAAACCTTAAATTTGTTTTGTTTAAAGACTAGAAACCCTAAATGCTAAAAAAAAAAAACCCTAGTTACTTGTGACTAATCGGTTTTCTTAAATCTCTCATGTTTTAATCGAAACCCTACTTGTAATGGAATTGTAAAATCCTGCACAGTTTCTTAAAATTCCTTTTACTTGGAAATTATTACTTTATAATAGCCTTACTACCCAATCACCCCACAATAAGTGCAAATGAATATAGAAGTAAGGGTTTTTCCTTTTCGTTTTAACGTTAGCGCGAATTAGGGTTTTACGCCTATCCGTAGTGCGACTATCCGGTACGAAGTGTGGATGAAATTTGGTGATTAAAAGTGAGTTTTAGATGATATTAAGTGTGGGATTAGAGGTAATAATAATAAGTCAGTGAATTATAAGTTAAAACCCTAGTATACGTGATTTAAGGAAAATCGGCTCGAACCGACGGGTATCTTTCACTACCGGTTGGACACATCACTTGACCAACACTTTCTTACCATCAAATATCCTTGATATTATGGCAAAATATCTCCCTCAATCTCAGCATGGAGTGGCCGAAAATGTTGACCCAAAATTACAAGGAAAAGAAAAAAATTTGAGATGGATTTTGGTTGTGACAAGTGGCAACCATCCCTTAAGTGTTGACCAACCAATTTTCCCCCATATTTATCATCAAAAACACACCAATTGCCTTCAGTTTCTTCCTTCTAGCCGTGAATAAGAGAGAGAGAGAGAGAGCAAGAGAAAAACAACTCCACTTCATCTTGATTTGCGCCATTTGAGTGAAAAAAACAAGAATCTAGACCGATTAACTTGTAAATTGGAAGCTTGGGAAGCTTAGAGAACTAAAAATTTCAAGGAGAAGTGGAGGATAACTCTAGAAAGCTTTGTTTTTGAGGTAATATGGCTGACCACTCTTTTCTTTTTCCCTTAATCATGTTGGAGTTGTTTAGTAACTTGTATTTGTGATTGTGATGCTTAAATCAAGAGATTTTGGATGATTGGGGTGATGTATTTAAGTTAGGGTTTCAATGATTTCCTTCTCATACTTGTTGTATGGATGGTATATGATGTATACAAGCTTGTATACGAGGTGGCAGTGATGGTTTTAAACTAGAAATGGGAATTATATCTTGATTGTAGCAAATTTCCAGAATTGAAGTTAGTGTATACCCTGTTCTTCCCAGTTCCATTTCACCATGTTAGAGACTGAATTAGGCTTAGAATAAAACATAAAAGTTGTAGAGAATGATGTTTTATAGGTTCCTACAGAAATTTAACTCAATCGGATCAGCGTAGCCTGTTAAAAGACCGAAATACCCCTGACTGCCATAGGTAGAACGTTAGGGACAGTTTTGACATTTCACCAAACTGACCGCATCTGTTCACCCTGATCCATACTGATTTAGCCTCTGACCAAAACATAGAAGTTGTAGTGCTATGTCTTAGCTTTCCACCGCCCCTGAAAACGCCTTAATTGGACTTCAGTAGCCTGAGTTATTGTCATTTAACCATAGTGCAGTTAGCTAACCCGTTTGTGAGATTCTGGTTTTGTACGATGGAATTTTGACCTAGCTACACTACGAATTGGACTGAGTGGTTTTCATCAAAGTTCTAGGCCTTTGTCTTAGCTTCAAAATGGTATAAATTGCATCCCAATCCAATAAGCGAATCCTTGGTTGTGTCCGTTACGCAAAACAACGTCAAATCTGTCTTTTGTTTTATGACTTAAACTTCATTTCCGTACATGATCCTAGCTTGATTTTGTACTCGTATGACTTTGAGCCTATGGAACGGCTATTGAAATGAGATTATTTTGTGTGTGACTTTGGGACTGTTTGAGGAAAATATTGAAGCCATAAATGGCTGGAAAATAGGTAAACACAAGGGGCATGCTGCCAAATTTTCACTAGAGATATAAACTGGTCTTTGGAGTTCTAGTTCTATATTTTGCACATTTGACTTGGATACCCTGAAAACTGGGTTGAGGTGTCTATCCGATAACCACAGCTCCAGTTATGGGTAAAATTGTGTAACCCGTTTTGTACCATTTTTATTTTCACGCACACGCACGTGCATTTCTCAACCGTTTTTGCCGTTTCGGACCGTTTACACCTACTTTTGTTATTTTGTTACCATTCCGGCCGTTTCGGCCAATTTCGACATTCTTTTGGCCTCAACATCATTTTTGATCGTTTTTTATTGTTTTTGACTGTTTTCGACCGTTCTTGATCGTTTAAGTTATAAACTGCTATTGTATGGCCGTTTCACTTATGTGTGTATATAATCTATCAATACAGACTGTGAGGCTTTTGACGGTGACGGTCAAGCTCAGTGAATTGTATCATTTTTCGTGCCAAACTTTATCAAGTGAGTAATTGGGTTGTTTATTGATGTCAAATTATCAAAGTGCTTTGTAAATGTTAAATGGGTACTTAGGCGAGGGTGTACTTTATCTCACTCGACTTAAGCCCATCCTTTGTTTTGATTTCATATATGAGAATACATGTCTTATGTTGAGTGTCACCCTCTTGCTGTGTGCTAATGGGGGTGGTTACGTGACTTGAGTTGAACCCCTTTTGTTGTGTGCTGTTGGGGTAAGTACTTTGTTGTGCACTTTATTAAGAGATATCATCTATTGAGAGATTGGATATCTCAGGGCTTGGTTCCAGCCCGGTTCCAAGGTTAGACGGACTATTCGAGCTAGCCAGGGTTTGGTTGAAGTTAGTTCCATGCTAACCTTGGGATTTCGTTCTTTGTTAAAGCTTTGATTAAAGCTAAGTGATTTTGTTTCGCTCGAGCTGCAGTGTGCTATTGACTGGCCAGCGGGGGTTGATAAGGTGAACGGGAAAAGTAAGTGGAGTATACAGACCATGAGTACTTTGGTTGACGGAGTGTCAACAGGCGTTCAAGCTTGGGGAATTGAATTGGCTTTGGAGCCACCCGTATCCTACCATTGTGATGTTACTTTTCTGTTATTGATGTGAAATATCCTGATTTACTTGTTTAATTATGTGAGTTTACCTATTTTTATCCCTGATTATTCACTAAGCATATAGCTTACCCCATTCCATTTGTTTTCCTTAGCAGGGGGCCGACGCGGGGATCGCTCGGGAAGGTTTTTAGACTTTTGGCTATAGAATAGCTGAATTTGTACTTTTTATACGTTGACTAGTAAGATGTATATAGTTGTTGTGGTGGTTGTAGTTATCAGCTTTTCTAGAGTTTACTTTCTGATACTCGTGGTATGTATGACTTGGTGTACTAGTTTATGCAACTTTTGAAGATGTAATCGTTTAAATAGAACTTTCTTTTGGCGTGACCTCTATTTTCTAGTTTTAGAGTATCGAGTCCTGGCGCGAGCTAGGCAGGCGTCCCGCCGATACCCTTGGGTTCACCCTTGGGAGAGGTGGAGGCGTCACAGGTGGTATCAGAGCGCCTAGGTTAGAGGACTTGGGCAGTTGGGAAATGTGTTATAGAACATATAAGTATTCAATTGTATTTAAGATGAATCGTATCTCTTGAGTTGAAATGCCGAAAAACTGATTCGGTGATATCTTGTTGTGTAGGTATGGAGGCTGGTGGACCTAGCGATACCGGTGGACCTAGCGGTGCCGGAGTACGAGCTACGAGTGTAGGCGGTCCGTTGAATCGGGTGGTACGCCGACGAGTACTCAGATACCAGAGGAGGGTTGGGGAACCCTATAGGCTATATTCTCCCTTCGGCCAGATGAGTCGATCGTGTGAGTGTCGACATACGTATGGATACCCTGACGAGGTGGTTATGGCTATAGATGACGAGTGTCGTCACCTAGGCAGGACGGTTGACACTTTGAGGGCACAGTTGGATGAGGCCAGAGGGGTGAGTCATGCACAGGCCATGCGACTGCGTGACCTCGAGACGGGGTTACGAGTTGAGGAGGAACGGACACATACCCTTGGTCGTCAGTGTGACAGCCCCACCTCCCCTTAAGGCGAACCAGAGGGTTCGGCGGGCCGCCTGCCCAACTCTCGCCGGGACTCGGTCGTTCACTACATTCCTCAAACAGATTACAAGATAAAACTCAAATATTACATCAAATTCGCCAATAAATAATTACATATCAAAAGCGAAGCGTCCATGCTTCCACTGCGCCACTCTGATCCATGATCCAACTATTATATAAGAGAAAGTCCAAATTCAAAGTACACATGAGATAATTCATCCGATCACAGGAATAGGTACTACAAGCCTTCCTTCGCCTTGAGCCCTGTGGAGGGGAATAAAATATTTTTGGGGTGAGCTAGAAGCTCAGTGAGTAACCAGTAAAATCAGTAATCAAATCGGTTTAACAATAGTTCATTTCAATGATGTCATAAATCAATGATGGAGTATCTATAATTCAAGAAACATTTATAATGGAAAGCGATAGTAACATTCATGAAAAGGATACGGGCCCACATGGAGCCAAATATTCGCGCGCTCGCTCGTTCTCCTGCCATTTCCCCTTATTCCTCCAATTATTTGAAAATTTCATTTTGTGAATAAACCCTCGTTTGTTCGTTCATTTGTTCATTTCATTCACCCTTTCCTGGACATTGTCCAGGCTCCACCAACCTCCACCAACCTACAAAGGTAATACTCGAGTATACCAAAACATTCACCCAAGTCACCATATCGCCCGACCGAGTCCGCTTCTGGCTCGAGTCGATCGGTAACAAGGGGCAGTGGCCAGTTCAGCCAAAAGGCTTACATTCATGCGCAACTAGCATTTAATCATTAATCATTGAAAATTTCACATTTATTTAGGTCGAGTGCGATAAAGTACACACTCGCCTAGAAAACTCGTTTTAACAATCATTGAAAGCACTTAACACATTATCAATCAATAATAACAAGCCAATAAGTCAAGGAAATATAACAAACCAGGAACACTCACATGCAAGCACGCATGATATGCAAGAAAACAATTCAAAAGTAAATAATGCAGGAAAACAGTTTAAAAGTAACTTTGGAATAATGCAAGAAAACAGTTCAAAAGCACATAATGCAAGAAAACAGTTCAAAAGTAACTTTAGAAATAGTTTGAGGTCACTCACCTCCATGGCTCAGAAATCATCCATCATATAACATTGCCTTGTGCAAATCCAAGTCTTAGATCACAAACTCAATGCAAACAAATCCCTTCAAAGTTCGGACAGCACTTCCCCCGAATTTGCTAACTTTTCCAGCCATCACGGCTTCATTATTTCCTCAGCCAGTCCCAAAGTCACACGAAATATAAATTCTTCACAACGGCCGTTCAATAGGCTCTCAATAGTACAAGTACAATTCAAGCTCTAAAATATTCCAACAAGCACAATAAGACTCGATTACAAGTCATAAACCAATTCCAAATACAACCAAAATAGGGCTCCATAAGAATGTATAAGCACTAGAGTAAACCAGGAAAAATCCGGAAATGATTTAGCTTTAACCCTGAAAAAAATAGTTTTTGATGTCATTTTGCAGTAATGGCACCAAAGGCGTTACGATTGTCGGATGAAGGTGAAAGATACACCGTTTCGAAGCTAAGAGATAGGGTTACAATATTACAGAAGGTCACTCAACCCAGTTTCGAGTGTAACCAGGTCAAAAATACAAGATACTACACCAGAACCGCAAAAACAGATTCACAGAACGCATTCTAGCGGAAACATCATAAATCAGGCTACCTAAGTCCAAATCCAGAAATTCCAAGACCATCTGAAAGCTAAGAAACAGGGCTACATTTCATCAGAAGACCTCAACAACCAATTCGGAAGAAATTCCAGCAAAAACAACCAATTACAGGCGCAATTCTTACATTCGGATAGAACCAGAACAGCAATAGTAATTTCGACTTTTCTCATTCCACACTACTCCGATTGAACTAAAATTTTGCAGGCACCTCTAAAATGTCATTCCATACAACTTTTATGTTTTAAGACAAGGCCAATTCGGCCTCTAACTAGGAGCTATAAATTCAGGCAGAATGTATTCATCATAACCCTAACTTTCCAAAATTTCTTCCAAAACAGAAATTGGTTGCAATTAACCACTTTTCCCACCTCCTAGAGTCATTATATACCATTTCCAATCATCATAGATAGCCACACAATCATGTTCATATTAAAACAGAAAAATCCCCAAAAATTATAAAACTTCATCACTTCAACCACAAATCAAGAAATAATCCATAAACTTGCATCTCATACTACCACTAATCATGATTTAAGCATCAATTAAGGGAGGAGGGTGGTTCTTCACAACTCACCTTAGAAACAAGAGAGAGGGAGCAATAGGTTCTCTTAGCTTTCCAAATAACTCCACAAATCAACTCACAAACACTAAGTGAAGAGGTTTTATGGAGAGATTGCAAGATTAAATGGTTAGATTGTTGAACTTGAGCAAGAATGAAGCCAAAAATTGAAGAGTTTTCTTTCTTTTATTGCCTTGAAGAAGTCGGCCAAGAGGAAGACAAAAATGAGGAATTTTGGTGAATTTTTAGTTATTTAAGTCAATTGGTAAGACATGGAATAGTAGTCAAATGGTCCACCCAATAGCCAAGTGACACTTGTCAGTTAATTTAATGCTTGCCTAACTTTTGTCTCTCTCATACCAAACCACTTAGCATCCTCTACTTGTGAGAACCCGTTTTGCCCTAATATTTTCCTAGGGTTTATTTTCCCCTTAATTGCATGTTTTCTGCATTTTCTGGCTTAGAAATATTTTCTTAGTGGATTTTATGAGTAATTATAGTTTTTAGATGATTTTTCTAGCATTGGTGAATGTTTAGAAAAGTAAGAATCTATATTGGACGTGGGACCCACTAGTGCGAAAAATTCGGAAAAATTCGGCCAATAAGGTTAAGTTTCGGATACTGTGAAAAATTTATCGGGTGTTAAGAGATAAGTAGTGTGTGTGAAGTGATTGATGTGAGAGAGAAAAGAATGATAAGAATGCATTTAATGAGGTGACAAGTGTCACATAAGTATTGGTTTGACCTTAAGAAATACTATTCACCTTTTGACAAATTTTTGACTTTTGACCCAACTAGTAAATATCTTCAAAAAAATTCACTAAAATTCCCTCATTTTTCTCTCCACCATAGCCGGCTCTCTCAAGCTCCAAGGAAGACACAACTCTTCAACATTCAAGCTTCTAACAAGTCCAAATCCACCAAATCAAGTGCTTAAGTTAGTTCTACTCCATAAAAACTTTCCTTCTAGTGCTAGTTAGTTGTTTGGTGAACTTTGTTTGAAGGACTAAGGTGTTCAACATCCCTCTCTCTCTTGGTCCTTGGTAAGTGAAGCTTGAAACACCCTACTACACCTAATGATGCTTATGTTGTGCTTACTAGTGATAAGAGTGTTGAAATTTCTGGTTTTATCTTGGTTGGAATTGATTTGGTGAAGTTTTCCATTTTATGATGATTTTTCTGGTTTAATTGGATTATGATGGTGTGGTTGTTTGTGATGATTGGCAATGGACTATAATGGCTCTAGTGGATGTGAAATGTGGTTAAATGCAATCAATTTTGGATTTGGTGTGAAATTGAAAAGTTAGGGTTCTTAATTTCCCAATTCTGTCCGGTTTTTGATCATAGGGTTAGAGGCCGAATTTGACTTTGCTTAAAACATGAAAGTTGTAGGTATTGATGTGATGGAGATACCTGTAAAATTTCAGGGCATTTGGATTAGTGTGGAGTGAGTTATGACGAAATTACTGTAGCTGTTCTGCTTTGGACAGAATGCGAAAACTGCGATAGTAATTGGCTATTTTGACTGGAATTGGTTTGGATTTTGGAGTTGGTGTCTTCTGATGAAATGTAGCTGGATGACTTAGCTAACATATGCCTTTGGAATTTCGGCAATTGGACTTGTATGGACTGAGATATACTGATTACAGTTTTTGGTGATTTGCAAACCTGTTTTGGTAATTCTGGTATAGTATTTGGCACTTTCGACCTAGTTAAGCTAGGAACTGGATTGAGTGACCTTCTACATTGTTGTAGCCCTGTTTCATAGCTTCGAAATGGTGGGTCTTACACCCCCAACCGATAATTGTAGTGAGAGTTGCGCCATTACCGCATTATACGCTCAAACACGGTTTTTCTATCAAGGCTTAAGTTAAGGCCATATTTTAATTTCTGGTTTGCTATCATGCCTACTTATGCATATGAAACCCTATTGGGGTTGTGTTTAGCATTGTTTGGTGACTCGTTCTCGAGTCTCATTGTATGTGTTACATGTTCTAGGGCTTGAAGGTAGTGCTCGACGGCTTGGTGATCGTGGTACATGAAAAAACCACTTACTTGCGTGGTGAGTATACTACTCACTTAATTGTTACTATGTGGCTTTGCTAAATGTATATGTGATGCCTTGAAGGCTTACTTGGATATTGGAATTGATTAAGGTGAGGGTGTACTTGACCGCCCTCACCCCTTTTGATAGTATCACTGATTGGCTACCGTTTTACTGCATTACTGAACTTGATATACTGGATACTGAATTCCATTCTTGGAAACTGATTTGGTGTCATTTGGGCGAATGTCCAATGGCTTCACTGTATTACTGAGCTCAACCCCGTTTGGTAGTCAATTGGATCGAGCCGGCGAGGGCTTGGTCGTGAAAATTGTCATGCCACGGGGACTGTACTGAGGAACCTTGTGGTAATGAGACCTTTGGTTCCGGTATACTCGAGTATTACCAAAATGACTGAATGGAGTGCGGGCCCGGTTGGGGTATGTTGGGTGGAAGGAATGGAAGTGAAGTGAGGTCTACGGTTTGGTACTTTTAACATTGACGGAGGGTCAATGAGTGTGGATCAAGAATGTAAGCGTGGAGATGGGCTCTTGAGAGCCGACTGTATCCTTTCACTGAATTGCTTTACTTCGAAATTGTATACTTGACTTGAATGGTTATGCTTATGTGATCTTAACTGCTATTGTGATAGTTGCTCACTGAGCTTTAGCTCACACCGTTCCATTTGTTTTCCTTACAGGAAAATGAACACTTTTGGAAAAGATTGTAATAGTTGAATGACAAGTTGAGCTCATGTACATGTATTTTGAATAGCTCCTTGAGGGTGAAACCCTATGTGTTTTGTTTCACCAATGTTTGGTGTGTAAATGGCTATTGTATGTGAATGAACTAAATGGATCTCTTGGTATGCCATTTTGGCTTGACAAATGTTGGATTTCCATGTATATATGTTAAGTTGATGTTTGGATGAACTTCTGAACGTTTCGGCTTTCAAACGGCAAAAGAAAAATTTTTGACGGAAAGGCACTGGACTGAATCCGGCCAGGAATCCGGCCAGAAACTGGCCGGATTGTCGGCCGGATTGCTTGGAAAATTTTGAATCCGTGAAGTTGCTCACTGGACAGTATCCGGCCAAGAATCCGGCCGCTAATCCGGCCAGATTCCGGCCGGATTTTGCTGTCCAGGTTACTATTTAGTTTTTTCGTTTTTTTTTATTTTGTTATTTTGATACTTGTGACCTGTCCGAGCGCACTTTTGCATTCCCGAAACGTATTAGAACGCGTGTAACTGCTCCGTAGTCCTGGCGAGAGCTGGGCAGACAGTCCGCTAACCCCTTTGGTTCGCCTTAGGGGAAAGTGGGGCTGTTACAATTGGTATCAGAGCCACTTCGCGTGGTCTCTGCGTGGAGTGAGACTGGGCCAAGTGGTGGTGTGGTCCTAATTTCATGAATATGTCTAAGTGCTCGTTTGAGCATAAGTTATGAACCGGGCATGTGATAAGTGTACGAATCATTATCATGGGACTCGAGGAAGTTAGGTATGTATGTCGAGTAGGAATCTTTAATAAGGATGGTTTACTCTTGGGACCGGCCGGCTCGAGATGTGAATTATCTTAGACGAGATTCTCGCGCCCGGATACGAAAGATATGAAGGCCTAGGTTAGAAAGGATTAGGTGAACTAGAAAGGCGATTCTATGGAACTTCGTGTGGTTTGTTCGGGTGGTTAAGCATGATCGACCTTGATTAAGATATAAATATTTGGACGAAACCCTAGAAGGGGAAAAGCGTTTTGTGAGTCCTTTTGTACTTGTGACCTAGGTGTCTATAGTACATTTGGAAGACCCTATTGTTTCATGCAATGACTTCATATGTACTTGACTGACTGTTCCGTATGATTGCTTAACTTGGTTATGTGATCTATGTATACATGGTATATGTTTAAATGCTCTTCGCGGTAATTGTTTGAGTTACTTATTCTTGTTTCCTTGTTCCTGTCTGGTGCTACGGAAATGAGGGTTAGGTGCCCTTTAACAGTATATCTATTTGGTGACTTAGATTGACTTAGATTGATGGAAGGCACTCGGAGTGGTCGAGGCCGTGGACGCAGAACTAGACAACCTACACCGGTTAGGGGTGCGGGGGAAACCTCGACTGGACCTGATCCTGAACCCCAAGCCGACCCTAATGCCCAGATAGCTGCTGCTATGCAGCAAATGACAAACCTGCTTGCACAAGTAGTGCAGCAACAAGCCCAGAACCCAAACCCGAACCCTGGAAATCCCGGAAACCCTGGCCATCATATTGAGAGCGAGGATAGAGCTCTCGAACGTTTCCAAAAGTTCGCTCCGCCGAAATTTGTTGGGGGACCCGACCCTGATGTGGCTGAGAAATGGCTTGAGAAGATGGTAGACATTTTTGCAGCCTTACACTACCCTGACGAACGGCAGGTGACTTTTGCCGTGTTCCAGCTTGAAGGGGCAGCCCGTTCCTGGTGGAACGTCATTAGGCAGAAGTGGGAACGAGAACAGACACCTAGGACTTGGGTGAACTTCATCAGAGAGTTCAATGCGAAGTTTTTCCCTCCTCTAGTTCAGGAGAGGAAGGAAGACGAGTTCATTCGACTTCGCCAAGGAGCCCAAACTGTGGCGGAGTATGAGAGCCAGTTCACCCGCCTATCCAAATTTGCGCCCGAACTCATCATGACCGAGCAACGAAGAATACGGCGATTTGTCCAGAGGCTGAACGTAGAAATCCAGAAGGACCTCGCGGCAGCCCAAATTAATGCCTTCAGCGAAGCAGTGGAGAAGGCACAACGAGTAGAGAATGCTAGGCTCCAGGTAAAAACCTTTCAGGCGAAAAAGAGAGGATTTCCTGGAAACAATTCGGGACTGGAGGATGAAAGTATCCCTCCCAAATTTGGGCGGGGAACGGGAGGAGTGAGGATGCCGGAAATGTCACCAGAGAGGCCGTCAAGAGGAGGCTCAGCTTCTGCAGCACGCGGACCCTGCGGGTATTGCGGAAAATTAAACCACTCGGAGGACAATTGCTGGAGGAAAGGAGGAAAATGCTTGCTCTGTGGGAATGCCGAACATCAAATTGCTAACTGTCCAGCTCGCCTGCGCGAGAGGCAAGGGACTCTGCCACCAACCACGACCCACCCTGACCAGTCAAAGGGGGACAAGGATGGATCGAACGTGTCTTCTCGGGTGTACTCCTTAGATGTTGACTCATCAGAGGACGTGGAAGGTAAGAATTTAATGAACCTGGCCAGTGAAGGGGTACAGATCAGTATACTGCTCAATTTAATCCCGGAGTAGTCAATGATAAGGAATTTCGGGGACGAAATTCTTTTAAGGGGGAGAGAGTGTGAGAACCCGTTTTGCCCTAATATTTTCCTAGGGTTTATTTTCCCCTTAATTGCATGTTTTCTGCATTTTCTGGCTTAGAAATATTTTCTTAGTGGATTTTATGAGTAATTATAGTTTTTAGATGATTTTTCTAGCATTGGTGAATGTTTAGAAAAGTAAGAATCTATATTGGACGTGGGACCCACTAGTGCGAAAAATTCGGAAAAATTCGGCCAATAAGGTTAAGTTTCGGATACTGTGAAAAATTTATCGGGTGTTAAGAGATAAGTAGTGTGTGTGAAGTGATTGATGTGAGAGAGAAAAGAATGATAAGAATGCATTTAATGAGGTGACAAGTGTCACATAAGTATTGGTTTGACCTTAAGAAATACTATTCACCTTTTGACAAATTTTTGACTTTTGACCCAACTAGTAAATATCTTCAAAAAAATTCACTAAAATTCCCTCATTTTTCTCTCCACCATAGCCGGCTCTCTCAAGCTCCAAGGAAGACACAACTCTTCAACATTCAAGCTTCTAACAAGTCCAAATCCACCAAATCAAGTGCTTAAGTTAGTTCTACTCCATAAAAACTTTCCTTCTAGTGCTAGTTAGTTGTTTGGTGAACTTTGTTTGAAGGACTAAGGTGTTCAACATCCCTCTCTCTCTTGGTCCTTGGTAAGTGAAGCTTGAAACACCCTACTACACCTAATGATGCTTATGTTGTGCTTACTAGTGATAAGAGTGTTGAAATTTCTGGTTTTATCTTGGTTGGAATTGATTTGGTGAAGTTTTCCATTTTATGATGATTTTTCTGGTTTAATTGGATTATGATGGTGTGGTTGTTTGTGATGATTGGCAATGGACTATAATGGCTCTAGTGGATGTGAAATGTGGTTAAATGCAATCAATTTTGGATTTGGTGTGAAATTGAAAAGTTAGGGTTCTTAATTTCCCAATTCTGTCCGGTTTTTGATCATAGGGTTATAGGCCGAATTTGACTTTGCTTAAAACATGAAAGTTGTAGGTATTGATGTGATGGAGATACCTGTAAAATTTCAGGGCATTTGGATTAGTGTGGAGTGAGTTATGACGAAATTACTGTAGCTGTTCTGCTTTGGACAGAATGCGAAAACTGCGATAGTAATTGGCTATTTTGACTGGAATTGGTTTGGATTTTGGAGTTGGTGTCTTCTGATGAAATGTAGCTGGATGACTTAGCTAACATATGCCTTTGGAATTTCGGCAATTGGACTTGTATGGACTGAGATATACTGATTACAGTTTTTGGTGATTTGCAAACCTGTTTTGGTAATTCTGGTATAGTATTTGGCACTTTCGACCTAGTTAAGCTAGGAACTGGATTGAGTGACCTTCTACATTGTTGTAGCCCTGTTTCATAGCTTCGAAATGGTGGGTCTTACACCCCCAACCGATAATTGTAGTGAGAGTTGCGCCATTACCGCATTATACGCTCAAACACGGTTTTTCTATCAAGGCTTAAGTTAAGGCCATATTTTAATTTCTGGTTTGCTATCATGCCTACTTATGCATATGAAACCCTATTGGGGTTGTGTTTAGCATTGTTTGGTGACTCGTTCTCGAGTCTCATTGTATGTGTTACATGTTCTAGGGCTTGAAGGTAGTGCTCGACGGCTTGGTGATCGTGGTACATGAAAAAACCACTTACTTGCGTGGTGAGTATACTACTCACTTAATTGTTACTATGTGGCTTTGCTAAATGTATATGTGATGCCTTGAAGGCTTACTTGGATATTGGAATTGATTAAGGTGAGGGTGTACTTGACCGCCCTCACCCCTTTTGATAGTATCACTGATTGGCTACCGTTTTACTGCATTACTGAACTTGATATACTGGATACTGAATTCCATTCTTGGAAACTGATTTGGTGTCATTTGGGCGAATGTCCAATGGCTTCACTGTATTACTGAGCTCAACCCCGTTTGGTAGTCAATTGGATCGAGCCGGCGAGGGCTTGGTCGTGAAAATTGTCATGCCACGGGGACTGTACTGAGGAACCTTGTGGTAATGAGACCTTTGGTTCCGGTATACTCGAGTATTACCAAAATGACTGAATGGAGTGCGGGCCCGGTTGGGGTATGTTGGGTGGAAGGAATGGAAGTGAAGTGAGGTCTACGGTTTGGTACTTTTAACATTGACGGAGGGTCAATGAGTGTGGATCAAGAATGTAAGCGTGGAGATGGGCTCTTGAGAGCCGACTGTATCCTTTCACTGAATTGCTTTACTTCGAAATTGTATACTTGACTTGAATGGTTATGCTTATGTGATCTTAACTGCTATTGTGATAGTTGCTCACTGAGCTTTAGCTCACACCGTTCCATTTGTTTTCCTTACAGGAAAATGAACACTTTTGGAAAAGATTGTAATAGTTGAATGACAAGTTGAGCTCATGTACATGTATTTTGAATAGCTCCTTGAGGGTGAAACCCTATGTGTTTTGTTTCACCAATGTTTGGTGTGTAAATGGCTATTGTATGTGAATGAACTAAATGGATCTCTTGGTATGCCATTTTGGCTTGACAAATGTTGGATTTCCATGTATATATGTTAAGTTGATGTTTGGATGAACTTCTGAACGTTTCGGCTTTCAAACGGCAAAAGAAAAATTTTTGACGGAAAGGCACTGGACTGAATCCGGCCAGGAATCCGGCCAGAAACTGGCCGGATTGTCGGCCGGATTGCTTGGAAAATTTTGAATCCGTGAAGTTGCTCACTGGACAGTATCCGGCCAAGAATCCGGCCGCTAATCCGGCCAAGAATCCGGCCGCTAATCCGGCCAGATTCCGGCCGGATTTTGCTGTCCAGGTTACTATTCAGTTTTTTCGTTTTTTTTTTATTTTGTTATTTTGATACTTGTGACCTGTCCGAGCGCACTTTTGCATTCCCGAAACGTATTAGAACGCGTGTAACTGCTCCGTAGTCCTGGCGAGAGCTGGGCAGACAGTCCGCTAACCCCTTTGGTTCGCCTTAGGGGAAAGTGGGGCTGTTACACTACTTATCTCTTAACACCCGATAAATTAATTCCAGTATTCAAAACATAACCTAGTTGGCCGAATTTTTCCGAACTTTTCGCACTAGTGGGTCCCACGTTCGGTATTTGCTCTTAATTTCTCAAAAACTATCCGATACTAGAAAAATCATCCAAAAACTATATTTACTCATAAAAATTATTTTCCCAATTTCTCACATCAATAAAATGTGGAAAAACGTGCAATTATAAAAAAAAATAAAATCGAGCACTTTAAAACAAAATTACAGGCTCTCACACTTATACTTTTCGGGGCGTCACAGTCAGCTTGAGGAGACCCACCACCACCTCTTCGCTTTGAAGGGGCAGATGAGAGAGAGCCCGAGGTATTATGCTAGACTGTGAGGTTCTCTTAGATATAGCTGTCGAGGCGCCACCTAGGGCTAGCGGAGCTGGGCCGATGGATGTGATAGACTCTATAGGCTCTGTAGGGGATTTTCGCTAGGGCCGTTACTCTGAGTTTGTTGTTGATTTATTTTAGGGCCGGTGTGCTCATGAACGAACATGTTTTCTACTGGCTGGATATTAGCTGCTATGTGAACTGATATGTGTATATTTTTGGTGTGGCTTGTATATATATGTACATATTTTGATCTTTTGATTATTTTGTACATTTTATAACTTTTCAACGCTTTGATCTCATACCATATTTTGTCCCAAATATAGAAGTTATAAAACAATCAAATGGAGACTCGTGGTGCGGGTAGAGGACGAGGACGAGGACAAGGAACCGAAGGGGTAACTAATGAAAATGCAAATACACAAGCCGAAACCCAAGTAGCTACAGCCATACAACGAATGGTTGATTTATTAGAACGAATGGTCAACCAACAGGGTCAAGGCCAAGTACAGCATCCTGGAAATCATGAGGGAGAGTACCGTGCCTGAGAACGGTTCCAGAAGTTTCTACCACCAAAATTTTTGGGTGGACCCAGCCCTGATATAGCGGAGAGTTGGTTGGAGTGAATGTTAAATATTTTTGCTGCGTTAGGATACCTGGAGGAACGGCAGATAGCTTTTGCCATTTTTCAATTTGAGGGAGCGGCTCGTGCCTGGTGGAATGTAATTCGAGCCAAGTGGGATAGAGAGCAGACCCCATGGACATTGGTTAACTTCACTCGTGAGTTTAATGAGAAGTACTTACCGCCACTTGTTCAAGAAAGGCGAGAGGATGAGTTCATACGCCTACGTCAAGGGACTATGAGTGTGGCGGAGTACGAGACACAGTTTACCAAACTCTCTCGTTTTGCTCCAGAGTTAGTGCTGACAGACCAAAGGAGAATTCGTCGGTTTGTCCAGGGTTTGAATGTGGGGATTCAAGAGGCACTGGCAGCTGCTCAATTGGAGACTTATAGTCAAGCGATTGAAAAGGCACAAAGAATTGAAAGTACTAAGAGTCAAGTAAAGGTCTTTCATGATAAGAAAAGAAGACAACCGGATACAAGTAGTTATAGTGATGGACAAAGCTCGAGGAGCGAGCCACCATCTAAGATGAGTCGAGGAATAAGTGGTCCACGATCCACAGGGATCCCAAATCAAGGAAGTGTTGAGAAAAGTTAGGTAGGGAGAGAGACCCAAAGGGGTACCTCACGAGGAGGTCCGGCATCAGGACCTAGAATGGCATGTGGATTTTGTGGGGCTGCTAACCACATGGAAGATAATTGTTGGAAGAAAGGACAAGTTCGGAAATGCTATCAATGTGGTAGTGCTGAGCACCTGATTGGTCAGTGCCCTCACCTACCAAAAGAAGGAAATTTGTCAAGAGCAAAAGGGAACACGTCTAAGGCAACCAATGCTACGGGTAATCGACCGAAAGTGCCGGCAAGGACCTATGCAATAGGTCATCAAGAGGTGACAGACCCATTGGCAATCATTGAAGGTACCCCCCTATCTTCCATTGCATTGAGGTTCCTTCTATTCGTGGTAAAAGATTACTACCATTAAGGCCGATCTACGAGACATTTGAAGTTCATTAAGAATTAAGACCATCGAGACTTTGAGATAAGGACTACACGGTTGGTTCTTGGATTGAAATACATAGAGTGACCAATTCTTGAGGTAATCTTTACCACTACTGATGAATTCGTTAATGAGGTATTGGAGTATTCCAACCCTTAGCTCGTTGATTACAATTTCGAGGACGAAATTCTCGTTGATTACAATTATGGAGGGGAGATTGTGATACACCGAATGTTAGGTGATTGTTGTTTTTTGGTTTTGATTTAAAACCTTAAATTTGTTTTTTTTAAAGACTAGAAATCCAAAATGCTAAAAAAAAAAACCCTAGTTACTTGTGACTAATCGGTTTTCTTAAATCTCTCATGTTTTAATCGAAACCCTACTTTTAATGGAATTGTAAAATCCCACACATTTTCTTAAAATTCCTTTTACTTGGAAATTATTACTTTATAATAGCCTTACTACCCAATCACCCCACAATAAGTGCAAATGAATATAGAAGTAAGGGTTTTTCCTTTTCGTTTTAACGTTAGCGCGATTAGGTTTTTACGCCTATCCGTAGTGCGACTATCCGGTACGAAGCATGGATGAAATTTGGTGATTAAAAGTGAGTTTTAGATGATATTAAGTGTGGGATTAGAGGTGATAATAATAAATTAGTGAATTATAAGTTAAAACCCTAACATACGCGATTTAAGGAAAATTGGATCGAACCGACGAGTATCGTTCACTACCGATTGGACACATCACTTGACCAACACTTTCTTACCATCAAATATCCTTGATATTATTACAAAATATCTCCCTCAATCTCAGCATGGAGTGGCCGAAAATGTTGACCTAAAATTACAAGGAAAAGAAAAAAATTTGAGATGGATTTTGGTTGCGACAAGTGGCAACCATCCTTTAAGTGTTGACCAACCAATTTTCCTCCATATTTATCATCAAAAACACACAAATTGCCCTCATTTTCTTCCTCCTAGCCGTGAATAAGAGAGAGAGAGAGAGCAAGAGAAAAACAACTCCACTTCATCTTGATTTGCACCATTTGAGTGAAAAAAACAAGAATCTAGACCGATTAACTTGTAAATAGGAAGCTTGGGAAGCTTAGGGAACTAAAAATTTCAAGGAGAAGTGGAGGATAACTCTAGCAAGCTTTGTTTTTGAGGTAATATGGCTGACCACTCTTTTCTTTTTCCCTTAATCATGTTGGAGTTGTTTAGTAACTTGTATTTGTGATTGTGATGCTTAAATCAAGAGATTTTGGATGATTGGGGTGATATATTTGAGTCAGGGTTTGAATGATTTCCCTCTCATACTTGTTGTATGGATGGTATATGATATATACAAACTTGTATATGAGGTGGTAGTGATGGTTTTAAACTAGAAATGGGAATTATATCTTGATTGTAGCAAATTTCCAGAATTGAAGTTAGTGTATACCCTGTTCTGCCTGGTTCCAGTTCACCATGTTAGAAGCTGAATTAGGCTTATCATTAAACATGAAAGTTGTAGAGAATGATGTTTTTTAGGTTCTTACAAAATTTCAGCTCACTCGGAGTAATGTAGCCTGTGAAAAGACCAAAATACCCCTGACCGCATCTGTTCATCTTGATCCGTACTGATTTAGCATTTGGCCAAAACACAAAAGTTGTAGTTCTATGTTTTAGCTTTCCAACGCCCTTAAAAACGCCTTAATCAGACTTCGGTAGCCTGAGTTATTATCATTTAACCATAGTGCGGTTAGCAAACCCGTTTGTGAGATTCTGGTTTTGTACGTTGAATTTTGACCTAGCTACACTATGAATTGGACTGAGTGGTTTTCATCAAAGTTGTAGGCCTTTGTCTTAGCTTTGAAACGGTATAAATTGCATCCCAATCCAATAAGCGTATCCTTGGTTGTGTCCGTTACGCAAAACAACGTCAAATCTGTCTTTTGTTTTATGACTTAAACTTCATTTCTGTACATGTTCCTAGCTTGATTTTGTACTCGTATGACTTTGAGCCTATGGAACGGCTATTGAAATGAGATTATTTTGTGTGTGACTTTGGGACTGTTTGAGGAAAATATTGAAGCCATAAATGGCTGGAAAATAGGTAAACACAAGGGGCATGCCGCCAAATTTTCACGAGAGATATAAACTGGTCTTTGGAGTTCTTATTCTATATTTTGCACATTTGACTTGGATACCCTAAAAACTTGGTTGAGGTGTCTATCCGATAACCACAGCTCCAGTTATGGGCAAAATCGTGTAACCCATTTTGTACCATTTTCATTTTCACGCGCACGCATGTGCTTTTCTCAACCGTTTTTGATGTTTTGGACCGTTTAGACCTACTTTTGTTATTTTGTTACCATTCCGGCCGTTTCGGCCAATTTCGACATTCTTTTGGCCTTAACGTCATTTTTGACCGTTTTTTATTGTTTTTGACTGTTTTCGACCGTTCTTGATCGTTTAAGTTATAAACTGCTATTGTATGGCCGTTTCACTTATGTGTGCATATAATCTGTCAATACAAACTGTGAGGCTTTTGACGGTGACGGTCAAGCTCAGTGAATTGTATCATTTTTCGTGTCAAGCTTTGTCAAGTGAGTAATTGGGTTGTTTATTGATATGAAATTATCAAAGTGCTTTGTATATGTTAAATGGGTACTTAGGCGAGGGTGTACTTTATCTCACTCGACCTAAGCCCATCCTTTGTTTTGATTTCATATATGAGAATACATGTCTTATGTTGAGTATCACCCTCTTGCTGTGTGCTGATGGAGGTGGTTACGTGACTTGAGTTGAACCCCTTTTGCTGTGTGCTGTTGGGGTAAATACTTTGTTGTGCACATTATTAAGAGATATCATCTATTGAGAGATTGGATATCTCAGGGCTTGGTTCCAGCCCGGTTCCAAGGGTAGACGGACTATTCGAGCCAGTCAGGGTTTGGTCGAAGTTAGTTCCATGCTAACCTTGGGATTTCGTTCTTTGTTAAAACTTTGATTAATGCTAAGTGATTTTGTTTCGCTCGAGCTGCTGTGTGCTGTTGACCCCCCAACGGGGGTTGATATTGTGAACGGGAAAGTAAGTGGAGTCTACGGACCATGAGTACTTTGGTTGACGGAGTGTCAACAGGCGTTCAAGCTTGGGGAATTGAACTGGTTTTGGAGCCACCCGTATCCTACCATTGTGATGTTACTTTTCTTTTATTAATGTGAAATATCCTGATTTACTTGTTTAATTATGTGTGTTTACATATTTTTACCCCTGGTTATTCACTAAGCATATAGCTTACCTGTGACAGCCACACCAAAGGGTTCGGCGAACCAAAGGGTTCGGCGAACCGCCTGCCCAACTCTTGCCAGGACTACAGAGTCGATTCACACAAACCCAACATAGTACGCGCGATAAGATCCAAAGAAAACAGAAACTACAAATATTTACATTGGAGTCTTGAACAAATTCAGATACAGTGCAATCCGAGGTATTCATACTACACAAAATACAATTAACGCTTCGTTTTCGAAAGAGCAAGTACAATTAGGGTTTCCAACCATTGAGAAGCTATACAAAATATCTAAACTAGCTTAACTCATGCTTCAAAGTCACAGTTCCCAAAAAGTGGTTCCCTGTAAGGAAAACAAAGGTAACAAAAGGGGCGAGCTTGCGCTCAATGAGGTACCAGACATATAGCAGAAAAATCATGGCATTTCACGTTTAACAAATCAGGTACACATGCCAGATGTAACGTAAAGTAGTTAGACACAATGATTCAAATAGGAAGGATACAGGTGGCTCTCAGGAGCCAGATTTCCATTTGCTGTACTTGATCCGAACCCGTTGATTCTCCGTCAACGTACATAGAACCAACATATCCGTAGACCCCACTTTACACCAATTTCCGTCCACCACACATACCCCTACCGGGCCCGAATGCCGAACAGAACAGAAGTGGTAATACTCGAGTATACCGGAATTAAGGGTCTCAATACCCAAAGATTCCTGAAACAGACTACTGTGATTTGTTATCTAATCGACCAGGCCCTTGCCGGCCCGACTTGAGTAACTAGCCACAGGTGTTGAGCTCAGAGGTCACAGAAAGGTCGTTGGATACCAGTCTCCAAACGACGTCCGAACAGACTCAGATACAGATAACAGATTCAGATACAGATAACAGATTACATATAGTCAAGAGGCATACAGACAGACAAGAGAACGAGTGAGATAAAGTACACCCTCGTCTCAAACAGATTAAACAGATAGTACAATCATTCAGATTACAGATTGCAAGTGCAGAAATCAAGTTAAGCAACAAGTGAGGGGAGTGGTACACTCACCGGTTCAAGTACGGATACTTCAAAAGTTTTCACTTCAAACTGGCTTTAATCGCCAAGAAACCCTAAAAGAACCAAAGTAAAACAATTGAGGGTTTCACCTCCAAAATCGAGTAAACAGAATACACAAGTGAGGCTCGACTACTAGTCGTATGCCTCGCCAAATAATTACTAAGACAAGGGTCCAAAACATGATTTTGGAAACAAAAATAACGAGAGGACCTAGGGTTTGAACGACCCAAAAAGCCCTTCATTTCTTTCAAAAGGCAACTCAAACCTAAAGAGACTAAACGGCCTAGAAAAATTGAACAGCATTTCCTCTGAATTTGCTTACTTTTCCAGCCATCATGGCTTCATTATTTTCCTCAATCAAGCCCAAAGTCATACGCAATATAAATTCATCACAACAGCCGTTCAATAGGCTCAAAGTCATTCAAATACAAGATTTAGCTAGGAAAATGACCGGAAATGAAAGTTAAGCCCTAAAACCCAAAACAGTTTTGACGTCATTTAGCGTATTGGATACAACCAGTGCTACGCTTATCAGATGGAGGTGTAATATACACCGTTTAGAAGCTAACAGAAAGGGTTACAATGTTACAGAAGGTCACTCAATCCAGTTTGTAGTGAAACTAGGTCAAAAGTTCAAGGTACCAAACCAGAACCGTATAAACAGGTTAACAAACCGCATTCTGGTTAAATAACCATAATTCAGGCTACCAAAGTCCAATTCACTTGATTCCAAAGCCATCCAAAAGCTAAGATACTAGGCTATATTTCTTAAGAAGACATCAACAACCAATTCGGTAGTATTCCTGGTCAAAAGAACCAATTACAGAAGCTGATTCTCAGTTTCGGGTAACTACAGGGCAGCAGGGGTAATTCAGTCTTTTCACAAGATACAGTGCTAGGATCTTGCTGAAATTTTGTAGGTAGCTATTTTACACCATTTTCTACAACTTCCATGTTTTGGTCAAACTCTAATTCGGTAAGGATCAGGGTGAAAAGTCACGGTCAGATTGGGTGAAATGACAACCCTGTTCGCTGAACTCCAACCTAGGCCAGTCTAGGTATTTCCAACTTTTCACAAGCTACCGAGCTCAGATTGAGCTGAATATTTACAGAAAACTATAAAGCATCATTATCTACAACTTTCATGTTTTAACCTAAGGCTAATTCGGCCTCTAACATGCTCAAAAAAATTCAGACAGAACAGGCTTCTTTGGAACCCTAATCTGGAATTTTAGTTTCAAACCAACAATTTTTCACAAACAATCATTTCCAACTCATACCAACTCCGTCTTACACTATAACAAACCATTAATCCATGACGAAACAATCATTTATATATTAAACCAGAAAATCCTCAATAATTAGAAAAATTTGCACATCTCAACCATAAGTCATGAAATAACCCCTAAAACCATCTCTTTAACTCACATAAGCCACTAATTAAACATGATTGAGAAGAAAAGAGAGGTTCCTTAGCTATTCACCTTACCAACTCAAGAAAGGAAGCAACTTAGCACCTTGGTCTTTCAAACCACTTCACAACCAACCTTAATACCACTAAACTAAGAGGTTTTATGGAGGAAATCCAAGTTTAATCGGTTAAATTGTTTGATTGGAGCAAGAAATGAAGAAGCAAGATGAAAGATTTCCTTTCTTTTCTCCTTGTGAAGCTCAGCCAAGATGATGAAGAATGAAGGTAATTTTGGATCAATTTGGTACTTATTTGGTAAAGGTAGTAAGATGGTCAAATGTCAAAGTCCAACCTTCAATCACAAGGTGACACTTGTCACCCTTTAAGCTTGAGATTATCTTCTTGTCTCTCCAAGACCAATCCATTTAAGTAACCTCTAATTATCTCTTAGCACCTAGTAACTAAAATCCGGTATACTAAACTTAACCTAATTGACCGAATTTTACCGAACTTTCCACACTAGCGGGTCCCACGTCCGATATACGCTCTTAATTTCTCAAAAACTAACCGATACTAGAAAAATCATTTAAAAACTATATTTACTAATAAAAATTATGTTTTAAAATATTCCGAATAAAGAAAATATGGAAAAACGTGCAATTCAAAGAAAATTAAGAAAATTACGAGTCCTCACATTACCCCATTCCATTTGTTTTCCTTAGCAGGGGGCCGACGTGGGGATCGCTCGGGAAGGTTTTTAGACTTTTGGCTATAGAATTGCTGAATTTGTACTTGTTATAAGTTGACTAGTAAGATGTATATAGTTGTCGTGGTGGTTGTAGTTATCAGCTTTTCTAGGGTTTACTTTCTGGTACTCGTGGTATGTATGACTTGATGTACTAGTTTATGCAATTTTGAAGATGTAATCGTTTAAATAGAACTTTCTTTTGGCGTGATCTCTATTTTCTAGTTTTAGAATATCGAGTCCTGACGCGAGCTAGGCAGGCGTCCCGCCGATACCCTCGGGTTCGCCCTTGGGAGAAGTGGGGGCGTCACACCGGTGATCCAAGTACTTCGGGAGGAAACATTTGAAGTTGTTTGTTTGAACTGGTGAGTGTACCACTCTCTTAAATTGGTGCTTATCTGATTTATCTGTACTTGCAATTTGCAACCTGATTATCTGTGACTTCTGTATACTCTGTATGAAACGAGGGTGTACTTTATCACACTCGTCTCTTTCGTCTGTCTGTTCTGGTTCCTGTACACGTTTGAATCTGTTATCTGTATCTGTTTTGATGTCGTTTGGGGTTTTGTATCCAACGACCCTTCTGTGACTTTTGAGCTCAAAACCTGTGGCTAGTTACTCGAGTCGAGCCGGCAAGGGCCTGCTCGATTAGATAACGAACCACGGTAGTCTGTTTCTAGGAAATCTTTGGGTATTGGAGACTCTGAATTTTCGGTATACTCGAGTATTACCTCCCACTGTTACTGTTGAGGTGTTCGGGCCCGGTAAAGGGAATGTTTGGTGGACGAAATTTGGTGTAAAGTGACGCTCTACTGGACTGGTTACTTTATTTGGAAGTTGACGGAGTGTCAACTACTATTTGATCAAGCTCCGATGAAGCAGATGGGAATTTGGATCCTGAGAGCCACCTGTATCCTTTCGATTTGAATCACTGTGTTTAACTGTTTCCTGTTCTATCTGAAGTGTGTGACAGCCCCACCTTCCCCTAAGGCGAACCAAAGGGGTTAGCGGACTGCCTGCCCAACTCTCGCCAGGACTAACGAGCAGCAACACGCGTTCTAAAACGTTTCGAGAAAGTAAAAGCGCGCTCAAACAAGCCACAAGAACCAAAATACAAAAAAATGAAAATCGAAGCCGCTGATGAACAGTACCGGCCATGTCAGAATCCGGAGTTCAACCAAACATCAATCCAACATATATACATCAAAATTTAACATTTACAAACCAAAGCGGTATACCAAAATATCCAACAAGTTCATACATGTGCAATTAGCCCAATACAAACCAACCATTGGTGGAAACAAAACACTTAGGGTTTTCACCCTCAAGGAGCTATTCAAAATACACATTTACATGTGCTCAACTTGACAACCAATTAGCACAACCTTTCCCAAAATAGTCATTTTTCCTGTAAGGAAAACAAATTGAACGGAGTGAGCTAAAGCTCAGTGAGCAACTATCACATAATCAACAAAGATCACTTAACCTTAAACTTTCATCTCAAGTACGCAATTAAGAAATAAAACAAGTCGGTAAAAGGATACGGACGACTCTCAAGAGCCCATTTCCACGCTTACATTCTTGATCCAACCTCATTGACCCTCCGTCAATGTTTAAGAATACCCGACCGTAGACCTCACTTCACTTCCATTCCTTCCACCCAACATACCCCAACCGGGCCCGCACTCCAAGCAGTAGCTTTAGGTGATACTCGAGTACACCGGAACCAAGGGTCTCAATACCACAAGATTCCCATTTCAGTCCCCGTGGCTAGTCAATTTTCACGACCAAGCCCTCGCTAGCTCGATTCAATTGACTACCAACGGGGTCGAGCTCAGTAGTACAGTAGGGCCGTTGGATACTCGTCCAACCGACACCCAAACAATTTCCCAAGAATGGAATCCAATAACTCATATAGCAAGTACAGTAATACAGTGAAACGGTAAACAGTCATTCACAGGAATAAAAGGAATGAGGGCGGTCAAGTACACCCTCACCCTAATCATTTCCAATAGCCAAACAAGCCTTCAAGGCATCACAATCACATATAGCAAAGCCACATTATAAACATTCAAGTGAGTAGTATACTCACCACTCAAGTAAGTGATGTTTCATGCACCGTCGTTAAAAGGACGTCATGAACCCTCGTCGCGTCCTAAAACACATAAACAAATACAATGAGACTCGATAACGAGTCATAAAGCCATGCCAATCACAATCACAATAAGGTTACATAGGCATATATAAGCATTATAGCAAACCAGAAAATCAGGAAATGTAACTCATTTGGCCCAACAACAAAAACAGTTTTGTCCTCAATATGCGGTAATGGCACAAATTACGCTACGCTTATCGGATGAGGGTTCAAGACCCACCATATCGAAGCTAAAAGATAGGGCTACAACAATGTAGAAGGCCACTCAGTCCAAATCCTAGCACAACTAGGTCAAATATGCAAAATACCAAACCAGAACCTTAATTGCAGGTTTACAAATGACACTATGCTGTAATTAGTCCAACTCAGTCTATACAGGTCCGAATGCAGAAATTCCAAAGGTATATGATAGCTAGGACATCAAGCTACATTTCATCAGAATACCTCAACAACCAAATCCAAAGCAATTCCAGTCAAACCAGCCGATTACAGGCGCAGTTCGGCCATCCTGATGAACCCAGAACAGCAATAGTAAATTCGACATTTCTCACTCTACACTACTCCAAATGACCTGAAATTTTACAGGCACCTCAAACACATCAATACCTACAACTTTAATGTTTTAAGCAAAGGCCAATTCGGCCTCTAACCGTATGATACAAAACCGGACAGAAAGGGGGTTATGAAACCCTAACTTTTCACATTTCCTTCCAAATCCAAAATTGGTTGCAATTTCCAATTATTTACACCTACTAGAGTCATTAACCATCAATTCCCATCATCAAAGATATCCACAACATCACATTCATATTAAACCAGAAAATTCCTCAATAAATTGAAAACTTCACCAATTCATCTCAAACCAAGAAATAAATCACAAATTTCAGCACTTTAGCCACCACTAGGCACAAATTAAGCATCATTAAGTGTAGGAGGAAGTTCAATCACCACTCACCTAGTAAACAAGAGAGGGAGAGTTGTTGGACACCTTAGCTTCCTTAAACACTTCCACAAAATCACTTACTAGCACCAAATGGAGGGATTTTATGGAGTAGAAACAAATTTAAGCAATTGTTTCGGAGGATTTGAGCTAGTTGGAAGCTTGAAAATTGGAGAAGTTTTCTTTCTTTTCCTAGAGAAAGAGCTGGCCAAGAAGTTGAAGACAAGAATGAATTTTGTGTGATTTTTGAGGTATTTAAGCAATTGGTCAAAAAGTCAAGAAAATGAATAGTTGTCCTACAAGTGCCACCATTCACCAAGTGACACTTGTCACTACATTTAAATCATTTCTATCCTTTTGTTTCCTCTCACATCAATCACATCACATCCTCTACTTATCTCTTAACACCCGGTAAAGTTCAACCAGTATCCGAAACTTAACCATATTGGCCGAATTTTTCCGAACTTTTCGCACTAGTGGGTCCCACGTCCATTATATATTCTTAATTTTTCAAAAACTATCCAATACTAGAAAAATCATCTAAAAACTATAATAACGCATAAAATCCACCAAGAAAATTTTCCTAAACCAGAAAATGCAGAAAACATGCAATTAAAGGGGAAAAACCCTAGGAAAATTATTAGGGAAAATACGGGTTCTCACACTCTCTCCCCCTTAAAAGAATTTCGTCCTCGAAATTTCTCACCTTAACTCTCCAAAAGGTTTGGATACTTCTTTCGCCTTTCTTCTTCCACTTCCCAAGTAGTTTCCTCTATCCCATGGTTTCTCCATAGCACTTTTACTAACGGAATCTGCTTGGTTCTGAGCTCTTTGACTTTTCGGTCAAGCACTTGAACAGGTTTCTCTTCGTAAGCAAGCGATTCGTCTACTTCAATCTCCTCCGGTTGTAATACATGGGATGGGTCGGGATGATACTTCTTTAGCATCGAAACGTGAAATACATCGTGAATTCGAGAGAGACTGGATGGCAGTTCTAATCGATACGCGACTGCTCCTACCCTCTGGAGGATCTTGTAGGGTCCGACGTACCGCGGTTGGAGCTTCTTTCCTTTGCCCGCTGTAATACTTCGTAAGGGTGTGATCTTGAGGAACACATGGTCTCCAACTTCAAACTCCAAGTCCTTTCTTCGATTATCCGCGTAGCTCTTTTGTCGGCTTTGAGCTGTTTGAAGTCGTTGCCGTATCAACTTGACCTTCTCTTGAGCCTCTTCCATCCATGGAATAGTTGCCGGGTCTAGTGCTTTCTTTTCGCCAACTTCGTCCCAGTAAATCGGTGACCGGCACTTTCGTCCATATAGAGCTTCGTACGGAGCCATTTGGATCGACGAATGGAAGCTGTTGTTGTACGCAAACTCTACTAAGGTCATGTGTTGACCCCAGTTGCCACCAAAATCCAGAATGCAAGTTCGTAACATGTCCTCGAGAGTTTGAATCGTCCGCTCTGACTGTCCATCCGTCTGAGGGTGATAGGTCGTGCTCAAATTGAGTTTAGTCCCCAGGGTTTCTTGAAACTTCTGCCAAAACCGAGATACGAACCGTAGATCCCGGTCGGAGACGATGCTCACAGGAACACCATGTAACCTTACTATCTCGTCCATGTACAGTCGGGCCAACTTGTCCATGGAATACCTCATGTTCACCGGCAAGAAATGGGCTGACTTGGTTAAGCGATCAACGATCACCCAAACGGCATCGTGTCCCCTTTGCGTCCTTGGTAAACCGGAAACGAAGTCCATTGTGATATTTTCCCACTTCCACTCGGGTATCTCCAAGGGTTGTAACAGACCCGATGGTTTTTGATGCTCTGCTTTCACCTGTTGGCAAACGAGACATTTTTGCACGTACTGAGCGATTTCCCTCTTCATATTGTCCCACCAATAGGTTCCTTTCAGGTCCTGATACATCTTGCTGCTGCCTGGATAGATTGTATACTTGGACCGATGGGCTTCCTCCAGAATCTCCATTTTTAACGACTCCTCCTTCGGTACCACTATTCGGTTTCGATATTTCAAAATGCCCTCAGGACTCAAATTGAAGTCCGTTGTTTCTCTTTTCTCCACTTTCTCTCCCCACTTCCGTACCATCAAATCTTCGTTTTGTGCCTCTTTAATGCGTTCCAGTAGAGTGGAGGTCACCCTAACATTGCTAAATAGCACCTTATGGCTCCCAAGACAGGGTCTCCACTCACATACGGATTCTAATAAATCCCACTCTTTAATCATCAACCCTGCTACTTGCACCTTACGACTCAAGGCATCGGCTACCACATTTGCCTTTCCCGGATGGTAGTTGATTGTGCAGTCGTAGTCTTCCAAATATTCCATCCACCGTCGCTGCCTCATGTTCAATTCCTTCTGGGAGAAGAGGTACCTAAGACTTTTGTGATCCGAGTACACTTCGAAGGTTACCCCATATAGGTAATGCCTCCACTTTTTCAGTGCAAAAACCACTGCGGCTAGTTCCAGATCGTGGGTCGGGTAATTCTGCTTGTGAAGCTTCAACTTCCTAGAGGCAAAAGAAATTACATTACGGTTCTGCATCAAAACACACCCCAGGCCTTCTCGCGACGCATCTGCATACACCGCGAACCCGTCCACTTCATTTGGTAAGACCAGTACCGGAGCCGTGGTCAATCTTCGCTTTAGTTCCTGAAAACTTGTCTCGCATCGGCCGTTCCAAACAAACCGACCATGCTTCTTCGTCAGGTCAGTTAAAGGTCCTGCTAATTTGGAGAAATCTTTAATAAAACGTCGGTAGTACCCAGCTAGCCCTAGAAAGCTGTGAATTTCTGTGGGATTTTCTGGCCTCTTCTAATTTGTCACGGCCTCTACCTTTGCCGGGTCCACCGAAATACCTTCGTGGGAGATTACGTGCCCTAGAAATGCTACTTTCTCCAGCCATAACTCGCATTTACTAAACTTGGCGTACAACTGATGTTCCCTTAACGTCTGTAACACCACTCTCAAATGCTCCTCATGCTCCTCGCGTGTCTTAGAGTAGACCAAAATGTCATCAATGAACACAACGACAAATCGGTCTAGATAGGGTTTGAAAACCCTATGCATTAGGTCCATAAAGGCGGCGGGAGCATTGGTCAGTCCAAAGGGCATAACGGCGAACTCGTAATGCCCATATCTCGAGTTGAAAGCAGTTTTCGGTATATCCTCCTTCCTAATTAACAACTGATAATATCCTTGTCGGAGGTCCAACTTTGAGAAGACCACTGCTCCTTCCAGCTGGTCGAACAACTCGTCGATGTGGGGCAGTGGATACTTATTCTTGATCGTAACATTGTTCAGACCCCGGTAGTCAATACACATCCTCAAGGTTCCGTCCTTTTTCTTCACAAATAGGACAGGAGCTCCCCAAGGAGACCCACTCTCATGAATGAATCCCCGCTCCAAAAGATTTTGTAATTGCAACTTAAGTTCCTTAAGTTCCGCAGGCGCCATTCGGTAAGGGGTTTTTGAGATAGGTGAGGTTCCAGGTAACAGATCTATTTGGAATTCTATCTCCCGTTCTGGAGGTAAAGCTACTAACTCATCAGGAAATACATCCGGAAATTCCCTCATTACGGCCACGTCTTCCACTTTTAACTTATCCATAGGGGTGTTAATCAAAAAGGCCAAAAATCCTTGCACCCCTCTACTTATCAGTTTCCTAGCTCGAATGCCCGAAATTAAAGCAGATGAGGCTAACCTACCCCTTATATCCAACCTTAAGGTTGCCTCGCCAGGAATGCGAAATTCTACCACCTTCGTTTTACAATCCAGTTGGGCGTTATATTTGGCTAGCCAGTCCATACCCAAAATCACGTCATACCCCTTAATGGACAAGCTTATCAGGTCTCCTAAAAATCTCTTTTCACCTACCCATACATCACAATCCCTATAAATCATACTAGTCACCAAATGTTGATTTCCCGTAGGTGTACTAACTTCTAGGTCATATGGTAAACTAGCAGATTTTATATCGATGCCACACATGAAATCAGGGTTAACAAACGAATGAGTGGCACCAGGATCAATTAAAACTTTGGCAAAGCGGTGGAAAATAGGGATCGTACCTTCTACGACCTCTGACGACTCTGGGACCTGATGGGGCTCTAAGGAATACACCCCAGCTGGCACTTTAGGTTTGGACCCATCTCCCTTTGCTGGTCCAGCATTGGTCCTCGGCAGTGGTTGGCTTCCCTTTCCATCTTGTTTCAGGATCGGGCAAGTAGCCAATTGGTGGTCTGCGCTTCCACAACGCAGACATTTGCCTTGTTTCCTCCAGCAGTTATCTTCGGTGTGGTTTGGCTTCCCGCAATGCCCGCAGGGACTGCGAGGTGCTGAAACCGAGCCACTCTGAGCATTTCCCCTTGGTCCTCGCCCAGCTTGGGCACCCCTGAATGAAGTCCCTCTACCAGAACCAGATTGTCGACCACCTCCCGTTCCTCGTCCAAATTTAGAGGGAGTGCTCTTCTCACCCTGTCCAGAACTATTCCCAGGAAAGCCACGCTTCTTCGCCTGGAAGTTCCGGACCTGCAACCGTGCACTTTCAACTCGTTGGGCCTTTTCTACAACCTCACTAAACGCAGTGATTTGAGCCACCGCGAGATCTTTCTGAATCTCAACATTCAAACCCTGAATAAAGTGCCTAATCCGTCGTTGTTCAGTCATGATTAATTCAGGCGCAAACTTGGAAAAGCGGGTGAATTGACTCTCATATTCCGCCACAGTTTGAGCCCCTTGGCGGAGCCTAATAAACTCGTCCTCCTTCCTCTCCTGGACTAGAGGAGGGAAAAACTTCGCATTAAACTCTCGAATGAAGTTCACCCAAGTCCTGGGCGTCTGCTCCCTTTCCCATTTCTGTCGGATTACGTTCCACCAGGAAGGGGATGCCCCCTCAAGCTGGAACACGGCAAAAGTCACCTGCCGTTCGTCAGGGTAGTGTACGGCTGCAAATATATCAACCATATTTTTCAAGCCATCTTTCGGCAACGTCCGGGTCGGGTCCCCCAACAAACTTCAGCGGAGCGAACATTTGAAAGCGTTCGAGAGCTCTATCTTCGCTCTCGACATCATGGCCAGGGTTTCCGGGGTTTCCAGGATTAGGGTTTGGGTTCTGGCCTTGTTGCTGCACTACTTGTGCTAGCAGGTTTGTCATTTGCTGCATAGCAGCAGCTATTTGCACATTAGGGTCTGCTTGGGGTTCAGGATTGGGTCCAGTCGAGGTTTCCCCCGTACCCCTAACCGGTGTGGGTTGTCTAGTTCCGCTCCCACGTCCCCGACCACTCCGTGTACCTTCCATAAGTTTACTTGATCTAGGCAAGAATACTAAACCAAAGTAGTAACAAGGCATGAAAGTAACACTCAAAACTTTCACAATAACACATATTTTATACATTCCAAACAGGATCACAAACATATATATACAAGCCAAGCAAGCTCAGCTACACAAATATATACAATCAGTCGAGTCAAGTACAGGCAAGTCAGAAACAAACATAGACGATTCCCCAAGGATTGGCCTTATCAAAAGAGATTTACACGTAGCTAATCCAACAACCAAAACGATTAGCTAAGGCTCTATCCCTATCCCTATGTACATACAAAAACCACCAACTATCCCAAAAGAAGCCTAGAAGTCAAGGCCTAGTCAGTTGCCGGGGTCTGGGACCCAGGCGACGGGGTAGACTCCTCCCCAGCCTCGGCCCCCGCACACGAAGCCTCATCGCTATCCTCCTCAAGGCCGTCGTCACACAGATTAAGGATCGACTCAGCGCGACCCCTGACTTTGCGAGCTCGCTTAATCTCACGCTCTCGTGCCTCCCTCAGTTGAGCGCAAAGGTCGTCAACCCTATCTTCGACCTCAAGCACGTCGTATTCTAGCTCTTTAATACGTGCAGCTTGCTTCTCGTTGGTCGCCCTATCCTGGATCGCCTCGGCCTCAAGTCGAGCATTCTCTCTGGCCAACACCTTACGCTCCTTGTCCAGAGCAAACACAAGAGCGTTCGGATAGGCATACTTCGGTTTACACGCACACCGTCGGAGACGGTTAGACGGGCTCCAACGAATAACGGCCCCTCCCGGCCGTATCTGATATGAGATCACGGGGAGTGCTCTGCGAGGTCTCACGCCCGAAGGACTAGCATTAGGTTCACCCTGTCCGGCCATCCTACACCACAAGAACAATTAACCATAAAGGCCATAAACAACAAATCCTCAAATCAAGCATTCCTATAACACCCAGGCTAATTCAAACCTAGGCTCTGATACCACCTGTGACAGCCCCACCTTCCCCTAAGGCGAACCAAAGGGGTTAGCGGACTGCTTGCCCAGCTCTCGCCAGGACTAACGAGCAGTAACATGTGACAGCCCCACCTTCCCCTAAGGCGAACCAGAGGGGTTAGCGGACTGTCTGCCCAGCTCTCGCCAGGACTACGGGCAGTTACACGCGATCTAGAACGTTTCGGGAAAGTAAAAGCGCGCTCGGACAAGCCAAAAGTAACAAAAGAACAAAATAAAAAAAAAAAAATGAAACGTCGAATCTAAGCCTGGACAGCAGAATCCGGCCGGAATCTGGCCGGATTATCGGCCTGATTCTTGGCCGGATACTGTCCAGTGAGCAAGTTCACGGATTCAAAATTTCCCAAGCAATCCGGCCGACAATCCGACCAGTTTATGGCCGGATTCCTGGCCGGATTCGGTCCAGAGCCTTTCCGTCAAAATTTTTTCTTTTGCCGTTTGCAAGCCGAATCGTTCCGAAGTTCATCCAAACATCAATTTAACATATACACATTGAAATCCAACATTGTCAAGCCAAAATGGCATACCAAAATAGCTATTTAGTTCATACATAAACAAGTAGCCATTTACACACCAAACATTGGTGAATCAAAACACTTAGGGTTTTCACCCTCAAGGAGCTAAGCAAAATACATATACATGAGCTCAACTTGTCATAACCGTTTCCAATTCCTGTAAGGAAAACAAATAACACGGAATGAGCTAAAGCCCAGTGGTACACTACTACATAAGCAACCAAAGTCACATAAGGATGAACTTTTATTTAAAGTGCACAAATAAGCAGTAAAGCAAAACGGTAAAAGGATACGGTCGGCTCTCAAGAGCCCAATTCCACGCTTGCCATCTTGATCCAATCTCATTGACCCTCCGTCAATGTTAAGAGTACCAACCCGTAGACCTCACTATACTTCCATTCCTTCCACCCAACATACCCCAACCGGGCCCGCACTCCAATTCAGTAGTTTTTGGTAATACTCGAGTTTACCGGAATCAAGGGTCTCATTACCACAAGGTTCCCCAGTATAGTCCCCGTGGCAATTCAATCGTCACGACCAAGCCCTCGCCGGCTCGATTCAATTGACTACCGAACGGGGTTGAGCTCAGTAATACAGTAACGCAGTCGGACAATCGTCCAAACTACACCAATTCAGTTTCCATAAAATGGAATTCACCAACCAATATATCAAGTTCAGTAATGCAGTAAAACGGTAGCCAATCAGTGACAATATCAAAAGAGGTGAGGGCGGTCAAGTACACCCTCACCTTAATCAATTTCAATATCCAAGTAAGCCTTCAAGGCATCACTACACATAGCACAAAGCCACATTATAACAAGTAAGTGAGTAGTATACTCACCAAGCAAGAAAGTGGTGTTTCATACACCGTGGTCACCAAGACGTCGTGAGCTACCGTCACGTCCTAACACATGTAACACATTCAATGAGACTCGATTCCGAGCCATATAGCAATGCCAATCATAACCCTAATAGGGTTTTACAACCATATACAAGCATGATAGCAAACCAGAAATTAAGAAAGGCTTTAATGTAAGCCTTGATAAGAAAACCGGTTTTGACGTCATAATGCGGTAATGGCACAACTCTCACTACAATTATCGGTTGGGGGTGTAAAATCCACCGTTTCGAAGCTATGAAACAGGGCTACAACAATGTAGAAGGCCACTCAGTCCAGATCCTAGCACAACTAGGTCAAATACGCCAAATACTAAACCAGCATTACCAAAACAGGTTTGCAAAACACACAAAACTGTAATGAACACAACTCAGGCTATACCTGTCCAAATGCCGAAATTCCAAAGGCATAAGTTAGCTAAGATATCCAGCTACATTTCATCAGAATACACCAACTTCAAAATCCAAACCAAATCCAGTCAAAACAGGCAATTACTATCGCAGTTTGGACATTCTGTTCACCAAAAACAGCAACAGTAAAAACGGCATAACTCTCTCTATACTACTCCAAATTCCCTGAACTTTTGCAGGCATATCAAACTCATCAATACCTACAACTTTCATGTTTTAAGCAAAGTCCAATTCGGCCTCTATCTATGACCTAAAATTTCGGACAGATTAGGGGTTCATGAACCCTAACTTCTCACATTTCATTCCAAATCCAAAATTGATTGCATTTCACAACAATTCACACCTACTAGAGCCAAAGCCCCTTATTACCAACCATCATACTAGTCCACAACATAAAAATCATATGAAACCAGAAAATTCCTCATAAAATGGAAAACTTCACCAAATCAAGCCAAACCAAGAAATAAATCATATATTCCAACACTCAAGCCACTTCTAAGCATAATATAACCATCATTAGGTGTAGTAGAGGTTCAAGCATCACTTACCAAGTATCAAGAGATGTAGAGAGGTGTTGGCCACCTTAGAGCTTCAAACAAACTTCACTAATACACTTACTATCACTAGAAGGAAAGATTGTATGGAGTAAAAACTAAGTTAAACACTTGATTTGGTGGATTGGACAAGTTGGAAGCTTGAAATGTTGAAGAACTTTCTTCCTCCTTGCAAGAGAGAGGTTCGGCCACAATGAGAAGAAAAATGGTGAATTTTGTGAAATTTTTGGAGATATTAACTAATTTGGGTCAAAAGTCAAAAATGTGAATAGTGTTTCTTAAAGTCCAACCAATGAGAAGATGACACTTGTCACCTCATTAAATGCATTCTTATCATTCTTTTCTCTCTCACATCAATCACTTCACACACACTACTTATCTCTTAACACCCGATAAATTTTTCACAGTATCCGAAACTTAACCTTATTGGCCGAATTTTCCCGAACTTATCGCACTCGTGGGTCCCACGTCCAATATATATTCTTAATTTTCTAAAAATTCCCCAATACTCGAAAAATCATCTAAAAACTATAATTGCTCATAAAATCCACTAAGAAAATATGTCTAAGCCAGAAAATGCAGAAAACATGCATTTAAGGGAAAATAAACCCTAGGAAAAATAATTAGGGTTTTACGGGTTCTCACATAACACGCGTTCTAAAACGTTTCGAGAAAGTAAAAGCGCGCTCAAACAAGCCACAAGAACCAAAATACAAAAAAATGAAAATCGAAGCCGCTGATGAACAGTACCGGCCATGTCAGAATCCGGAGTTCAACCAAACATCAATCCAACATATATACATCGAAATTTAACATTTACAAACCAAAGCGGTATACCAAAATATCCAACAAGTTCATACATGTGCAATTAGCCCAATACAAACCAACCATTGGTGGAAACAAAACACTAAGGGTTTTCACCCTCAAGGAGCTATTCAAAATACACATTTACATGAGCTCAACTTGACAACCAACTAGCACAACCTTTCCCAAAATAGTCATTTTTCCTGTAAGGAAAACAAATGGAATGGAGTGAGCTAAAGCTCAGTGAGCAACTATCACATAATCAACAAAGATCACTTAACCTTAAACTTTCATCTCAAGTACGCAATTAAGAAATAAAACAAGTCGGTAAAAGGATACTGACGGCTCTCAAGTGCCCATTTCCACGCTTACATTCTTGATCCAACCTCATTGACCCTCCGTCAATGTTTAAGAATACCCGACCGTAGACCTCACTTCACTTCCATTCCTTCCACCCAACATACCCCAACCGGGCCCGCACTCCAAGCAGTAGCTTTAGGTGATACTCGAGTACACCGGAACCAAGGGTCTCATTACCACAAGATTCCCATTTCAGTCCCCGTGGCTAGTCAATTTTCACGACCAAGCCCTCGCTGGCTCGATTCAATTGACTACCAACGGGGTCGAGCTCAGTAGTACAGTAGGGCCGTTGGATACTCGTCCAACCGACACCCAAACAATTTCCCATGAATGGAATCTAATAACTCATATAGCAAGTACAGTAATACAGTGAAACGGTAAACAGTCATTCACAGGAATAAAAGGAATGAGGGCGGTCAAGTACACCCTCACCCTAATCATTTCCAATAGCCAAACAAGCCTTCAAGGCATCACAATCACATATAGAAAAGCCACATTATAAACATTCAAGTGAGTAGTATACTCACCGCTCAAGTAAGTGATGTTTCATGCACCGTCGTTAAAAGGACGTCGTGAACCCTCGTCACGTCCTAAAACACAAAAACAAATACAATGAGACTCGATAACGAGTCATAAAGCCATGCCAATCACAATCCCAATAAGGTTGCATAGGCATATATAAGCATTATAGCAAACCAGAAAATCAGGAAATGTAACTCATTTGGCCCAACAACAAAAACAGTTTTGTCCTCAATATGCGGTAATGGCACAAATTGCGCTACGCTTATCGGATGAGGGTGCAAGACCCACCATCTCGAAGCTAAAAGACAGGGCTACAACAATGTAGAAGGCCACTCAGTCCAAATCCTAGCACAACTAGGTCAAATATGCAAAATACCAAACCAGAACCTTAATTGCAGGTTTACAAATGACACTATGCTGTAATTAGTCCAACTCAGTCTATACAGGTCCGAATGAAGAAATTCCAAAGGCATATGATAGCTAGGACATCAAGCTACATTTCATCAGAATACCTCAACAACCAAATCCAAAGCAATTCCAGTCAAAACAGCCGATTACAGGCGCAGTTCGGCCATCCTGATGAACCCAGAACAGCAATAGTAAATTCGACATTTCTCACTCTACACTACTCCAAATGACCTGAAATTTTACAGGCACCTCAAAAACATCAATACCTACAACTGTTATGTTTTAAACAAATGCCAATTCGGCCTCTAACCATATGATACAAAACCGGACAGAAAGGGGGTTATGAAACCCTAACTTTTCACATTTCCTTCCAAATTCAAAATTGGTTGGAATTTCCAATCATTTACACCTACTAGAGTCATTAACCATCAATTCCTATCATCAAAGATATCTACAACATCACATTCATATTAAACCAGAAAATTCCTCAATAAATTGAAAACTTCACCAATTCATCTCAAACCAAGAAATAAATCACAAATTTCAGCACTTTAGCCACCACTAGGCACAAATTAAGCATCATTAAGTGTAGGAGGAAGTTCAATCACCACTCACCTAGTAAACAAGAGAGGGAGAGTTGTTGGACACCTTAGCTTCCTTAAACACTTCCACAAAATCACTTACTAGCACCAAATGGAGGGATTTTATGGAGTAGAAACAAATTTAAGCAATTGTTTCGGAGGATTTGAGCTAGTTGGAAGCTTGAAAATTGGAGAAGTTTTCTTTCTTTTCCTAGAGAAAGAGCTGGCCAAGAAGTTGAAGACAAGAATGAATTTTGTGTGATTTTTGAGGTATTTAAGCAATTGGTCAAAAAGTCAAGAAAATGAATAGTTGTCCTACAAGTGCCACCATTCACCAAGTGACACTTGTCACTACATTTAAAGCATTTCTATCCTTTTGTTTCCTCTCACATCAATCACATCACATCCTCTACTTATCTCTTAACACCCGGTAAAGTTCAACCAGTATCCGAAACTTAACCATATTGGCCGAATTTTTCTGAACTTTTCGCACTAGTGGGTCCCACGTCCATTATATATTCTTAATTTTTCAAAAACTGTCCAATACTAGAAAAATCATCTAAAAACTATAATAACGCATAAAATCCACCAAGAAAATTTTCCTAAGCCAGAAAATGCAGAAAACATGCAATTAAAGGGGAAAAATCCTAGGAAAATTATTAGGGAAAATACGGGTGCTCACAAAGTGGGTATATGATTGATGAAAATGAAGTTACATGATTCTTTACTGTTTATACTTCTGGTACCTCATTGAGCGTAAGCTCACCCCCTTTCTGTTATCTTTATTTTCCTTACAGGGGACCAATTTTGAAATTACGATTTTGGAAGAATGGGTCGAGTTAGAGTAAACATTCTTTTGTTGAGCTCCTCTGTAACCAAAACCCTAAATGGATTTTGTATAAGTACGGATTTTTGACTTGTACTTCAAGTAAATCGTTGAAGACACCAATGTATATAGTTTGGCAAGCACATAACTATGTTTATCTGTTGATTAATGCATGTATTTATGGTTGTTTGTACTTTAATTGAACCTGTTGGCAAGATCGGGCAAGTGCGACATTTGAACGAAGAAAGAAAAGTTTTGGCGGAAAAATTGTTCACCGAATCCGGCTGAATTGTTCGTGGAGATAGAAAAAAAATTAGGGTTTCGCCACTGCCTCGAATCCGACCAGCAATCCGGCCGGAAATCTGGCTAGATCTTGGCCGGATTGTGACGTGGCCCCAGTGTATTCGTTTCGATTTCAATTTTCGTTGGAACGTTACATCAAAGTTGTGACAACCCCACCTCTCCCTAGGGCGAACCCTAGGGTATCAGCGGAGTGCCTGCCCAACTCTTGCCGGGGCTCAGTCGATCAAAGTACTAATAACTCAAATGAAGCGGATGAGATATCTTCCATTCACGGGAGTGTAATCCCAATTAAACATAAATACTACACCAACAATCTAAAAGTTTAGCATACACATAATTAAATGTCAACTTTTCACTCCACACATAACTTACATAACATAAGTCGAACTTATGGATTCAAGCTTACGGAAGTCAAAAGTAAGGTCTCTTTAACCAAAAGGTTACAATCTCAAAATACAAGTTCAAAACCAAATAAAGCTAAGAAAGCTCTTGATCAATCCATCCCCGATCTGTTAAGGAAAACAAAGGGAATGGGGTGAGCTAAAGCCCAGTGAGGTTCCAAGTAAAACAAGTAAACACATAGTCACATAAGGTCACAAAATAATCAAATAAACACCGTACAGTAGAATAACAGTTTAATCACAGTTCAATTCAAGGATACGGGTGGTTTTCAAAAGCCAAAGATCCATTTGAGTTTGATCATAATTGCCTCCTGTTGACACTCCGTCAACACTTGTATGCACAGTATATAGGGTCCGTAGAACACCACTTTCATCAATCTCCGTCCACTAATCAACCCCCTACCAGGCCCGCACGCCACAAACAGTAGTTTGGTAATACTCGAGTATACCCGGAATTCAAGATTCTAAAGAAACAGGATCAAGTCGAGGATTTTACCACTGGTGGTGCTGGGTAACACAACAAGCAAGCACAATGGCTATACTTCACCAGGGACCTTCAAACATCAGTCCCCAAGGTTTATCGGCCTTCTCGACCAAGCCCTTGCCGACTCGATACAACCGACTCACCTAAGAGGTTGGGTACCCAAACAGTAGCAGTAGTTGATGGGATATCACCCAAACAACTTAAACACAGTTATATATAGAGAAATCATATCTCATCATAATAGTATACAGAGCCTCATTGGAAAACAAGTGAGGTCGAGTGCGATAAAGTACACGCTCGGCTCCATTTTATCAAAACAGTATTTGGCTCCAACAGTCATAAATCAAATATTTCAAATATTCAGATAACAGGTAGCAGGTAGTGGAACACTCACCTGTCAAGCAAAAGTTGTGACGACCCCACTTCTCCCAAGGGCGAACCCAAGGGTATCGGCGGGCCGCCTGCCTAGCTCGCGCCAGGACTCAAAACTTAAAGCAATAAAACTAGATAAATCGAAAGAGCACTATATACAATATATATACAATCCCAAAAGTTACATTTAATCAGAAGACACCAACAACAAAATCCAACCCAATTCCAGTCAAAACAGACAATTACTATCGCAGTTCGGACATTCTGTTCACCAAAAACAGCAACAGTAAAAATGGCATAACTCACTCTATACTACTCCAAATGCCCTGAAATTTTGCAGGCACTTCAAACTCATCAATACCTAAAACTTTCATGTTTTGAGCAAAGTCCAATTCGGCCTCTATCTATGACCTAAAATTTCGGACAGAATGTTCAACCAAGAACCCTAATTTTCCAGAAATTCTTCCAAATCCAAAATTGATTGCATTTATCACTAATTTGCACCTACTAGAGCCTATATAGACCATTACCAATCATCATAAACAACCACACCATCATAATCCAATTAAACCAGAAAAATCATCATAAAATGGAAAACTTCACCAAAACTCTTCAAATCAAGAAATAAATCACATATTCCATTACTCAAGCCACCATTAGGCACAAAATAACCATCATTAAGTATAGGAGGGAAGTTTAAGCATCACTCACCTAATAACAAGAGAGAGGAAGATGATGGACACCTTAGCTCTTCCAAAAAGCTTCACTAAACCACCCACTATCACCAACTAGAAAAGTTGTATGGAAAGGAAACTAATTTATGTGCTTGATTGAGATGATTTGCTAGTGGAAAGCTTGAAGATTGAAGAGGTTTTTTTCTCCTTCTTGCAAGGGAGAGAGAGAGAGCCGGCTATGGAGAAAGAAAAATGGTGAATTTTGAATGATTTTTGAGATATTTAATCCTTTGGTAAAAAAACTCAAAAATGTGAATAGTGTTTCTTAAGTTCAATCCAATAAGGAAGTGACACTTGTCACTCTCATAAATGCAATCCTATCCTTTCTTTTCTCTCTCACATCAATCATTTCACACACTCTACTTATCTCTTAACACCCGATAAATTTTACACAGTATCCGAAACTTAACCTTATTGGCCGAATTTTTCCGAACTTTTCGCACTAGTGGGTCCCACATCCGATATACGTTCTTAAATTCTCAAAAACTAACTAATACTAGAAAAATCATCTAAAAACTCTATTTACTAAAAAAAAAAATTATCTGGGGAATTTTCTAATAAAGAAAATGTAGAAAAAACGGGTTTTCAATCTTAACCGGAACTTAGGGTTTAAATCTTAATCCCTACTTAGGGTTTTCGAAATACTCCCAAACCAAACGTTACCGCCCAAATAATGAATATCTCAACGTAGAACGAACTGGGGCCTCACAATCTCCCCCACTTAGGACAATTTCGTCCTCGAAATTAATTCGTTGGTCAAAGTGTACCTTCAAAACCTGCCGAAGGGTCAATCGCCTCCTGTTGACCCATTGCATACACTCTTGCTGGCCCTTTAGGTCGATTGTCCCCTGCATTGGACGGCTTAGTTGTGGTCCCTTCAGTCGGTGACTTAAATTCTTCCTTTTTCATCTTAGGACACCGGGCAATCAGGTGTTCGGTGCTACCACATTTGAAGCATTTGCGTACCGAACTATTCTTCCAGCAATTTTCATCTGTGTGATTGCCCCCACAGAAACCACAGGTTGACTTGGCGGCTGTACTTGCCCCTCCACGCTGGACACTCCTCGGCCCCTCTTGCACGACCTGACCCCGCACAAAGTTTTTCGGGGTCCCTGCAGGTCGTGGACTATCCGTACCTTTCGTTATCTTGGCAGGTGGCTCGTTTCGCGAGCTTTGTCCGACCATGGAATCATTTGAGCTAGGTTGCCTCCTTTTCCGATCGTGGAAGGCTTTAACCTGTCCTCTGGCAGTCTCAATCCGCTGTGCTTTTTCTAGCGCTTGGCTAAACGTGTTCAACTGAGCAGCTGCTAGCGACTCCTGAATTTCCACATTTAAACCTTGAACGAAGCGACGGATTCGTTTCTGCTCCATTAACACCAGTTCTGGGGCAAAGCGGGAAAGTTTAGTGAACTGGGTTTCGTACTCTGCCACGCTAGATGCACCTTGACGCAGGCGAATAAAATCATCTTCCCGTTTCTCTTGCACGATGGGCGGCAAATAATTCTCATTAAATTCTCGGGTAAAATTGATCCAGGTCCAGGGGGTTTGTTCGCGCTCCCACTTAGTTTTAATCACGTTCCACCAGGCTCGAGCGGCTCCTTCGAATTGGAACACAGCAAAAGATATCTGCCGCTCTTCCGAATACCTAAGTGCGGCAAATATATCGAGCATACGGTCCATCCAGGTTTCTGCTAAATCAGGATTAGGTCCTCCTATGAACTTAGGAGGTGCAAACTTTTGGAACCGTTCTAAGGCACGGTCCTCGCCCTCATGATTATGTCCCGGATTATGTCCCGGATTATGTCCATGGTTTCCAGCAGCATTCCCGTGGCCCTGAGCCTGTTGGTCAATCATACGCTCCATCAAGTCAGCCATTCGCTGGATGGCTGTAGCTACTTGGTCTGGCTCTTGTTCATGTTCCATTTCAGGGCCTCGTCCTCGCCCTCTACCTCCACCTCGAGTACCGGAGGCCATCTAGTGTACAAGTCTATAATTCGAACCAATACGTATACTTATTATCCAGACTATGAGCAAAAGAAGAGACACAAAACTTACGCACAAAAGGCACACAAAAGATAAGTTCAACATTCTATTCAAATATATACACGTTTTTTACAAAGTCACACCAAAAGATTTACACATTACCCGACCTCCAGTCGGTACAAAACCCAATATACACGAGCGCTCCGGCTCCAAAAATCGAGTTAGTCGGCCACGTAACAAAAGGAATTAGCCGAACTAGTTCTAACAAAAGTAACCCGCCTAACAGTCAAAAGTACAAAAGCGGCCCTATGCGTCTCCCCTAGGACCCAGGTTCCCAACGGAACCTAACGTATCCACCTCATCCATCATCTCCAGACCGGTGGCTCGTGGCGGAGCCTCAGTGGCTAAATCTAGTAAGAGGTCGCAGTCAACAGACATACTCCGAGCCCTGTCCCTCAGCTGCCTCTTCATAGCGAAGAGGTGCTGGTGTGTGTCCTGGAGCTGACGGTGCAAAGCATCCGTCCTCTCCCTCTCCTCTCGGAGACTCCTCTCCAAGTGCCTAATGCGTGACGCCCGCCCCTGGCCAACCTCTCTGGCCTCCTCCAGCTGCGCTCTCAAAGAGTCAACTGTCCTGTCGAGGTAATAACGCTCGTCATCCAATGCTATGACTACCTCGTCGGGATAGCCATACGTATACCAACACGCACAGGGTCGGCACGACACCTGGCCGAAAGGGGAGTACAAAGTGTAAGGCTCTCCCAGCCTCTGCCTATAACGGATCGCCCGCTTATGCAACACTCGATCCTCTATGCCTCTCGAACTCGGAAATCTCGGTCCCACGCCACTGGGTCCCGCACCACTCGAACCGCCCGGATACATACCTACAAAACATTAAATCGTCAGTCAACCAGGATTTCAGCTTAAAAGATATCATTCAACTTAAGATGGTCAAATATGCCTAGTGCCTATCGCGTATGTCCCACTTGCCCAAGTCCTCTAACCTAGGCGCTCTGATACCAACTGTGACGACCCCACTTCTCCCAAAGGCGAACCCAAGGGTATCGGCGGGCCGCCTGCCTAGCTCGCGCCAGGACTCAAAACTTAAAGCAATAAAACTAGATAAATCGAAAGAGCACTATATACAATATATATACAATCCCAAAAGTTACATTTAATCAGAAGACACCAACAATAAAATCCAAACCAATTCCAGTCAAAACAGACAATTACTATCGCAGTTCGGACATTCTGTTCACCAAAAACAGCAACAGTAAAAATGGCATAACTCACTCTATACTACTCCAAATACCCTAAAATTTTGCAGGCACTTCAAACTCATCAATACCTAAAATTTTCATGTTTTGAGCAAAGTCCAATTAGGCCTCTATCTATGACTTAAAATTTCGGACAGAATGTTCAACCAAGAACCCTAATTTTCCAGAAATTCTTCCAAATCCAAAATTGATTGCATTTATCACTAATTTGCACCTACTAGAGCCTATATAGACCATTACCAATCATCATAAACAACCACACCATCATAATCTAATTAAACCAGAAAAATCATCATAAAATGGAAAACTTCACCAAAACTCTTCAAATCAAGAAATAAATCACATATTCCATTACTCAAGCCACCATTAGGCACAAAATAACCATCATTAAGTATAGGAGGGAAGTTTAAGCATCACTCACCTAATAACAAGAGAGAGGAAGATGATGGACACCTTAGCTCTTCCAAAAAGCTTCACTAAACCACCCACTATCACCAACTAGAAAAGTTGTATGGAAAGGAAACTAATTTATGTGCTTGATTGAGATGATTTGCTAGTGGAAAGCTTGAAGATTGAAGAGGTTTTTTTCTCCTTCTTGCAAGGGAGAGAGAGAGAGCCGGCTATGGAGAAAGAAAAATGGTGAATTTTGAATGATTTTTGAGATATTTAATCCTTTGGTAAAAAAACTCAAAAATGTGAATAGTGTTTCTTAAGTTCAATCCAATAAGGAAGTGACACTTGTCACTCTCATAAATGCAATCCTATCCTTTCTTTTCTCTCTCACATCAATCATTTCACACACTCTACTTATCTCTTAACACCCGATAAATTTTACACAGTATCCGAAACTTAACCTTATTGGCCGAATTTTTCCGAACTTTTCGCACTAGTGGGTCCCACATCCGATATACGTTCTTAATTTCTCAAAAACTAACTAATACTAGAAAAATCATCTAAAAACTCTATTTACTAAAAAAAAAATTATCTGGGGAATTTTCTAATAAAGAAAATGTAGAAAAAACGGGTTTTCAATCTGAACCGGAACTTAGGGTTTAAATCTTAATCCCTACTTAGGGTTTTCGAAATACTCCCAAACCAAACGTTACCGCCCAAATAATGAATATCTCAACGTAGAACGAACTGGGGCCTCACAATCTCCCCCACTTAGGACAATTTCGTCCTCGAAATTAATTCGTTGGTCAAAGTGTACCTTCAAAACCTGCCGAAGGGTCAATCGCCTCCTGTTGACCCATTGCATACACTCTTGCTGGCCCTTTAGGTCGATTGTCCCCTGCATTGGACGGCTTAGTTGTGGTCCCTTCAGTCGGTGACTTAAATTCTTCCTTTTTCATCTTAGGACACCGGGCAATCAGGTGTTCGGTGCTACCACATTTGAAGCATTTGCGTACCGAACTATTCTTCCAGCAATTTTCATCTGTGTGATTGCCCCCACAGAAACCACAGGTTGACTTGGCGGCTGTACTTGCCCCTCCACGCTGGACACTCCTCGGCCCCTCTTGCACGACCTGACCCCGCACAAAGTTTTTCGGGGTCCCTGCAGGTCGTGGACTATCCGTACCTTTCGTTATCTTGGCAGGTGGCTCGTTTCGCGAGCTTTGTCCGACCATGGAATCATTTGAGCTAGGTTGCCTCCTTTTCCGATCGTGGAAGGCTTTAACCTGTCCTCTGGCAGTCTCAATCCGCTGTGCTTTTTCTAGCGCTTGGCTAAACGTGTTCAACTGAGCAGCTGCTAGCGACTCCTGGATTTCCACATTTAAACCTTGAACGAAGCGACGGATTCGTTTCTGCTCCATTAACACCAGTTCTGGGGCAAAGCGGGAAAGTTTAGTGAACTGGGTTTCGTACTCTGCCACGCTAGATGCACCTTGACGCAGGCGAATAAAATCATCTTCCCGTTTCTCTTGCACGATGGGCGGCAAATAATTCTCATTAAATTCTCGGGTAAAATTGATCCAGGTCCAGGGGGTTTGTTCGCGCTCCCACTTAGTTTTAATCACGTTCCACCAGGCTCGAGCGGCTCCTTCGAATTGGAACACAGCAAAAGATATCTGCCGCTCTTCCGAATACCTAAGTGCGGCAAATATATCGAGCATACGGTCCATCCAGGTTTCTGCTAAATCAGGATTAGGTCCTCCTATGAACTTAGGAGGTGCAAACTTTTGGAACCGTTCTAAGGCACGGTCCTCGCCCTCATGATTATGTCCCGGATTATGTCCCGGATTATGTCCATGGTTTCCAGCAGCATTCCCGTGGCCCTGAGCCTGTTGGTCAATCATACGCTCCATCAAGTCAGCCATTCGCTGGATGGCTGTAGCTACTTGGTCTGGCTCTTGTTCATGTTCCATTTCAGGGCCTCGTCCTCGCCCTCTACCTCCACCTCGAGTACCGGAGGCCATCTAGTGTACAAGTCTATAATTCGAACCAATACGTATACTTATTATCCAGACTATGAGCAAAAGAAGAGACACAAAACTTACGCACAAAAGGCACACAAAAGATAAGTTCAACATTCTATTCAAATATATACACGTTTTTTACAAAGTCACACCAAAAGATTTACACATTACCCGACCTCCAGTCGGTACAAAACCCAATATACACGAGCGCTCCGGCTCCAAAAATCGAGTTAGTCGGCCACGTAACAAAAGGAATTAGCCGAACTAGTTCTAACAAAAGTAACCCGCCTAACAGTCAAAAGTACAAAAGCGGCCCTATGCGTCTCCCCTAGGACCCAGGTTCCCAACGGAACCTAACGTATCCACCTCATCCATCATCTCCAGACCGGTGGCTCGTGGCGGAGCCTCAGTGGCTAAATCTAGTAAGAGCTCGCAGTCAACAGACATACTCCGAGCCCTGTCCCTCAGCTGCCTCTTCATAGCGAAGAGGTGCTGGTGTGTGTCCTGGAGCTGACGGTGCAAAGCATCCGTCCTCTCCCTCTCCTCTCGGAGACTCCTCTCCAAGTGCCTAATGCGTGACGCCCGCCCCTGGCCAACCTCTCTGGCCTCCTCCAGCTGCGCTCTCAAAGAGTCAACTGTCCTGTCGAGGTAATAACGCTCGTCATCCAATGCTATGACTACCTCGTCGGGATAGCCATACGTATACCAACACGCACAGGGTCGGCACGACACCTGGCCGAAAGGGGAGTACAAAGTGTAAGGCTCTCCCAGCCTCTGCCTATAACGGATCGCCCGCTTATGCAACACTCGATCCTCTATGCCTCTCGAACTCGGAAATCTCGGTCCCACGCCACTGTGTCCCGCACCACTCGAACCGCCCGGATACATACCTACAAAACATTAAATCGTCAGTCAACCAGGATTTCAGCTTAAAAGATATCATTCAACTTAAGATGGTCAAATATGCCTAGTGCCTATCGCGTATGTCCCACTTGCCCAAGTCCTCTAACCTAGGCGCTCTGATACCAACTGTGACGACCCCACTTCTCCCAAGGGCGAACACAAGGGTATCGGCGGGCCGCCTGCCTAGCTCGCGCCAGGACTCAAAACTTAAAACAATAAAACTAGATAAATCGAAAGAGCACTACATACAATATATATACAATCCCAAAAGTCACATTTAATCAGAAGACACCAACAACAAAATCCAAACCAATTCCAGTCAAAACAGACAATTACTATCGCAGTTCGGACATTCTGTTCACCAAAAACAGCAACAGTAAAAATGGCATAACTCACTCTATACTACTCCAAATGCCCTGAAATTTTGCAGGCACTTCAAACTCATCAATACCTAAAATTTTCATGTTTTGAGCAAAGTCCAATTCGGCCTCTATCTATGACTTAAAATTTCGGACAGAATGTTCAACCAAGAACCCTAATTTTCCAGAAATTCTTCCAAATCCAAAATTGATTGCATTTATCACTAATTTGCACCTACTAGAGCCTATATAGACCATTACCAATCATCATAAACAACCACACCATCATAATCTAATTAAACCAGAAAAATCATCATAAAATGGAAAACTTCACCAAAACTCTTCAAATCAAGAAATAAATCACATATTCCATTACTCAAGCCACCATTAGGCACAAAATAACCATCATTAAGTATAGGAGGGAAGTTTAAGCATCACTCACCTAATAACAAGAGAGAGGAAGATGATGGACACCTTAGCTCTTCCAAAAAGCTTCACTAAACCACCCACTATCACCAACTAGAAAAGTTGTATGGAAAGGAAACTAATTTATGTGCTTGATTGAGATGATTTGCTAGTGAAAAGCTTGAAGATTGAAGAGGTTTTTTTCTCCTTCTTGCAAGGGAGAGAGAGAGAGCCGGCTATGGAGAAAGAAAAATGGTGAATTTTGAATGATTTTTGAGATATTTAATCCTTTGGTAAAAAAACTCAAAAATGTGAATAGTGTTTCTTAAGTTCAATCCAATAAGGAAGTGACACTTGTCACTCTCATAAATGCAATCCTATCCTTTCTTTTCTCTCTCACATCAATCATTTCACACACTCTACTTATCTCTTAACACCCGATAAATTTTACACAGTATCCGAAACTTAACCTTATTGGCCGAATTTTTCCGAACTTTTCGCACTAGTGGGTCCCACATCCGATATACGTTCTTAATTTCTCAAAAACTAACTAATACTAGAAAAATCATCTAAAAACTCTATTTACTCAAAAAAAAAATTATCTGGGGAATTTTCAAATAAAGAAAAAGTAGAAAAAACGGGTTTTCAATCTTAACCGGAACTTAGGGTTTAAATCTTAATCCCTACTTAGGGTTTTCGAAATACTCCCAAACCAAACGTTACCGCCCAAATAATGAATATCTCAACGTAGAACGAACTGGGGCCTCACAAAAGTAGTAATCTATGACAGCCCCACTTCCTCCTAAGGCGAACCAAAGGGATCGGCGGACCGTTTGCCCAGCTCTCACCGGGACTCAGTCGTTCACTCAAGCAAATCAGAAATAAAACATCAAGAAAGAGCAAAACAAGGATCCAAAGCTTAAAACAAAATTATATACATTGTTATCTCAGAAGGGAGTACATCCGTCGAATATACAAAGGTTCTCAACTCACCATACAACCAACCCAGGCCAAGCACTAGGGCGAGAACCATTACAAAACCAAAGAACTAGACCAAACTAGTCCATACAGAGCTCTCGTCCTTGCTCGCCTTCCCCTGTTAAGGAAACCAAAACTAAAGGGATGAGCTAAAAGCTCAGTGAGGTTCCGAACACATCAGCAGCAATCCATCCAAAACATTAAATATAGAATTTCAATAATTCAAGTAACATTTACAATGGAAAGCGATAATAACACATACATTAAAAGGATACAGGCTCACAAGGAGTCATTTGTTCGTTCGTTCGTTCGTTCGTTCTCCTGACATTCCCCTTATTCCTCCATTCACTTGAAAATGCATTTTTGTAAGTAAAACCCTCGTTCGTTCGTTCATTTCATTCACCCCCTTCCCAGACATTGGCCGGGCTCCACCAGACTTCAAGGTAATACTCGAATATACCAAACGTTCACCCAGGTCACCATATCGCTCGACCGAGTCCGCTTCTGGCTCGAGTCTATCAGTAACAAGGGACAGTGGCCAGTTCAGCCAAAAGGCTTACATTCATGCACAAGTAACATTTTAATCGTTCAATCATTGAAAATTTCACAATCATTTAGGCTGAGTGCGATAAAGTACACACTCGCCTAGAAAAATCGTTTGGCCAATCATTGAAAGCACTTAACACATTATCAATCAATAATAACAAGCCAATAAGTCAATGAAATATAACAAACAAGGAACACTCACCTAGTTATGCAAAATATCATGCAAAATATCCTTCCGGATATTACCCTTAGTCACCAATGAAACCTAAGATTGAACAAGAGAACATATTACAGTTTATCGAGCAAAACATTTAAGGGGAAACGAAGAAACCCGACGAATTAGGAGTAAAACGTGTAAAGATGACTTTCAAGTAAAAAGAGGGTTGTTTGGACCCAAGGATGAAAATAACTAGGGTTTCAAAATCAATCGTAAAACGAAGCTCAAAAGGCTTATAGAATTCCAACGGAAAACATTTGACCAACGACAAATCAAAAGACAAATAGACAGGCTAAGAAAATATTCTTTCGGAATCGTAAAGAATCGTTTGCATGACTAAAAGTCACTATATATTCAAGTAGAGGTTATATAACAAGGGTTTTGATGAAAATCATATGAAAAAGGAGAACTCTTAAAACCGTACTTGAAAGTAGTTCACTTGTAGCCGATAAAACCCTAACTCATACTCCTATATTTTGGGTACGGAGTAAGTAAACATTTGGCGTTTCAAATCGAAGAGGTATCATGTTTTGGAATGGTAAAACGGTCATAGTATTTGCCAAACGAAAATATACAAATTCAAATCAAAATGCCCTTTGTATTTACCTAATTTTCCAGCCATTTTGGCTTCATTATTTTTCTCATTCAGACTCAAGTTTATACACAACACAAATGCATTTCAATAGCCATTCCATAGGCTCAAGACAATACAATGACATAAATCAACTAATAACAAATGCGGAAATGAAGTTTACAAATGACAGATTTGACGGGTTTTTACGGAAAGAACACATCTGAGGCTACGCTTATCGGATTGGTGTAAAAATTATACCATTTCGAAGCTAAGATGAAGGTCTACAACTTTCATGAAGATCACTTGGTCAAATTTCCAGTGTAACCTGGTCAAATTCCCAATTTACAGAGCCAACTTCCAACTATAAGGCTAATTAACCGCACTGCACTAGAATGGTCATATCTCAGGCTACCAAGGTTCTTTTAAGGGGTTCTTGTAGGTGTTGAAAAGCTAAGACAGAGTACTAAAACTTTCATGGTTTGTAAAATGGCTAAATCAGCACGGATCCTAGTGAATAAACATGATACACTGGATAAACTGACTAAAACGGAACACTGGAAACATCCTAAAACAGTGAGGGTATTTTGGTCTTTTCACAGGCTACGTCGCTCCGATTGAGCTGAAATTTTGTATGCACCTATAACATACCATTATCTAGAACTTTAATTTTTTATTCCAAGCCTAATTCGGCCTCCAACCACACGAACTGAAACCGGACAGAACAGGGTGAAATTTTTCCAGAAATCTGGAATTTTTTGGTTTCAATGGTAACTTTCTTCATTTCTTGCTTCACTTGCTACCAAAACCCCCTATATAATCTTGGATACAACATATACTAACCATACATCAAGTATAAGCAGCAATTCATCAAACCATAATTCATGCAACTAAAAGGAAAATCACCCAAAGCATGATAACAACCATCATTCACCACAAATTTGAGATGCTAAGCTAATTTAAACAAGATCAAGAGTAAGAAATGGGGAAATCATCATCCTTACCTTGCTTAAGTGTCTTCCAAGAGCAACCCTAGTTCTTCCTTTCAAAATTTCACCAATACTCCACTAGCTAAACACCCAAGGATGACTTTAATCGGTTTGTTTTCTTTGTTTCCTCACTTGGTGACTAGATTCAAGAAGAAATGGAGCAACTTTCCCTTGGTGTCTTCCTCTCTCTCTCTCTCGGCCTTGCAGCAGAAAAATGAAGAAAAAAAAGATGGCTCCAAGGTGATAAGAAGGTAGAAAAATTATTTGGTCAATGGCCCTTAGGTGGCCAACAAGTGGCTTCACCACCACCACTCATTTTTCTTTTCTCTTTCCTTGCATTTGGTCCACATTTTCGGTCAAGGCTAGCTGGCCATGAGGGGGATATTTTGCTCAAATATTAATGAGCTTGTATGGTAAGAAAGTGGTGGTCAAGTGGTGTGTTCAATCGGTAGTGCACGGTTCACATCGGTTCGCACCGTTTTTCCTTAAATCACACGTACTAGGGTTTTTACTTCCTATTCACTAACTTTTTATCATTTCTTCTAATCACATATTATTTCTCACCCAAAAGTCACTTTTAAGCACCAAATTTGATTCTCGCTCCGTACCGGATAATTACACGACGGAAACACGAAAAACCCTTTTTCACTTCGAATTGAAATCGGAAAGGAAAACCCTAATTTTCTATGATCATTGGCACTTTTTCTAGGGTGATTAAGTAGCAATATGGTATAGAATAATAATTTCCAAATAATTTTCAAATAAAAGGAAATTTTCAAGAAATATGTAAGGAATTTGCAAGTCCTCACACTCTCTCCCCCTTAAGAGAATTTCGTCCTCGAAATTTTACCTTTAGTTGCCTCAGACGAGTCCGGAACTTGTCGGTTGTCTAAAGCATAAACCTTTGCCGGTACACTAGTTCATTTCCCTCTTTCATTCACTTGTGATTTAGCTCCATCCAGTTGCGGAGTATTGCTTTCACGTGACTGTCTACTCGGACAGTTGCTAACTTGATGATCGTCACTTCCGCAGATTAAGCATTTCCGTCCTTTTCTCCAACAATTGTTTTCGGCATGATTTACCTTTCCACAGTATCCACAGACCACCTGAGAAGCCATCTTTTGGCTTTCTTGAAAACTTTTCCCAGGTCCGATTTGGCTTTCTTTAGTAGACCTTTCATCTACCGCCCCTAATGTCCATGGTGGCCGGAGTAACGGGTTCACTTTCTGCACTTTAGGAGGTGTTATTGTTTCACTTAATTCCTTCACTACACTGCCCGATGTACCCCTTTTCCGGGTCTGGGAGGCTTTTATCTGTGCCTTTGCAGTCTCGATTCTTTGAGCTTTCTCAAGGGCCTCTGTAAACGTGTTCACTTGTACCGCCGCTAATGCTTCTTGGATTTCCAAATTTGATCCCTGTATAAACCGTCTTACTCTTCGCCGTTCTGTGGCCACCAATTCAGAAGCAAATTTGGATAGTCTTGTATATTTTGTTTCATATTCGGCCACACTTAGCGTTCCCTGGCGTAACCCAATAAACTCCTCCTCTCTCCTCTCTTGGACCAAAGGAGGGAGGTACTTCTCGTTAAATTCCCTTATGAAATTCGCCCATGTCCATACGATCTGTTCTCTTTCCCACTTTGCTCTAATCACGTTCCACCATGCTCGGGCCGATCCCTCAAATTGGAACACTGCAAAGTTCACTTGCCTTTGCTCAGTGTAGTTTAGAGCTGTGAAGATGTTAACCATGATCTCTACCCATTGTTCAGCTACGTCCGGATCGGACCCTCCAAGGAATTTTGGAGGAGCAAACTTCTGGAACCTTTCAAGAGCCTTGTCTTCTCCGATTTCAGGGTTCTGCGGTTGATTCACGGCCATTTGGCCTTGTTGATCCACCAGTCGTGCCAAAATATTCGTCATCTGTTGCATCGCCGTCGCCATTTGGTCTCCGATTTCGACCCTTGGTCTTTGCTCTTGTTCAACTCTGATTTCCCTTTCTTCTCTTGGCTCCTGGGCTCGCTGAGTCCCACGGCCACGACCTCGTCCTTGACTACGTCTTCCCTCCATATATATTTTCCCCTCTCTTTTTTTTTTTTTTAAAAAAAAAAAAATAATTTAATGAATAAACGCAATAAGGTGACTTAAGTAACTAAAATTTAGGGCGCCACATACCCAAATAAACATATACACACAAAACACACCACATAAACATATCAAGGAAATAAATAATCAAATATACAAATACATCTCAAGTCAGGCAGATATTCATATACACAAATACACAACTGATGGCATGTAGTGACAATATACGGGCGAATCAAAAGAAAATGGATATATCGTCCCACACCCAGTTAGAATAACCCCGTCCGGTCTCTCACGTCACTTTCTTTCCGACTCGATGTCCGAAATAAGATAGTTCACATCTCGAGCTGGCCAGTCCCAAGAGTAAACCATCTACAAATCAAAATTCCTGTCCGACATACTTATCTAGGGTCCTTAAATACCATGAGAAAGATTATAGACCTATAACACTTCAAGGTTCATAGCTTATGCTCAAACGAGCACTTAAACATATTCATGAAATTAGGACCACAACACCACTTGGCCCAGTCCCACTTCGCGCAGAGACCACGCAACCTGGCTCTGATACCACTTGTAACAGCCCCACTTTCCCCTAAGGCGAACCAAAGGGGTTAGCGGACTGCCTGCCCAGCTCTCGCCAGGACTACGGTACAGATTACGTCGATCTATAACGTTCCGGAACATCCCATTGCACGTAAACAAGTCAAAATCGCAAAATAAAAAAAATGAAAATCAAAGCCGAAGATGAACAGTAACGGACACGTCAGAATCCGGCCGGATACTGTCCAGTGAGCAAACTTCACGGATTCAAAATTTCTCAAACAATCCGGCCGACAATCCGGCCAGTTTCTGGCCGGATTCCTGGCCGGATTCAGTCCAGTGAGCTTCTGCCAAAATTTTTTCTTTTGCCGTTTGAAAGCCGAATCGTTCCGAAGTTCATCCAAACATCAACCAAGCATATATATACATTGAAATTCAACTTTTACAACCATAGTGTCATGCCAAAAACCATCTATCATGAATATACATACTCGGTTTACCAATCAAAGAAAATGAACCCAATACACAATAGGGTTTCATTCGACAAGCTAAACAAAAGCCATTTACACTAGCTCAACTTGGCAATCGACTATCCAAATCAGTCCCAAAAGTAATTATATCCCTGTAAGGAAAACAAATGGAACGGGATGAGCTAAAGCCCAGTGAGTTACTACCACATAAGCAACTAAGAGCATATAGCATAACCTTTCATTTCAAGTACACAATTAAGGAATGAAACACATCGATAAAAGGATACGGACGGCTCTCAAGAGCCCATTTCCACGCTTCCATTCTTGATCCAACCTCATTGACCCTCCGTCAATGTTGAAGAGTAACCAACCGTAGACTCCTCTTCTCTCCCATTCCTTCCACCAAACATCCCCCTACCGGGCCCGCACTCCAAACACTTGCACTGTGGTATTACTCGAGTATACCGGAATCAAGAGTCTCTCATACTACAAGATTCCTTATAACTTTACCCAAGGCTCATTAATTGTCACGACCAAACCCTTGTCGGCTCGATTCAATCAACTACCAATGGGGTTGAGCTCAATGATAACATTTGTAGTCGTTGGATACTTGTCCAATCGATACCAAGTCATGTATTTCATTTCATATATCAGTTCCTATAACTTTCCAATAACTTTTCAATAACATGTGAAACAATAAGTGAGAGTGATAAAGTACACTCTCACATCAATCCATTAACATACAACATCTCAAGTTCAAATATCAAAGCCATATAATAGCACACAAGTGAGTAGTACACTCACCAATCAATTAAGTGCTATTTCATGCACTTCCGTCAGGAGAATGTCGTGAGCTATCGTCACGCCCTAGAACATGTAAACAAATACCATAAGACTCGATAACGAGTCATAAAGTCAAACCAATTATCGCCCAATAGGGTTTCATGCATGGAAATTCAAGGGTTCAATACTTAACCTTTACTCAAGTCGAGAATATAGTTTTCTAAATCTCGAGTAAAAATGCGGGCAGCATGCCCTTTGTGTTTACCAAATTTTCCAGCCATAAGGCTTCATTATTTTTCTTCAATCACAACCCAACAACACACATATAAGCATTTCATGTCAAGAGCCGTTCCATAGCTCACAATATCATAAAACAAGAAACCATACCGAGCCATAAACAACACCAATTCACAACCCCAATAGGGTTTTATAAACATATACAAGCATGAAAGCAAACCAGAAATTAAGAAAGGCTTTAATGCTGGCCTTGATAAGAAAACCGGTTTTGACGTCATAATGCGGTAATGGCACAACTCTCACTACAATTATCGGTTGGGGGTGTAAGACCCACCGTTTCGAAGCTATGAAACAGAGCTACAACAATGTAGAAGGTCACTCAATCCAGATCCTAGCACAACTAGGTCAAAAGTGCCAAATACCAAACCAGAATTACCAAAACAGATTTGCAAAACACACAAAACTGTAATACGTCAATCTCAGCCTACACAGGTCCAAATGCCGAAATTCCAAAGGCATAAGTTAGCTAAGACATCCAGCTACATTTCATCAGAAGACACCAACTCCAAAATCCAAACCAATTCCAGTCAAAATGGCCAATTACTATCGCAGTTTTCGCATTCTGACCAAAGCAGAACAGCTACAGTAATTTCGTCATATCTCACTCTACACTAATCCAAATGACCTGACATTTTGCAGGCACTTCAAACTCATCAATACCTACAACTTTCATGTTTTGAGAAAAGTCTAATTCGGCCTCTAACCCAGTGATCTAAAACCGGACAGAATTGGGATTTTAAGAACCCTAACTTTTCAAATTTCCAACCAAATCCAAAATTGATTGCATTTGCCTATCCAATACACCTCATAGAGTCATTATCAACCATTACCATTCATCATACTTGGCCACATAGACAAAATCATATGCAAACAGAAAAATCATAATTAAATAGAAAACTTCACCATAATCAACCCAAATCAAGATATAACTCACAAAATAACATATCCAACCCTTACAATTCACAATTTAACCATTAGCAATGCAAGAGAGAACTTTCTTAATCATCTTACCTCACAACTCAAGAAGACTAGCAATTCCAAGCTTCCCCTTTAAAAATTACTCCACCCAAAAGCTTTAACCTTCCAAGAAGCTTACTTGTACGGAGTGGTTTCAAAATCTATCGGTGGAATTTCAAGATTGAAGCAAAAATTAAAGATGAAGATTGAAGAGTTTTTTCTCTCTTAGCTCTCAAAGCTCACGGCTGAACAAGAAGAGAAAATGAAGATATTTTGGCCAACCAAAGAGATAAGAAGGAAAGAAACAGCCGGTCAAAGCTGCTGACCGGCTGTGCCACGTCAGAATCCGGCCGGTTTCTGGCCGGATTTCCGGCCGGATTCCTGGCCGGATTCAAGGCAGTAGCTAACTCGTTTTTTTTTTCAAAAACCCCCAACAATCCGGCCATCAATCCGGCCAAGAACTGGCCGGATTTCCGGCCGGATTCGGCCCTTCCCCTTTTTCCAAAATTTTTCTCCGTTTCCGAAATTCAAATGCCACGCTAAACCGTACTTCTAACACGTACACATACTTACATATCTCACACATAATTGCACATAACAAAAAGGCCTTCCCGTTTTTGAAACGATTAGTGGACAAAACTTCAATTACACGGGAAACGGGAATAAACCAAAACACTTAGAAAGTATGAAAGGTTTAGGGTTCTCACAGGGAGTCAGAATTGAGTACTGTTAGTGGCATTCAAAACTAGACATCCGTAGTTTTCTAACGGTGTAAAATACACCTTCTAATTTGAACTGAGTCATCTGTAGTGATTGATCAAAATTGGGTGTCCAGTATGATTGTTCAACCGAGAGAAGAGTAGAAGCTGAAATTTGTGGCTCTATTTTATCTCATTTGCAAACTAAATTTCAAAATGATTTGTTCTGATGAAATGTAGCCCTATGTTTATAGTTTCCAACACCACCAACCATTCGTAATTCCAAGTTGTATGGAGTGAGATATGGCTCAATTCCAAACTGTGTCAAAACTAGAAAACCCTTCTTTTTGGCTGGCCGACTGATTTGGTTGCTTGTGGGAGTTTTATTTTGAAATTTTAATGTCAACCAACTACCAATTGCTTATGAAATGTTTCTTGGGCGTTGGCTTCACAAATGAACCAAAATGGGACTGATTTCATGGTGCAAAGTGTTTGAAATGGGAAAGAAAGCAAGAAGACAGATTTGTCTTGGAAATTTCTTGAAACTTGGTAGTTTTGTTAACTACCTTCCCGTACAAATTTTTAAGTGAAATTAGATAAAGGAATAGCCCTCATATGGAAGTTGAATTGTACCAAATTTAGTGTTATTCTAAGACCATTTTGATACCCAAATGATGACCCAAAGTTTACTTTCAAATCTGGAAAATTCACTGTTTAGTAGTGAAAATTTACCAACTTTGAGATGCTATTTTTGGCACTCAAAACTCCAAATTTAGTTGTATTTATTGTGTTTGAAACTTTGATTAGAACTCTTATTGTAGTAAGAATTTCAGAGGCTAGTTCACTTTCTGTGAATTTTGCCGAATTTTCAAAGTTTGCCGAAAAACAAGACTAAAACTATCTTGTATGCTCTAAGCAGCCACTTTGAGCTGAAATTTGAATGTCTTCCGTTTAGAATCCTGGAAAGGTGTCTTCTAGGAACTTTTAGCATTTTGAACCAAGATTCCAATGGTATAAAGTTTTCCAATTTTGAAAGTACTAAGTGCAAGTTCTGATTTTTCTAAATTTATTGTGCAAAACTGAAATTTTCCGATTCGATGGGAAATGAGTTTTTGGAAACTCTTCCCTATCCTTTGATATTGATCGACCGTTTTAAACTTGATTTCATGAAGGAAATCAGTTTTTCTTGTGTTGTTAAATCCCACTTTTGAGCCTCGATTTATGAGTAATTAAGGCTCTCTTTCATGATCTTTCCTTAGTATTGTACAAGTGTACAATCTTCCTTGTTAACAAGGGGTTTACTAGTGATAGTGTGTGATAGTAAACTATTATTTGCTCAGGCGCTCAAGGGGACCTTCAAGAGGATCTCGAAGCGGACGCCTAAGAGTTATTTGAGCACTTGCTCCCTATTTTGATTGGTGAGTGTCAAGTGCATGACTTGTTGCAATTATGTGAATTGCTTCTTATGGATTGAACGATTGATAATTGTTGAGTCGAGTGTGTACTTTATCGCACTCGTTCTCTTTCAACTGATTGTACAACTGAATTGTAATTGATTGACTGAATTGAAACTAATTGACTGAATTGCAACTGATTGACTGTACGTCATTGGAGTGAATCTCTTCGACTTATAACTGAACTGTGGGGACGCCCAAATCTCAATTGGCCGACCTTGCGACTCGAGCTAGCAAGGGCTAGGTCGAGAAGCTTGGTGAACCATGAGACAATTGTAAGCATGATCTATTAAGAGATCTTGCTTGGCCTACTCACATAGTAGTGCCTTTTATTGAAATACGGGCCTGGTGCGGTGTATGGTGGACGAAACTGTGAAGTAAGTGAAATTCTATGGACTTAAATGCCGACCCGATTGACGGAGTGTCATCGTGGGAAGGTATTCGATCGAGGTTTGGCGAAGCGAGTGGAACTTAGCTCCTGAGAGCTCCTGTATCCTCATTGAATGCGTTAAATTGAAAAATTGTGAATTGCTTGAATGTTACAGCTTTAGTTCTTGCTTAACTGCCATTGTTATTTGAACTGTGTTTTGCATGTTTTTCTTGGCCTCACGAGCATTCGCTCACCCCGTTAGATTTGTTTTCCTTAACAGGAGCTGAACTGGAAGGGATTATGGAAAAAGCCTACTTAATGGCTCTTTTGACTAGAACTTTGGAATGTATTTGTCTAGACATCCTTTGGGAAGTTGTATATTTTGAAAGTGGATGTATTTTGAACTCGTGATGTAAGATTGAATATTTATGGATGGAAATGAGTTCGTACCTTTATTCCGACTTTCATTGTTAGTATTAGTCTTTAAGTTTGGACTGGAATTGTACTGAGTCCTGGCGAGAGCTGGGCAGACGTCCCACGGATACCCTTTGATTCGCCTTAGGGAGAAGTGGGGGCGTCATATGATCACTATTTCTTCAGGCGCTCAAGAGGATCTTGAAGCGAATCTCGGAGCGGTCAACTAATGACTTTATTTGCTCACTTACTCACTTGTTTTGAATCGGTGAGTGTCAAGTGCATGAATTGTTGCTAAATACTTGAATTGTTCCTTATTAATTGAGTATTTTGAAATTGTCAAGACAAGCGTGTACTTTATCGAACTCGTTCTCTATTAAGTGAATTTATAATTGAATTGTGTGAAGTGAAAATTATATTTGTGTTGAATCGATGTCGATTGGAGTGAATCTCATTGACTTATAATTATATTTGTGTTGAATCAATGTCGATTGAAGTGAATCTCATCGACTTATACTTATAATCATGGGGGACGCCCAAACTCATCAGCTGACCTTGCCACTCGAGCCGGCATGGGTTTGGTCGAGAAGCTTGGTGAGCCATGAAAAAATTTTAAGCTTGATCTATCTGAGATATCTCGCTTGGCATACTCGAATAGTATTACCTTTTCTAATTGATGAGCGGGCCTGGAATAGGGGGTGTAACGGTGAATGAGATTGTGAAGTAAGTGGAGTTCTATGGACTTAATACCTATCCGGTTAACGGAGTGTCATCACGTGGAGGTATTGGATCGAGTCTTAACAAAGCAAGTGGAATCTAGCTCCTGAGAGCTCCCGTATCATTATTGAGTGTGTTTATTGTTAATTGTGAATTTCTTGAACTTTATAGCTTTATTTCCTGTATAAGTGTTATTGTTACTTGAACTATGTGTTTGCATGTTTTTCTTAGCCTCACTGAGCGTTCGCTAACCCCATTAGTTTGTTTTCCTTAACAGGAGCTCGAAATGGAAAGATTTTGGAAAGGCCGACCTGGCTACTTTTGATTAGAAATTTTGGATGTAATTGATTAGTCGGCTTCTAGTGGTTGTATTTTTTGGAAAAAGTTGATGTACTTTTGGTAACTCATGATGTAAGATTTGAATGTTTTTATTAAGGAACCGACTTTTCTTTACTTCGACCTTTATTATTTGGTGGTTTACCTGTAAGTTTAAATTTGATTGTATTGAGCTCTTGCGAGAGCTAGGTAGGCGTCATGCCGATACCCTTGGGTTTGCCCTAGGGAGAAGTAGGGGCGTCACACCTTCAAATTTAGCCGGATCTACAGTAAGTCCATCTTTTGAGATTATATGGCCTAGAAATGATATTTTCTCTAACCAAAATTCACACTTGCTGAATTTGGCAAACAACTAGTGCTCTCTCAGGGTTTGCAATACTATTCTCAAGTGTTGCTCATGCGATGACATGACTTAGAGTACACCAGAATATCATCGATAAACACTACCACGAACCTATCCAAATAGGATTTAAACACTCGATGCATTAAATCCATGAATGCAGTTAGGGCATTGGTTAAGCCAAAAGGCATCACTGCAAACTCAAAATGCCCATATCGAGTGTTAAAGGCAGTTTTTGGCACATCCTCCTTCTTAATTCTCAATTGATAATATCCTTGTCGGAGATCCAACTTAGAAAACACCACAGCTCCTTGTAGTTAGTCCAATAACTCGTCAACGTAGGTGTGACGCCCCTCATCTCCCTAAGGCGGACCAAAGGGTATCCGCGGACGCCTGCCTAGCTCTCGCCAGGACTCAAGCAATTCCGTTCAATTTAAAACCGGACTAAACACTTCGAAGAGAACAACATGAATACAAAAATGCGGAAGCGTTCAATCTTATCGAATCACTTAACATATAACCATTACATCGGTAATCACAAAACAACTTAAATTCAACGTACACGTCAGGGCCCAAACTTTCAAGTTTACAATTTCCAAAAGTACAATCCAAACTAGGGCCTAGTCAAAATATAACAGGAGTCTTAACAAAAGTACCACGAATGGTTTCTCCTTACTTCTCCAAGATTCGGTCATGTTAAGGAAAACAAAACTATAGGGTGAGCTAAACGCTCGTGAGGCCAAGAACACACATGCAAGCACTTTGTTCAAATAGCAATCCCAAATCCAATAAATAAACCATGTCCTTTCAATAAACAATCATTCAAACAGGAAAAGAAATCAGAAACAATTCAAGGATACAATAGCTCTCAAGAGCTAAGTTCCACTCGCTCTGCCGAAGTCATTCGTATACCTTCCCGCATTGACCCTCCTGTCAACCGGGTCGGTATTTCCATTTCCGTAGATCACCACTTACTTCCCTCCGTCCACCGTACACCCCAAGGGCCCACAATGTCCATTATTGGGCGATACTCAACGAGTATGCCAAGTAAGACCTCTTATTAGGTCGAGCTTATACGTATCTCATGGCTCGCCCAAATCCCCGACCAAGCCCATTGCTGGCTCAAGTCTAAGGACGGCCTATGAGTTTGGGCGTCCCCCATTCATTTGAAAGTCGAGGAGGTTCACTCCAGCGACACAAGCATTCATAACATAACATTGCATTTCATTCATTCATTCAATACATTTCATTCATTCATTCGAAATTAGAACGAGTACGATAAAGTACGCACCCGCCCTTATTTTTAAAACTTTCAACAAATACCACAATAAGAAAGTATCAAATTTCACACACTTGACACTCACCGAGCAATTCAATAAGAATTATTTTCTGGGAGTTCAAGTGTCCACTGTGAGATCCTCTTGAAGGTCTCCTTGTGCGCCTGGCAATTAATAGGGGGTAATCACACAATTAACCCACTTATCAAGAAAGATTGTACACTAGTACAATCTAGGGATTATTTCGCAAAAAGGAACCTCAATTACACGTAAATCGAGGTTCAACTTGCCTTTTATTATGTACAACATTATTTGAGTTTTTATCATGAAAATCGGGAACAAAACGTTTAAGAAAATTAAAAGAATAAAGAGTTCTTGAAAAACTCTATTTCTTTGAAATTGGAAAATTTTCAGTTTTATCATGAACCTTTGAAAAATCGGAACTCGCTCAGTACAAGTCGAGAATTGGAAAACTTTATACCGTTGGAAACCTCTTAGAAAGTACCATAAGTTCCTAGAAGACACTTTTCCATTAATCGAAGTGAAAAGTGGTCAAAAATGAGCTTGAAGACGCAGGGTTGGTTTTCATGGCAGAATTAAGTTGGATCTCGGCCAACTTTGGAAATTCGGCACGATTCACACGTTGCAAACCGGCCTCTGAAATTTGCAGCTCAATTAGTGTTACAAGTGAGGTGTATAACAAAACAAGCGGATCAAGAATCGGAGTTTCGAGTACCGAGATACGGTAGCCCGAAGTTGGGGAAATTCAAGACTGGAGAAGAATTTCCAGATTTGAACCTCCAACTCTAGCAATTTAATTGGGTATCGAAACGAACTTGGATTGGTACCAAAATTGGCAGTATTTTACTCCCATATGAAAGGTACCGTTCTATCAAATTTCAGGGAAAAATACTTTCGGAAAGATAGCTAATTAGCCAACCAAAGTTCAGGAAAAATTATAAGGCAATCTGCCTTTAGACATTCATTACCCATTTCAAAACGTTTAATCAAGCAAACTATCCAATCATGTTTCATTTGTGAAATAAAGGCCTAAGAAACATCCATAATGCCTTTGGTAAATGTTTAGTATCAAGAACATCAATTAACAAGTTCACTCCAAGATCTTGTTCCAAACCAGTCCAACATTAGGGTTTTTCCAAAACAGAGCAGTCCACTTGTTTCAGTCACAACTCAGTCAATTTAACTTGAAATCGAGCATGGCTTACGCCGTTGGAAAATACGTTCATAGGGGTAAAATATCACAGAAGAAATCATTTCCAAATACGGCACCAATCTGGTTCAAAATCGGGCATCAAGTTGCTGCCTGAACACTTCATTCCAGATGAACAGAGCAACAGGACAGCGAACTTAAAACATTTGGTTCGGCTTGCTCACGTGCATTATATACCAAATTAAAGCCAGGAATGTCTAGTTTCCAACGCCACCAACGGCACATGATTTTGACATTCGAGGACAGAGTTATAGCCAAAATACTATCACTGGTCAGAATCATACGCGAACAGTTTTCCAGATTTGCTAGTTTCTCAAGAAAATTCATTTGATCAATCAAACCTCAATATTTTCCAATGAAATTTTTCACACATCTAATACATCCTATAAACATCCAATTCAAGCCGTTAGACCATTAAAAATTGGCCTGGAAATGGCCGAACATGGCAGGGGCAAAATCGGGAATTTTAGCTTCTTACACCCAATGATGTTTCTACTAATTACCCACCACTAATGCATCATTATAACCACTAAACCAACAATATAATCACCATCAATCATCACATCAGCAACAATAACTCAAGTGTGGGAATTCCAAGAGCCCACTAGAACATTTTACAACCATATCAAGCTAACCAAAAGCATGCATGAACTTAACAAGGTAAGATAGCTTCCAAACTTCAAGTTTTCAAGAGGGGATCATCACTTACTTTGGGTTGATGTTCAGCAGAATTTTCGGCCCTCTATTACCCCAGAAAAACCGTGATTTCCAGCCCTTATTTGCAGCTCAAAATGCTCCTCAAGTGTCAAGCTAGGTGTGGTGCAAGTTTGGTTGAATTTGGAGATGATTTGGGGTGGTTTTGAGTGAGATTAGTGAGCAGAAATTTTGAAGTAATGGAGTTAGAGAGAGGGGAGAGCTGGTCGGCCGTCTTGAGAGGCGGAGAGAGAGTGATCAGACTTTCCTTTAGCTTCCAAGAGAAGGTGAAATAAGTGGTGGAAATTCACCCAAAAGTCAACTCTCATTAGGGGCCGTTTGGTGCGATTACGGCTCGATTTTCTCGCGCGTTTGGTTCACTAGTGTACTAAACCTCTAATGCATATATATTCATGTAAATATTCTTCACTCTTAATTGTCTCGAAATAAGGATCTAAAGTCCCCCAAATGAAGTCGCGCGTGTGAAAACGCGTACCGTCAATTTAACGCTATAACGCGAAACTTCCGAGAAATTCTTATAATGATAGCACTTATTAACTATCACTTGAGTTTTTATTCATAAGATTACCTATTTTAGGACCATAGTACGAGTCTCCAATATTCCAAGCTTATTGTACTACTACGCGAATAAAATCTCCAAGTACTATTCGCTATTTTTACTAAACGCGCCCTAGGAAATTATTTTTTTGAACGAGTCACTTTAAAAATATAACGAAATTATATTTCCATGTATTTAGGTCTAATAAGACTAGAAAATATTCCTTGGAAATAAAATCCAATTAAATAATTTATTAAACCATAAAATTAGGCATAAAATAATAGTTTTTACGGGTCCTCACATCCTCTCCTCCTTAAGAAAATTTCGTCCTCGAAATTTACCTTGGTTGATGAACAAGTCTGGATAATTCTCTCTGATTGTCTCTTCAACTTCCCATGTTGCCTCCTCGACTCCATGTTCTTCCAAAGAATTTTCACTAGTGGTATCTGCTTGTTCCTCAGTTCCTTCACCTTTCGATCCAAAAGTTTTACCGGTCTCTCCTCATAGGTCAAGGTTTCATCGATCTCAATATTCTCCGGTTGTAAAACATGAGAGGGATCTGGATGATATTTCTTAAGCATGGACACATGAAACACATTATGAATACGAGATAAGCTCGGTGGTAATTCTAGCTTATAGGCTACATTCCCAACTCGTTGAATAATCTTATATGGCCCTACAAACCTTGGTTGTAGTTTCTTCCCTTTTCCGGACATCAAGCTTGCTTTTAAAGGCGTAATCTTGAGAAATACCACATCTCCAACAGTGAACTCCAAATCCTTTCTCCGATTGTCGGCATAACTTTTTTGTCTACTCTGAGCGGTTTGAATCTTTTGCCGTACCAATTTTACCTTTCCATTAGCCTCCTCAATCCAAGATACGGTAGTAGGGTCTAAACTTTTTCGTTCACCTACTTCATCCCAACAAATTGGGGATCTACACTTCCGACCATAAAGTGCTTCGTATGGAGCCATCTGAATAGAAGAGTGAAAACTATTATTGTAGGCAAATTCCACTAAAGTCAAAAACTTACTCCAATTCTCTCCAAAATCCAGTACACAAGTCCTCAACATGTCCTCAAGAGTTTGAATTGTTCTTTCAGATTGTCCATCAGTCTGCGGATGATAGGTGGTACTAAAGTTCAACTTAGTCCCCAACACTTCTTGCATCTTTTGCCAAAACCTCGAAACAAATCTTGGATCCCTATCCGACACAATACTCACAGGTATACCATGTAGTCTGATGATCTCATCCAAGTACAACTTGGCCAGCTTTTCTAACGGGTATTTCATGTTAATTGGTAGAAAATGAGCCGATTTAGTCAACCTATCCACTATTACCCAAATGGCATCATGGCCTCTCTGTGTCCTTGGTAAGCCTGATACAAAATCCATGGTAATATTCTCCCATTTCCACTCAGGTATTTCTAGAGGTTGCAAAAGTCCTGAGGGTTTTTGATGCTCAGCTTTAACCTGTTGACAAACCAAGCATGTCTGAACAAATTGGGCAATTTCTTTCTTCATATTTTCCCACCAATATAGACTTTTCAAGTCTTGGTACATTTTATTCCCTCCAGGGTGTACTGTAAACTTCGATCGGTGTGCCTCTTCCAAAATTTCTTTTCTAAGCTCTTCATTCTTTGGCATAACCACCCGATTTCGAAATCTCAATATTCCATCTGATCCCAAAGTGTAATCGGTCTGGTCTCCCATCTTGACTTTCTCCACCAATTTCTGCATTTCAGGGTCCTTTTCCTGAGATTCCTTAATACGTTCCAATAAAGTGGAGGTTATCACAATATTCCCCAAAATCACTTTCCTTGGTTCTAATCGAGGATTCCAATAACTAACTTCCTCCAACAATCGAAATTCCTTAACCATCAATCCAGCCATTTGTACCTGACGGCTCAAAGCATCGGCCACTACATTGGCCTTTCCAGGGTGGTACTTAATCGTACAATCATAATCTTCCAGAAATTCCATCCATCTACGTTGCCTCAAGTTCAACTCCTTCTGAGAAAATAAGTACTTAAGGCTTTTGTGATCTGTAAAAACCTCAAATGTTACTCCGTACAAATAGTGTCTCCATTTCTTCAAAGCAAATACCACAGCCGCTAATTCCAAATCATGGGTCGGATAATTTCCTTCATGCGGTTTCAATTTCCTAGATGCGTAAGCTATCACTTTATCGTTTTGCATTAAAACACATCCCAAACCTTCCTTAGAAGCATCTGTGAAAACCACAAAACTATCCTTTCCATTTGGTAGAGCTAGAACAGGCGCTCTAGTCAACCGTCTTTTCAACTCCTGAAAACTTCCTTCACACTTAGGACTCCAAATAAATTTTCCATTTTTCTTGGTCAACTCAGTCATAGGTCCAGCAATTTTAGAAAAATCTTGGATGAATCTCCGGTAATACCCTGCCAATCCTATAAAACTCCGAACTTCCGTTGGGTTTTCCGGTCGTTTCCATTTCGAAACAGCTTCAACTTTAGCTGGATCCACTTTAATCCCATCTTCGGAAATTATATGCCCTAGGAAAGTCACTTCTTTTAGCCAGAATTCACACTTGCTAAACTTAGCATATAACTGATGTTCCCTCAAGATTTGTAAAACAATTCTCAAATGTTTCTCATGATCCTTCGTATTCTTAGAATACACCAAAATATCATCAATGAAGATCACCACAAATTGGTCCAAGTAAGGCTTAAAAACCCTATGCATTAAATCCATGAAAGCGGCAGGTGCATTAGTCAACCCAAAAAGGCATTACTGCAAACTCGAAGTGCCCATACCTCGAGTTAAAAGCAGTCTTAGGTATGTCCTTTTCCAAAATCCTCAATTGATAGTAACCTTGCCTTAGATCCAACTTTGAAAACACTACCGCCCCTTGCAATTGGTCAAACAGTTCATCAATGTGGGGTAGTGGGTATTTATTCTTAACCGTAACATCATTTAAGCCTCGATAATCTATACATAACCTCAGACTCCCATCTTTCTTCTTTACAAACAAAACTGGGGCTCCCCACGGGGAATCACTCTCTCGAATAAAACCCCGTTCCAACAAATCCTGTAATTGTAACTTCAACTCTTTCAACTTGTGAGGCCCCAGTTCGTACTACGTTGATATATTCATTAATTTGGCGGTAACGTTTGGTTTTGGGAGTATTTCGAAAACCCTAAGTAGGAATTAAGATTTAAACCCTAAGTTCCGGTTAAGATTGAAAACCCGTTTTTTTCTACATTTTCTTGATTAGAAAATTCCCCAGACAAAGTTTATGAGCAAATATCGTTTTCAAATGATTTTTCTAGTATTGTAAAGTTTTTGAGAAATTACGGATATATAACGGACGTGGGACCCACTAGTGCGAAAAGTTCGGAAAAATTCGGCCAATAAGGTTAAGTTTCGGATACTGTGTAAAATTTATCGGGTGTTAAGAGATAAGTAGAGTGTGTGAAATGATTGATGTGAGAGAGAAAAGAAAGGATAGGAATGCATTAATGGTGGTGACAAGTGTCACCATTTCATTGGAGAAGACTTATGAATTACTATTTCATTTTTTTTGACTTTTGACCAAGTTGTTAAATATCTTCAAAAATCTTCAAAAATCACCAAAATTCACCATTTTCTTTTCCCTCCATGGCCGGCTCTCCCTTGGGCTAAGAAGAAAGAAATACTTCACCATTTTAGCTTCCATTTGGTTCAATCTTCCAAAAACAATTGCCTAGATTAGTTTCTACTCCATAAAATCTTTCTAGTTGGTGTTAGTGGTTGATTTGGTGAAGCTTTTTGGAAGAGTTAAGGTGTCCAACATCTCTACCTCTCTTGTTACTAGGTGAGTGGTGTGTGTATCTTCCTCCTTCACTTAATAAAGCTTAGGTTATGCTTAGTAGTGGCTAAAGTGATGATATATATGGTTTATTTCTTGGTTTGAAGTGATTTGGTGAAGTTTTCATTTTATTGATGAATTTTCTGGTTTAATGTGGTCATGGTGTTGTGGTTGTTTATGATGATTGATAATGAGGGGTTATGACTCTAGTAGGTGTGTTTGATAGGAAATTGCAACCAATTTTGGGTTTGGAAGAAAATCTGGAAAATTAGGGTTCTTGGTTCTTCATTCTGTCCGAAATTTTTGGTCCTAGATAGAGGCCGAATTGGCCTTGGCTCAAAACATGAAAGTTGTAGGTATTGATGAGGTTGAAGTGCCTGCAAAATTTCAGGGAATTTGGAGTAGTATAGAGTGAGTTATGCCGTTTTTACTGTTGCTGTTTTTGGTGAACAGAATGTCCGAACTGCAATAGTAATCGTTTGTTTTCACTGGAATTGGTTTGGATTTTGTTGTTGGTGTCTTCTGATGAAATGTAGCTGGACGTTTTAGCTAACTTATGCCTTTGGAATTTCGGCATTTGGACTTGTATGGACTGAGATATACCGATTACAGTTTTATGTGATTTGCAAACCTGTTTTGGTAATTCTGGATTTGTATTTTGCATATTTGACCTAGTTGTGCTAGGATTTGGACTGAGTGGCCTTCTACATTGTTGTACTCCTATTTCTTAGCTTCGAAACGGTGGGTCTTACACCCCATCCGATAACCGTAGTGAATTTGGTGCCATTACCGCATATTGAGGTCAAATACGGTTTGTGATTCTGGTACGTTTTTGGAAAGTTTATGGCTGGAACTTTGGCTTCACATTTGACTGAGTTACAAGCTGTTTGGGCTTGCGACCAAAACACCAAACTTATAGCCCTATATCAGAGCTTTCTAACGCCCTTGGAATTTCATGAATCGGATTTATAAAACCTGAGATATAGCCGAGCAAATAAGGCCTGGCCGTGAAGATGACCATTTTCTGGTCAGATCTGTTTTGGTCTTGATGACCAATTTCCGTTCCGAATTTGGATTGCCGACCTTCATGAAAGTTGTTCCATTTGGAATGAACTATCTAACTGCCAATTTTCAGCTCTTTTGACCATGTGTAGCATAGAAAACAGTTTGCACTCAAAACTGACCATTTGTGCATTTGCCAGATTTCGTAAGTGATTGTGTTTGGTTCATTTGGGACTAAAGCCTCCAGTTTCAGTTCTGGATGTCTTCATAACAGTTGTTGTTCATCCTTTAAGCTTCGATATGGCATCTCATATGCCTTAATCCGATATTCGTAGCTCAACTTATGAGTAAAGTAGAAACGAGTGTCAAATCTGCCGTTTCCGCTAACGGCCGTCTCCGTTTCCGTTCGTCATATTTATGTGCGCGCGTGCCGTTTTTGCCGTTTTGCTTATTTTAGGCACGATAGTAGCCGTTTGCGATATTATGTGACATAATCTTCTATTTCAGACGGTGGTGAGCTGGGCGGAACTGGTGGGGCCCACTACTAGCTGTTCATTTCGATCCGACTTCGTACTTTTGCTATTTCAGTTTCTGAGTAAGTATTCAGGCCAGTTTGGTGTGTTTTCTTTGCTATGTGTTTGAGATATGTGAAAAGGGCACTTAGGCGAGGGTGTACTTTATCGCACTCGACCTAAACCCTAATTTGAATGTATAATTATACTTGGCATATGTATATGAACCTTTTGGAACCAAAACCCTTGAGCTTGTGGCTCGGGGCGACTTTCGAATAAAGTTTGTAAAGTTTGCAAAGTTTGTGATTTTGAATAATTTTGTGAAGTTTGTGAGTTTGGGGCGAACTCTTGACCTGGTTGGACTATTCGAGCCGGTAAGGGCTTGGTCGAAGGCAGTCCAACTTAGTCTGAGGTCACCAAGTTTGTAGGTTCATGTTATGAACCAATTTTGTGAATCCGGTTCACCGAGAAGGTGACCAAGTTTGTGACCCGAGCTTGTGACTCAAGCTCAAGTTTGTGATTTCGTTCACCCGGGCAAGTTTGTGAGGTGACTGGCCAGTGAGGGTGATAAGGTGTCGGTGGGTGTACAAGTGAAGTTCTACGGACTATTATTTGCAGTCGACGGAGTGTCGGCAGGAGATCACGCATGGCATATGAGTTGGCTTTGGAGCCACCTGTATCCTTATTATGTGATGTTACTTTTCTGCTTTTGCTTTACTCTTATTGTGTAACTGTTATGTGAAATTTATGCTTTCGCCCCTGTTTACTTACTAAGCATATAGCTTACCCCATTCCTTTTGTTTTCCTTAGCAGGGGCCGACGCGGGGACTTTTGGCTCGTATACTAGTATAGTTAGATTGGCTTGTAATAGTTGAACAGTTAGGATGTTTGTTTTTGTTATGGTGGTTTGACTCGATACTTTTGGAGAATGTAATTATAACTCTTTTGGGATTGTATATATTGTATTTAGTGCTCTTTCGAACTTTAGGTTTTGAGTCCTGGCGCGAGCTAGGCAGGCGGCCCGCCGATACCCTTGGGTTCGCCCTTGGGAGAAGTGGGGTCGTCACACAACTCAGCTGGGGCCATCCTATATGGTGTCCTTGAGATAGGTGCTGATCCCGGAGTTACATCAATTTTAAAAGCTATTTCCCGTTCCGGGGGTAAAGACTCCAATTCTTCAGGAAAAACATCGGAAAATTCTTTCACTACCGGTGTGTCCTCCAGATTCACCTTATCGCTAAGGCTATTAATAAGAAAAGTCAAATATCCTACAGCTCCCTTATCCAACAATTTTCTAGCCCGAATTCCCGAAATAAGTGCAGATGAGGATAACTTACCCCTCACATCCAATTTCAGGGTTGCCTCCCCTGGAATACACAATTCTACAATTTTCGTCCTACAATTCAGTTGGGCATTATAACGGGCTAACCAGTCCATTCCTAGGATCACATCATATCCTTTAATCACTAGGCCTATCAAATCGGCCAGCTATTTTCTTTCGTTCACGCAGATTTCACTATTCTTATACACCAGATTAGCAATTAAACTTTTATCCCCAGTGGGTGTTTTAACCTCCAAGTCATATGGTAACTTAATTGGCTTCAAGTCTATACCACTCCTTAATCCTTCCATTAGTCTAAATGTGCCTAGTGCAAGAAATAGATTAATTTAAGCAAGAACGAAGAATTATACCAAAATTAGAACCAACCAAGAAAGCATTGGAATTAACAATAATTTACATTCATAAGCATGTCAAGTTCGTACAATTAGCAAGTTAGGGACAATTCACAAAATATAGCACACAGGTGCTCAAAAGTATACTTTTAGTCACAGAAGACTAAAGTAAGAACAAGTGCCCAAGAGTAGGCCACACAAGCATGCAAAATACCATGGCCTCGGCACTCGCGTCACCCTAACTAGTCCTAACTGTACTGGTCAAAAGTCAAAAGGGGTCAACGACTAAGATCCTAGTCCTCAGCGGGGCTATCAGGAGGAACCTCCTCCTCGGGATCCTCCTCCTCCTCATCAGGAATCACCTCAGTAGTGTCCTCAACCAATCCAGTAGCATCAGCCAAGATCTCGAAAGCCCGGTTACGGACATCCCTTCCTAGCCTAGTGAGTCGAGCCCTAGTATCCTGAAGCTCCTCATTAACCACTGCAGATGTGGCTACCTCACCCTCCAGTACCTCCTCGAGCTCGGCAATCCGCTCACCCTGAGCGCCGACCATCTGCCTAAGCTCGTCTACCACAGCCTGTAAAGCGCGGTTGGTATCCACCAACTGACGACGCTCGTCGTCCATAGCATGCACTACATGGCTCGGGTAGGCGTAAGTCAACCTACACGAACATCGAGGGTATCTATCATATGGTGAGTAGCGTACTCGAGCTCCTCCTACTCGAGCTCGGTAGAAGATAGTCCTAAGAGGCTCATAATGACCATTCGCATGGCCATTCCCGTTAGCTGCCGGGGCTCCGTTTCCGTCATCCATCCCTGCAAAATAATAATACTTTTCAGGTTAGAAACTTAAATCACTACTCAGTTCCATTATCCTGCAATGCATGCCTAACTTAATCGTTGGTTCATCCCGATCGTCACTTGAGGTAGGACTAACTTAGTTGCTAGCTCGCCTCAAGTATCACTTAGGGTAGGATTAAATCATCCCGCATCGAGTCTTAAAGGTAGAGTATCTAATATGTCTCCCATATAGACCTCTAACCTAGCGCTCTGATACCAACTGTGACGCCCCTCATCTCCCTAAGGCGGACCAAAGGGTATCCGCGGACGCCTGCCTAGCTCTCGCCAGGACTCAAGCAATTCCGTTCAATTTAAAACCGGACTAAACACTTCGAAGAGAACAACATGAATACAAAAATGCGGAAGCGTTCAATCTTATCGAATCACTTAACATATAACCATTACATCGGTAATCACAAAACAACTTAAATTCAACGTACACGTCAGGGCCCAAACTTTCAAGTTTACAATTTCCAAAAGTACAATCCAAACTAGGGCCTAGTCAAAATATAACAGGAGTCTTAACAAAAGTACCACGAATGGTTTCTCCTTACTTCTCCAAGATTCGGTCCTGTTAAGGAAAACAAAACTATAGGGTGAGCTAAACGCTCGTGAGGCCAAGAACACACATGCAAGCACTTTGTTCAAATAGCAATCCCAAATCCAATAAATAAACCATGTCCCTTCAATAAACAATCATTCAAACAGGAAAAGAAATCAGAAACAATTCAAGGATACAATAGCTCTCAAGAGCTAAGTTCCACTCGCTCTGCCGAAGTCATTCGTATACCTTCCCGCATTGACCCTCCTGTCAACCGGGTCGGTATTTCCATTTCCGTAGATCACCACTTACTTCCCTCCGTCCACCGTACACCCCAAGGGCCCACAATGTCCATTATTGGGCGATACTCAACGAGTATGCCAAGCAAGACCTCTTATTAGGTCGAGCTTATATGTATCTCATGGCTCGCCCAAATCCCCGACCAAGCCCATTGCTGGCTCAAGTCTAAGGACGGCCTATGAGTTTGGGCGTCCCCCATTCATTTGAAAGTCGAGGAGGTTCACTCCAGCGACACAAGCATTCATAACATAACATTGCATTTCATTCATTCATTCAATACATTTCATTCATTCATTCGAAATTAGAACGAGTACGATAAAGTACGCACCCGCCCTTATTTTTAAAACTTTCAACAAATACCACAATAAGCAAGTATCAAATTTCACACACTTGACACTCACCGAGCAATTCAATAAGAATTATTTTCTGGGAGTTCAAGTGTCCACTGTGAGATCCTCTTGAAGGTCTCCTTGTGCGCCTGGCAATTAATAGGGGGTAATCACACAATTAACCCACTTATCAAGAAAGATTGTACACTAGTACAATCTAGGGATTATTTCGCAAAAAGGAACCTCAATTACACGTAAATCGAGGTTCAACTTGCCTTTTATTATGTACAACATTATTTGAGTTTTTATCATGAAAATCGGGAACAAAACGTTTAAGAAAATTAAAAGAATAAAGAGTTCTTGAAAAACTCTATTTCTTTGAAATTGGAAAATTTTCAGTTTTATCATGAACCTTTGAAAAATCGGAACTCGCTCAGTACAAGTCGAGAATTGGAAAACTTTATACCGTTGGAAACCTCTTAGAAAGTACCATAAGTTCCTAGAAGACACTTTTCCATTAATCGAAGTGAAAAGTGGTCAAAAATGAGCTTGAAGACGCAGGGTTGGTTTTCATGGCAGAATTAAGTTGGATCTCGGCCAACTTTGGAAATTCGGCACGATTCACACGTTGCAAACCGGCCTCTGAAATTTGCAGCTCAATTAGTGTTACAAGTGAGGTGTATAACAAAACAAGCGGATCAAGAATCGGAGTTTCGAGTACCGAGATACGGTAGCCCGAAGTTGGGGAAATTCAAGACTGGAGAAGAATTTCCAGATTTGAACCTCCAACTCTAGCAATTTAATTGGGTATCGAAACGAACTTGGATTGGTACCAAAATTGGCAGTATTTTACTCCCATATGAAAGGTACCGTTCTATCAAATTTCAGGGAAAATACTTTCGGAAAGATAGCTAATTAGCCAACCAAAGTTCAGGAAAAATTATAAGGCAATCTGCCTTTAGACATTCATTACCCATTTCAAAACGTTTAATCAAGCAAACTATCCAATCATGTTTCATTTGTGAAATAAAGGCCTAAGAAACATCCATAATGCCTTTGGTAAATGTTTAGTATCAAGAACATCAATTAACAAGTTCACTCCAAGATCTTGTTCCAAACCAGTCCAACATTAGGGTTTTTCCAAAACAGAGCAGTCCACTTGTTTCAGTCACAACTCAGTCAATTTAACTTGAAATCGAGCATGGCTTACGCCGTTGGAAAATACGTTCATAGGGGTAAAATATCACAGAAGAAATCATTTCCAAATACGGCACCAATCTGGTTCAAAATTGGGCATCAAGTTGCTGCCTGAACACTTCATTCCAGATGAACAGAGCAACAGGACAGCGAACTTAAAACATTTGGTTCGGCTTGCTCACAAAGAATCAGAACTTACATTATGTACCAAATTAAAGCCAGGAATGTCTAGTTTCCAACGCCACCAACGGCACATGATTTCGACATTCGAGGACAGAGTTATAGCCAAAATACTATCACTGGTCAGAATCATACGCGAACAGTTTTCCAGATTTGCTAGTTTCTCAAGAAAATTCATTTGATCAATCAAACCTCAATATTTTCCAATGAAATTTTTCACACATCTAATACATCCTATAAACATCCAATTCAAGCCGTTAGACCATTAAAAATTGGCCTGGAAATGGCCGAACATGGCAGGGGCAAAATCGGGAATTTTAGCTTCTTACACCCAATGATGTTTCTACTAATTACCCACCACTAATGCATCATTATAACCACTAAACCAACAATATAATCACCATCAATCATCACATCAGCAACAATAACTCAAGTGTGGGAATTCCAAGAGCCCACTAGAACATTTTACAACCATATCAAGCTAACCAAAAGCATGCATGAACTTAACAAGGTAAGATAGCTTCCAAACTTCAAGTTTTCAAGAGGGGATCATCACTTACTTTGGGTTGATGTTCAGCAGAATTTTCGGCCCTCTATTACCCCAGAAAAACCGTGATTTCCAGCCCTTATTTGCAGCTCAAAATGCTCCTCAAGTGTCAAGCTAGGTGTGGTGCAAGTTTGGTTGAATTTGGAGATGATTTGGGGTGGTTTTGAGTGAGATTAGTGAGCAGAAATTTTGAAGTAATGGAGTTAGAGAGAGGGGAGAGCTGGTCGGCTGTCTTGAGAGGAGGAGAGAGAGTGATCAGACTTTCCTTTAGCTTCCAAGAGAAGGTGAAATAAGTGGTGGAAATTCACCCAAAAGTCAACTCTCATTAGGGGCCGTTTGGTGCGATTACGGCTCGATTTTCTCGCGCGTTTGGTTCACTAGTGTACTAAACCTCTAATGCATATATATTCATGTAAATATTCTTCACTCTTAATTGTCTCAAAATAAGGATCTAAAGTCCCTCCAATGAAGTCGCGCATGTGAAAACGCATACCGTCAATTTAACGCTATAACGCGAAACTTCCGAGAAATTCTTATAACGATAGCACTTATTAACTATCACTTGAGTTTTTATTCATAAGATTACCTATTTTAGGACCACAGTACGAGTCTCCAATATTCCAAGCTTATTGTACTACTACGCGAATAAAATCTCCAAGTACTATTCGCTATTTTTACTAAACGCGCCCTAGGAAATTATTTTTTTGAACGAGTCACTTTAAAAATATAACGAAATTATATTTCCATGTATTTAGGTCTAATAAGACTAGAAAATATTCCTTGGAAATAAAATCCAATTAAATAATTTATTAAGCCATAAAATTAGGCATAAAATAATAGTTTTTACGGGTCCTCACATCCTCTCCTCCTTAAGAAAATTTCGTCCTCGAAATTTACCTTGGTTGATGAACAAGTCTGGATACTTCTCTCTAATTGTCTCTTCAACTTCCCATGTTGCCTCCTCGACTCCATGGTTCTTCCAAAGAATTTTCACTAGTGGTATCTGCTTATTCCTCAGTTCCTTCACCTTTCGATCCAAAAGTTTTACCGGTCTCTCCTCATAGATCAAGGTTTCATCGATCTCAATATTCTCCGGTTGTAAAACATGAGAGGGATCTGGATGATATTTCTTAAGCATGGACACATGAAACACATTATGAATACGAGATAAGCTCGGTGGTAATTCCAGCTTATAGGCTACATTCCCAACTCGTTGAATAATCTTATATGGCCCTACAAACCTTGGTTGTAGTTTCTTCCCTTTTCCGGACATCAAGCTTGTTTTTAAAGGCGTAATCTTGAGAAATACCACATCTCCAACAGTGAACTCCAAATCCTTTCTCCGATTGTCGGCATAACTTTTTTGTCTACTCTGAGCGGTTTGAATCCTTTGCCGTACCAATTTTACCTTTCCATTAGCCTCCTCAATCCAAGATACGGTAGTAGGGTCTAAACTTTTTCGTTCACCTACTTCATCCCAACAAATTGGGGATCTACACTTCCGACCATAAAGTGCTTCGTATGGAGCCATCTGAATAGAAGAGTGAAAACTATTATTGTAGGCAAATTCCACTAAAGTCAAAAACTTACTCCAATTCTCTCCAAAATCCAGTACACAAGTCCTCAACATGTCCTCAAGAGTTTGAATTGTTCTTTCAGATTGTCCATCAGTCTGGGGATGATAGGTGGTACTAAAGTTCAACTTAGTCCCCAACACTTCTTGCATCTTTTGCCAAAACCTCGAAACAAATCTTGGATCCCTATCCGACACAATACTCACAGGTATACCATGTAGTCTGATGATCTCATCCAAGTACAACTTGGCCAGCTTTTCTAACGGGTATTTCATGTTAATTGGTAGAAAATGAGCCGATTTAGTCAACCTATCCACTATTACCCAAATGGCATCATGGCCTCTCTGTGTCCTTGGTAAGCCTGATACAAAATCCATGGTAATATTCTCCCATTTCCACTCAGGTATTTCTAGAGGTTGCAAAAGTCCTGAGGGTTTTTGATGCTCAGCTTTAACCTGTTGACAAACCAAGCATGTCTGAACAAATTGGGCAATTTCTTTCTTCATATTTTCCCACCAATATAGACTTTTCAAGTCTTGGTACATTTTATTCCCTCCAGGGTGTACTGTAAACTTCGATCGGTGTGCCTCTTCCAAAATTTCTTTTCTAAGCTCTTCATCCTTTGGCATAACCACCCGATTTCGAAATCTCAATATTCCATCTGGTCCCAAAGTGTAATCGGTCTGGTCTCCCATCTTGACTTTCTCCACCAATTTCTGCATTTCAGGGTCCTTTTCCTGAGATTCCTTAATACGTTCCAATAAAGTGGAGGTTATCACAATATTCCCCAAAATCACTTTCCTTGGTTCTAATCGAGGATTCCAATAACTAACTTCCTCCAACAATCGAAATTCCTTAACCATCAATCCAGCCATTTGTACCTGACGGCTCAAAGCATCGGCCACTACATTGGCCTTTCCAGGGTGGTACTTAATCGTACAATCATAATCTTCCAGAAATTCCATCCATCTACGTTGCCTCAAGTTCAACTCCTTCTGAGAAAATAAGTACTTAAGGCTTTTGTGATCTGTAAAAACCTCAAATGTTACTCCGTACAAATAGTGTCTCCATTTCTTCAAAGCAAAGACCACAGCCGCTAATTCCAAATCATGGGTCGGATAATTTCCTTCATGCGGTTTCAATTTCCTAGATGCGTAAGCTATCACTTTATCTTCCAGAAATTCCATCCATCTACGTTGCCTCAAGTTCAACTCCTTCTGAGAAAATAAGTACTTAAGGCTTTTGTGATCTGTAAAAACCTCAAATGTTACTCCGTACAAATAGTGTCTCCATTTCTTCAAAGCAAAGACCACAGCCGCTAATTCCAAATCATGGGTCGGATAATTTCCTTCATGCGGTTTCAATTTCCTAGATGCGTAAGCTATCACTTTATCGTTTTGCATTAAAACACATCCCAAACCTTCCTTAGAAGCATCTGTGAAAACCACAAAACTATCCTTTCCATTTGGTAGAGCTAGAACAGGCGCTCTAGTCAACCGTCTTTTCAACTCCTGAAAACTTCCTTCACACTTAGGACTCCAAATAAATTTTCCATTTTTCTTGGTCAACTCAGTCATAGGTCCAGCAATTTTAGAAAAATCTTGGATGAATCTCCGGTAATACCCTGCCAATCCTATAAAACTCCGAACTTCCGTTGGGTTTTCCGGTCGTTTCCATTTCGAAACAGCTTCAACTTTAGCTGGATCCACTTTAATCCCATCTTCGGAAATTATATGCCCTAGGAAAGTCACTTCTTTTAGCCAGAATTCACACTTGCTAAACTTAGCATATAACTGATGTTCCCTCAAGATTTGTAAAACAATTCTCAAATGTTTCTCATGATCCTTCGTATTCTTAGAATACACCAAAATATCATCAATGAAGATCACCACAAATTGGTCCAAGTAAGGCTTAAAAACCCTATGCATTAAATCCATGAAAGCGGCAGGTGCATTAGTCAACCCAAAAAGGCATTACTGCAAACTCGAAGTGCCCATACCTCGAGTTAAAAGCAGTCTTAGGTATGTCCTTTTCCAAAATCCTCAATTGATAGTAACCTTGCCTTAGATCCAACTTTGAAAACACTACCGCCCCTTGCAATTGGTCAAACAGTTCATCAATGTGGGGTAGTGGGTATTTATTCTTAACCGTAACATCATTTAAGCCTCGATAATCTATACATAACCTCAGACTCCCATCTTTCTTCTTTACAAACAAAACTGGGGCTCCCCACGGGGAATCACTCTCTCGAATAAAACCCCGTTCCAACAAATCCTGTAATTGTAACTTCAACTCTTTCAACTCAGCTGGGGCCATCCTATATGGTGTCCTTGAGATAGGTGCTGATCCCGGAGTTACATCAATTTTAAAAGCTATTTCCCGTTCCGGGGGTAAAGACTCCAATTCTTCAGGAAAAACATCGGAAAATTCTTTCACTACCGGTGTGTCCTCCAGATTCACCTTATCGCTAAGGGTATTAATAAGAAAAGTCAAATATCCTACAGCTCCCTTATCCAACAATTTTCTAGCCCGAATTCCCGAAATAAGTGCAGATGAGGCTAACTTACCCCTCACATCCAATTTCAGGGTTGCCTCCCCTGGAATACACAATTCTACAATTTTCGTCCTACAATTCAGTTGGGCATTATAACCGGCTAACCAGTCCATTCCTAGGATCACATCATATCCTTTAATCGCTAGGCCTATCAAATCGGCCAGCTATTTTCTTTCGTTCACGCAGATTTCACTATTCTTATACACCAGATTAGCAATTAAACTTTTATCCCCAGTGGGTGTTTTAACCTCCAAGTCATATGGTAACTTAATTGGCTTCAAGTCTATACCACTCCTTAATCCTTCCATTAGTCTAAATGTGCCTAGTGCAAGAAATAGATTAATTTAAGCAAGAACGAAGAATTATACCAAAATTAGAACCAACCAAGAAAGCATTGGAATTAACAATAATTTACATTCATAAGCATGTCAAGTTCGTACAATTAGCAAGTTAGGGACAATTCACAAAATATAGCACACAGGTGCTCAAAAGTATACTTTTAGTCACAGAAGACTAAAGTAAGAACAAGTGCCCAAGAGTAGGCCACACAAGCATGCAAAATACCATGGCCTCGGCACTCGCGTCACCCTAACTAGTCCTAACTGTACTGGTCAAAAGTCAAAAGGGGTCAACGACTAAGATCCTAGTCCTCAGCGGGGCTATCAGGAGGAACCTCCTCCTCGGGATCCTCCTCCTCCTCATCAGGAATCACCTCAGTAGTGTCCTCAACCAATCTAGTAGCATCAGCCAAGATCTCGAAAGCCCGGTTACGGACATCCCTTCCTAGCCTAGTGAGTCGAGCCCTAGTATCCTGAAGCTCCTCATTAACCACTGCAGATGTGGCTACCTCACCCTCCAGTACCTCCTCGAGCTCGGCAATCCGCTCACCCTGAGCGCCGACCATCTGCCTAAGCTCGTCTACCACAGCCTGTAAAGCGCGGTTGGTATCCACCAACTGACGACGCTCGTCGTCCATAGCATGCACTACATGGCTCGGGTAGGCGTAAGTCAACCTACACGAACATCGAGGGTATCTATCATATGGTGAGTAGCGTACTCGAGCTCCTCCTACTCGAGCTCGGTAGAAGATAGTCCTAAGAGGCTCATAATGACCATTCGCATGGCCATTCCCGTTAGCTGCCGGGGCTCCGTTTCCGTCATCCATCCCTGCAAAATAATAATACTTTTCAGGTTAGAAACTTAAATCACTACTCAGTTCCATTATCCTGCAATGCATGCCTAACTTAATCGTTGGTTCATCCCGATCGTCACTTGAGGTAGGACTAACTTAGTTGCTAGCTCGCCTCAAGTATCACTTAGGGTAGGATTAAATCATCCCGCATCGAGTCTTAAAGGTAGAGTATCTAATATGTCTCCCATATAGACCTCTAACCTAGCGCTCTGATACCAACTGTGACGCCCCTCATCTCCCTAAGGCGGACCAAAGGGTATCCGCGGACGCCTGCCTAGCTCTCGCCAGGACTCAAGCAATTCCGTTCAATTTAAAACCGGACTAAACACTTCGAAGAGAACAACATGAATACAAAAATGCGGAAGCGTTCAATCTTATCGAATCACTTAACATATAACCATTACATCGGTAATCACAAAACAACTTAAATTCAACGTACACGTCAGGGCCCAAACTTTCAAGTTTACAATTTCCAAAAGTACAATCCAAACTAGGGCCTAGTCAAAATATAACAGGAGTCTTAACAAAAGTACCACGAATGGTTTCTCCTTACTTCTCCAAGATTCGGTCCTGTTAAGGAAAACAAAACTATAGGGTGAGCTAAACGCTCGTGAGGCCAAGAACACACATGCAAGCGCTTTGTTCAAATAGCAATCCCAAATCCAATAAATAAACCATGTCCCTTCAATAAACAATCATTCAAACAGGAAAAGAAATCAGAAACAATTCAAGGATACAATAGCTCTCAAGAGCTAAGTTCCACTCGCTCTGCCGAAGTCATTCGTATACCTTCACGCATTGACCCTCCTGTCAACCGGGTCGGTATTTCCATTTCCGTAGATCACCACTTACTTCCCTCCGTCCACCGTACACCCCAAGGGCCCACAATGTCCATTATTGGGCGATACTCAACGAGTATGCCAAGCAAGACCTCTTATTAGGTCGAGCTTATATGTATCTCATGGCTCGCCCAAATCCCCGACCAAGCCCATTGCTGGCTCAAGTCTAAGGACGGCCTATGAGTTTGGGCGTCCCCCATTCATTTGAAAGTCGAGGAGGTTCACTCCAGCGACACAAGCATTCATAACATAACATTGCATTTCATTCATTCATTCAATACATTTCATTCATTCATTCGAAATTAGAACGAGTACGATAAAGTACGCACCCGCCCTTATTTTTAAAACTTTCAACAAATACCACAATAAGCAAGTATCAAATTTCACACACTTGACACTCACCGAGCAATTCAATAAGAATTATTTTCTGGGAGTTCAAGTGTCCACTGTGAGATCCTCTTGAAGGTCTCCTTGTGCGCCTGGCAATTAATAGGGGGTAATCACACAATTAACCCACTTATCAAGAAAGATTGTACACTAGTACAATCTAGGGATTATTTCGCAAAAAGGAACCTCAATTACACGTAAATCGAGGTTCAACTTGCCTTTTATTATGTACAACATTATTTGAGTTTTTATCATGAAAATCGGGAACAAAACGTTTAAGAAAATTAAAAGAATAAAGAGTTCTTGAAAAACTCTATTTCTTTGAAATTGGAAAATTTTCAGTTTTATCATGAACCTTTGAAAAATCGGAACTCGCTCAGTACAAGTCGAGAATTGGAAAACTTTATACCGTTGGAAACCTCTTAGAAAGTACCATAAGTTCCTAGAAGACACTTTTCCATTAATCGAAGTGAAAAGTGGTCAAAAATGAGCTTGAAGACGCAGGGTTGGTTTTCATGGCAGAATTAAGTTGGATCTCGGCCAACTTTGGAAATTCGGCACGATTCACACGTTGCAAACCGGCCTCTGAAATTTGCAGCTCAATTAGTGTTACAAGTGAGGTGTATAACAAAACAAGCGGATCAAGAATCGGAGTTTCGAGTACCGAGATACGGTAGCCCGAAGTTGGGGAAATTCAAGACTGGAGAAGAATTTCCAGATTTGAACCTCCAACTCTAGCAATTTAATTGGGTATCGAAACGAACTTGGATTGGTACCAAAATTGGCAGTATTTTACTCCCATATGAAAGGTACCGTTCTATCAAATTTCAGGGAAAAATACTTTCGGAAAGATAGCTAATTAGCCAACCAAAGTTCAGGAAAAATTATAAGGCAATCTGCCTTTAGACATTCATTACCCATTTCAAAACGTTTAATCAAGCAAACTATCCAATCATGTTTCATTTGTGAAATAAAGGCCTAAGAAACATCCATAATGCCTTTGGTAAATGTTTAGTATCAAGAACATCAATTAACAAGTTCACTCCAAGATCTTGTTCCAAACCAGTCCAACATTAGGGTTTTTCCAAAACAGAGCAGTCCACTTGTTTCAGTCACAACTCAGTCAATTTAACTTGAAATCGAGCATGGCTTACGCCGTTGGAAAATACGTTCATAGGGGTAAAATATCACAGAAGAAATCATTTCCAAATACGGCACCAATCTGGTTCAAAATTGGGCATCAAATTGCTGCCTGAACACTTCATTCCAGATGAACAGAGCAACAGGACAGCGAACTTAAAACATTTGGTTCGGCTTGCTCACAAAGAATCAGAACTTGAATTATGTACCAAATTAAAGCCAGGAATGTCTAGTTTCCAACGCCACCAACGGCACATGATTTCGACATTCGAGGACAGAGTTATAGCCAAAATACTATCACTGGTCAGAATCATACGCGAACAGTTTTCCAGATTTGCTAGTTTCTCAAGAAAATTCATTTGATCAATCAAACCTCAATATTTTCCAATGAAATTTTTCACACATCTAATACATCCTATAAACATCCAATTCAAGCCGTTAGACCATTAAAAATTGGCCTGGAAATGGCCGAACATGGCAGGGGCAAAATCGGGAATTTTAGCTTCTTACACCCAATGATGTTTCTACTAATTACCCACCACTAATGCATCATTATAACCACTAAACCAACAATATAATCACCATCAATCATCACATCAGCAACAATAACTCAAGTGTGGGAATTCCAAGAGCCCACTAGAACATTTTACAACCATATCAAGCTAACCAAAAGCATGCATGAACTTAACAAGGTAAGATAGCTTCCAAACTTCAAGTTTTCAAGAGGGGATCATCACTTACTTTGGGTTGATGTTCAGCAGAATTTTCGGCCCTCTATTACCCCAGAAAAACCGTGATTTCCAGCCCTTATTTGCAGCTCAAAATGCTCCTCAAGTGTCAAGCTAGGTGTGGTGCAAGTTTGGTTGAATTTGGAGATGATTTGGGGTGGTTTTGAGTGAGATTAGTGAGCAGAAATTTTGAAGTAATGGAGTTAGAGAGAGGGGAGAGCTGGTCGGCTGTCTTGAGAGGAGGAGAGAGAGTGATCAGACTTTCCTTTAGCTTCCAAGAGAAGGTGAAATAAGTGGTGGAAATTCACCCAAAAGTCAACTCTCATTAGGGGCCGTTTGGTGCGATTACGGCTCGATTTTCTCGCGCGTTTGGTTCACTAGTGTACTAAACCTCTAATGCATATATATTCATGTAAATATTCTTCACTCTTAATTGTCTCAAAATAAGGATCTAAAGTCCCTCCAATGAAGTCGCGCGTGTGAAAACGCATACCGTCAATTTAACGCTATAACGCGAAACTTCCGAGAAATTCTTATAACGATAGCACTTATTAACTATCACTTGAGTTTTTATTCATAAGATTACCTATTTTAGGACCACAGTACGAGTCTCCAATATTCCAAGCTTATTGTACTACTACGCGAATAAAATCTCCAAGTACTATTCGCTATTTTTACTAAACGCGCCCTAGGAAATTATTTTTTTGAACGAGTCACTTTAAAAATATAACGAAATTATATTTCCATGTATTTAGGTCTAATAAGACTAGAAAATATTCCTTGGAAATAAAATCCAATTAAATAATTTATTAAGCCATAAAATTAGGCATAAAATAATAGTTTTTACGGGTCCTCACATCCTCTCCTCCTTAAGAAAATTTCGTCCTCGAAATTTACCTTGGTTGATGAACAAGTCTGGATACTTCTCTCTGATTGTCTCTTCAACTTCCCATGTTGCCTCCTCGACTCCATGGTTCTTCCAAAGAATTTTCACTAGTGGTATCTGCTTGTTCCTCAGTTCCTTCACCTTTCGATCCAAAAGTTTTACCGGTCTCTCCTCATAGGTCAAGGTTTCATCGATCTCAATATTCTCCGGTTGTAAAACATGAGAGGGATCTGGATGATATTTCTTAAGCATGGACACATGAAACACATTATGAATACGAGATAAGCTCGGTGGTAATTCCAGCTTATAGGCTACATTCCCAACTCGTTGAATAATCTTATATGGCCCTACAAACCTTGGTTGTAGTTTCTTCCCTTTTCCGGACATCAAGCTTGCTTTTAAAGGCGTAATCTTGAGAAATACCACATCTCCAACAGTGAACTCCAAATCCTTTCTCCGATTGTCGGCATAACTTTTTTGTCTACTCTGAGCGGTTTGAATCCTTTGCCGTACCAATTTTACCTTTCCATTAGCCTCCTCAATCCAAGATACGGTAGTAGGGTCTAAACTTTTTCGTTCACCTACTTCATCCCAACAAATTGGGGATCTACACTTCCGACCATAAAGTGCTTCGTATGGAGCCATCTGAATAGAAGAGTGAAAACTATTATTGTAGGCAAATTCCACTAAAGTCAAAAACTTACTCCAATTCTCTCCAAAATCCAGTACACAAGTCCTCAACATGTCCTCAAGAGTTTGAATTGTTCTTTCAGATTGTCCATCAGTCTGGGGATGATAGGTGGTACTAAAGTTCAACTTAGTCCCCAACACTTCTTGCATCTTTTGCCAAAACCTCGAAACAAATCTTGGATCCCTATCCGACACAATACTCACAGGTATACCATGTAGTCTGATGATCTCATCCAAGTACAACTTGGCCAGCTTTTCTAACGGGTATTTCATGTTAATTGGTAGAAAATGAGCCGATTTAGTCAACCTATCCACTATTACCCAAATGGCATCATGGCCTCTCTGTGTCCTTGGTAAGCCTGATACAAAATCCATGGTAATATTCTCCCATTTCCACTCAGGTATTTCTAGAGGTTGCAAAAGTCCTGAGGGTTTTTGATGCTCAGCTTTAACCTGTTGACAAACCAAGCATGTCTGAACAAATTGGGCAATTTCTTTCTTCATATTTTCCCACCAATATAGACTTTTCAAGTCTTGGTACATTTTATTCCCTCCAGGGTGTACTGTAAACTTCGATCGGTGTGCCTCTTCCAAAATTTCTTTTCTAAGCTCTTCATCCTTTGGCATAACCACCCGATTTCGAAATCTCAATATTCCATCTGATCCCAAAGTGTAATCGGTCTGGTCTCCCATCTTGACTTTCTCCACCAATTTCTGCATTTCAGGGTCCTTTTCCTGAGATTCCTTAATACGTTCCAATAAAGTGGAGGTTATCACAATATTCCCCAAAATCACTTTCCTTGGTTCTAATCGAGGATTCCAATAACTAACTTCCTCCAACAATCGAAATTCCTTAACCATCAATCCAGCCATTTGTACCTGACGGCTCAAAGCATCGGCCACTACATTGGCCTTTCCAGGGTGGTACTTAATCGTACAATCATAATCTTCCAGAAATTCCATCCATCTACGTTGCCTCAAGTTCAACTCCTTCTGAGAAAATAAGTACTTAAGGCTTTTGTGATCTGTAAAAACCTCAAATGTTACTCCGTACAAATAGTGTCTCCATTTCTTCAAAGCAAAGACCACAGCCGCTAATTCCAAATCATGGGTCGGATAATTTCCTTCATGAGGTTTCAATTTCCTAGATGCGTAAGCTATCACTTTATCGTTTTGCATTAAAACACATCCCAAACCTTCCTTAGAAGCATCTGTGAAAACCACAAAACTATCCTTTCCATTTGGTAGAGCTAGAACAGGCGCTCTAGTCAACCGTCTTTTCAACTCCTGAAAACTTCCTTCACACTTAGGACTCCAAATAAATTTTCCATTTTTCTTGGTCAACTCAGTCATAGGTCCAGCAATTTTAGAAAAATCTTGGATGAATCTCCGGTAATACCCTGCCAATCCTATAAAACTCCGAACTTCCGTTGGGTTTTCCGGTCGTTTCCATTTCGAAACAGCTTCAACTTTAGCTGGATCCACTTTAATCCCATCTTCGGAAATTATATGCCCTAGGAAAGTCACTTCTTTTAGCCAGAATTCGCACTTGCTAAACTTAGCATATAACTGATGTTCCCTCAAGATTTGTAAAACAATTCTCAAATGTTTCTCATGATCCTTCGTATTCTTAGAATACACCAAAATATCATCAATGAAGATCACCACAAATTGGTCCAAGTAAGGCTTAAAAACCCTATGCATTAAATCCATGAAAGCGGCAGGTGCATTAGTCAACCCAAAAAGGCATTACTGCAAACTCGAAGTGCCCATACCTCGAGTTAAAAGCAGTCTTAGGTATGTCCTTTTCCAAAATCCTCAATTGATAGTAACCTTGCCTTAGATCCAACTTTGAAAACACTACCGCCCCTTGCAATTGGTCAAACAGTTCATCAATGTGGGGTAGTGGGTATTTATTCTTAACCGTAACATCATTTAAGCCTCGATAATCTATACATAACCTCAGACTCCCATCTTTCTTCTTTACAAACAAAACTGGAGCTCCCCACGGGGAATCACTCTCTCGAATAAAACCCCGTTCCAACAAATCCTGTAATTGTAACTTCAACTCTTTCAACTCAGCTGGGGCCATCCTATATGGTGTCCTTGAGATAGGTGCTGATCCCGGAGTTACATCAATTTTAAAAGCTATTTCCCGTTCCGGGGGTAAAGACTCCAATTCTTCAGGAAAAACATCGGAAAATTCTTTCACTACCGGTGTGTCCTCCAGATTCACCTTATCGCTAAGGGTATTAATAAGAAAAGCCAAATATCCTACAGCTCCCTTATTCAACAATTTTCTAGCCCGAATTCCCGAAATAAGTGCAGATGAGGCTAACTTACCCCTCACATCCAATTTCAGGGTTGCCTCCCCTGGAATACACAATTCTACAATTTTCGTCCTACAATTCAGTTGGGCATTATAACGGGCTAACCAGTCCATTCCTAGGATCACATCATATCCTTTAATCGCTAGGCCTATCAAATCGGCCAGCTATTTTCTTTCGTTCACGCAGATTTCACTATTCTTATACACCAGATTAGCAATTAAACTTTTATCCCCAGTGGGTGTTTTAACCTCCAAGTCATATGGTAACTTAATTGGCTTCAAGTCTATACCACTCCTTAATCCTTCCATTAGTCTAAATGTGCCTAGTGCAAGAAATAGATTAATTTAAGCAAGAACGAAGAATTATACCAAAATTAGAACCAACCAAGAAAGCATTGGAATTAACAATAATTTACATTCATAAGCATGTCAAGTTCGTACAATTAGCAAGTTAGGGACAATTCACAAAATATAGCACACAGGTGCTCAAAAGTATACTTTTAGTCACAGAAGACTAAAGTAAGAACAAGTGCCCAAGAGTAGGCCACACAAGCATGCAAAATACCATGGCCTCGGCACTCGCGTCACCCTAACTAGTCCTAACTGTACTGGTCAAAAGTCAAAAGGGGTCAACGACTAAGATCCTAGTCCTCAGCGGGGCTATCAGGAGGAACCTCCTCCTCGGGATCCTCCTTCTCCTCATCAGGAATCACCTCAGTAGTGTCCTCAACCAATCCAGTAGCATCAGCCAAGATCTCGAAAGCCCGGTTACGGACATCCCGTCCTAGCCTAGTGAGTCGAGCAATAGTATCCTGAAGCTCCTCATTAACCACTGCAGATGTGGCTACCTCACCCTCCAGTACCTCCTCGAGCTCGGCAATCCGCTCACCCTGAGCGCCGACCATCTGCCTAAGCTCGTCTACCACAGCCTGTAAAGCGCGGTTGGTATCCACCAACTGACGACGCTCGTCGTCCATAGCATGCACTACATGGCTCGGGTAGGCGTAAGTCAACCTACACGGACATCGAGGGTATCTATCATATGGTGAGTAGCGTACTCGAGCTCCTCCTACTCGAGCTCGGTAGAAGATAGTCCTAAGAGGCTTATAATGACCATTCGCATGGCCATTCCCGTTAGCTGCCGGGGCTCCGTTTCCGTCATCCATCCCTGCAAAATAATAATACTTTTCAGGTTAGAAACTTAAATCACTACTCAGTTCCATTATCCTGCAATGCATGCCTAACTTAATCATTGGTTCATCCCGATCGTCACTTGAGGTAGGACTAACTTAGTTGCTAGCTCGCCTCAAGTATCACTTAGGGTAGGATTAAATCATCCCGTATCGAGTCTTAAAGGTAGAGTATCTAATATGTCTCCCATATAGACCTCTAACCTAGCGCTCTGATACCAACTGTGACGCCCCTCATCTCCCTAAGGCGGACCAAAGGGTATCCGCGGACGCCTGCCTAGCTCTCGCCAGGACTCAAGCAATTCCGTTCAATTTAAAACCGGACTAAACACTTCGAAGAGAACAACATGAATACAAAAATGCGGAAGCGTTCAATCTTATCGAATCACTTAACATATAACCATTACATCGGTAATCACAAAACAACTTAAATTCAACGTACACGTCAGGGCCCAAACTTTCAAGTTTACAATTTCCAAAAGTACAATCCAAACTAGGGCCTAGTCAAAATATAACAGGAGTCTTAACAAAAGTACCACGAATGGTTTCTCCTTACTTCTCCAAGATTCGGTCCTGTTAAGGAAAACAAAACTATAGGGTGAGCTAAACGCTCGTGAGGCCAAGAACACACATGCAAGCACTTTGTTCAAATAGCAATCCCAAATCCAATAAATAAACCATGTCCCTTCAATAAACAATCATTCAAACAGGAAAAGAAATCAGAAACAATTCAAGGATACAATAGCTCTCAAGAGCTAAGTTCCACTCGCTCTGCCGAAGTCATTCGTATACCTTCCCGCATTGACCCTCCTGTCAACCGGGTCGGTATTTCCATTTCCGTAGATCACCACTTACTTCCCTCCGTCCACCGTACACCCCAAGGGCCCACAATGTCCATTATTGGGCGATACTCAACGAGTATGCCAAGCAAGACCTCTTATTAGGTCGAGCTTATATGTATCTCATGGCTCGCCCAAATCCCCGACCAAGCCCATTGCTGGCTCAAGTCTAAGAACGGCCTATGAGTTTGGGTGTCCCCCATTCATTTGAAAGTCGAGGAGGTTCACTCCAGCGACACAAGCATTCATAACATAACATTGCATTTCATTCATTCATTCAATACATTTCATTCATTCATTCGAAATTAGAACGAGTACGATAAAGTACGCACCCGCCCTTATTTTTAAAACTTTCAACAAATACCACAATAAGCAAGTATCAAATTTCACACACTTGACACTCACCGAGCAATTCAATAAGAATTATTTTCTGGGAGTTCAAGTGTCCACTGTGAGATCCTCTTGAAGGTCTCCTTGTGCGCCTGGCAATTAATAGGGGGTAATCACACAATTAACCCACTTATCAAGAAAGATTGTACACTAGTACAATCTAGGGATTATTTCGCAAAAAGGAACCTCAATTACACGTAAATCGAGGTTCAACTTGCCTTTTATTATGTACAACATTATTTGAGTTTTTATCATGAAAATCGGGAACAAAACGTTTAAGAAAATTAAAAGAATAAAGAGTTCTTGTAAAACTCTATTTCTTTGAAATTGGAAAATTTTCAGTTTTATCATGAACCTTTGAAAAATCGGAACTCGCTCAGTACAAGTCGAGAATTGGAAAACTTTATACCGTTGGAAACCTATTAGAAAGTACCATAAGTTCCTAGAAGACACTTTTCCATGAATCGAAGTGAAAAGTGGTCAAAAATGAGCTTGAAGACGCAGGGTTGGTTTTCATGGCAGAATTAAGTTGGATCTCGGCCAACTTTGGAAATTCGGCACGATTCACACGTTGCAAACCGGCCTCTGAAATTTACAGCTCAATTAGTGTTACAAGTGAGGTGTATAACAAAACAAGCGGATCAAGAATCAGAGTTTCGAGTACCGAGATACGGTAGCCCGAAGTTGTGGAAATTCAAGACTGGAGAAGAATTTCCAGATTTGAACCTCCAACTCTAGCAATTTAATTGGGTATCGAAACGAACTTGGATTGGTACCAAAATTGGCAGTATTTTACTCCCATATGAAATGTACCGTTCTATCAAATTTCAGGGAAAAATACTTTCGGAAAGATAGCTAATTAGCCAACCAAAGTTCAGGAAAAATTATAAGGCAATCTGCCTTTAGACATTCATTACCCATTTCAAAACGTTTAATCAAGCAAACTATCCAATCATGTTTCATTTGTGAAATAAAGGCCTAAGAAACATCCATAATGCCTTTGGTAAATGTTTAGTATCAAGAACATCAATTAACAAGTTCACTCCAAGATCTTGTTCCAAACCAGTCCAACATTAGGGTTTTTCCAAAACAGAGCAGTCCAATTGTTTCAGTCACAACTCAGTCAATTTAACTTGAAATCGAGCATGGCTTACGCCGTTGGAAAATACGTTCATAGGGGTAAAATATCACAGAAGAAATCATTTCCAAATACGGCACCAATCTGGTTCAAAATCGGGCATCAAGTTGCTGCCTGAACACTTCATTCCAGATGAACAGAGCAACAGGACAGCGAACTTAAAACATTTGGTTCGGCTTACTCACAAAGAATCAGAACGTGCATTATATACCAAATTAAAACCAGGAATGTCTAGTTTCCAACGCCACCAACGGCACATGATTTCGACATTCGAGGACAGAGTTATAGCCAAAATACTATCACTGGTCAGAATCATACGCGAACAGTTTTCCAGATTTGCTAGTTTCTCAAGAAAATTCATTTGATCAATCAAACCTCAATATTTTCCAATGAAATTTTTCACACATCTAATACATCCTATAAACATCCAATTCAAGCCGTTAGACCATTAAAAATTGGCCTGGAAATGGCCGAACATGGCAGGGGCAAAATCGGAAATTTTAGCTTCTTACACCCAATGATGTTTCTACTAATTACCCACCACTAATGCATCATTATAACCACTAAACCAACAATATAATCACCATCAATCATCACATCAGCAACAATAACTCAAGTGTGGGAATTCCAAGAGCCCATTAGAACATTTTACAACCATATCAAGCTAACCAAAAGCATGCATGAACTTAACAAGGTAAGATAGCTTCCAAACTTCAAGTTTTCAAGAGGGGATCATCACTTACTTTGGGTTGATGTCCAGCAGAATTTTCGGCCCTCTATTACCCCAGAAAAACCGTGATTTCCAGCCCTTATTTGCAGCTCAAAATGCTCCTCAAGTGTCAAGCTAGGTGTGGTGCAAGTTTGGTTGAATTTGGAGATGATTTGGGGTGGTTTTGAGTGAGATTAGTGAGCAGAAATTTTGAAGTAATGGAGTTAGAGAGAGGGGAGAGCTGGTCGGCTGTCTTGAGAGGAGGAGAGAGAGTGATCAGACTTTCCTTTAGCTTCCAAGAGAAGGTGAAATAAGTGGTGGAAATTCACCCAAAAGTCAACTCTCATTAGGGGCCGTTTGGTGCGATTACGGCTCGATTTTCTCGCGCGTTTGGTTCACTAGTGTACTAAACCTTTAATGCATATATATTCATGTAAATATTCTTCACTCTTAATTGTCTCGAAATAAGGATCTAAAGTCCCTCAAATGAAGTCGCGCGTGTGAAAACGCGTACCGTCAATTTAACGCTATAACGCGAAACTTCCGAGAAATTCTTATAACGATAGCACTTATTAACTATCACTTGAGTTTTTATTCATAAGATTACCTATTTTAGGACCATAGTACGAGTCTCCAATATTCCAAGCTTATTGTACTACTACGCGAATAAAATCTCCAAGTACTATTCGCTATTTTTACTAAACGCGCCCTAGGAAATTATTTTTTTGAACGAGTCACTTTAAAAATATAACGAAATTATATTTCCATGTATTTAGGTCTAATAAGACTAGAAAATATTCCTTGGAAATAAAATCCAATTAAATAATTTATTAAGCCATAAAATTAGGCATAAAATAATAGTTTTTACGGGTCCTCACAGTAGGGCAAAGGATATTTATTCTTAATGGTCACTGCATTCAACCCTCAATAATCAATGCATAACCTCAAACTCCTGTCCTTCTTTTTGACAAATAGCATTGGAGCGTCCCAAGGTGACTCACTCTCATGTATAAATTCCCGTTCTAGCAAGTCTTGTAATTGCAATTTTAACTCCTTAAGTTTCGCGGGCACCATTCGATAAGGGATTTTTGAGATGGGAGTAGTTCTAGGTGCTAGATCAATCTTAAACTCGATTTCTCTCTCTGGTGGCAATGACACCAATTCATCCGGGAACACATTTGAATATTCACTTATCACCGGCATATCTTCTAGTTTCACCTTTTCCCCTGGGGTGTTTACTAGAAAAGTTAGATACCCCCGTGCCCCATTACCTAACAATTTCCTAGCCTTAATTCCCTAATTCTTGCCTTTTCTCCGTGTAATTCAAAGCAGCAAAATATTAATCAGCATCTCCAGCCATCTCTCGGCTACATCGGGATCTGGTCCTCCAAGTAACTTAGGAGGAGAAAACTTGTGAAATCGCTCTAGGGCCCTATCTTCCCCGGTTTCAGGGTCCCTAGGCTGATTTACAATAGTTTGACCCTGCTACTCTACTAATTGAGCAAAAATATTGGTCATTTGTTGAATTGTCGTTGCCACCTGATCTTCTCTTTCAGGTTGTGGTTCAACCGTTTCACCTCTCTCCTCTCTCGGCTCCCGTAATGGTTCTTGTGCCTGTCTAGCCCTACGGCCACGGCTAGAACCGCGTCCCCTGCTAGTTTCATGGTCCCGACTTCTCCTACCCTCCATGCATCTTTTGGACAATAAACTATATAGATATAAGCAAAATAAAATCGCTATAAAGCTCAATAAAAATATTTCCAAGTCATAAAGTAAAGGCAATACAACACATTTAAAATAAACATTTCCTTTATATACATAGCAAAATAAGTCACATAACAAGTTAGAAAATACTATACATGCCAACCTAATAAAGTAAAAAGCTTATAACAGTCAAGGGACATAGAACAAAAAGCAAACGCTATATACATCAACCTTATCATATCAATATAAAAAACAAAAGATCACGTGTCATCCCAACTATGTCCCTAACTACTCCACAAAATCCCTTGAAACCCTAGATCCCTAGTCTAATCTGTCACAAACTCGACCGACTTTGCCTCCTCGGGTGCAGCCGGCTCCTCTTCTGGGTCCTCCTCAGGATCACCAGGGACTGCCTCCTCCGCGGGTGCAGCCGGCACCTCCTCGACCAAGTCCTGCACTACTTCCTCTACCAAGGCCCCACACTCAATTAAAATATTGTCGGTCTAATCTATCACGTCCCTGACTACCTGAACAAGGCGTCCATTAGCCTCCTGAGCTTGCTCTCGGAAGGCATTGGTTCGTTCTTGCTCCTCAAGAACTGAAGCCTCAAGTTCTCGAATCCTAGCCCCTTGTACTCGTAGAACCGCCTACAGACGCTCTATCTCTGTCTAGCATGTGAGAACCCGTAAATTGCATTTTCTAGGTTTTCGCATTTTTCATGACTTGTTTTCTGCACTTTCTGTATCCGAAACATTTTCTAGATAATTTTTATGAGTAAATATAGTTTTTAGATTATTTTTCTAGTATCGAATAGATTTTGAGAAATTAAGAGCGTATACCGGACGTGGGACCCACTAGTGTGAGAAGTTCGGAAAAATTCGGCCAATTAGGTTAAGTTTCGGATACTGGTTGAAATTTATCGGGTGTTAAGAGATAAGTAGACGTTGAGATGTGATTGATATGAGAGGGACTTAAAGGATAGAGATGTTTTAAAGGAAGTGACAAGTGTCACCTTAAGAGTGGTTGTAACTTATGACAACTATTCACCTTTTTGACTTATTTGACCAATTGATTAAATATCTCAAAAATTACCACAAAAATAACCATTTCTTACCTCCATTGTGGCCAGCCACCTTGAGCAAGGAAGAAAGAAAAACTCTTCAAAGTTTGGCATCCATCTAGTGCAAATCATCCAAAGCAATCACTTAGACTTGTTTCTACTCCATAAAATCTCTTCTTTAGGTGTTAGTAAGTGGTTTGGTGAAGTGTTTTGGGAAGCTAAGGTGACAAACAACTCTTCCTCTCTTGTTTACTAGGTGAGTGGTGATTGAACTTTCTCCTTCACTTAATGAAGCTTAATTAGTGCCTAGTGGTAGTTAAAGTGATGAATTTTGTGGTTTACTTCTTGGTTTTGGATGAATTGATGAAGTTTCAATTTATTGATGAATTTTCTGGTTTAATATGAATGTGATGTTGTGGCTATCCTTGATGATGGGAACTGATGTTTAATGACTCTAGGAGGTGGAAAAAGTGGAAGATTGCAATTAATTTCTGTTTTGGAAGAAATCTGGAAAATTAGGGTTCTTGGTTCTTCATTCTGTCCGAAATTTTTGGTCCTAGATAGAGGCCGAATTGGCCTTAACACAAAACATGAAAGTTGTAGGGAATGACATTTTAGAGGTGCCTAAAAAATTTCAGGTCAATCGGAGTAGTGTAGAGTGAGAAAAGTCGAAATTACTATTGCTGTTCTGGTTTACCCGAAATTGGGATTTGCGACTGTAATTGGTTGTTTTGGCTGGAATTGCTTCCGAATTGGTTGTTGAGGCCTTCTGATGAAATTTATCCCTGTTTCTTAGCTTTCAAATGGTTTTGGAATTTCTGGATTTAGACATGTAGAGCCTGAGTTATGATGTTTCCGCTAGAATGCGTTTTGGTGAATCTGTTTTACGTTGTTGATGAAGTATGTTGCATTTTGACCTGTTTGCACTCAAAACTGGGTTGAGTGACCTTCTGTGATGTTGTATCCCTGTCTTTTAGCTTCGAAATGGTGGGTCTTTCACCCTCATCCGATAATCGTGGTGCATTTGGTGCTATTACCGCAAAGTGAAGTCAAAACCTGTTTTTTTCAGGGCCAAAGTTAATTGCATGTCCGAAATTTCTGGTTTTCTTTAATGTTTATATATGTTTATGGAACCCTATTGGGGTCATACTTGGCATTGGTTTATGAGTCGTTATCGAGTCTCCTTGTACTTGTTTGCATGTTTTAGGGCTTGCTTTCATTCCGGTCATTTCCTAGCTAACTTTTGTACTTGTACTACTTTGAGCCTCGTGAACGGCTTTTGGGAAATGAGATGACTTTTGTGTGAGATGTTGGGACTGATTTGAGGAAATAATGAAGCCTTAATGGCTGGAAAAGTAAGAAATTTAGGGGAAGTACTGCCCGGTTTTCTAGGCCGTTTGGTTCTTTTAAGTTGGATTTGCCTTTTGGTAGAAATGAAAGGGCTTTTGGGTTGTTGAACCTAGGTCTTCATGTTATCTTTTTATTCCCAAAAATCATGTTTTGTACCCTTGCATTTGTAATTATTTGGCGAGGCATACGACTAGTAGTCGAGCCTCATGTGCATTTTGTTTACTCGATTATGGATGTGAAACCTTCAATTGGTTTATTTTGATTATTTTAGGGTTTCTTGGCGATTAAGGCCAATCTGAAGTAAAAACTTTTGAAGTTGAATCGGTGAGTGTATCACTCCCCTCCATTGTTGTTTAACTTGATTTCTGCTCTGCAATCTGTTTATTTGTTCGAGACGAGGGTGTACTTTATCACACTCGTTCTCTTGTCTGTTCATATGCCAATTTACTATGCAAAATTTGAATCTGTTATCTGTGTCTGCATCTGTTCGGATTTCTATGACCTATGAGCTCAATCCTGTGGCTAAGTTATTCGAGTCGGGCCGGCAAGGGCCTGGACGATTAGATAACGAACCACGGTAGTCTGTTCGGGGATTTTGGGTATTGAGACCCTTGATTCCGGGTATACTCGAGTATTACCATTTATGTTCGAATACGGTGAGCGGGCCCGGTAAATGGGTGTTTGGTGGACGGAATTCGGTGCGAAGTGAGGTCTACGGACGCGTTGGTTCTATATACGTTGACGGAGAGTCAACCGGTTTGGATCAAGTATTGCGCTGGAAATTTGGCTCCTGAGAGCCACCTGTATCCTTCTGATTTGAATCATTAGTTACTTTACTTTACATCTGGCATGTGTATCTGATTTGTTAAATGTGAAATGCCATGATTTTCTGCTATATGTTTGGTACCTCATTGAGCGCAAGCTCACCCCTTTCTGTTCCTTTTTGTTTTCCTTACAGGAAAATAAATACTTTTGGACTGGATTTGACAAATGGTTGCCGAATTGAGCTAGTTAGACATATCTTTTGTATAGCTCATTGATTTAAACCCTATATATACTTTTGGGTCCGTTTCTCTTTTGGATTTGGCAAACCGTACATGTATCCACTTTTGAATCACTTTGGTATGCCCTTTGGATTGTATATGCTAACTTTTGAGATGTAAATATTTGCTTGATGTTTGGTTGGGTTTTGCCATGTCGGTTCCTATTCATGGCCGACTCCGATTTCGTTTTGTTTTATTCTGGGATTTTGACTTGTCTATGCGCGTTGTACGGTCCGGAACGTATTCGATCGCTCTAATCTGAACCGTTAGTCCTGGCGAGAGATGGGCAGGCGGTCCACCGAACCATTTGGTTCTCCTTAGGGTGAGGTGGGGCTGTCACATAGCATCTACGATTGGCACTACCCAATCGTTTCCTCTCGTCGGTAATAGCGAGAACTACCCTATCGGGGTATGAGTAGGTCCTCCAACAGTCACAATGTCGAATCTTACATGCTGGAGACCACTGACATATGGGCCCTTCGGATGCTCCTAGTAGGTAAGTACTCAACATACAGGCCCTTCAAAATGCTCCTGATAGGTAGGTACTGGCCGAGATGGCTCGGCACTCCCACTCGCACCATTACCCTCCATAGCCTGCATTACAAGTAACATCGCAAGAATAAGCAATTTAGACAAATAAAGTCAGGCTAAGTGTGAGAACCCTCACTTTAAAAACACAATTTTTGTAAGTTACTCACCTTGCCCTAGGATTTAAATCACTTATTATATGCCCTTGCATTATATTCTACATGTGTTCCAACAATTCCCTTGTATTGCATTTCATTTCCTCTTACTTAAATTAAAACATTTTCTTGAGTTGGTTTTAAATAATTCACCACTTACATTTTTACCAAGTGTCTTTTATTTGTGGTAGGAACTTTATATGAGAGATTAGAGGTGTTAAATAGGCATTGGTACATTTGTAAGGGTTGAGACATCATTAGTCAAAGAATTAAGAGAAGTTTTGGACAAGAAGTAGGCTTTGTGGCAAAACCCTAGCCAAGTATTTTGTTTGACCAAAGGTTAGAAGACAATTTAAACTAGACTTGGCTTTTTTTTTCTTATTGTGGCCGGCCACCTTGAAACTTTTCAAGGAAGAGAGAGAACTCCATTTTCTTACTTTCTAACCCTAGTTGATCAAGAGCAAAAACCAAAAGAGAAGGATCTTGAGTTAGTTGAGAAACTTTCCTCCAACCCTAGTGTTTGTTTCAAACTTGAAGCTTTCATTTTGGTGGATTGTTTTGGTAGTTCAAGCTTCTTATAAGAGAGGTAAATAATCTTTAAATCTTAGTTTTAGATGATATATCATGTACTTTATGTTTTAAAGGCAAACTACAAGTTGTTTTGGAAGAGATTTGAGGTTAATCTCTTGAATTAAACAAGTAGTAGTTGGGTTAGTTAGTATGCATACCATGTTTTTGATGAAATGTTTAAACCTTGTTCATGGTTGTTTATGAAGTATTAACATGTTTTAGACCTCTTTTTGAGTTAGATTTAACACTTGATATGTTGTTTAAGTGAAAATCATGAGAGAATGAAGGTTAGATAAATATGGGAACTTGTGGACTGCTTTCTTTTCCTTGGCTGACCAGTGTTGGAAGGAGGGGTTTCCCTAGATTTTTGTGGTTTATTTGCATCTTAATCATACCTAAGAAACTTGGCTAGACATTGGTTAAGCTCATGTGTGAGTTGGAATGAAATTTAAGCAAGTAAAGTGGTTGGTTGCACCACTAGTGGGCTGTTTTGGTTTTTCTTGATGACTAGACTGCTATGGTCATTCTTAATCATGTTGATGTATTACATTTTGAACTCCAATGGTACTAAGTGACTTGAATCCCTGTACATGAATATTAAAGGACTGATTTGGGTGAATTTGAACAAAAACAAACAAATATAGCACCAAGAACTAATGTAGTTTTGCTTGAGGATAGGGCTGATCCAGAGTTGGAAAATCAGCCGACTTGACCGAGCTACTGGTACTGATAGGAGATGAAATAGAGTGTGAATTTGGTACCGTTGGAAAGCCCTTAAAGTCTAGTTTTCAACGCCACCAACGGAACCTGATTCTGACCTTCCTACAGTGAGATATAGCCAATTTTCCAAAACTGCACAAGCACGACTGTTTTACCTGTGAAGAACATTTTGAGCTTGAATGAAAATTTTCTTTTTCCCAACTTTCATGCACTTGTTAAACTTGTTTTCTCATGAACTTTTACTGCATTTTGGGTGAAGTTTGCATGATAAATTGACTAACTTTAACCACTTACTTGGTCTCTTTATGAGCCTACAATTGAGTGGGAAATTAACCCAATTTGTTAACGATTTCACTCGTTGCCCTAGGATTGGGAAACGAAGGTGGTCGTAACCGAGATACTTGACGTTTGACTACCGCATTGTTTGACAGGTGAGTGTTCCACTACCTGCTACCTGCTTATGCGAAATATCTGAATACTTGATTTACGACTGTTTGAGCCAAACCTTGTTTTGATAAAAATGGAGGCGAGGTATACTTTATCGCACTCGACCTCCCTCATTTTCCACTGAAGCTCTATATACTACTATTATGAGATGTGATTTCTCTACATGTGACTATACCTGAGTTGTTTGGGTGATACCCCATCAACTAATGCTACTGTTTGGGTACCCAACCTCATAGGTGAGTCGGTTGTATCGAACTAGCAAGGGCTTGGTCGAGACGGCCGATAAACCTTGGGGACTGTTTACTGAACACTGGAAGCCAGTATACTTGAGTATTACCTAACTACTGTTTGTGGAGTGCGAGCCCGGTAGGTGGTTGACTGGTGGACGGAGATTGGAGGAAGTGGTGTTCTACGGACTTTACATTCTTTAAATGCAAACGTTGACGGAGAGTCAACGAACCCCGGTGTGATCAAGCTCAAGGGGATTTTGGCTTTTGGAAGCCACCCTTATCCTTTAATTGAACTGTGATTAAATTGTTATTGTACTATGTGGCATTTACTTGGTTATCTTATGCCCTTGTTTGACTATGTGCCTACTTGTTTTACTTGGAACCTCATTGAGCTTTAGCTCACCCCACTCCCTTTGTTTTCCCTTAACAGAGCGGGGATGGACTAATGGTCGAGAGCTTTCTTAGCTTTGAACTTGTAACCTTTTGTTTAAGATGACTTTACTTTTGACTCCCGTAACGTTGAATTCATAAGTTCAACTTATGTTATGAAATAGTAGTATGGAGTGGTAAGTGTGACACTTAGCTTGACATTTTAAGTTTGGAAAGTTGGATTGACGTTTATATGCCATTAGGGTTTGTACACTTTGATTTGAAGTTATTTCACCGGTTATTTTGAATTGCTAGTTCTTTGATCGACCGAGCCCCGGCGAGAACTGGACAGGCAGTCCGCTGATACCCTAGGGTTCACCCTAGGGAGAGGTGGGGCTGTCAATGGTGGTATCAGAGCCTAGGTTTGAATTGGCCTGGGCGTGTTAGAAATTTTTGATTTGAGGATTATATTTGATTATTTCCCTTAAGAGTAATTAAGATTTTTCTACACTTTGTGTAGGATGGACGGATCTAGTGGCCCTAGTGATAGACGAGTTGGTAAGACGCCCTGTGGAGTACTCCCGATGATTAAGTACCAGATTAGACCACGAGGGGCCACCGTGCATTGGAGTCTGGCTAACCGCCATCGGCGTTGCGAGTGCTGCCATACCTATGCCTATCCCAATACAGTAGTTTTGGCCATGGTAGAGGAAAGGAAGGAGTTAGCGAAGGACAACGCTAGGCTTGAAGCCGAAGTGAATCAACTGAAGGAAACTAATAAGATGCAAGCTGAGCGGATTAAGGAGCTCGAGTATGATGTGATCGAGGGCCAGGAGAGGATCGATGATCTTTGTGCGCAGCTAGGGGAAGCTTAGGAGCGCATGGTTACGAGAGCTATGAAGGTGAGGACTAGAGCCGAGTCGATCCTGAACGTTTGTGATGACCTATTGGGAGACTTGAGCGATGAGGCTTCCCACTTCGGAGGCGAGGCATGAGCTAAACCTGCCCAGGACGAGGGGTCAGCTAGTCCCGCAGCGGATTAGGTCTTCGCTCCTAGGTTAGGATTGTGGTTGATTTTGACCCTTGTACATAGAAAGGTTAGGGGATGTGGTGATTCGGTTGTTGTACAGCTTTCTTTTGACTACTTACACTAGGTTTTTGCTTGATATGACTGTACGACTGTATCTGTACTTTTGAGTCTCGTATTTGATACTTTTGGTCTTGTTATCTTGTAAACAATTGCTATGAGCCTTTGACTGTATAATACTGTGACTTTGACTTTGACTTTGACTTGACTTTATTTCGAATTGGCATTTAACTGCTTTGTGTTTTCCCTTGCTTATCGTGATTTCTACTTCTTTTTCTTGGACTTTTGGCTTGAATAAGTATCTATTGCATATCCAAAACTTACTTACCTATTAGTTATAATATTTGAACCCTAGCCCAGTGAGTGATAATGGAAGGTAGACGACTACATGGTCGGGGCCGTGGGCGTAAACCCAGGTAGACCTAGGACCAAGAGGAGGAACAAGGGTCTGTAGTCAACCAGAACGAAGGACCCAGAAATGAAGGAGGGGACCAGGTTGCTACAGCTATCAATCGTATGACTGATTTACTGGCCCGTTTGGTTGACCAGTAAGGTCAAGTACCTGGTAACTAGCAAAGGGACCCTGAGATAGGCGAAGATAAGGCCCTGGAATGATTCAAAAAGTTTGCTCCTCCAAAATTTCTTGGGGGACCCGATCCAGAAGTTGTCGAGAACTGGTTTGAGCGAATGGAGGATATATTCGCTGTTTTATATTACACTGAAGAGAGGCAAGTAACTTTTGTTGTTTTCCAGTTAAAAGGTGCGGCTCGTTCCTAGTGGAACGTAGTAAGGGCAAAGTGGGAAAGGGTGCAAACCTCACGTACTTGGTTAAACTTCACTAGGGAATTCAATGAGAAGTTCCTTCCGTCCTTGATCCAGGAGAAAAGAGAGGACAATTTTATCAAACAGCGCCAAGGCACTTCAAGTGTGGCGAAATATGAGATCCAGCTCACCTGATTCTCCAAGTTTACTCTGAAATTGATAGTTAATGAGCAAAAGCGCATAAGGCGTTTTATACAAGGTTTGAATGTGGAAATTCAAAAGGACTTAGTCCGCTGCTCAAATCTATACATTTAAAGATGCTCTTGACAAAGCTTAATGAGTGGAGCAGGCTCGACTTCAAGTTCGGACCTTTCAAGCCAAGAAACATGGTGCATCTAGTAGTACTCCTGGGCGAGGTGATCAGAATGTACCACCTCCTAAGTTTGGAAGAGGTGCGGGTGGAGATCGAATTGCTGGGACACCGAGAGGAAGAGCTTCATCGAGAGGGGCTCAAGGTGGAAAACGACAAGGACAACATAGGACTATATCCCAAGGAGTCCCTACACCCACTCTTTGCGCAAACTGTGGATATTGTGGTAGGACAAACCACAGAGAGGATGCTTGCTGGCGAAAATTGAAGAAATGTCTCCGTTGCAAAAGTTCCGAACATCAGATCGCCATTTGTCCTGTTAAGAACTGTAAAGGAAACGAGGGTGCACAGCCGGAGAAGTCAAACCCTAAGCAACCAACTACCAGTGGGAATAGACCAAAATCCTCTGCTAAGGTTTTTGCCTTGGATTATCAGTGAGCCCCTAAGTCCTCTATGTGACAGCCTCACCTCCCCATAAGGCGAACCGGAGGGTTCGGCGGGTCGCCTGCCCAACTCTCGCCGGGACTCAGTCGTTCACTACAGTCCTCAAATGAATTACGAGATAAATCTCAAATATACATCACATGGTCCACAAATATACATCCAAGTCTCCAATAATTACATGTCACAATTGCAGCGGAAACAATTCCAACCATACATAAAATGATTCCTTATCCAAACGGTACAAAATATAACAATTCCAACTAAGCCATCCAATCACGTGAATAAGCACAACAAGTCCTTCCTTCGCCTTGAGCCCTGTGGAGGGGAATAAAATATTTTTGGGGTGAGCTAGAAGCTCAGCGAGTAACCAGGAAAATCATTAAACAAATATATTTCACAATGTTGCATTTCGATCATTTCGATGATGTCATGATTCAGAGATCAAATGTACGTTTAGTGCTCTCGTGAGTCGGTGAAATCACAGCACTTGAACACCCAACACTCAAATAGATCATTTAACATTAACATTGACATTAGGAGGGAGCCCCTTTTTGAGCTCCGGAGCCATTTGCTCTGTCATGTCACGAACTCACGAAAATGGTGGAGACGTTGGTGTCCAGCACAAGACTTTCCCAGAACTCATTGAAGCCAAATCATGTTATGAATTCACATGCAAGCACGCATGAGATGCAATCGAGTACATAATGCAAGAAACATTTCACAAGTACTTTGGAAATAGTTTAGGGTCACTCACCTCCATGGCTCCGAAATCATCCATCAAATATCATTGCCTTTCTCAAATCCAAGTCTTAAATCACAAACTCAATGCAAACAAGTTCCTTCAAAGTTCGGACAACACTTCCCCTGAATTTGTTAACTTTTCCAGCCATCATGGCTTCATTATTTCCTCATTCCAACCCAAAGGTACACACACAACAACAAGTTCATCCAATAGCCATTTAGAAAGCTCCAAGTAGTACTAGTACAAGTCAAGCTAGGGAAAAGTCCGGAAGTGAAAGTTTAGCTCAAAACCAGAAAAACAGTTTTGACGTCATTTTACGGTAATGGTGCCAAAAGCACTACGATGGTCGGATGAAGGTACAATACCCACCGTTTCGAAGTTAAGAGATAGGGTTACAATATTACAGAAGGTCACTCAACCCAGTTTTGAGTGTAACCAGGTCAAAAATGCAAGATACTACACCAGAATCACAAAAACAGATTCACAGAACGCATTCTAGCGGAAACATCATAACTCAGGCTCTCCAAGTCCAAATCCAGAAATTCCAAAACCATCTGAAAGGTAAGAAACAGGGCTAAATGTCATCAGAAGTCCTCAACAACCAATTCGGAAGAAATTCCAGCCAAAACAACCAATTACAGTCGCAAATCCCAATTTCGGGTAAACCAGAACAGCAATAGTAATTTCGACTTATCTCACTCTACACAACTCCGATTGACCTGAAATTTTGTAGACACCTTTAAAATTTCATTCCCTACAACTTTCATGTTTTAAGAAAAGGCCAATTCGGCCTCTATCTAGGACCTAAAAATTCGGACAGAATGTTCATCACAAAACCCTCACTTTTCAATTTTTGGTCCAAAACAGAAATTGGTTGCAATTAATCACTTTTTCCACCTCCTAGAGTCATTAAACATCATTTTCAATCATCATACATGACCCCATAATCATATTCATATGAAAACAGAAAAATCCCCAAAAATTATAAAAGTTCATCAATTCAACCACAACTCAAAATATAATCCATCAAACCATCTCTTTAGCCATCACAAGTCACTAATTCACCATTATTGGAAACAAACAATGAATCTTTACACACCATACCTTGGTACCTCACAAAAGATAGTAGCTTAGTGGTTCCTTCTCCAAAATAACTCCACCAAGACCTTGGGATCTCCTTAGTACCCAACTTTTATGGAGTGATTTGCAATTCCATCGGTTAAAACTCAAGATTGAAGTAAGAAATTGGAGTGAAAGATGAAGGTTTTTCTCTCTCTCTTGCTCTCCAAGTTTCAGCCATGAGAAGGAAGAAATGGCTTGATTTTTGGTCAAATTTTGGTTTTAGTAAAGTTAAGGTAAGATGGTCAAAAGTCCAATAGTGAATAGGATGGTGACACTTGTCACCTTTTGATTTAAAACTTATCTTTTTGTCTCTCCAATACAAATATCTTAACACTTTGTAAAATAATATCACTTAATACAAAATGCCAACAAGTTGTCAAAAATATAATGCATTTACCGCACTAGCGGGTCCCACGTCCAAAATACGCTTTTAATTTCTCAAAAACTAACCGATACTAGAAAAATCATTTAAAACTATCTTTGCTCATAAACTTTATCTGGGAAATTTTTCTAATAAAGGAAATGTAGAAAAGGCGGGCGATTAAATAAAATAAACCCTAGAAAATTAGAAAATTTCTGGGTTCTCAAACTCATTTTTTTTTCGGAGCGTCACAATCTCCCCTCCTTAAAAGAATGTCGTCCTCGACATTCCATCTTGTACTACTCAAGTCAAGACATCCCGCAAAAATCACTCAAGCATTCCAAGTAAACACTAAGAGTCAAATCAAACCCACAGTCCGGCATCCTAAACTTCAAGCCTAGGATACACTACAGAGATCTGAAGCCTAAGCTCTGATACCAACTGTGACAGCCCCACCTCCCCATAAGGCGAACCGGAGGGTTCGGCGGGTCGCCTGCCCAGCTCTCGCCGGGACTCAGTCGTTCACTACAGTCCTCAAATGAATTACGAGATAAATCTCAAATATACATCACATGGTCCACAAATATACATCCAAGTCTCCAATAATTACATGTCACAATTGCAGCGGAAACAATTCCAACTATACATAAAATGATTCCTTATCCAAACGGTACAAAATATAACAATTCCAACTAAGCCATCCAATCACGTGAATAAGCACAACAAGTCCTTCCTTCGCCTTGAGCCCTGTGGAGGGGAATAAAATATTTTTGGGGTGAGCTAGAAGCTCAGCGAGTAACCAGGAAAATCATTAAACAAATATATTTCACAATGTTGCATTTCGATCATTTCGATGATGTCATGATTCAGAGATCAAATGTACGTTTAGTGCTCTCGTGAGTCGGTGAAATCACAGCACTTGAACACCCAACGCTCAAATAGATCATTTAACATTAACATTGACATTAGGAGGGAGCCCCTTTTTGAGCTCCGGAGCCATTTGCTCCGTCATGTCACGAACTCACGAAAATGGTGGAGACGTTGGTGTCCAGCACAAGACTTTCCCAGAACTCATTGAAGCCAAATCATGTTATGAATTCACATGCAAGCACGCATGAGATGCAATCGAGTACATAATGCAAGAAACATTTCACAAGTACTTTGGAAATAGTTTAGGGTCACTCACCTCCATGGCTCAGAAATCATCCATCAAATATCATTGCCTTGCTCAAATCCAAGTCTTAAATCACAAACTCAATGCAAACAAGTTCCTTCAAAGTTCGGACAACACTTCCCATGAATTTGTTAACTTTTCCAGCCATCATGGCTTCATTATTTCCTCATTCCAACCCAAAGGTACACACACAACAACAAGTTCATCCAATAGCCATTCAGCAAGCTCCAAGTAGTACTAGTACAAGTCAAGCTAGGGAAAGTCCGGAAATGAAAGTTTAGCTCAAAACCAGAAAAACAGTTTTGACGTCATTTTACGGTAATGGTGCCAAAAGCACTACGATGGTCGGATGAAGGTACAATACCCACCGTTTTGAAGCTAAGAGATAGGGCTACAATATTACAGAAGGTCACTCAACCCAGTTTCGAGTGTAACCAGGTCAAAAATGTAAGATACTACACCAGAATCACAAAAACAGATTCACAGAACGCATTCTAGCGGAAACATCATAACTCAGGCTCTCCAAGTCCAAATCCAGAAATTCCAAAACCAGCTGAAAGGTAAGAAACAGGGATAAATGTCATCAGAAGGCCTCAACAACCAATTCGGAATAAATTCCAGCCAAAACAACCAATTACAGTCGCAAATCCCAATTTCGGGTAAACCAGAACAGCAATAGTAATTTCGACTTATCTCACTCTACACAACTCCGATTGACCTGAAATTTTGTAGGCCCCTTTAAAATGTCATTCCCTACAACTTTTATGTTTTAAGAAAAGGCCAATTCGGCCTCTATCTAGGACCTAAAAATTCGGACAGAATGTTCATCACAAAACCCTCACTTTTCAATTTTTGGTCCAAAACAGAAATTGGTTGCAATTAATCACTTTTTCCACCTCCTAGAGTCATTAAACATCATTTTCAATCATCATACATGACCCCATAATCATATTCATATGAAAACAGAAAAATCCCCAAAAATTATAAAAGTTCATCAATTCAACCACAACTCAAAATATAATCCATCAAACCATCTCTTTAGCCATCACAAGTCACTAATTCACCATTATTGGAAACAAACAATGAATCTTTACACACCATACCTTGATACCTCACAAAAGATAGTAGCTTAGTGGTTCCTTCTCCAAAATAACTCCACCAAGACCTTGGAATCTCCTTAGTACCCAACTTTTATGGAGTGATTTGCAATTCCATCGGTTAAAACTCAAGATTGAAGTAAGAAATTGGAGTGAAAGATGAAGGTTTTTCTCTCTCTCTTGCTCTCCAAGTTTCAGCCATGAGAAGGAAGAAATGGCTTGATTTTTGGTCAAATTTTGGTTTTAGTAAAGTTAAGGTAAGATGGTCAAAAGTCCAATAGTGAATAGGATGGTGACACTTGTCACCTTTTGATTTAAAACTTATCTTTTTGTCTCTCCAATACAAATATCTTAACACTTTGTAAAATAATATCACTTAATACAAAATGCCAACAAGTTGTCAAAAATATAATGCATTTACCGCACTAGCGGGTCCCACGTCCAAAATACGCTTTTAATTTCTCAAAAACTAACCGATACTAGAAAAATCATTTAAAACTATCTTTGCTCATAAACTTTATCTGGAAAATTTTTCTAATAAAGAAAATGTAGAAAAGGCGGGCGATTAAATAAAATAAACCCTAGAAAATTAGAAAATTTTCGGGTTCTCAAACTCATTTTTTTTTCGGAGCGTCACACTCTAAGGTAGTGGAACGTACGATTTCCGTATTCCACCGCTTAGCTAAGCTTTTAATTGACCCTGGGGCATCCCATTCATTTGTGTGGTATTGATATTAGTCTAGTTAAGTTGCCCTGTGACTTGGAAGTTAAAACACCTACTGGGGATCAAAACCTAATTACCAATATGGTTTATAAAAATTGCGAGATTTGGGTAGGAGAACGGAAGTTGGTGGGAGACTTGATAAGTTTAGACCTTAAGGGGTACGACGTGATTATGGGTATGGATTTGTTAGCCCGTTATAATGCTCAATTGAACTGTAAAACTAAGGTGGTGGAATTCTCGATACCCGGAGAGGCCACTCTAAGGTTGGATGTGAGAGGTAGGTTAGCCTCGTCTGCACTTGATTCGGGAATTCGAGTTAGGAAGTTATTGAGTAAAGGGGCGCAAGGTTACTTAGCTTTCTTAATTAATACCCCTGGAGATAAGGTGAAACTGGAGGATGTGTTAGTAGTGAATGAATTTCCTGATGTCTTCCCTGACGAGTTGAAGTCGATGCCACCAGAGAGAGAAATAGAATTTAAGATTGATTTGGTGCCTGGAACCACTCCGATTGCAAAAACACCCTACTGAATGGCCCCTGCCGAACTTAAGGAACTAAAACTGTAATTACAGGACTTGTTAGAGCGAGGGTTTATTCGAGAAAGTGAATACCTTGGGGAGCGCCTGTTCTATTTGTTAAAAAGAAGGATGGCAGCTTGAGGCTCTGTATAGACTATCGCGGCCTAAATGATGTCATGGTGAAAAATAAATATCCGTTGTCGCACATTGATGAGTTGTTTGATCAGCTGCAAGGAGCAGTGATTTTCTCTAAGTTGGACCTAAGACAAGGTTATTATCAGTTACGAATTAAACAGGACATACCGAAGACTGCTTTTAATTCCAGATATGGACATTTTGAGTTCGTCGTGATGCCTTTTGGTTTAACAAATGCTCCTGCCGCATTTATGGATTTGATGCATCGAGTCTTTAAACCCTACTTGGATCAATTTGTCGTAGTGTTTATTGATGATATCTTGGTGTATTCTAAGACTCGAGAGGATCACGAACGACATTTGAGGATAGTTTTGCAGACTTTAAGAGAACAGCCGTTATATGCCAAGTTTTGCAAGTGCGAGTTTTGGTTGGAGCAAATTTCTTTTCTAGGGCACATAATATCTAAAGATGGCATTTCTGTGGATCCAATAAAAGTAGAGGCCGTATCAGAGTGGAAACGACTGGAGACCCCAACTGAGATTCGTAGTTTTCTACGTTTAGTTAGGTATTACCGTCGGTTCATAAAAGATTTCTCCAAGTTAGCCGGTCCTTTAACCGACCTGACCAAAAAGCATGGTCAATTTGTCTGGGATTCTATGTGTGAAGCTAGTTTTTGGGAATTAAAGAAACGGTTAATGTTGGCACCCGTTTTAGCTTTACCAAATGGGGAAGATAGCTTCACTGTATATATGGATGCCTCAAGGGAAGGTTTGGGATGTGTTCTAATACAGAATGGAAGTGTAATTGCCTATGCCTCTAGGAAGTTAAAATCCCATGAACGAAATTACCCGACTCATGATTTGGAGTTGACCGCTGTAGTTTTTGCCCTAAAGAAATGGAGACATTACTTATATAGGGTGACTTTTGAGGTGTATACCGACCATAAGATTTTGAAATACCTATTCTCTCAGAAGGAGCTAAACTTGAGACAGCGTCGATGGGTGGAATTTCTTGAGGATTATGACTGTACAATTAACTACCACCCAGGCAAGGCCAATGTTGTAACGGATGCTTTGAGTCGAAAAGTGCAAGTAGCTGGATTAATGGTCAAGGAGTGGAATTTGTTGGAAGAGGTGAGTGAATGGAACCCGCGATTAGACCGACAGAGGGTGATTTTATGTAATATTACGGTGAGATCTGATTTGTTGGACCAAATTAAAAAAGCTCAAAAGAACGACCAGATGGTGCAAAAGTGGACAGAAAAAGTGCAAAAAGGGGAGATACAAGATTTTAAAGTGAGTCCCGAGGGTATCTTGAAATTTCGCGATCGGATAGTGGTACCGCAAGATGAAGTGATGAAAAGGAATATTTTGGAAGAGGCACATCGATCCAAGTATACAATACATCCTGGAAGCAATAAAATGTACCAAGATTTGAGGAGACTATATTGGTGGGATAAAATGAAAAAGGAAATTGCTCAGTTTGTCAAAAAAGGTTTAGTGTGCCAACAGGTGAAAACTGAATATCAGAAACCCTCAGGTCTTTTGCAACCTCTTGAAATCCCTGAGTGGAAATGGGAACATATTACCATGGATTTCGTGTCAGGGTTACCCCGTACCCAGAAAGGTCATGATGCCATTTGGGTAATAGTAGACAGGTTGACCAAGTCTGCTAATTTTTTGCTTATAAACATGAAAAAATACTCTTTGGAGAAATTGGCCCAACTGTGCATAGATGAGATTGTGAGGTTGCATGGGATCCCCGTAAGTATTGTTTCTGATAGAGATCCGTGGTTTGTGTCCCGTTTCTGGCAACAATTACAAGGAGTCTTGGGGACCAAGTAGAATTTTAGTACCACTTATCATCCCCAAACTGATGGACAGTCGGAGAGAACCATTCAAACACTTGAAGACATGTTGAGGACCTGTATTTTGGATTTTGGTGGAAGTTGGGGACAATACATGGCTTTAGTTGAATTTGCATACAATAATACCTATCACTCTTCCATACAAATGGCACCGTATGAAGCTCTCTATGGAAGGAAATGCCGATCATCAATATTCTGGGATGAAGTAGGGGAAAGAAAAGTTTTAGACCCAATTGCAATACCATGGATCGAGGATGCGTATGAGAACGCGAAAGTGATACGTCAGAGGCTTTAGAGGCTTCAGACAGCTCAAAGTCAACAGAAGAGTTATGCTGATAATCGACGAAAGGACTTGGAGTTTGAAGTTGGAGATAAGGTATTTCTAAAGATTACACCACTTCAAAGTCTCACAGCAGGAAAAGGAAAGAAGTTTCAACCGAGATACGTGGGACCATTCAAAATTCTCCAACGAGTTGGAAATGTAGCATATCGATTGGAGTTACTGGAAAGTCTATCCAGGGTTCATGATGTATTTCACGTTTTCATGTTGAAAAAATATCATCCAGACCCCACTCATGTACTGAATCCGGAAGAAATTGACATTGATGAATCTCTACCTTATGAAGAAAGGCCGGTACGGATCTTAAATCGAAAGGTGAAGGAATTGAGAACTAAACAGATACCCTTAGTTAAACTTTTGTGGAGGAATCATGAGGTGGAGGAAGCTACTTGGGCAGTGGAAGAGGACATTCACGCCAAATACCCCGAACTATTCAGTGATTATGGTGAGAATTTCGAGGATGAAATTCTTTAAGGGGGAGAGAGTGTGAGGACCCTCACTTTAAAAACACAATTTTCCTAAGTTACTCGCCTTGCCCTAGGATTTAAATCACTTATTATATGCCCTTATATTATATTCTACATGTGTTACAACAATTCCCTTGTATTGCATTTCATTTCCTCTTACTTGAATTAAAACATTTTCTTGAGTTGGTTTTAAATAATTCACCACTTACATTTTTACCAAGTGTCTTTTATTTGTGGTAGGGACTTTATATGAGAGATTAGAGGTGTTAAATAGGCATTGGTATATTTGGAAGGGTTGAAACATCATTAGTTAAAGAATTAAGAGAAGTTTTGGACAAGAAGTGGGCTATGTGGCAAAACCCTAGCCAAGTATTTTGTTTGACCAAAGGTTAGCAGACAATTTAAACTAGACTTGGCCATTTTTTTTCTTATTGTGGCCGGCCACCTTGAAGCTTGTCAAGGAAGAGAGAGAACTCCATTTTCTTACTTTCTAACCCTAGTTGATCAAGAGCAAAAACCAAAAGAGAAGGATCTTGAGTTAGTTGAGAAACTTTCCTCCAACCCTAGTGTTTGTTTCAAACTTGAAGCTTTCATTTTAGTGGATTGTTTTGGTGGTTCAAGCTTCTTACAAAAGAGGTAAATAATCTTTAAATCTTGCTTTTATGATGATATATCATGTACTTCAAGTTTTAAAGGCAAACTACAAGTTGTTTTGGAAGAGATTTGAGGTTAATCTCTTGAATTAAACAAGTAGTCATTGGGTTAGTTAATATGCATACCATGTGTTTGATGAAATGTTTAAACTTGTTCATGGTTGTTTATGAAGTATTAATGTGATAACCCCACCTTCCCCTAAGGCATACCAAAGGGGTTAGCGGACTGCCTGCCCAACTCTCGTCAGGACTACTAAGACGGTAATACATAAACTCAAGTCGTTTCGGAGTCTATTGGCGTGCTTAACCAAACCACAAATCCATGAAACGGAAAATGAAACCGAAACGGAAAATGAATAGTGACCACCACGTCACAATCCGACCAAGACCCAATCGAAGACAAGTAACTCCATATAATCCTTGAAATGAATTTATACAAACCAAATATAACACATGAACATGAGTACACACGTTTACAAAACCACATTCGTATATTTACACATCAAAAGGCAATATTTGAATGCAGACACAATTAGGGTTTCCAACCATGGAAGAGCTATACAAAATCTCTAAACTAGCTCAACTCATTCTTCAAAAGCAAAAGTCCAAAAGATGGTTCCCTGTAAGGAAAACAAAATTTAACGGAGTGAGCTTTCGCCCAATGAGGTACTATCACGTAAATATACCAGGATCACATAAACACAAGAATCTTCAATCCAAATAAGTTCATCAAGTGAGTAAAATCAACACCACACAACTATAAAGAATAAAAGGATATGGACGGCTCTCAAGAGCCCTTTTCCTCTTTTGCCATGCTTGATCTCATCTCATTGACTCTCCATCAATGTATACAGTGTAATCATAACCGTAGATTCCTCTTTACTCCAATACTCCATCCAGCACACATTCCCCTTACCGGGCTCGAACACCAAGCAGTACAGAATTGGTAATACTCGAGTATACCGGAATCAAGGGTCTTATACCCAAAGATTCCCAAATACAGTCCCCATGGCTTGTCAAATGTCCTCGACCAAGTCCTTACCGGCTCGAGTCAATTGACTTCCAATGAGGTAGAGCTCAGAGTTAACAGTAAAGGTCCAGAGTTAACAGTAAAGATCGTTGGATACATGTCCAAACGACACCAAATCAAGTACAATCAAGAGTATTTCAAGTGATATAGTAAACAGTCAAGTAGGGCAGAGAGTACGAGAGTGGTAAAGTACACCCTCGCCTCACCTAGCCCAAACAATAATCACAACTAGTCCAATCACAGAATTCAAGTACAAGAAAGCCACGGAATAACAAACATGTGAGTAATACACTCACCAAGTCAAACAAAGCAATTTTACAAGTTTTCGCCCGACGTGAGCCTCGGATCACCGGCACGCCCTATAATAATCAAGAAAGTACAATTAAGACTCGAACACGAGTCGAATACCTTTTTAAATGAACTATTAAGGCAAAACCCAAAGATAGCTTGGAAATGAAAAACACATAACTTCTAGGGTTATAAGTAGAAACAAACCCCAAAACCTTTTGTAACGACCCCACCTCCCCCTAAGGCGTACCAGAGGGTTCGGCGGGCCGCCTGCCCAGCTCTCGCCGGGACTCAGTCGTTCGCTACAGTCCTCAATTAAAAATTGAAATAAATCACAAGAATAAATAGGGCATTGATCCAAACTTAAAGCGGAACTTATATACATTGCCAACCCAAAAGAGAATATAAACATCAAATATACAAGGGTTCTCAATCCTTCATACGTCCAGCCCGTGCCAAGCACTAGGCGAGAACCACTACAAAAGAAACAAAACTAGATTGGCTAGTCTATCTCAAGCTCACGTCCTCGCTCGCCTTCCCCTGTAAGGAAAACAAAACTAAAGGGATGAGCTAAAAGCCCAGTGAGGTTCCGAACACATAATCAGATAATCAATCCAATACATTAAACATGGAGTATCAATAAGTCAAGAAACATTTACAATGGAAAGCGATAGTAACACATTCATTAAAAGGATACGGCTCACAAGGATCAATTCGTTATTTCGTTCATTCGTTCTCCTGACATTTCCCCTTATTCCTCCAATCATTTGAAACTGCATTTTTCGTTTATCAATAACCCTCGTTCGATCGTTCGTTCATTCATTCACCCCCGTCCTGGCCGTTGGCCAGTCTCCACCAACCTACAGGGTAATACTCGAGTATACCAAACGTTCACCCAAGTCCCTAATCGCCCGACCGAGTCCGCTTCTGGCTCGAGACGACCGGTAACAAGGGGCAATGGCCAGTTCAGCCCAAAAGGCTTACATTCATGCGCAAGTAACATTTCAATCATTAAATCCTTGAAAATTGCACAGTTATTTAGGTCGAGTGCGATAAAGTACACACTCACCTAGGAAGCTCGTTTGGAAATCATTAAAAGCACTTAACACATTAGCAAATGATAACAACAAGCCATAGAATCAAATAAGGAACACTCACCTAGAAATGCAAAATATCGTGTAAAATATCCTTCCGGATATTACCCTTAATCACCAATGAAACCTAAGGTTGAACAAGAGAACATATTACAGTTTATCGAGCAAAACATTTAAGGGAAACAAATAAATTCGACTAATTAGGAGTAAAACGTGTAAAGATGACTTTCAAGTAAGAAGAGGGTTGTTTGAACCCAAGGATGAGAAATCATGTTTTAAAATGGAAAACCGGTCATGGTATTGGCCAAACAAAAGTATACAAGTTCAAATAGAAACCTAGCCCTCGGGCGAAAATTTGGGCAGCACGCCCTTTGTGTTTACCTAATTTTCCAGCCATTTTGGCTTCATTATTTTTCCTCAACCACAACCCAACATCACACATAAGCAATTCAAGTCAAGAGCCGTTCCATAGGCTCACAATATCATAAGAATAAGAAATACAGTAATAAGAAGTGCAGAAATTCAATTTAGCAAAAGACAGATTTGACGTGCGAATGCGGAAATAACATATCCGAGGCTACGCTTATCGGATTAAGACGCAACCTATGCCGTTTCGAAGCTAAGACATAGGGCTATAATGTTCATGAAGGTCACTTAGTCCAGTTTCTAATGTAACTTGATCAAATTCTCAAATTACTAAACCAGAAACCAATTCGTCGGCTGCTTAAACGCAGAACACTGTAATGGTCATAACTCAGTGTACAAAAGTCCAATTCAGGTGTTCTTAGAGGAATTTTAAAGCTAATTCAGAACACTACAACTTTCATGTTTTGTCCCAGAGCTAAATCAGAATGGATCCTGGTCAAAAAACGTGATAAGCTGGACTTAACTGAAGAAACGGACTGCTGGGAAATACTTAGAACAGTAAGGGTATTTTGGACTTTTCATGTCCTACGTTCCTCCGATTGAGCTGAAATTTTGTAGGCACCTATAAAATGCCATTATATACAACTTTTCTTCTTTGACCTAAGGCCAAATCGACCTCTAACATACAGTTACAAATTCGGACAGAATGTTGGGGAAAATTTCCAGATTCTGGAATTTCTAGTTTTTAGTGAATCTTTCCTTAATTTCTTGGTCCAATCACTACCAAAACACCTTATAAAACCTCAATTGCAACATATAAGCATCATATAATGTAACGGCCCCACTTCCCCCTGTAGACACCAAATTTTGAATAATTTGTATGTGGCATCTATTTCATGATTTTCATTTTAGATTGCTTGCATTTTAGTTCGTTATTGTGTGTTTTGCACTTTTAGTTGTTATGTTATTTTAGTTTTATTCATTTTTGCCTTGTTAGTTTGTTTCATTTGCTATTTGTCAGTTTAATTTTATTCACTTTTTAGTTTTAGTTTTTAGTTTTTAGCTTTTTTAAAAGTTTAGCGTAGAGTTTTCTTGAAAAGATGGAAAAAGAAAGGAAAAAGGAAAATTTGTTCACAAAAATATGTTATTTCTTTTTTTTGGCATTTTAGTTATTTTTATCAAGTTATTTTGAGAAAAGAAAAAAAAAGAAAAAAAGGAAAAATGAAGAAAATTCGAAAAATGGACATTTTTGTTGTTTTTATTTGTTTAGTTTGTTTTTTTTATTTTATTTATTTGTTCTCATTATTATTATTATTATTACATGGTTTTGTCATTTTGTTATTTTTGTTTTTATTTATATTATGTATTTACTTAATTAAAAAAAAAAAAAAAACGCGCAGCATGAAGGCTGCGTTTTTGCCGCAGCTTGCAAGTGAACTTTGCGGAGCTCCTTAGCTGCAAATTTCAGAAGAGTGGTTGAGGATTTAGGGTTGGACGTCTGATATAAATAGGTAGAGAGGTTAGCAGCCGCAAAGGGGGAGAGAGTTTTGGAAAGAGAAGGGCTACGGGAGAAGGTTTTGAGAGGAAAGAGTTACGGGAAAAAGAGAGAAGAAAGAAACGGCAAAAGAGTTTGACGGCTAAGGTTGGTAAGAAAACTAGAAACCAGGAGAGATAGAGAGGTTTTGGGGGCGGTTGGAACTGAGGAAAAATCTGAGGGAAAGTTTTTGGATGGCGGCTGAGAGCTTGAGAGCTTCGTGAGAGGAATGGAGGGCTGAAGCAGAGAAGAAGCTAAAAAGAAACGAAACAAAAGGGATTCGGCTGTGAGAGAAGTAAGAGGCCAGAACCTCAAGCCCGCGCTTTCTTCGCCAAAGTCTGCAAAGATTCATCTTTTCGATCTCTGGTAGGGCCTCTTCAACCTCTTGCAGACGCCGGCTGCAGATTCAAGCCCAGGCAGAAGCTTCAACTCCAAAGCAGTGAATAGGTAGCTTTCAATCCTTCTTGTCTTTGCCATTTCGTATGAAATCTGGGCTCTTGCTTAGTTATGGGTCTTGCATCTAGTCCGTGCCGTTTGTGTTCCTTTTAGCCAGAACTGAACGTCATTTTCGTTATTCCTGGCTGGTCTCTTGTTGTTTCCATTCCTTTCTCTCGCTCATCTTGTTCGAAAGCTTACTTGTTTTGCCCGTGAGTTGAAGAGCCAAGCTGATGCTTGGCGATTTTTGTTGGGATGGGGACGGACACAATATATTGGCATGTGAGCAAAGGATTTGACATCCATGAAGAGTTTTTGAATAAACTTTAGCAGGTCGTAAGTTCATCCGTGTGTTTTCTTTTGCTGTTTTTCCTTGCCTGTAACAACCCAGTCCACTAAGAGGCTTTCATTACCTACTTGATGAGATAAATTGGATAGAAGGTGTTGGGTTTGCATGTTTGGGGGAGCCGAAATGCTTGAATCATATGCGGAGGCTTAATGAAAAAGTGAATTCCTGGTCACTAAGCCACTGTCACACAAATGTTTGTCCAGATTTTTTTTTTGGGTACCAATTTCTGCTATGTTCCCTTGTTTGTTTGGATGACAGAGTCGAGAGTGTTTGTTGTTTAGTTTAAAAACTATGATCCTGGTTGAAGATTGTTGAGCAAGCTGTGTTCAGATTTTCGTTTCGGTCACCAAGACCTTAAGAGCAAAGAGTTGCGGAAGCAACCTTGGCTGGAATTTACAGAATGCATGAGTTTCGTTGTGACCTTTTGCACCAGTTTCTTCTCTATGTTTCTTGTTGTTTGGATGTCAAAGTCATATCTTGTTTGTTTAGTTCAAAGTTTGGATCAAGGTCGTGCATTTGGACCAGAAATATGTGTTTGTCGACCAAAAATGCAGCAGTTTTGCTTGGTTAGAGTTGCCATTTGAAAATAAATCTTGCTGCAGCTTTCTTTCCTTCCTTTGTTGTTGATCAAAAACAGTTTTTGCCATCTTAATCTTGCAAACAAAACTTCTTGTTTTGATTTGGGTCAATAATTTCTGGTTTAATGAACTTGTTTGTATGATGAAATGGATGCAATTGTTGCTGGAATTTGCCGCAAGTTTGAGAAAAGGCAGCCGCTGGTTCATAGTGCAGAATTTTGCTGTTTCAGAAATTTTCTTTGAGTTTGCATGAAATGTTCATCAGAATTTGTGTAGTTTGCTGCTATGTTTTCGATGGTGGGCTTTATTGCTTAGTTTGAAGCTGTGTATCTGGATTTGCTATGTGCTTGAGTGTGGTTTCGGTTGATGAAGCACAACAGAAATATTGCAGAAACAAGCTTCCTATGTGGATTGCATATAAAACTACTGCTGCATTTTTCCTGTTTCTTTGTGCTATCAAACCTGCAACGAAATTGTGTGTTTGGTTGATGTTTGATAGGTAGAAATCTGAGCATTTGATGAGCCTGTTTGCATTGTAAAATGGGTAAAAGCCGTGGCTAGAAACTTTGCAGCAAACTTGAAAGTAAAAGAAAGCATGTTGCATTTTAGTTGCAGAAGTCTAAGCCATACGTAGCTGCATATTTTGCATGAAAATAATTTCCAAAAATTGCACCTTGACCCCTTGGCTTCTAACTAATGCTACTATGACCCAACCAATTGAATAAGTTCATCAATTTGGTCCTTGGTAATTTTAATTCTACATTTGCACTGCTTGTTTGTTTTAATTAATTACTATGCTTTGTTTCAATGGCACTTAATTCATGACTTTAGGGGCTTTATGACCAAGTGAGCTTGTGTTTGCCTATTTTCTCTAATTTTTCCAAATAAATTGGTACCTTGACCATTTCTTTTATTTTGGAGGATAAATAAGTGATTTCACTTCATTGGGCCCCAATTTCAAGGGAGGTACACTCCATTCCTCATTTGCACTTCATTTGACCCTATGTGCTCCTATGTGTTGTGTGAATATGCCTGCCTACTCCGCTTTCCTTACCTCCTTGCATGCATTTACTTGCTTTTACTTTTATTTAAGTTTTATGGGGTATGTGTACACCTCTTGGCTTGTAATAGATAGGGCTCGGAGAGCATCTGGTCCATTTCCCTTTCCCCTTTATGCTTTTATGGGGTATGTGTACACCTCTTGGCTTGTAATAGATAGGGCTTGGCGAGCAATTTGGTCCATTTACCCCTTCCCCTTTTGTTTTAGTTAGTGAATGTAATAGGTTCATTAGCTTGGTTGCATGCCTACGTGTTAAGTGTTACTCGCTTTATTAGGCTCTTGCATCTAGTCGAGCATGCTAATTGTTATGTGCTATGTGTCTATAGGTGTTTGGCATGTCTAATCGCTTTCCATAGCTATGAATGAATGTGATGGATGAATGTACGTCACCACACTAGTCCAATGCTAGTTGTGGCTCATTATTTCATTAGGAATTCATAGAAAGGGCTAGTCCAACGCTAGACCCAATAGGATTTTTCCTTTGTTTTCCATTAATGCATTATTTGCCTGTTCACTACATATCATGCATCTTCCCTTAGTTTTATCATCTGGCATGCTCCTCGCACCCCTTTTCCCCTCATTTTAGGATTTTTGCATCTCATACTAGTTATAGGGTTCATTTGCCTGGAGAGTCCCCTTTCGATAAGGGAAACGAGCGAGTGTGGCTACTCGATAGCCTTAGCACGCTAGTTTTGCCTTCTAATCAAAGGGAAGATTAAGTCACAAAGTTAGGACTCCCCGTTCCCGTCTTGATGCATTCCTATAGGATTCATACATTCTATTCATTCACTATCACATACACTTACTTTATATTCTAACCCTTTTTCCACATTCTCACTTCACACTACTTTTGGACGTTTTCACTTAACTACTCACACTTTACACTTTTATTTGCACACGTGCACCTTTATATCCCTTCACTTGCACACGAACACTTTTTATCTTCATTTGCACACCTCCACTTACATCCTATTATTTTTATCATTTTTCTCATTTCACACAAACTCACATTTTCACATGGCATGCATTCCACTCATTTGTACGTCATTTAGATTTATGTGTGACCTCTCCAAAGGATCATTACTGGGCTTCACAATTAATGTGATTGGCACCACTCAACCTTTGAAGATAAATTTCCCCCATGTCCCCTAGGTCTAGGTTTTTGCATTCACGTAGTCATATCCAACATGCGATACATACCTTGGGTAGAAAAATTAGGAGAAAATGGTTTAAGTCACGCAACTAGCCTTGGCTAGGTCGAAGGGGTGCCTTGGATTTTTATCCTTGCCTTCCCCTTCGTCAAATGTGACCCCCGATCCCTCTTTTGGTTACGTAGACCCAAAAGTTCTCTAAAAGGGTTTATTTACTTTTTTCATTCAAAAACAAAAATCATTTTTGGGTGACTTGGTACACCCTAACTCTATACCAAGTGACGACTCCATTTTTCAAAAAAACCCTTTTTGGACTTTATATGGCCAAACCGTCGCTTTATCAAGTCCCATGGCCTTTATTTTCATTTTGCACACGTTCACACCACACTACACAACACATCACACATTTCCACATTCAAAAGTGGGGCGCGACAGTTGGCGACTCCACTGGGGACTTCCTAAGTGGGTCCGAGCATTTGATTTAGCCGTTCTTTTCCCTTTTTCTACCCTTTTTATGCATAGCATTTGGATATTAGGGTTGCATTTTTCTTTTTAGGACTTTTTGCCTCGCGCACGTACCAAACTACTCCCCACTCACGTATGTATGATTGGTTGATTGGATGTATATTTTACTTGTTTTATCTCGCGCCTTGCATTGCATTTGGGTGGGGGGACATACCCTAGAGCCTCGCGTTGGTTCTCGATCTCTCCCCTCCAAACGAGCACTAGCATACGTGCATACGCTTTAATTTTTCGTCCCTCATTTATTTTTCTTTTAGTGGCTTGTCACGCCACTCCACCCTGTTAGGATTTTTAGGCGACCCACTTGGACGTGTGATCGTGACACGACGTGTGCGTAGCACGATCCGAGGGGTCACTTAATCTTCCGCTTTAAGCTTTGGGTTAATAGCCTTTAGCTTTTAGTGGAAGGTTGAGGATTTTTGATAGATTCACTCAGACATGTGGCCGTGACACGACGTGTGCGTAGCAATGTCTGGGGAATCGCTCGAACCACCGACAAAGAACCTTGGGATTGATGACCCTTGGTTTCCAAGTCTGAAGGCTCGGGGACCTAAAACCTATCGAGTCTAGCTGCATTAGTGAGCCCTAACCTCATGCATCCATGATAGTGTTACCTAGGATAGCGTCTGCCTTACCTTATTAGGGACACTATTCACGAGGGGAGGGGTCCAACCCCTTTTTCCCTTTTGATAGCTTTATTTCTTTGTATTGATTTTCGTTGCTACAATGTGTTATGTGTATTTATTTGATTGAACTAACCTTTCTTGGTTTTTGTCTCCATTGCATTCATTAACCCTAGCAAATAAGAGGTCTGGCATGACTTTCTTTTAGAACCTACCCTTATAGATAGGTTATTGCACGTTTAAAGATTTTGGTATATTGCATTCATAGATTAATAATTGCATAGCATTCTAGGCCTACCTTGGCGTATAAAGGGTCCTTGTAGGTCATAATTGCATGTTTTACTGTTTTAATAAATTGGCATCATGCATAAACCCTAGAAAGGGAATGCCATTTAGGGGATCCCGTGTTAGTAATAAGCCACCTTGTGTCTCGGATATATAATCCAATGAGACTTGCATGTTTATATTTCTTGTACCATCCGAAGGGGTAGTGCACAAGGTAAGGTGGGATCCGATCATTTTCATGGGGCGATCATTGGAATATGAGCGTCTAATAATCACTTTTTGGCCACTCTATCAAAATTGGTAAAGATCCCTTGCGTAAAAGGACATTAATTTGAAGGAAATTCACAAATGATTCCTCCTATTGAGACGACAAATAATTTGAGGCCAAAATTTGATTTTAGAGGACTCATAGGCTAATGCATCGTAATAAATTTTATCCATTCAATCCATTGGATCACTTCATTCTTCCGTTTCATCCAATCAATTTGCTCTTTTTAGGGCGGTCAAGTCATTCTTTTAATAAATCATCAATTTCATTGATTTATTTGACCAATTTACCCTTTTTAGGGTCACCTGGTCGATTTTGAATAAATCATCAACTCATCTGACCAATTTACCCTTTTCAGGGTCGTTCGGCCGATTTTTGCATAAATCACTAGTTCAATTTCATTCATTTTACCAATTTACCCATTTTTAGGGCAACCGAGCCGATTTTGAATAAGTCAAGTTTCGTTCAATCTATTTGATCAATTTACCCTTTTTAGGGTGATTTGATTAATTTTGGATAAATTAAATTTCATTCAATTCATTCGACCCGTTTTCCTTTTTAGGGTAATCCAATCGAGTTTTAAATAAATGGTCAATTTCATTCAACCCATTTGACCAATTAGGGTTTCAATGTCAATTTCAAATTGGGAAACTTAGTCGATTTCTGAGAAAACCATCCATTGCATCCATCCATTTGATCAGTTGGAGTTTTTGACCTGCGTTTCACTAAGAAAATTTGTTAACGAATTCCAATCTCTTCGATAGGAAGTTCGTCAAAGTCAAAACCCGTGCGTTTTTGCAAATTCTTGTATCAATCAAAAGTGATCAATCTATTCGGACGTTGACCTCATTTTGACAAAGTGTCTCTCGTCAATCCAATTGACTAAATTTTTCAAAATTATTTTTCACTCAATGAGTTGATCAGATCCATCAGGTATGGTATAGTGCCTACCTCAGAGGATTGTATTTTCATGCTAGGCCTACCCTTGGCACAAAAAGGGTTCCCCCATAGGACATGCATCCGAATTTCCTGGATATCTACTAACTCTTGCCTTTTTCTTTTTCTTTATTTTTATTGTAATAACTAGGCAAGGGTTATCTAAAGGCAATTCCTTTCAAAATTCTCAGGTAATATTTAAATATAGCTTCTCGTCGAAGCCCCATCATAACGCGATCCCGTAGTCAAGCCCAGAGGAGTCGTGTAAACATGAGTTCGCAACCGGAATTGTCGGATAAGTCTGCTACTACAGCCCAACCTGAGACTGCAAGTTTGGGGATCCAACTGACCGAGATGCTCACGAAGTTTGGTGAGATGGCATCTGAAATGGCCGCCCAAAAGAAATTAATCGATGAGCTTATCAGTAGCGGAGTTCAACCCGAGCCTGGACTCGTCAGTCAATCGGGGCCAGAATCATTGGTCATGCCCATGACCCAAACCACTTTTACTCCACCCTTCATCATTTCATCCGAAGGAACTTTCACATATCCCACCATACATTTGCCATATACTTACCCTCCTGATCTGATGTGAGACGGATCTAGACGAACACCAAATTGGGATGATTGGCGGAACTTTGACCCTTCTATAATCACGAGCCACGAACTAAGGAGATTCCTTAACCCACGACTAGCAAATTTAGTGAACCAAAAGTATGGATAGAAGAACGCCACAATCAAGGAGACTACTTGATTGATAAGTTCAATGAACAGCTTGAGATTGATTCTCAAGTATTCAAAGGAAATTCTCTTGAGGCAAGAGAGAGTGAAATAACTCACATATATCTTATAAAATCTGAATTGTTCTTAATGAATGAAAACCTAGGCTATATATAGCCTTACAGGACTCAAACCCTAGAATGTCCAATGGACGACCTTGCCCTTCATTAAGGGTGAAAATGTCTAACAACTAATTAACTAAAATTAAGACTCTAAATTCGGCCAAAGTAAAGGGAAAATTGACCGAAATTATTAATGCTAACAAACAACTAATAATGGTAATTAAAACCCTAATTAGCAAGCTAGTACTCCGCGAACTAGTCTTTACTTGAATCTTCCAATTCCTCGTGTGCTTGAATGGAATGGGCCTTGGTCTCTATATTCTCATCATTCCCCTCCTCTTAAAGGCGATTTGTCCCCAAATCATGACTCTTCTTACAAAACAAAGGTGATGAGAGCATGTGTATAGTCACCAAGCAGCCTGCATGTCGCCTTCTCAAGCGAAGAAAGATCAAGACACCCTTGTGGGACACCAGGAAAACTTGTGGTGGTGGTAGATACATGTTGCGGACAGCAAGAGTTCCATGATAATGGCTACACAAGTGACGTCTCAAGCCTATGGGTGGACCGTGAGCGGACGCCCGGTGAACCAAGGTTTGGTTGGGCTGCGCGTTGTACGCATCAAGACGTGCAAAAGCGGCATCAAAGGCCATTGTAACCCGACTAGTGCTGGTTGGAACAAGTAGAACTGGTACAGCACAAGGGCTTAGATTCTCTTGAATCCAACCCTTACCAAGCAACTCCTCCACTTGTCGTTGTTGCTCCTTGGTTTCCTCAGGATTGGTCCTATATGGTGCCTTGTTTGGAAGGGAAGATCCAGGAATGAAATCAATTTGATGTTCAATTCCCCTTAATAGAGGCAATCCATTAGGTATATCCTCAGGAAAGACGTCTTGATACTCCTGTAAGAGGTTAGTAATAACACTAGGCAAAGAAGCATGAAGAGCATTAGTGAGTAAGGATTCCTTGCCAAATAAAATAAATAAAACCTGATTAGAATGCAAGGCCTTTCTCACATCTTTCACCTTGGCAAGCATGCTGGGTTTTCTCTCTTGTGCGGGTTCGAAGACCGAATGAGAGTGATCCAACTTGCTTGAAGAAGGGTCGGCCGACACTAATTTCTTAGCTTTGGCGTTGTCCTTCTTGGTGGTAGCATGCAAGTCATACTCTTTTTGTAGACTAACTTGATCCTCATGTACTTGTTGAGGTGTAAGAGGTGCAAGTGTAATCTTTTTACAATTATGCATAAAAGAGTATTTGTTCAAGAAACCATCAAAAGTGACTCTTTTGTCAAATTGCCAAGGACGCCCTAAGAGTATATGTGCAGCTTGCATTGGTACTACATCACACATAACATCATCTTCATACCTACCAATGCGAAAAGTAACCAGAACTTGTTTAAGAACACGTACCTCTCAACTGTTGTTTAACCACTGAAGCTTGTAGGGACGGGGGTGCTCACTAGTTGGCAAGTTTAGTTTCTCCACCATCAATGCACTAGCAACATTAGTGCAACTTCCGGGGTCAATCACCAAGCTGCATACCTTGTTGGTCACATGGCACCTAGTGTAAAAGATGTTGTCACGTTGAAGTTCATCTTTACTAGCTTGCGTAGCTAGTGCCCTTCTTGCTACCAATCCAACTTTGTCTTGAGTTGGAACTTCCTCTATCTCATCTTCCTCTTCAACCAAGGAAGGCATGTCTTTGTACTCCTCCTCTTCATCATCAGTGACAATGTCTCCATTTGGTAGCACAAGCATGGTTCTTGGATTTGGACATTGGCTTGCAATGTGCCCAATTCCTTGACACCTCCAACATTTGGTGTCACGATTCCTAGGTTTTGAAGTTTCAATTGTTGGTTTTGAAACAACCTTGGAGTCGGCTTTAGTAAAAGGTGGCCGTGAGCTTGACCCTTGATCTTGCTTCGGCTTTGGAGTGGTCCAAGTATTCGAACCTCTCTCTTCCCTGCTAGGCTGGAATGGTCGAGTAAATGTTTGTGGATGAGGGTTAGAATTTCTGGTTGTACCCCTCCTCTTGAGCCTTTGCTCAATCTTGATAGCCTTCTCCACCATATCTTCAATCTCCACATAGTATTGAAGCTCCAGTTGATCGGCTATTTCAACCCTCAGACCATTGAGAAATCTTGCCATTGTAGCCTCTCTATCTTCTTGAATATCAGCTCTTAACATGGAGATTTCCATGTCCTTGTAGTAGTCCTCAACTGAGCGTTGACCTTGTGTCAAGGTTTGAAGTTTTTGGTACAAGTCTCTATGGTAGTGACTTGGTACAAATCGCTTCTTCATCAATCTCTTGAGCTCAATCCAAGTGGTTATAGGTGGTTCTCCACACCTTCTCCGGCTTGTAACCACTTGTTCCCACCAAACTATGGCATAGTCGGTGAATTCTACTACGGCAAGTCTCAATTTTTGTGCATCGGTGTAGTCATTACAATCGAATACTAGCTCCACTCGACTTTCCCATTCAAGGTATGTATCCGGATCAGATTTGCCTTGGAAAGGAGGAATCTTCATCTTAATCCCCTTGATGGCGTCACCGATTGCTCTTGTGTTTCGCTTTGGTCTCCGTTGCTCGTATGCCTCATGTTCCGAATCGGCATTGGAGTCACTAGATTCCCCCAGGGTGGATTTTCCCCTAGATTTCCTAGAAGAAGCTCTAGACGAACTTAGTTGATCAATTTGCTCATGGATTGTTTCCAACCTTTGGTCAAATCTCCTCTGCATTTCCTTCCACATATTATCCATTTTAAGTGATAACTGAGCAATGGTAATTTCATGTTCCTGAGACATGGTGAAACCTGCAAAACTTGACAAATTGTTAGTAGAAAATGCCTCACTTGCTCCCTTAAGTGTTTCACTCCTCTCGTGTTTTCACTCAAGTGTGTATGGCACTCTAATGCTCTCACCAATTCACTTCTCAAACCACTTGTTTGTTTCCTTTGAAGAAATCAGAAATTTTCTCAAGGAAGTTCAATCAAACTTTAATCAATATAGCTCCCAATTGTATCAAAGGAACAAGGAAACAAAAAGTAGAAATGGAAAGCTCAAGTAATGAATAAGGAATGGAAGAGGAAAAAATTGATGTACAAAGAAAAAGAAAGTCCAAGTACGATGATGGAGTTCCCAAGTGCTTTACTTAATTGCCCAATTGATTTTTGGAAACAAGTTAGGTGTAGAACCTCTTTGGAAATCTCCCTAAAGCCGGCTATGACTATCTTAAAATTTATCCCAGATTTGGTAGCTTCCTAATCCCAAAAATTTTCCAGAATTTCCTTTTCCTTAACCTTCCAAAAGTCGGCTATAACAAATCAGAATTTGGTAGCTAAAAAAATTTCCAGATTTCTGCTCCTTTTAAACCTTCCAAAGTCGGCTGCAAAACAGAATTTGGTAGCTTCCTATTCTAACCGAGACTACTCCCTCCAATTTCCAGAAATTGGTGTTAAAAAACCCTTCCCTCTTGGCCGCACACCTTCCCCCAACAGTCGGCTCTCTCTCTTCTCCCAAGCAACAAGGCAATTCGGCTCCCTTCCTCCTTTGCAAGGCAAGACAACCGTGGGTCTTGTGTCAAGATAATGGCCTCCCAAGATGATACAAGTGATGTTACCCAAGACTCCCCCAAGCGACTTGCTCAAACAGCCTTCAAGAACTTTAGTCCTAAAATAAGGAAGCCATGTATGGATGCAAGATCTTACAAGAGACTTTTTATCCGAAGGGAAGTTCAAGTGTTCAAGTCCCAAGGTAATCAAGAACTCCAAGAACCTCGCAAGGTGGTGCACGTAGTCAAAGTTCAAGGTGATCAAGAATTCCAAGAAGAAGTTGGTCAGAATTTTTAAACCCTTCCTTTGCCTTAAATTTCTGTTTTTACGGATCAAATTCAAGAAGCAAAGTGTAGCAAATCAGGTCTTGGCAATAAAGAATCAAGTTCCTTCTTTTCTTTCTTGTTCGGCCTTGTCCTAGCCGATTGTGTGTTTCCTTTTTTTTTTTTTTTTTGACTCTACAAACACACAATTACTCGGCTGTTTTTGGGTAAAATTCCAGAATTTAATGTCACTCCAATGTTCTCCTTCAATCCTCCAATAACTATCAAAACATGTATCAAAATTTTGAGACTTCAAGATTAGTTTCAAGAAACTCAAGAATCCCTAGATTATTGTAGTTCCTCTTCAAGATTCCAACCCCAAACAAGTTTAACCACAAAAATCAGTTTAGGAAATTAATGAAAACAACTTGGTGGAATAAACTAAAGTTTGGACAGATTTGGCAAGAAACTTGCGCCCAAGGAAAACCCTAGTTGCAAGTGAAAACCCTAGCCGTCGCAGAAATTTTTTTTTTTTTTTTTGATATTTAAACAGAATATGCGACGAACAAAACACGGCTACACTTGAAGGCAGGCTTCAAGACAGAATCACACAACAAGTAATGCACGAAGTGGACACGAAGCAAAAGAAAACAAAGAGCGATGCAACAAGAACAACAAAGGCGGACAGAAATTTTTTTTTTTTTTTTTTTTGTAATAATGACTGGACTTGACACAAAGGAAGACATGACCAGAATTGCAAAATAAAATTGACTAGAAAGCTTACGAACAAACTCAACGGGATATACTTGATGTCGTCGACTAGCTCTGATACCAACTGATGTGAGACGGATCTAGACGAACACCAAGTTGGGATGATTGGCGGAACTTTGACCCTTCTATAATCATGAGCCACGAACTAAGGAGATTCCTTAACCCACGACTAGCAAATTTAGTGAACCAAAAGTATGGATAGAAGAACGCCACAATCAAGGAGACTACTTGATTGATAAGTTCAATGAACAGCTTGAGATTGATTCTCAAGTATTCAAAGGAAATTCTCTTGAGGCAAGAGAGAGTGAAATAACTCACATATATCTTATAAAATCTGAATTGTTCTTAATGAATGAAAACCTAGGCTATATATAGCCTTACAGGACTCAAACCCTAGAATGTCCAATGGACGACCTTGCCCTTCATTAAGGGTGAAAATGTCTAACAACTAATTAACTAAAATTAAGACTCTAAATTCGGCCAAAGTAAAGGGAAAATTGACCGAAATTATTAATGCTAACAAACAACTAATAATGGTAATTAAAACCCTAATTAGCAAGCTAGTACTCCGCGAACTAGTCTTTACTTGAATCTTCCAATTCCTCATGTGCTTGAATGGAATGGGCCTTGGTCTCTATATTCTCATCATGATCCTTCATTTTTCCCTACTTACATGCAAGGCCCACAACCTCACATCACCTCAAATATACCCCCTGAGCCACACACTTTTCATCACGCTACTGCTGAGCCTTTCTTGCCAGACCCTACCATTCAAAACAAACCAGAGATAGGAGAATGTTCTGCTCCTGTTGATATGAAGTTGCTCAAGCGCCTTGACCGTTTTGATGAGTTTATGAGGAAAAGTCAGGGTTTAAACAAGCAAGGAGTGCTGGACTATGACGAGCTTTGTCTCTTTCCAAATGTACAATTGCCTGAGGGATTCAAAACTCCGAAGTTTAACAAGTATGATGGGACAGGCAATCCCAAGACGCACCTCCGATTGTTCGCCAACAAGTTGGGTAGGCCAACAGATGATAAAAATCTGCCTTTGAGGCTATTCCCAGAAAGTCTGGAGGGGGATGCACTCGACTGGTATTCCAAGCTGAAACCCGAAGAAGCGAAGACCTGGCTTGACTTGTCCAACATTTTTGTAAGGCAATACGAGTATAATTGTGAGCTAGCTCCAACACGGACTACACTGGAAGGAACAAAAAGAAAACCCTCCGAGGATCACAAGACCTATGCTAAGAGATGGAGGAAAATAGCCGCAAAAGTCGAGCCACCAATGACTGAGGATGAAATCATACGCACCTTCATTAAGGCGCATGATCCGCCATACTTTGAAGAAATTTTCCGCATGACTGGATGCTCGTTTGCCGCTATTGTCAATAAGCTTGAAGAGTTCGATGACTTCGTGAAAGCTGGGAAGATTGTTAATGTCTCTGCCCTTAAATCCCAGTTGGATACCTTGCAAAGCCAAAGTAGTAATGGGAAGAAGCAACAATTCAAAAAGCAAGAGGGGGAAACTGCTTTTGTCTGGAATCAAAACCCTGTCTCAAAGCCCAGACGTCGACAATACCCTACCCACTCAAATCTTTACCCTTACTATTCAAACCCTCATCCTGTTTACCATACCAATACCACTCATCCTCAACCTCGACCAAATTACCCAAACACACCCACAACACCATTTTATATCTCCCCACATAACTTTCAAACTGGACCTTGCTCTCCTTATCATCCAAGACCAATCTTACCCGTCAACCATAACTACAACTATCAACAGACCGCTGTCACCCAAGACCCGGCCCGATATAGAACTTTTACCAATCTAGGTCGGCCCCTCGATCAACTATATGAACAGCTCAAGGCCGCGGGAAAAATTGGCACAATACCTCCTAAAGTCTATACTAAAGGAGTTCCCCCTGGTTATAATCCTCAATCTTTTTGTGCTTATCATTCTGGAGCTTCTGGGCATTCTACTACCAATTGTTGGGTACTTAAACACAAAATCCAAGACATGATTGAGGCCGGAGACATAATTTTGAAAGGGAGGGAAGAACAAGGACCAAATATAAAAACAAATCCTTTTCCTAAACACAAGGACACCTTTGAGGCATCCACCTCCAATGACAGAATTTGAAGGTCTTGAAAGAGCTCTGCACAATTTGGATGGCTGACTATCTTCCCTCTCGAAGGGAATTTTGATAAGTCTAGGGGTTGTCGTTTGCTAAAATTCATGAAAACTTTTTCTTGCATATGTGCATAGCTTAATGAAAGCGTCTTTTGCAATTGAGTTTTGTTTTGTTTCCGCTTTGATTTGGAGTTTCATGAAATGCACAATTTGATTATTTGTTTATTTGTTTATTGTTCTGGTTTTTGTTAATTCTTTGAAATGGCCAAAGGTGAAGTTATTTGACTCTTTGAATATCACTGTTCTGGAATTTGATAAAGCCCTTCATTGAAAATTCCTCCATTAAAAAGCCCTCATTGAGAAATTCCTTCCTTGGGAAAGCCTTCATTGAGAAATTCCTTCATTGAGAATGCCTTCATTGAGAAATCCTTCATTGAGAAAACTTTCATTGAGAAGAATCATTAAAAATCCCTTCATTGAAAAATCCCTTCATTTGCGAAATCCCTTCATTGAAAAATCCTTTCATTTGAGAAAATCCCTTTTCGGCCAGGTTGGAAGCTGATTTGTTAAGGCAGTGTCATTAACGATTGATTCTGATTGATGAAAAGCAGTTGAATGCTATGTGCCATGACCAACGTTGTCAAAACACATGACCTATGTTCATAACAAAAGGATCCGCCACCGATCTGCTGAAAAGGAAACAAAGTGCTAAAGCGATGAAAGACGAAGTCGAAGGCAAATTTGCCTCAAATTGACAAAGTTTATTGGGTGTTCAAGGGAGAGATGGAAGGACAGACATTCCCTTAACCTATCAACTTGGACATGTGTAAGATGTTCTTTATTTGATTATGCAAAGTTTCTTTTAGGAAATCATGCAAGGGGCGAGGCAAAAGTCAGGCCATCTTCCTTTTCAATCAAAACATTTCATCCCTAGTCATCCCCTTTGAGCTATCAGAACAATAATTTTCGTTTGGCAGCCCCTGAGAATTGCAAACCCCACACTGGGGCGAATTCATTTTGAAAAATGATCAGAAAGGAAAGAAAACCCCACACTGGGGCAAATGTATCTTTGAAAGAGATATGGGAAAAGAAAGAACCCCACACTGGGGCGAATTCATTTTGAAAAATGATCAGGAAGAAAGAACCCCACACTGGGGCAAATTTAGTTTTTGAAGAAAAATGCAAAAAAAAAATGCAAAGAAAAAAGAAAAAAAAAGAAGAGAAAATGCAATGAAAAGTACAAAGAAAGAAAAATTCAATCAAGCTGGGGCAAGTTTTCCTCGGTTTCGTTCAAAAATTAGAGATAATTTCAAAATGATGCAATCTCAGTTTATTTCACACCTTTCATCAGACCTGCTTTCAAGCCTCAACTTTTCTTGAAAAACACCCCACCTAACCTCATTACAAAAGCCCAAAAGTCCTGGCTTTCGTCACTTGCTGCATTTCTATTAGGGATTTTGCTAATCAACTGGCACGTGATGTCCATAATGCCTTCGTTAAGTCTATAAGGGAAGCGCATTTTTACTGATGCCAGCAATCTTCAACTTACATTCCTGAGTCGACTATGGTTGAGCTCTTCCATTATTTCATTAGGTGAAAAACCCACAAGGGCACCTCAAGAGAAAAAGAAAAAAGAAAAAAAAGAAGAAGAAAGAGAAAAGGAAAACCAACAAAAGGGTGGGGGGCAACCTTGGTGAAAACCCGAATGGGCGCCAAGGTAAGTTTCTGCAATGAGCAAGCACAAAGAAGAACAAGTGGTGGTTTGGTCCATTTGGATTTCTTCTCATTTTTGTCATACCTCTGACAACATTGAATTCCGGAGCTAAGATATCCAGAGATTTGAATATGACATCTGTTGGCCAAAAGCCGTGTCATTTTGTAAAAAATATTCTTTTGTAAATACATTCTTAGGAAACTCATTTTTTCCAAATTACTTGCATTCATGGCATTTTTTGTAGAATTTAAGCACAAATGGTTAGGTGTGCATTCTTGTACATATTCATTTTTACATGACATGTGAATTTTCTTGCATACCTCATTCTTTATCATTGAATTGTGGTGAATGACAATCCCCGTGGTTTATTGCAAAAGTATGCTTGGATTCAGTCATCTTTTGGAAATAGTTGAAATTCAGCCAAGCCAGCTACACAAACTTCATAATAGGGCAAAGCACATACCTGGTCAGTTTGAAAATCGGAAGAGTCTTAGGGTGAGAAATCCAACTCAATCGGCTGCCGCAGCAAAAGTTGATAAAAGCGTCGAAAGACTCATGTTTACACGATTCTCAAAGGAAAACGGATCAAATGGTGGTGGCAATTTCTTTGTTTTTCTCTTTTGCAGGAAAATTGCATGCACAAATGAAAGTAGTCACACCTCGCACTGGAATCGGTGTCGGAAAAGTCCTCCGGTGAACAAAGGCAGATCAAAAATATTGCAAGCAAATCTGATCAAAAGGTGCAACAACATCAACTATGGACCCAAAATTGCAGAAAATTCACCATACTGGGGCAAATTATTTTGACAAAATTCTCTCAATCAGGATTTCTGGAAAAATCAAATTCAATTTCTTGTTTTTTGAAAAATCACATTGAATTCTTGTTGGCGATATCTCAGCGCTCGCCGCGCTCTCTTCTATCTTCCCCTTTTGACAATCACACTTAATTTCTTGACCAATTGGACGGCAGGACCGGGTTTTATCCCGCTGACCGCTTACTTCGGCAGGACCGGGTTTTATCCCGCTGACCGCTTATTTCGGCAGGACCGGGTTTTATCCCGCTGACCGCTTACTTCGGCAGGATCGGGTTTTATCCCGCTGACCGCTTATTTCGGCAGGATCGGGTTTTATCCCGCTGACCGCTTACCTCGGCAGGACCGGGTTTTATCCCGCTGACCGCTTAGCTCGGCAGGACCGGGTTTTATCCCGCCCGCTGACCGCTTATTTCGGCAGGACCGGGTTTTATCCCGCTGACCGCTTACTTCGTTGGGACCGGGTTTTATTCCGCCAACCTCGGCAAGACTGGGTTCTATCCCGCTGACCGTCCACATCACGGCAGGCTCGGGTTTGATCCCACTGTCCGATTGTCAAGACGTTTCATTTTCATTGCCACTAGCCGTGGGTCAGTCCCACTAGTGAGCATTTCTTTTTCACAGCCACTAGCCGTGGGTCAGTCCCACTTGTGAGCATTTCATTTGCATCACTAACAAACATGGGTCATTCCCATTAACACTTCATTTCACTTCTTTCATTTGCATCACCAATGAACATGGGTCAATCCCACCAACACTTCAATTCATCCAATTTTAAATTTATGTTCGGGTCAGTCCCGTTTAAATTCTGTCTGGGTCTATCCCAATTTTAAATTTCTGTTCGGGTCTATCCCGTGGGTCTATCCCAATTTTACATTTCTGTTCGGGTCTATCCCGTGGGTCTATCCCAATCTTCAATTCCTGTTCGGGTCAGTCCCGTTTTAATTTTCATGTTCGGGTCAGTCCCGTGTTAGAATTCCTGTTCGTTGGAATCTTTTGCAGCCCAATAACACAGGTAAGTATTTGGTGTCTACTTCTTTGTCTCAAGTTTTTCCAAAACTCAGACAAAGAGGGGCAAACTGTAGACACCAAATTTTGAATAATTTGTATGTGGCATCTATTTCATGATTTTCATTTTAGATTGCTTGCATTTTAGTTCGTTATTGTGTGTTTTGCACTTTTAGTTGTTATGTTATTTTAGTTTTATTCATTTTTGCCTTGTTAGTTTGTTTCATTTGCTATTTGTCAGTTTAATTTTATTCACTTTTTAGTTTTAGTTTTTAGTTTTTAGCTTTTTTAAAAGTTTAGCGTAGAGTTTTCTTGAAAAGATGGAAAAAGAAAGGAAAAAGGAAAATTTGTTCACAAAAATATGTTATTTCTTTTTTTTTGGCATTTTAGTTATTTTTATCAAGTTATTTTGAGAAAAGAAAAAAAAAGAAAAAAAGGAAAAATGAAGAAAATTCGAAAAATGGACATTTTTGTTGTTTTTATTTGTTTAGTTTGTTTTTTTTTATTTTATTTATTTGTTCTCATTATTATTATTATTATTACATGGTTTTGTCATTTTGTTATTTTTGTTTTTATTTATATTATGTATTTACTTAATTAAAAAAAAAAAAAAAAACGCGCAGCATGAAGGCTGCGTTTTTGCCGCAGCTTGCAAGTGAACTTTGGGGAGCTCCTTAGCTGCAAATTTCAGAAGAGTGGTTGAGGATTTAGGGTTGGACGTCTGATATAAATAGGTAGAGAGGTTAGCAGCCGCAAAGGGGGAGAGAGTTTTGGAAAGAGAAGGGCTACGGGAGAAGGTTTTGAGAGGAAAGAGTTACGGGAAAAAGAGAGAAGAAAGAAACGGCAAAAGAGTTTGACGGCTAAGGTTGGTAAGAAAACTAGAAACCAGGAGAGATAGAGAGGTTTTGGGGGCGGTTGGAACTGAGGAAAAATCTGAGGGAAAGTTTTTGGATGGCGGCTGAGAGCTTGAGAGCTTCGTGAGAGGAATGGAGGGCTGAAGCAGAGAAGAAGCTAAAAAGAAACGAAACAAAAGGGATTCGGCTGTGAGAGAAGTAAGAGGCCAGAACCTCAAGCCCGCGCTTTCTTCGCCAAAGTCTGCAAAGATTCATCTTTTCGATCTCTGGTAGGGCCTCTTCAACCTCTTGCAGACGCCGACTGCAGATTCAAGCCCAGGCAGAAGCTTCAACTCCAAAGCAGTGAATAGGTAGCTTTCAATCCTTCTTGTCTTTGCCATTTCGTATGAAATCTGGGCTCTTGCTTAGTTATGGGTCTTGCATCTAGTCCGTGCCGTTTGTGTTCCTTTTAGCCAGAACTGAACGTCATTTTCGTTATTCCTGGCTGGTCTCTTGTTGTTTCCATTCCTTTCTCTCGCTCATCTTGTTCGAAAGCTTACTTGTTTTGCCCGTGAGTTGAAGAGCCAAGCTGATGCTTGGCGATTTTTGTTGGGATGGGGACGGACACAATATATTGGCATGTGAGCAAAGGATTTGACATCCATGAAGAGTTTTTGAATAAACTTTAGCAGGTCGTAAGTTCATCCGTGTGTTTTCTTTTGCTGTTTTTCCTTGCCTGTAACAACCCAGTCCACTAAGAGGCTTTCATTACCTACTTGATGAGATAAATTGGATAGAAGGTGTTGGGTTTGCATGTTTGGGGGAGCCGAAATGCTTGAATCATATGCGGAGGCTTAATGAAAAAGTGAATTCCTGGTCACTAAGCCACTGTCACACAAATGTTTGTCCAGATTTTTTTTTTGGGTACCAATTTCTGCTATGTTCCCTTGTTTGTTTGGATGACAGAGTCGAGAGTGTTTGTTGTTTAGTTTAAAAACTATGATCCTGGTTGAAGATTGTTGAGCAAGCTGTGTTCAGATTTTCGTTTCGGTCACCAAGACCTTAAGAGCAAAGAGTTGCGGAAGCAACCTTGGCTGGAATTTACAGAATGCATGAGTTTCGTTGTGACCTTTTGCACCAGTTTCTTCTCTATGTTTCTTGTTGTTTGGATGTCAAAGTCATATCTTGTTTGTTTAGTTCAAAGTTTGGATCAAGGTCGTGCATTTGGACCAGAAATATGTGTTTGTCGACCAAAAATGCAGCAGTTTTGCTTGGTTAGAGTTGCCATTTGAAAATAAATCTTGCTGCAGCTTTCTTTCCTTCCTTTGTTGTTGATCAAAAACAGTTTTTGCCATCTTAATCTTGCAAACAAAACTTCTTGTTTTGATTTGGGTCAATAATTTCTGGTTTAATGAACTTGTTTGTATGATGAAATGGATGCAATTGTTGCTGGAATTTGCCGCAAGTTTGAGAAAAGGCAGCCGCTGGTTCATAGTGCAGAATTTTGCTGTTTCAGAAATTTTCTTTGAGTTTGCATGAAATGTTCATCAGAATTTGTGTAGTTTGCTGCTATGTTTTCGATGGTGGGCTTTATTGCTTAGTTTGAAGCTGTGTATCTGGATTTGCTATGTGCTTGAGTGTGGTTTCGGTTGATGAAGCACAACAGAAATATTGCAGAAACAAGCTTCCTATGTGGATTGCATATAAAACTACTGCTGCATTTTTCCTGTTTCTTTGTGCTATCAAACCTGCAACGAAATTGTGTGTTTGGTTGATGTTTGATAGGTAGAAATCTGAGCATTTGATGAGCCTGTTTGCATTGTAAAATGGGTAAAAGCCGTGGCTAGAAACTTTGCAGCAAACTTGAAAGTAAAAGAAAGCATGTTGCATTTTAGTTGCAGAAGTCTAAGCCATACGTAGCTGCATATTTTGCATGAAAATAATTTCCAAAAATTGCACCTTGACCCCTTGGCTTCTAACTAATGCTACTATGACCCAACCAATTGAATAAGTTCATCAATTTGGTCCTTGGTAATTTTAATTCTACATTTGCACTGCTTGTTTGTTTTAATTAATTACTATGCTTTGTTTCAATGGCACTTAATTCATGACTTTAGGGGCTTTATGACCAAGTGAGCTTGTGTTTGCCTATTTTCTCTAATTTTTCCAAATAAATTGGTACCTTGACCATTTCTTTTATTTTGGAGGATAAATAAGTGATTTCACTTCATTGGGCCCCAATTTCAAGGGAGGTACACTCCATTCCTCATTTGCACTTCATTTGACCCTATGTGCTCCTATGTGTTGTGTGAATATGCCTGCCTACTCCGCTTTCCTTACCTCCTTGCATGCATTTACTTGCTTTTACTTTTATTTAAGTTTTATGGGGTATGTGTACACCTCTTGGCTTGTAATAGATAGGGCTCGGAGAGCATCTGGTCCATTTCCCTTTCCCCTTTATGCTTTTATGGGGTATGTGTACACCTCTTGGCTTGTAATAGATAGGGCTTGGCGAGCAATTTGGTCCATTTACCCCTTCCCCTTTTGTTTTAGTTAGTGAATGTAATAGGTTCATTAGCTTGGTTGCATGCCTACGTGTTAAGTGTTACTCGCTTTATTAGGCTCTTGCATCTAGTCGAGCATGCTAATTGTTATGTGCTATGTGTCTATAGGTGTTTGGCATGTCTAATCGCTTTCCATAGCTATGAATGAATGTGATGGATGAATGTACGTCACCACACTAGTCCAATGCTAGTTGTGGCTCATTATTTCATTAGGAATTCATAGAAAGGGCTAGTCCAACGCTAGACCCAATAGGATTTTTCCTTTGTTTTCCATTAATGCATTATTTGCCTGTTCACTACATATCATGCATCTTCCCTTAGTTTTATCATCTGGCATGCTCCTCGCACCCCTTTTCCCCTCATTTTAGGATTTTTGCATCTCATACTAGTTATAGGGTTCATTTGCCTGGAGAGTCCCCTTTCGATAAGGGAAACGAGCGAGTGTGGCTACTCGATAGCCTTAGCACGCTAGTTTTGCCTTCTAATCAAAGGGAAGATTAAGTCACAAAGTTAGGACTCCCCGTTCCCGTCTTGATGCATTCCTATAGGATTCATACATTCTATTCATTCACTATCACATACACTTACTTTATATTCTAACCCTTTTTCCACATTCTCACTTCACACTACTTTTGGACGTTTTCACTTAACTACTCACACTTTACACTTTTATTTGCACACGTGCACCTTTATATCCCTTCACTTGCACACGAACACTTTTTATCTTCATTTGCACACCTCCACTTACATCCTATTATTTTTATCATTTTTCTCATTTCACACAAACTCACATTTTCACATGGCATGCATTCCACTCATTTGTACGTCATTTAGATTTATGTGTGACCTCTCCAAAGGATCATTACTGGGCTTCACAATTAATGTGATTGGCACCACTCAACCTTTGAAGAGAAATTTCCCCCATGTCCCGTAGGTCTAGGTTTTTGCATTCACGTAGTCATATCCAACATGCGATACATACCTTGGGTAGAAAAATTAGGAGAAAATGGTTTAAGTCACGCAACTAGCCTTGGCTAGGTCGAAGGGGTGCCTTGGATTTTTATCCTTGCCTTCCCCTTCGTCAAATGTGACCCCCGATCCCTCTTTTGGTTACGTAGACCCAAAAGTTCTCTAAAAGGGTTTATTTACTTTTTTCATTCAAAAACAAAAATCATTTTTGGGTGACTTGGTACACCCTAACTCTATACCAAGTGGCGACTCCATTTTTCAAAAAAACCCTTTTTGGACTTTATATGGCCAAACCGTCGCTTTATCAAGTCCCATGGCCTTTATTTTCATTTTGCACACGTTCACACCACACTACACAACACATCACACATTTCCACATTCAAAAGTGGGGCGCGACACCCCCTAAGGCGAACCAGAGGGTTCAGCGGACCGCCTGCCCAGCTCTCGCCGGGACTCAGTCGAGCACTTCAGGCAACCATCGGAAAACAATAAGAATAACATAAAACGGTCCAACTTAAATCAAACTTATATACAAAGCCATCCCAAAAGCAATACAACTTATGTACAAAGGTTCTCCATACTCCATACAACCAGCCCACCAAACATTGGGGCGAGAACCATAACAAAAGAATCAAAAGTACTAGATCGGCTAGTCTATACGTAGCTTCCGTTCTTGCACGTCTTCCCCTGCTAAGGAAAACAAAAAAACTAAAGGAATGAGCTAGAAAGCTCAGTGAGGTTCCGTACACATAGGCAACAAGAGAATCAATGCATTCAATACTTATAAACAACAATTCGAGATACAAGTACCAATAAAGCGATAAACACATTCATTAAAAGGATACGGGCTCACAAGGAGCCATTCGTTCATTCGTTCATTCATTCATTCTCCTTTCATCCCCTACCTTCAATCATTTGAAAATGCATTTTATATAAATAAAACCCCCTCATTCATTCATTCATTCATTCGTTCATTCACCCCGTCCCTGGCTTTTGGCCAGGCTCCACCAACCTACAAGGTAATACTCGAGTATACCGAAACGTTCACCCAAGTCCCTAATCGCCCGACCGAGTCCGCTTCTGGCTCGAGACGACCGGTAACAAGGGGCAATGGCCAGTTCAGCCCAAAAGGCTTACATTCATGCACAATTAACATTTCAATCGCTCAATCATTAAAACTTCACAATCATTTAGGCTAAGTGCGATAAAGTACACACTCGCCTCGAAAACTCATTTAGCAAGCATTGAAAGCATTTAACATGTTATCAATCATTCAAACAAGCCATATCATCATGAAACGTAGCAAACAAGGAACACTCACCTATACACGCAAAATAACGCCCACTTCTCAATCACCAATGAAACCTAGAATGACACAAAGACCACATTACAATCCATCACACAGGATTTGGATGAAATCAAGAAATACCCGACTACGCGCGAGTAAACGCATAAAAGAGGCATTTGAATCCGTGGGCAAGAATAACCCTAATGCGACCCAAACCAAAAGGGTTATCAAATTTGTAACAAAAACACTTCACTCAAAACAATTCAAATTTTCCAGGAAATAAGCTAAGGCAATATTCTTTCGGAATCGTTTGTATGACTCAATAGCATATATATTCAAGTGGTCAATAAATGACCGAAGCCAATAAAAATCATGTGAAAAGGAGGACACAATACTTTAACTTCCACACTTAAAACCTTGCTTAGAACAATGCACTTATGGACGATAAAACCCGAACTCATACCTCTATAGGTTGGAAAGGCTTAAGGAACATTTGAAGTTTGAAACGGAAGAGGTATCATGTTTTCAAAAGATAAAACGGTTACATTATTTGCCAAAGAACAATATACGAGTTCGAATAGAAACTTAGCCTTCGAGCCCTTAATCAAAGACCCGAAGACACTTCCAAGGAAATACGTTCAATTTGATATGAAATACATTTCCAAAACCCACTTGAACTTATTCAATTTACAAGAAAAGAAACGGACGGCATGTCCCTTGTGTTTACCTATTTTCCAGCCATTAATGGCTTCATTATCTTTCTTAAATCAGCCCCAACATGGCATATAGAATAATCCCATCCAAAAGCCATCCACTAGGCTTACAAGTCATATAAATACACAATAAATACAAAAAGCAAGCTAGAAACATTTTCGGATAAAAACAGTTTTGGCATCATTTTGCGGTTTTGGCACCATTGGTGCTATGATTATCGGATGAAGGTGTAAAACCCACCGTTTTGAAGCTGAGAGACAGGGCTACAACAATGTAGAAGGTCACTCAGTCCAGTTTTGAGTGTAAACAGGTCAAAAATACAAGATACGTCATCAACAACCTAAAACAGATTCACCAAAATGCATTCTAGCGGAAACATCATAACTCAGGCTCTACAAGTCCAAATCCAGAAAATCCAAAGGCATATGGTAGCTAAGACATCAAGCTACATTTCATCAGAAGACCTCAAAGGCCAAATCGTGCATTTTCATGGTCGAAAATGGAAGAATACACGAAAACAGAAATCTGGGCGCGAAACAGGTTTCGCAAACAGTCAAGGGTATTTCGGTCACTTCACATGATACAGTGGTCAGATCAGGTTGAAACTTTACAGGCAACTCGTTTATAGCCTTGGCTACAACTTTCATGTTTTGAGCAAAATCTAATTCGGTGAGGATCAGGGTGAAAAGTCACGGCCAAATTCAGTAAACAGGCAACCCTGTTCGCAGCACCCCTTCCTAGACCAGTCTCAGTATTTTCGACTTATGTCACTCTACACAACTCCGATGAACCTGAAATTTTGCAGGCACTTCAAACACATCAATACCTACAACTTTCATGTTTTGAGCCAAGGCCAATTCGGCCTCTAACTATATGCTACAGTGCCGGACAGAATTGAGGGTAATGAAACCCTAAGTTTTCCAAATTTCCTTCCAAACACAAATTTCTTGCAATTAACCATCATTCACACCAACTAGCCTCATTCTATAACATTTACATTCATCATACTTGGCCACATAGACAAAATCATATGCAAACAGAAAAATCATAATTAAATAGAAAACTTCACCATAATCAACCCAAATCAAGATATAACTCACAAAATAACATATCCAACCCTTACAATTCACAATTTAACCATTAGCAATGCAAGAGAGAACTTTCTTAATCATCTTACCTCACAACTCAAGAAGACTAGCAATTCCAAGCTCCTCTTTAAAATCACTCCACCCAAAAGCTTTAACCTTCCAAGAAGCTCACTTGTACGGAGGGAATTTAAAATCTATTGGTGAAGTTTCAAGATTGAAGGAAAATCAAAGATGAAGATTGAAGAGTTTTTCTCTCTTTGCTCTCAAAGCTCACGGCTGAACAAGAAGAGAAATGAGATATTTTGGTGCTCAAAAGTGATAAGAAGGAAGAAAAAAAAACGCTGGTCAAACCAGCTGTCCTGTCACAATCCGACCGGTTTCTGGCCGGATTCCCGGCCGGATTCCTGGCCGGATATGAGGCAGAGACGAAACACATTTTTTTTTTTAAAACTTCTCCACAATCCGGCCAACAATCCGGCCAAGAACTGGCCGGATTCGGTCCTTCAGCATTTTCACAAAATTTTCCCTCTTTTCCAAGTTTGATTGCCACGCTCAATTGTACTTCTAACACGTGCACATACATACATATCTCATACATAATTGCACATAACAACAAGGCCTTCCCGTTTTTGAAACGATTAGTGAACAATACTTCAATTAAACAAGCAACGGGAATAAACCAAAACTCTTAGAAAGTATGAAAGGTTTAGGGTTCTCACACTCTCCCCCCCTTAGGAAATTTCGTCCTCGAAATTTTTCTCACCTTCATTAGCCTCAGGCGAGTTTCGAACCGTTCGGTTGTCTAATGCATACACTTTGGCCGGTACACTTGTTCGGTTTCCTCTTTCTTTCACCGGTTGTGATTTAGTTCCATCCAGTGACTGAGTACTACCCTCACGTGGATGCCTCCTTGGACAATTGCTCACTTGATGCTCACTGCTTCCACATATCAAACATTTCCGCCCTTTCCGCCAACAAGCATCCTCGGTGTGATTTGCCTTTCCACAGTAACCGCAAATCACGTGAGAGGTCATCTTTGGACTATCTTGAGAAATCTCCTTAGATCCGATTTGGCTTCCTTTCGTAGACCTCTCATCGATCGCCCCTATTGTGACGACCCCACCTTTCCCTAAGGCGTACCAAAGGGTTCGGCAGACCGCCTGCCCAGCTCTCGCCAGGACTCACTCACTATCTCAATCGAGTCACGTACACACATCCATGAACCATAAATAACATTCCCAATTCAAGCTTATAATTTACATTAATAGAAATCGAAGTACAAAGTCTCAATACACCAAACTAGTTCAGAACGTATACAATCCAAGTACAACATGTTTCATTCGAGGAATAGCGCGAGTACAAGACCAAAAAGTCAAAAGTCAAACAAAAGGCTACGCTAGTCTTTTACAAGTCTCACGCATCACTCGTACCCCTGAAAGGAAAACAAATGGAGTGGAATGAGCTAAGAGCCCAGTGAGGTTCCAAATAGCAAATTGACCATTATTTATAAGTACGAGTTTTCGATATAGCAAAGTAACGAGCATAAAGTGTTCATAAAGTGTTCATAAAGTGTTCATAAATGTGAACAGTAGCACGTCAAGTAGCAATCTTAAAATGAGCGCATGTAGAAAATTTTTCAAAAGAAACAATAATCCAATAAACAATAATCATTCCAAAGTATAAGGATACGGATGACTCTCAGGAGTCAAATTCCCATTGCATTACCAGAAGCTTGATCCCGTAGTAGTTGACACTCCGTCAACTTTCAAGTAAGTAACCAATCCAGTAGAACACCACTTAAACGACTCTCCGTCCACCGTTCAACCCCCAGCTGGGCCCAAAATCCTCAAGAACACGGGTGGTAATACTCGAGTATACCGATTAGTCGAGGAGATATCACTCCACTCGACGATACAAGAGACCCAGGGTTCGTTACCCAATCGACCAAGCCCTTGCCGGCTCGACTAGAGTAACTCGCCACAGGGTTTCTGGAATTCCAGGAAGTGCGCGCATCATAAACAAGTATATCAAGTCAATTGCAACAATAAACAAGTATATCACGTAAGGGCAAGTGCGATAAAGTACACTCTTGCCCTTACAATTCACGTATATAACATGTAATCAGATTGGTCACGTATCAAGTTCAAGTATCAAGTTCAATTCGGTATTTGAAAGCACTCACCCAAAAGATATAGTGCTACTGGTCACTTTCAGGTTATACTCCGAGTTCGGAGTCCAAATCTGCGATAAAACTCAATTTGAGAACTTTGAAACATGACTAGAGTTCGAAACTTAGACGTTTCGTTCAATAAGAATCAAGAAATTGAAATTCACTTGGAGAATACTCGTGAGATACTCGCTCACTTTTTAAATGATAAAACTTTGTAACATTTATACTTGAAATGGTCATGCGAGTCAAAAGTACAAGGGAAAACGTACTTTGAGCAATCATTATTTCATTTCTCAAGGGTACAAGTTCGGCCAAGTCCTTACTTATATACCTCGAACAAGAAGACTCAAGTACCCTAGATGGTTCAAGTACTATTCATATCAACTCGACCCAAGTCGCAAGTGTATTTATATAGTCCTCGAGCGTAAATTTGGGCAGCATGCCCTTTGTGTTTACCTAATTTTCCAGCCATTTAGGCTTCATTATTTTTCTTCAACAACAGCCCAACAACATACATATCAGCAATTTATGTCAAGAGCCGTTCCATAGGCTCACAATATCATAACAACAAGAACCGCATCAAGTACAAGTGCAGAAATTCAATGTGGCACAAGACAGATTTGACGTATACAAGCGGAAATAACTTATCCAAGGCTACACTTATCGGATTAATACGAAACCTGTGCCATTTCGAAGCTAAGACACAAAGCTACAACATTTATGAAGGTCACTTAGTCCATTTCCTAATGTAACTTAGTAAAAATCTCAGACTACTAAACCAGAAACCAATTCATCGGCTGTTTAAACGCATTATGCTGTAGCGGACCTAACTCAGTGTACACAAGTCCGAATCAGGTTTTATTTGAGGCATTTTAAAGCTACTTCAGAACACTACAACTTTTATGTTTTGGCCCAGAGCTAAATCAGAATGGATCCTGATCAAAAATCGTGATAAACTGGACTGAACTGAAGAAACGGACTGCTGGGAAATTCTTAAAACAGCAAGGGTATTTTGGACTTTTCACGACCTCCGTTGCTCCGATTGAGCTGAAATTTTACAGGCACCTATAAAATGCCATTCTATACAACTTTCCTTCTTTGATAAAAGGCCAATTCGGCCTCTAACATATAGGTACAATTTCGGACAGAATGCTTGGGAAATTTTCCAGAAATCTGGAATTTTTAGCTCTAAGTGTAATTTCCTCAAATTTCTGGTTCTAATCACCACTAAACAACCTTATATAACCTTAATTGCAACATTTACACATCATACATCACATTGAGCAGAAAATCAGAACCCCTAGTTCATCAAATAAATTGGGGAAAACCTCTAAATCATGCTAATCATCCATGATTCCACCACTATAATCAAACTACTAACTTAATTTAACAAAATCAAAAGCAAAACTTAGAGAGATGAGTTCTCTTACCTTGGTTAGAAGTCTCTAAAAGCAGCCCCAAGCTTTCCTTTTCCAAACTTTCACCACCAAACACTAACTAACCACTCAAAGACAAGATTAATCGGTTTCTTTTGTTTGATTTCTCACTTTGTTGGTGGATTGAAGAAGAAATGGAGAAGAGTTTTGTTTTTCCTCTCTTGTTCTTACTCTCTCTCTCTCTCGGCTCTTAGCAGCAGAAAATGAAGAGAAATGAAGCTGATTTTTGTCTTATAAGGAGTAAGAAGGTTAGAGTTAATTAAGACCACAATTTGGCTAACACTTGGACAATTCTTAGCCACTAATTTTTCTCTTTCTTCCCCTTGCTTATAAGCCACAAATTTCGGTCCCCTTAGCTGTAATATAAGAAGATATTTTGGCTCAAATATCAATAAGCTTGTGGTGCAAGAAAGTGGTGGTCCAGTGGTGCGTTCAAACGGTAGTGCGCGGGACCCGCCGGTTCGCGCCGTTTTTCTTAAAAACTCACGTACTAGGGTTTTTACTTCCCATTCACTAACCTTATTTTACTGCTACTACTCACATATTATTTTTCACTTAAAAGTCACTTTTAATCTCCAAATTTAATCCTTACTCTGTATCGAAAATTCATCCGGCGAAAAATCGCGAAAACCCTAATTTTACTCCAAACTTGAAACCAAAGCGTAAAACCTTATTTTCTAGGTTTATTTACACTTATCATGGGATAATTGGATAGTAGGGCTTTAATAAATGATAATCTTCAAATAAAAAGAAATTTTTAAGAAAACGTGAGGATTTTCCAATTCCAGTAATTAAAATTAGGGTTTCAATTAAAATATGAGAGATTTAGGAAAACCGGTTAGTCACAAGTAAACTAGGGTTTTTGGCTACAATATTAGGGTTTCTAGTCTTTTAAACCAAAATAAGGTTTTAAATCAACCCAAAGAAATACACTTTAATATTTTCTTCACAAACAACCTCCTAATATTCGGGATGTTACACCTATTGTCCAGGGCGGATAGGATAACTGGCTCACCTTTTTCACTTTAGAAGGCGCCATCGTTTCACTAAACTCTTCCAATCCACTATCCGAAGCACCCCTTTTTCGCGTTTGGGAGGCCTTTATTTGTGCCTTGGCACTCTCAATTCGTTGAGCCTTCTCAAGGGCCTCCGTAAACGTATTCACTTGCGCTGCAGCTAACGCCTCCTGGATGTCCAAGTTCAATCCCTGTATGAACCGTCTTACTCTTCTTGGTTCCGTGGCCACTAATTCGGAAGCAAACTTGGATAGTTTGGTGAATTTCGTTTCATATTCAGCCACACTTAATGTCCCCTGGCGTAGTCCAATAAATTCGTCCTCCCTCCTTTCTTGGACTAAAGGTGGAAGGTACTTCTCATTAAATTCTCTGGTAAAGTTCACCCAGGTCCACACGGTTTGTTCTCTATCCCACTTTGCCCTAACTACGTTCCACCACGCTCGGGCCGGTCCTTCAAATTGGAACACCGCAAAGTTCACTTGTCTTTGCTCAGTGTAGTTCAAGGCTGTGAAACCATGGCCTCTAACCATTGTTCAGCAGTGTCCGGATCAGGCCCTCCAAGGAATTTCGAAGGATTAAACTTCTGAAACCTCTCTAGAGCCCGATCTTCTCCTATTTCAGGGTTCTGGGTTTGATTTACAGGCATTTGACCTTGTTGGTCCACCAACCTTGTCAAAATGTTTGCCATTTGTTGAATTGCCGTCGCCATTTGGTCCCCGGCCTCAACTCTAGGTTCTTGTTCTTGTTCGGCTGACGTCTCCCTTTCCGCTCTTGGTTCTGGGGTCCGTTTAGTTCCACGGCCTCGACCACGTCCCTGACTACGTCTCCCGTCCATATTTTCCTTCCCTCTCTTTTTTTTTTTACAAAAATAGTTTAATGAATAAATGTAATAAGGTGACAAGTAAACATATATGCACATAGCACTCCGTATCTCAAGAAAATGGATGATCAATTACACAAGTACGTATCAAGTCAGGAAAATATTCATGTGCACAATTACAGCAATGGACGTCATATAATAAGAATATACGGGCGAATCAAACGAGGAGGTGATGTGTCGTCCCAGTCTCAGATAAGGTAACCCCGTCCGGTCCCTCACGTCATTATTATCCAAACTAGATGTCCCTTAACCCCCTTGTACTCATTCCAGTCGAACAAAGCCTGTTCATGTTCCCAAAATACAAATCTCACATACTTAACATCGTCTCAACTCTGGAGTACTCGGGTACGAGAATCCGAAATAAGATAATTCACCTCTCGAGCTGGCCAGTCCCAAGAGTAAACCATCTACAATCGGAATTCCTCCCAGACGTACCTATCTATGGTCCTCAGATTCCACAGGAAAATTTAAGGCCTATAATGTTCACAACTCATAGCTTATGCTCGAACGAGCACTTAATCCTTCATACCTATTCACCACTCAGTCCAGGCTCACTCCGCGCAGAGACCACGCGAAGCAGGCTCTGATACCAACTGTAACGGCCCCACTTCCCCCTAAGGCGAACCAGAGGGTTCAGCGGACCGCCTGCCCAGCTCTCGCCGGGACTCAGTCGAGCACTTCAGGCAACCATCGGAAAACAATAAGAATAACATAAAACGGTCCAACTTAAATCAAACTTATATACAAAGCCATCCCAAAAGCAATACAACTTATGTACAAAGGTTCTCCATACTCCATACAACCAGCCCACCAAACATTGGGGCGAGAACCATAACAAAAGAATCAAAAGTACTAGATCGGCTAGTCTATACGTAGCTTCCGTTCTTGCACGTCTTCCCCTGCTAAGGAAAACAAAAAAACTAAAGGAATGAGCTAGAAAGCTCAGTGAGGTTCCGTACACATAGGCAACAAGAGAATCAATGCATTCAATACTTATAAACAACAATTCGAGATACAAGTACCAATAAAGCGATAAACACATTCATTAAAAGGATACGGGCTCACAAGGAGCCATTCGTTCATTCGTTCATTCATTCATTCTCCTTTCATCCCCTACCTTCAATCATTTGAAAATGCATTTTATATAAATAAAACCCCCTCATTCATTCATTCATTCATTCGTTCATTCACCCCGTCCCTGGCTTTTGGCCAGGCTCCACCAACCTACAAGGTAATACTCGAGTATACCTAAACGTTCACCCAAGTCCCTAATCGCCCGACCGAGTCCGCTTCTGGCTCGAGACGACCGGTAACAAGGGGCAATGGCCAGTTCAGCCCAAAAGGCTTACATTCATGCACAATTAACATTTCAATCGCTCAATCATTAAAACTTCACAATCATTTAGGCTAAGTGCGATAAAGTACACACTCGCCTCGAAAACTCATTTAGCAAGCATTGAAAGCATTTAACATGTTATCAATCATTCAAACAAGCCATATCATCATGAAACGTAGCAAACAAGGAACACTCACCTATACACGCAAAATAACGCCCACTTCTCAATCACCAATGAAACCTAGAATGACACAAAGACCACATTACAATCCATCACACAGGATTTGGATGAAATCAAGAAATACCCGACTACGCGCGAGTAAACGCATAAAAGAGGCATTTGAATCCGTGGGCAAGAATAACCCTAATGCGACCCAAACCAAAAGGGTTATCAAATTTGTAACAAAAACACTTCACTCAAAACAATTCAAATTTTCCAGGAAATAAGCTAAGGTAATATTCTTTCGGAATCGTTTGTATGACTCAATAGCATATATATTCAAGTGGTCAATAAATGACCGAAGCCAATAAAAATCATGTGAAAAGGAGGACACAATACTTTAACTTCCACACTTAAAACCTTGCTTAGAACAATGCACTTATGGACGATAAAACCCGAACTCATACCTCTATAGGTTGGAAAGGCTTAAGGAACATTTGAAGTTTGAAACGGAAGAGGTATCATGTTTTCAAAAGATAAAACGGTTACATTATTTGCCAAAGAACAATATACGAGTTCGAATAGAAACTTAGCCTTCGAGCCCTTAATCAAAGACCCGAAGACACTTCCAAGGAAATACGTTCAATTTGATACGAAATACATTTTCAAAACCCACTTGAACTTATTCAATTTACAAGAAAAGAAACGGACGGCATGTCCCTTGTGTTTACCTATTTTCCAGCCATTAATGGCTTCATTATCTTTCTTAAATCAGCCCCAACATGGCATATAGAATAATCCCATCCAAAAGCCATCCACTAGGCTTACAAGTCATATAAATACACAATAAATACAAAAAGCAAGCTAGAAACATTTTCGGATAAAAACAGTTTTGGCATCATTTTGCGGTTTTGGCACCATTGGTGCTATGATTATCGGATGAAGGTGTAAAACCCACCGTTTTGAAGCTGAGAGACAGGGCTACAACAATGTAGAAGGTCACTCAGTCCATTTTTGAGTGTAAACAGGTCAGAAATACAAGATACGTCATCAACAACCTAAAACAGATTCACCAAAATGCATTCTAGCGGAAACATCATAACTCAGGCTCTACAAGTCCAAATCCAGAAAATCCAAAGGCATATGGTAGCTAAGACATCAAGCTACATTTCATCAGAAGACCTCAAAGGCCAAATCGTGCATTTTCATGGTCGAAAATGGAAGAATACACGAAAACAGAAATCTGGGCGCGAAACAGGTTTCGCAAACAGTCAAGGGTATTTCGGTCACTTCACATGATACAGTGGTCAGATCAGGTTGAAACTTTACAGGCAACTCGTTTATAGCCTTGGATACAACTTTCATGTTTTGAGCAAAATCTAATTCGGTGAGGATCAGGGTGAAAAGTCACGGCCAAATTCAGTAAACAGGCAACCCTGTTCGCAGCACCCCTTCCTAGACCAGTCTCAGTATTTTCGACTTATCTCACTCTACACAACTCCGATGAACCTGAAATTTTGCAGGCACTTCAAACATATCAATACCTACAACTTTCATGTTTTGAGCCAAGGCCAATTCGGCCTCTAACTATATGCTACAGTGCCGGACAGAATTGAGGGTAATGAAACCCTAAGTTTTCCAAATTTCCTTCCAAACACAAATTTCTTGCAATTAACCATCATTCACACCAACTAGCCTCATTCTATAACATTTCCATTCATCATACTTGGCCACATAGACAAAATCATATGCAAACAGAAAAATCATAATTAAATAGAAAACTTCACCATAATCAACCCAAATCAAGATATAACTCACAAAATAACATATCCAACCCTTACAATTCACAATTTAACCATAAGCAATGCAAGAGAGAACTTTCTTAATCATCTTACCTCACAACTCAAGAAGACTAGCAATTCCAAGCTCCCCTTTAAAATCACTCCACCCAAAAGCTTTAACCTTCCAAGAAGCTCACTTGTACGGAGGGAATTTAAAATCTATTGGTGAAGTTTCAAGATTGAAGGAAAATCAAAGATGAAGATTGAAGAGTTTTTCTCTCTTTGCTCTCAAAGCTCACGGCTGAACAAGAAGAGAAATGAGATATTTTGGTGCTCAAAAGTGATAAGAAGGAAGAAAAAAAAACGCTGGTCAAACCAGCTGTCCTGTCACAATCCGGCCGGTTTCTGGCCGGATATGAGCCAGAGACGAAACACATTTTTTTTTAAAAACTTCTCCACAATCCGGCCAAGAACTGGCCGGATTTCCGGCCGGATTCGGTCCTTCAGCATTTTCGCAAAATTTTCCCTCTTTTCCAAGTTTGATTGCCACGCTCAATTGTACTTCTAACACGTGCACATACATACATATCTCATACATAATTGCACATAACAACAAGGCCTTCCCGTTTTTGAAACGATTAGTGAACAATACTTCAATTAAACAAGCAACGGGAATAAACCAAAACTCTTAGAAAGTATGAAAGGTTTAGGGTTCTCACATATAATAAATTAGGCAGAATTTCCCCAAACCCTAGTTCATGAAATAAAAAGGGGAAAACTTCTAAAACATGATAATCATCCATGATTCCACCACTAAATCAAGTTGCTAAGCTTAATTTCACAAGATTGAAAGTAAAACTTAGAGAGAGAAGCTTTCTTACCTTGACTAGAGGTCACTAAGAGTAGCCCAAGTTTTCTCCTTCCAAAGTCTCACCACAAACCACTAGCTAATCACTCAAGAACAAGTTTAATCGGTTTATTTTGTTTGATTCCTCACTTAGTTGTTGGATTGAAGATGAAATGAAATGTTTTCCCTTGTTGTTTTTCTCCTTGCTCCTCTCGGCCAACAGCAACAATATGAAGAGCAAATTTGCTAAGTGTTGGAGTTAAATGGATGGTATTAGTCTTGGGTTAAGAAGCTATGAGGTGGTGACAAGTGTCGCCACCACCACCTTTCTTTTTTTCTCTTTCTCTCTTGTTATTTTGTAGCCTCACATTCGGTCAAGCTTGCTGCCAAGAGAGAAGATATTTTGCTCAAGTTCAATAAATTTGTCTGGTAAGAAAAATGGTGGTCAAACGGTACGTTCAATCGGTAGTGCGCGGAACCCGCCGGATCGCGCCGTTTTTCTTAAAAACTCACGTACTAGGGTTTTTACTTCCCATTCACTAACCTTATATCATTGCCACTAGTCACATATTATTTCTCACTTAAAAGTCACTTTTAATCCCCAGATTAATTCTTACTCTGTACCGAAAATTCATCCGGCGAAAAATCGCGAAAACCCTAATTTCGCTTCAAACTTGAAACCGAAGCGTAAAACCCTATTTTCTAGGTTTATCTACACTTAATGTGAAATATTTGGGTAGTGGCCTTTGATAAATACTAATTTTCAAATAAAAGGGTATTTTTGAGGAAAAATACAAGGAATTTACGAGTCCTCACACCTTTCATTTCTATCCAACCTCAACCCAAACTCACAAAATCCAATACCCTAGACATTTGGACAGCATTTCCCCTAAAATTTCAGCTTTTCCATCCTACAAACCAACAATTAAAATGCATCCAACACAACCACAAGCACCCAAACAATTCATAGGTCATTCAATACACGTCATTAGGGTCACAATACCCCTTAATCATAGCCAATTAAAGGCTCAACAACCAACCATAGAAAACCCCCAATTAGAAACCCTAAATCTGAAATTTTCCTCACAAGCGGAAATTTTCCGCAAATAACCGCAATTAACGCACAAGAGAGCTATTTAACACCATTTAGAACCATCAATTCAAGCCCAACCATATCCATCATAGGAAAACAGAAAAATTCTCACAAAAATCAGAAAATTAGCTAACTTCACTCTAATCCATAAAATCTTCCATAAAATCCACTAGTTAGCTACCATAAGGCACCAATTGGCCATTATTAGGAACAAAGAGTGAGTTCCAAGCAAAATACCTTAACTCTTCAAAAAAGGTAGTAGCTTAGGGGTTTCTTCTCCAAATCAACTCCACCAAGACCTTCAAACTCCCTTAGCAAGGCTTTTTTTGTGGACTAAATCAAAATTTAATCGGTTGGTTTTCAAGATTTGTGCAAGAATAGAAGATGAAAGGTTGAAGCTTTCTTTTCTTTTCTTCCTAGAGAGTTTCGGCCAAGGAGAGCATGAAGTGAGGATGATTTGGGTCAAAATTGGTCTTTTAGTAAAGTTAAAGAAAGTTAGGCAAGTCAACTCTAATAAGAAATGGACACTTGGCACTTTGTTGTTGCTTGAAGTTATTTTCTTGTCTCCCCATGGTTAATCCATCTAGGTAACCTATAATTACCTCCTAACACCTAGGAATTAAATCCCTTTTATGCAAAATTGAACCTAATTGGCCGAATTTCTCTCACTTAATGTACCTGCGGGTCCCACGTCCAATATACACTCCTAATTACTCATGAACTAACTTATAATAGAAAAATGATTTAAAAACTTTATTTACTGATAAAATATTGTTAAAAGTAATATAATAAAGAAAATAAAAGAAAACGGGTGCACAGGAATAAAATAATGCCTAAAATTTTTTTTTCTGGGTTCTCACAATTAACATGTTTTAGACCTCTTTTTGAGTTAGATTTAACACTTGATATGTTGTTTAAGTGAAAATCATGAGAGGATGAAGGTTAGATAAATATAGGAACTTGTGGACTACTTTCTTTTCCTTGGCTGACCAGTGTTGGAAGGAGGGGTTTCCCTTGATTTTTGTGGTTTATTTGCACCTTAATCATACCTAAGAAACTTGGCTAGTCATTGGTTAAGCTCATGTGTGAGTTGGAATGAAATTTAAGCAAGTAAAGTGGTTGGTTGCACCACTAATGGACTGTTTTGGTTTTTCTTGATGACTAGACTGCTATGGTCATTCTTAATCATGTCGATGTGAGGACCCGAATTTTTCTCACTTATAATTGTATTTTCATGGCTTATTTAAATATTTATTCACCCGTTTTCTCCGAATAATTTATTTCTACCATTTTAAATCCATTTATATGGAATAATGTCTCAATTATATTTTTAAAACATCTTGTTAGTAAATTTAATTTTCTAGGGCTCATTTAGTGAACAAATAGCGAGTACACATTTTTCGAGGCAATAATCGATCCGAGAGTACAATAATCTTGGAGAATTGAAGACTCATGCTTTATTTCTAAAATGGTTATTTTATAATTAATTACAATAGTAGTAGTTAATTATATAATCGTTATATGAATTTCCCGTAAATTTCGCCTTATTGTGCGCGAATTGGAATTTCGCGTATATCAAGTTGGAATGGTTAAACGGAGACTTAAGAAACTTATACTAGACTACTAAGAGTGAATAATTATAGTATTAAAGAAATTATAATTGAGGTTTAGTGCACAATTGAAACAAACCCGAGAGAAAACGGAGGTATGAAACCAGCGCGTGACACTTTTGAGAGTTGACTCTTGGCTCAACTTAAGGTAGCTTTTCTTCATTCTTTCTCCCCAAGTTTCACTACACAACCACTCCCTCACCACCTCTCATTCTCGGCCAGCCAAGGGTAAAAGGGGAGAGAAAAACTACATTCTTTGGCCCCAAGTTTGCTAGCTATTCATCACTCAAGCTTCCCTTACAAGCTAAACACAAAGACACAAAACACTCTCTTCCTCTCACTCCATAAGCACGGTTGACAAGCAAAGAAAAGAAAGGAAAGAATGCTCTCCATCATCTTACATCATTCTTGCTCCAAATCACCTCTAACTTTGCAACTAACCACAAAACCACTTGGAGATTCACTTGAGCTTGGAAGGAAGCTTCATCTTGGGAGTTTTCTTGGGGTTTTTAGTGGTAAAATTTCTGGTTTATCTCAATAAATTAGGAGGTAACCATCCAATCTTCTAGTCTTGGTATAAGGATAAGGATACGGATGGCTCTCAGGAGCCAAATTCCCATTGCATCACCAGAGCTTGATCAAGTAATAGTTGACACTCCGTCAACCTTCAAGTAAGTAACCAATCCAGTAGAGCACCACTTACACTACTCTCCGTCCACCATTCACACCCCTTACTGGGCCCAAAATCCTCAATAATCACTGGTGGTAATACTCGAGTATACCGATTAGTCAAGGAGATAACACTCCACTCGACATCACTAACTATCCATGGTTCGTTACCTAATCGACCAAGCCCTTGCCGGCTCGACTCGATTAACTAGCCAGTGGGGTTTGGGACCCCGAGAAGTCGATGAGATAACATCTCCAATCGACGGAATTAAAATAAAAGTATGGAGACGGGAATGAGAGGCACCTCCCACTCGGATTGAGTGTGGTACATACTGCCGCTCTACACTTACAAATCAAGTACAAATATATCAAGTTAATTGCAACAATAAACAAGTATATATCATGTTAGGGCAAGTGCGATAAAGTACACTCTTGCCCGATCAACAAATCTCATATCATTTCTTTACATTGATCAAGTATTATGAACAAGTGTCCAGTTCAACCAGGTATTTGGAAGCACTTACCAAAAGATGCGGTGCCTTTACGAGTTACGTTCGGGTATTACTCCGTGTGTGGAATCCAAATCTGCAATAAAACATTGTTTAAGAACTTTGAAAATCGACTAAGGGTCAAAACTTAAACGTGTCGTTTAATAAGAACCAAGTAATTGAAATTCATTTGGAGAATATTCGTAAAACACTCGTTCGCTTTTCAAACTGTGAAACTTTGTAACAATTATGTTTGAAAATACCATTTGAGTCGAAAGTACGAGAAAAACGTCTTCGGAGTAGTTGTTATTTCATTTCCCAAGGGTACAAGTTTGGCTAAGTTCTAACTTATATACCTCGATAACAGAAGACATATCTATCCTAGATGGTTCAAGTGGTATTTGCTGTCAAGCCTTACTCAAGTCGCAAGTATATCTACCTCGTCTTCGAGCGTAAATTTGGGCAGCACGCCCTTTGTATTTACCTATTTTTCAGCCATTTATGGCTTCATTCTTTTTCTCAATCAATCCCAAAGTCACACAAAAAGTCATCTCATTTCAATAGCCATTCCATAGGCTCAAAGTCATACAAGTACAAAATCAAGCTAGGGACATGTGCGGAAATGAAGTTTGAGTCAAGAAACAAAAGACAGATTTGATGTTGTTTTACGTAATGGACATAACCAAGGCTACGCTTATCGGATTGAGGTCCAATTTGTACCGTTTCGAAGCTAAGACAGAGGGCTACAATTTTTATGGAGACTACTTAGTCCAGTTCATAGTGTATTTAGGTGAAAAGTCCGGATTACAGAACCAAAATCTCACATTCTGGCTAGTTAACCGTACTATACGTAAACGATAATAACTCAGGCTACCGAAGTCCGATTGAGGTGTTTTTGATTGCATTGGAAAGCTAAAACATAGTGATAAAAGTTTCATGTTTTGTCCAAATACTAGTTTGGTACGGATCAAGATAAAAAATGCAGCCAACATGAGGAAATGTTAAAACTGTCTGCTGGACGCTACCTAGGGCAGTCTCAGGGGTATTTTTGTCTTTTAACAAGCTACAGTGCTTAGATTGGTCTGAAATTTTGTAGGAAACTATAAAACATCATTCTATACAACTTTCATGTTTTGCACTAAGCCTAATTCGGCCTATATCATGGTGAACTAAAACTGGACAGAACAGAGCAACTTGGTTTCCAATTTTCGGAATTTGTACCTTTACTCTAGAAATTCATATCTAACAAGTGCTCTATCATCAAACCCACCAATTACTAGCTCAATAACATCAATTAAGAGGTAGATAACCATAATCAATGCTGAAAATATAAACCCTAACTAAACATCCCAATATCTCATTTAACCCATGAAATTTTCCCCAAAAATCCATCAAAACTACAACTTTAAGCTTCTAGTTTACACATATAAGAAGTAGAGGGAAGTTTCTTACCAAATTCACCTTAATCCCTATGTCAAGAAGTTGCCAAGACCTTCCTCTTCCCAAATCACTCCACCAAAACCCTAAGTTGTGATACCCCGACTTTTAGGATATTACAGTTTCTATATTTTATTTTTTTGTTTTAAGACATTGTTTTGTTTTAAAGATTAGAAACCCTAAATTCTAATCAAAAGAAAAAAAACCCTAGTTTACTTGTGATCAACCGGTTTTCTTAAATCTCTTATATGTTAATTGAAACCCTCATTGTAACCAATGAAATTGTAAAATTTCCTCACATTTTTCCTAAAATTACTTTTATTTGGCATTTATTCCTTTCTAATAGCTTTACTACTCATTCACACCCTCAGTAATTGCAATCAATGTGACTCCCCCGCTTCTCCCAATGGCGAACCCTAGGGTATCGGCGGGACGCCTGCCTAGCTCACGCCAGGACTCGAAATTTCAAAACAATAAAAGCTAGACAAACCAAAAGAGTACGACTTACGATATATACAACCCCCAAAAGGTCTATTTACATCCTCAAAAGTATCTAGTCAAACCACTATAATACATTATGATAACAACTAGCAGGAAGTAGACCCTAAGGAGGGTCCTCATACAAACCACCAAAACAAAAACAAACATCATAATTGTCCAACTATTACAAGCAAACCTAACTATACTAGTGAATGTGCCAAGGAGTTACCCGCGTCGCCCCCTGCTAAGGAAAACAAAGGAAACGGGATAAGCTATATGTTTAGTAAGTAAACGGGGTAAAATCGTAAATTACACATTCGAATAAACATATAAATTCAAATATTTCACATCAATACAGAAATGTAACATCACAATGGTAGGATATGGGTTGGCTCTAAAGCCAAGTCGTTTGCCATGCGTGACCTCCTGCCGACACTCCGTCGACCACAAATAAGGTCCGTAGAACTCCACTTGTACACCCACTTAACACCTTATCACCCTCACTGGCCAGTCACCTCACAAACTTGCTCGAACGAACGAAATTGAGCTTGGTTCACAAGCTCGGTTCACAAACTTGGTTCACAACTTGAACCTACAAACTTGGTTCACATTCTCGGTGAACCGGATTTACAAACTTGGTGACCTCAAACTAAGTTGGACTGGTTTCGACCAAGCGCCAACTGGCTCGAATAGTCCATCTAGGTCGGACGATCGACCCCAACTCACAAACGTCACCCCGAGCTACAAGCTCAAGGGTTTCAAACCCAAAACTAACAAACGTCACCCCGAGCTACAAGCTCAAGGGGTTCAAACCCATAATAATTTATTTAGACATGTCATGTATAAATATGCATGTAAATTAGGGTTTAGGTCGAGTGCGATAAAGTACACCCTCGCCTAGGTACCCTTTCATTCACCTCAAAACACATAAGCAAGTTATATATACAAAACGGTCCGAATACTTACTCAAAGAACCAAGATAGCAAAAGTACGAAAATAGCGTCACAAAGGATAGCTAGTAGTAGGCCCCACCGGCTCCGCCTAGCTCACCACCGTCTGAAATAGAAGATTGCATCACGTTATATCACAAACGGCTGCTAACATGCCTAAAACAAACAAAACGGCAAAATTGGCACGTGCAAGTGTGGAAATGGCAAACGAAAACGTAAACGGCCGGCAATGGAAACGGCAGATTTGGCACCTAGAACCGTTTTGATCGAATACTAGGCTACGATTATCAGATCGAAGTACATGAGGTACCGTTACGAAGCTAAAAAGAAGGGATACAACTTTCATAAAGGTACTTCAAGCCATATCTCAATGGAACTAGGACAAAAATGTGCAAAACAGTTCCAGCCATTTCATTTCCGGTTACCAAACAGGCCCTGTTTGAAAGAGTATAACTCACGACTCAGAAATCAGAATCAAGAAATTGCAGAGGCATTAGAAAGCTTATTTATAAGGCTATAACTTTTTTGTTTTGACCAAAAGCTGAATCAGTATGGAGCATAGGGAAAAAGGGGTTCAAAGTTCCTGTCAGAACTGTCCAAATTCGAAGGCAGTTCTGACAACTGATCTTGTTTTGGTCATAACTGGAGTTACGGGACTCAGATTTCAATGTAATTTATATTGTTTTGAAGATAAGACTAAGATCTATATTTCTTATGAAGGGATCAACACCCAGTTCGCACGTTATCAAGAGGGACAGAACATGGTCAGAAGCAAAATTAAAAAACGTAACACAATCCAGTGTACAAAACAGGTGCAAGTGTTTTGGCTATAACTCGGGCTACACTGATCCGTTTGATCTGAAAATTTGTAGGCACCTTAAGGACTTAAGAAGCTACAACTTTCATGTTTTGAGAAACTTCTGAATCAGCACGCAGCATAGAGAAAAACAGGACTTAATTTCGGATTTATGGATTGTCCTGTTCCAGTTTTGCCGGTTTCGAACGTCACAAACGCATGGTCCGTTGCTACGATTCTTATACAAGTTTTCCAAGCAAAATCATACTAAATAAACACACATAAATCACCTCCTATTTACTCTACAAGAAAACCGAAATTCCTTTCCCAATACTAACCATAATCTAGGTGCTAATCCTACTAATTTTTCTGGTTTCTCCACCTAATCAATTAAACCCTAAGCACTTAAGCCTTAACCCAACCATTCCTTTGACTTAGGGTTTCATGACCAATCTGGAATTTGCTACTTACCAACCATACAAATGAAATCAAGGCATCAAAGATGCCATTAACAAGCCAAAATCCAACCAAACCAAATCAACTTAATGAACCAAGGAGCAAAAACCCTAACCTTTCATAGCCTTAACCGAAATTTGGCAGCAAGAAATCACTACAATAAACCATTAAACTACACAATAATCACCACATAACCTGTACAAATTCATAATTACAACAAAACCATCACTTCACATGGTTTCAAGACTTAATCACAAGAGTTATCTTTCAAATCAAATGATTTACCTTCAATCCAACCTTGTTGATGATTAACCCACAACAATCAAGTAGCAAAGATGTTGTCTTCAACTCCATGACCAAGATGGAAGCTAGAAGAAATTGAACTTGGAAGAACTTTCCCTTTCTCTCTTGCTCTCTCTCTCTCGGCCTCTCACTCTCTCTTTCTCTTTAGTTTATTTTTGTTTTGTTTCTAATGATTATCTTGCATAAGAAGATGATACATATAAGTCAAAGCCATGGAGGATATTTTCCATCCTAACCAATCACATAAAAGTCCCTCAATTGCCCTTTTAACCCCTTGCACTCCAACTTTACATTAAATCAACTCTAGCACTTAAACATTTATTTTCTCTTTCTTACTCCTTTTCCCCTCAAACATTTATAATCTTTCAATTAACTCCATAGGTTACTAACTTAATCTAATCCAAAACACTTGACCACACTTAATTACTTTACTAATCACCCTCCTACATTAATCACCTATACTTAAACATACTTTATCCCACATAAAAGTAATTAAACAATAACCAACTTAAAACTTCTAATCAATCTTAACACTAGAGGTTTTACTCATTTAGGGTTTCTAACCTTCTTAAACTTATTTAACCTATATAAAATGGATCAAATCCTATACTTACCCACACTAAAACACACACTAGCATAACTAACTTTAACCATCACTCGAACTTATGATTAATACAAAAACTAGGGTTTCAATCCTAACCCCAACTGAGGGTTTTCGAATTAGCCCAAAAACTTAATGTTACCGCACAAATAATGAATATAACCTAATATAAAACTTAAGAACTGACCGGGGTCTCACAATCAACCATAGAATCAAGGGTTTTCCCTGTAGGTTCTTAGTTCGGGTAAATCAGGGCTTTTTGCGTATTTTGACCGTGTGATCACTTGGTGAGATGTGTGCACTAAATTAGGTGATTAAGGGTGAGTTTAGATGATATTAAGTGTGTGAATAGAAGTGATAATAATAAGTTAGTGAATTATAAGTTAAAATCCTAGTATACGCAAATTAAGAAAAAACGGGTTGAACCGACGGGTGCCGTTTGTTACCAAGTGAGTGCACCACTTAAACACTACTTTATTACCTTAATTTCCTTACTATTAAGTGATTAATATCAGCCCCAAAATATCTGCAAGGCAGCCGAAAAATTGGATCAAAAATAAGAGAGAAAAGAACAAAATTTGACTACCAATCAAAGTGTGACACTTGTCACCTTTGACCCAAATTCATTTCTATCATTTTAACCTTCTTGAAGCTTCATTGAGCCTTCATTTTTAGCCTAGCAGCCGTGAGAGAGAGAGAGGGAAAAACAAGAGAAAGTAACTTCAATTCATCTTGGGTTTGAACCATTTGAGTGAGAAAAACAAGATTCTAAACCGATTAAATCTTTCTTTGAGTGCTTTGGTAGTTGGGTGTTGGTACAAATTTGGAAGGGAAGCCAGGGTTACTCTTGAAGGCAGCTTTAGTAAGGTAATAATGATGGTTTACCATTTTCTTACTTTTAATCTTGCTTAAGTTGGTATAGCACCTTAATATTTGGTTAATGATAGTTATTTCAATGGTTTGGATGGATATGGTGCATGTTCTTGAGTTAGGGTTGAGGTTTTCAACTGTATTTCTTGTTGGTTAGCTAGTATATGATGGTTATAACTTTGTATAAGAGATTGTGGTAGTAATTCAAGCAAGAAATGAAGAGATTTCCCTTTGAAACCCCAAATTCCAGATTTCAGTTTTTCACCTCCCCTGTTCTAACCGATTTTGTTTGACTAGGTTATAGGCCGAATTAGGCTTAGAATAAAACATGAAAGTTGTATAGAATGATGTTTTATAGGTTCCTGTAAATTTTCATCTCAATCCGAGCACTGTAACATGTGAAAAGACAAAACTACCCCTGACTGCCATAGGAAGAACTTAAGGGACAGTTTTGACATGTCACCAATCTGACCGCGTCTATTCACCCTAATGCGTACTAAATTAGTGTTTGGCCAAAACAAAAAAGTTGTAGTGCTATGTCTTAGCTTTCCAACGCCCTGGAATCGCCTCAATCGAACTTCGGTACCCTGAGTTATTGTCGTTTACGTATAGTGCGGTTAGCTAGCCCGAATGTGAGATTATGGTTCTGTAATTTGAAATTTTGACCTTGCTACACTAAGAACTGGACTGAGTGGTCTTCATCAAAGTTGTAACCCTTTATCTTAGCTTCTAAACGACATAAATTCCATCCCAATCTGATAAGCGTAGCCTCGGTTGTGACGTCCCGAAAAAAAATGAGTTTGAGAACCCGGAAATTTTCTAATTTTCTAGGGTTTATTTTTTAAACGCCCGCCTTTTCTACATTTTCTTTATTAGAAAAATTCTCCAGATAAAGTTTATGAGCAAAAATAGTTTTAAAATGATTTTTCTAGTATCGGTTAGTTTTTGAGTAATTAACAACGTATTTTGAACGTGGGACCCGCAAGTGCGGTAAATGCATTATATTTTTGACAACTTATTGGAATTTTGTATTAAGTGATATTATTTTACAAAGTGTTAAGATATTTGTATTGGAGAGACAAAAAGATAAGTTTTAAATCAAAAGGTGACAAGTGTCACCATCCTATTCACTATTGGACTTTTGACCATCTTACCTTAACTTTACTAAAACCAAAATTTGACCAAAAATCAAGCCATTTCTTCCTTCTCATGGCTGAAACTTGGAGAGCAAGAGAGAGAGAAAAACCTTCATCTTTCACTCCAATTTCTTACTTCAATCTTGAGTTTTAACCGATGGAATTGCAAATCACTCCATAAAAGTTGGTTACTAAGGAGATTCCAAGGTCCTGGTGGAGTTATTTTGGAGAAGGAACTACTAAGCTACTATCTTTTGTGAGGTATCAAGGTATGGTGTGTAAAGATTCATTGTTTGTTTCCAATAATGGTGAATTAGTGACTTGTGATGGCTAAAGAGATGGTTTGATGGATTATATTTTGAGTTGTGGTTGGATGGATGAACTTTTATTATTTTTGGGGATTTTCTGTTTTAATATGAGTATGATTATGTGGTTATGTATGATGATTGGAAATGATGTTTAATGATTCTAGAAGGTGGAAAAAGTGGAAGATTGCAAGTAAGTTCTGTTTTGGAAGAAATCTGGAAAATTAGGGTTCTTGGTTCTTCATTCTGTCCGAAATTTTTGGTCCTAGATAGAGGCCGAATTGGCCTTTTCTTAAAACATGAAAGTTGTATGGAATGATATTTTAAAGGTGCCTAACAAATTTCAGGTCAATCGGAGTAGTGTAGCTTGAGATAAGTCGAAATTACTATTGCTGTTCTGTTTTACCCGAAATTGAGAACAGCGCCTGTAATTGGTTATTTTGGCTGGAATTGCTTCCGAATTGGTTGTTTAGGCCTTCTGATGAAATTTATCCCTGTTTCTTAGCTTTCATTTGGTTTTGGAATTTCTGGATTTGGACTTCGGTAGCTTGATTTATGATGTTTGTACCAGAATGCGATTTGTGAACCTGTTTTTCCGATTCTGGTGTAGTTTCTTGCATTTTTGACCTGGTTACACTCGAAACTGGGTTGAGTGACCTTCTGCAATATTGTATCCCTATCTCTTAGCTTCGAAACGGTGTATCTTACACCTTCATCCGATAATTGTAGCACCTTTGGTGCCATTACCGTAAAATGACGTCAAAACTGTTTTTCTGGTTTTGAGTTTAACTTTCATTTCTGGACTTTTCCCTAGCTTGACTTGTCTTTGTACTACTTGGAGCTTGCTGAATGGCTATTGAATGAACTTGTTGTTGTGTGTGTACCTTTGGGTTGGAATGAGGAAATAATGTAGCCGTGATGGCTGGAAAAGTAAGCAAATTTAGGGGAAGTGCTGTCCGAACTTTTAAAGGACTTGTTTGCATTGAGTTTGTGATCTAGGACTTGGATTTGAGCAAGGCAATGATACATGATGGATGATTTCTGAGCCATGGAGGTGAGTGACCCTAAACTATTTCCAAAGTACTTGTGAAACGTTTCTTGCATTATTTACTTTTGAACTGTTTCCAAGTTACTTATGAACTGTTTCCAAAGTTACTTTTGAACTGTTTTCTTGCATATCATGCGTGCTTATATGAGAGTGTTCCTTATTTGCTATATTTTCTTGACTTCATGACTTGTATTATTGATTGATAACGTGTCAAGTGCTTTGAATGATTTCCTAAACGAGCTTTCTAGGCGAGTGTGTACTTTATCGCACTCGACCTAAATAACTGTGCAATTTTCAAGGACTTAATTATTGAAATGCTAGTTGCGCATGATGTAAGCCTTTTGGGCTGAACTGGCCATTGCCCCTTGTTACCGGTCGTCTTGAGCCAGAAACGGACTCGGTCGGGCGATTAGGGACCTGGGTGAACGTTTGGTATACTCGAGTATTACCTTTGTAGGTTGGTGGAGGTTGGTGGAAAATGATGCAATTTCAAATGAGAAAAAAAAAGGAAATGACAGGAGAACGAACGTATCTTTTTCATGAATGTTACTATCGCTTTCCATTGTACATGTTTCTTGAATTCTTGATACTCCATATTTAATGTTTTGTAAATGTCGTAATTGTTTCTGGACTTATCATTTGATTTATGACATCATTGAAAAGAAATATTGTTAAACCGATTTGATTACTGATTTTCTGGTTACTCGTTGAGCTTCTAGCTCACCCCAAAAATATTTTATTCCCCTCCACAGGGCTCAAGGCGAAGGAAGGACTTGTACTTATTCACGTGAATGGATGGCCTATATTTTGTACAATTTGGATTTGGAATCATTTTATGTATAGTTGAAAATTGTTTCCGCTGCATTTGTGACATGTAATTATTGGAGACTTGGATGTATATTTGTGGACCATGTGATGTATATTGGAGATTTGTATTGTAATTCATTTGAGGATTGTAGTGAACGACTGAGTCCCGGCGAGAGGTGGGCAGGCGACCCGCCGAACCCTCTGGTTCGCCTTAGGGGGAGGTGGGGCCGTCACAGTTGGTATCAGAGCCATATGCCGACGGTTGGGACTCTACGTCCTTTTACTGGAAAAGCCCCGAGCCTCTCGTTCGTGAAGAGTCACGAAGCGAAACTCTCCGTAGGGGATGCCCGCGTGCGGGTGGCAAGCTGATAGGTACCTCGTGATGTGACCCTGAGAACTGTCACAGTTGGTATCAGAGCTTAGGCTTCAGATCTTGGTAGTGTATCCTAGGCTTGAAGTTTAGGATGCCGGACTGTGGGTTTGGTTTGCAATATTAGTGATTCTTGCGGGATGTCTCGACTTGATTGGTGCAAGAGGGAATGTCGAGGACGACATTCTTTTAAGGAGGGAAGATTGTGACGCCCCGAAAAAAAATGAGTTTGAGAACCCGGAAATTTTCTAATTTTCTAGGGTTTATTTTTTAAACGCCCGCCTTTTCTACATTTTCTTTATTAGAAAAATTCCCCAGATAAAGTTTATGAGCAAAAATAGTTTTCAAATGATTTTTCTAGTATCGGTTAGTTTTTGAGTAATTAACAACGTATTTTGAACGTGGGACCCGCAAGTGCGGCAAATGCATTATATTTTTGACAACTTGTTGGAATTTTGTATTAAGTGATATTATTTTACAAAGTGTTAAGATATTTGTATTGGAGAGACAAAAAGATAAGTTTTAAATCAAAAGGTGACAAGTGTCACCATCCTATTCACTATTGGACTTTTGACCATCTTACCTTAACTCTACTAAAACCAAAATTTGACCAAAAATCAAGCCATTTCTTCCTTCTCATGGCTGAAACTTGGAGAGCAAGAGAGAGAGAAAAACCTTCATCTTTCACTGCAATTTCTTACTTCAATCTTGAGTTTTAACCGATGGAATTGCAAATCACTCCATAAAAGTTGGTTACTAAGGAGATTCCAAGGTCTTGGTGGAGTTATTTTGGAGAAGGAACCACTAAACTACTATCTTTTGTGAGGTATCAAGGTATGGTGTGTAAAGATTCATTGTTTGTTTCCAATAATGGTGAATTAGTGACTTGTGATGGCTAAAGAGATGGTTTGATGGATTATATTTTGAGTTGTGGTTGGATGGATGAACTTTTATTATTTTTGGGGATTTTCTGTTTTAATATGAGTATGATTATGTGGTTGTGTATGATAATTGGAAATGATGTTTAATGATTCTAGAAGGTGGAAAAAGTGGAAGATTGCAAGTAAGTTCTGTTTTGGAAGAAATCTGGAAAATTAGGGTTCTTGGTTCTTCATTCTGTCCGAAATTTTTGGTCCTAGATAGAGGCCGAATTGGCCTTTTCTTAAAACATGAAAGTTGTAGGGAATGATATTTTAAAGGTTCCTACCAAATTTCAGGTCAATCGGAGTAGTGTAGCTTGAGATAAGTCGAAATTACTATTGCTGTTCTGTTTTACCCGAAATTGAGAACTGCGCCTGTAATTGGTTGTTTGGGCTGGAATTGCTTCCGAATTGGTTGTTGAGGCCTTCTGATGAAATTTTGCCCTGTTTCTTAGCTTTCATTTGGTTTTGGAATTTCTGGATTTGGACTTCGTAGCTTGATTTATGATGTTTGTACCAGAATGCGATTTGTGAACCTGTTTTTCCGATTCTGGTGTAGTTTCTTGCATTTTTGACCTGGTTACACTCGAAACTGGGTTGAGTGACCTTCTGTAATATTGTAGCCCTATCTCTTAGCTTCGAAACGGTGTATCTTACACCTTCATCCGACTATTGTAGCGCCTTTGGTGCCATTACCGTAAAATGACGTCAAAACTGTTTTTCTGGTTTTGAGTTTAACTTTCATTTCTGGACTTTTCCCTAGCTTGACTTGTCTTTGTACTGCTTGGAGCTTGCTGAATGGCTATTGGATGAACTTGTTGTTGTGTGTGTACCTTTGGGTTGGAATGAGGAAATAATGAAGCCGTGATGGCTGGAAAAGTAAGCAAATTTAGGGGAAGTGCTGTCCGAACTTTTAAAGGACTTGTTTGCATTGAGTTTGTGATCTAGGACTTGGATTTGAGCAAGGCAATGATACATGATGGATGATTTCTGAGCCATGGAGGTGAGTGACCCTAAACTATTTCCAAAGTACTTGTGAAACGTTTCTTGCATTATTTACTTTTGAACTGTTTCCAAGTTACTTATGAACTGTTTCCAAAGTTACTTTTGAACTGTTTTCTTGCATATCATGCGTGCTTATATGAGAGTGTTCCTTATTTGCTATATTTTCTTGACTTCATGACTTGTATTATTGATTGATAACGTGTCAAGTGCTTTGAATGATTTCCTAAACGAGCTTTCTAGGCGAGTGTGTACTTTATCGCACTCGACCTAAATAACTGTGCAATTTTCAAGGACTTAATTATTGAAATGCTAGTTGCGCATGATGTAAGCCTTTTGGGCTGAACTGGCCATTGCCCCTTGTTACCGGTCGTCTTGAGCCAGAAACGGACTCGGTCGGGCGATTAGGGACCTGGGTGAACGTTTGGTATACTCGAGTATTACCTTTGTAGGTTGGTGGAGGTTGGTGGAAAATGATGCAATTTCAAATGAGAAAAAAAAAGGAAATGACAGGAGAACGAACGTATCTTTTTCATGAATGTTACTATCGCTTTCCATTGTACATGTTTCTTGAATTCTTGATACTCCATATTTAATGTTTTGTAAATGTCGTAATTGTTTCTGGACTTATCATTTGATTTATGACATCATTGAAAAGAAATATTGTTAAACCGATTTGATTACTGATTTTCTGGTTACTCGTTGAGCTTCTAGCTCACCCCAAAAATATTTTATTCCCCTCCACAGGGCTCAAGGCGAAGGAAGGACTTGTAGTACTTATTCACGTGAATGGATGGCCTATATTTTGTACAATTTGGATTTGGAATCATTTTATGTATAGTTGAAAATTGTTTCCGCTGCATTTGTGACATGTAATTATTGGAGACTTGGATGTATATTTGTGGACCATGTGATGTATATTGGAGATTTGTATTGTAATTCATTTGAGGATTGTAGTGAACGACTGAGTCCCGGCGAGAGGTGGGCAGGCGACCCGCCGAACCCTCTGGTTCGCCTTAGGGGGAGGTGGGGCCGTCACAGTTGGTATCAGAGCCATATGCCGACGGTTGGGACTCTACGTCCTTTTACTGGAAAAGCCCCGAGCCTCTCGTTCGTGAAGAGTCACGAAGCGAAACTCTCCGTAGGGGATGCCCGCGTGCGGGTGGCAAGCTGATAGGTACCTCGTGATGTGACCCTGAGAACTGTCACAGTTGGTATCAGAGCTTAGGCTTCAGATCTTGGTAGTGTATCCTAGGCTTGAAGTTTAGGATGCCGGACTGTGGGTTTGGTTTGCAATATTAGTGATTCTTGCGGGATGTCTCGACTTGATTGGTGCAAGAGGGAATGTCGAGGACGACATTCTTTTAAGGAGGGAAGATTGTGACGCCCCGAAAAAAAATGAGTTTGAGAACCCGGAAATTTTCTAATTTTCTAGGGTTTATTTTTTAAACGCCCGCCTTTTCTACATTTTCTTTATTAGAAAAATTCCCCAGATAAAGTTTATGAGCAAAAATAGTTTTCAAATGATTTTTCTAGTATCGGTTAGTTTTTGAGTAATTAACAACGTATTTTGAACGTGGGACCCGCAAGTGCGGCAAATGCATTATATTTTTGACAACTTGTTGGAATTTTGTATTAAGTGATATTATTTTACAAAGTGTTAAGATATTTGTATTGGAGAGACAAAAAGATAAGTTTTAAATCAAAAGGTGACAAGTGTCACCATCCTATTCACTATTGGACTTTTGACCATCTTACCTTAACTCTACTAAAACCAAAATTTGACCAAAAATCAAGCCATTTCTTCCTTCTCATGGCTGAAACTTGGAGAGCAAGAGAGAGAGAAAAACCTTCATCTTTCACTGCAATTTCTTACTTCAATCTTGAGTTTTAACCGATGGAATTGCAAATCACTCCATAAAAGTTGGTTACTAAGGAGATTCCAAGGTCTTGGTGGAGTTATTTTGGAGAAGGAACCACTAAGCTACTATCTTTTGTGAGGTATCAAGGTATGGTGTGTAAAGATTCATTGTTTGTTTCCAATAATGGTGAATTAGTGACTTGTGATGGCTAAAGAGATGGTTTGATGGATTATATTTTGAGTTGTGGTTGGATGGATGAACTTTTATTATTTTTGGGGATTTTCTGTTTTAATATGAGTATGATTATGTGGTTGTGTATGATAATTGGAAATGATGTTTAATGATTCTAGAAGGTGGAAAAAGTGGAAGATTGCAAGTAAGTTCTGTTTTGGAAGAAATCTGGAAAATTAGGGTTCTTGGTTCTTCATTCTGTCCGAAATTTTTGGTCCTAGATAGAGGCCGAATTGGCCTTTTCTTAAAACATGAAAGTTGTAGGGAATGATATTTTAAAGGTTCCTACCAAATTTCAGGTCAATCGGAGTAGTGTAGCTTGAGATAAGTCGAAATTACTATTGCTGTTCTGTTTTACCCGAAATTGAGAACTGCGCCTGTAATTGGTTGTTTGGGCTGGAATTGCTTCCGAATTGGTTGTTGAGGCCTTCTGATGAAATTTTGCCCTGTTTCTTAGCTTTCATTTGGTTTTGGAATTTCTGGATTTGGACTTCGTAGCTTGATTTATGATGTTTGTACCAGAATGCGATTTGTGAACCTGTTTTTCCGATTCTGGTGTAGTTTCTTGCATTTTTGACCTGGTTACACTCGAAACTGGGTTGAGTGACCTTCTGTAATATTGTAGCCCTATCTCTTAGCTTCGAAACGGTGTATCTTACACCTTCATCCGACAATTGTAGCGCCTTTGGTGCCATTACCGTAAAATGACGTCAAAACTGTTTTTCTGATTTTGAGTTTAACTTTCATTTCTGGACTTTTCCCTAGCTTGACTTGTCTTTGTACTGCTTGGAGCTTGCTGAATGGCTATTGGATGAACTTGTTGTTGTGTGTGTACCTTTGGGTTGGAATGAGGAAATAATGAAGCCGTGATGGCTGGAAAAGTAAGCAAATTTAGGGGAAGTGCTGTCCGAACTTTTAAAGGACTTGTTTGCATTGAGTTTGTGATCTAGGACTTGGATTTGAGCAAGGCAATGATACATGATGGATGATTTCTGAGCCATGGAGGTGAGTGACCCTAAACTATTTCCAAAGTACTTGTGAAACGTTTCTTGCATTATTTACTTTTGAACTGTTTCCAAGTTACTTATGAACTGTTTCCAAAGTTACTTTTGAACTGTTTTCTTGCATATCATGCGTGCTTATATGAGAGTGTTCCTTATTTGCTATATTTTCTTGACTTCATGACTTGTATTATTGATTGATAACGTGTCAAGTGCTTTGAATGATTTCCTAAACGAGCTTTCTAGGCGAGTGTGTACTTTATCGCACTCGACCTAAATAACTGTGCAATTTTCAAGGACTTAATTATTGAAATGCTAGTTGCGCATGATGTAAGCCTTTTGGGCTGAACTGGCCATTGCCCCTTGTTACCGGTCGTCTTGAGCCAGAAACGGACTCGGTCGGGCGATTAGGGACCTGGGTGAACGTTTGGTATACTCGAGTATTACCTTTGTAGGTTGGTGGAGGTTGGTGGAAAATGATGCAATTTCAAATGAGAAAAAAAAAGGAAATGACAGGAGAACGAACGTATCTTTTTCATGAATGTTACTATCGCTTTCCATTGTACATGTTTCTTGAATTCTTGATACTCCATATTTAATGTTTTGTAAATGTCGTAATTGTTTCTGGACTTATCATTTGATTTATGACATCATTGAAAAGAAATATTGTTAAACCGATTTGATTACTGATTTTCTGGTTACTCGTTGAGCTTCTAGCTCACCCCAAAAATATTTTATTCCCCTCCACAGGGCTCAAGGCGAAGGAAGGACTTGTAGTACTTATTCACGTGAATGGATGGCCTATATTTTGTACAATTTGGATTTGGAATCATTTTATGTATAGTTGAAAATTGTTTCCGCTGCATTTGTGACATGTAATTATTGGAGACTTGGATGTATATTTGTGGACCATGTGATGTATATTGGAGATTTGTATTGTAATTCATTTGAGGATTGTAGTGAACGACTGAGTCCCGGCGAGAGCTGGGCAGGCGACCCGCCGAACCCTCTGGTTCGCCTTAGGGGGAGGTGGGGCCGTCACAGTTGGTATCAGAGCCATATGCCGACGGTTGGGACTCTACGTCCTTTTACTGGAAAAGCCCCGAGCCTCTCGTTCGTGAAGAGTCACGAAGCGAAACTCTCCGTAGGGGATGCCCGCGTGCGGGTGGCAAGCTGATAGGTACCTCGTGATGTGACCCTGAGAACTGTCACAGTTGGTATCAGAGCTTAGGCTTCAGATCTTGGTAGTGTATCCTAGGCTTGAAGTTTAGGATGCCGGACTGTGGGTTTGGTTTGCAATATTAGTGATTCTTGCGGGATGTCTCGACTTGATTGGTGCAAGAGGGAATGTCGAGGACGACATTCTTTTAAGGAGGGAAGATTGTGACGCCCCGAAAAAAAATGAGTTTGAGAACCCGGAAATTTTCTAATTTTCTAGGGTTTCTTTTTTAAACGCCCGCCTTTTCTACATTTTCTTTATTAGAAAAATTCCCCAGATAAAGTTTATGAGCAAAAATAGTTTTCAAATGATTTTTCTAGTATCGGTTAGTTTTTGAGTAATTAACAACGTATTTTGAACGTGGGACCCGCAAGTGCGGCAAATGCATTATATTTTTGACAACTTGTTGGAATTTTGTATTAAGTGATATTATTTTACAAAGTGTTAAGATATTTGTATTGGAGAGACAAAAAGATAAGTTTTAAATCAAAAGGTGACAAGTGTCACCATCCTATTCACTATTGGACTTTTGACCATCTTACCTTAACTCTACTAAAACCAAAATTTGACCAAAAATCAAGCCATTTCTTCCTTCTCATGGCTGAAACTTGGAGAGCAAGAGAGAGAGAAAAACCTTCATCTTTCACTGCAATTTCTTACTTCAATCTTGAGTTTTAACCGATGGAATTGCAAATCACTCCATAAAAGTTGGTTACTAAGGAGATTCCAAGGTCTTGGTGGAGTTATTTTGGAGAAGGAACCACTAAGCTACTATCTTTTGTGAGGTATCAAGGTATGGTGTGTAAAGATTCATTGTTTGTTTCCAATAATGGTGAATTAGTGACTTGTGATGGCTAAAGAGATGGTTTGATGGATTATATTTTGAGTTGTGGTTGGATGGATGAACTTTTATTATTTTTGGGGATTTTCTGTTTTAATATGAGTATGATTATGTGGTTGTGTATGATAATTGGAAATGATGTTTAATGATTCTAGAAGGTGGAAAAAGTGGAAGATTGCAAGTAAGTTCTGTTTTGGAAGAAATCTGGAAAATTAGGGTTCTTGGTTCTTCATTCTGTCCGAAATTTTTGGTCCTAGATAGAGGCCGAATTGGCCTTTTCTTAAAACATGAAAGTTGTAGGGAATGATATTTTAAAGGTTCCTACCAAATTTCAGGTCAATCGGAGTAGTGTAGCTTGAGATAAGTCGAAATTACTATTGCTGTTCTGTTTTACCCGAAATTGAGAACTGCGCCTGTAATTGGTTGTTTGGGCTGGAATTGCTTCCGAATTGGTTGTTGAGGCCTTCTGATGAAATTTTGCCCTGTTTCTTAGCTTTCATTTGGTTTTGGAATTTCTGGATTTGGACTTCGTAGTTTGATTTATGATGTTTGTACCAGAATGCGATTTGTGAACCTGTTTTTCCGATTCTGGTGTAGTTTCTTGCATTTTTGACCTGGTTACACTCGAAACTGGGTTGAGTGACCTTCTGTAATATTGTAGCCCTATCTCTTAGCTTCGAAACGGTGTATCTTACACCTTCATCCGACAATTGTAGCGCCTTTGGTGCCATTACCGTAAAATGACGTCAAAACTGTTTTTCTGATTTTGAGTTTAACTTTCATTTCTGGACTTTTCCCTAGCTTGACTTGTCTTTGTACTACTTGGAGCTTGCTGAATGGCTATTGGATGAACTTGTTGTTGTGTGTGTACCTTTGGGTTGGAATGAGGAAATAATGAAGCCGTGATGGCTGGAAAAGTAAGCAAATTTAGGGGAAGTGCTGTCCGAACTTTTAAAGGACTTGTTTGCATTGAGTTTGTGATCTAGGACTTGGATTTGAGCAAGGCAATGATACATGATGGATGATTTCTGAGCCATGGAGGTGAGTGACCCTAAACTATTTCCAAAGTACTTGTGAAACGTTTCTTGCATTATTTACTTTTGAACTGTTTCCAAGTTACTTATGAACTGTTTCCAAAGTTACTTTTGAACTGTTTTCTTGCATATCATGCGTGCTTATATGAGAGTGTTCCTTATTTGCTATATTTTCTTGACTTCATGACTTGTATTATTGATTGATAACGTGTCAAGTGCTTTGAATGATTTCCTAAACGAGCTTTCTAGGCGAGTGTGTACTTTATCGCACTCGACCTAAATAACTGTGCAATTTTCAAGGACTTAATTATTGAAATGCTAGTTGCGCATGATGTAAGCCTTTTGGGCTGAACTGGCCATTGCCCCTTGTTACCGGTCGTCTTGAGCCAGAAACGGACTCGGTCGGGCGATTAGGGACCTGGGTGAACGTTTGGTATACTCGAGTATTACCTTTGTAGGTTGGTGGAGGTTGGTGGAAAATGATGCAATTTCAAATGAGAAAAAAAAAGGAAATGACAGGAGAACGAACGTATCTTTTTCATGAATGTTACTATCGCTTTCCATTGTACATGTTTCTTGAATTCTTGATACTCCATATTTAATGTTTTGTAAATGTCGTAATTGTTTCTGGACTTATCATTTGATTTATGACATCATTGAAAAGAAATATTGTTAAACCGATTTGATTACTGATTTTCTGGTTACTCGTTGAGCTTCTAGCTCACCCCAAAAATATTTTATTCCCCTCCACAGGGCTCAAGGCGAAGGAAGGACTTGTAGTACTTATTCACGTGAATGGATGGCCTATATTTTGTACAATTTGGATTTGGAATCATTTTATGTATAGTTGAAAATTGTTTCCGCTGCATTTGTGACATGTAATTATTGGAGACTTGGATGTATATTTGTGGACCATGTGATGTATATTGGAGATTTGTATTGTAATTCATTTGAGGATTGTAGTGAACGACTGAGTCCCGGCGAGAGCTGGGCAGGCGACCCGCCGAACCCTCTGGTTCGCCTTAGGGGGAGGTGGGGCCGTCACAGTTGGTATCAGAGCCATATGCCGACGGTTGGGACTCTACGTCCTTTTACTGGAAAAGCCCCGAGCCTCTCGTTCGTGAAGAGTCACGAAGCGAAACTCTCCGTAGGGGATGCCCGCGTGCGGGTGGCAAGCTGATAGGTACCTCGTGATGTGACCCTGAGAACTGTCACAGTTGGTATCAGAGCTTAGGCTTCAGATCTTGGTAGTGTATCCTAGGCTTGAAGTTTAGGATGCCGGACTGTGGGTTTGGTTTGCAATATTAGTGATTCTTGCGGGATGTCTCGACTTGATTGGTGCAAGAGGGAATGTCGAGGACGACATTCTTTTAAGGAGGGAAGATTGTGACGCCCCGAAAAAAAATGAGTTTGAGAACCCGGAAATTTTCTAATTTTCTAGGGTTTCTTTTTTAAACGCCCGCCTTTTCTACATTTTCTTTATTAGAAAAATTCCCCAGATAAAGTTTATGAGCAAAAATAGTTTTCAAATGATTTTTCTAGTATCGGTTAGTTTTTGAGTAATTAACAACGTATTTTGAACGTGGGACCCGCAAGTGCGGCAAATGCATTATATTTTTGACAACTTGTTGGAATTTTGTATTAAGTGATATTATTTTACAAAGTGTTAAGATATTTGTATTGGAGAGACAAAAAGATAAGTTTTAAATCAAAAGGTGACAAGTGTCACCATCCTATTCACTATTGGACTTTTGACCATCTTACCTTAACTCTACTAAAACCAAAATTTGACCAAAAATCAAGCCATTTCTTCCTTCTCATGGCTGAAACTTGGAGAGCAAGAGAGAGAGAAAAACCTTCATCTTTCACTGCAATTTCTTACTTCAATCTTGAGTTTTAACCGATGGAATTGCAAATCACTCCATAAAAGTTGGTTACTAAGGAGATTCCAAGGTCTTGGTGGAGTTATTTTGGAGAAGGAACCACTAAGCTACTATCTTTTGTGAGGTATCAAGGTATGGTGTGTAAAGATTCATTGTTTGTTTCCAATAATGGTGAATTAGTGACTTGTGATGGCTAAAGAGATGGTTTGATGGATTATATTTTGAGTTGTGGTTGGATGGATGAACTTTTATTATTTTTGGGGATTTTCTGTTTTAATATGAGTATGATTATGTGGTTGTGTATGATAATTGGAAATGATGTTTAATGATTCTAGAAGGTGGAAAAAGTGGAAGATTGCAAGTAAGTTCTGTTTTGGAAGAAATCTGGAAAATTAGGGTTCTTGGTTCTTCATTCTGTCCGAAATTTTTGGTCCTAGATAGAGGCCGAATTGGCCTTTTCTTAAAACATGAAAGTTGTAGGGAATGATATTTTAAAGGTTCCTACCAAATTTCAGGTCAATCGGAGTAGTGTAGCTTGAGATAAGTCGAAATTACTATTGCTGTTCTGTTTTACCCGAAATTGAGAACTGCGCCTGTAATTGGTTGTTTGGGCTGGAATTGCTTCCGAATTGGTTGTTGAGGCCTTCTGATGAAATTTTGCCCTGTTTCTTAGCTTTCATTTGGTTTTGGAATTTCTGGATTTGGACTTCGTAGTTTGATTTATGATGTTTGTACCAGAATGCGATTTGTGAACCTGTTTTTCCGATTCTGGTGTAGTTTCTTGCATTTTTGACCTGGTTACACTCGAAACTGGGTTGAGTGACCTTCTGTAATATTGTAGCCCTATCTCTTAGCTTCGAAACGGTGTATCTTACACCTTCATCCGACAATTGTAGCGCCTTTGGTGCCATTACCGTAAAATGACGTCAAAACTGTTTTTCTGATTTTGAGTTTAACTTTCATTTCTGGACTTTTCCCTAGCTTGACTTGTCTTTGTACTACTTGGAGCTTGCTGAATGGCTATTGGATGAACTTGTTGTTGTGTGTGTACCTTTGGGTTGGAATGAGGAAATAATGAAGCCGTGATGGCTGGAAAAGTAAGCAAATTTAGGGGAAGTGCTGTCCGAACTTTTAAAGGACTTGTTTGCATTGAGTTTGTGATCTAGGACTTGGATTTGAGCAAGGCAATGATACATGATGGATGATTTCTGAGCCATGGAGGTGAGTGACCCTAAACTATTTCCAAAGTACTTGTGAAACGTTTCTTGCATTATTTACTTTTGAACTGTTTCCAAGTTACTTATGAACTGTTTCCAAAGTTACTTTTGAACTGTTTTCTTGCATATCATGCGTGCTTATATGAGAGTGTTCCTTATTTGCTATATTTTCTTGACTTCATGACTTGTATTATTGATTGATAACGTGTCAAGTGCTTTGAATGATTTCCTAAACGAGATTTCTAGGCGAGTGTGTACTTTATCGCACTCGACCTAAATAACTGTGCAATTTTCAAGGACTTAATTATTGAAATGCTAGTTGCGCATGATGTAAGCCTTTTGGGCTGAACTGGCCATTGCCCCTTGTTACCGGTCGTCTTGAGCCAGAAACGGACTCGGTCGGGCGATTAGGGACCTGGGTGAACGTTTGGTATACTCGAGTATTACCTTTGTAGGTTGGTGGAGGTTGGTGGAAAATGATGCAATTACAAATGAGAAAAAAAAAATAAATGACAGGAGAACGAACGTATCTTTTTCATGAATGTTACTATCGCTTTCCATTGTACATGTTTCTTGAATTCTTGATACTCCATATTTAATGTTTTGTAAATGTCGTAATTGTTTCTGGACTTATCATTTGATTTATGACATCATTGAAAAGAAATATTGTTAAACCGATTTGATTACTGATTTTCTGGTTACTCGTTGAGCTTCTAGCTCACCCCAAAAATATTTTATTCCCCTCCACAGGGCTCAAGGCGAAGGAAGGACTTGTAGTACTTATTCACGTGAATGGATGGCCTATATTTTGTACAATTTGGATTTGGAATCATTTTATGTATAGTTGAAAATTGTTTCCGCTGCATTTGTGACATGTAATTATTGGAGACTTGGATGTATATTTGTGGACCATGTGATGTATATTGGAGATTTGTATTGTAATTCATTTGAGGATTGTAGTGAACGACTGAGTCCCGGCGAGAGCTGGGCAGGCGACCCGCCGAACCCTCTGGTTCGCCTTAGGGGGAGGTGGGGCCGTCACAGTTGGTATCAGAGCCATATGCCGACGGTTGGGACTCTACGTCCTTTTACTGGAAAAGCCCCGAGCCTCTCGTTCGTGAAGAGTCACGAAGCGAAACTCTCCGTAGGGGATGCCCGCGTGCGGGTGGCAAGCTGATAGGTACCTCGTGATGTGACCCTGAGAACTGTCACAGTTGGTATCAGAGCTTAGGCTTCAGATCTTGGTAGTGTATCCTAGGCTTGAAGTTTAGGATGCCGGACTGTGGGTTTGGTTTGCAATATTAGTGATTCTTGCGGGATGTCTCGACTTGATTGGTGCAAGAGGGAATGTCGAGGACGACATTCTTTTAAGGAGGGAAGATTGTGACGCCCCGAAAAAAAATGAGTTTGAGAACCCGGAAATTTTCTAATTTTCTAGGGTTTCTTTTTTAAACGCCCGCCTTTTCTACATTTTCTTTATTAGAAAAATTCCCCAGATAAAGTTTATGAGCAAAAATAGTTTTCAAATGATTTTTCTAGTATCGGTTAGTTTTTGAGTAATTAACAACGTATTTTGAACGTGGGACCCGCAAGTGCGGCAAATGCATTATATTTTTGACAACTTGTTGGAATTTTGTATTAAGTGATATTATTTTACAAAGTGTTAAGATATTTGTATTGGAGAGACAAAAAGATAAGTTTTAAATCAAAAGGTGACAAGTGTCACCATCCTATTCACTATTGGACTTTTGACCATCTTACCTTAACTCTACTAAAACCAAAATTTGACCAAAAATCAAGCCATTTCTTCCTTCTCATGGCTGAAACTTGGAGAGCAAGAGAGAGAGAAAAACCTTCATCTTTCACTGCAATTTCTTACTTCAATCTTGAGTTTTAACCGATGGAATTGCAAATCACTCCATAAAAGTTGGTTACTAAGGAGATTCCAAGGTCTTGGTGGAGTTATTTTGGAGAAGGAACCACTAAGCTACTATCTTTTGTGAGGTATCAAGGTATGGTGTGTAAAGATTCATTGTTTGTTTCCAATAATGGTGAATTAGTGACTTGTGATGGCTAAAGAGATGGTTTGATGGATTATATTTTGAGTTGTGGTTGGATGGATGAACTTTTATTATTTTTGGGGATTTTCTGTTTTAATATGAGTATGATTATGTGGTTGTGTATGATAATTGGAAATGATGTTTAATGATTCTAGAAGGTGGAAAAAGTGGAAGATTGCAAGTAAGTTCTGTTTTGGAAGAAATCTGGAAAATTAGGGTTCTTGGTTCTTCATTCTGTCCGAAATTTTTGGTCCTAGATAGAGGCCGAATTGGCCTTTTCTTAAAACATGAAAGTTGTAGGGAATGATATTTTAAAGGTTCCTACCAAATTTCAGGTCAATCGGAGTAGTGTAGCTTGAGATAAGTCGAAATTACTATTGCTGTTCTGTTTTACCCGAAATTGAGAACTGCGCCTGTAATTGGTTGTTTGGGCTGGAATTGCTTCCGAATTGGTTGTTGAGGCCTTCTGATGAAATTTTGCCCTGTTTCTTAGCTTTCATTTGGTTTTGGAATTTCTGGATTTGGACTTCGTAGTTTGATTTATGATGTTTGTACCAGAATGCGATTTGTGAACCTGTTTTTCCGATTCTGGTGTAGTTTCTTGCATTTTTGACCTGGTTACACTCGAAACTGGGTTGAGTGACCTTCTGTAATATTGTAGCCCTATCTCTTAGCTTCGAAACGGTGTATCTTACACCTTCATCCGACAATTGTAGCGCCTTTGGTGCCATTACCGTAAAATGACGTCAAAACTGTTTTTCTGATTTTGAGTTTAACTTTCATTTCTGGACTTTTCCCTAGCTTGACTTGTCTTTGTACTACTTGGAGCTTGCTGAATGGCTATTGGATGAACTTGTTGTTGTGTGTGTACCTTTGGGTTGGAATGAGGAAATAATGAAGCCGTGATGGCTGGAAAAGTAAGCAAATTTAGGGGAAGTGCTGTCCGAACTTTTAAAGGACTTGTTTGCATTGAGTTTGTGATCTAGGACTTGGATTTGAGCAAGGCAATGATACATGATGGATGATTTCTGAGCCATGGAGGTGAGTGACCCTAAACTATTTCCAAAGTACTTGTGAAACGTTTCTTGCATTATTTACTTTTGAACTGTTTCCAAGTTACTTATGAACTGTTTCCAAAGTTACTTTTGAACTGTTTTCTTGCATATCATGCGTGCTTATATGAGAGTGTTCCTTATTTGCTATATTTTCTTGACTTCATGACTTGTATTATTGATTGATAACGTGTCAAGTGCTTTGAATGATTTCCTAAACGAGATTTCTAGGCGAGTGTGTACTTTATCGCACTCGACCTAAATAACTGTGCAATTTTCAAGGACTTAATTATTGAAATGCTAGTTGCGCATGATGTAAGCCTTTTGGGCTGAACTGGCCATTGCCCCTTGTTACCGGTCGTCTTGAGCCAGAAACGGACTCGGTCGGGCGATTAGGGACCTGGGTGAACGTTTGGTATACTCGAGTATTACCTTTGTAGGTTGGTGGAGGTTGGTGGAAAATGATGCAATTACAAATGAGAAAAAAAAAATAAATGACAGGAGAACGAACGTATCTTTTTCATGAATGTTACTATCGCTTTCCATTGTACATGTTTCTTGAATTCTTGATACTCCATATTTAATGTTTTGTAAATGTCGTAATTGTTTCTGGACTTATCATTTGATTTATGACATCATTGAAAAGAAATATTGTTAAACCGATTTGATTACTGATTTTCTGGTTACTCGTTGAGCTTCTAGCTCACCCCAAAAATATTTTATTCCCCTCCACAGGGCTCAAGGCGAAGGAAGGACTTGTAGTACTTATTCACGTGAATGGATGGCCTATATTTTGTACAATTTGGATTTGGAATCATTTTATGTATAGTTGAAAATTGTTTCCGCTGCATTTGTGACATGTAATTATTGGAGACTTGGATGTATATTTGTGGACCATGTGATGTATATTGGAGATTTGTATTGTAATTCATTTGAGGATTGTAGTGAACGACTGAGTCCCGGCGAGAGCTGGGCAGGCGACCCGCCGAACCCTCTGGTTCGCCTTAGGGGGAGGTGGGGCCGTCACAGTTGGTATCAGAGCCATATGCCGACGGTTGGGACTCTACGTCCTTTTACTGGAAAAGCCCCGAGCCTCTCGTTCGTGAAGAGTCACGAAGCGAAACTCTCCGTAGGGGATGCCCGCGTGCGGGTGGCAAGCTGATAGGTACCTCGTGATGTGACCCTGAGAACTGTCACAGTTGGTATCAGAGCTTAGGCTTCAGATCTTGGTAGTGTATCCTAGGCTTGAAGTTTAGGATGCCGGACTGTGGGTTTGGTTTGCAATATTAGTGATTCTTGCGGGATGTCTCGACTTGATTGGTGCAAGAGGGAATGTCGAGGACGACATTCTTTTAAGGAGGGAAGATTGTGACGCCCCGAAAAAAAATGAGTTTGAGAACCCGGAAATTTTCTAATTTTCTAGGGTTTCTTTTTTAAACGCCCGCCTTTTCTACATTTTCTTTATTAGAAAAATTCCCCAGATAAAGTTTATGAGCAAAAATAGTTTTCAAATGATTTTTCTAGTATCGGTTAGTTTTTGAGTAATTAACAACGTATTTTGAACGTGGGACCCGCAAGTGCGGCAAATGCATTATATTTTTGACAACTTGTTGGAATTTTGTATTAAGTGATATTATTTTACAAAGTGTTAAGATATTTGTATTGGAGAGACAAAAAGATAAGTTTTAAATCAAAAGGTGACAAGTGTCACCATCCTATTCACTATTGGACTTTTGACCATCTTACCTTAACTCTACTAAAACCAAAATTTGACCAAAAATCAAGCCATTTCTTCCTTCTCATGGCTGAAACTTGGAGAGCAAGAGAGAGAGAAAAACCTTCATCTTTCACTGCAATTTCTTACTTCAATCTTGAGTTTTAACCGATGGAATTGCAAATCACTCCATAAAAGTTGGTTACTAAGGAGATTCCAAGGTCTTGGTGGAGTTATTTTGGAGAAGGAACCACTAAGCTACTATCTTTTGTGAGGTATCAAGGTATGGTGTGTAAAGATTCATTGTTTGTTTCCAATAATGGTGAATTAGTGACTTGTGATGGCTAAAGAGATGGTTTGATGGATTATATTTTGAGTTGTGGTTGGATGGATGAACTTTTATTATTTTTGGGGATTTTCTGTTTTAATATGAGTATGATTATGTGGTTGTGTATGATAATTGGAAATGATGTTTAATGATTCTAGAAGGTGGAAAAAGTGGAAGATTGCAAGTAAGTTCTGTTTTGGAAGAAATCTGGAAAATTAGGGTTCTTGGTTCTTCATTCTGTCCGAAATTTTTGGTCCTAGATAGAGGCCGAATTGGCCTTTTCTTAAAACATGAAAGTTGTAGGGAATGATATTTTAAAGGTTCCTACCAAATTTCAGGTCAATCGGAGTAGTGTAGCTTGAGATAAGTCGAAATTACTATTGCTGTTCTGTTTTACCCGAAATTGAGAACTGCGCCTGTAATTGGTTGTTTGGGCTGGAATTGCTTCCGAATTGGTTGTTGAGGCCTTCTGATGAAATTTTGCCCTGTTTCTTAGCTTTCATTTGGTTTTGGAATTTCTGGATTTGGACTTCGTAGTTTGATTTATGATGTTTGTACCAGAATGCGATTTGTGAACCTGTTTTTCCGATTCTGGTGTAGTTTCTTGCATTTTTGACCTGGTTACACTCGAAACTGGGTTGAGTGACCTTCTGTAATATTGTAGCCCTATCTCTTAGCTTCGAAACGGTGTATCTTACACCTTCATCCGACAATTGTAGCGCCTTTGGTGCCATTACCGTAAAATGACGTCAAAACTGTTTTTCTGATTTTGAGTTTAACTTTCATTTCTGGACTTTTCCCTAGCTTGACTTGTCTTTGTACTACTTGGAGCTTGCTGAATGGCTATTGGATGAACTTGTTGTTGTGTGTGTACCTTTGGGTTGGAATGAGGAAATAATGAAGCCGTGATGGCTGGAAAAGTAAGCAAATTTAGGGGAAGTGCTGTCCGAACTTTTAAAGGACTTGTTTGCATTGAGTTTGTGATCTAGGACTTGGATTTGAGCAAGGCAATGATACATGATGGATGATTTCTGAGCCATGGAGGTGAGTGACCCTAAACTATTTCCAAAGTACTTGTGAAACGTTTCTTGCATTATTTACTTTTGAACTGTTTCCAAGTTACTTATGAACTGTTTCCAAAGTTACTTTTGAACTGTTTTCTTGCATATCATGCGTGCTTATATGAGAGTGTTCCTTATTTGCTATATTTTCTTGACTTCATGACTTGTATTATTGATTGATAACGTGTCAAGTGCTTTGAATGATTTCCTAAACGAGCTTTCTAGGCGAGTGTGTACTTTATCGCACTCGACCTAAATAACTGTGCAATTTTCAAGGACTTAATTATTGAAATGCTAGTTGCGCATGATGTAAGCCTTTTGGGCTGAACTGGCCATTGCCCCTTGTTACCGGTCGTCTTGAGCCAGAAACGGACTCGGTCGGGCGATTAGGGACCTGGGTGAACGTTTGGTATACTCGAGTATTACCTTTGTAGGTTGGTGGAGGTTGGTGGAAAATGATGCAATTTCAAATGAGAAAAAAAAAGGAAATGACAGGAGAACGAACGTATCTTTTTCATGAATGTTACTATCGCTTTCCATTGTACATGTTTCTTGAATTCTTGATACTCCATATTTAATGTTTTGTAAATGTCGTAATTGTTTCTGGACTTATCATTTGATTTATGACATCATTGAAAAGAAATATTGTTAAACCGATTTGATTACTGATTTTCTGGTTACTCGTTGAGCTTCTAGCTCACCCCAAAAATATTTTATTCCCCTCCACAGGGCTCAAGGCGAAGGAAGGACTTGTAGTACTTATTCACGTGAATGGATGGCCTATATTTTGTACAATTTGGATTTGGAATCATTTTATGTATAGTTGAAAATTGTTTCCGCTGCATTTGTGACATGTAATTATTGGAGACTTGGATGTATATTTGTGGACCATGTGATGTATATTGGAGATTTGTATTGTAATTCATTTGAGGATTGTAGTGAACGACTGAGTCCCGGCGAGAGCTGGGCAGGCGACCCGCCGAACCCTCTGGTTCGCCTTAGGGGGAGGTGGGGCCGTCACAGTTGGTATCAGAGCCATATGCCGACGGTTGGGACTCTACGTCCTTTTACTGGAAAAGCCCCGAGCCTCTCGTTCGTGAAGAGTCACGAAGCGAAACTCTCCGTAGGGGATGCCCGCGTGCGGGTGGCAAGCTGATAGGTACCTCGTGATGTGACCCTGAGAACTGTCACAGTTGGTATCAGAGCTTAGGCTTCAGATCTTGGTAGTGTATCCTAGGCTTGAAGTTTAGGATGCCGGACTGTGGGTTTGGTTTGCAATATTAGTGATTCTTGCGGGATGTCTCGACTTGATTGGTGCAAGAGGGAATGTCGAGGACGACATTCTTTTAAGGAGGGAAGATTGTGACGCCCCGAAAAAAAATGAGTTTGAGAACCCGGAAATTTTCTAATTTTCTAGGGTTTCTTTTTTAAACGCCCGCCTTTTCTACATTTTCTTTATTAGAAAAATTCCCCAGATAAAGTTTATGAGCAAAAATAGTTTTCAAATGATTTTTCTAGTATCGGTTAGTTTTTGAGTAATTAACAACGTATTTTGAACGTGGGACCCGCAAGTGCGGCAAATGCATTATATTTTTGACAACTTGTTGGAATTTTGTATTAAGTGATATTATTTTACAAAGTGTTAAGATATTTGTATTGGAGAGACAAAAAGATAAGTTTTAAATCAAAAGGTGACAAGTGTCACCATCCTATTCACTATTGGACTTTTGACCATCTTACCTTAACTCTACTAAAACCAAAATTTGACCAAAAATCAAGCCATTTCTTCCTTCTCATGGCTGAAACTTGGAGAGCAAGAGAGAGAGAAAAACCTTCATCTTTCACTGCAATTTCTTACTTCAATCTTGAGTTTTAACCGATGGAATTGCAAATCACTCCATAAAAGTTGGTTACTAAGGAGATTCCAAGGTCTTGGTGGAGTTATTTTGGAGAAGGAACCACTAAGCTACTATCTTTTGTGAGGTATCAAGGTATGGTGTGTAAAGATTCATTGTTTGTTTCCAATAATGGTGAATTAGTGACTTGTGATGGCTAAAGAGATGGTTTGATGGATTATATTTTGAGTTGTGGTTGGATGGATGAACTTTTATTATTTTTGGGGATTTTCTGTTTTAATATGAGTATGATTATGTGGTTGTGTATGATAATTGGAAATGATGTTTAATGATTCTAGAAGGTGGAAAAAGTGGAAGATTGCAAGTAAGTTCTGTTTTGGAAGAAATCTGGAAAATTAGGGTTCTTGGTTCTTCATTCTGTCCGAAATTTTTGGTCCTAGATAGAGGCCGAATTGGCCTTTTCTTAAAACATGAAAGTTGTAGGGAATGATATTTTAAAGGTTCCTACCAAATTTCAGGTCAATCGGAGTAGTGTAGCTTGAGATAAGTCGAAATTACTATTGCTGTTCTGTTTTACCCGAAATTGAGAACTGCGCCTGTAATTGGTTGTTTGGGCTGGAATTGCTTCCGAATTGGTTGTTGAGGCCTTCTGATGAAATTTTGCCCTGTTTCTTAGCTTTCATTTGGTTTTGGAATTTCTGGATTTGGACTTCGTAGTTTGATTTATGATGTTTGTACCAGAATGCGATTTGTGAACCTGTTTTTCCGATTCTGGTGTAGTTTCTTGCATTTTTGACCTGGTTACACTCGAAACTGGGTTGAGTGACCTTCTGTAATATTGTAGCCCTATCTCTTAGCTTCGAAACGGTGTATCTTACACCTTCATCCGACAATTGTAGCGCCTTTGGTGCCATTACCGTAAAATGACGTCAAAACTGTTTTTCTGATTTTGAGTTTAACTTTCATTTCTGGACTTTTCCCTAGCTTGACTTGTCTTTGTACTACTTGGAGCTTGCTGAATGGCTATTGGATGAACTTGTTGTTGTGTGTGTACCTTTGGGTTGGAATGAGGAAATAATGAAGCCGTGATGGCTGGAAAAGTAAGCAAATTTAGGGGAAGTGCTGTCCGAACTTTTAAAGGACTTGTTTGCATTGAGTTTGTGATCTAGGACTTGGATTTGAGCAAGGCAATGATACATGATGGATGATTTCTGAGCCATGGAGGTGAGTGACCCTAAACTATTTCCAAAGTACTTGTGAAACGTTTCTTGCATTATTTACTTTTGAACTGTTTCCAAGTTACTTATGAACTGTTTCCAAAGTTACTTTTGAACTGTTTTCTTGCATATCATGCGTGCTTATATGAGAGTGTTCCTTATTTGCTATATTTTCTTGACTTCATGACTTGTATTATTGATTGATAACGTGTCAAGTGCTTTGAATGATTTCCTAAACGAGCTTTCTAGGCGAGTGTGTACTTTATCGCACTCGACCTAAATAACTGTGCAATTTTCAAGGACTTAATTATTGAAATGCTAGTTGCGCATGATGTAAGCCTTTTGGGCTGAACTGGCCATTGCCCCTTGTTACCGGTCGTCTTGAGCCAGAAACGGACTCGGTCGGGCGATTAGGGACCTGGGTGAACGTTTGGTATACTCGAGTATTACCTTTGTAGGTTGGTGGAGGTTGGTGGAAAATGATGCAATTTCAAATGAGAAAAAAAAAGGAAATGACAGGAGAACGAACGTATCTTTTTCATGAATGTTACTATCGCTTTCCATTGTACATGTTTCTTGAATTCTTGATACTCCATATTTAATGTTTTGTAAATGTCGTAATTGTTTCTGGACTTATCATTTGATTTATGACATCATTGAAAAGAAATATTGTTAAACCGATTTGATTACTGATTTTCTGGTTACTCGTTGAGCTTCTAGCTCACCCCAAAAATATTTTATTCCCCTCCACAGGGCTCAAGGCGAAGGAAGGACTTGTAGTACTTATTCACGTGAATGGATGGCCTATATTTTGTACAATTTGGATTTGGAATCATTTTATGTATAGTTGAAAATTGTTTCCGCTGCATTTGTGACATGTAATTATTGGAGACTTGGATGTATATTTGTGGACCATGTGATGTATATTGGAGATTTGTATTGTAATTCATTTGAGGATTGTAGTGAACGACTGAGTCCCGGCGAGAGCTGGGCAGGCGACCCGCCGAACCCTCTGGTTCGCCTTAGGGGGAGGTGGGGCCGTCACAGTTGGTATCAGAGCCATATGCCGACGGTTGGGACTCTACGTCCTTTTACTGGAAAAGCCCCGAGCCTCTCGTTCGTGAAGAGTCACGAAGCGAAACTCTCCGTAGGGGATGCCCGCGTGCGGGTGGCAAGCTGATAGGTACCTCGTGATGTGACCCTGAGAACTGTCACAGTTGGTATCAGAGCTTAGGCTTCAGATCTTGGTAGTGTATCCTAGGCTTGAAGTTTAGGATGCCGGACTGTGGGTTTGGTTTGCAATATTAGTGATTCTTGCGGGATGTCTCGACTTGATTGGTGCAAGAGGGAATGTCGAGGACGACATTCTTTTAAGGAGGGAAGATTGTGACGCCCCGAAAAAAAATGAGTTTGAGAACCCGGAAATTTTCTAATTTTCTAGGGTTTCTTTTTTAAACGCCCGCCTTTTCTACATTTTCTTTATTAGAAAAATTCCCCAGATAAAGTTTATGAGCAAAAATAGTTTTCAAATGATTTTTCTAGTATCGGTTAGTTTTTGAGTAATTAACAACGTATTTTGAACGTGGGACCCGCAAGTGCGGCAAATGCATTATATTTTTGACAACTTGTTGGAATTTTGTATTAAGTGATATTATTTTACAAAGTGTTAAGATATTTGTATTGGAGAGACAAAAAGATAAGTTTTAAATCAAAAGGTGACAAGTGTCACCATCCTATTCACTATTGGACTTTTGACCATCTTACCTTAACTCTACTAAAACCAAAATTTGACCAAAAATCAAGCCATTTCTTCCTTCTCATGGCTGAAACTTGGAGAGCAAGAGAGAGAGAAAAACCTTCATCTTTCACTGCAATTTCTTACTTCAATCTTGAGTTTTAACCGATGGAATTGCAAATCACTCCATAAAAGTTGGTTACTAAGGAGATTCCAAGGTCTTGGTGGAGTTATTTTGGAGAAGGAACCACTAAGCTACTATCTTTTGTGAGGTATCAAGGTATGGTGTGTAAAGATTCATTGTTTGTTTCCAATAATGGTGAATTAGTGACTTGTGATGGCTAAAGAGATGGTTTGATGGATTATATTTTGAGTTGTGGTTGGATGGATGAACTTTTATTATTTTTGGGGATTTTCTGTTTTAATATGAGTATGATTATGTGGTTGTGTATGATAATTGGAAATGATGTTTAATGATTCTAGAAGGTGGAAAAAGTGGAAGATTGCAAGTAAGTTCTGTTTTGGAAGAAATCTGGAAAATTAGGGTTCTTGGTTCTTCATTCTGTCCGAAATTTTTGGTCCTAGATAGAGGCCGAATTGGCCTTTTCTTAAAACATGAAAGTTGTAGGGAATGATATTTTAAAGGTTCCTACCAAATTTCAGGTCAATCGGAGTAGTGTAGCTTGAGATAAGTCGAAATTACTATTGCTGTTCTGTTTTACCCGAAATTGAGAACTGCGCCTGTAATTGGTTGTTTGGGCTGGAATTGCTTCCGAATTGGTTGTTGAGGCCTTCTGATGAAATTTTGCCCTGTTTCTTAGCTTTCATTTGGTTTTGGAATTTCTGGATTTGGACTTCGTAGTTTGATTTATGATGTTTGTACCAGAATGCGATTTGTGAACCTGTTTTTCCGATTCTGGTGTAGTTTCTTGCATTTTTGACCTGGTTACACTCGAAACTGGGTTGAGTGACCTTCTGTAATATTGTAGCCCTATCTCTTAGCTTCGAAACGGTGTATCTTACACCTTCATCCGACAATTGTAGCGCCTTTGGTGCCATTACCGTAAAATGACGTCAAAACTGTTTTTCTGATTTTGAGTTTAACTTTCATTTCTGGACTTTTCCCTAGCTTGACTTGTCTTTGTACTACTTGGAGCTTGCTGAATGGCTATTGGATGAACTTGTTGTTGTGTGTGTACCTTTGGGTTGGAATGAGGAAATAATGAAGCCGTGATGGCTGGAAAAGTAAGCAAATTTAGGGGAAGTGCTGTCCGAACTTTTAAAGGACTTGTTTGCATTGAGTTTGTGATCTAGGACTTGGATTTGAGCAAGGCAATGATACATGATGGATGATTTCTGAGCCATGGAGGTGAGTGACCCTAAACTATTTCCAAAGTACTTGTGAAACGTTTCTTGCATTATTTACTTTTGAACTGTTTCCAAGTTACTTATGAACTGTTTCCAAAGTTACTTTTGAACTGTTTTCTTGCATATCATGCGTGCTTATATGAGAGTGTTCCTTATTTGCTATATTTTCTTGACTTCATGACTTGTATTATTGATTGATAACGTGTCAAGTGCTTTGAATGATTTCCTAAACGAGCTTTCTAGGCGAGTGTGTACTTTATCGCACTCGACCTAAATAACTGTGCAATTTTCAAGGACTTAATTATTGAAATGCTAGTTGCGCATGATGTAAGCCTTTTGGGCTGAACTGGCCATTGCCCCTTGTTACCGGTCGTCTTGAGCCAGAAACGGACTCGGTCGGGCGATTAGGGACCTGGGTGAACGTTTGGTATACTCGAGTATTACCTTTGTAGGTTGGTGGAGGTTGGTGGAAAATGATGCAATTTCAAATGAGAAAAAAAAAGGAAATGACAGGAGAACGAACGTATCTTTTTCATGAATGTTACTATCGCTTTCCATTGTACATGTTTCTTGAATTCTTGATACTCCATATTTAATGTTTTGTAAATGTCGTAATTGTTTCTGGACTTATCATTTGATTTATGACATCATTGAAAAGAAATATTGTTAAACCGATTTGATTACTGATTTTCTGGTTACTCGTTGAGCTTCTAGCTCACCCCAAAAATATTTTATTCCCCTCCACAGGGCTCAAGGCGAAGGAAGGACTTGTAGTACTTATTCACGTGAATGGATGGCCTATATTTTGTACAATTTGGATTTGGAATCATTTTATGTATAGTTGAAAATTGTTTCCGCTGCATTTGTGACATGTAATTATTGGACCCGAGCCTCTCGTTCGTGAAGAGTCACGAAGCGAAACTCTCCGTAGGGGATGCCCGCGTGCGGGTGGCAAGCTGATAGGTACCTCGTGATGTGACCCTGAGAACTGTCACAGTTGGTATCAGAGCTTAGGCTTCAGATCTTGGTAGTGTATCCTAGGCTTGAAGTTTAGGATGCCGGACTGTGGGTTTGGTTTGCAATATTAGTGATTCTTGCGGGATGTCTCGACTTGATTGGTGCAAGAGGGAATGTCGAGGACGACATTCTTTTAAGGAGGGAAGATTGTGACGCCCCGAAAAAAAATGAGTTTGAGAACCCGGAAATTTTCTAATTTTCTAGGGTTTCTTTTTTAAACGCCCGCCTTTTCTACATTTTCTTTATTAGAAAAATTCCCCAGATAAAGTTTATGAGCAAAAATAGTTTTCAAATGATTTTTCTAGTATCGGTTAGTTTTTGAGTAATTAACAACGTATTTTGAACGTGGGACCCGCAAGTGCGGCAAATGCATTATATTTTTGACAACTTGTTGGAATTTTGTATTAAGTGATATTATTTTACAAAGTGTTAAGATATTTGTATTGGAGAGACAAAAAGATAAGTTTTAAATCAAAAGGTGACAAGTGTCACCATCCTATTCACTATTGGACTTTTGACCATCTTACCTTAACTCTACTAAAACCAAAATTTGACCAAAAATCAAGCCATTTCTTCCTTCTCATGGCTGAAACTTGGAGAGCAAGAGAGAGAGAAAAACCTTCATCTTTCACTGCAATTTCTTACTTCAATCTTGAGTTTTAACCGATGGAATTGCAAATCACTCCATAAAAGTTGGTTACTAAGGAGATTCCAAGGTCTTGGTGGAGTTATTTTGGAGAAGGAACCACTAAGCTACTATCTTTTGTGAGGTATCAAGGTATGGTGTGTAAAGATTCATTGTTTGTTTCCAATAATGGTGAATTAGTGACTTGTGATGGCTAAAGAGATGGTTTGATGGATTATATTTTGAGTTGTGGTTGGATGGATGAACTTTTATTATTTTTGGGGATTTTCTGTTTTAATATGAGTATGATTATGTGGTTGTGTATGATAATTGGAAATGATGTTTAATGATTCTAGAAGGTGGAAAAAGTGGAAGATTGCAAGTAAGTTCTGTTTTGGAAGAAATCTGGAAAATTAGGGTTCTTGGTTCTTCATTCTGTCCGAAATTTTTGGTCCTAGATAGAGGCCGAATTGGCCTTTTCTTAAAACATGAAAGTTGTAGGGAATGATATTTTAAAGGTTCCTACCAAATTTCAGGTCAATCGGAGTAGTGTAGCTTGAGATAAGTCGAAATTACTATTGCTGTTCTGTTTTACCCGAAATTGAGAACTGCGCCTGTAATTGGTTGTTTGGGCTGGAATTGCTTCCGAATTGGTTGTTGAGGCCTTCTGATGAAATTTTGCCCTGTTTCTTAGCTTTCATTTGGTTTTGGAATTTCTGGATTTGGACTTCGTAGTTTGATTTATGATGTTTGTACCAGAATGCGATTTGTGAACCTGTTTTTCCGATTCTGGTGTAGTTTCTTGCATTTTTGACCTGGTTACACTCGAAACTGGGTTGAGTGACCTTCTGTAATATTGTAGCCCTATCTCTTAGCTTCGAAACGGTGTATCTTACACCTTCATCCGACAATTGTAGCGCCTTTGGTGCCATTACCGTAAAATGACGTCAAAACTGTTTTTCTGATTTTGAGTTTAACTTTCATTTCTGGACTTTTCCCTAGCTTGACTTGTCTTTGTACTACTTGGAGCTTGCTGAATGGCTATTGGATGAACTTGTTGTTGTGTGTGTACCTTTGGGTTGGAATGAGGAAATAATGAAGCCGTGATGGCTGGAAAAGTAAGCAAATTTAGGGGAAGTGCTGTCCGAACTTTTAAAGGACTTGTTTGCATTGAGTTTGTGATCTAGGACTTGGATTTGAGCAAGGCAATGATACATGATGGATGATTTCTGAGCCATGGAGGTGAGTGACCCTAAACTATTTCCAAAGTACTTGTGAAACGTTTCTTGCATTATTTACTTTTGAACTGTTTCCAAGTTACTTATGAACTGTTTCCAAAGTTACTTTTGAACTGTTTTCTTGCATATCATGCGTGCTTATATGAGAGTGTTCCTTATTTGCTATATTTTCTTGACTTCATGACTTGTATTATTGATTGATAACGTGTCAAGTGCTTTGAATGATTTCCTAAACGAGCTTTCTAGGCGAGTGTGTACTTTATCGCACTCGACCTAAATAACTGTGCAATTTTCAAGGACTTAATTATTGAAATGCTAGTTGCGCATGATGTAAGCCTTTTGGGCTGAACTGGCCATTGCCCCTTGTTACCGGTCGTCTTGAGCCAGAAACGGACTCGGTCGGGCGATTAGGGACCTGGGTGAACGTTTGGTATACTCGAGTATTACCTTTGTAGGTTGGTGGAGGTTGGTGGAAAATGATGCAATTTCAAATGAGAAAAAAAAAGGAAATGACAGGAGAACGAACGTATCTTTTTCATGAATGTTACTATCGCTTTCCATTGTACATGTTTCTTGAATTCTTGATACTCCATATTTAATGTTTTGTAAATGTCGTAATTGTTTCTGGACTTATCATTTGATTTATGACATCATTGAAAAGAAATATTGTTAAACCGATTTGATTACTGATTTTCTGGTTACTCGTTGAGCTTCTAGCTCACCCCAAAAATATTTTATTCCCCTCCACAGGGCTCAAGGCGAAGGAAGGACTTGTAGTACTTATTCACGTGAATGGATGGCCTATATTTTGTACAATTTGGATTTGGAATCATTTTATGTATAGTTGAAAATTGTTTCCGCTGCATTTGTGACATGTAATTATTGGAGACTTGGATGTATATTTGTGGACCATGTGATGTATATTGGAGATTTGTATTGTAATTCATTTGAGGATTGTAGTGAACGACTGAGTCCCGGCGAGAGCTGGGCAGGCGACCCGCCGAACCCTCTGGTTCGCCTTAGGGGGAGGTGGGGCCGTCACAGTTGGTATCAGAGCCATATGCCGACGGTTGGGACTCTACGTCCTTTTACTGGAAAAGCCCCGAGCCTCTCGTTCGTGAAGAGTCACGAAGCGAAACTCTCCGTAGGGGATGCCCGCGTGCGGGTGGCAAGCTGATAGGTACCTCGTGATGTGACCCTGAGAACTGTCACAGTTGGTATCAGAGCTTAGGCTTCAGATCTTGGTAGTGTATCCTAGGCTTGAAGTTTAGGATGCCGGACTGTGGGTTTGGTTTGCAATATTAGTGATTCTTGCGGGATGTCTCGACTTGATTGGTGCAAGAGGGAATGTCGAGGACGACATTCTTTTAAGGAGGGAAGATTGTGACGCCCCGAAAAAAAATGAGTTTGAGAACCCGGAAATTTTCTAATTTTCTAGGGTTTCTTTTTTAAACGCCCGCCTTTTCTACATTTTCTTTATTAGAAAAATTCCCCAGATAAAGTTTATGAGCAAAAATAGTTTTCAAATGATTTTTCTAGTATCGGTTAGTTTTTGAGTAATTAACAACGTATTTTGAACGTGGGACCCGCAAGTGCGGCAAATGCATTATATTTTTGACAACTTGTTGGAATTTTGTATTAAGTGATATTATTTTACAAAGTGTTAAGATATTTGTATTGGAGAGACAAAAAGATAAGTTTTAAATCAAAAGGTGACAAGTGTCACCATCCTATTCACTATTGGACTTTTGACCATCTTACCTTAACTCTACTAAAACCAAAATTTGACCAAAAATCAAGCCATTTCTTCCTTCTCATGGCTGAAACTTGGAGAGCAAGAGAGAGAGAAAAACCTTCATCTTTCACTGCAATTTCTTACTTCAATCTTGAGTTTTAACCGATGGAATTGCAAATCACTCCATAAAAGTTGGTTACTAAGGAGATTCCAAGGTCTTGGTGGAGTTATTTTGGAGAAGGAACCACTAAGCTACTATCTTTTGTGAGGTATCAAGGTATGGTGTGTAAAGATTCATTGTTTGTTTCCAATAATGGTGAATTAGTGACTTGTGATGGCTAAAGAGATGGTTTGATGGATTATATTTTGAGTTGTGGTTGGATGGATGAACTTTTATTATTTTTGGGGATTTTCTGTTTTAATATGAGTATGATTATGTGGTTGTGTATGATAATTGGAAATGATGTTTAATGATTCTAGAAGGTGGAAAAAGTGGAAGATTGCAAGTAAGTTCTGTTTTGGAAGAAATCTGGAAAATTAGGGTTCTTGGTTCTTCATTCTGTCCGAAATTTTTGGTCCTAGATAGAGGCCGAATTGGCCTTTTCTTAAAACATGAAAGTTGTAGGGAATGATATTTTAAAGGTTCCTACCAAATTTCAGGTCAATCGGAGTAGTGTAGCTTGAGATAAGTCGAAATTACTATTGCTGTTCTGTTTTACCCGAAATTGAGAACTGCGCCTGTAATTGGTTGTTTGGGCTGGAATTGCTTCCGAATTGGTTGTTGAGGCCTTCTGATGAAATTTTGCCCTGTTTCTTAGCTTTCATTTGGTTTTGGAATTTCTGGATTTGGACTTCGTAGTTTGATTTATGATGTTTGTACCAGAATGCGATTTGTGAACCTGTTTTTCCGATTCTGGTGTAGTTTCTTGCATTTTTGACCTGGTTACACTCGAAACTGGGTTGAGTGACCTTCTGTAATATTGTAGCCCTATCTCTTAGCTTCGAAACGGTGTATCTTACACCTTCATCCGACAATTGTAGCGCCTTTGGTGCCATTACCGTAAAATGACGTCAAAACTGTTTTTCTGATTTTGAGTTTAACTTTCATTTCTGGACTTTTCCCTAGCTTGACTTGTCTTTGTACTACTTGGAGCTTGCTGAATGGCTATTGGATGAACTTGTTGTTGTGTGTGTACCTTTGGGTTGGAATGAGGAAATAATGAAGCCGTGATGGCTGGAAAAGTAAGCAAATTTAGGGGAAGTGCTGTCCGAACTTTTAAAGGACTTGTTTGCATTGAGTTTGTGATCTAGGACTTGGATTTGAGCAAGGCAATGATACATGATGGATGATTTCTGAGCCATGGAGGTGAGTGACCCTAAACTATTTCCAAAGTACTTGTGAAACGTTTCTTGCATTATTTACTTTTGAACTGTTTCCAAGTTACTTATGAACTGTTTCCAAAGTTACTTTTGAACTGTTTTCTTGCATATCATGCGTGCTTATATGAGAGTGTTCCTTATTTGCTATATTTTCTTGACTTCATGACTTGTATTATTGATTGATAACGTGTCAAGTGCTTTGAATGATTTCCTAAACGAGCTTTCTAGGCGAGTGTGTACTTTATCGCACTCGACCTAAATAACTGTGCAATTTTCAAGGACTTAATTATTGAAATGCTAGTTGCGCATGATGTAAGCCTTTTGGGCTGAACTGGCCATTGCCCCTTGTTACCGGTCGTCTTGAGCCAGAAACGGACTCGGTCGGGCGATTAGGGACCTGGGTGAACGTTTGGTATACTCGAGTATTACCTTTGTAGGTTGGTGGAGGTTGGTGGAAAATGATGCAATTTCAAATGAGAAAAAAAAAGGAAATGACAGGAGAACGAACGTATCTTTTTCATGAATGTTACTATCGCTTTCCATTGTACATGTTTCTTGAATTCTTGATACTCCATATTTAATGTTTTGTAAATGTCGTAATTGTTTCTGGACTTATCATTTGATTTATGACATCATTGAAAAGAAATATTGTTAAACCGATTTGATTACTGATTTTCTGGTTACTCGTTGAGCTTCTAGCTCACCCCAAAAATATTTTATTCCCCTCCACAGGGCTCAAGGCGAAGGAAGGACTTGTAGTACTTATTCACGTGAATGGATGGCCTATATTTTGTACAATTTGGATTTGGAATCATTTTATGTATAGTTGAAAATTGTTTCCGCTGCATTTGTGACATGTAATTATTGGAGACTTGGATGTATATTTGTGGACCATGTGATGTATATTGGAGATTTGTATTGTAATTCATTTGAGGATTGTAGTGAACGACTGAGTCCCGGCGAGAGCTGGGCAGGCGACCCGCCGAACCCTCTGGTTCGCCTTAGGGGGAGGTGGGGCCGTCACAGTTGGTATCAGAGCCATATGCCGACGGTTGGGACTCTACGTCCTTTTACTGGAAAAGCCCCGAGCCTCTCGTTCGTGAAGAGTCACGAAGCGAAACTCTCCGTAGGGGATGCCCGCGTGCGGGTGGCAAGCTGATAGGTACCTCGTGATGTGACCCTGAGAACTGTCACAGTTGGTATCAGAGCTTAGGCTTCAGATCTTGGTAGTGTATCCTAGGCTTGAAGTTTAGGATGCCGGACTGTGGGTTTGGTTTGCAATATTAGTGATTCTTGCGGGATGTCTCGACTTGATTGGTGCAAGAGGGAATGTCGAGGACGACATTCTTTTAAGGAGGGAAGATTGTGACGCCCCGAAAAAAAATGAGTTTGAGAACCCGGAAATTTTCTAATTTTCTAGGGTTTCTTTTTTAAACGCCCGCCTTTTCTACATTTTCTTTATTAGAAAAATTCCCCAGATAAAGTTTATGAGCAAAAATAGTTTTCAAATGATTTTTCTAGTATCGGTTAGTTTTTGAGTAATTAACAACGTATTTTGAACGTGGGACCCGCAAGTGCGGCAAATGCATTATATTTTTGACAACTTGTTGGAATTTTGTATTAAGTGATATTATTTTACAAAGTGTTAAGATATTTGTATTGGAGAGACAAAAAGATAAGTTTTAAATCAAAAGGTGACAAGTGTCACCATCCTATTCACTATTGGACTTTTGACCATCTTACCTTAACTCTACTAAAACCAAAATTTGACCAAAAATCAAGCCATTTCTTCCTTCTCATGGCTGAAACTTGGAGAGCAAGAGAGAGAGAAAAACCTTCATCTTTCACTGCAATTTCTTACTTCAATCTTGAGTTTTAACCGATGGAATTGCAAATCACTCCATAAAAGTTGGTTACTAAGGAGATTCCAAGGTCTTGGTGGAGTTATTTTGGAGAAGGAACCACTAAGCTACTATCTTTTGTGAGGTATCAAGGTATGGTGTGTAAAGATTCATTGTTTGTTTCCAATAATGGTGAATTAGTGACTTGTGATGGCTAAAGAGATGGTTTGATGGATTATATTTTGAGTTGTGGTTGGATGGATGAACTTTTATTATTTTTGGGGATTTTCTGTTTTAATATGAGTATGATTATGTGGTTGTGTATGATAATTGGAAATGATGTTTAATGATTCTAGAAGGTGGAAAAAGTGGAAGATTGCAAGTAAGTTCTGTTTTGGAAGAAATCTGGAAAATTAGGGTTCTTGGTTCTTCATTCTGTCCGAAATTTTTGGTCCTAGATAGAGGCCGAATTGGCCTTTTCTTAAAACATGAAAGTTGTAGGGAATGATATTTTAAAGGTTCCTACCAAATTTCAGGTCAATCGGAGTAGTGTAGCTTGAGATAAGTCGAAATTACTATTGCTGTTCTGTTTTACCCGAAATTGAGAACTGCGCCTGTAATTGGTTGTTTGGGCTGGAATTGCTTCCGAATTGGTTGTTGAGGCCTTCTGATGAAATTTTGCCCTGTTTCTTAGCTTTCATTTGGTTTTGGAATTTCTGGATTTGGACTTCGTAGTTTGATTTATGATGTTTGTACCAGAATGCGATTTGTGAACCTGTTTTTCCGATTCTGGTGTAGTTTCTTGCATTTTTGACCTGGTTACACTCGAAACTGGGTTGAGTGACCTTCTGTAATATTGTAGCCCTATCTCTTAGCTTCGAAACGGTGTATCTTACACCTTCATCCGACAATTGTAGCGCCTTTGGTGCCATTACCGTAAAATGACGTCAAAACTGTTTTTCTGATTTTGAGTTTAACTTTCATTTCTGGACTTTTCCCTAGCTTGACTTGTCTTTGTACTACTTGGAGCTTGCTGAATGGCTATTGGATGAACTTGTTGTTGTGTGTGTACCTTTGGGTTGGAATGAGGAAATAATGAAGCCGTGATGGCTGGAAAAGTAAGCAAATTTAGGGGAAGTGCTGTCCGAACTTTTAAAGGACTTGTTTGCATTGAGTTTGTGATCTAGGACTTGGATTTGAGCAAGGCAATGATACATGATGGATGATTTCTGAGCCATGGAGGTGAGTGACCCTAAACTATTTCCAAAGTACTTGTGAAACGTTTCTTGCATTATTTACTTTTGAACTGTTTCCAAGTTACTTATGAACTGTTTCCAAAGTTACTTTTGAACTGTTTTCTTGCATATCATGCGTGCTTATATGAGAGTGTTCCTTATTTGCTATATTTTCTTGACTTCATGACTTGTATTATTGATTGATAACGTGTCAAGTGCTTTGAATGATTTCCTAAACGAGCTTTCTAGGCGAGTGTGTACTTTATCGCACTCGACCTAAATAACTGTGCAATTTTCAAGGACTTAATTATTGAAATGCTAGTTGCGCATGATGTAAGCCTTTTGGGCTGAACTGGCCATTGCCCCTTGTTACCGGTCGTCTTGAGCCAGAAACGGACTCGGTCGGGCGATTAGGGACCTGGGTGAACGTTTGGTATACTCGAGTATTACCTTTGTAGGTTGGTGGAGGTTGGTGGAAAATGATGCAATTTCAAATGAGAAAAAAAAAGGAAATGACAGGAGAACGAACGTATCTTTTTCATGAATGTTACTATCGCTTTCCATTGTACATGTTTCTTGAATTCTTGATACTCCATATTTAATGTTTTGTAAATGTCGTAATTGTTTCTGGACTTATCATTTGATTTATGACATCATTGAAAAGAAATATTGTTAAACCGATTTGATTACTGATTTTCTGGTTACTCGTTGAGCTTCTAGCTCACCCCAAAAATATTTTATTCCCCTCCACAGGGCTCAAGGCGAAGGAAGGACTTGTAGTACTTATTCACGTGAATGGATGGCCTATATTTTGTACAATTTGGATTTGGAATCATTTTATGTATAGTTGAAAATTGTTTCCGCTGCATTTGTGACATGTAATTATTGGAGACTTGGATGTATATTTGTGGACCATGTGATGTATATTGGAGATTTGTATTGTAATTCATTTGAGGATTGTAGTGAACGACTGAGTCCCGGCGAGAGCTGGGCAGGCGACCCGCCGAACCCTCTGGTTCGCCTTAGGGGGAGGTGGGGCCGTCACAGTTGGTATCAGAGCCATATGCCGACGGTTGGGACTCTACGTCCTTTTACTGGAAAAGCCCCGAGCCTCTCGTTCGTGAAGAGTCACGAAGCGAAACTCTCCGTAGGGGATGCCCGCGTGCGGGTGGCAAGCTGATAGGTACCTCGTGATGTGACCCTGAGAACTGTCACAGTTGGTATCAGAGCTTAGGCTTCAGATCTTGGTAGTGTATCCTAGGCTTGAAGTTTAGGATGCCGGACTGTGGGTTTGGTTTGCAATATTAGTGATTCTTGCGGGATGTCTCGACTTGATTGGTGCAAGAGGGAATGTCGAGGACGACATTCTTTTAAGGAGGGAAGATTGTGACGCCCCGAAAAAAAATGAGTTTGAGAACCCGGAAATTTTCTAATTTTCTAGGGTTTCTTTTTTAAACGCCCGCCTTTTCTACATTTTCTTTATTAGAAAAATTCCCCAGATAAAGTTTATGAGCAAAAATAGTTTTCAAATGATTTTTCTAGTATCGGTTAGTTTTTGAGTAATTAACAACGTATTTTGAACGTGGGACCCGCAAGTGCGGCAAATGCATTATATTTTTGACAACTTGTTGGAATTTTGTATTAAGTGATATTATTTTACAAAGTGTTAAGATATTTGTATTGGAGAGACAAAAAGATAAGTTTTAAATCAAAAGGTGACAAGTGTCACCATCCTATTCACTATTGGACTTTTGACCATCTTACCTTAACTCTACTAAAACCAAAATTTGACCAAAAATCAAGCCATTTCTTCCTTCTCATGGCTGAAACTTGGAGAGCAAGAGAGAGAGAAAAACCTTCATCTTTCACTGCAATTTCTTACTTCAATCTTGAGTTTTAACCGATGGAATTGCAAATCACTCCATAAAAGTTGGTTACTAAGGAGATTCCAAGGTCTTGGTGGAGTTATTTTGGAGAAGGAACCACTAAGCTACTATCTTTTGTGAGGTATCAAGGTATGGTGTGTAAAGATTCATTGTTTGTTTCCAATAATGGTGAATTAGTGACTTGTGATGGCTAAAGAGATGGTTTGATGGATTATATTTTGAGTTGTGGTTGGATGGATGAACTTTTATTATTTTTGGGGATTTTCTGTTTTAATATGAGTATGATTATGTGGTTGTGTATGATAATTGGAAATGATGTTTAATGATTCTAGAAGGTGGAAAAAGTGGAAGATTGCAAGTAAGTTCTGTTTTGGAAGAAATCTGGAAAATTAGGGTTCTTGGTTCTTCATTCTGTCCGAAATTTTTGGTCCTAGATAGAGGCCGAATTGGCCTTTTCTTAAAACATGAAAGTTGTAGGGAATGATATTTTAAAGGTTCCTACCAAATTTCAGGTCAATCGGAGTAGTGTAGCTTGAGATAAGTCGAAATTACTATTGCTGTTCTGTTTTACCCGAAATTGAGAACTGCGCCTGTAATTGGTTGTTTGGGCTGGAATTGCTTCCGAATTGGTTGTTGAGGCCTTCTGATGAAATTTTGCCCTGTTTCTTAGCTTTCATTTGGTTTTGGAATTTCTGGATTTGGACTTCGTAGTTTGATTTATGATGTTTGTACCAGAATGCGATTTGTGAACCTGTTTTTCCGATTCTGGTGTAGTTTCTTGCATTTTTGACCTGGTTACACTCGAAACTGGGTTGAGTGACCTTCTGTAATATTGTAGCCCTATCTCTTAGCTTCGAAACGGTGTATCTTACACCTTCATCCGACAATTGTAGCGCCTTTGGTGCCATTACCGTAAAATGACGTCAAAACTGTTTTTCTGATTTTGAGTTTAACTTTCATTTCTGGACTTTTCCCTAGCTTGACTTGTCTTTGTACTACTTGGAGCTTGCTGAATGGCTATTGGATGAACTTGTTGTTGTGTGTGTACCTTTGGGTTGGAATGAGGAAATAATGAAGCCGTGATGGCTGGAAAAGTAAGCAAATTTAGGGGAAGTGCTGTCCGAACTTTTAAAGGACTTGTTTGCATTGAGTTTGTGATCTAGGACTTGGATTTGAGCAAGGCAATGATACATGATGGATGATTTCTGAGCCATGGAGGTGAGTGACCCTAAACTATTTCCAAAGTACTTGTGAAACGTTTCTTGCATTATTTACTTTTGAACTGTTTCCAAGTTACTTATGAACTGTTTCCAAAGTTACTTTTGAACTGTTTTCTTGCATATCATGCGTGCTTATATGAGAGTGTTCCTTATTTGCTATATTTTCTTGACTTCATGACTTGTATTATTGATTGATAACGTGTCAAGTGCTTTGAATGATTTCCTAAACGAGCTTTCTAGGCGAGTGTGTACTTTATCGCACTCGACCTAAATAACTGTGCAATTTTCAAGGACTTAATTATTGAAATGCTAGTTGCGCATGATGTAAGCCTTTTGGGCTGAACTGGCCATTGCCCCTTGTTACCGGTCGTCTTGAGCCAGAAACGGACTCGGTCGGGCGATTAGGGACCTGGGTGAACGTTTGGTATACTCGAGTATTACCTTTGTAGGTTGGTGGAGGTTGGTGGAAAATGATGCAATTTCAAATGAGAAAAAAAAAGGAAATGACAGGAGAACGAACGTATCTTTTTCATGAATGTTACTATCGCTTTCCATTGTACATGTTTCTTGAATTCTTGATACTCCATATTTAATGTTTTGTAAATGTCGTAATTGTTTCTGGACTTATCATTTGATTTATGACATCATTGAAAAGAAATATTGTTAAACCGATTTGATTACTGATTTTCTGGTTACTCGTTGAGCTTCTAGCTCACCCCAAAAATATTTTATTCCCCTCCACAGGGCTCAAGGCGAAGGAAGGACTTGTAGTACTTATTCACGTGAATGGATGGCCTATATTTTGTACAATTTGGATTTGGAATCATTTTATGTATAGTTGAAAATTGTTTCCGCTGCATTTGTGACATGTAATTATTGGAGACTTGGATGTATATTTGTGGACCATGTGATGTATATTGGAGATTTGTATTGTAATTCATTTGAGGATTGTAGTGAACGACTGAGTCCCGGCGAGAGCTGGGCAGGCGACCCGCCGAACCCTCTGGTTCGCCTTAGGGGGAGGTGGGGCCGTCACAGTTGGTATCAGAGCCATATGCCGACGGTTGGGACTCTACGTCCTTTTACTGGAAAAGCCCCGAGCCTCTCGTTCGTGAAGAGTCACGAAGCGAAACTCTCCGTAGGGGATGCCCGCGTGCGGGTGGCAAGCTGATAGGTACCTCGTGATGTGACCCTGAGAACTGTCACAGTTGGTATCAGAGCTTAGGCTTCAGATCTTGGTAGTGTATCCTAGGCTTGAAGTTTAGGATGCCGGACTGTGGGTTTGGTTTGCAATATTAGTGATTCTTGCGGGATGTCTCGACTTGATTGGTGCAAGAGGGAATGTCGAGGACGACATTCTTTTAAGGAGGGAAGATTGTGACGCCCCGAAAAAAAATGAGTTTGAGAACCCGGAAATTTTCTAATTTTCTAGGGTTTCTTTTTTAAACGCCCGCCTTTTCTACATTTTCTTTATTAGAAAAATTCCCCAGATAAAGTTTATGAGCAAAAATAGTTTTCAAATGATTTTTCTAGTATCGGTTAGTTTTTGAGTAATTAACAACGTATTTTGAACGTGGGACCCGCAAGTGCGGCAAATGCATTATATTTTTGACAACTTGTTGGAATTTTGTATTAAGTGATATTATTTTACAAAGTGTTAAGATATTTGTATTGGAGAGACAAAAAGATAAGTTTTAAATCAAAAGGTGACAAGTGTCACCATCCTATTCACTATTGGACTTTTGACCATCTTACCTTAACTCTACTAAAACCAAAATTTGACCAAAAATCAAGCCATTTCTTCCTTCTCATGGCTGAAACTTGGAGAGCAAGAGAGAGAGAAAAACCTTCATCTTTCACTGCAATTTCTTACTTCAATCTTGAGTTTTAACCGATGGAATTGCAAATCACTCCATAAAAGTTGGTTACTAAGGAGATTCCAAGGTCTTGGTGGAGTTATTTTGGAGAAGGAACCACTAAGCTACTATCTTTTGTGAGGTATCAAGGTATGGTGTGTAAAGATTCATTGTTTGTTTCCAATAATGGTGAATTAGTGACTTGTGATGGCTAAAGAGATGGTTTGATGGATTATATTTTGAGTTGTGGTTGGATGGATGAACTTTTATTATTTTTGGGGATTTTCTGTTTTAATATGAGTATGATTATGTGGTTGTGTATGATAATTGGAAATGATGTTTAATGATTCTAGAAGGTGGAAAAAGTGGAAGATTGCAAGTAAGTTCTGTTTTGGAAGAAATCTGGAAAATTAGGGTTCTTGGTTCTTCATTCTGTCCGAAATTTTTGGTCCTAGATAGAGGCCGAATTGGCCTTTTCTTAAAACATGAAAGTTGTAGGGAATGATATTTTAAAGGTTCCTACCAAATTTCAGGTCAATCGGAGTAGTGTAGCTTGAGATAAGTCGAAATTACTATTGCTGTTCTGTTTTACCCGAAATTGAGAACTGCGCCTGTAATTGGTTGTTTGGGCTGGAATTGCTTCCGAATTGGTTGTTGAGGCCTTCTGATGAAATTTTGCCCTGTTTCTTAGCTTTCATTTGGTTTTGGAATTTCTGGATTTGGACTTCGTAGTTTGATTTATGATGTTTGTACCAGAATGCGATTTGTGAACCTGTTTTTCCGATTCTGGTGTAGTTTCTTGCATTTTTGACCTGGTTACACTCGAAACTGGGTTGAGTGACCTTCTGTAATATTGTAGCCCTATCTCTTAGCTTCGAAACGGTGTATCTTACACCTTCATCCGACAATTGTAGCGCCTTTGGTGCCATTACCGTAAAATGACGTCAAAACTGTTTTTCTGATTTTGAGTTTAACTTTCATTTCTGGACTTTTCCCTAGCTTGACTTGTCTTTGTACTACTTGGAGCTTGCTGAATGGCTATTGGATGAACTTGTTGTTGTGTGTGTACCTTTGGGTTGGAATGAGGAAATAATGAAGCCGTGATGGCTGGAAAAGTAAGCAAATTTAGGGGAAGTGCTGTCCGAACTTTTAAAGGACTTGTTTGCATTGAGTTTGTGATCTAGGACTTGGATTTGAGCAAGGCAATGATACATGATGGATGATTTCTGAGCCATGGAGGTGAGTGACCCTAAACTATTTCCAAAGTACTTGTGAAACGTTTCTTGCATTATTTACTTTTGAACTGTTTCCAAGTTACTTATGAACTGTTTCCAAAGTTACTTTTGAACTGTTTTCTTGCATATCATGCGTGCTTATATGAGAGTGTTCCTTATTTGCTATATTTTCTTGACTTCATGACTTGTATTATTGATTGATAACGTGTCAAGTGCTTTGAATGATTTCCTAAACGAGCTTTCTAGGCGAGTGTGTACTTTATCGCACTCGACCTAAATAACTGTGCAATTTTCAAGGACTTAATTATTGAAATGCTAGTTGCGCATGATGTAAGCCTTTTGGGGCGATTAGGGACCTGGGTGAACGTTTGGTATACTCGAGTATTACCTTTGTAGGTTGGTGGAGGTTGGTGGAAAATGATGCAATTTCAAATGAGAAAAAAAAAGGAAATGACAGGAGAACGAACGTATCTTTTTCATGAATGTTACTATCGCTTTCCATTGTACATGTTTCTTGAATTCTTGATACTCCATATTTAATGTTTTGTAAATGTCGTAATTGTTTCTGGACTTATCATTTGATTTATGACATCATTGAAAAGAAATATTGTTAAACCGATTTGATTACTGATTTTCTGGTTACTCGTTGAGCTTCTAGCTCACCCCAAAAATATTTTATTCCCCTCCACAGGGCTCAAGGCGAAGGAAGGACTTGTAGTACTTATTCACGTGAATGGATGGCCTATATTTTGTACAATTTGGATTTGGAATCATTTTATGTATAGTTGAAAATTGTTTCCGCTGCATTTGTGACATGTAATTATTGGAGACTTGGATGTATATTTGTGGACCATGTGATGTATATTGGAGATTTGTATTGTAATTCATTTGAGGATTGTAGTGAACGACTGAGTCCCGGCGAGAGCTGGGCAGGCGACCCGCCGAACCCTCTGGTTCGCCTTAGGGGGAGGTGGGGCCGTCACAGTTGGTATCAGAGCCATATGCCGACGGTTGGGACTCTACGTCCTTTTACTGGAAAAGCCCCGAGCCTCTCGTTCGTGAAGAGTCACGAAGCGAAACTCTCCGTAGGGGATGCCCGCGTGCGGGTGGCAAGCTGATAGGTACCTCGTGATGTGACCCTGAGAACTGTCACAGTTGGTATCAGAGCTTAGGCTTCAGATCTTGGTAGTGTATCCTAGGCTTGAAGTTTAGGATGCCGGACTGTGGGTTTGGTTTGCAATATTAGTGATTCTTGCGGGATGTCTCGACTTGATTGGTGCAAGAGGGAATGTCGAGGACGACATTCTTTTAAGGAGGGAAGATTGTGACGCCCCGAAAAAAAATGAGTTTGAGAACCCGGAAATTTTCTAATTTTCTAGGGTTTCTTTTTTAAACGCCCGCCTTTTCTACATTTTCTTTATTAGAAAAATTCCCCAGATAAAGTTTATGAGCAAAAATAGTTTTCAAATGATTTTTCTAGTATCGGTTAGTTTTTGAGTAATTAACAACGTATTTTGAACGTGGGACCCGCAAGTGCGGCAAATGCATTATATTTTTGACAACTTGTTGGAATTTTGTATTAAGTGATATTATTTTACAAAGTGTTAAGATATTTGTATTGGAGAGACAAAAAGATAAGTTTTAAATCAAAAGGTGACAAGTGTCACCATCCTATTCACTATTGGACTTTTGACCATCTTACCTTAACTCTACTAAAACCAAAATTTGACCAAAAATCAAGCCATTTCTTCCTTCTCATGGCTGAAACTTGGAGAGCAAGAGAGAGAGAAAAACCTTCATCTTTCACTGCAATTTCTTACTTCAATCTTGAGTTTTAACCGATGGAATTGCAAATCACTCCATAAAAGTTGGTTACTAAGGAGATTCCAAGGTCTTGGTGGAGTTATTTTGGAGAAGGAACCACTAAGCTACTATCTTTTGTGAGGTATCAAGGTATGGTGTGTAAAGATTCATTGTTTGTTTCCAATAATGGTGAATTAGTGACTTGTGATGGCTAAAGAGATGGTTTGATGGATTATATTTTGAGTTGTGGTTGGATGGATGAACTTTTATTATTTTTGGGGATTTTCTGTTTTAATATGAGTATGATTATGTGGTTGTGTATGATAATTGGAAATGATGTTTAATGATTCTAGAAGGTGGAAAAAGTGGAAGATTGCAAGTAAGTTCTGTTTTGGAAGAAATCTGGAAAATTAGGGTATCATTTCTGTATTTATTAAGTTGAAAGTTAAAAAAAAAAAAAGAAAAAAAAGAAAAAAAAAGAGGAATACGCCGCGGGCAAGCTGCGTTTTTTTTCGCAGCTTGCAAGTAAGGGCTCAGGAGCCCTTTGGCTGCAAATATAGAAGGAGATTGCTGAGGTTTTAGGGTAGAGGCTCCGTATAAATAGCAAAAAAAAGCTACAGCCGCACAGGGGGGAGATTCTGGAAAACAAAAGCAAAAGAAAAGAAAAGAGGGGGAGAGTAAGAGAGGGAGACAGCGGCTAGGGGGGAAGGCTAGTGACGGCTGGGAAGGGTTTCTTTTGGACGGCACAACAGCCAAGGAAACTAAACAGGAGAGATAGCTGCGGGAGGGCTGATGAAGCAAGAAAGTGGCGGCTGGAAGATCGAAGGGACGGCTGGGAGAGTTTTGAGAGGAAAGAAAGGCGCAGCTTGGGAGAAGAAAAGAAAAACTCACGGAAGAGGAACCAGTGACTGCCAGGGGGGTGTGTTGCCGGATCTCCATACTTTCACTTGCGGATTCTTTCATCAAGGTTGCAGCAGGTCTCGAGGATCTCCTGCGGAGCTCGATCATCTATCAAGACAGCGAACCATTCACCGTTTCTGATGCACGGTCTGGCCATTGCTTCGTCTCTTTCGTTGGTATGTTCTTTTCGTTTCGTGTCTTTCCTTGGCTTATCTGTTGGATGCTGAAGTTCTCTGGACGAATCTGAGTCATGCCCAAAAATGCACGAAAGAATGTTGCTGTTTCATTATGGGTCATGGTTGATTGTGCTTTTAGTCAATTTCTAGCTGCGTTACCCAAATACATTTCTTTTGTTTTTACTCTCTGGTTCTCCCATTCATGTGTTTGTCGAGCATTTAATGGCTTGCTGGTGGTTTGGGGTAGGAATATCATATGCAAATCTGTTATTAATTATCAAGGGAAGTGGCGGCAAAGCTGCAACTGGAAAATGCAGAAATTCAGAAATTATGGTCATTTGATGCTTGCTAGATTTCTGTTTCGTATGAATTTCTGGAGCTTAAATGTAAACTTTTATGTTGAAAAGTTAAAAGAAAGCTTGGTTATCTTGTTACTTTGATCTATAGAGACATGAGTTGCATTTGAATGAAAGGAGATTGCATCTAGAACTTAGTCGCAGAAAATTCTGGGATGAAAATTGCAGCAGCGAATCCTGATTTGAAAATAACCTGGAATGAACCAGAAATTTCGTTTTTTTTCCTTCCTTGGTCTGAGTCTTCCCTTTCACGCATAGTATCATGGTGATTGAGTGAAGGTCGTTGCTGGCTTCTTGTTTACAAAACTTGCATTTTGAAAGCTTTTACGTTGCAGAAAGAAAATTCTGGAATGAATGTTGCAACAGAAATTTTGTTTCAGTCACTTGGCAGAATCCATATTGGTTTTGACTGATTTTTTTTTTAGTTGCATCAAGAAAGCTGCGTTCCATCTTTACGTTTGCTGTCTCCCATGCTCCCCGCAGCAGTTCACCAAGACTGATTTAGGCATCTATCTTGCTAGTTTCAGTTTGACAGCATGAGTTAGGAAGAATGAACCAAGGCTGCTGGATTATTTTCTTTAGCATTTGAATGCTCTTGTTTTTCTGGGTTTTTGTGTTTTGAAGAGGGGGAAAAATGTTCGATCTCCTTATAGTTTCCTTGCCCATTTGGATTGCGTTCGTTTAGAGGCTTCATTGTTTTGCTGAAATCGCAACACTTCATGTAAAAATTGCAGCAGACTGCATTTCCTTGTTGCAAGAGGTTCCTACGTAGTTTTGCATGTCTTGCATGAAATTAATTTCCGGATTTATCACTTTGTCCCTCAAGTTTCTCCTTGTTCCACTATGACCCAACCAATTGAATAATTTCATCAATTTGGTCCTTGGTAATTTTAATTTGTGCAACTTCATTGCTTGTTTGATTCCAATTAGCCACCTTGCTTTGTTTAAATTGCACTTCATGCATGAATTTAAGAGCTTTATGACTAAGTGAGCCTTGTTTTGCCCATTTCTTTTGATTTTTCTTAAATAAAGTGGTGCCATGACCTGTTTATTATTTTGGAGGGTAATTGAATAATTTCACTTCATTTGGACTCAATTCCAAGGGAGGTACACTCTATCCCTCATTTGCACTTCATTTGACCCTATGTGATCCAATGTGCTATGTGAATATGCATGTCTACTTCGCTTTCCTTACCTCCTTGCATGCATTTACTTACTTTTACTTTTATTTAAGTTTTATGGGGTATGTGTACACCTCTTGGCTTGTAATAGATAGGGCTCGGAGAGCATCTGGTCCACTACCCCTTCCCCTTGCTTGCTTGTTTTTGTTGCTACATGTTTAATTGCTTTATTAGGCTCTTGCATCTAGTCGAGCATGCTAAATGCTATGTGCTATGTGTTTACGAGTATTTTGGCATGTCTACTTGCTTTCATAGCCATGAATGAATGGAATGGATGAATGTACGTTTCCGCTAGTCCAACGCTAGTCGGAATTCTAAGGATGGGCTAGTCCAACGCTAGACCCTTAGGGATTTCCCCTCGTTAGCATATCATTTGCTTGTTCACTACATGTCATGCATTTTTCTTAGTTTTATCATCTGGCATGCTCCTCGAGCCCCTTTTCCCCTCATTTTAGGATTTTTGCACCTCATACTAGTATAGTGTACATTTGCCTGAGAGTCCCCTTAAATATGGGATATAGACGAGTGTGGCTTTTCTAAGCCTTAGCACGCTTATATTCCTTCTATCAAAGGAAAAATCAAGTCACGATTTAGGTCTCCCCGTACCCAATATGCATGAATTCCCTAGGCTCATGCACTCTCAATCCACTCTATCATTACACTTTCACTTTTGTCTCATTTGCACACATGCACCTTTTTATCACCTTCACTTGCACACGAACACTTTTTTTATCTTCACGTGCACACGAACACTTTTTTATCTTCACTTGCACATGAACATTTTTATCTTCACTCGCACACGAGTACTTTCATCTACATTTGCACACCTTCACTTATATCTTATTACTTTTATCATTTTTCTCATTTCACACAAACTCACATTTTCACATGGCATGCATTCCACTCATTTTTCACGTCATTTAGGTTTAGGTGTGACCTCTCCAAAAGGATCATTATTGGGCTTCACAATTAATGTGATTGGCACCACTCACCCTTTGAAGAGAAATTTCCCCCATGTCCCCTAGGTCTAGGTTTTTGCATTCACGTAGTCATATCCAACATGCGATACATACCTTGGGTAGAAAAATTAGGAAAAATTGGTTTAAGTCACGCAACTAGCCTTGGCTAGGTCGCAGGGGTGCCTTGGATTTTTATCCTTGCCTTCCCCTCCGTCAAATGTGACCCCCGATCCCTCTTTTGGTTACGTAGACCCAAAAGTTCTTTAAAAGGGTTTATTTACTTTTTTTCATTCAAAAACAAAAATCATTTTTTGGGTGACTTGGTACACCCTAACTCTATACCAAGTGGCGACTCCATTTTTATTAAAAACCCTTTTTCGAACTTCACTTGGCCAAATCGTCGCATTCCTAAGTCCCATGGCCTTTCATTGTTTTCACTTTCACACGTTCACATTTCATACACACTCACATCTCACACACCACATTCACTCGATTCGAAAAGTGGGGCGCGACAGTTGGCGACTCCACTGGGGACTTCCTAAGTGGGTCCAAGCATTTGACTTAGCCATTCGTTTCCTTTTTCTACCCTTTTTATGTATTGCACTTGGATATTAGGCTTGCATTTTCCATTTTTAGGGCCTTTTGCCTCGCGCGCGTATCAAACTTTTCCCTCACTCACGTATGTGTGATTGGTTGATTGGATGTATGTTTATTTAGTTATCTCGCGCTTGCATTGCATTTGGGAGGGGGCGTGTCACCTTTAGAGCCTCACGTTGGTTCTCAACCCCTTCCCTCAAAATAGGGGAGCACTTCATACGTGCACGTTTACTTGCTTTTATCCCATTTTATTTTGTTTTTCGTGGGCGTTTCCCACACCGCCTTGTAGGATTAGGATCGATTGCCTTGGGTAGGCGGCTGGTGTGCTCTGCGCCCATAGCGCTACCTAAGGGATCACTCGAGCCACCGATCAAAGGCCCTGGGAGTGATGACCCTTCGCCTTTAGGTCTGAAGGCTTGGGAGCCGAGACTTATCGAGTCTAGTTGCATTAGTGAGCCCCAGCCTCATGCATCCATATTAGTTTGCCTAGGTTAGAGTCAACTTCACCCTTTTAAGCACATTAGGCACGAGGGAAGGGGTTCCACCCCTTTTACTTGTCTTTATTGTATTTCTTTTCTTAATTGCTCCCAATGTGTTATGTGTACTATCAACTGCACTAACCATTTCATTGTTTCCTTGGTTTGCATTCATGTGCCCTAGCAATAAGAGGCCTCTTTGGCACTCTTTTAGTGACTTACCCACTAGATGATTCACATGTTTAAATTTCAGCTGTTACACCTGATTTTCAATAAGTACATTTCATTTTAGACCTTTTTCCCCCGATGCATTATTTATGTCCTTTAGGCCATATTTGTCACATATTTACATCGCTTTAATAAATGGCATCATGCATAAACCCTAGAAAGGGAATGCCATTTAGGGGATCCCGTGTTAGGAATAAACCACCCCATGTCTCGGATATATAATCCAAATGAGACTTGCACGTTTACCTTTCTCGTACCATCCGAAGGGGTAGTGCACAAGGTAAGGTAGGATCCGATCATTTTCATGGAGTGATCTTTGGAATATGAGCATCTAATAATCACTTTTTGGCCATTTTTTTAAAAAAAAATTGGTAAAAATCCCTTGCGTGAAGGACATTAATTTGAAGAAATTCACAAGTGATTCCTCCTATTGGGACGATAAATAAATTGAGGCCAAAATTTGATTTTTAGAAGGTCATAGACTAATGCACCTCAATAATTTTGAAATAACCAATGGCCGGACAATTCAACCAATCCATTTGACCAATTTACCCTTTTTTAGGGTCACCTGGTCGATTTTTGAATAAATCGTCAATTCATTTGACCAATTTACCCTTTTTTAGGGTCACCTGGTCGATTTTGAATAAATTGTCAATTCATTTGACCAATTTACCCTTGTTAGGGTCACCTGGTCGATTTTGCATAAATCGTCAATTCATTTGACCAATTTACCCTTTTTAGGGTCATGCGGCCGATTTTTGATTAAATCACTAATTCTCTTTCATTCATTTGGCCAGTTCACCCATTTTTAGGGCAGCCGAGCCGATTTTGAATAAATCAAGTTTCGTTCAATCTGTTTGATCAATTCACCCTTTTTTAGGGTGCTCTGATTAATTTTGAAATTTCTTTGAATTCATTTGACCTGTTTCCCTTTTAGGGTAATTTGATCGATTTTAAATAAATTGTCAATTTCATTCAATCCATTTGCCCTATTGGGGTTTCATTGTCAAATTCCAAATTGGGAAATCTAGTCAATTTTGAAGAAAACCGTCCATTGCATCCAATCACTTGATCAATTGGGGTTTTGACCCGTAATTCACTGAGAAATTTTATCAACGAATTCCAATCTCTTTGAATAGGAAGTTCGTCAAGGTCAAACCCATGCGTTTTGCAAATCAAAGGTAATCAATCCCTTCGGACGAGGTCCTCATTTTGACAAACGTCTCTTCTTATTCCAATGGGCCAAATTTTTCAAAATTATTTTCACTCCATGAGTTGATCGGATCCATCAGGTATTGTATAGTGCCTATTCTAGCGGATTGCATTTTCATGCTAGGCCTACCCTTGGCATAAAAAGGGTTCCCCCCATAGGACATGCATACCGATTTTGCAGTTTTGCCTACTAACTCGGGGTATTTTTCTTTTGTTTCCCCCTCCCCTGCATTCATAAAAATGTTTCAATAAGATGAAAATATTCTTCTATATCTGATGATAATTTTAATCCAATAAAGTTTGAAGAGTACAAGTGTTATTTGATTCTTGGGCAGATCCTACGATGAAAACATAAATGATCTATCTGGAAGCTCTACGCTAAAGCCTCTGAGAGATGTTGTGATTGTTTTCCAAAGGAAAATTTTCTATATTTGATTTGTTAATACATTTTGTTCCAAAAAGAAAAGGAGACAAAAAGTGTATATGTGGAGCTCTTTACAAGTTTCTCTCTTCTCATTTGTATTGTAATTGAATGAGAAATTTTGTTTCAAACTTTTTCAGTAATAAACTTTTTGGACAATCATTGTTTTGTGCATATTTATGTACATTTCATTCTTTATTCTTATTCATTGGAGATTTCGTGACGAATTTTAAGAAGTAAGACCAAATTGAAAAGCTTCATGATCACAAGGGTCTGCTTTCAAAAATCCTTATGTACACCAGATTGTTGATCCGAGTCATCCAATAAGAGTGCTCAGGAAAAGGGTGAACGGTCACTCAAAAGGCCCAATGAGATATCTTTTCTCCTTCACTTAACCCCAAAATAAAATCAGTGACATTGATTGATAAATTGCAAATTGGGGCCATCTTTGCTTGAAAATATCCATGGTGTTTAATCGATTCAATCACATCTAAGTGAAAGCAAAATGTGCATTATTCTTGTTTGTTTTGAAAATTTGGAATGATACTTTGAGCATTCGTTTCTTTACCTATACACATTTTATCATTTGCTCTCCCGTTTGAGCCTTTGAAAGAATAATTTCGTTTCAAATAAAGGCCTTAATGATCACTACCCTGCAATGGGAAAATTTTCAAAAAGGGAATGGATTCTCAACGACCATTTCGTTACTTTGGTTGTCATGAGGTGTAAGAATGATGCTTTGGCCGTCGTTTCTACAACCTAAACACCAATTACCACTTGCATCCCTATTTGAGCAAAAAATTGGTGGTTCTTTTCGAGTGCACATATGATCGCACCCCACATTGGGGAAGGAGATTGGGGAATTTTGAAAAGAAAAGGGGAAAAGCAAACATGCTAAAATAGGAAGGGAACCGCAAATTGGGGAAATTTGATTCCACTTAGTTTCCAATTTTGAAAAAAAAGAAAAGGAAGAGTTTTGTCCGCGTGGATCGCCTATGTTTCACACATATGGATGAACAAGGGTTTTCCTTAGTCAATTAATTCAGATACACGCAAAAATTTCGCATTAACGAAAATTTCCTTTCAGAGTCATTGTAAGGAACGGAATACAAGTCAGGCCATCTTCTTTTCCAATCGAACGTTCTATCCCTAGTTATCCCCTTTGAGCCTTCAGAATAAAATACTTCATTTGGCAACCCCTGAGGATCGCAAACCCCACACTGGGGCAAGTTGGAGTTGAAAAAAGGAAAAGTTTCAAGAAGTGAAAAGTGAAAAGCAACAAAATCCAAATCAAAAGAAGAAAAGAGAACCTCAGTTCAAAAATAAACTGGGGCAACTTTCAAAGAATGGCAAAAAGCCGAAAAGTCAAAAGAAGAAAGAAAATGAAAGTGAAAAGCCTCAGTTGAGCATAAACTGGGGCAAATTCTGATTTAACCCTAAAATAGGGTTGACGCAACAATGCGATCTCAGATTTTTCAAACCAGTTTTGAAATCCGTTTTCAAGCCTTAACTTTTCTAAAGCACCCCACCTGACCCCATTACAAAACCGAAAGTCCTGACTTCTGTTCTTTGCAATAGCCCTGTCAAGCAAATTTCTGATGCCGGAAGTTTTTGCTGTATTTCTGAATTGATTGGGTGTGAGGTTGACGCTGCTCTTCATGTGAAATCCCGCGAGGGTCTTTTTGGAAAAGAGGCAAAAAGCAAAGCAAGAAAAGTAAATGCAAGAAAATGCAGAAAATTCGACGCTGAAGTCTCCGGTGAGTGATGAGAAAAATGCAAACAAAGGCTGAAGTCTTTTGATTTCAAAATAGGGGCAATTTTGGAAAAATGCGATCTATGGTGCAATATCCTTGAAAGTCTTAAACTATCGTTTTCAAGCCAAATTACAAGCTAATAAAGTCCATCGTTGACTTATTCTTTCATGACAATCCAAAATGAGGATCATGCTCATAAGAAATTCATCAAATCATTTGTGATCATAAGGGCATAACCCGTTTCCACATGTTTAGCTATCACTTCTGTCCATACGTTACAAGCCTAGAAAGCTTGTATGTTGACTAAGTTTTCTTGAAAATAAGGGTAACAAACTCTTTGCTTTCACTAAGATGTGACATTAAATGGATTACATGCAACTGGGGCACAAAAATGAGACAGATTCTTATCTCCCATTTCCTTAGCCAGTTCAAAAATAAAGTCATGTGATTGGTCCTGAAAAGATGAGTCAACCAGAAGTGGTGACCCGTTACCCTAAGCACCAATGCTAAAAGTAAGGAAGAAATCTTCTTAAATTTGGTGTTATTTCGAGGAATTCATCATGAAATTTCTGCATGAGTTCAAACTTGACGATTAAAGTTTCTTCACATTGTTGTATATGTGCACTCTTTTCTAAATTTTAGAAAGTGCGATTTTTCTTTGTTCAAATAAATGGGAAATCATCTAAACCAATTTTTGCAATCAAATGGGGCCAAACTGGGGCAAAATTTTTATTTGCAAAATTTCGCAAAATAAGCCCACACAGGGGCAAATATTTTTGTAGTCCAATTGAGGATTTCGTCCAAGAATCAAAATAATGCATTTTTCAAATCAGTCACGCTCATTTGAGTGCACGTAAGCCCTGTGCAGGTATTCACAGTTGAAGTCGACGAAAAGCATCTGGCGATGTAGAAGGCCGATGCCGAAGAAAGAGAAGAAAGAAGGGAAAAGGGCCCTACACTGGGGCAAATTATTTTTGGAAAAAGATTCTCTCGAAAAATCAGAAAAATTCAAAAGTCAAAAATCGAAAATCAAGTTCAAATTTTTGTTTCTTGGAAAATCAAAATTTAATTTCTTATATCTTGACAGATCAAATCCAATTTAAATTTCTGTCCGGGTCTATCCCGTGGGTCTATCCCAATTTTACATTTCTGTCCGGGTCTATCCCGTGGGTCTATCCCAATTTTAAATTTTAGTCCGGGTCTATCCCAATTTTAAATTTCTGTTCGGGTCTATCCCGTGGGTCTATCCCAATTTTAAATTTCTGTCCGGGTCTATCCCGTGGGTCTATCCCAAATTTACATTCCAGTCCGGGTCTATCCCGTGGGTCTATCCCAATTTTAAATTTCTGTGTGGGTCTATCCCGTGGGTCTATCCCAATTTTAAATTTCTGTTCGGGTCTATCCCGTGGGTCTAACCCAATTTTAAATTTCTTGCGGGTCATGGTTGATTGTGCTTTTAGTCAATTTTAAATCCCGTGGGTCTAACCCACGTTCAAAAGTGATTAATTGCAACCAATTTCTGTTTTGGACCAAAAATTGAAAAGTGAGGGTTTTGTGATGAACATTCTGTCCGAATTTTTAGGTCAATAATAGAGGCCGAATTGGCCTTGGCTCAAAACATGAAAGTTGTAGGTATTGATGTTTTAAGGGTTCCTGTAACATTTCAGGTCAATTGGAGTAGTGTAGAATGAGATAAGCCGAAATTACTATTGCTGTTCTGGGTTCATCAGGATGTTAGAACGGTGTCTGAAATGGGTTGTTTTGACTGGAATTGTTTTGGATTTGGGTGTTGAGGTCTTCTGATGAAATGTATCTTGATGTCTTAGCTACCATATACCTTTGGAATTTCTGCATTTGGACCTGTTTAGACTGAGTTGTACTGATTGCAGCATAGTGTAATTTGTAAACCTGCAATTACGGTTCTGGTTTGTTATTTGACATATTTGATTTAGTTGTACTGGGATTTGGACTGAGTGACCTTCTACATTGTTGTAGCCCTGGTTCTTAGCTTCGAAACGGTGGGTCTTGGACCTCCATCCGACAATCGTAGCGCCTTTGGTCCCATTACCGCAAATTGACGTCAAAACTGTTTTTTCTGGTTTTGAGCTTAACTTTCATTTCCGGACTTTTCCCTAGCTTGACTTGTACTAGTACTACTTGGAAATGCTGAATGACTATTAGATGAACTTGTTGTTGTGTGTGTACCTTTGGGACTGGCTGAGGAAATAATGAAGCCTTGATGGCTGGAAAAGTAAAGAAATTTAGGGGAAGTGCTGTCCGAACTTTGAAGGGATTTGTTTGCATTGAGTTTATGATCTAAGACTCGGATTTGAGCAAGGCAATGATATATGATGGATGGTTTCTGAGCCATGGAGGTGAGTGACCCTAAACTATTTCCAAAGTACTTGTGAAATGTTTCTTACATTATTTACTTTTGAACTGTTTCCAAAGCTACTTTTGAACTGTTTTCTTGCATATCATGCGTGCTTATATGAAAGTGTTCCTTGTTTGATATATTTCCTTGACTTCATGACTTGTATTATTGATTGATAACGTGTTACGTGCTTTGAATGATTTCCAAAACGAGTTTTCTAGGCGAGTGTGTATTTTATCGCACTCGACCTAAATCAATGTGAAATTTTCATGATAAATGATTAAATGCTACTTGCGCATGAATGTAAGCCTTTTGGGCTGAACTGGCCATTGCCCCTTGTTACCGGTCGTCTCGAGCCAGAAACGGACTCGGTCGGGCGATTAGGGACCTGGGTGAACGTTTGGTATACTCGAGTATTACCTTTGTAGGTTGGTGGAGGTTGGTGGAAAATGATGCAATTTCAAATGAGAAAAAAAAAAAGGAAATGACAGGAGAACGAACGTATCTTTTTCATGAATGTTACTATCGCTTTCCATTGTACATGTTTCTTGAATTCTTGATACTCCATATTTAATGTTTTGTAAATGTCGTAATTGTTTCTGGACTTATCATTTGATTTATGACATCATTGAAAAGAAATATTGTTAAACCGATTTGATTACTGATTTTCTGGTTACTCGCTGAGCTTCTAGCTCACCCCAAAAATATTTTATTCCCCTCCACAGGGCTCAAGGCGAAGGAAGGACTTGTAGTACTTATTCACGTGAATGGATGGCCTATATTTTGTACAATTTGGATTTGGAATCATTTTATGTATAGTTGAAATTGTTTCCGCTGCATTTGTGACATGTAATTATTGGAGACTTGGATGTATATTTGAGATTTACATTGTAATTCATTTGAGGATTGTAGTGAACGACTGAGTCCCGGCGAGAGCTGGGAAGGCGGCCCGCCGAACCCTCTGGTTCGCCTCAGGGGGAGGTGGGGCTGTGACAGTTGGTATCAGAGCTTAGGCTTCAGATCTCTGTAGTGTATCCTAGGCTTGAAGTTTTGGATGCCGGACTGTGGGTTTGGTTTGCAATATTAGTGATTCTTGCGGGATGTCTCGACTTGATTGGTACAAGATGGAATGTCGAGGACGACATTCTTTTAAGGAGGGGAGATTGTGACGCCCCGAAAAGTATGAGTGTGAGAACCCGAAAATTTTCTAATTTTCTAGGGTTTATTTTATTTAATCGCCCGCCTTTTCTTCATTTTCTTCATTAGAAAAATTCCCCAGATAAAGTTTATGAGCAAAAATAGTTTTCAAATGATTTTTCTAGTATCGGTTAGTTTTTAAGAAATTAAAAGCGTATTTTGAACGTGGGACCCGCAAGTGCGGTAAACGCAATATATTTTTGACAAATTCTTGGAATTTTGTATTTAGTGATATTATTTTACAAGGTGTTAAGATATTTGTATTGGAGAGACAAAAAGATAAGTTTTGAACCAAAAGGTGACAAGTGTCACCATAAGATTAAGTCTCGGACTTTGACCATTTGACTTTACCTTTACCTTTACCAAATAAATATCAAAAAATTGCCAAAAATCATCCTTATTTCTAAAGCTTCATAGCCGGCTCTCTCTCAAAGGAAAAGAAAGAAAAGCTCTCAATTTCTTCCTTCTATTTCTTGCTCAATCTTCAAATCCAACCAATAAAACTCCAAATCATTCCATAAAATCTCTTTGCTAAGTGGTCTTGAGGTGTTTTGTGGAGTTGTTTGGAAAGCTAAGGTGACTAGTTGCTCTATCTCTTGTATTGCTAAGGTGAGTTGTGAAGGACCCCTCTCCTTCCTCTAATGATGTTCAATTCATGATTGGTGGTGGTATAAGATGCACTTTTATGGATTAAATCTTGATTTTGGTTGAATTGGTGAAGTTTAATAATTATTGGGGATTTTTCTGTTTTCATATGAATATGATTATGGGGTCATGTATGATGATTGGAAATGATGTTTAATGACTCTAGGAGGTGGAAAAAGTGATTAATTGCAACCAATTTCTGTTTTGGACCAAAAATTGAAAAGTGAGGGTTTTGTGATGAACATTCTGTCCGAATTTTTAGGTCAATAACAGAGGCCGAATTGGTTTTGGCTCAAAACATGAAAGTTGTAGGTATTGATGTTTTAAGGGTTTCTGTAACATTTCAGGTCAATTGGAGTAGTGTAGAATGAGATAAGCCGAAATTACTATTGTTGTTCTGGGTTCATCAGGATGTTAGAACGGTGTCTGAAATGGGTTGTTTTGACTGGAATTGTTTTGGATTTGGGTGTTGAGGTCTTCTGATGAAATGTAGCTTGATGTCCTAGCTACCATATACCTTTGGAATTTCTGCATTTGGACCTGTTTAGACTGAGTTGTACTGATTGCAGCATAGTGTAATTTGTAAACCTGCAATTACGGTTCTGGTTTGTTATTTGACATATTTGATTTAGTTGTACTGGGATTTGGACTGAGTGACCTTCTACATTGTTGTAGCCCTGGTTCTTAGCTTCGAAACGGTGGGTCTTGGACCTCCATCCGACAATCGTAGCGCCTTTGGTGCCATTACCGCAAAATGACGTCAAAACTGTTTTTTCTGGTTTTGAGCTTAACTTTCATTTCCGGACTTTTCCCTAGCTTGACTTGTACTAGTACTACTTGGAACTTGCTGAATGACTATTAGATGAACTTGTTGTTGTGTGTGTACCTTTGGGACTGGCTGAGGAAATAATGAAGCCTTGATGGCTGGAAAAGTAAAGAAATTTAGGGGAAGTGCTGTCCGAACTTTGAAGGGATTTGTTTGCATTGAGTTTGTGATCTAAGACTCGGATTTGAGCAAGGCAATGATATATGATGGATGGTTTCTGAGCCATGGAGGTGAGTGACCCTAAACTATTTCCAAAGTACTTGTGAAATGTTTCTTACATTATTTACTTTTGAACTGTTTCCAAAGCTACTTTTGAACTGTTTTCTTGCATATCATGCGTGCTTATATGAAAGTGTTCCTTGTTTGATATATTTCCTTGACTTCATGACTTGTATTATTGATTGATAACGTGTTACGTGCTTTGAATGATTTCCAAAACGAGTTTTCTAGGCGAGTGTGTATTTTATCGCACTCGACCTAAATCAATGTGAAATTTTCATGATAAATGATTAAATGCTACTTGCGCATGAATGTAAGCCTTTTGGGCTGAACTGGCCATTGCCCCTTGTTACCGGTCGTCTCGAGCCAGAAACGGACTCGGTCGGGCGATTAGGGACCTGGGTGAACGTTTGGTATACTCGAGTATTACCTTTGTAGGTTGGTGGAGGTTGGTGGAAAATGATGCAATTTCAAATGAGAAAAAAAAAAAGGAAATGACAGGAGAACGAACGTATCTTTTTCATGAATGTTACTATCGCTTTCCATTGTACATGTTTCTTGAATTCTTGATACTCCATATTTAATGTTTTGTAAATGTCGTAATTGTTTCTGGACTTATCATTTGATTTATGACATCATTGAAAAGAAATATTGTTAAACCGATTTGATTACTGATTTTCTGGTTACTCGCTGAGCTTCTAGCTCACCCCAAAAATATTTTATTCCCCTCCACAGGGCTCAAGGCGAAGGAAGGACTTGTAGTACTTATTCACGTGAATGGATGGCCTATATTTTGTACAATTTGGATTTGGAATCATTTTATGTATAGTTGAAATTGTTTCCGCTGCATTTGTGACATGTAATTATTGGAGACTTGGATGTATATTTGAGATTTACATTGTAATTCATTTGAGGATTGTAGTGAACGACTGAGTCCCGGCGAGAGCTGGGCAGGCGGCCCGCCGAACCCTCTGGTTCGCCTCAGGGGGAGGTGGGGCTGTGACAGTTGGTATCAGAGCTTAGGCTTCAGATCTCTGTAGTGTATCCTAGGCTTGAAGTTTTGGATGCCGGACTGTGGGTTTGGTTTGCAATATTAGTGATTCTTGCGGGATGTCTCGACTTGATTGGTACAAGATGGAATGTCGAGGACGACATTCTTTTAAGGAGGGGAGATTGTGACGCCCCGAAAAGTATGAGTGTGAGAACCCGAAAATTTTCTAATTTTCTAGGGTTTATTTTATTTAATCGCCCGCCTTTTCTTCATTTTCTTCATTAGAAAAATTCCCCAGATAAAGTTTATGAGCAAAAATAGTTTTCAAATGATTTTTCTAGTATCGGTTAGTTTTTAAGAAATTAAAAGCGTATTTTGAACGTGGGACCCGCAAGTGCGGTAAACGCAATATATTTTTGACAAATTCTTGGAATTTTGTATTTAGTGATATTATTTTACAAGGTGTTAAGATATTTGTATTGGAGAGACAAAAAGATAAGTTTTGAACCAAAAGGTGACAAGTGTCACCATAAGATTAAGTCTCGGACTTTGACCATTTGACTTTACCTTTACCTTTACCAAATAAATATCAAAAAATTGCCAAAAATCATCCTTATTTCTAAAGCTTCATAGCCGGCTCTCTCTCAAAGGAAAAGAAAGAAAAGCTCTCAATTTCTTCCTTCTATTTCTTGCTCAATCTTCAAATCCAACCAATAAAACTCCAAATCATTCCATAAAATCTCTTTGCTAAGTGGTCTTGAGGTGTTTTGTGGAGTTGTTTGGAAAGCTAAGGTGACTAGTTGCTCTATCTCTTGTATTGCTAAGGTGAGTTGTGAAGGACCCCTCTCCTTCCTCTAATGATGTTCAATTCATGATTGGTGGTGGTATAAGATGCACTTTTATGGATTAAATCTTGATTTTGGTTGAATTGGTGAAGTTTAATAATTATTGGGGATTTTTCTGTTTTCATATGAATATGATTATGGGGTCATGTATGATGATTGGAAATGATGTTTAATGACTCTAGGAGGTGGAAAAAGTGATTAATTGCAACCAATTTCTGTTTTGGACCAAAAATTGAAAAGTGAGGGTTTTGTGATGAACATTCTGTCCGAATTTTTAGGTCAATAACAGAGGCCGAATTGGTTTTGGCTCAAAACATGAAAGTTGTAGGTATTGATGTTTTAAGGGTTTCTGTAACATTTCAGGTCAATTGGAGTAGTGTAGAATGAGATAAGCCGAAATTACTATTGTTGTTCTGGGTTCATCAGGATGTTAGAACGGTGTCTGAAATGGGTTGTTTTGACTGGAATTGTTTTGGATTTGGGTGTTGAGGTCTTCTGATGAAATGTAGCTTGATGTCCTAGCTACCATATACCTTTGGAATTTCTGCATTTGGACCTGTTTAGACTGAGTTGTACTGATTGCAGCATAGTGTAATTTGTAAACCTGCAATTACGGTTCTGGTTTGTTATTTGACATATTTGATTTAGTTGTACTGGGATTTGGACTGAGTGACCTTCTACATTGTTGTAGCCCTGGTTCTTAGCTTCGAAACGGTGGGTCTTGGACCTCCATCCGACAATCGTAGCGCCTTTGGTGCCATTACCGCAAAATGACGTCAAAACTGTTTTTTCTGGTTTTGAGCTTAACTTTCATTTCCAGACTTTTCCCTAGCTTGACTTGTACTAGTACTACTTGGAACTTGCTGAATGACTATTAGATGAACTTGTTGTTGTGTGTGTACCTTTGGGACTGGCTGAGGAAATAATGAAGCCTTGATGGCTGGAAAAGTAAAGAAATTTAGGGGAAGTGCTGTCCGAACTTTGAAGGGATTTGTTTGCATTGAGTTTGTGATCTAAGACTCGGATTTGAGCAAGGCAATGATATATGATGGATGGTTTCTGAGCCATGGAGGTGAGTGACCCTAAACTATTTCCAAAGTACTTGTGAAATGTTTCTTACATTATTTACTTTTGAACTGTTTCCAAAGCTACTTTTGAACTGTTTTCTTGCATATCATGCGTGCTTATATGAAAGTGTTCCTTGTTTGATATATTTCCTTGACTTCATGACTTGTATTATTGATTGATAACGTGTTACGTGCTTTGAATGATTTCCAAAACGAGCTTTCTAGGCGAGTGTGTATTTTATCGCACTCGACCTAAATCAATGTGAAATTTTCATGATAAATGATTAAATGCTACTTGCGCATGAATATAAGCCTTTTGGGCTGAACTGGCCATTGCCCCTTGTTACCGGTCGTCTCGAGCCAGAAACGGACTCGGTCGGGCGATTAGGGACCTGGGTGAACGTTTGGTATACTCGAGTATTACCTTTGTAGGTTGGTGGAGGTTGGTGGAAAATGATGCAATTTCAAATGAGAAAAAAAAAAGGAAATGACAGGAGAACGAACGTATCTTTTTCATGAATGTTACTATCGCTTTCCATTGTACATGTTTCTTGAATTCTTGATACTCCATATTTAATGTTTTGTAAATGTCGTAATTGTTTCTGGACTTATCATTTGATTTATGACATCATTGAAAAGAAATATTGTTAAACCGATTTGATTACTGATTTTCTGGTTACTCGCTGAGCTTCTAGCTCACCCCAAAAATATTTTATTCCCCTCCACAGGGCTCAAGGCGAAGGAAGGACTTGTAGTACTTATTCACGTGAATGGATGGCCTATATTTTGTACAATTTGGATTTGGAATCATTTTATGTATAGTTGAAATTGTTTCCGCTGCATTTGTGACATGTAATTATTGGAGACTTGGATGTATATTTGAGATTTACATTGTAATTCATTTGAGGATTGTAGTGAACGACTGAGTCCCGGCGAGAGCTGGGCAGGCGGCCCGCCGAACCCTCTGGTTCGCCTCAGGGGGAGGTGGGGCTGTGACAGTTGGTATCAGAGCTTAGGCTTCAGATCTCTGTAGTGTATCCTAGGCTTGAAGTTTTGGATGCCGGACTGTGGGTTTGGTTTGCAATATTAGTGATTCTTGCGGGATGTCTCGACTTGATTGGTACAAGATGGAATGTCGAGGACGACATTCTTTTAAGGAGGGGAGATTGTGACGCCCCGAAAAGTATGAGTGTGAGAACCCGAAAATTTTCTAATTTTCTAGGGTTTATTTTATTTAATCGCCCGCCTTTTCTTCATTTTCTTCATTAGAAAAATTCCCCAGATAAAGTTTATGAGCAAAAATAGTTTTCAAATGATTTTTCTAGTATCGGTTAGTTTTTAAGAAATTAAAAGCGTATTTTGAACGTGGGACCCGCAAGTGCGGTAAACGCAATATATTTTTGACAAATTCTTGGAATTTTGTATTTAGTGATATTATTTTACAAGGTGTTAAGATATTTGTATTGGAGAGACAAAAAGATAAGTTTTGAACCAAAAGGTGACAAGTGTCACCATAAGATTAAGTCTCGGACTTTGACCATTTGACTTTACCTTTACCTTTACCAAATAAATATCAAAAAATTGCCAAAAATCATCCTTATTTCTAAAGCTTCATAGCCGGCTCTCTCTCAAAGGAAAAGAAAGAAAAGCTCTCAATTTCTTCCTTCTATTTCTTGCTCAATCTTCAAATCCAACCAATAAAACTCCAAATCATTCCATAAAATCTCTTTGCTAAGTGGTCTTGAGGTGTTTTGTGGAGTTGTTTGGAAAGCTAAGGTGACTAGTTGCTCTATCTCTTGTATTGCTAAGGTGAGTTGTGAAGGACCCCTCTCCTTCCTCTAATGATGTTCAATTCATGATTGGTGGTGGTATAAGATGCACTTTTATGGATTAAATCTTGATTTTGGTTGAATTGGTGAAGTTTAATAATTATTGGGGATTTTTCTGTTTTCATATGAATATGATTATGGGGTCATGTATGATGATTGGAAATGATGTTTAATGACTCTAGGAGGTGGAAAAAGTGATTAATTGCAACCAATTTCTGTTTTGGACCAAAAATTGAAAAGTGAGGGTTTTGTGATGAACATTCTGTCCGAATTTTTAGGTCAATAACAGAGGCCGAATTGGTTTTGGCTCAAAACATGAAAGTTGTAGGTATTGATGTTTTAAGGGTTTCTGTAACATTTCAGGTCAATTGGAGTAGTGTAGAATGAGATAAGCCGAAATTACTATTGTTGTTCTGGGTTCATCAGGATGTTAGAACGGTGTCTGAAATGGGTTGTTTTGACTGGAATTGTTTTGGATTTGGGTGTTGAGGTCTTCTGATGAAATGTAGCTTGATGTCCTAGCTACCATATACCTTTGGAATTTCTGCATTTGGACCTGTTTAGACTGAGTTGTACTGATTGCAGCATAGTGTAATTTGTAAACCTGCAATTACGGTTCTGGTTTGTTATTTGACATATTTGATTTAGTTGTACTGGGATTTGGACTGAGTGACCTTCTACATTGTTGTAGCCCTGGTTCTTAGCTTCGAAACGGTGGGTCTTGGACCTCCATCCGACAATCGTAGCGCCTTTGGTGCCATTACCGCAAAATGACGTCAAAACTGTTTTTTCTGGTTTTGAGCTTAACTTTCATTTCCGGACTTTTCCCTAGCTTGACTTGTACTAGTACTACTTGGAACTTGCTGAATGACTATTAGATGAACTTGTTGTTGTGTGTGTACCTTTGGGACTGGCTGAGGAAATAATGAAGCCTTGATGGCTGGAAAAGTAAAGAAATTTAGGGGAAGTGCTGTCCGAACTTTGAAGGGATTTGTTTGCATTGAGTTTGTGATCTAAGACTCGGATTTGAGCAAGGCAATGATATATGATGGATGGTTTCTGAGCCATGGAGGTGAGTGACCCTAAACTATTTCCAAAGTACTTGTGAAATGTTTCTTACATTATTTACTTTTGAACTGTTTCCAAAGCTACTTTTGAACTGTTTTCTTGCATATCATGCGTGCTTATATGAAAGTGTTCCTTGTTTGATATATTTCCTTGACTTCATGACTTGTATTATTGATTGATAACGTGTTACGTGCTTTGAATGATTTCCAAAACGAGCTTTCTAGGCGAGTGTGTATTTTATCGCACTCGACCTAAATCAATGTGAAATTTTCATGATAAATGATTAAATGCTACTTGCGCATGAATATAAGCCTTTTGGGCTGAACTGGCCATTGCCCCTTGTTACCGGTCGTCTCGAGCCAGAAACGGACTCGGTCGGGCGATTAGGGACCTGGGTGAACGTTTGGTATACTCGAGTATTACCTTTGTAGGTTGGTGGAGGTTGGTGGAAAATGATGCAATTTCAAATGAGAAAAAAAAAAGGAAATGACAGGAGAACGAACGTATCTTTTTCATGAATGTTACTATCGCTTTCCATTGTACATGTTTCTTGAATTCTTGATACTCCATATTTAATGTTTTGTAAATGTCGTAATTGTTTCTGGACTTATCATTTGATTTATGACATCATTGAAAAGAAATATTGTTAAACCGATTTGATTACTGATTTTCTGGTTACTCGCTGAGCTTCTAGCTCACCCCAAAAATATTTTATTCCCCTCCACAGGGCTCAAGGCGAAGGAAGGACTTGTAGTACTTATTCACGTGAATGGATGGCCTATATTTTGTACAATTTGGATTTGGAATCATTTTATGTATAGTTGAAATTGTTTCCGCTGCATTTGTGACATGTAATTATTGGAGACTTGGATGTATATTTGAGATTTACATTGTAATTCATTTGAGGATTGTAGTGAACGACTGAGTCCCGGCGAGAGCTGGGCAGGCGGCCCGCCGAACCCTCTGGTTCGCCTCAGGGGGAGGTGGGGCTGTGACAGTTGGTATCAGAGCTTAGGCTTCAGATCTCTGTAGTGTATCCTAGGCTTGAAGTTTTGGATGCCGGACTGTGGGTTTGGTTTGCAATATTAGTGATTCTTGCGGGATGTCTCGACTTGATTGGTACAAGATGGAATGTCGAGGACGACATTCTTTTAAGGAGGGGAGATTGTGACGCCCCGAAAAGTATGAGTGTGAGAACCCGAAAATTTTCTAATTTTCTAGGGTTTATTTTATTTAATCGCCCGCCTTTTCTTCATTTTCTTCATTAGAAAAATTCCCCAGATAAAGTTTATGAGCAAAAATAGTTTTCAAATGATTTTTCTAGTATCGGTTAGTTTTTAAGAAATTAAAAGCGTATTTTGAACGTGGGACCCGCAAGTGCGGTAAACGCAATATATTTTTGACAAATTCTTGGAATTTTGTATTTAGTGATATTATTTTACAAGGTGTTAAGATATTTGTATTGGAGAGACAAAAAGATAAGTTTTGAACCAAAAGGTGACAAGTGTCACCATAAGATTAAGTCTCGGACTTTGACCATTTGACTTTACCTTTACCTTTACCAAATAAATATCAAAAAATTGCCAAAAATCATCCTTATTTCTAAAGCTTCATAGCCGGCTCTCTCTCAAAGGAAAAGAAAGAAAAGCTCTCAATTTCTTCCTTCTATTTCTTGCTCAATCTTCAAATCCAACCAATAAAACTCCAAATCATTCCATAAAATCTCTTTGCTAAGTGGTCTTGAGGTGTTTTGTGGAGTTGTTTGGAAAGCTAAGGTGACTAGTTGCTCTATCTCTTGTATTGCTAAGGTGAGTTGTGAAGGACCCCTCTCCTTCCTCTAATGATGTTCAATTCATGATTGGTGGTGGTATAAGATGCACTTTTATGGATTAAATCTTGATTTTGGTTGAATTGGTGAAGTTTAATAATTATTGGGGATTTTTCTGTTTTCATATGAATATGATTATGGGGTCATGTATGATGATTGGAAATGATGTTTAATGACTCTAGGAGGTGGAAAAAGTGATTAATTGCAACCAATTTCTGTTTTGGACCAAAAATTGAAAAGTGAGGGTTTTGTGATGAACATTCTGTCCGAATTTTTAGGTCAATAACAGAGGCCGAATTGGTTTTGGCTCAAAACATGAAAGTTGTAGGTATTGATGTTTTAAGGGTTTCTGTAACATTTCAGGTCAATTGGAGTAGTGTAGAATGAGATAAGCCGAAATTACTATTGTTGTTCTGGGTTCATCAGGATGTTAGAACGGTGTCTGAAATGGGTTGTTTTGACTGGAATTGTTTTGGATTTGGGTGTTGAGGTCTTCTGATGAAATGTAGCTTGATGTCCTAGCTACCATATACCTTTGGAATTTCTGCATTTGGACCTGTTTAGACTGAGTTGTACTGATTGCAGCATAGTGTAATTTGTAAACCTGCAATTACGGTTCTGGTTTGTTATTTGACATATTTGATTTAGTTGTACTGGGATTTGGACTGAGTGACCTTCTACATTGTTGTAGCCCTGGTTCTTAGCTTCGAAACGGTGGGTCTTGGACCTCCATCCGACAATCGTAGCGCCTTTGGTGCCATTACCGCAAAATGACGTCAAAACTGTTTTTTCTGGTTTTGAGCTTAACTTTCATTTCCGGACTTTTCCCTAGCTTGACTTGTACTAGTACTACTTGGAACTTGCTGAATGACTATTAGATGAACTTGTTGTTGTGTGTGTACCTTTGGGACTGGCTGAGGAAATAATGAAGCCTTGATGGCTGGAAAAGTAAAGAAATTTAGGGGAAGTGCTGTCCGAACTTTGAAGGGATTTGTTTGCATTGAGTTTGTGATCTAAGACTCGGATTTGAGCAAGGCAATGATATATGATGGATGGTTTCTGAGCCATGGAGGTGAGTGACCCTAAACTATTTCCAAAGTACTTGTGAAATGTTTCTTACATTATTTACTTTTGAACTGTTTCCAAAGCTACTTTTGAACTGTTTTCTTGCATATCATGCGTGCTTATATGAAAGTGTTCCTTGTTTGATATATTTCCTTGACTTCATGACTTGTATTATTGATTGATAACGTGTTACGTGCTTTGAATGATTTCCAAAACGAGCTTTCTAGGCGAGTGTGTATTTTATCGCACTCGACCTAAATCAATGTGAAATTTTCATGATAAATGATTAAATGCTACTTGCGCATGAATATAAGCCTTTTGGGCTGAACTGGCCATTGCCCCTTGTTACCGGTCGTCTCGAGCCAGAAACGGACTCGGTCGGGCGATTAGGGACCTGGGTGAACGTTTGGTATACTCGAGTATTACCTTTGTAGGTTGGTGGAGGTTGGTGGAAAATGATGCAATTTCAAATGAGAAAAAAAAAAGGAAATGACAGGAGAACGAACGTATCTTTTTCATGAATGTTACTATCGCTTTCCATTGTACATGTTTCTTGAATTCTTGATACTCCATATTTAATGTTTTGTAAATGTCGTAATTGTTTCTGGACTTATCATTTGATTTATGACATCATTGAAAAGAAATATTGTTAAACCGATTTGATTACTGATTTTCTGGTTACTCGCTGAGCTTCTAGCTCACCCCAAAAATATTTTATTCCCCTCCACAGGGCTCAAGGCGAAGGAAGGACTTGTAGTACTTATTCACGTGAATGGATGGCCTATATTTTGTACAATTTGGATTTGGAATCATTTTATGTATAGTTGAAATTGTTTCCGCTGCATTTGTGACATGTAATTATTGGAGACTTGGATGTATATTTGAGATTTACATTGTAATTCATTTGAGGATTGTAGTGAACGACTGAGTCCCGGCGAGAGCTGGGCAGGCGGCCCGCCGAACCCTCTGGTTCGCCTCAGGGGGAGGTGGGGCTGTGACAGTTGGTATCAGAGCTTAGGCTTCAGATCTCTGTAGTGTATCCTAGGCTTGAAGTTTTGGATGCCGGACTGTGGGTTTGGTTTGCAATATTAGTGATTCTTGCGGGATGTCTCGACTTGATTGGTACAAGATGGAATGTCGAGGACGACATTCTTTTAAGGAGGGGAGATTGTGACGCCCCGAAAAGTATGAGAGTGAGAACCCGAAAATTTTCTAATTTTCTAGGGTTTATTTTATTTAATCGCCCGCCTTTTCTTCATTTTCTTTATTAGAAAAATTCCCCAGATAAAGTTTATGAGCAAAAATAGTTTTCAAATGATTTTTCTAGTATCGGTTAGTTTTTGAGAAATTAAAAGCGTATTTTGAACGTGGGACCCGCAAGTGCGGTAAACGCAATATATTTTTGACAAATTCTTGGAATTTTGTATTTAGTGATATTATTTTACAAGGTGTTAAGATATTTGTATTGGAGAGACAAAAAGATAAGTTTTGAACCAAAAGGTGACAAGTGTCACCATAAGATTAAGTCTTGGACTTTGACCATTTGACTTTACCTTTACCTTTACCAAATAAATATCAAAAAATTGCCAAAAATCATCCTTATTTCTAAAGCTTCATAGCCGGCTCTCTCTCAAAGGAAAAGAAAGAAAAGCTCTCAATTTCTTCCTTCTATTTCTTGCTCAATCTTCAAATCCAACCAATAAAACTCCAAATCATTCCATAAAATCTCTTTGCTAAGTGGTCTTGAGGTGTTTTGTGGAGTTGTTTGGAAAGCTAAGGTGACTAGTTGCTCTATCTCTTGTATTGCTAAGGTGAGTTGTGAAGGACCCCTCTCCTTCCTCTAAGGATGTTCAATTCATGATTGGTGGTGGTATAAGATGCACTTTTATGGATTAAATCTTGATTTTGGTTGAATTGGTGAAGTTTTATAATTATTGGGGATTTTTCTGTTTTCATATGAATATGATTATGGGGTCATGTATGATGATTGGAAATGATGTTTAATGACTCTAGGAGGTGGAAAAAGTGATTAATTGCAACCAATTTCTGTTTTGGACCAAAAATTGAAAAGTGAGGGTTTTGTGATGAACATTCTGTCCGAATTTTTAGGTCAATAATAGAGGCCGAATTGGCCTTGGCTCAAAACATGAAAGTTGTAGGTATTGATGTTTTAAGGGTTTCTGTAACATTTCAGGTCAATTGGAGTAGTGTAGAATGAGATAAGCCGAAATTACTATTGCTGTTCTGGGTTCATCAGGATGTTAGAACGGTGTCTGAAATGGGTTGTTTTGACTGGAATTGTTTTGGATTTGGGTGTTGAGGTCTTCTGATGAAATGTAGCTTGATGTCCTAGCTACCATATACCTTTGGAATTTCTGCATTTGGACCTGTTTAGACTGAGTTGTACTGATTGCAGCATAGTGTAATTTGTAAACCTGCAATTACGGTTCTGGTTTGTTATTTGACATATTTGACTTAGTTGTACTGGGATTTGGACTGAGTGACCTTCTACATTGTTGTAGCCCTGGTTCTTAGCTTCGAAACGGTGGGTCTTGGACCTCCATCCGACAATCGTAGCGCCTTTGGTGCCATTACCGCAAAATGACGTCAAAACTGTTTTTTCTGGTTTTGAGCTTAACTTTCATTTCCGGACTTTTCCCTAGCTTGACTTGTACTAGTACTACTTGGAACTTGCTGAATGACTATTAGATGAACTTGTTGTTGTGTGTGTACCTTTGGGACTGGCTGAGGAAATAATGAAGCCTTGATGGCTGGAAAAGTAAAGAAATTTAGGGGAAGTGCTGTCCGAACTTTGAAGGGATTTGTTTGCATTGAGTTTGTGATCTAAGACTCGGATTTGAGCAAGGCAATGATATATGATGGATGGTTTCTGAGCCATGGAGGTGAGTGACCCTAAACTATTTCCAAAGTACTTGTGAAATGTTTCTTACATTATTTACTTTTGAACTGTTTCCAAAGCTACTTTTGAACTGTTTTCTTGCATATCATGCGTGCTTATATGAAAGTGTTCCTTGTTTGATATATTTCCTTGACTTCATGACTTGTATTATTGATTGATAACGTGTTACGTGCTTTGAATGATTTCCAAAACGAGCTTTCTAGGCGAGTGTGTATTTTATCGCACTCGACCTAAATCAATGTGAAATTTTCATGATAAATGATTAAATGCTACTTGCGTATGAATGTAAGCCTTTTGGGCTGAACTGGCCATTGCCCCTTGTTACCGGTCGTCTCGAGCCAGAAACGGACTCGGTCGGGCGATTAGGGACCTGGGTGAACGTTTGGTATACTCGAGTATTACCTTTGTAGGTTGGTGGAGGTTGGTGGAAAATGATGCAATTTCAAATGAGAAAAAAAAAAGGAAATGACAGGAGAACGAACGTATCTTTTTCATGAATGTTACTATCGCTTTCCATTGTACATGTTTCTTGAATTCTTGATACTCCATATTTAATGTTTTGTAAATGTCGTAATTGTTTCTGGACTTATCATTTGATTTATGACATCATTGAAAAGAAATATTGTTAAACCGATTTGATTACTGATTTTCTGGTTACTCGCTGAGCTTCTAGCTCACCCCAAAAATATTTTATTCCCCTCCACAGGGCTCAAGGCGAAGGAAGGACTTGTAGTACTTATTCACGTGAATGGATGGCCTATATTTTGTACAATTTGGATTTGGAATCATTTTATGTATAGTTGAAATTGTTTCCGCTGCATTTGTGACATGTAATTATTGGAGACTTGGATGTATATTTGAGATTTACATTTTAATTCATTTGAGGATTGTAGTGAACGACTGAGTCCCGGCGAGAGCTGGGCAGGCGGCCCGCCGAACCCTCTGGTTCGCCTCAGGGGGAGGTGGGGCTGTGACAGTTGGTATCAGAGCTTAGGCTTCAGATCTCTGTAGTGTATCCTAGGCTTGAAGTTTTGGATGCCGGACTGTGGGTTTGGTTTGCAATATTAGTGATTCTTGCGGGATGTCTCGACTTGATTGGTACAAGATGGAATGTCGAGGACGACATTCTTTTAAGGAGGGGAGATTGTGACGCCCCGAAAAGTATGAGTGTGAGAACCCGAAAATTTTCTAATTTTCTAGGGTTTATTTTATTTAATCGCCCGCCTTTTCTTCATTTTCTTTATTAGAAAAATTCCCCAGATAAAGTTTATGAGCAAAAATAGTTTTCAAATGATTTTTCTAGTATCGGTTAGTTTTTGAGAAATTAAAAGCGTATTTTGAACGTGGGACCCGCAAGTGCGGTAAACGCAATATATTTTTGACAACTTCTTGGAATTTTGTATTTAGTGATATTATTTTACAAGGTGTTAAGATATTTGTATTGGAGAGACAAAAAGATAAGTTTTGAACCAAAAGGTGACAAGTGTCACCATAAGATTAAGTCTTGGACTTTGACCATTTGACTTTACCTTTACCTTTACCAAATAAATATCAAAAAATTGCCAAAAATCATCCTTATTTCTAAAGCTTCATAGCCGGCTCTCTCTCAAAGGAAAAGAAAGAAAAGCTCTCAATTTCTTCCTTCTATTTCTTGCTCAATCTTCAAATCCAACCAATAAAACTCCAAATCATTCCATAAAATCTCTTTGCTAAGTGGTCTTGAGGTGTTTTGTGGAGTTGTTTGGAAAGCTAAGGTGACTAGTTGCTCTATCTCTTGTATTGCTAAGGTGAGTTGTGAAGGACCCCTCTCCTTCCTCTAAGGATGTTCAATTCATGATTGGTGGTGGTATAAGATGCACTTTTATGGATTAAATCTTGATTTTGGTTGAATTGGTGAAGTTTTATAATTATTGGGGATTTTTCTGTTTTCATATGAATATGATTATGGGGTCATGTATGATGATTGGAAATGATGTTTAATGACTCTAGGAGGTGGAAAAAGTGATTAATTGCAACCAATTTCTGTTTTGGACCAAAAATTGAAAAGTGAGGGTTTTGTGATGAACATTCTGTCCGAATTTTTAGGTCAATAATAGAGGCCGAATTGGCCTTGGCTCAAAACATGAAAGTTGTAGGTATTGATGTTTTAAGGGTTTCTGTAACATTTCAGGTCAATTGGAGTAGTGTAGAATGAGATAAGCCGAAATTACTATTGCTGTTCTGGGTTCATCAGGATGTTAGAACGGTGTCTGAAATGGGTTGTTTTGACTGGAATTGTTTTGGATTTGGGTGTTGAGGTCTTCTGATGAAATGTAGCTTGATGTCCTAGCTACCATATACCTTTGGAATTTCTGCATTTGGACCTGTTTAGACTGAGTTGTACTGATTGCAGCATAGTGTAATTTGTAAACCTGCAATTACGGTTCGGGTTTGTTATTTGACATATTTGACTTAGTTGTACTGGGATTTGGACTGAGTGACCTTCTACATTGTTGTAGCCCTGGTTCTTAGCTTCGAAACGGTGGGTCTTGGACCTCCATCCGACAATCGTAGCGCCTTTGGTGCCATTACCGCAAAATGACGTCAAAACTGTTTTTTCTGGTTTTGAGCTTAACTTTCATTTCCGGACTTTTCCCTAGCTTGACTTGTACTAGTACTACTTGGAACTTGCTGAATGACTATTAGATGAACTTGTTGTTGTGTGTGTACCTTTGGGACTGGCTGAGGAAATAATGAAGCCTTGATGGCTGGAAAAGTAAAGAAATTTAGGGGAAGTGCTGTCCGAACTTTGAAGGGATTTGTTTGCATTGAGTTTGTGATCTAAGACTCGGATTTGAGCAAGGCAATGATATATGATGGATGGTTTCTGAGCCATGGAGGTGAGTGACCCTAAACAATTTCCAAAGTACTTGTGAAATGTTTCTTACATTATTTACTTTTGAACTGTTTCCAAAGCTACTTTTGAACTGTTTTCTTGCATATCATGCGTGCTTATATGAAAGTGTTCCTTGTTTGATATATTTCCTTGACTTCATGACTTGTATTATTGATTGATAACGTGTTACGTGCTTTGAATGATTTCCAAAACGAGCTTTCTAGGCGAGTGTGTATTTTATCGCACTCGACCTAAATCAATGTGAAATTTTCATGATAAATGATTAAATGCTACTTGCGTATGAATGTAAGCCTTTTGGGCTGAACTGGCCATTGCCCCTTGTTACCGGTCGTCTCGAGCCAGAAACGGACTCGGTCGGGCGATTAGGGACCTGGGTGAACGTTTGGTATACTCGAGTATTACCTTTGTAGGTTGGTGGAGGTTGGTGGAAAATGATGCAATTTCAAATGAGAAAAAAAAAAGGAAATGACAGGAGAACGAACGTATCTTTTTCATGAATGTTACTATCGCTTTCCATTGTACATGTTTCTTGAATTCTTGATACTCCATATTTAATGTTTTGTAAATGTCGTAATTGTTTCTGGACTTATCATTTGATTTATGACATCATTGAAAAGAAATATTGTTAAACCGATTTGATTACTGATTTTCTGGTTACTCGCTGAGCTTCTAGCTCACCCCAAAAATATTTTATTCCCCTCCACAGGGCTCAAGGCGAAGGAAGGACTTGTAGTACTTATTCACGTGAATGGATGGCCTATATTTTGTACAATTTGGATTTGGAATCATTTTATGTATAGTTGAAATTGTTTCCGCTGCATTTGTGACATGTAATTATTGGAGACTTGGATGTATATTTGAGATTTACATTGTAATTCATTTGAGGATTGTAGTGAACGACTGAGTCCCGGCGAGAGCTGGGCAGGCGGCCCGCCGAACCCTCTGGTTCGCCTCAGGGGGAGGTGGGGCTGTGACAGTTGGTATCAGAGCTTAGGCTTCAGATCTCTGTAGTGTATCCTAGGCTTGAAGTTTTGGATGCCGGACTGTGGGTTTGGTTTGCAATATTAGTGATTCTTGCGGGATGTCTCGACTTGATTGGTACAAGATGGAATGTCGAGGACGACATTCTTTTAAGGAGGGGAGATTGTGACGCCCCGAAAAGTATGATTGTGAGAACCCGAAAATTTTCTAATTTTCTAGGGTTTATTTTATTTAATCGCCCGCCTTTTCTTCATTTTCTTTATTAGAAAAATTCTCCAGATAAAGTTTATGAGCAAAAATAGTTTTCAAATGATTTTTCTAGTATCGGTTAGTTTTTGAGAAATTAAAAGCGTATTTTGAACGTGGGACCCGCAAGTGCGGTAAACGCAATATATTTTTGACAATTTCTTGGAATTTTGTATTTAGTGATATTATTTTACAAGGTGTTAAGATATTTGTATTGGAGAGACAAAAAGATAAGTTTTGAACCAAAAGGTGACAAGTGTCACCATAAGATTAAGTCTTGGACTTTGACCATTTGACTTTACCTTTACCTTTACCAAATAAATATCAAAAAATTGCCAAAAATCATCCTTATTTCTAAAGCTTCATAGCCGGCTCTCTCTCAAAGGAAAAGAAAGAAAAGCTCTCAATTTCTTCCTTCTATTTCTTGCTCAATCTTCAAATCCAACCAATAAAACTCCAAATCATTCCATAAAATCTCTTTGCTAAGTGGTCTTGAGGTGTTTTGTGGAGTTGTTTGGAAAGCTAAGGTGACTAGTTGCTCTATCTCTTGTATTGCTAAGGTGAGTTGTGAAGGACCCCTCTCCTTCCTCTAAGGATGTTCAATTCATGATTGGTGGTGGTATAAGATGCACTTTTATGGATTAAATCTTGATTTTGGTTGAATTGGTGAAGTTTTATAATTATTGGGGATTTTTCTGTTTTCATATGAATATGATTATGGGGTCATGTATGATGATTGGAAATGATGTTTAATGACTCTAGGAGGTGGAAAAAGTGATTAATTGCAACCAATTTCTGTTTTGGACCAAAAATTGAAAAGTGAGGGTTTTGTGATGAACATTCTGTCCGAATTTTTAGGTCAATAATAGAGGCCGAATTGGCCTTGGCTCAAAACATGAAAGTTGTAGGTATTGATGTTTTAAGGGTTTCTGTAACATTTCAGGTCAATTGGAGTAGTGTAGAATGAGATAAGCCGAAATTACTATTGCTGTTCTGGGTTCATCAGGATGTTAGAACGGTGTCTGAAATGGGTTGTTTTGACTGGAATTGTTTTGGATTTGGGTGTTGAGGTCTTCTGATGAAATGTAGCTTGATGTCCTAGCTACCATATACCTTTGGAATTTCTGCATTTGGACCTGTTTAGACTGAGTTGTACTGATTGCAGCATAGTGTAATTTGTAAACCTGCAATTACGGTTCTGGTTTGTTATTTGACATATTTGACTTAGTTGTACTGGGATTTGGACTGAGTGACCTTCTACATTGTTGTAGCCCTGGTTCTTAGCTTCGAAACGGTGGGTCTTGGACCTCCATCCGACAATCGTAGCGCCTTTGGTGCCATTACCGCAAAATGACGTCAAAACTGTTTTTTCTGGTTTTGAGCTTAACTTTCATTTCCGGACTTTTCCCTAGCTTGACTTGTACTAGTACTACTTGGAACTTGCTGAATGACTATTAGATGAACTTGTTGTTGTGTGTGTACCTTTGGGACTGGCTGAGGAAATAATGAAGCCTTGATGGCTGGAAAAGTAAAGAAATTTAGGGGAAGTGCTGTCCGAACTTTGAAGGGATTTGTTTGCATTGAGTTTGTGATCTAAGACTCGGATTTGAGCAAGGCAATGATATATGATGGATGGTTTCTGAGCCATGGAGGTGAGTGACCCTAAACTATTTCCAAAGTACTTGTGAAATGTTTCTTACATTATTTACTTTTGAACTGTTTCCAAAGCTACTTTTGAACTGTTTTCTTGCATATCATGCGTGCTTATATGAAAGTGTTCCTTGTTTGATATATTTCCTTGACTTCATGACTTGTATTATTGATTGATAACGTGTTACGTGCTTTGAATGATTTCCAAAACGAGCTTTCTAGGCGAGTGTGTATTTTATCGCACTCGACCTAAATCAATGTGAAATTTTCATGATAAATGATTAAATGCTACTTGCGCATGAATGTAAGCCTTTTGGGCTGAACTGGCCATTGCCCCTTGTTACCGGTCGTCTCGAGCCAGAAACGGACTCGGTCGGGCGATTAGGGACCTGGGTGAACGTTTGGTATACTCGAGTATTACCTTTGTAGGTTGGTGGAGGTTGGTGGAAAATGATGCAATTTCAAATGAGAAAAAAAAAAGGAAATGACAGGAGAACGAACGTATCTTTTTCATGAATGTTACTATCGCTTTCCATTGTACATGTTTCTTGAATTCTTGATACTCCATATTTAATGTTTTGTAAATGTCGTAATTGTTTCTGGACTTATCATTTGATTTATGACATCATTGAAAAGAAATATTGTTAAACCGATTTGATTACTGATTTTCTGGTTACTCGCTGAGCTTCTAGCTCACCCCAAAAATATTTTATTCCCCTCCACAGGGCTCAAGGCGAAGGAAGGACTTGTAGTACTTATTCACGTGAATGGATGGCCTATATTTTGTACAATTTGGATTTGGAATCATTTTATGTATAGTTGAAATTGTTTCCGCTGCATTTGTGACATGTAATTATTGGAGACTTGGATGTATATTTGAGATTTACATTGTAATTCATTTGAGGATTGTAGTGAACGACTGAGTCCCGGCGAGAGCTGGGCAGGCGGCCCGCCGAACCCTCTGGTTCGCCTCAGGGGGAGGTGGGGCTGTGACAGTTGGTATCAGAGCTTAGGCTTCAGATCTCTGTAGTGTATCCTAGGCTTGAAGTTTTGGATGCCGGACTGTGGGTTTGGTTTGCAATATTAGTGATTCTTGCGGGATGTCTCGACTTGATTGGTACAAGATGGAATGTCGAGGACGACATTCTTTTAAGGAGGGGAGATTGTGACGCCCCGAAAAGTATGAGTGTGAGAACCCGAAAATTTTCTAATTTTCTAGGGTTTATTTTATTTAATCGCCCGCCTTTTCTTCATTTTCTTCATTAGAAAAATTCCCCAGATAAAGTTTATGAGCAAAAATAGTTTTCAAATGATTTTTCTAGTATCGGTTAGTTTTTAAGAAATTAAAAGCGTATTTTGAACGTGGGACCCGCAAGTGCGGTAAACGCAATATATTTTTGACAAATTCTTGGAATTTTGTATTTAGTGATATTATTTTACAAGGTGTTAAGATATTTGTATTGGAGAGACAAAAAGATAAGTTTTGAACCAAAAGGTGACAAGTGTCACCATAAGATTAAGTCTCGGACTTTGACCATTTGACTTTACCTTTACCTTTACCAAATAAATATCAAAAAATTGCCAAAAATCATCCTTATTTCTAAAGCTTCATAGCCGGCTCTCTCTCAAAGGAAAAGAAAGAAAAGCTCTCAATTTCTTCCTTCTATTTCTTGCTCAATCTTCAAATCCAACCAATAAAACTCCAAATCATTCCATAAAATCTCTTTGCTAAGTGGTCTTGAGGTGTTTTGTGGAGTTGTTTGGAAAGCTAAGGTGACTAGTTGCTCTATCTCTTGTATTGCTAAGGTGAGTTGTGAAGGACCCCTCTCCTTCCTCTAATGATGTTCAATTCATGATTGGTGGTGGTATAAGATGCACTTTTATGGATTAAATCTTGATTTTGGTTGAATTGGTGAAGTTTAATAATTATTGGGGATTTTTCTGTTTTCATATGAATATGATTATGGGGTCATGTATGATGATTGGAAATGATGTTTAATGACTCTAGGAGGTGGAAAAAGTGATTAATTGCAACCAATTTCTGTTTTGGACCAAAAATTGAAAAGTGAGGGTTTTGTGATGAACATTCTGTCCGAATTTTTAGGTCAATAACAGAGGCCGAATTGGTTTTGGCTCAAAACATGAAAGTTGTAGGTATTGATGTTTTAAGGGTTTCTGTAACATTTCAGGTCAATTGGAGTAGTGTAGAATGAGATAAGCCGAAATTACTATTGTTGTTCTGGGTTCATCAGGATGTTAGAACGGTGTCTGAAATGGGTTGTTTTGACTGGAATTGTTTTGGATTTGGGTGTTGAGGTCTTCTGATGAAATGTAGCTTGATGTCCTAGCTACCATATACCTTTGGAATTTCTGCATTTGGACCTGTTTAGACTGAGTTGTACTGATTGCAGCATAGTGTAATTTGTAAACCTGCAATTACGGTTCTGGTTTGTTATTTGACATATTTGATTTAGTTGTACTGGGATTTGGACTGAGTGACCTTCTACATTGTTGTAGCCCTGGTTCTTAGCTTCGAAACGGTGGGTCTTGGACCTCCATCCGACAATCGTAGCGCCTTTGGTGCCATTACCGCAAAATGACGTCAAAACTGTTTTTTCTGGTTTTGAGCTTAACTTTCATTTCCGGACTTTTCCCTAGCTTGACTTGTACTAGTACTACTTGGAACTTGCTGAATGACTATTAGATGAACTTGTTGTTGTGTGTGTACCTTTGGGACTGGCTGAGGAAATAATGAAGCCTTGATGGCTGGAAAAGTAAAGAAATTTAGGGGAAGTGCTGTCCGAACTTTGAAGGGATTTGTTTGCATTGAGTTTGTGATCTAAGACTCGGATTTGAGCAAGGCAATGATATATGATGGATGGTTTCTGAGCCATGGAGGTGAGTGACCCTAAACTATTTCCAAAGTACTTGTGAAATGTTTCTTACATTATTTACTTTTGAACTGTTTCCAAAGCTACTTTTGAACTGTTTTCTTGCATATCATGCGTGCTTATATGAAAGTGTTCCTTGTTTGATATATTTCCTTGACTTCATGACTTGTATTATTGATTGATAACGTGTTACGTGCTTTGAATGATTTCCAAAACGAGCTTTCTAGGCGAGTGTGTATTTTATCGCACTCGACCTAAATCAATGTGAAATTTTCATGATAAATGATTAAATGCTACTTGCGCATGAATATAAGCCTTTTGGGCTGAACTGGCCATTGCCCCTTGTTACCGGTCGTCTCGAGCCAGAAACGGACTCGGTCGGGCGATTAGGGACCTGGGTGAACGTTTGGTATACTCGAGTATTACCTTTGTAGGTTGGTGGAGGTTGGTGGAAAATGATGCAATTTCAAATGAGAAAAAAAAAAGGAAATGACAGGAGAACGAACGTATCTTTTTCATGAATGTTACTATCGCTTTCCATTGTACATGTTTCTTGAATTCTTGATACTCCATATTTAATGTTTTGTAAATGTCGTAATTGTTTCTGGACTTATCATTTGATTTATGACATCATTGAAAAGAAATATTGTTAAACCGATTTGATTACTGATTTTCTGGTTACTCGCTGAGCTTCTAGCTCACCCCAAAAATATTTTATTCCCCTCCACAGGGCTCAAGGCGAAGGAAGGACTTGTAGTACTTATTCACGTGAATGGATGGCCTATATTTTGTACAATTTGGATTTGGAATCATTTTATGTATAGTTGAAATTGTTTCCGCTGCATTTGTGACATGTAATTATTGGAGACTTGGATGTATATTTGAGATTTACATTTTAATTCATTTGAGGATTGTAGTGAACGACTGAGTCCCGGCGAGAGCTGGGCAGGCGGCCCGCCGAACCCTCTGGTTCGCCTCAGGGGGAGGTGGGGCTGTGACAGTTGGTATCAGAGCTTAGGCTTCAGATCTCTGTAGTGTATCCTAGGCTTGAAGTTTTGGATGCCGGACTGTGGGTTTGGTTTGCAATATTAGTGATTCTTGCGGGATGTCTCGACTTGATTGGTACAAGATGGAATGTCGAGGACGACATTCTTTTAAGGAGGGGAGATTGTGACGCCCCGAAAAGTATGAGTGTGAGAACCCGAAAATTTTCTAATTTTCTAGGGTTTATTTTATTTAATCGCCCGCCTTTTCTTCATTTTCTTTATTAGAAAAATTCCCCAGATAAAGTTTATGAGCAAAAATAGTTTTCAAATGATTTTTCTAGTATCGGTTAGTTTTTGAGAAATTAAAAGCGTATTTTGAACGTGGGACCCGCAAGTGCGGTAAACGCAATATATTTTTGACAAATTCTTGGAATTTTGTATTTAGTGATATTATTTTACAAGGTGTTAAGATATTTGTATTGGAGAGACAAAAAGATAAGTTTTGAACCAAAAGGTGACAAGTGTCACCATAAGATTAAGTCTTGGACTTTGACCATTTGACTTTACCTTTACCTTTACCAAATAAATATCAAAAAATTGCCAAAAATCATCCTTATTTCTAAAGCTTCATAGCCGGCTCTCTCTCAAAGGAAAAGAAAGAAAAGCTCTCAATTTCTTCCTTCTATTTCTTGCTCAATCTTCAAATCCAACCAATAAAACTCCAAATCATTCCATAAAATCTCTTTGCTAAGTGGTCTTGAGGTGTTTTGTGGAGTTGTTTGGAAAGCTAAGGTGACTAGTTGCTCTATCTCTTGTATTGCTAAGGTGAGTTGTGAAGGACCCCTCTCCTTCCTCTAAGGATGTTCAATTCATGATTGGTGGTGGTATAAGATGCACTTTTATGGATTAAATCTTGATTTTGGTTGAATTGGTGAAGTTTTATAATTATTGGGGATTTTTCTGTTTTCATATGAATATGATTATGGGGTCATGTATGATGATTGGAAATGATGTTTAATGACTCTAGGAGGTGGAAAAAGTGATTAATTGCAACCAATTTCTGTTTTGGACCAAAAATTGAAAAGTGAGGGTTTTGTGATGAACATTCTGTCCGAATTTTTAGGTCAATAATAGAGGCCGAATTGGCCTTGGCTCAAAACATGAAAGTTGTAGGTATTGATGTTTTAAGGGTTTCTGTAACATTTCAGGTCAATTGGAGTAGTGTAGAATGAGATAAGCCGAAATTACTATTGCTGTTCTGGGTTCATCAGGATGTTAGAACGGTGTCTGAAATGGGTTGTTTTGACTGGAATTGTTTTGGATTTGGGTGTTGAGGTCTTCTGATGAAATGTAGCTTGATGTCCTAGCTACCATATACCTTTGGAATTTCTGCATTTGGACCTGTTTAGACTGAGTTGTACTGATTGCAGCATAGTGTAATTTGTAAACCTGCAATTACGGTTCGGGTTTGTTATTTGACATATTTGACTTAGTTGTACTGGGATTTGGACTGAGTGACCTTCTACATTGTTGTAGCCCTGGTTCTTAGCTTCGAAACGGTGGGTCTTGGACCTCCATCCGACAATCGTAGCGCCTTTGGTGCCATTACCGCAAAATGACGTCAAAACTGTTTTTTCTGGTTTTGAGCTTAACTTTCATTTCCGGACTTTTCCCTAGCTTGACTTGTACTAGTACTACTTGGAACTTGCTGAATGACTATTAGATGAACTTGTTGTTGTGTGTGTACCTTTGGGACTGGCTGAGGAAATAATGAAGCCTTGATGGCTGGAAAAGTAAAGAAATTTAGGGGAAGTGCTGTCCGAACTTTGAAGGGATTTGTTTGCATTGAGTTTGTGATCTAAGACTCGGATTTGAGCAAGGCAATGATATATGATGGATGGTTTCTGAGCCATGGAGGTGAGTGACCCTAAACAATTTCCAAAGTACTTGTGAAATGTTTCTTACATTATTTACTTTTGAACTGTTTCCAAAGCTACTTTTGAACTGTTTTCTTGCATATCATGCGTGCTTATATGAAAGTGTTCCTTGTTTGATATATTTCCTTGACTTCATGACTTGTATTATTGATTGATAACGTGTTACGTGCTTTGAATGATTTCCAAAACGAGCTTTCTAGGCGAGTGTGTATTTTATCGCACTCGACCTAAATCAATGTGAAATTTTCATGATAAATGATTAAATGCTACTTGCGTATGAATGTAAGCCTTTTGGGCTGAACTGGCCATTGCCCCTTGTTACCGGTCGTCTCGAGCCAGAAACGGACTCGGTCGGGCGATTAGGGACCTGGGTGAACGTTTGGTATACTCGAGTATTACCTTTGTAGGTTGGTGGAGGTTGGTGGAAAATGATGCAATTTCAAATGAGAAAAAAAAAAGGAAATGACAGGAGAACGAACGTATCTTTTTCATGAATGTTACTATCGCTTTCCATTGTAAATGTTTCTTGAATTCTTGATACTCCATATTTAATGTTTTGTAAATGTCGTAATTGTTTCTGGACTTATCATTTGATTTATGACATCATTGAAAAGAAATATTGTTAAACCGATTTGATTACTGATTTTCTGGTTACTCGCTGAGCTTCTAGCTCACCCCAAAAATATTTTATTCCCCTCCACAGGGCTCAAGGCGAAGGAAGGACTTGTAGTACTTATTCACGTGAATGGATGGCCTATATTTTGTACAATTTGGATTTGGAATCATTTTATGTATAGTTGAAATTGTTTCCGCTGCATTTGTGACATGTAATTATTGGAGACTTGGATGTATATTTGAGATTTACATTGTAATTCATTTGAGGATTGTAGTGAACGACTGAGTCCCGGCGAGAGCTGGGCAGGCGGCCCGCCGAACCCTCTGGTTCGCCTCAGGGGGAGGTGGGGCTGTGACAGTTGGTATCAGAGCTTAGGCTTCAGATCTCTGTAGTGTATCCTAGGCTTGAAGTTTTGGATGCCGGACTGTGGGTTTGGTTTGCAATATTAGTGATTCTTGCGGGATGTCTCGACTTGATTGGTACAAGATGGAATGTCGAGGACGACATTCTTTTAAGGAGGGGAGATTGTGACGCCCCGAAAAGTATGATTGTGAGAACCCGAAAATTTTCTAATTTTCTAGGGTTTATTTTATTTAATCGCCCGCCTTTTCTTCATTTTCTTTATTAGAAAAATTCTCCAGATAAAGTTTATGAGCAAAAATAGTTTTCAAATGATTTTTCTAGTATCGGTTAGTTTTTGAGAAATTAAAAGCGTATTTTGAACGTGGGACCCGCAAGTGCGGTAAACGCAATATATTTTTGACAATTTCTTGGAATTTTGTATTTAGTGATATTATTTTACAAGGTGTTAAGATATTTGTATTGGAGAGACAAAAAGATAAGTTTTGAACCAAAAGGTGACAAGTGTCACCATAAGATTAAGTCTTGGACTTTGACCATTTGACTTTACCTTTACCTTTACCAAATAAATATCAAAAAATTGCCAAAAATCATCCTTATTTCTAAAGCTTCATAGCCGGCTCTCTCTCAAAGGAAAAGAAAGAAAAGCTCTCAATTTCTTCCTTCTATTTCTTGCTCAATCTTCAAATCCAACCAATAAAACTCCAAATCATTCCATAAAATCTCTTTGCTAAGTGGTCTTGAGGTGTTTTGTGGAGTTGTTTGGAAAGCTAAGGTGACTAGTTGCTCTATCTCTTGTATTGCTAAGGTGAGTTGTGAAGGACCCCTCTCCTTCCTCTAAGGATGTTCAATTCATGATTGGTGGTGGTATAAGATGCACTTTTATGGATTAAATCTTGATTTTGGTTGAATTGGTGAAGTTTTATAATTATTGGGGATTTTTCTGTTTTCATATGAATATGATTATGGGGTCATGTATGATGATTGGAAATGATGTTTAATGACTCTAGGAGGTGGAAAAAGTGATTAATTGCAACCAATTTCTGTTTTGGACCAAAAATTGAAAAGTGAGGGTTTTGTGATGAACATTCTGTCCGAATTTTTAGGTCAATAATAGAGGCCGAATTGGCCTTGGCTCAAAACATGAAAGTTGTAGGTATTGATGTTTTAAGGGTTCCTGTAACATTTCAGGTCAATTGGAGTAGTGTAGAATGAGATAAGCCGAAATTACTATTGCTGTTCTGGGTTCATCAGGATGTTAGAACGGTGTCTGAAATGGGTTGTTTTGACTGGAATTGTTTTGGATTTGGGTGTTGAGGTCTTCTGATGAAATGTAGCTTGATGTCCTAGCTACCATATACCTTTGGAATTTCTGCATTTGGACCAGTTTAGACTGAGTTGTACTGATTGCAGCATAGTGTAATTTGTAAACCTGCAATTACGGTTCTGGTTTGTTATTTGACATATTTGACTTAGTTGTACTGGGATTTGGACTGAGTGACCTTCTACATTGTTGTATCCCTGGTTCTTAGCTTCGAAATGGTGGGTCTTGGACCTCCATCCGACAATCGTAGCGCCTTTGGTGCCATTACCGCAAAATGACGTCAAAACTGTTTTTTCTGGTTTTGAGCTTAACTTTCATTTCCGGACTTTTCCCTAGCTTGACTTGTACTAGTACTACTTGGAACTTGCTGAATGACTATTAGATGAACTTGTTGTTGTGTGTGTACCTTTGGGACTGGCTGAGGAAATAATGAAGCCTTGATGGCTGGAAAAGTAAAGAAATTTAGGGGAAGTGCTGTCCGAACTTTGAAGGGATTTGTTTGCATTGAGTTTGTGATCTAAGACTCGGATTTGAGCAAGGCAATGATATATGATGGATGGTTTCTGAGCCATGGAGGTGAGTGACCCTAAACTATTTCCAAAGTACTTGTGAAATATTTCTTACATTATTTACTTTTGAACTGTTTCCAAAGCTACTTTTGAACTGTTTTCTTGCATATCATGCGTGCTTATATGAAAGTGTTCCTTGTTTGATATATTTCCTTGACTTCATGACTTGTATTATTGATTGATAACGTGTTACGTGCTTTGAATGATTTCCAAAACGAGCTTTCTAGGCGAGTGTGTATTTTATCGCACTCGACCTAAATCAATGTGAAATTTTCATGATAAATGATTAAATGCTACTTGCGTATGAATGTAAGCCTTTTGGGCTGAACTGGCCTTTGCCCCTTGTTACCGGTCGTCTCGAGCCAGAAACGGACTCGGTCGGGCGATTAGGGACCTGGGTGAACGTTTGGTATACTCGAGTATTACCTTTGTAGGTTGGTGGAGGTTGGTGGAAAATGATGCAATTTCAAATGAGAAAAAAAAAAGGAAATGACAGGAGAACGAACGTATCTTTTTCATGAATGTTACTATCGCTTTCCATTGTACATGTTTCTTGAATTCTTGATACTCCATATTTAATGTTTTGTAAATGTCGTAATTGTTTCTGGACTTATCATTTGATTTATGACATCATTGAAAAGAAATATTGTTAAACCGATTTGATTACTGATTTTCTGGTTACTCGCTGAGCTTCTAGCTCACCCCAAAAATATTTTATTCCCCTCCACAGGGTTCAAGGCGAAGGAAGGACTTGTAGTACTTATTCACGTGAATGGATGGCCTATATTTTGTATAATTTGGATTTGGAATCATTTTATGTATAGTTGAAATTGTTTCCGCTGCATTTGTGACATGTAATTATTGGAGACTTGGATGTATATTTGAGATTTACATTTTAATTCATTTGAGGATTGTAGTGAACGACTGAGTCCCGGCGAGAGCTGGGCAGGCGGCCCGCCGAACCCTCTGGTTCGCCTCAGGGGGAGGTGGGGCTGTGACAGTTGGTATCAGAGCTTAGGCTTCAGATCTCTGTAGTGTATCCTAGGCTTGAAGTTTTGGATGCCGGACTGTGGGTTTGGTTTGCAATATTAGTGATTCTTGCGGGATGTCTCGACTTGATTGGTACAAGATGGAATGTCGAGGACGACATTCTTTTAAGGAGGGGAGATTGTGACGCCCCGAAAAGTATAAGTGTGAGAACCCGAAAATTTTCTAATTTTCTAGGGTTTATTTTATTTAATCGCCCGCCTTTTCTTCATTTTCTTTATTAGAAAAATTCCCCAGATAAAGTTTATGAGCAAAAATAGTTTTCAAATGATTTTTCTAGTATCGGTTAGTTTTTGAGAAATTAAAAGCGTATTTTGAACGTGGGACCCGCAAGTGCGGTAAACGCAATATATTTTTGACAACTTCTTGGAATTTTGTATTTAGTGATATTATTTTACAAGGTGTTAAGATATTTGTATTGGAGAGACAAAAAGATAAGTTTTGAACCAAAAGGTGACAAGTGTCACCATAAGATTAAGTCTTGGACTTTGACCATTTGACTTTACCTTTACCTTTACCAAATAAATATCAAAAAATTGCCAAAAATCATCCTTATTTCTAAAGCTTCATAGCCGGCTCTCTCTCAAAGGAAAAGAAAGAAAAGCTCTCAATTTCTTCCTTCTATTTCTTGCTCAATCTTCAAATCCAACCAATAAAACTCCAAATCATTCCATAAAATCTCTTTGCTAAGTGGTCTTGAGGTGTTTTGTGGAGTTGTTTGGAAAGCTAAGGTGACTAGTTGCTCTATCTCTTGTATTGCTAAGGTGAGTTGTGAAGGACCCCTCTCCTTCCTCTAAGGATGTTCAATTCATGATTGGTGGTGGTATAAGATGCACTTTTATGGATTAAATCTTGATTTTGGTTGAATTGGTGAAGTTTTATAATTATTGGGGATTTTTCTGTTTTCATATGAATATGATTATGGGGTCATGTATGATGATTGGAAATGATGTTTAATGACTCTAGGAGGTGGAAAAAGTGATTAATTGCAACCAATTTCTGTTTTGGACCAAAAATTGAAAAGTGAGGGTTTTGTGATGAACATTCTGTCCGAATTTTTAGGTCAATAATAGAGGCCGAATTGGCCTTGGCTCAAAACATGAAAGTTGTAGGTATTGATGTTTTAAGGGTTTCTGTAACATTTCAGGTCAATTGGAGTAGTGTAGAATGAGATAAGCCGAAATTACTATTGCTGTTCTGGGTTCATCAGGATGTTAGAACGGTGTCTGAAATGGGTTGTTTTGACTGGAATTGTTTTGGATTTGGGTGTTGAGGTCTTCTGATGAAATGTAGCTTGATGTCCTAGCTACCATATACCTTTGGAATTTCTGCATTTGGACCTGTTTAGACTGAGTTGTACTGATTGCAGCATAGTGTAATTTGTAAACCTGCAATTACGGTTCGGGTTTGTTATTTGACATATTTGACTTAGTTGTACTGGGATTTGGACTGAGTGACCTTCTACATTGTTGTAGCCCTGGTTCTTAGCTTCGAAACGGTGGGTCTTGGACCTCCATCCGACAATCGTAGCGCCTTTGGTGCCATTACCGCAAAATGACGTCAAAACTGTTTTTTCTGGTTTTGAGCTTAACTTTCATTTCCGGACTTTTCCCTAGCTTGACTTGTACTAGTACTACTTGGAACTTGCTGAATGACTATTAGATGAACTTGTTGTTGTGTGTGTACCTTTGGGACTGGCTGAGGAAATAATGAAGCCTTGATGGCTGGAAAAGTAAAGAAATTTAGGGGAAGTGCTGTCCGAACTTTGAAGGGATTTGTTTGCATTGAGTTTGTGATCTAAGACTCGGATTTGAGCAAGGCAATGATATATGATGGATGGTTTCTGAGCCATGGAGGTGAGTGACCCTAAACAATTTCCAAAGTACTTGTGAAATGTTTCTTACATTATTTACTTTTGAACTGTTTCCAAAGCTACTTTTGAACTGTTTTCTTGCATATCATGCGTGCTTATATGAAAGTGTTCCTTGTTTGATATATTTCCTTGACTTCATGACTTGTATTATTGATTGATAACGTGTTACGTGCTTTGAATGATTTCCAAAACGAGCTTTCTAGGCGAGTGTGTATTTTATCGCACTCGACCTAAATCAATGTGAAATTTTCATGATAAATGATTAAATGCTACTTGCGTATGAATGTAAGCCTTTTGGGCTGAACTGGCCATTGCCCCTTGTTACCGGTCGTCTCGAGCCAGAAACGGACTCGGTCGGGCGATTAGGGACCTGGGTGAACGTTTGGTATACTCGAGTATTACCTTTGTAGGTTGGTGGAGGTTGGTGGAAAATGATGCAATTTCAAATGAGAAAAAAAAAAGGAAATGACAGGAGAACGAACGTATCTTTTTCATGAATGTTACTATCGCTTTCCATTGTACATGTTTCTTGAATTCTTGATACTCCATATTTAATGTTTTGTAAATGTCGTAATTGTTTCTGGACTTATCATTTGATTTATGACATCATTGAAAAGAAATATTGTTAAACCGATTTGATTACTGATTTTCTGGTTACTCGCTGAGCTTCTAGCTCACCCCAAAAATATTTTATTCCCCTCCACAGGGCTCAAGGCGAAGGAAGGACTTGTAGTACTTATTCACGTGAATGGATGGCCTATATTTTGTACAATTTGGATTTGGAATCATTTTATGTATAGTTGAAATTGTTTCCGCTGCATTTGTGACATGTAATTATTGGAGACTTGGATGTATATTTGAGATTTACATTTTAATTCATTTGAGGATTGTAGTGAACGACTGAGTCCCGGCGAGAGCTGGGCAGGCGGCCCGCCGAACCCTCTGGTTCGCCTCAGGGGGAGGTGGGGCTGTGACAGTTGGTATCAGAGCTTAGGCTTCAGATCTCTGTAGTGTATCCTAGGCTTGAAGTTTTGGATGCCGGACTGTGGGTTTGGTTTGCAATATTAGTGATTCTTGCGGGATGTCTCGACTTGATTGGTACAAGATGGAATGTCGAGGACGACATTCTTTTAAGGAGGGGAGATTGTGACGCCCCGAAAAGTATGATTGTGAGAACCCGAAAATTTTCTAATTTTCTAGGGTTTATTTTATTTAATCGCCCGCCTTTTCTTCATTTTCTTTATTAGAAAAATTCTCCAGATAAAGTTTATGAGCAAAAATAGTTTTCAAATGATTTTTCTAGTATCGGTTAGTTTTTGAGAAATTAAAAGCGTATTTTGAACGTGGGACCCGCAAGTGCGGTAAACGCAATATATTTTTGACAATTTCTTGGAATTTTGTATTTAGTGATATTATTTTACAAGGTGTTAAGATATTTGTATTGGAGAGACAAAAAGATAAGTTTTGAACCAAAAGGTGACAAGTGTCACCATAAGATTAAGTCTTGGACTTTGACCATTTGACTTTACCTTTACCTTTACCAAATAAATATCAAAAAATTGCCAAAAATCATCCTTATTTCTAAAGCTTCATAGCCGGCTCTCTCTCAAAGGAAAAGAAAGAAAAGCTCTCAATTTCTTCCTTCTATTTCTTGCTCAATCTTCAAATCCAACCAATAAAACTCCAAATCATTCCATAAAATCTCTTTGCTAAGTGGTCTTGAGGTGTTTTGTGGAGTTGTTTGGAAAGCTAAGGTGACTAGTTGCTCTATCTCTTGTATTGCTAAGGTGAGTTGTGAAGGACCCCTCTCCTTCCTCTAAGGATGTTCAATTCATGATTGGTGGTGGTATAAGATGCACTTTTATGGATTAAATCTTGATTTTGGTTGAATTGGTGAAGTTTTATAATTATTGGGGATTTTTCTGTTTTCATATGAATATGATTATGGGGTCATGTATGATGATTGGAAATGATGTTTAATGACTCTAGGAGGTGGAAAAAGTGATTAATTGCAACCAATTTCTGTTTTGGACCAAAAATTGAAAAGTGAGGGTTTTGTGATGAACATTCTGTCCGAATTTTTAGGTCAATAATAGAGGCCGAATTGGCCTTGGCTCAAAACATGAAAGTTGTAGGTATTGATGTTTTAAGGGTTTCTGTAACATTTCAGGTCAATTGGAGTAGTGTAGAATGAGATAAGCCGAAATTACTATTGCTGTTCTGGGTTCATCAGGATGTTAGAACGGTGTCTGAAATGGGTTGTTTTGACTGGAATTGTTTTGGATTTGGGTGTTGAGGTCTTCTGATGAAATGTAGCTTGATGTCCTAGCTACCATATACCTTTGGAATTTCTGCATTTGGACCTGTTTAGACTGAGTTGTACTGATTGCAGCATAGTGTAATTTGTAAACCTGCAATTACGGTTCTGGTTTGTTATTTGACATATTTGACTTAGTTGTACTGGGATTTGGACTGAGTGACCTTCTACATTGTTGTAGCCCTGGTTCTTAGCTTCGAAACGGTGGGTCTTGGACCTCCATCCGACAATCGTAGCGCCTTTGGTGCCATTACCGCAAAATGACGTCAAAACTGTTTTTTCTGGTTTTGAGCTTAACTTTCATTTCCGGACTTTTCCCTAGCTTGACTTGTACTAGTACTACTTGGAACTTGCTGAATGACTATTAGATGAACTTGTTGTTGTGTGTGTACCTTTGGGACTGGCTGAGGAAATAATGAAGCCTTGATGGCTGGAAAAGTAAAGAAATTTAGGGGAAGTGCTGTCCGAACTTTGAAGGGATTTGTTTGCATTGAGTTTGTGATCTAAGACTCGGATTTGAGCAAGGCAATGATATATGATGGATGGTTTCTGAGCCATGGAGGTGAGTGACCCTAAACAATTTCCAAAGTACTTGTGAAATGTTTCTTACATTATTTACTTTTGAACTGTTTCCAAAGCTACTTTTGAACTGTTTTCTTGCATATCATGCGTGCTTATATGAAAGTGTTCCTTGTTTGATATATTTCCTTGACTTCATGACTTGTATTATTGATTGATAACGTGTTACGTGCTTTGAATGATTTCCAAAACGAGCTTTCTAGGCGAGTGTGTATTTTATCGCACTCGACCTAAATCAATGTGAAATTTTCATGATAAATGATTAAATGCTACTTGCGTATGAATGTAAGCCTTTTGGGCTGAACTGGCCATTGCCCCTTGTTACCGGTCGTCTCGAGCCAGAAACGGACTCGGTCGGGCGATTAGGGACCTGGGTGAACGTTTGGTATACTCGAGTATTACCTTTGTAGGTTGGTGGAGGTTGGTGGAAAATGATGCAATTTCAAATGAGAAAAAAAAAAGGAAATGACAGGAGAACGAACGTATCTTTTTCATGAATGTTACTATCGCTTTCCATTGTACATGTTTCTTGAATTCTTGATACTCCATATTTAATGTTTTGTAAATGTCGTAATTGTTTCTGGACTTATCATTTGATTTATGACATCATTGAAAAGAAATATTGTTAAACCGATTTGATTACTGATTTTCTGGTTACTCGCTGAGCTTCTAGCTCACCCCAAAAATATTTTATTCCCCTCCACAGGGCTCAAGGCGAAGGAAGGACTTGTAGTACTTATTCACGTGAATGGATGGCCTATATTTTGTACAATTTGGATTTGGAATCATTTTATGTATAGTTGAAATTGTTTCCGCTGCATTTGTGACATGTAATTATTGGAGACTTGGATGTATATTTGAGATTTACATTGTAATTCATTTGAGGATTGTAGTGAACGACTGAGTCCCGGCGAGAGCTGGGCAGGCGGCCCGCCGAACCCTCTGGTTCGCCTCAGGGGGAGGTGGGGCTGTGACAGTTGGTATCAGAGCTTAGGCTTCAGATCTCTGTAGTGTATCCTAGGCTTGAAGTTTTGGATGCCGGACTGTGGGTTTGGTTTGCAATATTAGTGATTCTTGCGGGATGTCTCGACTTGATTGGTACAAGATGGAATGTCGAGGACGACATTCTTTTAAGGAGGGGAGATTGTGACGCCCCGAAAAGTATGATTGTGAGAACCCGAAAATTTTCTAATTTTCTAGGGTTTATTTTATTTAATCGCCCGCCTTTTCTTCATTTTCTTTATTAGAAAAATTCTCCAGATAAAGTTTATGAGCAAAAATAGTTTTCAAATGATTTTTCTAGTATCGGTTAGTTTTTGAGAAATTAAAAGCGTATTTTGAACGTGGGACCCGCAAGTGCGGTAAACGCAATATATTTTTGACAATTTCTTGGAATTTTGTATTTAGTGATATTATTTTACAAGGTGTTAAGATATTTGTATTGGAGAGACAAAAAGATAAGTTTTGAACCAAAAGGTGACAAGTGTCACCATAAGATTAAGTCTTGGACTTTGACCATTTGACTTTACCTTTACCTTTACCAAATAAATATCAAAAAATTGCCAAAAATCATCCTTATTTCTAAAGCTTCATAGCCGGCTCTCTCTCAAAGGAAAAGAAAGAAAAGCTCTCAATTTCTTCCTTCTATTTCTTGCTCAATCTTCAAATCCAACCAATAAAACTCCAAATCATTCCATAAAATCTCTTTGCTAAGTGGTCTTGAGGTGTTTTGTGGAGTTGTTTGGAAAGCTAAGGTGACTAGTTGCTCTATCTCTTGTATTGCTAAGGTGAGTTGTGAAGGACCCCTCTCCTTCCTCTAAGGATGTTCAATTCATGATTGGTGGTGGTATAAGATGCACTTTTATGGATTAAATCTTGATTTTGGTTGAATTGGTGAAGTTTTATAATTATTGGGGATTTTTCTGTTTTCATATGAATATGATTATGGGGTCATGTATGATGATTGGAAATGATGTTTAATGACTCTAGGAGGTGGAAAAAGTGATTAATTGCAACCAATTTCTGTTTTGGACCAAAAATTGAAAAGTGAGGGTTTTGTGATGAACATTCTGTCCGAATTTTTAGGTCAATAATAGAGGCCGAATTGGCCTTGGCTCAAAACATGAAAGTTGTAGGTATTGATGTTTTAAGGGTTCCTGTAACATTTCAGGTCAATTGGAGTAGTGTAGAATGAGATAAGCCGAAATTACTATTGCTGTTCTGGGTTCATCAGGATGTTAGAACGGTGTCTGAAATGGGTTGTTTTGACTGGAATTGTTTTGGATTTGGGTGTTGAGGTCTTCTGATGAAATGTAGCTTGATGTCCTAGCTACCATATACCTTTGGAATTTCTGCATTTGGACCAGTTTAGACTGAGTTGTACTGATTGCAGCATAGTGTAATTTGTAAACCTGCAATTACGGTTCTGGTTTGTTATTTGACATATTTGACTTAGTTGTACTGGGATTTGGACTGAGTGACCTTCTACATTGTTGTATCCCTGGTTCTTAGCTTCGAAATGGTGGGTCTTGGACCTCCATCCGACAATCGTAGCGCCTTTGGTGCCATTACCGCAAAATGACGTCAAAACTGTTTTTTCTGGTTTTGAGCTTAACTTTCATTTCCGGACTTTTCCCTAGCTTGACTTGTACTAGTACTACTTGGAACTTGCTGAATGACTATTAGATGAACTTGTTGTTGTGTGTGTACCTTTGGGACTGGCTGAGGAAATAATGAAGCCTTGATGGCTGGAAAAGTAAAGAAATTTAGGGGAAGTGCTGTCCGAACTTTGAAGGGATTTGTTTGCATTGAGTTTGTGATCTAAGACTCGGATTTGAGCAAGGCAATGATATATGATGGATGGTTTCTGAGCCATGGAGGTGAGTGACCCTAAACTATTTCCAAAGTACTTGTGAAATATTTCTTACATTATTTACTTTTGAACTGTTTCCAAAGCTACTTTTGAACTGTTTTCTTGCATATCATGCGTGCTTATATGAAAGTGTTCCTTGTTTGATATATTTCCTTGACTTCATGACTTGTATTATTGATTGATAACGTGTTACGTGCTTTGAATGATTTCCAAAACGAGCTTTCTAGGCGAGTGTGTATTTTATCGCACTCGACCTAAATCAATGTGAAATTTTCATGATAAATGATTAAATGCTACTTGCGTATGAATGTAAGCCTTTTGGGCTGAACTGGCCTTTGCCCCTTGTTACCGGTCGTCTCGAGCCAGAAACGGACTCGGTCGGGCGATTAGGGACCTGGGTGAACGTTTGGTATACTCGAGTATTACCTTTGTAGGTTGGTGGAGGTTGGTGGAAAATGATGCAATTTCAAATGAGAAAAAAAAAAGGAAATGACAGGAGAACGAACGTATCTTTTTCATGAATGTTACTATCGCTTTCCATTGTACATGTTTCTTGAATTCTTGATACTCCATATTTAATGTTTTGTAAATGTCGTAATTGTTTCTGGACTTATCATTTGATTTATGACATCATTGAAAAGAAATATTGTTAAACCGATTTGATTACTGATTTTCTGGTTACTCGCTGAGCTTCTAGCTCACCCCAAAAATATTTTATTCCCCTCCACAGGGTTCAAGGCGAAGGAAGGACTTGTAGTACTTATTCACGTGAATGGATGGCCTATATTTTGTATAATTTGGATTTGGAATCATTTTATGTATAGTTGAAATTGTTTCCGCTGCATTTGTGACATGTAATTATTGGAGACTTGGATGTATATTTGAGATTTACATTTTAATTCATTTGAGGATTGTAGTGAACGACTGAGTCCCGGCGAGAGCTGGGCAGGCGGCCCGCCGAACCCTCTGGTTCGCCTCAGGGGGAGGTGGGGCTGTGACAGTTGGTATCAGAGCTTAGGCTTCAGATCTCTGTAGTGTATCCTAGGCTTGAAGTTTTGGATGCCGGACTGTGGGTTTGGTTTGCAATATTAGTGATTCTTGCGGGATGTCTCGACTTGATTGGTACAAGATGGAATGTCGAGGACGACATTCTTTTAAGGAGGGGAGATTGTGACGCCCCGAAAAGTATAAGTGTGAGAACCCGAAAATTTTCTAATTTTCTAGGGTTTATTTTATTTAATCGCCCGCCTTTTCTTCATTTTCTTTATTAGAAAAATTCCCCAGATAAATTTTATGAGCAAAAATAGTTTTCAAATGATTTTTCTAGTATCGGTTAGTTTTTGAGAAATTAAAAGCGTATTTTGAACGTGGGACCCGCAAGTGCGGTAAACGCAATATATTTTTGACAACTTCTTGGAATTTTGTATTTAGTGATATTATTTTACAAGGTGTTAAGATATTTGTATTGGAGAGACAAAAAGATAAGTTTTGAACCAAAAGGTGACAAGTGTCACCATAAGATTAAGTCTTGGACTTTGACCATTTGACTTTACCTTTACCTTTACCAAATAAATATCAAAAAATTGCCAAAAATCATCCTTATTTCTAAAGCTTCATAGCCGGCTCTCTCTCAAAGGAAAAGAAAGAAAAGCTCTCAATTTCTTCCTTCTATTTCTTGCTCAATCTTCAAATCCAACCAATAAAACTCCAAATCATTCCATAAAATCTCTTTGCTAAGTGGTCTTGAGGTGTTTTGTGGAGTTGTTTGGAAAGCTAAGGTGACTAGTTGCTCTATCTCTTGTATTGCTAAGGTGAGTTGTGAAGGACCCCTCTCCTTCCTCTAAGGATGTTCAATTCATGATTGGTGGTGGTATAAGATGCACTTTTATGGATTAAATCTTGATTTTGGTTGAATTGGTGAAGTTTTATAATTATTGGGGATTTTTCTGTTTTCATATGAATATGATTATGGGGTCATGTATGATGATTGGAAATGATGTTTAATGACTCTAGGAGGTGGAAAAAGTGATTAATTGCAACCAATTTCTGTTTTGGACCAAAAATTGAAAAGTGAGGGTTTTGTGATGAACATTCTGTCCGAATTTTTAGGTCAATAATAGAGGCCGAATTGGCCTTGGCTCAAAACATGAAAGTTGTAGGTATTGATGTTTTAAGGGTTTCTGTAACATTTCAGGTCAATTGGAGTAGTGTAGAATGAGATAAGCCGAAATTACTATTGCTGTTCTGGGTTCATCAGGATGTTAGAACGGTGTCTGAAATGGGTTGTTTTGACTGGAATTGTTTTGGATTTGGGTGTTGAGGTCTTCTGATGAAATGTAGCTTGATGTCCTAGCTACCATATACCTTTGGAATTTCTGCATTTGGACCTGTTTAGACTGAGTTGTACTGATTGCAGCATAGTGTAATTTGTAAACCTGCAATTACGGTTCGGGTTTGTTATTTGACATATTTGACTTAGTTGTACTGGGATTTGGACTGAGTGACCTTCTACATTGTTGTAGCCCTGGTTCTTAGCTTCGAAACGGTGGGTCTTGGACCTCCATCCGACAATCGTAGCGCCTTTGGTGCCATTACCGCAAAATGACGTCAAAACTGTTTTTTCTGGTTTTGAGCTTAACTTTCATTTCCGGACTTTTCCCTAGCTTGACTTGTACTAGTACTACTTGGAACTTGCTGAATGACTATTAGATGAACTTGTTGTTGTGTGTGTACCTTTGGGACTGGCTGAGGAAATAATGAAGCCTTGATGGCTGGAAAAGTAAAGAAATTTAGGGGAAGTGCTGTCCGAACTTTGAAGGGATTTGTTTGCATTGAGTTTGTGATCTAAGACTCGGATTTGAGCAAGGCAATGATATATGATGGATGGTTTCTGAGCCATGGAGGTGAGTGACCCTAAACAATTTCCAAAGTACTTGTGAAATGTTTCTTACATTATTTACTTTTGAACTGTTTCCAAAGCTACTTTTGAACTGTTTTCTTGCATATCATGCGTGCTTATATGAAAGTGTTCCTTGTTTGATATATTTCCTTGACTTCATGACTTGTATTATTGATTGATAACGTGTTACGTGCTTTGAATGATTTCCAAAACGAGCTTTCTAGGCGAGTGTGTATTTTATCGCACTCGACCTAAATCAATGTGAAATTTTCATGATAAATGATTAAATGCTACTTGCGTATGAATGTAAGCCTTTTGGGCTGAACTGGCCATTGCCCCTTGTTACCGGTCGTCTCGAGCCAGAAACGGACTCGGTCGGGCGATTAGGGACCTGGGTGAACGTTTGGTATACTCGAGTATTACCTTTGTAGGTTGGTGGAGGTTGGTGGAAAATGATGCAATTTCAAATGAGAAAAAAAAAAGGAAATGACAGGAGAACGAACGTATCTTTTTCATGAATGTTACTATCGCTTTCCATTGTAAATGTTTCTTGAATTCTTGATACTCCATATTTAATGTTTTGTAAATGTCGTAATTGTTTCTGGACTTATCATTTGATTTATGACATCATTGAAAAGAAATATTGTTAAACCGATTTGATTACTGATTTTCTGGTTACTCGCTGAGCTTCTAGCTCACCCCAAAAATATTTTATTCCCCTCCACAGGGCTCAAGGCGAAGGAAGGACTTGTAGTACTTATTCACGTGAATGGATGGCCTATATTTTGTACAATTTGGATTTGGAATCATTTTATGTATAGTTGAAATTGTTTCCGCTGCATTTGTGACATGTAATTATTGGAGACTTGGATGTATATTTGAGATTTACATTGTAATTCATTTGAGGATTGTAGTGAACGACTGAGTCCCGGCGAGAGCTGGGCAGGCGGCCCGCCGAACCCTCTGGTTCGCCTCAGGGGGAGGTGGGGCTGTGACAGTTGGTATCAGAGCTTAGGCTTCAGATCTCTGTAGTGTATCCTAGGCTTGAAGTTTTGGATGCCGGACTGTGGGTTTGGTTTGCAATATTAGTGATTCTTGCGGGATGTCTCGACTTGATTGGTACAAGATGGAATGTCGAGGACGACATTCTTTTAAGGAGGGGAGATTGTGACGCCCCGAAAAGTATGATTGTGAGAACCCGAAAATTTTCTAATTTTCTAGGGTTTATTTTATTTAATCGCCCGCCTTTTCTTCATTTTCTTTATTAGAAAAATTCTCCAGATAAAGTTTATGAGCAAAAATAGTTTTCAAATGATTTTTCTAGTATCGGTTAGTTTTTGAGAAATTAAAAGCGTATTTTGAACGTGGGACCCGCAAGTGCGGTAAACGCAATATATTTTTGACAATTTCTTGGAATTTTGTATTTAGTGATATTATTTTACAAGGTGTTAAGATATTTGTATTGGAGAGACAAAAAGATAAGTTTTGAACCAAAAGGTGACAAGTGTCACCATAAGATTAAGTCTTGGACTTTGACCATTTGACTTTACCTTTACCTTTACCAAATAAATATCAAAAAATTGCCAAAAATCATCCTTATTTCTAAAGCTTCATAGCCGGCTCTCTCTCAAAGGAAAAGAAAGAAAAGCTCTCAATTTCTTCCTTCTATTTCTTGCTCAATCTTCAAATCCAACCAATAAAACTCCAAATCAATCCATAAAATCTCTTTGCTAAGTGGTCTTGAGGTGTTTTGTGGAGTTGTTTGGAAAGCTAAGGTGACTAGTTGCTCTATCTCTTGTATTGCTAAGGTGAGTTGTGAAGGACCCCTCTCCTTCCTCTAAGGATGTTCAATTCATGATTGGTGGTGGTATAAGATGCACTTTTATGGATTAAATCTTGATTTTGGTTGAATTGGTGAAGTTTTATAATTATTGGGGATTTTTCTGTTTTCATATGAATATGATTATGGGGTCATGTATGATGATTGGAAATGATGTTTAATGACTCTAGGAGGTGGAAAAAGTGATTAATTGCAACCAATTTCTGTTTTGGACCAAAAATTGAAAAGTGAGGGTTTTGTGATGAACATTCTGTCCGAATTTTTAGGTCAATAATAGAGGCCGAATTGGCCTTGGCTCAAAACATGAAAGTTGTAGGTATTGATGTTTTAAGGGTTCCTGTAACATTTCAGGTCAATTGGAGTAGTGTAGAATGAGATAAGCCGAAATTACTATTGCTGTTCTGGGTTCATCAGGATGTTAGAACGGTGTCTGAAATGGGTTGTTTTGACTGGAATTGTTTTGGATTTGGGTGTTGAGGTCTTCTGATGAAATGTAGCTTGATGTCCTAGCTACCATATACCTTTGGAATTTCTGCATTTGGACCAGTTTAGACTGAGTTGTACTGATTGCAGCATAGTGTAATTTGTAAACCTGCAATTACGGTTCTGGTTTGTTATTTGACATATTTGACTTAGTTGTACTGGGATTTGGACTGAGTGACCTTCTACATTGTTGTATCCCTGGTTCTTAGCTTCGAAATGGTGGGTCTTGGACCTCCATCCGACAATCGTAGCGCCTTTGGTGCCATTACCGCAAAATGACGTCAAAACTGTTTTTTCTGGTTTTGAGCTTAACTTTCATTTCCGGACTTTTCCCTAGCTTGACTTGTACTAGTACTACTTGGAACTTGCTGAATGACTATTAGATGAACTTGTTGTTGTGTGTGTACCTTTGGGACTGGCTGAGGAAATAATGAAGCCTTGATGGCTGGAAAAGTAAAGAAATTTAGGGGAAGTGCTGTCCGAACTTTGAAGGGATTTGTTTGCATTGAGTTTGTGATCTAAGACTCGGATTTGAGCAAGGCAATGATATATGATGGATGGTTTCTGAGCCATGGAGGTGAGTGACCCTAAACTATTTCCAAAGTACTTGTGAAATATTTCTTACATTATTTACTTTTGAACTGTTTCCAAAGCTACTTTTGAACTGTTTTCTTGCATATCATGCGTGCTTATATGAAAGTGTTCCTTGTTTGATATATTTCCTTGACTTCATGACTTGTATTATTGATTGATAACGTGTTACGTGCTTTGAATGATTTCCAAAACGAGCTTTCTAGGCGAGTGTGTATTTTATCGCACTCGACCTAAATCAATGTGAAATTTTCATGATAAATGATTAAATGCTACTTGCGTATGAATGTAAGCCTTTTGGGCTGAACTGGCCTTTGCCCCTTGTTACCGGTCGTCTCGAGCCAGAAACGGACTCGGTCGGGCGATTAGGGACCTGGGTGAACGTTTGGTATACTCGAGTATTACCTTTGTAGGTTGGTGGAGGTTGGTGGAAAATGATGCAATTTCAAATGAGAAAAAAAAAAGGAAATGACAGGAGAACGAACGTATCTTTTTCATGAATGTTACTATCGCTTTCCATTGTACATGTTTCTTGAATTCTTGATACTCCATATTTAATGTTTTGTAAATGTCGTAATTGTTTCTGGACTTATCATTTGATTTATGACATCATTGAAAAGAAATATTGTTAAACCGATTTGATTACTGATTTTCTGGTTACTCGCTGAGCTTCTAGCTCACCCCAAAAATATTTTATTCCCCTCCACAGGGTTCAAGGCGAAGGAAGGACTTGTAGTACTTATTCACGTGAATGGATGGCCTATATTTTGTATAATTTGGATTTGGAATCATTTTATGTATAGTTGAAATTGTTTCCGCTGCATTTGTGACATGTAATTATTGGAGACTTGGATGTATATTTGAGATTTACATTTTAATTCATTTGAGGATTGTAGTGAACGACTGAGTCCCGGCGAGAGCTGGGCAGGCGGCCCGCCGAACCCTCTGGTTCGCCTCAGGGGGAGGTGGGGCTGTGACAGTTGGTATCAGAGCTTAGGCTTCAGATCTCTGTAGTGTATCCTAGGCTTGAAGTTTTGGATGCCGGACTGTGGGTTTGGTTTGCAATATTAGTGATTCTTGCGGGATGTCTCGACTTGATTGGTACAAGATGGAATGTCGAGGACGACATTCTTTTAAGGAGGGGAGATTGTGACGCCCCGAAAAGTATAAGTGTGAGAACCCGAAAATTTTCTAATTTTCTAGGGTTTATTTTATTTAATCGCCCGCCTTTTCTTCATTTTCTTTATTAGAAAAATTCCCCAGATAAATTTTATGAGCAAAAATAGTTTTCAAATGATTTTTCTAGTATCGGTTAGTTTTTGAGAAATTAAAAGCGTATTTTGAACGTGGGACCCGCAAGTGCGGTAAACGCAATATATTTTTGACAACTTCTTGGAATTTTGTATTTAGTGATATTATTTTACAAGGTGTTAAGATATTTGTATTGGAGAGACAAAAAGATAAGTTTTGAACCAAAAGGTGACAAGTGTCACCATAAGATTAAGTCTTGGACTTTGACCATTTGACTTTACCTTTACCTTTACCAAATAAATATCAAAAAATTGCCAAAAATCATCCTTATTTCTAAAGCTTCATAGCCGGCTCTCTCTCAAAGGAAAAGAAAGAAAAGCTCTCAATTTCTTCCTTCTATTTCTTGCTCAATCTTCAAATCCAACCAATAAAACTCCAAATCATTCCATAAAATCTCTTTGCTAAGTGGTCTTGAGGTGTTTTGTGGAGTTGTTTGGAAAGCTAAGGTGACTAGTTGCTCTATCTCTTGTATTGCTAAGGTGAGTTGTGAAGGACCCCTCTCCTTCCTCTAAGGATGTTCAATTCATGATTGGTGGTGGTATAAGATGCACTTTTATGGATTAAATCTTGATTTTGGTTGAATTGGTGAAGTTTTATAATTATTGGGGATTTTTCTGTTTTCATATGAATATGATTATGGGGTCATGTATGATGATTGGAAATGATGTTTAATGACTCTAGGAGGTGGAAAAAGTGATTAATTGCAACCAATTTCTGTTTTGGACCAAAAATTGAAAAGTGAGGGTTTTGTGATGAACATTCTGTCCGAATTTTTAGGTCAATAATAGAGGCCGAATTGGCCTTGGCTCAAAACATGAAAGTTGTAGGTATTGATGTTTTAAGGGTTTCTGTAACATTTCAGGTCAATTGGAGTAGTGTAGAATGAGATAAGCCGAAATTACTATTGCTGTTCTGGGTTCATCAGGATGTTAGAACGGTGTCTGAAATGGGTTGTTTTGACTGGAATTGTTTTGGATTTGGGTGTTGAGGTCTTCTGATGAAATGTAGCTTGATGTCCTAGCTACCATATACCTTTGGAATTTCTGCATTTGGACCTGTTTAGACTGAGTTGTACTGATTGCAGCATAGTGTAATTTGTAAACCTGCAATTACGGTTCGGGTTTGTTATTTGACATATTTGACTTAGTTGTACTGGGATTTGGACTGAGTGACCTTCTACATTGTTGTAGCCCTGGTTCTTAGCTTCGAAACGGTGGGTCTTGGACCTCCATCCGACAATCGTAGCGCCTTTGGTGCCATTACCGCAAAATGACGTCAAAACTGTTTTTTCTGGTTTTGAGCTTAACTTTCATTTCCGGACTTTTCCCTAGCTTGACTTGTACTAGTACTACTTGGAACTTGCTGAATGACTATTAGATGAACTTGTTGTTGTGTGTGTACCTTTGGGACTGGCTGAGGAAATAATGAAGCCTTGATGGCTGGAAAAGTAAAGAAATTTAGGGGAAGTGCTGTCCGAACTTTGAAGGGATTTGTTTGCATTGAGTTTGTGATCTAAGACTCGGATTTGAGCAAGGCAATGATATATGATGGATGGTTTCTGAGCCATGGAGGTGAGTGACCCTAAACAATTTCCAAAGTACTTGTGAAATGTTTCTTACATTATTTACTTTTGAACTGTTTCCAAAGCTACTTTTGAACTGTTTTCTTGCATATCATGCGTGCTTATATGAAAGTGTTCCTTGTTTGATATATTTCCTTGACTTCATGACTTGTATTATTGATTGATAACGTGTTACGTGCTTTGAATGATTTCCAAAACGAGCTTTCTAGGCGAGTGTGTATTTTATCGCACTCGACCTAAATCAATGTGAAATTTTCATGATAAATGATTAAATGCTACTTGCGTATGAATGTAAGCCTTTTGGGCTGAACTGGCCATTGCCCCTTGTTACCGGTCGTCTCGAGCCAGAAACGGACTCGGTCGGGCGATTAGGGACCTGGGTGAACGTTTGGTATACTCGAGTATTACCTTTGTAGGTTGGTGGAGGTTGGTGGAAAATGATGCAATTTCAAATGAGAAAAAAAAAAGGAAATGACAGGAGAACGAACGTATCTTTTTCATGAATGTTACTATCGCTTTCCATTGTAAATGTTTCTTGAATTCTTGATACTCCATATTTAATGTTTTGTAAATGTCGTAATTGTTTCTGGACTTATCATTTGATTTATGACATCATTGAAAAGAAATATTGTTAAACCGATTTGATTACTGATTTTCTGGTTACTCGCTGAGCTTCTAGCTCACCCCAAAAATATTTTATTCCCCTCCACAGGGCTCAAGGCGAAGGAAGGACTTGTAGTACTTATTCACGTGAATGGATGGCCTATATTTTGTACAATTTGGATTTGGAATCATTTTATGTATAGTTGAAATTGTTTCCGCTGCATTTGTGACATGTAATTATTGGAGACTTGGATGTATATTTGAGATTTACATTGTAATTCATTTGAGGATTGTAGTGAACGACTGAGTCCCGGCGAGAGCTGGGCAGGCGGCCCGCCGAACCCTCTGGTTCGCCTCAGGGGGAGGTGGGGCTGTGACAGTTGGTATCAGAGCTTAGGCTTCAGATCTCTGTAGTGTATCCTAGGCTTGAAGTTTTGGATGCCGGACTGTGGGTTTGGTTTGCAATATTAGTGATTCTTGCGGGATGTCTCGACTTGATTGGTACAAGATGGAATGTCGAGGACGACATTCTTTTAAGGAGGGGAGATTGTGACGCCCCGAAAAGTATGATTGTGAGAACCCGAAAATTTTCTAATTTTCTAGGGTTTATTTTATTTAATCGCCCGCCTTTTCTTCATTTTCTTTATTAGAAAAATTCTCCAGATAAAGTTTATGAGCAAAAATAGTTTTCAAATGATTTTTCTAGTATCGGTTAGTTTTTGAGAAATTAAAAGCGTATTTTGAACGTGGGACCCGCAAGTGCGGTAAACGCAATATATTTTTGACAATTTCTTGGAATTTTGTATTTAGTGATATTATTTTACAAGGTGTTAAGATATTTGTATTGGAGAGACAAAAAGATAAGTTTTGAACCAAAAGGTGACAAGTGTCACCATAAGATTAAGTCTTGGACTTTGACCATTTGACTTTACCTTTACCTTTACCAAATAAATATCAAAAAATTGCCAAAAATCATCCTTATTTCTAAAGCTTCATAGCCGGCTCTCTCTCAAAGGAAAAGAAAGAAAAGCTCTCAATTTCTTCCTTCTATTTCTTGCTCAATCTTCAAATCCAACCAATAAAACTCCAAATCATTCCATAAAATCTCTTTGCTAAGTGGTCTTGAGGTGTTTTGTGGAGTTGTTTGGAAAGCTAAGGTGACTAGTTGCTCTATCTCTTGTATTGCTAAGGTGAGTTGTGAAGGACCCCTCTCCTTCCTCTAAGGATGTTCAATTCATGATTGGTGGTGGTATAAGATGCACTTTTATGGATTAAATCTTGATTTTGGTTGAATTGGTGAAGTTTTATAATTATTGGGGATTTTTCTGTTTTCATATGAATATGATTATGGGGTCATGTATGATGATTGGAAATGATGTTTAATGACTCTAGGAGGTGGAAAAAGTGATTAATTGCAACCAATTTCTGTTTTGGACCAAAAATTGAAAAGTGAGGGTTTTGTGATGAACATTCTGTCCGAATTTTTAGGTCAATAATAGAGGCCGAATTGGCCTTGGCTCAAAACATGAAAGTTGTAGGTATTGATGTTTTAAGGGTTCCTGTAACATTTCAGGTCAATTGGAGTAGTGTAGAATGAGATAAGCCGAAATTACTATTGCTGTTCTGGGTTCATCAGGATGTTAGAACGGTGTCTGAAATGGGTTGTTTTGACTGGAATTGTTTTGGATTTGGGTGTTGAGGTCTTCTGATGAAATGTAGCTTGATGTCCTAGCTACCATATACCTTTGGAATTTCTGCATTTGGACCAGTTTAGACTGAGTTGTACTGATTGCAGCATAGTGTAATTTGTAAACCTGCAATTACGGTTCTGGTTTGTTATTTGACATATTTGACTTAGTTGTACTGGGATTTGGACTGAGTGACCTTCTACATTGTTGTATCCCTGGTTCTTAGCTTCGAAATGGTGGGTCTTGGACCTCCATCCGACAATCGTAGCGCCTTTGGTGCCATTACCGCAAAATGACGTCAAAACTGTTTTTTCTGGTTTTGAGCTTAACTTTCATTTCCGGACTTTTCCCTAGCTTGACTTGTACTAGTACTACTTGGAACTTGCTGAATGACTATTAGATGAACTTGTTGTTGTGTGTGTACCTTTGGGACTGGCTGAGGAAATAATGAAGCCTTGATGGCTGGAAAAGTAAAGAAATTTAGGGGAAGTGCTGTCCGAACTTTGAAGGGATTTGTTTGCATTGAGTTTGTGATCTAAGACTCGGATTTGAGCAAGGCAATGATATATGATGGATGGTTTCTGAGCCATGGAGGTGAGTGACCCTAAACTATTTCCAAAGTACTTGTGAAATATTTCTTACATTATTTACTTTTGAACTGTTTCCAAAGCTACTTTTGAACTGTTTTCTTGCATATCATGCGTGCTTATATGAAAGTGTTCCTTGTTTGATATATTTCCTTGACTTCATGACTTGTATTATTGATTGATAACGTGTTACGTGCTTTGAATGATTTCCAAAACGAGCTTTCTAGGCGAGTGTGTATTTTATCGCACTCGACCTAAATCAATGTGAAATTTTCATGATAAATGATTAAATGCTACTTGCGTATGAATGTAAGCCTTTTGGGCTGAACTGGCCTTTGCCCCTTGTTACCGGTCGTCTCGAGCCAGAAACGGACTCGGTCGGGCGATTAGGGACCTGGGTGAACGTTTGGTATACTCGAGTATTACCTTTGTAGGTTGGTGGAGGTTGGTGGAAAATGATGCAATTTCAAATGAGAAAAAAAAAAGGAAATGACAGGAGAACGAACGTATCTTTTTCATGAATGTTACTATCGCTTTCCATTGTACATGTTTCTTGAATTCTTGATACTCCATATTTAATGTTTTGTAAATGTCGTAATTGTTTCTGGACTTATCATTTGATTTATGACATCATTGAAAAGAAATATTGTTAAACCGATTTGATTACTGATTTTCTGGTTACTCGCTGAGCTTCTAGCTCACCCCAAAAATATTTTATTCCCCTCCACAGGGTTCAAGGCGAAGGAAGGACTTGTAGTACTTATTCACGTGAATGGATGGCCTATATTTTGTATAATTTGGATTTGGAATCATTTTATGTATAGTTGAAATTGTTTCCGCTGCATTTGTGACATGTAATTATTGGAGACTTGGATGTATATTTGAGATTTACATTTTAATTCATTTGAGGATTGTAGTGAACGACTGAGTCCCGGCGAGAGCTGGGCAGGCGGCCCGCCGAACCCTCTGGTTCGCCTCAGGGGGAGGTGGGGCTGTGACAGTTGGTATCAGAGCTTAGGCTTCAGATCTCTGTAGTGTATCCTAGGCTTGAAGTTTTGGATGCCGGACTGTGGGTTTGGTTTGCAATATTAGTGATTCTTGCGGGATGTCTCGACTTGATTGGTACAAGATGGAATGTCGAGGACGACATTCTTTTAAGGAGGGGAGATTGTGACGCCCCGAAAAGTATAAGTGTGAGAACCCGAAAATTTTCTAATTTTCTAGGGTTTATTTTATTTAATCGCCCGCCTTTTCTTCATTTTCTTTATTAGAAAAATTCCCCAGATAAATTTTATGAGCAAAAATAGTTTTCAAATGATTTTTCTAGTATCGGTTAGTTTTTGAGAAATTAAAAGCGTATTTTGAACGTGGGACCCGCAAGTGCGGTAAACGCAATATATTTTTGACAACTTCTTGGAATTTTGTATTTAGTGATATTATTTTACAAGGTGTTAAGATATTTGTATTGGAGAGACAAAAAGATAAGTTTTGAACCAAAAGGTGACAAGTGTCACCATAAGATTAAGTCTTGGACTTTGACCATTTGACTTTACCTTTACCTTTACCAAATAAATATCAAAAAATTGCCAAAAATCATCCTTATTTCTAAAGCTTCATAGCCGGCTCTCTCTCAAAGGAAAAGAAAGAAAAGCTCTCAATTTCTTCCTTCTATTTCTTGCTCAATCTTCAAATCCAACCAATAAAACTCCAAATCATTCCATAAAATCTCTTTGCTAAGTGGTCTTGAGGTGTTTTGTGGAGTTGTTTGGAAAGCTAAGGTGACTAGTTGCTCTATCTCTTGTATTGCTAAGGTGAGTTGTGAAGGACCCCTCTCCTTCCTCTAAGGATGTTCAATTCATGATTGGTGGTGGTATAAGATGCACTTTTATGGATTAAATCTTGATTTTGGTTGAATTGGTGAAGTTTTATAATTATTGGGGATTTTTCTGTTTTCATATGAATATGATTATGGGGTCATGTATGATGATTGGAAATGATGTTTAATGACTCTAGGAGGTGGAAAAAGTGATTAATTGCAACCAATTTCTGTTTTGGACCAAAAATTGAAAAGTGAGGGTTTTGTGATGAACATTCTGTCCGAATTTTTAGGTCAATAATAGAGGCCGAATTGGCCTTGGCTCAAAACATGAAAGTTGTAGGTATTGATGTTTTAAGGGTTCCTGTAACATTTCAGGTCAATTGGAGTAGTGTAGAATGAGATAAGCCGAAATTACTATTGCTGTTCTGGGTTCATCAGGATGTTAGAACGGTGTCTGAAATGGGTTGTTTTGACTGGAATTGTTTTGGATTTGGGTGTTGAGGTCTTCTGATGAAATGTAGCTTGATGTCCTAGCTACCATATACCTTTGGAATTTCTGCATTTGGACCTGTTTAGACTGAGTTGTACTGATTGCAGCATAGTGTAATTTGTAAACCTGCAATTACGGTTCTGGTTTGTTATTTGACATATTTGACTTAGTTGTACTGGGATTTGGACTGAGTGACCTTCTACATTGTTGTAGCCCTGGTTCTTAGCTTCGAAACGGTGGGTCTTGGACCTCCATCCGACAATCGTAGCGCCTTTGGTGCCATTACCGCAAAATGACGTCAAAACTGTTTTTTTCTGGTTTTGAGCTTAACTTTCATTTCCGGACTTTTCCCTAGCTTGACTTGTACTAGTACTACTTGGAACTTGCTGAATGACTATTAGATGAACTTGTTGTTGTGTGTGTACCTTTGGGACTGGCTGAGGAAATAATGAAGCCTTGATGGCTGGAAAAGTAAAGAAATTTAGGGGAAGTGCTGTCCGAACTTTGAAGGGATTTGTTTGCATTGAGTTTGTGATCTAAGACTCGGATTTGAGCAAGGCAATGATATATGATGGATGGTTTCTGAGCCATGGAGGTGAGTGACCCTAAACTATTTCCAAAGTACTTGTGAAATGTTTCTTACATTATTTATTTTTGAACTGTTTCCAAAGCTACTTTTGAACTGTTTTCTTGCATATCATGCGTGCTTATATGAAAGTGTTCCTTGTTTGATATATTTCCTTGACTTCATGACTTGTATTATTGATTGATAACGTGTTACGTTCTTTGAATGATTTCCAAAACGAGCTTTCTAGGCGAGTGTGTATTTTATCGCACTCGACCTAAATCAATGTGAAATTTTCATGATAAATGATTAAATGCTACTTGCGCATGAATGTAAGCCTTTTGGGCTGAACTGGCCATTGCCCCTTGTTACCGGTCGTCTCGAGCCAGAAACGGACTCGGTCGGGCGATTAGGGACCTGGGTGAACGTTTGGTATACTCGAGTATTACCTTTGTAGGTTGGTGGAGGTTGGTGGAAAATGATGCAATTTCAAATGAGAAAAAAAAAAGGAAATGACAGGAGAACGAACGTATCTTTTTCATAAATGTTACTATCGCTTTCCATTGTACATGTTTCTTGAATTCTTGATACTCCATATTTAATGTTTTGTAAATGTCGTAATTGTTTCTGGACTTATCATTTGATTTATGACATCATTGAAAAGAAATATTTGATTACTGATTTTCTGGTTACTCGCTGAGCTTCTAGCTCACCCCAAAAATATTTTATTCCCCTCCACAGGGCTCAAGGCGAAGGAAGGACTTGTAGTACTTATTCACGTGAATGGATGGCCTATATTTTGTACAATTTGGATTTGGAATCATTTTATGTATAGTTGAAATTGTTTCCGCTGCATTTGTGACATGTAATTATTGGAGACTTGGATGTATATTTTAGATTTACATTTTAATTCATTTGAGGATTGTAGTGAACGACTGAGTCCCGGCGAGAGCTGGGCAGGCGGCCCGCCGAACCCTCTGGTTCGCCTCAGGGGGAGGTGGGGCTGTGACAGTTGGTATCAGAGCTTAGGCTTCAGATCTCTGTAGTGTATCCTAGGCTTGAAGTTTTGGATGCCGGACTGTGGGTTTGGTTTGCAATATTAGTGATTCTTGCGGGATGTCTCGACTTGATTGGTACAAGATGGAATGTCGAGGATGACATTCTTTTAAGGAGGGGAGATTGTGACGCCCCGAAAAGTATGAGTGTGAGAACCCGAAAATTTTCTAATTTTCTAGGGTTTATTTTATTTAATCGCCCGCCTTTTCTTCATTTTCTTTATTAGAAAAATTCCCCAGATAAAGTTTATGAGCAAAAATAGTTTTCAAATGATTTTTCTAGTATCGGTTAGTTTTTGAGAAATTAAAAGCGTATTTTGAACGTGGGACCCGCAAGTGCGGTAAACGCAATATATTTTTGACAACTTCTTGGAATTTTGTATTTAGTGATATTATTTTACAAGGTGTTAAGATATTTGTATTGGAGAGACAAAAAGATAAGTTTTGAACCAAAAGGTGACAAGTGTCACCATAAGATTAAGTCTTGGACTTTGACCATTTGACTTTACCTTTACCTTTACCAAATAAATATCAAAAAATTGCCAAAAATCATCCTTATTTCTAAAGCTTCATAGCCGGCTCTCTCTCAAAGGAAAAGAAAGAAAAGCACTCAATTTATTCCTTCTATTTCTTGCTCAATCTTCAAATCCAACCAATAAAACTCCAAATCATTCCATAAAATCTCTTTGCTAAGTGGTCTTGAGGTGTTTTGTGGAGTTGTTTGGAAAGCTAAGGTGACTAGTTGCTCTATCTCTTGTATTGCTAAGGTGAGTTGTGAAGGACCCCTCTCCTTCCTCTAATGATGTTCAATTCATGATTGGTGGTGGTATAAGATGCACTTTTATGGATTAAATCTTGATTTTGGTTGAATTGGTGAAGTTTAATAATTATTGGGGATTTTTCTGTTTTCATATGAATATGATTATGGGGTCATGTATGATGATTGGAAATGATGTTTAATGACTCTAGGAGGTGGAAAAAGTGATTAATTGCAACCAATTTCTGTTTTGGACCAAAAATTGAAAAGTGAGGGTTTTGTGATGAACATTCTGTCCGAATTTTTAGGTCATAGATTGAGGCTGAATTGCCTTGGCTCAAAACATGAACATTGTAGGTATTGATGTTTTAAGGGTGCCTGTAAAATTTCAGGTCAATTGGAGTAGTGTAGAATGAGATAAGCCGAAATTACTATTGCTGTTCCGGGTTCATCAGGATGTTAGAACTGTGTCTGAAATGGGTTGTTTTGACTGGAATTGTTTTGGATTTTGGTGTTGAGGTCTTCTGATGAAATGTAGCTTGATGTCCTATCTACCATATGCCTTTGGAATTTCTGCATTTGGACCTGTTTAGACTGAGTTGTACTGATTACAGCATAGTGTAATTTGTAAACCTGCAATTACGGTTCTGGTTTGTTATTTGTCATATTTGACTTAGTTGTGATGGGATTTGGACTGAGTGACCTTCTACATTGTTGTAGCTCTGGTTCTTAGCTTCGAAACGGTGGGTCTTGGACCTCCATTCGACAATCGTAGCGCCTTTGGTGCCATTACCGCAAAATGACGTGAAAACTATTTTTTCTGGTTTTGAGCTTAACTTTCATTTCCGGACTTTTCCCTAGCTTGACTTGTACTAGTACTACTTGGAACTTGCTGAATGACTATTAGATGAACTTGTTGTTGTGTGTGTACCTTTGGGACTGGCTGAGGAAATAATGAAGCCTTGATGGTTGGAAAAGGAAAGAAATTTAGGGGAAGTGCTGTCCGAACTTTGAAGGGATTTGTTTGCATTGAGTTTGTGATCTAAGACTCGGATTTGAGCAAGGCAATGATATATGATGGATGGTTTCTGAGTCATGGAGGTGAGTGACCCTAAACTATTTCCAAAGTACTTGTGAAATGTTTCTTACATTATTTACTTTTGAACTGTTTCCAAAGCTACTTTTGAACTGTTTTCTTGCATATCATGCGTGCTTATATGAAAGTGTTCCTTGTTTGATATATTTCCTTGACTTCATGACTTGTATTATTGATTGATAACGTGTTACGTGCTTTGAATGATTTCCAAAACGAGCTTTCTAGGCGAGTGTGTATTTTATCGCACTCGACCTAAATCAATGTGAAATTTTCATGATAAATGATTAAATGCTACTTGCGCATGAATGTAAGCCTTTTGGGCTGAACTGGCCATTGCCCCTTGTTACCGGTCGTCTCGAGCCAGAAACGGACTCGGACGGGCGATTAGGGACCTGGGTGAACGTTTGGTATACTCGAGTATTACCTTTGTAGGTTGGTGGAGGTTGGTGGAAAATGATGCAATTTCAAATGAAAAAAAAAGGAAATGACTGGAGAACGAATGTATCTTTTCATGAATATTACTATCGCTTTCCATTGTACATGTTTCTTGAATTATTGATACTCCATATTTAATGTTTTGTAAATGTTGTAATTGTTTCTGGACTTATCATTTGATTTATGACATCATTGAAAAGAAATATTGTTAAACCGATTTGATTACTGATTTTCTGGTTACTCGCTGAGCTTCTAGCTCACCCCAAAAATATTTTATTCCCCTCCACAGGGCTCAAGGCGAAGGCAGGACTTGTTGTGCTTGTTCGCGTGAATGGATGGCCTTTATGTTGTACAATTTGGATTTGGAATCATTTTATGTATAGTTGGGAATTGTTTCCTCTGCATTTGTGACATGTAATTATTGGAGAATGTGATGTAATATTTGAGATTTACATTGTAATTCATTTGAGGATTGTAGTGAACGACTGAGTCCCAGCGAGAGCTAGGCAGGCGGCCCGCCGAACCCTCTGGTTCGCCTCAGGGGGAGGTGGGGCTGTGACACTATGGAAATGAGATGATTTTGTGTATGACTTTGGGACTGATTAAGGAAAAGAATGAAGCCCTAAATGGCTGGAAAATAGGTAAATACAAAGGGCGTGCTGCCCAAATTTACGCTCGAGACCTAGGTAGATATACTTGCAAATCCAGTAAGGATTTGAGGACGAATACCACTTGAACCATCTAGGATATTTACGTCTTCTCTTATCAAGGTATATGAGTTAGAATTCGGCCGAAACTTGTACCCTTTGAAAAATGAAAGTTACGACTAATAGAAATACGTTTTCTCCATTTCTTCGACTCAAATGGTATTTCAAAGTATAATTGCTTCAAAGTTTCAAAGGTTTAAGAGCAAGCATGAATTGTTCGGCATTTGATAAGTATCGTGAATACTACTTAAACGAGTTGCATTTACTTGATTTTCTTGAAGCGAACCTCCTATGTTTCGAACTCTAGAGAGTTTTACATGCGCAAATGATATTTTATCGCAGATTTGGACTCCAACCAAGGAGTTGGACCTGAACATGACTTTTGAGAGGCACTAGACCTTTAGTGAGTGCTTCCAAATACCTGGTTGAACTGGACACTTGTTCACAATACTTGATCAATGTAAATAAATGATATGAGATTTGTTGATCGGGCAAGAGTGTATTTTATCGTACTTGCCCTAATATGATATCTACTTGTTTATTGTTGCAATTAACTAGATATACTTGTACTTGATTTATAAGTGCAGGGCGGCAGTATATACCACACTCAATCCGAGTGGGAGGTGCCTCTCATTCCCGTCTCCGTACTTTTATCTTAATTCTGTCGATTGGAGATGTTATCTCATCGACTTCTTGGGGACCCAAACCCTATTGGCTAGTTAATCGAGTCGAGCCGGCAAGGGTTTGGTCGATTAGATAACGAACCATGGGTAGTTAGTGATGTCGAGTGGAGTGTTATCTCCTCGACTAATCGGTATACTCGAGTATTACCACCAGTGTTTATTGAGGATTTTGGGCCCAGTAGGGGGTGTGAATGGTGGACGAAGAGTAGTGTAAGTGGTGCTCTACTAGATTGGTTACTTACCTGAAGGTTGACGGAGTGTCAACTATTACTTGATCAAGCTCTGGTGATGCAATGGGAATGTGGCTCCTGAGAGCCATCCGTATCCTTATACTTTGGAATGATTATTGCTTATTGGATTATTGTTCTTCTGAAAAACTTTTACACTCACTCACTTTGAGATTTGCTCCTTGAAGTATTATTCACTTTTATGAACTCTTGATGCTCATTAATTTGCTACATTGATATTCGTACTTTTAAAAATGGTCAATTTATTATTTGGAACCTCGCTGGGCTTTTAGCTCATTCCACGCCATTTGTTTTCCTTACAGGGGGTACGAGCGAGGCGTGAGACGTGTACAGGCTAGCGTTGATACGAACGGCACCAACCTTGTGATGCAACCCGTACAGAAAGGCTTGGATCTAGAAGGTAGAGACTCACGTTGAAGACAACGAACGCAGCGGATCACCTAAACCCGTTGATCACGTGGTCAATGAACCTCGTATTTGTAAAAGACGCCACAATCTAGCGCGGTCCTAGATTGATAAGTCAATTGAATACCAAAGATATAAATCTAAGATATTCAAGGTGCTTCAACGAAGTTTTGAGAGAACTCTCAATGTAATTTTATTAATCATCAAAAACTGCATGTAAAACAATGACCTAAGGCTATTTGTAGCCGTGACTAAGGCCCAACAACGTATGGCCCGTAAAATGCTAAGCGTAGGGACTAACTACTTGGCCCACTAAAATGCTATTGGTCCTAAGGCCCACATGGCCTAGCCCCTTGACCCAAGAACTAAAAACGACTAAGGTCCAAACCACAAGCTAGTTGGACCTCTTTATTACACTCAACTAAATTAATAATGGGCCAAGGCCCAGGCGAATCATGGGTAGCTAATCCTCATGGATGGCCGATAGTAGGACAACATCTCTAGCTTCGTTGAGGCCCTCAATGGCCCTTGGCTCTCCACTTGACTCACGGGCCGTACGAACCAATGTTTGTAGTGTCTCATTCAACCTTTTCACGCGAGCTCGTGTCATAGGCCCCAATGGCACCTTCACTTGCTCCACTTGGATAGCTCCCTCGATCTCCTCATCAAGCGTAGTCTAGTAATTTTGAATTTTAAATTTGTACTCACGCTAGTACCGACTAGGGTTGATTGTACTCGAAATGTAAACACTTTGAAGTTTTTTTTTTGGTGTATAGGAGCTTTGTATCTGGATTTGAGCATCAATGTATATATACGAAGTTGAAGTGGATGTGTTATGCAATTTCTATGGATGTACGTTATTTTTTTCTTGAGCTATGAGTGAGTGAGTCCTGGCGAGAGTTGGGCAGGTGACTCGCTAAACCCTAGGGTACGCCCTAGGGGGAGGTGGGGCCGTCTCATAAGCTTCCTTGGAGATCAACTTTTGTGGAGGAAGTTGCAAGATTATCGGTTGAAACTCAAGATTGAGGCTTGAAATTGAAGTGCAAAAATGAAGTTTTCTCTCCCTTTCCCCCTCTCAAGTTTTGGCCAGCAATATGCAGAAATGAAGAAGAAACAAAGCTCTAGAAAAGATAAGAAGGTTGGAGTTAATTTGGTCAAAGGTTTGACAAGTGTCACAATTTAATTGGAAGTCAAAATTTTCTTTTCTCTCTTGTTTTTTTGGTCCACATTTTCGGCTGAAAGGAGAAGATATTTAGGGCTAATTTTGTTCAATTAATAACAAGGGGATTAAGGTAATAAAGTGGTGTTCAAGTGGTGCACTCATTCGGTAACAAACGGTACCCGTCGGTTCAACCCGTTTTTTCTTAAATCGCGTATGCTAGGGTTTTAACTTATAATTCACTAACTTATTATTATCACCTCTATTCACACACTTAATATCATCTAAACTCACTCTTAATCACCAAATTTGATCCCCATACTGTACCGGATAATTACACTACGGATAGGCGTAAAAACCCTAATTCGCGCTAACTTAAAAACCAAAGGAAAAACCCTTAATTCTATGTTCATTTGCACTTATTGTGGGATGATTAGATAGTAGGGCTATTATAAAGTAATAATTTCCAAATAAAAGGAAATTTTTAAGAAAAATATAAGGAATTTGCAAGTCCTCACACCCTGTATATAAACATTGGAGGACTAATTTGGGTGAATTTGAACCAAAACAAATGAAGATAGCACCAAGAACTAATGTAGTTTTGCTTGAGGATAGGGTTGATCCAGAGTTGGGAAATCTATCGACTTGACCGAGCTACTGGTACTGATAGGAGATGAACTAGAGTGTGAATTTGGTACCGTTAGAAAGTCATTCGAGTCTAGTTTCCAACACCACCAACGACACCTGATTCCAACCTTCCTACAGTGAGATATAGCTGTTTTCCCAAAACTGTACGAGCGCGACTGTTTTACCCGTGAAGAATATTTTGAGCTTGAATGAAACTTTTCTTATGCCCAACTTTCATGCACTTGTTAAACTTGTTTTCTTATGAACTTTTACTACATTTTGGGCCAAGTTTGCATGATGAATTGAATGGCTTTAACCACTCACTTGGTCTCTTTATGAGCATACAATTGAGTGGGAAATGAACCTAATTTGTTAACGATTTCACTGGTTGCCCTAGGATTGGGAAACGAAGGTGGTCGTAACCGAGATACTTGACGTTTGACCACTGCATTGTTTGACATGTGAGTGTTCCACTACCTGCTACCTGCTTATGTGAAATATCTAAATGCTTGATTTATGACTGTTTGAGCCAAACCTTGTTTTGATAAAAATGGAGGCGAGCGTGTACTTTATCGCACTCGACCTCCCTCATTTTCCACTGAGACTCTGCATACTGCTATTATGAGATGTGATTTCTCTACATGTGACGTACTTGAGTTGTTTGGGTGGTACCCCATCAACTACTACTATTGTTTGGGTACCCAACCTCATAGGTGAGTCGGTTGTATCGAGCCAGCAAGAGCTTGGTCGAGACAGCCGATAAACCTTGGGAACTGTTTACTGAACACTGGAAATCGGTATACTCGAGTATTACCTAACTACTTTTATGAAGTGCGGGCCCGAAGAAGATTGATTGGTGGACAGAGATTGGAGGAAGTGGTGTTCTACGGACTTTACATTCTTTAAATGCAAACGTTGACGGAGAGTCGATGGACCCCGGTGTGATCAAGTTCAAGGGGATTTTGGCTTTTGGAAGCCATCCGTATCCTTGAATTGAACTGTGCTTAAATTGTTATTGTACTATGTGGCATTTACTTGGTTATCTTATGCCCTTATTTGATTATGTGCCTACTTGTTTTACTTGGAACCTCATTGAGGTTTAGCTCACCCCACTCCCTTTGTTTTCCTTAACAGATCGGGGATGGACTAATGGTCGAGAGCTTTTTTAGCTTTATTTTGCTTTGACCTTATAACCTTTTGTTTAAGATGACTTTAATTTTGACTCCTGTAAGGTTGAGTTCATAAGTTCGACTTATGTTATGAAATAGTAGTATGGAGTGGTAAGTGTGACACTTAGCTTGACATTTTAACTTTGGAAAGTTGGATTGACGTTTATATGCCATTAGGGTTTGTACGCTTTGATTTGAAGTTATTTCACCGGTTATTTTGAGTTGCTAGTTCTTTGATCGACTGGGCAGGCAATCCGCTGATACCCTAGGGTTCGCCCTAGGGAGAGGTGGGGCTGTCACACTAAGCACCTATTCTCTAAGGTTTCACACTTAGGCAATCAAAACAAGCTATATCAGATATACATCGCTCAATCTACCCAGACCAATTCAAATCTAGGCTATGATACCACCTGTGACGACCCCACCTCCCGAAAGGGCGTACCCCAGGGTTTAGCGGACCGCCTGTCCAGCTCTCGCCAGGACTCCCTCACTTACTTCGAATAAAATAAGGTACAACCTCAAGATAAATGAAATAATAGTTCCCAAGCTCGAAACTTATAATTACATTCATTTCTATCTCAAGCATTCATACAATTCCAAATATAACAAAAGATTTGAGTTCCAGACAACCCTAATCGAGCACTAGTGCGAGTACAATCGCCAAAAAATCAAAAACTAGACTATGCTAACCTGTACCAGCCTCACGCCCTTGCTCGATTCCCCTGTAAGGAAAAAAAAACTAATAGAGTGAGCTAAAGTTTAATGAGGTTCCAAATAGTAAGTTCACCCTTTTTTTAAAGTGAAAGTATCAAAGTAGCGAGCATAACAAGCCAAGAAAATGAGCAATAACATTTCGTATAGCCAAAACATTTAGTATTCAACATTTCAAGTGAAAGGATTGATACGCTCCCCGGTCAACACGTTCCGAGACTCGTAGCACGATTGCGCAAGAATCTAGCGAGGTTGTCCAACGCTTGGATTGCGGGACCTAAAACCAAAACGGATGACATGAATTGATTGAAGGTAGTAGAATGACGACTCCAATCGAGGTGAATACTCAAGTGGATAGATCGGATGAACAATCAAGGACAAGCACGAGATTGCTCAAGAACCCCTGCCAAAAGCAAGTAGAGGATCGAGTTTCTCACACTAGAGAGAATCGAAACAATGAATTTTATTGATAAAACGTCTAACCTTCAACCGTACAAAAGGAGCCTTTTTATAGGCTAGAAACCTAGGAGCCTAATGCGGCCCATCTACTTAAACTAGAAAAGAGATTTGGTCCACTCTTGAACATGGGTAGGCCAATTATTTGACTCCAATGACTAATAAACTATTAATTAAAACACGACTAACAAACCAACCAGCACCTAAGGACTCAATAACAATCAAACCAACAAACAAACTAACAACTAACAATCGGTCAACTCATTACGGACACGTGTGGCCATCATTCGATGCCTGCTTGGCTTGGATCAACATGTAGGCAAGTCGGCTTGAATCAAAATGTAGACAACTTGATTAACATCCTTCAAGCCTTCAATGTCTCTACGAAAGCCTTGAGTCAAGGCCGCCATCCATGCACACATCAGTCCCCTTCACTTGTGTGACAGCCCCACCTCACCCTAAGGCGAACCAAAAGGTTCGGCGGACAGCCTGCCCAGCTCTAGCCAGGACTACGGAGTCGATTCACACAAACCCAACATAGTACACGCGATAGGACTCAAAGAAAATGAACAATCGGAAACTACTAAGGTGAGAACATGCCTACCAAACCATAAAATTATAGTCTCAACGGAATACATTTAATAGACAAGGTTAAACACTTATACATATATTTACATTGAAGTCTTGAACAAATTAACATACAGTGTGATCCGAGGTACTCATACTACACAAAATACAATTAGGGCTTCGTTTTCAAAAGAGTTTAACAACATGACATATATACTAGCTTGACCTTTTTCTTCCAAAACTGTGATTTCCAAGTTTGTCCCCTGTAAGGAAAACAAAGGCAACAGAAAGGGGTGAGCTTACGCTCAATGAGGTACCAAACATATAGGGGTAAAATCATGGCCTTTCACGTTTAATCAATCAGATACATATACCAGATATAAAGGAAAGCATTTGGACACAGTGATTCAGAGGGAAAGGATACAAGTGGCTCTCAGGAGCCAGATTTCCATTTGCAGCACTTGATCCGAACCCGTTGACTCTCCGTCAACGTAAATAGAACCAACATATCCGTAGACCCCACTTTACACCAATTTCCGTCCACCAAACATACCCCTATCGGGCCCGAACTCCATTCAGGAACAGTAATGGTAATACTCGAGTATACCGGAATCAAGAGTCTCAATACCCAAAGATTCCCAAAACAGACTACCGTGGTTTGTTATCTAATCGACCAGGCCCTTGCCGGCCCGACTTGAGTAACTAGTCACAGGTGTTGAGCTCAGAGGTCACAGAAAGGTCATTGGATACCAGCCTCCAAACGACTTCCGAACAGACTCAGATACAGTTAACAGATTATACACAGTAAATAGGCATATGGACAGACAAGAGAACGAGTGTGATAAAGTACACCCTCGTCTCAAACAGAATAAACAGATAGTGCAGTCATTTAAATCACAGATTGCAGGGGCAGAAACCAAGTTAAACAGCAAATGAGGGGAGTGGTACACTCACCGGTTCAACTACAGATGCTTCAAAAGTTTTCACTTCAAACTGGCTTTAATCGCCAAGAAACCCTAAAATCATCAAAGTAAACCAATTGAAGGTTTCACATCCAAAATCGAGTAAACGGAATGCACAAGTGAGGCTCGACTACATGTCGTACGTCTTTCCAGGTTAAGTACTAGTACAAAAGAATAAAATATGGCTTTTGAGCAAAAAAGATAACAGTTGGTCCTAGGGTTACAAACAACCCCCAAAACCTTCATTTGTACTAAAATCAACTCAATTGAAGGAATCGCATAGCCCTAAAATTTTTGGACAGCATGCCCTCTGTATTAACCTATTTTCCCAGCCACTTATGGCTTCATTATTTTCTTCAATCAATCCCAAAGTCATATGCAATATAAATTCATCACAACAGCCATTCAATAGGCTCAAAGTCATTCAAGTACAAGATTTAGCTAGGAAAATGACCGGAAATGAGCTTTAAGCTATGAAACCAAAAAGGCAGATTCACCGCTACTTAGCGTATCGGACCTAACCGAAACTATGCTTATTGGATTGAAGTGCAAGTTATACCGTTTAGAATCGAAGACAGAGGGCTATAACTTTGATGAAGACTACTTAGTCCAGTTCTCTTTGTGAGAACCCGTAATTCCCTAATATTTTCCTAGGGTTTTTCCCCTTTAATTGCATGTTTTCTGCATTTTCTGGCTTAGGAAAAATTTCTTGGTGGATTTTATGGGTAATTATAGTTTTTAGATGATTTTTCTAGCATTGGGTAGTTTTTGAAAAATTACGGATATATTATGGACGTAGGCCCCACTAGTGCGAAAAGTTCGGAAAAATTCGGCCAATAAGGTTAAGTTTTGGATACTGTGTGAAATTTATCGGGTGTTAAGAGATAAGTAGAGGAGGTGAAGTGATTGATGTGAGAGACTTAAAGGATAGAAATGCATTTAATGAAGTGCCAAGTGTCATTATTTCATTGGTTGGACTTTGTTGGACACTATTCACCCTTTTGACTTTTTTTTTTACCATTGAGTTAAATATCTCAAAAATTGACTAAAATTCACTCTTTCTTTCTCCATGTTGGCCGACTCTCTTAAGCTCAAGAAGGAAGAAAACTTCTCCAATTTTCAAGCTTCCAACTATCTCAAATCTTCCAAAAACAATTGCCTAAACTAGTTTCTACTCCATAAAATCCTTCCATTAGGTGCTAGTAAGTTGTTTGGTGAAGTTTCTAAGGAAGCTAAGGTGTTCTACAACTCCCTCTCTCTTGTTTACTTGGTAAGTGGTGCTTACACTTCCTCCTACACTTAATTATGTTTAATTTGTGCCTAGTGGTGGCTAAAGTGTTGAAATTTGTGATTTATATCTTGGTTTGAGATGAATTGGTGAAGTTTTTATTTTATTGAGGAATTTTCTGGTTTAATGTGATCATGATGTTGTGGTTATTTATGATGGTTGGTAATGAGGGATTATGACTCTAGTGGATGTAAATGATTGGTAATTGCAATCAATTTTGGGTTTGGAAGGAATTTGAGGAAGTTAGGGTTTCATAACCCCCTTTTCTGTCCGGTTTTGAATCATATGGTTAGAGGCCTAATTGACCATTGCTTAAAACATGAAAGTTGTAGGTATTGATATGTTTCATGTGCCTGTAAAATTTCAGGGAAATTGGAGTAGTGTAGAATGAGATATGTCGATTTTACTGTTGCTGTTCTGGGTTGATCAGAATGTGCGAACTGCGCTTGTAATTGTCTGTTTTGACTGGAATTTCTTTGGATTTTGATGTTGGTGTCTTCTGATGAAATGTAGCTTGATGTCTTAGCTACCGCATTCCTTTGGAATCAATGCATTTGGACCTGTATAGACTGAGTTGGACTAATTACAGCATAGTGTGAGTTGTAAACCTGCAATTACGGTTCTGGTTTGGTATTCTGCATTTTTGACTTAGTTTTCCTAGGATTTGGACTGAGTGACCTTCTACATTGTTGTAACCCTGTCTTTTAGCTTCGAAATGGTGGGTCTTACACCCTCATCCGATAAGCGTAGCGCATGTTGTGCCATTACCGCATTAGGAGGCCAAAACTGTTTTTGTTGTTAGGGCTAATATAGTTGCATTTCCTGATTTTCTGGTTTGCTATCATGCTTGTTTATGCATATGAAACCCTATTGGGGTTGCAATTGGCATGGCTTTATGACTCGTTATCGAGTCTTATGGTATTTGTTTACGTGTTCTAAGGCGTGAGGTTAGTGCACGACGTACTTTGGACGACGGTGCATGAAACCTCACCTACGTGAGTGGTGAGTATACTACTCACTTGGATGTTTATAATGTGGCTTTGCTATATGTGATTGTGATGCCTTGAAGGCTTGTTTGGCTATTGGAAATGATTAGGGTGAGGGTGTACTTGACCGCCCTCATTCCTTTTATTCTTGTGAATGACTGTTTACCGTTTCACTGTATTACTGTACTGATATATGAGTTATTGGATTCCATTCATGGGATATTGTTTGGGTGTCGGTTGGACGAGTATCCAACGGCCCTACTGTACTACTGAGCTCGACCCCGTTGGTAATCATTTGAATCGAGCCAGCGAGGGCTTGGTCGTGAAAATTGACTAGCCACGGGGACTGAAAAGGGAATCTTGTGGTAATGAGACCCTTGGTTCCGGTGTACTCGAGTATCACCTAAAGCTACTGCTTGGAGTGCGGGCCCGGTTGGGGTATGTTGGGTGGAAGGAATGGAAGTGAAGTGAGGTCTACGGTTTGGTACTTTTAACATTGACGGAGGGTCAATGAAGTTGGATCAAGAATGTAAGCGTGGAAATGGGCTCTTGAGAGCCGTCCGTATCCTTTTACCGATTTGTTTTGCTTCTTATTTGTATATTTGAAATGAACGGTTATGCTTAAGTGATCTTTGTTGTTTATGTGATAGTTGCTCACTGAGCTTTAGCTCACTCCGTTCCATTTGTTTTCCTTACAGGAAAATGATCATTTTGGAAGATCATACTTGTTGGTTGCCAAATTGAGCCATGTATATGTCTATTTTGAATAGCTCTTTGCATGAAACCCTAATGTGTATTGGGTTCATCTTTTGATTGGTAAATCGAACATGTGTATCCATGATGAATAGCTTTTGACATGCCAACGTGGTTGTAAATGTGGAATTTCAATGTATTCATGTTTGGTTGATGTTTGGTTGGACTTCGGAACGAATCGGCTTTCAAACGGCAAAGGAAAAATTTTTTACCGAAGAGCACTGGACTGAATCCGGCTAGGAATCCGGCCAGAAACTGGCCGGATTGTCGGCCGGATTGATTGGGGAAAAATTTTGAATCCGGAAGTTAGCCACTGGACAGTATCCGGCCAAGAATCCGGCCGCTAATCCGGCCAGACTCCGGCCGGATTCCCCTGTTCCAGGCACTATTCATCATTTTCGGTTTTTTTTTTAGTTTGCTATTTTGATACTTGTGGCTTGTCCGAGCGCGCTTTTACTTTCCAGAAATGTTTTAGATCGCTGTAACTGCTCGTTAGTCCTGGCGAGAGCTGGGCAGGCAGTCCGCTAACCCCTTTGGTTCGCCTTAGGGGAAGGTGGGGCTGTCACAGGTGGTATCAGAGCCTAGGTTTGAATTAGCCTGGGTGTTATAGGACTGTTTGATTTGAGGATTTGTTGTTTATGGCCTGTAAGCTTATATTTATGGTTAATTGTTCTTGTGGTGTAGGATGGCCGGACAGGGTGACTCTAGTGCTAGTCCTTCAGGAGTGAGACCTCGCAGAGCACTCCCCGTGATCCCATATCAGATACGGTCGGGAGGGGCTGTTATTCGTTGGAGCCCGTCTAACCGTCTTCGACGGTGCGCGTGTAAAGAGAAGTATGCCTATCCAAATGCTCTCGTGTTTGCTCTGGACAAGGAGCGTAAGGTGTTGGCTAGAGAGAATGCTCGACTTGAGGTTGAGGTGATCCAGGAATGGGCGACCAACGAGAAGCAAGCTGCACGTATTAAAGAGTTAGAATACGACGTGCTTGAGGTCGAGGATAGGGTTGACGATCTCTGCGCTCAACTGAGGGAGGCACGAGAGCGTGAGATTAAGCGAGCTCGTAAGGTCAGGGGTCGCGCTGAGTCGATCCTTAATCTTTGTGACGATGGCCTTGAGGAGTATAGCGATGAGGCTTCGTGTGCGGGGGCCGAGGCTGGGGAGGAGTCTACCCCGTCGCCTGGGTCCCAGAGCCCGGCAACTAACTAGGCCTTGACTATTAGGCTTCTTTTGGGATAGTTTGGTGGTTTTTGTATGTACATAGGGATAGGGATAGAGCCTTAGCTAATCGTTTTGGTTGTTGGATTAGCTACGTGTAAATTTCTTTTGATAAGGCCAATCCTCGGGGGATCGTTTATGTTTGTTTCTGACTCGCCTGTACTTGACTCGACTGATTGTATATATGTGTGTGGCTTGATCTTGCTTGGCTGTATATATATGTTTGTGATCATGTTTGCAATGTATCAATATGTGTTAATGTGAAAGTTTTGCGTATTACTTACATGCCTTATTACGACTTTGGTTTAGTACTCTTTCCTAGACCAAGTAAACCTTATGGAAGGTACTCGGAGTGGTCGGGGACGTGGGCGCGGAACTAGACAACCCACACCGGTTAGGGGTACGGGGGAAACCTCGACTGGACCCGATCCTGAACCCTAAGCCGACCCTAATGTGCAGATAGCTGCTGCTATGCAGCAAATGACAAACCTGCTAGCACAAGTAGTGCAGCAACAAGCCCAGAACCCAAACCCTAACCCTGGAAACCCCGGAAACCCTGGCCATCATGTCGAGAGCGAAGATAGAGCTCTCGAACGCTTCCAAAAGTTCGCTCCGCCGAAGTTTGTTGGGGGACCCGACCCGGACGTTGCCGAAAGATGGCTTGAAAAGATGGTTGATATATTCGCAGCCCTACACTACCCTGACGAACGGCAGGTGACGTTTGCCGTGTTCCAACTTGAGGGGGCGGCCCGTTCCTGGTGGAACGTGATCCGACAGAAATGGGAACGGGAGCAGACGCCCAGGACTTGGGTGAACTTTATTCGAGAGTTTAATGCGAAGTTCTTCCCTCCTCTAGTCCAAGAGAGGAAGGAGGACGAGTTTATTAGGCTCCGCCAAGGGACTCAAACTGTGGCGGAATATGAGAGTCAATTCACCCGCCTGTCCAAGTTTGCGCCTGAGTTAATCATGACTGAACAACGACGGATTCGGCGCTTTATTCAGGGTTTGATTGTTGAGATTCAGAAAGACCTCGCGGTGGCTCAAATCACTGCGTTTAGCGAGGTTGTAGAAAAGGCCCAACGAGTTGAAAGTGCACGGTTGCAGGTCCGGAACTTCCAGGCGAAGAAGCGTGGCTTTCCTGGGAGTAGTTCTGGACAGGGAGAGAAGAGCACTCCCTCTAAATTTGGACGAGGAACGGGAGGTGGTCGACAATCTGGTACAGGTAGAGGGACTCCATTCAGGGGTGCCCAAGCTGGGCGAGGACCAGGGGGAAATGCTCAGAGTGGCTCGGCTTCAGCACCTCGCGGTCCCTGCGGGCATTGCGGGAAGCCAAACCACACCGAAGACAACTGCTGGAGGAAACAGGGTAAATGTCTGCGATGTGGAAGCGCGGACCACCAATTGGCTACTTGCCCGGTCCTGAAACAAGATGGAAAGGGAAGCCAACCCCCGCCGAGGACCAATGCTGGACCAGCAAAGGGAGATGGGTCCAAACCTAAAGTGCCAGCTAGGGTGTACTCCTTAGAGCCCCATCAGGTCCCAGAGTCGTCAGAGGTCGTAGAAGGTACGATCCCTATTTTCCACCGCTTTGCCAAAGTTTTAATTGATCCTGGTGCCACTCATTCGTTTGTTAACCCTGATTTCATGTGTGGCATCGATATAAAACCTGCTAGTTTACCATATGACCTAGAAGTTAGTACACCCACGGGGAATCAACGTCTGGTGACTAGTATGATTTATAGGGATTGTGATGTATGGGTAGGTGAAAAGAGATTTTTAGGAGACCTGATAAGTTTATCCATTAAGGGGTATGACGTGATTCTGGGTATGGACTGGCTAGCCAAATATAACGCTCAGCTGGATTGTAAAACGAAGGTGGTAGAATTTCGCATTCCTGGCGAGGCAACCTTAAGGTTGGATATAAGGGGTAGGTTAGCCTCATCTGCTTTGATTTCGGGCATTCGAGCTAGGAAACTGATAAGTAGAGGGGCGTAAGGATTTTTGGCCTTTTTGATTAACACCCCTACGGATAAGTTAAAAGTTGAAGACGTGGCCGTAGTGAGGAAGTTTCCGGATGTATTTCCTGATGAGTTAGTAGCTTTACCTCCAGAACGGGAGATAGAATTCCAAATAGATTTGTTACCTGGAACCGCACCTATCTCAAAAACCCCTTACCGAATGGCGCCTGCGGAACTTAAGGAGCTTAAGTTGCAATTACAAGATCTTTTGGAGCGGGGATTCATTCATGAGAGTGGGTCTCCTTGGGGAGCTCCTGTCTTATTTGTGAAGAAAAAGGACGGAACCTTGAGGATGTGTTTTGACTACCGGGGCCTGAACAATGTTACGATCAAGAATAAATATCCACTGCCTCACATCGACGAGTTGTTCGACCAGCTGTAAGGAGCAGTGGTCTTCTCAAAGTTGGACCTCCGACAAGGATATTATCAGTTGTTAATTAGGAAGGAGGATATACCGAAAACTGCTTTCAACTCGAGATATGGGCATTACGAGTTCGCCGTTATGCCCTTTGGACTGACCAATGCTCCCGCCGCCTTTATGGACCTAATGCATAGGGTTTTCAAACCCTATCTAGACCGATTTGTCGTTGTGTTCATTGATGACATTTTGGTCTACTCTAAGACACGCGAGGAGCATGAGGAGCATTTGAGAGTGGTGTTGCAGACATTAAGGGAACATCAGTTGTACGCCAAGTTTAGTAAATGCGAGTTTTGGTTGGAGAAAGTAGCATTCCTAGGGCCGTAATCTCCCACGAAGGTATTTCGGTGGACCCGGCAAAGGTAGAGGCCGTGACAAATTGGAAGAGACCAGAAAATCCCACGGAAATTCGTAGCTTTCTAGGGCTAGCTGGGTACTACCGACGTTTTATTAAAGATTTCTCTAAATTAGCAGGACCTTTAACTGACTTGACAAAGAAGCATGGTCGATTTATTTGGAACGCCCGATGTGAAACAAGTTTTTAGGAATTAAAGAGAAGATTGACCACGGCTCCAGTACTGGTCTTGCCAAATGGAGTGGACGGGTTCGCGGTGTATGCAGATGCGTCGCGAGAAGGTCTAGGGTGTGTTTTGATGCAGAACCGTAATGTAATTTCTTTTGCCTCTAGGAAGTTGAAGCTTCACGAGCAGAATTACCCGACCCACGATCTGGAACTGGCCGCGGTTGTGTTTGCTCTGAAAAAGTGGAGGCATTACTTATATGGGGTGACCTTTGAAGTGTACTCGGATCATAAGAGTCTTAGGTACCTTTTCTCCCAGAAGGAACTGAACATGAGGCAACGATGGTGGATGGAATTTTTGGAAGATTACGACTGCACCATCAACTACCATCCGGGAAAGGCAAATGTGGTAGCCGATGCCTTGAGTCGTAAGGTGCAAGTAGCAGGGTTGATGATTAAAGAGTGGGATTTACTAGAATCCGTATGTGAGTGGAGACCCTGTCTTGGGAGCCATAAGGTGCTCTTTAGCAATGTTAGGGTGACCTCCACTCTACTGGAACGCATTAAAGAGGCGCAAAACGAAGATTTGATGGTACGGAAGTGGAGAGAGAAAGTGGAGAAGGGAGAAACAACGGACTTCAATTTTAGTCCTGAGGGCATTTTGAAATATCGAAACCGAATAGTGGTACCCAAGGAGGAATCGTTGAAAACGGAAATTCTGGAGGAAGCTCATCGGTCCAAGTATACAATCGATCCGGACAGCAGCAAGATGTATCAGGACCTGAAAGGAATCTATTGGTGGGACAATATGAAGAGGGAAATCACTCAGTACGTGCAAAAGTGTCTCATTTGCCAGCAGGTGAAAGCAGAGCATCAAAAACCATCGGGTCTGTTACAACCCTTGGAGATACCCGAGTGGAAGTGGGAAAATATCATAATGGACTTCGTTTCCGGTTTACCGAGGACGCAAAGAGGACACGATGCCGTTTGGGTGATCGTTGATCGCTTAACCAAGTCGGCCCATTTCTTGCCGGTGAACATGAAATATTCCCTGGATAAGTTGGCCCGACTGTACATGGACGAGATAGTAAGGCTACATGGTGTTCCAGTGAGCATCGTCTCTGATCGGGATCCACGGTTTGTATCTCGGTTTTGGCAGAAGTTTCAAGAATCCCTGGGGACTAAACTCAATTTGAGCACGACCTATCACCCTCAGACGGATGGACAGTCAGAGCGGACGATTGAAACTCTCGAGCACATGCTACGAACTTGCATTTTGGATTTCGGAGGCAACTGGGGTCAACATATGACCTTGGTAGAGTTTGCGTACAACAATAGCTTTCATTCGTCGATTCAGATGGCTCCGTATGAAGCTCTATATGGATGCAAGTGCCGGTCGCCGATTTACTGGGACGAAGTTGGTGAAAAGAAAGCACTAGACCCGGCAACTATTCCATGGATGGAAGAGGCTCAAGAGAAGGTCAAGTTGATACGGCAACGACTTCAAACAGCCCAAAGTCGACAAAAGAGCTACGCGGATAATCGCAGAAAAGACTTGGAGTTTGAAGTTGGAGACCACGTATTTCTCAAGATCACACCCTTACGAAGTCTTACAGCGGGCAAAGGAAAGAAGCTTCAACCACGGTACGTCGGACCCTACAAGATTCTCCAGAGGGTAGGAGCGGTCGCGTATCGATTAGAACTGCCATCCAGTCTCTCTCGAGTTCACGACGTGTTTCACGTCTCGATGTTAAAGAAGTATCATCCCGACCCATCCCATGTGTTACAACCGGAGGAGATTGAAGTAGATGAATCGCTTGCTTACGAAGAGAAACCTGTCCAAGTGCTTGACCGGAAAGTCAAAGAGCTCAGAACCAAGCGGATTCCGTTAGTAAAAGTGCTATGGAGAAACCATGGGATAGAGGAAGCTACTTGGGAAGTGGAAGAAGAGATGCGAAAGAAATACCCAAACCTTTTTGGGAGTTAAGGTGAGAAATTTCGAGGACGAAATTCTTTTAAGGGGGAGAGAGTGTGAGAACCCGTAATTCCCTAATATTTTCCTAGGGTTTTTCCCCTTTAATTGCATGTTTTCTGCATTTTCTGGCTTAGGAAAAATTTCTTGGTGGATTTTATGGGTAATTATAGTTTTTAGATGATTTTTCTAGCATTGGGTAGTTTTTGAAAAATTACGGATATATTATGGACGTGGGCCCCACTAGTGCGAAAAGTTCGGAAAAATTCGGCCAATAAGGTTAAGTTTTGGATACTGTGTGAAATTTATCGGGTGTTAAGAGATAAGTAGAGGAGGTGAAGTGATTGATGTGAGAGAGACTTAAAGGATAGAAATGCATTTAATGAAGTGCCAAGTGTCATTATCTCATTGGTTGGACTTTGTTGGACACTATTCACCCTTTTGACTTTTTTTTTTACCATTGAGTTAAATATCTCAAAAATTGACTAAAATTCACTCTTTCTTTCTCCATGTTGGCCGACTCTCTTAAGCTCAAGAAGGAAGAAAACTTCTCCAATTTTCAAGCTTCCAACTAGCTCAAATCTTCCAAAAACAATTGCCTAAACTAGTTTCTACTCCATAAAATCCTTCCATTAGGTGCTAGTAAGTTGTTTGGTGAAGTTTCTAAGGAAGCTAAGGTGTTCTACAACTCCCTCTCTCTTGTTTACTTGGTAAGTGGTGCTTACACTTCCTCCTACACTTAATGATGTTTAATTTGTGCCTAGTGGTGGCTAAAGTGTTGAAATTTGTGATTTATATCTTGGTTTGAGATGAATTGGTGAAGTTTTTATTTTATTGAGGAATTTTCTGGTTTAATGTGATCATGATGTTGTGGTTATTTATGATGGTTGGTAATGAGGGATTATGACTCTAGTGGATGTAAATAATTGGTAATTGCAATCAATTTTGGGTTTGGAAGGAATTTGAGGAAGTTAGGGTTTCATAACCCCCTTTTCTGTCCGGTTTTGAATCATATGGATAGAGGCCGAATTGGCCATTTCGTAAAACATTAAAGTTGTAGGTATTGATGTGTTTGAGGTGCCTGTAAAATTTCAGGTCAATTGGAGTAGTGTAGAATGAGATATGTCGATTTTACTGTTGCTGTTCTTGGTTGATCAGAATGTGCGAACTGCGCTTGTAATTGTCTCTTTTGACTGGAATTTCTTTGGATTTGGATGTTGGTGTCTTCTGATGAAATGTAGCTTGATGTCTTAGCTACCGCATGCCTTTGGAATCAATGCATTTGGACCTGTATAGACTGAGTTGGACTAATTACAGCATAGTGTGATTTGTAAACCTGCAATTACGGTTCTGGTTTGGTATTCTGCATTTTTGACTTAGTTTTCCTAGGATTTGGACTGAGTGACCTTCTACATTGTTGTAACCCTGTCTTTTAGCTTCGAAATGGTGGGTCTTACACCCTCATCCGATAAGCGTAGCGCATGTTGTGCCATTACCGCATTAGGAGGCCAAAACTGTTTTTGTTGTTAGGGCTAATATAGTTGCATTTCCTGATTTTCTGGTTTGCTATCATGCTTGTTTATGCATATGAAACCCTATTGGGGTTGCAATTGGCATGGCTTTATGACTCGTTATCGAGTCTTATGGTATTTGTTTACGTGTTCTAAGGCGTGAGGTTAGTGCACGACGTACTTTGGACGACGGTGCATGAAACCTCACCTACGTGAGTGGTGAGTATACTACTCACTTGGATGTTTATAATGTGGCTTTGCTATATGTGATTGTGATGCGTTGAAGGCTTGAAGGCTTGTTTGGCTATTGGAAATGATTAGGGTGAGGGTGTACTTGACCGCCCTCATTCCTTTTATTCTTGTGAATGACTGTTTACCGTTTCACTGTATTACTGTACTGATATATGAGTTATTGGATTCCATTCATGGGATATTGTTTGGGTGTCGGTTGGACGAGTATCCAACGGCCCTACTGTACTACTGAGCTCGACCCCGTTGGTAGTCATTTGAATCGAGCCAGCGAGGGATTGGTCGTGAAAATTGACTAGCCACGGGGACTGAAAAGGGAATCTTGTGGTAATGAGACCCTTGGTTCCGGTGTACTCGAGTATCACCTAAAGCTACTGCTTGGAGTGCGGGTTGGGGTATGTTGGTTGGAAGGAATGGAAGTGAAGTGAGGTCTACGGTTTGGTACTTTTAACATTGACGGAGGGTCAATGAAGTTGGATCAAGAATGTAAGCGTGGAAATGGGCTCTTGACAGCCGTCCGTATCCTTTTACCGATTTGTTTTGCTTCTTATTTGTATATTTGAAATGAACGGTTATGCTTAAGTGATCTTTGTTGTTTATGTGATAGTTGCTCACTGAGCTTTAGCTCACTCCGTTCCATTTGTTTTTCTTACAGGAAAATGATCATTTTTGGAAGATCATACTTGTTGGTTGCCAAATTGAGCCATGTATATGTCTATTTTGAATAGCTCTTTGCATGAAACCCTAATGTGTATTGGGTTCATCTTTTGATTGGCAAACCGAACATGTGTATCCATGATGAATAGCTTTTGACATGCCAACGTGGTTGTAAATGTGGAATTTCAATGTATTCATGTTTGGTTGATGTTTGGTTGGACTTCGGAACGATTCGGCTTTCAAACGGCAAAGGAAAAATTTTTGACCGAAGAGCACTGGACTGAATCCGGCCAGGAATCCGACCAGAAACTGGCCGGATTGTCGGCCGGATTGCTTGGGGAAAATTTTGAATCCGGAAGTTAGCCACTGGACAGTATCCGCCCAAGAATCCGGCCGCTAATCCGGCCAGATTCCGGTCGGATTCCCCTGTTCCAGACACTATTCATCGTTTTCATTTTTTTATTATTTTGCTATTTTGATACTTGTGGCTTGTCCGAGCGCGCTTTTACTTTCCCGAAACGTTTTAGATCGCGTGTAACTGCTCGTTAGTCCTGGCGAGAGCTGGGCAGGCAGTCCGCTAACCCCTTTGGTTCGCCTTAGGGGAAGGTGGGGCTGTCACACTCTTCCTAACTAGGTCAAAGTTACCAAAACAACCCCAGATTGGACAGTTCGAAACTCACTGCGAAATTCAACTAGCAGTCCTGATTCATTCAATCATATCTCAACACACACAACTCCGATTCAGGTAATTCCAAAGCCATTTGAAAGCTAAGATACAAGGCTATAATTCTTAAGAAGACATCGACAACCAAATCAGTAATATTCCCAGTCAAACTAACCAATTACAGAAGCTGATTATCAGTTTCGGACAGAAACAGGGCAGTAGGGGTATTTCGGTCTTTTCACAGGATACGTTGCTCCGACAGTCACCGAATTCAAGTCCACATATAGGTCATATTACTCATGCGTAATGTAACAGCCCCACTTTCCCCTAAGGCCAACCAAAGGGGTTAGCGGGCTGCCTGCCCAGCTCTCGCCAGGACTACGGATCAGTTCACGTCGATTTAATACGTTCCGGAACATACCCACGCGCGTAAACAAGTCAAAATCACCAAATAAAAAAAATGAAAATCGAAGCCGATGATGAACAGTACCGTCCACGTCAGAATCCGAATTTGGTCCTATTCATTCCCGCCAAAATTTTTTCCTTTGCCATTTGAAATGTAGATCAGTCCAGGTTCCAACCAAACATCAACCAAGCATATATATACATCGAAATCCAACATTTACAACCAAATGGCATGCCAAAAACCACTCATTACGAATATACATGTTCGATTTGCCAATCAAAAGAAAGTGAACCCAATACACATTAGAGTTTCATTCAAAGAGCTATCCAAAAGATACATTTACATGAGCTCAACTTGACAACCAACTAACACAACCTTTTCCAAAAGTGGTCATTTCCTGTAAGGAAAACAAATGGAACGGAATGAGCTTAAGCCCAGTGAGTTACTACCACATAAGCAACAAAGAGCATATAGCATAACCTTTCACTTCAAGTACACAATTAAAGAATAAAACAAGTCGGTAAAAGGATACGGACGGCTCTCAAGAGCCCATTTCCACGCTTACATTCTTGATCCAATCTCATTGACTCTCCGTCAACGTTTATGAGTACCAACCGTAGAACCCACTTCACTCCCATCCCTTCCACCAAACATACCCCAACCGGGCCCGCACTCCAATCAGTAGCTTTTGGTAATACTCGAGTTTACCGGAATCAAGAGTCTCATTACTATAAGATTCCCCAGTACAGTCCCCGTGGCATGTCAATTTTCACGACCAAGCCCTCGCCGGCTCGATTCAATTGACTACCAACGGGGTTGAGCTCAGTAGTACAGTAAGGCCGTTGGATACTCGTCCAAACGACACCAAATCAGTTTTTCATGAAGTGAATTCAATATCTCATATAGCAAGTGCAGTATATCAGTGAAGCGGTAAACAGTCATTAACGGTATCACAAGGGGTGAGGGCGGTCAAGTACACCCTCACCTCAATCAATTCCAATAGCCAAATAAGCCTTCAAGGCATCAAAATCACATATAGCAAAGCCACATTGTAACATTCAAGTGAGTAGTATACTCACTACTCAAGTAGGTGATGTTTCATGCACCGTCGTTAAAAGGTCGTCGTGAACCCTCGTCACGTCCTAAAACACGTAAACAAATACAATGAGACTCGATAACGAGTCATAAAGCAATGCCAATCACAACCCCAATAGGGTTTCATAAGCATGTATAAGCATCATAGGCAACCAGAAATTGCGGAAATGCAACTAATGTGGCCCTAACAAAAAAAACAGTTTTGTCCTCATTTTGCGGTAATGGCACAAATTGCACTACGATTATCGGATTAGGGTGTAAGACCCACCATTTCGAAGCTAAGAACCAGGGCTACAACAATGTAGAAGGTCACTCAGTCCAAATCCCAGCACAACTAAGTCCAATATGCCAAATAACAAACCAGAACCGTAATTGCAGGTTTACAAATTACACTATGCTGTAATCAGTACAACTCAGTCTAAACAGGTCCAAATGCAGAAATTCCAAAGGCATATGGTAGCTAGGACATCAAGATACATTTCATCAGAAGACCTCAACACTCAAATACAAAACAATTCCGGTCAAAACAACCCATTTCAGACGCAGTTCTAACATCCTGATGAACCCAGAACAGCAATAGTAATTTCGGCTTATCTCATTCTACATTACTCCAATTGACCTGAAATCTTACAGGCACCCTTAAAACATCAATACCTACAACTTTCATGTTTTGAGCCAAGGCCAATTCGGCCCCTAACCATGAGATACAAAATCAGACAGAATTGGGGATATAAAACCCTAACTTTCTCAAATTCCTTCCAAACCCAAAATTGGTTACAATTACCAATCATGTACACCTACTATAGTCATTAGCCATAAATTCCAACCATCATAGATAACCACAACATCATGATCACAATTAAACCAGAAAATTCATCAATAAATTGAAAACTTCACCAATTCATCTCAAACCAAGAAATAAACCACAAATTCATCACTTTAGCTACCATTAAGCACAACTTAAGCTTCATTAAGTGTAGGAGGAAGTTCAATCACCACTCACCTAGTAAGCAAGAGAGGGAGAGTTGTTGGACACCTTAGCTTCCTTAAACACTTCACCAAATCACTTTCTAGTACCAAATGGAGAGATTTTATGGAGTAGAAACAAGATCAAATGGTTGGATGATTACACTCAAGCAAGATGGAAGCAAGAATCTTGGAGAGTTTTTCTTTCTTCTTAGCTAGAGAGGGCCGGCCACAATGGTGAAGAAAAGAGTGATTTTTGTGGTAATTTTGAGATATTTAATCAATTGGTAAGAAAGGTCAAAAAGTCAAATAAATGACCACCACTCTTAAGGTGACACTTGTCACTTCATTAATGCATTCCTATCCTTCTTTTTCCCTCTCACATCAATCACTTCACCTCCTCTATTTATCTCTTAACACCCGATAAATTTCACCCAGTATCCGGAACTTAACCTAATTGGTCGAATTTTTCCGAACTTTTCGCCCTAGTGGGTCCCATATCCGGTATATACTCTTAATTTCTCAAAACCTATTTGATACTAGAAAAATCATCCAAAAACTATATCTGCTCATTAAAAATATCTAGAAAATTTCCCTACTAAAGAAAACGCAGAAAACAAGCCATTAAATAAATAAAACCCTAGAAAATGGGAAAAGTACGGGTTCTCACACGTAAAATCAAATCACGTAAGCGCACACTCGCTAAAACAAGTTCAAGTCTCAAATGAGCTCATCTTAGTCGGTCTCACACAGTTCAAGTATTGCAAATCCCTTTGATCAGTCCAATGACTAGGTTAAATGTTAGAATCATCCACGCCTTAACCTTTGCCATCAAAACTCACCTCAAGTGCAATCAAGATACAGACCCTTATTCTAGCGCTCTCCACTATGTAGTACCCAAGTACAAGAATCCACAATAAGACAATTCACAACTCGAGCCGGCCGGTCCCAAGAGTAAATCACCCATTGTAGACACCAAAATTTTAATTTATTTCATTTTTACTTTTTATTGATAATTATCGGCTATTTTTATTTTTTTTTATTTTTTATTTAGCTTTCTTTTTTATTATTTTTTCAAGAAAAGAAAATGCCCACAAAAAGTTGTTTTAATCATTTTTGAGTTTCAATTTGAAGAAAAGAGGGACAAAAAAAATGTAATTGATATTTTTGAAAGTTTTAGTTTGTTTTTAATTTGTTTATAACTTAGTTTATTTATTTAAATTGATTTTGAAAAAAAATGAAAATGAAAAATGAAGAAAGAAGGAAAAGAAAATATGTGAATATGTGTAGGCTTGCATGCGGGACAAGTGCCCTTTTATATTTGGACAACACATCACTTAGGAGGGGGAGATTGAGACACTTGTAGGATTGAGGATGTGAAAATGGGAAAAAGAAAAAGTCAAGAAAAACAGAAAAAAGGAGGCGACTAGGGTTGGAGAAGACTAGGAGGGCTGGATAAGGAAAAATAGAGGAAAAAAAAAGAAGAAAAGACGGGGGCTGAGGGGTTGAAAGAAAAGGAAACGGAGAGAGGGCAGGGGGGTGACGGCTGGGGGGTTGAGAGAATAGAGTGAACAGCGGCTAAGGAAACTAAGCGAGAGAGAGAGAGAGCTACAGAGGGGGCTGAAGTCTGAGAGAGAGGAAATAGGAGAGAGCTTCCGTAAGAGAGAAAGAGAGTTTTTTGAGAGGTAGGCGGCGGCTGGGGGCCAAGTAGAAAATGAACAGAGGAAAGAGACAGAAGAAAAAGAAGGGATAGGGGGGCCGGCTGAGTGGAAGAGACGGAGAGAACCGAGAGAGAGCTCTCGGATAAGAAGCAAACAACAAAGGGCGGCTAAAGTTGCAAGAAGGACAGCTGATGAATCAGGTGACGGCTAGGGAAAAGGGGGTTCTGGTGAGAAGGAAAAATAGCAACGAACGAGAGCTAGAGGGGGCTAGGGAAAAGAATCAGGGAAAGAAAAGAAAACTGAGAGAAACTAAGAGCTATGGGACTGTGAGTAGCAAAGAGAAACGAAGGGAAGCCGTGTGCTGGAAAAACTGAACAAGAAAAGAAGATTGAAAGGAGAACTTGGGACGGGGAAAATCTGGGAACCAAGAGAGGAAAAAGTAATTGCGAGTAACAAGCAAAAAAAAAAGCCAGGAAAGAAAGCTAGGGAAGATCGAGAAATCGATGAAAATTTTCTTCACCAGGCTGGCGAGGAAACAAAGTTCTAGGCCAAAGTTGGACTTCGATTATGACTTTTTGAGGGTTCTTGTGATTTCTGCACCTTCTGCAGCAGGAGTAGAAGAAACTTTGTTTACAAACCATGGGAAGAAAGCAGATCCAGGCCAGTGGAATCAAGGCGGAAAGAATCGGTTTCGTCAGCGTCGAAATCGTCCTCAACGCAAATTTTTGAGCTGCATTTTTCCAGGATTGCTCGATTTCTTTTTCCACTTCACGTGTAACTGGACACAAAATCCTTCTCAGGTAATTTCTTTATCCCTATTTGTGTCGATTCAACATTTTCTTTGGGTAAAAATCATAGCCTTCTTGCATGAACTGACGAACCTTTTGCTGCTGTTTTGATTTCATGATTTTCATCATGTTTGATTCTTAATGCTTCCCTGGTTGCTGTGTCTTTTATGTTTTCGCGATGTTGATAATGGGTTTTAGCAATGAAAGGCTTAGATAACATGGTTTTTGTTGGTTTGGAAATGGGTTGGCATTTCTGGTTTCGAATTTTGCATATTTGAGCAGCAAGTTCACGTTACCTTTCTACATTTTGTAACCGAGAGTGTCTGTTGGATGCCTCCCCTCTCCTTTGCCTCATATTCTCTCATTTCTGGCCTTGGACAAATTGGAAACTGCATTACAAGATTTTGTAGGTGTGTTAAAATTGCATGAGAAGCTAAAAGCTGCTGCATTCTCTTCACTGTTTTATTTCTCGAAGCAGCCCGCAAAGCTGAGCTTCCTCTTGTATGTTTAGATGCTAAGTTCCAGTAGGCTTTTTGTTTAGATCAAAGTTTTGATGTTTGGTTGAATTTGTTTTTGTTCGAAGTCGTGTTTTGAGGCTAAGATCCGTGTTTGAAAAATGAAAGCTGGTAGCTAGTTTTGTTGCAGAATTTTTTAGCAGCTGCCGAAAGTTATTGCAGAAGCTTCCACCGTAGCCTTGCATGAATAGATTGCAGAAATTTGCATGCAAAATGACTTCTAAAATTGCACTTTGCTCCCCTTAGCTTCTATCTATGCTTCTATGGCCCGAGTAATTGGAAAAACCAATCAAATTGACCCCCCTTGAACTTTCTTTTCCTTTCAATTGGATCCTAATTTTGTGAATATGGACTGTTTAGTTATTTAAGTGCCTTTGATTGATTCAATTTCATGCTTATTCCCATTTTATGTGATTATCTCTTGATTAAAATGATGCCTTGCCCTTTTCCTTTATTCATTTTCTAAAAACAAAACTCACTTTTCCAAAAATAAAAAATTCATCTTTCTAAACTCATTATTTATTTTTTAAAAATGGGGCGCGACACCCATATTAGAGATTCCTACCTGGCATACCCAACTATTGTCCCCAAAGTACCATGATAAAGGTTTAAATCCAGAACGTTTCATGATTCATAACTTATGCTCAAAAGAGTCCTTAATCCTTTACACCCATTCACGAAATTAGGACCATAACACCACTTGGCCCAAGCTCACTCCGCGCAGAGACCACGCGAAGTGGCTCTGATACCACCTGTGACAGCCCCACCTCACCCTAAGACGAACCAAAGGGTTCGGCGGACCGCCTGCCCAGCTCTCGCCAGGACTACCGAGTCGATTCACACAAACCAAACATAGTACGCGCGATAAGACCCAATGAAAATGAACAATCGGAAACTACTAAGCTGAGAACATGCCTACCAAACCATAAAATCATAGTCTCAACGGAATACATTTAATAGACAAAATTAAACACTTATACATATATTTACATTGAAGTCTTGAACAAATTAACATACAGTGCGATCCGAGGTACTCATACTACACAAAATACAATTAGGGCTTCGTTTTCAAAAGAGTTTAACAACATGACATATATACTAGCTTGACCATTTTCTTCCAAAATCGTGATTTCCAAGTTTGTCCCCTGTTAGGAAAACAAAGGCAACAGAAAGGGGTGAGCTTACGCTTAATGCGGTACCAAACATATAGGGGTAAAATCATGGCCATTCACGTTTAATCAATCAGATACATATACCAGATATAAAGGAAAGCATTTCGACACAGTGATTCAGAGGGAAAGGATACAAGTGGCTCTCAGGAGCCAGATTTTCATTTGCAATACTTGATCCGAACCCGTTGACTCTCCGTCAACGTAAATAGAACCAACATATATGTAGACCCCACTTTACACCAATTTTCATCCACCAAACATACCCCTACCGGGCCCGAACTCCATTCAGAAACAGTAATGGTAATACTCGAGTATATCGGAATCAAGAGTTTCAATACCCAAAGATTCCCAAAACAGACTACCGTGGTTCGTTATCTAATCGACCAGGCCCTTGCCGGCCTGACTTGAGTAACTAGTCACAGGTGTTGAGCTCAGAGGTCATAGAAAGGTCGTTGGATACCAGCCTCCAAACGACGTCCGAACAGACTCAGATACAGTTAACAGATTATACACAGTAAATAGGCATATGGACAGACAAGAGAACGAGTGTGATAAAGTACACCCTCGTCTCAAACAGAATAAACAGATAGTGCAGTCATTTAAATCGCAGATTGCAGGGGCAGAAACCAAGTTAAACAGCAAATGAGGGGAGTGGTACACTCACCGGTTCAACTACAGATGCTTCAAAAGTTTTCACTTCAAACTGGCTTTAATCGCCAAGAAACCCTAAAATCATCAAAGTAAACCAATTGAAGATTTCACATCCAAAATCGAGTAAACGGAATGCACAGTGAGGCTCGACTACATGTCGTACGTCTTTCCAGTTTAAGTACTAGTACAAAAGAATAAAATATGACTTTTGAGCAAAAAGATAACAGTTGGTGCTAGGGTTACAAACAACCCCCAAAACCTTTCATTTGTACTAAGATCAACTCAATTGAAGGGATCGCGTAGCCCTAAAATTTTTGGGCAGCATGCCCTCTGTATTAACCTATTTTTCCAGCCACTTATGGCTTCATTATTTTCCTCAATCAATCCCAAAGTCATACGCAATATAAATTCATCACAACAGCCGTTCAATAGGCTCAAAGTCATTCAAGTACAAGATTTAGTTAGGAAAATGACCGAAAATGAGCTTTAAGCTAGGAAACCAAAAAGGCAGATTCACCGCTACTTAGCGTATCGGAGTTAACCGAAACTACGCTTATTGGATTGAAGTGCAAGTTATACCGTTTCGAAGCTAAGACAGAGGGCTATAACTTTGATGAAGACTACTTAGTCCAGTTTGTGACGACCCCACCTCCCCCTAAGGCGTACCAAAGGGTTCGGCGGACCGCCTGCCCAACTCTCGCCAGAACTCACTCACTCGCATCCCGTGCATACATCCATAGACCATAAATAACATCGTAATTCAAGTTTATAATTTACATTGATGCATAATCAGGATACAAAACCTCAATATACCCAAACTGGTTCAAAGTGTATACAATCTAGATACAAAATATTCTATTCGAGTAATAGCGCGAGTACAAGTCAAAAGTCAAAAACAACTAGTCTACGCTAGTCTTTACATATCTCACGCCTCGCTCGTACCCCTGAAAGGAAAACAAATGGAGTGGAATGAGCTAAAAGCCCAGTGAGGTTCCAAATAGCAAATTGACCATTATTTATAAGTACTAGTTTTCGATATAGCAAAGTAACGAGCATGAAGAGTTCATAAAAGTGAGCAATAATAGTCAAGTAGCAATCTCAAAATGAGCGAGTGTAAAAGTTTTTCAAAATAAACAATAATCCAATAAGCAATAATCATTCCAAAGCATAAGGATACGGATGGCCCTCATGAGCCAACTTCCATTCATCATCAGGAGCTTGATCACGTAGTAGTTGACACTCCATCAACTTTCAAGTAAAGGAACTAATCCAGTAGAACACCACTTAACTACTCTCCGTCCACCATTCAAACCCCCTACTGGGCCCAAAATCCTCAAGAAACACGGGTGGTAATACTTGAGTATACCGATTAGTCGAGGAGATATCACTCCACTCGACAAACAAGAGACCCAGGGTTCGTTACCCAATCGACCAAGCCCTTGCCGGTTCGACTCGAGTAACTTGCCACAGGGTTTCTGGAATTCCAGGAAGTGCGCACAACATGAACAAGTATATCAATTCAATTTCAACAATAAACAAGTATATATCAAATAAGGGCAAGTGCGATAAAGTACACCCTTGCCCGATCAAGCCAATCATATATCATTTAATCATATTGATCAAGTATTGGAAACTAGTGTCCAGTTCAATCAGGTATTTGGAAGCACTCACCAAAATGAAGTGCCTACCCTAGAGGATTGTATTTTTCATGCTAGGCCTACCCTTGGCATAAAAGGGCTCCCCCATAGGACATGCATACCGATTTTATAGTCTTGCTTACTAACTCTGGGTATTTTGTTCTTTTATTTTTCCCCCTCCCCTGCATTTATAAAAGAGATTTCAATGAGGTAAAAATATTCTTTCTATATTTAATACATGATTTTGTCTAATAAATTCTGAAAATTACAAGTATTACTTGATTCTTGGGCAGGCCCTACAATGTAAATTTGAAAAATTCATCTGAAAGCGCTCGTGTAAAACATTTAAGAGATTTCATTGCTCAAAGGGAAAAAGGGGGCTATTAAGAGAGAAAAGTGTGTATACATGTGTAAAGGAGTTCTTTAGAATTTTTCTCATATGTATTGCTTTTAAAATTTTTCAAACATTGGCAATAATGAAGCTTTTATTCAGACAATTATTTGTTTTGTATATACTCGTCTACATTTCATTCTTTATTGAGCTCATTAAAAGATTTCGTGATGAATTTTAAGAAATAAGCTCAAATTGAGATTTTTCAATCTCTTGCCTGAAAATTCACACTAGATTGGTGCTCCTCGGATTTAAAAAAGATCACTCAAACTGATTGGTCTGTCTCGAAAATCCAATGCAATACCTTTTTTTCCCTTCACTGTAGAATTCTTATTTTGCCCACTTTTATGGATCCCCAAAAATCAGACACATTGATTAACAAATTGCAAATTGGGACAATCTTTGATTGAAAAAATGCCCACTGGTCTAACCAGATTCAATTCACATCCAAGTGAAAGCAAAAATGTACATCACTTCTTCTTTGTTTTGAAAATTTGGAATGATACTTTAGGTTTACGTTTCTCTATCTATACAGACTATCATTTGCTCTCTCATTTGAGCCTTAAAAAAATAATTTCATTTCAAATAAGGGCCTTAATGATCACTAACCTACATTGGGAAAAATTTCAAAAGGGAATGGGTTCTCAATGAGCTATTCTTTACTTTGGTTGTCATGAGGCGTAAGAATGATGCTTTGGCCATCGTTTCTACAACCTAAACACTGATTACCCCTTGCATCCTCATTTGAGCCAAAATAGGTGGTTCTTTTCGAATGCACTTATGATCGCACCCCACAATGGGGAAGGAGATTGGAGAATTTAGAAAAGGGGGAGAAAAAGCATAAATGCTAAAATTAAATTGGGAAAATTTGATTCTACCATTACTATCTGGGCTTCAATTTTGACGGAAATGAAAAAGGAAGAGTTTTGTCCGACGAACCACTTATGGATGAACAGGAGTCCTCCTCAGCCAATTAATTCAGATACATGCAAGAAATTTCGCATTAATGAAAGTTTCCTTTCAAGGTCAATGTGAGGAATGGAACGAAAGTCAGGCCGTCTTCCTTTCCAATCAAATATTTTATCCCTAGTTATCCCTTTTGATCCTTCAGAATAAACTATTTCGTTTGGCAAACCCTGAGAATCGCAAACCCCACATTGGGGTAAATTGAGTTTTGAAAATGAAGGAAAAAAAAACCCCAAACTGGGGCAAATTTAATTTTTGAAAAGAAAATGAAAGAAAAGAAAACCTCGGTGAATGAAACGATCGAAGGCCAGAAAAGAGAAGAAAGAAAAGAAAAGAAAAGGAGGAAAATGAAAAGAAAAAGCCTCAATGGAGAATGAACTGGGGCAAACTTTGATTTAACCCTAAAATAGGGTTGGCGCAACAATGCGATCTCAGATTACTTAAACCACTTTTGAAATCTGCCTTCAAACCTCAACTTTTCTAAACACCCCACCAGACCCCCATTACAAAAGCCGAAAGTCCTGACTTCTGTTCTTTGCAATGGCCTTGTCAAGAAAATTTCTGATGCCAGAAAATTTTAGCTGTATTTCTGAATTGCTTGGGTATGGGGTTGACACTACTCATCATGTGAAAACCCACCAGGTCGAGGAAAAGAAAAAAGAAGCAAAAGCAAAGCAAGGAAAGTAAGTGGAAATGAAATACAAAAAGATTCGATGCTGAAAGTCCCTATTGAGTGATTATAAAAGTCAAACAAAGGTCGAGATCTTTAAGTACGAAATGAGAGCAATTTTGAGAAAAATACGATCTTCGGTGCAATACCCTCGAAAAGTTTTTCTTTAACTATCATTTTCCAGCCGCATTACAAGCTCGTAAAGTCCATCGCTGACTTATCCCTCATGACAGCTCAGAGCAAGGGTTACGCTCCTGATCATAAGGTTATAACCTGTTTCCGCATGTTTTGGTATCATTTCTACCCCTCTATTACAAGCTTACAAGGCTTATGTGTTAACTAAATTTTCTTAAGAAATAAGGGTGACAAACTATTTGCTTTCACTAAGATGTGATTTTGAATGGGCACAAAAATAAAACAAAATCTTGACCTCCCATTTCCTTTAGCCACTTCCAAATCAGAAATAACGCCCACTTGATTGGTCCTGAAAGATGAGCCAGCAAGAAGTGGTGACCCGTTACCCTAAGCACCGATGCTAAAAGTGACGAAGAAATCTTCTTGAATTTGGTGTTACTCTGAAGGATTCATCATGAAATTTCTGCATGAGTTCAAACTCGACGTTTAAATTTCTTCACATTGTATATATGATTATTTTCTAAATTTTAGAAAGTGCGGTTTCTCCTTGTTCAAATAAATGGAAAATCATCTGAACAAAGTTTTACAATCAAAGGAGCCCACACTGGGGCAAATTTTTATTTGTGAGATTTCGCGAAATAAGCCCACACTGGGGCAGATTTTGTAACACATTTGAGGATTTCGTCCAAGAGTCAAGCAAGATATTTTTGAATCAATCATGCTTCTCTTCACATGAGTAGTAGGTGCATCAATAAAATAAGAAATTTTAAGTGCATGTTGTACTTTGGTAAACCCCCTGTGCAGGAATTCATGGCTGAAATCGATGGAGAAACAGCTAGTGATGTGGAAGGCCGATACCGAAAAAAGAAAGAAGAAGGAAAAAGGGCCCTACACTGGGGCAAATTATTTTTGAAAATATTCTCTCGAACAAAAAGCAAAAACCAAAAGATAAAAAAAAAAAAAAATAAACAAAAATCAAAAATCAAAAATAAAAAAATAAAAAAATCAAGTTTAACTTCTTGTTTCTCGACAAATCAAATTTAATGTCTTGTTTTTTTTGAAAGATCACGTTGGGCCTGGACTTTGTGCCGCCAACATCACAAAGATCACGTTGGACTTGGATTTTGTGCCGCCAACATCACAAAAATCAACATCACAAAGATCATGTTGGGCCTGGATTTTGTGCTGCCAACATCACAAAGATCACGTTGGGCCTGGATTTTGTGCCGCCAACATCACAAAAATCACATTGGGCCAGGACTTTGTGCCGCCAACATCACAAACGTCACGTTGGGTTTGGATTTTGTACCACCAACTAAGGCAGGCTCGGGTTTAATCCCACTGACCAATTCATCACACAGGAGCAAATCTTTGGATAATTTTTCAAGCAAGTCTTACACAGTTTCTTCATACATACCAGCATTTCTTTTGCACCGCCACTAGCCGTTGGGTCAGTCCCACTAGTGAGCCTTTCATTTACATTGCCACTAGCCGTTGGGTCAGTCCCACTAGTGAGCATTTCATTTTGCACCGCCACTAGCCGTTGGGTCAGTCCCACTAGTGAGCATTTCATTTTGCACCGCCACTAGCCGTTGGGTCAGTCCCACTAGTGAGCCTTTCATTTACATTGCCACTAGTTGTTGGGTCAGTCCCACTAGTGAGCATTTCATTTTGCACCGTCACTAGCCGTTGGGTCAGTCCCACTAGTGAGCCTTTCATTTACATTGCCACTAGCTGTTGGGTCAGTCCCACTAGTGCGCCTTTCATTTACATTGCATTTCATGTTTTATTGCCGCTAAACATGGGTCAGTCCCACTAGCGTGCATTTTATTTTTCACCGCCACTGAACATAGGTTAGTCCCACTAGTGTGCATTTCATTTTCATTGCCGCTAAATATGGGTCAGTCCCACTAGCGTGCATTTCATTTACATTGCCGCTAAACATGGGTCAATCCCATTAGTGAGCATTTCATTTGCATCGACACTAAACATGAGCGTGTCCCATTTTAAAATTTCTTGTTGGGGTCAGTCCCCTTTTAAATTTCTTGTTCGGATCAGTCCCATTTTAAATTTCCTGTTTTGGTCAATCTCATTTTGAATATCTGGTTCGGGTCAGTCCTGTTTGAAATTTGTCGTCCGGGTCAGTCCCATGATTTAAATTTTGTTGGGATCAGTCCCATGATTTTAAAAGTTTGTTCGGGTCAGTCTCATGATTTAAAGTTTGTTCGGGTCAGTCCCGTTTAAATTTTCTGTTCGGGTCAGTCCCGTTTTAAATTTCCTGTTCGAGTCAGTTCCGTTTTAAATTGCCTGTTCGGGTCAGTCCCGTTTTAAATTTACTGTTCGGGTCAGTCCCGTTTAAATCGTCTGGTCGGGTTAGTCCCGTTTTAAAATTTTCGTCTGGGTCAGTCCCGTTTTGAAATTTTTTGTTAAAGGGGTCATTCCTCATTTCAAAAGCGTCAGTCGCTCGAGTAGTTTGCAGCCGAATAACACAGGTGGGTATTTGGTGTCTACATCTTTGTCACAAGTTTTTCCAAAACTCAGACAAAGAGGGGCAAACTGTAGACATCAAATTTTTAATTTATTTCATTTTTACTTTTTATTGATAATTATCGGCTATTTTTATTTTATTTTTTATTTTTTATTTAGCTTTATTTATTATTATTTTTTCAGGAAAAGAAAATGCCCATAAAAAGTTGTTTTAATCATTTTTGAGTTTCAATTTGAAGAAAAGGGGGACAAAAAAATGTAATTGATATTTTTGAAAGTTTTAGTTTGTTTTTAATTTGTTTACAACTTAGTTTATTTATTTAAATTGATTTTGAAAAAAAATGAAAATGAAAAATGAAGAAAGAAGGAAAAGAAAATATGTGAATATGTGTAGGCTTGCATGCGGGACAAGTGTCCCTTTTATATTTGGACAACACATCACTTAGGAGGGGGGAGATTGAGACACTTGTAGGATTGAGGATGTGAAAACGGGAAAAAGAAAAAGTCAAGAAAAATAGAAAAAGGAGGCGGCTAGGGTTGGAGAAGGCTAGGAGAGCTAGATAAGGAAAAATAGAGGAAAAAAAAAAAGAAAAGACGGGGGCTGTGGGGTTGAAAGAAAAGGAAACGGAGAGAGGGCAAGGGGGTGACGACTGGGGGGTTGAGAGAATAGAGTGAACAGCGGCTAAGGAAACTAAGCGAGAGAGAGAGCTACAGAGAGGGCTGAAGTCAGAGAGAGAGGAAATAGGAGAGAGCTTCCGTAAGAGAGAAAGAGAGTTTTTTGAGAGGTAGGCGGCGGCTGGGGGCCAAGTAGAAAAAGAACAGAGGAAAGAGACAGAAGAAAAAAAAAGGGATAGGGGGGCCGGCTGAGTGGAAGAGACGGAGAGAACCGAGAGAGAGCTCTCGAATAAGAAGCAAACAACAAAGGGCGGCTAAGGTTGCAAGAATGACGGCTGATGAATCAGGTGACGGCTGGGGAAAATGGGGTTCTGGTGAGAAGGAAAAACAGCAACGAACGAGAGCTAGAGGGGGCTAGGGAAAAAAACCAGGGAAAGAAAAGAAAACTGAGAGAAACTAAGAGCTACGGGACTGTGAGTAGCAAAGAGAAACAAAGGGAAGCCGTGTGCTGGAAAAACTGAACAAGAAATGAAGATTGAAAGGAGAACTTGGGACGGGGAAAATCTGGGAACCAAGAGAGGAAAAAGTAACTGCGAGTAACAAGAAAAAAAAAAAGCCAGGAAAGAAAGCTAAGGAAGATCGAGAAACCGATGAAAATTTTCTTCACCGGGCTGGCGAGCAAACCGAGTTCTAGGCCAAAGTTGGACTTCGATTATGACTTTTTGAGGGTTCTTGTAATTTCTGCACCTTCTGCAGTAGGAGTAGAAGAAACTTTGTTCACAAACCATGGGGAGAAAGCAGATCCAGGCCAGTGGAACCAAGGCGGAAAGAATCGGTTTCGTCAGCGTCGAAATCGTCCTCAACGCAAATTTTTGAGCTGCATTTTTCCAGGATTGCACGATTTCTTTTTCCACTTCGCGTGTAACTGGACACAAAATCCTTCTCAGGTAATTTCTTCATCCCTATTTGTGTCGATTCAACATTTTCTTTGGGTAAAAATCAGAGCCTTCTTGCATGAACTGACGAACCTTTTGATGCTGTTTTGATTTCATGATTTTCATCATGTTTGATTCTTAATGCTTCCCTGGTTGCTGTGTCTTTTATGTTTTTACGATGTTGATGATGGGTTTTAGCAATGAAAGGCTTAGATAACATGGTTTTTGTTGGTTTGGAAATGGGTTGGAATTTCTAGTTTCAAATTTTGCATATTTGAGCAGCAAGTTCACGTTACCTTTCTGCATTTTGTGTCCGAGAGTGTCTGTTGGATGCCTCCCCTCTCCTTTGCCTCATATTCTCTCATTTCTGGCCTTGGACAAATTGGAAACTGCATTAAATCATTTCGTTGGTGTGTTAAAATTGTATGAGAAGCTAAAAGCTGCTGCATTCTCTTCACCGTTTTCTTTCTCGAAGCAGCCCGCAAAGCTGAGCTTCCTCTTGTATGTTTAGATGCTATGTTCCAGTAGGCTTTGTTTAGATCAAAGTTTTGATGTTTGGTTGAATTTGTTTTTGTTCGAAGTCGTGTTTTGAGACTAAGATCCGTGCTTGAAAAATGAAAGCTGGTAGCTAGTTTTGTTGCAGAATTTTTTAGCAGCTACTGAAAGTTATTGCAGAAGCTTCCACCGTAGCCTTGCATGAATAGATTGCAGAAATTTGCATGCAAAATGACTTCTAAAATTGCACTTTGCTCCCCTTAGCTTCTATCTATGCTTCTATGGCCCGAGTAATTGGAAAAACCAATCAAATTGACCCCCCTTGAACTTTCTTTTCCTTTCAATTGGATCCTAATTTTGTGAATATGGACTGTTTAGTTATTTAAGTGCCTTTGATTGATTCAATTTCATGCTTATTCCCATTTTATGTGATTATCTCTTGATTAAAATGATGCCTTGCCCTTTTCCTTTATTCATTTTCTAAAAACAAAACTCATTTTTCCAAAAATCAAAAATCCATCTTTCTAAACTCATTATTTATTTTTTAAAAATGGGGCGCTACCCCCATATTAGAGATTCCTACTTGGCATACCTAACTATTGTCCCCAAAGTACCATGATAAAGGTTTAAACCTAGAATGTTTCATGATTCATAACTTATGCTCAAAAGAGTCCTTAATACTTTACACTCATTCACGAAATTAGGACCATAACACCACTTGGCCCAAGCTCACTCCGCGCAGAGACCATGCGAAGTAGCTCTGATACCACCTGTGACAGCCCCACCTCACCCTAAGGCGAACCAAAGGGTTCGGCGGACCGCCTGCCCAGCTCTCGCCAGGACTACGGAGTCGATTCACAAAAACCAAACATAGTACGCGCGATAAGACCCAATGAAAATGAACAATCGGAAACTACTAAGCTGAGAACATGCCTACCAAACCATAAAATCATAGTCTCAACGGAATACATTTAATAGACAAAATTAAACACTTATACATATATTTACATTGAAGTCTTGAACAAATTAACATACAGTGCGATCCGAGGTACTCATACTATACAAAATACAATTAGGGCTTCATTTTCAAAAGAGTTTAACAACATGACATATATACTAGCTTGACCATTTTCTTCCAAAATCGTGATTTCCAAGTTTGTCCCCTGTAAGGAAAATAAAGGCAACAGAAAGGGGTGAGCTTACGCTCAATGAGTACCACACATATAGGGGTAAAATCATGGCCTTTCACGTTTAATCAATCAGATACATATACCAGATATAAAGCAAAGCATTTCGACACAGTGATTCAGAGGGAAAGGATAGAAGTGGCTCTCAGGAGCCAGATTTCCATTTGCAATACTTGATCCGAACTCGTTGACTCTCCGTCAACGTAAATAGAACCAACATATCCGTAGACCCCACTTTACACCAATTTCCGTCCACCAAGCATACCCCTACCGGGCTCGAACTCCATTCAGAAACAGTAATGGTAATACTCGAGTATACAGGAATCAAGAGTCTCAACACCCAAAGATTCTCAAAATAGACTACCGTGGTTCGTTATCTAATCGACCAGGCTCTTGCCGGCCCGACTTGAGTAACTAGTCACAGGTGTTGAGCTCAGAGGTCACCGAAAGGTCATTGGATACCAGCCTCCAAACGACGTCCGAACAGACTCAGATACAGTTAACAGATTATACACAGTAAATAGGCATATGGACAGACAAGAGAACGAGTGTGATAAAGTACACCCTCGTCTCAAACAGAATAAACAGATAGTGCAGTCATTTAAATCGCAGATTGCAGGGGTAGAAACCAAGTTAAACAGCAAATGAGGGGAGTGGTACACTCACCGGTTCAAGTACAGATGCTTCAAAAGTTTTCACTTCAAACTGGCTTTAATCGCCAAGAAACCCTAAAATCATCAAAGTAAACCAATTGAAGGTTTCACATCCAAAATCGAGTAAACGGAATGCACAAGTGAGGCTCGACTACATGTCATACGTCTTTCCAGGTTAAGTACTAGTACAAAAGAATAAAATATGACTTTTGAGCAAAAAGATAACAGTTGGTCCTAGGGTTACAAACAACCCCCAAAACCCTTCATTTGTACTAAGATCAACTCAATTGAAGGGATCGCGTAGCCCTAAAATTTTTGGGTAGCATGCCCTCTGTATTAACCTATTTTCCCAGCCACTTATGGCTTCATTATTTTCCTCAATCAATCCCAACGTCATACGCAATATAAATTCATCACAACAGCCGTTCAATAGGCTCAAAGTCATTCAAGTACAAGATTTAGCTAGGAAAATGATCGGAAATGAGCTTTAAGCTAGGAAACCAAAAAGGCAGATTCACCGCTACTTAGCGTATTGGACCTAACCGAAACTACGCTTATTGGATTGAAGTACAAGTTATACCATTTCGAAGCTAAGACAGAGGGCTATAACTTTGATGAAGACTACTTAGTCCAGTTTGTGACGACCCCACCTCCCCTTAAGGCGTACCAAAGGGTTCGGCGGACCGCCTGCCCAGCTCTCGCCTGGACTCACTCACTCGCATCACAAGCATACATCCATAGATCATAAATAACATCACAATTCAAGCTTATAATCTACATTGATGCACAATCAAGATACAAAACCTCAATATACCCAAACTGGTTCAAAGTGTATACAATCCAGATACAAAACATTCTATTCGAGTAATAGCGCGAGTACAAGTCAAAAGTTAAAAACAACTAGTCTACGCTAGTCTTTACATATCTCACGCCCCGCTCGTACCCCTGAAAGGAAAACAAATGGAGTGGAATGAGCTAAAAGCCCAGTGAGGTTCCAAATAGCAAATTGACCATTATTTATAAGTACTAGTTTCGATATAGCAAAGTAACGAGTATGAAGAGTTCATAAAAGTGAGCAATAACACGTCAAATAGCAATCTCAAAATGAGCGAGTGTAAAAGTTTTTCAAAATAAACAATAATCCAATAAGAAATAATCATTCCAAAGCATAAGGATACGGATGGCCCTCAGGAGCCAACTTCCATTCATCATCAGGAGCTTGATCACGTAGTAGTTGACACTCCGTCAACTTTCAAGTAAAGGAACCAATCCAGTAGAGCACCACTTAACTACTCTCCATCCACCATTCAAACCCCCTACTGGGCCCAAAATCCTCAAGAAACACGGGTGGTAATACTTGAGTATACCGATTAGTCCAGGAGATATCACTCCACTCGACAAACAAGAGACCCAGGGTTCGTTACCCAATCGACCAAGCCCTTGCCGGCTCGACTCGAGTAACTTGCCACAGGGTTTCTGGAATTCCAGGAAGTGCGCACAACATGAACAAGTATATCAATTCAATTTCAACAATAAATAAGTATATATCAAATAAGGGCAAGTGCGATAAAGTACACCCTTGCCCGATCATGATATAGGCAACCCTAGGGGAAGACCCTCCTAGAACCTCCCAACCTTGTAATTATCAGAGTTGGATCTTTTCTCCCAACAAAAATTGAACTCGATTGTTCTCATGAACTCAAGACCTCTGACACACAAAGGTAATCAGCAACCTTAAGCAAATAAGGATGGATGAAGCGACACCACGATTAGGGAACAAGCTAATCGATAAAGTCTGATTGGAATCCTTCGCCTCAAACGTACAAGTGAACAAAGGAACTTCATGGTCCATCGAATCTTCAAACCTAGCTTGCTTCTTGCTTGTATGGTGAATGATCAAGGCTCGTAAAGCTTCCTTCACCTTCTTGGTTCTTGATCTTGTCATCGGACCACCAATGTTGATCAAAGGGTCCTTGACCCAAGGTTGGAGTTGTTGCGCGCCCGTATCCGCATCATTCCCTCCCTCCTCGAAAGGATTCGTCCTCGAATCTTCAAAGTCTGTATCAAAGTCAAAAGGGGATAGGTCAGACACATTAAAAGATGCGCTTATGCCATACTCACTTGGAAGTCCCAATTTGTATGCATTGTCGTTGATCCTCTCTAGGACTTGAAAAGGTCCGTCGCCTCTTGGATGTAACTTGGTCCGTCGAGATGCTGGAAACCTTTCCTTCCTTATGTGCACCCAAACCCAATCACCAGGTTCGAATACAACATGCTTTCTTCCCTTATTCGCATGTTGTGCATATTGCGCATTTTTCTTTTCAATTTGAGCTCGAATTCTCTCATGCAAGGTCCGAACAGTCTCTGCCTTTTTGACACCATCTGCGCTTAAACACTCATCAACAGGAATAGGTGATAAATCTAGAGGGGTTAGCGGCTGAAACCCATAAACAATTTCAAAAGGAGAATGATTAGTAGTAGAATGAGTGGTTCGGTTATATGCAAACTCAGCGATAGGCAAACATTCTTCCCACTTCTTCAAGTTCTTTTGAACAATGGCTCGAAGTAAAGCACCAAGGGTTCGATTGGTTACCTCAGTTTGACCATCCGTTTGAGGATGACTAGAAGTAGAAAATAGCAACTTCGTTCCCAACTTTCCCCAAAGTGATTTCCAGAAGTAGCTTAAGAATTTCACGTCCCTATCACTTACAATAGTACGCGGTACTCCATGCAATCTAACCACATCCTTGAAGAATAAATCAGCAATATGGCGCGCATCATTTGTTTTCCTACAAGGGATAAAATGAGCCATTTTAGAAAATCTATCCACTACGACAAAGATACTATCCATACCTCTAGAAGATCTTGGTAAGCCAAGTACAAAATCCATGGATAAGTCTGTCCAAGGAGCATGAGGTACGGGTAGAGGAGTGTATAGTCCATGAGGGTTACTCCTTGACTTGGCCTGCTTACACTTTAAACACTTATCACAAATGTTAGCAACGTCACGCCTCATTTTAGGCCAATAGAAGTGTTCATGCAAGATGTCAAGAGTTTTATCAATGCCGAAATGTCCCATCAATCCTCCACCATGGGCTTCTCTAACAAGTAATTCCCTAAGCGAACAATTGGGAATACATAGGCGATTTTCTTTGAACAAGAAACCTTCATGCCTATAGTACTTTTGAAATGCAGCATGTTCACAAGCTTGAAACACATTAGAAAAATCGTCATCATGTGCATACATGTTTTTAATGTGCTCAAAACCAAGTAGCTTAGTGCTCATGTTAGTGATCAAAGTATACCTCCTAGACAATGCATCCGCAACGACATTATCTTTCCCCTTCTTATACTTAATGATGTACGGAAAGGAATCAATAAATGCAATCCACTTCGCATGTCTTTTATGCAACTTTCCCCGACTCTTAAGGAATTTAATTGATTCATGATCAGTATGTATCACAAATTCCTTAGGCATAAGATAATGCTGCCACACTTCAAGAGCACGCACAACAGCATACAATTCTTTATCATAAGTAGGGTAATTAAGAGCTCCCCCACTCAACTTTTCACTGAAATATGCCAAGGGTCTATTATTTTAATGTAAGACAGCCCCTATGCCGATCCCACTAGCATCACATTCAACTTCAAACGTCACATCAAAATTAGGCAAAGCAAGAATAGGTACTGAAGTTAACAAATCCTTAAGCTTATTAAATGACTCTTCTTGCTCTTTTCCCCATTGAAACCCCACATTCTTTTTAATTGTCTCATTCAAAGGTGCTGCAATAGTACTAAAGTCTTTAACAAATCTCCTATAGAAACTTGCAAGACCATGAAAAGACCTTACTTGAGACACATTGGTTGGAGTCGGCCACTCTAAGATGGCTTTTACCTTGGCGGGATCAACACGTATGCCATTTGCACCAACAATATATCCAAGGAAATTAACTTCAGGAGTGCAGAAGACACATTTTTCCATGTTAGCAAACAACCTATTTTCACGCAAGGCACTTAAAACAAGTCGCAAATGCTCAACATGTTCATATAAAGACTTGCTAAAGATCAATATATCATCAAAATAAACAATAACAAACTTCCCAAGAAAATGCCTTAAAACATGGTTCATTAACCTCATGAAAGTACTTGGAGCGTTTGTTAAGCCGAAAGGCATCACAAGCCACTCATAAAGACCATACTTTGTTTTGAAAACAGTTTTCCATTCGTCTCCTTCCTTTATCCTTATGATGATAACCAGATCTTAAGTCAATTTTAGTGAAAATGATTGCCCCATGCAATTCTTCTAACATATCATCTAACCTAGGAATAGGATGACGATACTTAACAGTAATTTTATTAATTGCACGACAATCTGTACACATTCTCCAAGTCCCTTCTTTCTTAGGCACTAAAATGACTGGAACTGCACAAGGACTAAGAGATTCACGTACCTGGTCCTTTTCAAGGTGGGAATCGACTTGCCTTTGGATTTCCTTTGTTTCCTCCGGATTTGCTCTATAGGCTGGTCGATTTGGGAGAATTGCTCCAGGAACAAAGTCGATTTGATGTTCAATACCTCGAATTGGAGGTAATCCTTTTGGTAGTTCCTCCGGAAACACATCCTTGAATTCCTGCAAAAGAGAGTAGATTGCACTAGGAAGAGAATCGGTTATGCCTAGTGTGTAAAAAGAAGAATAATCAGCTTCCCTGTACAGAAGTACTATGAGAAGACTTTGTGCATTCAAAGCCCTACCTACCTCACGCACACTTGCATAGAAGCTCTTTTTGTTCACTTTCAAGCTCTCGGCCTCACTAAGTTTTTTCCCACTTGAATTTTCTTTTTAACTCAACTCGGCCTCTACTTTCTTTTTTTCCTCATCCTCAGGCACATTCGGCTTTTTCTTTGCCTCTCTCAGTTGCTTTTTCTCTCGCTCTTTTCTTAGATGCAATTGTTCCTCATACACTTGTGTAGGTGTCAAGGGTGAAAGAGTGATCTTGGGGTTGTCCATAATGAACTTATACTTATTAGTGAGTCCAATATGATCAGCCTGCCGATCATACTCCCACGGACGCCCTAACAAGACATGACTAGCTTGCATAGAAATTACATCACATAAAACTTGGTCCTTGTATCGACCAATAGAAAAAGTGATTAAAGCTTGTTTGGTCACCTTGACTTCCCCCCCCCATCATTTAACCAAGATAGTCTATAGGGTTTAGGGTGGTAAGTCCATGGAAGGTGCTTTTGCTCGACAAAGTCAGCAGCTACGCAATTAGTACAAGAGCCACTATCAATGATCATGAGACATACCTCATCTCCAATTTTGCATCTCGTATGAAAACTGTTGGTCCGTTGGAGATCATCTTCTTGAGCTTGTGCATTTAGCACTCTCATAGTCACCATAGTTCGAGCCACGGGGTCCTCTTCTATTTCAACCAGGTCAGCATCCTTCCCCTCTTCTTCAAGTGGTGGCATGTCCGCATATTCCTCCTCTCCTTCGCTTTGCCACATTCCCTCTTCATTCATGTACATGATGCTTCGGTTAGGGCATTGATCCATGAGGTGGCCAATTCCCTTGCATTTGAAACATGCCTTTGGCTGGTTGGTAGACGTATTTGCCCTTGGAAGAGTCGGCCGCGGGGTTGGTTTAGAAGGAGTTGCACTCGGATGGAACGATTGCTCCATTCGCCTGTTTTCCCTTTCTTTATTGCCTTGCCTTGGCCAAGCATTGGATGTTGGCAATTGATCTCTTCTCCAAGGTGTGGAAGAGGATGTAGTGGTTCGGCCACTAGGTGTCTTTATAGGTAAGGCTTGCCTTTCCAACTTCTCTGCATAAGATACCATTTGTTGTAGCTCAAAGTGGTCTTGAAGCTCAACCTTCTTCCGAATTTCAGGATTTAATCCATTAAGGAATCTTGCCATGGTTGCTTCCGAATCCTCTTGTATATTGGCCCTTATCATTGCTACCTCCATTTGTTTGTGGTACTCATCAACCGAACTGGACCCTTGGGTGAGTCGTTGGAGCCGATTGTACAAGTCTGTGGTGTAATGGAAGGGTACAAATCGTTTCCTCATCACTTGCTTCATTTCAGCCCAAGTGTCAATTGGTTGTTCCCTATTTCTCCTCCTTGTGGCACATACTTGCTCCCACCAAATGGATGCATAATCTTCAAATTCAATAGCTGCAAGTTTCACATTTTTCTCTTCAGAGTAATTGTGGACTTCAAACACTTGCTCAACTGTCCTAACCCAATCTAAATAAGCTTCAGGATCATTTTTCCCATGAAAGGTAGGCATCTTAGTCTTGATGGAACCAAGATTGTCATCGGTTCTCCTAGGTCGGTCTCGGCCTTCCCTCGATTCCCTGTGGCTTTTCCTTGATCGGAATGAGGTGTTAGAATGATACCCCTCATCATCCGCATCATGCTCAACACTCTGAGCACTTGAAGCCCTATTGGGAATATCTCCAGTACCTCGCATCTCAATGGCAGCCAACCTGTCGGATATTTGTACCATCGCAAATTCATGTCTCTCCGCTTGTTTTTGAAGAGTTTGGAGCACCAGTTTGAGTGACACGTCGGTCTCAGACGGCTCAGGCATGTTCCCCTCTTGAGACATATTGTCCAACCTGTAAAACAAGTGTATCCTAGTCTACCTTGCAAAGCACTCGTGTATCACTCAAGAAAACACACTCACTCTCAATTTTCCTTCTCGAAGTTCTTAAAACAACTCAACTCTCAAAAATTTCAGAATTAATTACCCTATAAGTAATAAGACACAAAGCAGAATTTTTTTGCGAATCCTAGAAAAAAAAAACTCTACCTGAAGCTGGAACTTTTTTTTTTTTTTTGAGCTGTTGCTTTGCTTAGTTTCCAGTCAGTATTTTGGAGTATAAATGGTGCTTTTGGGGTGCTCAAAGAATGTACGAACCAGTCCTCAAATTTCAGTCAAATCGGATCTCAAAACTAGCTTAACCGATTTTAGAAACTCAAGAACTCCCAAGGCGGTTTGGTTAAGGTGTTTGGTTTGGTTTTGAAAACAGAATTGGGTGTGTTTGGGGCTGGTGAGGTCGTTTGGGGTCTTTGGAATTCAATCAAGATTGGAACTCAAGAGTTGGAAACCAATCAAGATTAGGAAACTCAAGTTTTGGGAAATCAACCAAGATTTGGAGATTAATCAAGATTTGAGAACCCACCAAGAATTGGAAACTCATGATTTTTTTGGAAACTTGATTTCCTTTGTATGAGAGCCAATTCCTTCTCTTCTTCCTTTTTTTTTTTCTCTTTCATTTTTTTTTCTTGTTTTTTTTCGGCTCTTCAAGGAACACAAATTCAGATCACACCAACAAGTTCAAGAAAACGGATGAAAGGTTATGCCAATTCCAAGAAATCCCTAGTTCTTGGTTTATTGTTCAAGAATTTTCAAAACAAGACTTGGTGGTCCAAGAACTTCAAGAATTTGTTCAAGAAACACAAGAATTTCCCCAAATTATGTTGCGGTGTCTAGGGTTTGTAAAAACAACAACCAATTCTCAAGAAATAGACAAAACAGAATTTCAACAATACTCAAAAGAAAATTCCAGCAATACTCTAGCAACTTGAACACTAAAACAAGATAAGATACGTGACTCTTTTTTTTTTTTTTTTTGTCTTTAAACCCTAACAACCCAAACACAAGTATAATAGACCCAAGAACTTGGATAGAAAACACAAAAAAAGACAACACCCAAACAGTTTTTTTTTTTACTCGGATGAACAGTAACGTGAACAGTCGCTACAGTACGATGAACATTAATTCGGAACAGTAACGATGAACAGTAATCGCTACAGTTTTTTTTTTTGACAAAAGACACAAACTAACAAGATATGAACAACTTCAATTAAAAGGGAATTAACCTGATGCTCTGATTACCAACTGATATAGGCAACCCTAGGGGAAGACCCTCCTAGAACCTCTCAACCTTGTAATTATCAGAGTTGGATCTTTTCTCCCAACAGAAATTGAACTCGATTGTTCTCATGAACTCAAGACCTCTGACATACAAAGGTAATCAGCAACCTTAAGCAAATAAGGATGGATGAAGCGACACCACGATTAGGGAACAAGCTAATCGATAAAGTCTGATTGGAATCCTAAGCCATGAACTCAAGAATTCAAGAGTAAGTTCGATTAAGAACTTGAAGGAAAATTCCTCACGATTTCTGGTTGTAATATTCTCTCCCTCCGCTCATACAATAGGTGCCTTTTTATAGGCTAAAACTAGGGCAAAATTCGGCCCACATAAACCTGGAAGAAATTCGGTCCGCACAAAGAGCTTAAAGAGCCAGCTCTTTAAGGCTTTCCGATAAGGCCCAATAAGTAATAAAATACTCAACGCCTAACAACTACTAAACTAGATAGTCTTAAAACAACTACCAACTAAGCTAACAAGTATGAGATCATTCCTTCGCTTCAAACGTACAAGTGAACAAAGTAACTTCATGGTCCATCGAATCTTCAAACCTAGCTTGCTCCTTGCTTGTATGGTGAATGATCAAGGCTCGTAAAGCTTCCTTCACCTTCTTGGTTCTTGATCTTGTCATCGGACCACCAATGTTGATCAAAGGGTCCTTGACCCAAGGTTGGAGTTGTTGCGCGCCCGTATCCGCATCAGATCAAGCCAATCATATATCATTTAATCATATTGATCAAGTATTGGAAACAAGTGTCCAGTTCAATCAGGTATTTGGAAGCACTCACCAAAATGAAGTGCCCCTAGTAATCACATCTGGTTTATACTCCGGGTTCGGAGTCCAAATCTACGATAAAACTTTGTTTCAGAACTTTAAAATCGACTAAGGTTCGAAACTTAGACATTTCGTTCAATAAGAATCAAGACATGGAAATTCACTTGGAGAATATTCGTGAAACACTCGCTCACTTTTCAAACTATATAACTTTATAACATTTATACTTGGAAATGCCATTTGAGTCGAAAGTACAAGGAAAACGTATTCCTAGTAGTCATAGTTGTATTTCTCAAGGGTACAAGTTCGGCCAAATCCTTACTTATATACCTCGGTAAAAGAAAATGCAAATATCCTAGATGATTCAAGTAGTAATCACTCTTAACCCTTACTCAAGTCGCAAGTATATTTCTCTAGTCCTCGAGCGTAAATTTGGGCAGCATGCCCTTTGTGTTTACCTAATTTTCCAGCCATTTTGGCTTCATTATTTTTCTCATTCAAACCCAAAGGTACACACACAACAATCTAACTTCAATAGCCATCCATTAGGCTCAAGACAATACAAGGACAAAAATCAACTAACAACAAGTGCGGAAATCAAGTTTAACAAGAGACAGATTTGATAGAGTTTTACGTAACGGACACAACCGAAGCTACGCTTATCGGATTGGGGTGAAACGTATACCATTTCGAAGCTAAGATGAAGGTCTACAACTTTCATGAAGATCACTTAGTCAAATTTCCAGTGTAACCCTGTCAAATTCCCAATTCACAGAACCAACTTCCAACTAACCGGCTAGTTAACCGTACTACATTTAAATGGCCATATCTCAGGCTACCAAAGTCCGTTTAAGGCGTTCTTTGAGGTGTTTAAAAGCTAAGACAGAGTACTAAAACTTTCATGTGTTGGAAAATGGGTAAATCAGCACGGATCATAGTGAATAGACACGGTCAACTAGATGAATTGTCTAGAACGGATCACTGGAAACATCCTAGGGCAGCGAGGGTATTTTGGTCTTTTCACAGGCTACGTTGCTCCGATTGAGGTGAAATTTTGTGGGCACCTATAAAATATCATTCTATACAACTTTTATGTTTTATTCTAAGCTTAATTTGGCCTCTAACATGATGCAATAAATCTGGACAGAATGGGCTAAAATTTTCCAGAAATCTGGAATTTTTCATTTTCAATGCAACCTTTCTTGATTTCTTGCTCCAATCATCACTACAACCACTTATATAAGCTTAGATACAACATATATCATCCATATAGCAAGTATAGGCAGCAAATACCGTAAACCCTAACTCACATATATCACCTTTAAATCATCATAACAACTTGTATCACTACTAATCCAACCACAACATGAATTATACAACAACTTAAACCAAAATAAAAGAACCAAAGCCATGAGTAGACCTTATACCTCAACAAATGAAGCTTGCAAGAGTAATACTTCACCTCCTCTTGAAATTTTTGGTTCCCCTGTCGCGCCCCACTTTTGAATATGGTGTGAAAGTAGTGTGTATGTGAACGTGTGTAAACATGAAAATAAAAGGCCGGGGGATTGTGAAATGCGACGGTTTGGCCAAACAAAGTTCAAAAAGGGTTTTTGAATGGAAAAATGGAGTCGCCACTTGGTATAGAGTTAGGGTGTACCAAGTCACCCAAAAAGTGATTTTTTGGAAAGAAAAGTAAACAAACCCTTTTTAAAGAACTTTTAGGTCTACGTAACCAAAGAAAGGGATCGGGGGTCACATTTGATAAGGGAGAAGGCAAAGGTAAAGCCTAAGGCACTCCCTTACCCTAGTCAAAGCTAGTTGCGTGACTTAACCCTTCTTTTCCTAATTCTTCTACCCAAAATATGCGTTTGGATATGACTAATGGATATGAAAAAGAAATGCGATCCTAAATCTAAAATGTCTCTTACGAGGCTTTTTGGTCCCAACCACATGAGTTGTGGTGGCCAATAAGGAAAGTCCTCATAGAGGTCGCGAGTGATTCAAATGAAGGCTCCAATATGAGTACAAGTGTGAAAATGTAAGAAAACGTGCATGTGTACAAATGTAAGACAAGTGCATGTGTGCAAATGGAGAAAATAAAGGTGTTTGTGTTCAAATGGATGAAAATATGATAGTAGATACATATAAGTGCAATTGGGGGCAATTTGTGAGGTAGGAAAACAAGTGACAAGAAGAAAAATGTGTGAACATGGCATTTGGATTGAGAAAAATATAAGTAGTGAGAAAATGTGGATGAAAGAGTGAGGAAGTGACATGATGAGAATGAAAGTGTATGAACCTATAGGAATGCATCAAGTCGGGTACGAGAATGACTCCTAACTTCATGACTTTAATTTTCCCTTTGATTAGAAGGAAGAACTAGCGTGCTAAGGCTATTTTGTAGCCACACTCGCTCGTTTCCCTTATCTAAAGGGGACTCTCAAGCAAATGTACCCTATAACTAGCATGAAGATGCAAAAGCCTAAAATGAAGGGGAAAGGATTGGAGGAGCATGCCAAATGCTAGAAAACTAAGAAAAATGCATGAAATGTAGTGAAACATGCAAGTATGAACTAGCGAGGGAAATCCCTAAGGGTCTAGCGTTGGACTAGCCCATATCTATGAATTCCTACTAGCGTTGGACTAGTGGAAAACGGGACCATGAGCCACAACTAGCGTTGGACTAGTGTGGTGTCGTGCATTCATCCATCACATTCATCTATGACTATAGAAAGCAAGTAGACATGCCAATCACCTATAAGCACGTAGCACGTAACACTTAGCATGCTCGACTAAATGCAAGAGCCTAATAAAGCAAATTAACACGTAGCAACAAAAGCAAGCAATCAAGCTAATGAACCTATTACATTTGCTAACTAAAACAAAAGGGGAAGGGGAAAAATGGACAAAAATGCTCGCCAGGCCCTATCTATTACAAGCCAAGAGGTGTACACATACCCCATAAAAGAATAACTTAATAAAAGCAAAAGGAAATGAAATAAATGAAAGGAATTAAGGAAAGGCAAGGAAAGCAAAGTAGACATGCAATTCTCACTTAGCACGTTGGATCACATAGGTACACATAGGGTCGAATAAAGTGCAAATAAAGGGTTAGCGTGTACCTCCCTTGAGTTGAGGCTCTAATGGAGTGAAATCGCTTATTTATCCTCCAAAATAAAAGAAAAGGTCAAGGTACCAATTTATTTGGCAAATAATCGCAAAGGATAAAAATAAACATGAATTTGAATCAACTAAATCATGTCAACAACCCACATTTAAGAAGTCAAGAGAAGAAAGGACTTGATTGCAAAAATTAACAAAGTTTTGAGGTCAAAATTAAAGAGAAATAAAGTTTAGGGACCTATTTGCAATTAAATTGAGGACCCAATTGAAAGAAGCCTAAAGTTTTTAGGACCGTAGCATAATTATGAAAAAGTCTGAGGACTGATTTGCAAATCCGTTCTCTGGTTCTAAAACAAACAGGCCATTGGGCCATTTTTAACTTCTTCTTGGGCCAAGACCACTTGGCCCGATCGAAAGTCCAAAATACTGAAATGGGTTAACCCACTTTTTACCAAATAAAACCCAACCAAATTAATCAACAACCCAATCCTAGAACCCAACCAAAAGCTTTGAATTTTAACCTTCCTAAGTCCAACAAGAAACCCAAACAAATATTATTAAACCCACTTCTCAATCTCAATCAAACATTATTGTCCAAAAACTCAAAACCATAAAACTAAAACCAACATGATTAGCAAAACAACTAAAATTATCAAGTCATCATTATGATAAAAAAAACAAGAATTAATCTAGCTAAAAGACTTCTTATGCATATTAAGAGTTAAGTTAAATCTAAGGAAAGAACAAGTTCAATTTTCCAATTTTGGGCCAGATCAGAATAAGGGAAACATGAGAGGTTCAAACAAAACAAAAGTTGGGACCTAATTGGAGGAACTATGAAGGTTTTGGGGTCGAATTATGAAATTCTGGAACCCTGGGGCTAAACTACAAAACGAAACCAAAATGGAAGGACTAAAATCACAATTTTTGACAAGTAATCGTCCTCTCCACCGAATTGATTCAACATCAGTTGCCATCGCAGCTTTCTTTGCAAACAAAGCCATACCAGAATTCGGTAATAGACAACAAGAAACCAAAACTCCCTCTCCTATCATTAATTCGAATTCATACGATGGGAATCATAAGGGAACGGAGAAACAGAAAAGGTGCAAGACATCAACACATCAAAGATTTTCAGGCGCAAGGAAATGAACCTGCTAAACTAGCTGGCTCTTTCACACGAAAAAATGCAACCAAATGTTCTTTCAACGAGAAATTTTCAGCCAAGCATTTCGTCGAACAGGTTGAGGGCATTAGAGTTTTTACTAATTTTCTACTCAATTAAAGCTATATTCAGCCCCAAAATTATGTCAAAACACAAGAAGCTCCAGTCCAATTGACATTCAAAGCATACATACTTCCAATTAGTGAATAACTCAACAGAGAAATGGCTACAAGCCACAACGTGAAAAACAAAAAGGCTTCGAAAGATTGTATAAAACTAAAATTTGAAGGATGATGGCTGTGACGACCCCACTTCTCCCAAGGGCGAACCCAAGGGTATCGGCGGGCCGCCTGCCCGGCTCTCACCGGGACTCAGTCGTTCACTACAATCCTCAAATAAATTACAAGAATAAACCTCAAATATACATCCAAGTCTCCAATAATTACATGTCACAAATGCAGCGGAAACAATTCCCAACTATACATAAAATGATTTCCAAATCCAAACTGTACAAAACATAGGCCATCCAGACATGTGAATAAGCACAACAAGACCTTCCTTCGCTTTGAGCCGGGTGGAGGGGAATAAAATATTTTTGGGGTGAACGAGTAACCAGTAAAATCATTAAACAAATATATTTCACAATGTTGCATTTCGATCATTTCGATGATGTCATGATTCAGAGATCAAATGTTCGTTTAGTGCTCTCGTGAGCCAGGGAAATCATAGCACTTGAACACCCAACGCTCAAATAGATCATTTAACATTAACATTAACATTAAGAGGGAGCCCCTTCTTGAGCTTCAGATAAACATGAACATGAACCATAAACAGAGTGGAGACGTTGGTGTCCAGCACAAGACTTTCCCAAAACTCATTGAAGCCAAATCATGTCATGAACTCACATGCAAGCACGCATGATATGCAATCGAGTACATAATGCAAGAAACATTTCACAAGTACTTTGGAAATAGTTTAGGGTCACTCACCTCCACGGCTCCGAAACTATCCATCATATTGCATTGCCTTGCTCAAACCCAAGTCTTAGATCACAAACTCAATGCAAACAAATCCTTTAAAAGTTCGGACAGCACTTCCCCTAAATTTGCTTACTTTTCCAGCCGTCATGGCTTCATTATTTCCTCATTCCAACCCAAAGGTACACACACAACAACAAGTTCATCCAATAGCCATTCAGCAAGCTCCAAGTAGTACTAGTACAAGTCAAGCTAGGGAAAAGTCCGGAAATGAAAGTTAAGCTCAAAACCAGAAAAACAGTTTTGATGTCATTTTGCGGTAATGGCACTAAAGGCGCTACGATTGTCGGATGAAGGTGAAAGACCCACCGTTTCGAAGATAAAAGACAGGGCTACAACATTGAAAAAGGTCACTCAACCCAGTTTCGAGTGTAACATGGTCAAAAATGCAAGATACCACACCAGAATCACAAAAACAGATTCACAGAACGCATTCTAGCGGAAACATCATAAAGCAGGCTATCCAAGTCCAAATCCAGAAATTCCAAAACCAGCTGAAAGCTAAGAAACAGGGATAAATTTCATCAGAAGACCTCAACAACCAATTCGGAAGCAATTCCAGCCAAAACAACCAATTACAGGCACAATTCTTACATTCGGGTAAAACCAGAACAGCAATAGTAATTTCGACTTTTCACAAGCTACGCTGCTCCGATTGACCTGAAATTTTGTAGGCTCCTCCAAAATTTCATTCCTTACAACTTTTATGTTTTAATCCAAGGCCAATTCTGCCTCTAACTAGGAGCTACAAATTCGGGCAGAATGAAGAACATCAAACCCTAACTTTCCAAGATTTCTTCCAAAACAGAAATTGTTTGCAATTAACCACTTTTCCCACCTCATAGAGTCCTTAAACATCATTTCCAATCATCATATATAGCCACACAATCATATCCATATGAAAACAGAAAAATCCCCAATAATTATAAAACTTCACTAATTCAACCAAAACCAAGATATAATCCATAAAAGTGCATCTTATACCACCACCAATCATGAATTGAACATCATTAGAGGAAGAAGAGGGGTCCTTCACAACTCACCTTAGCAATACAAGAGATAGAGCAACTAGTCACTTTAACTTTCCAAACAACTTCACACGTTCAAAATACGCTCTTAATTTCTCAAAAAAACTAACCGATACTAGAAAAATCATTTTAAAACTATCTTTGCTCATAAACGTTATCTGGGGAATTTGACTAATAAAGAAAATGTAGAAAGGCGGGCGATTAAAAAAATCAACTCTAGAAAATTAGAAAATTTATGGGTTCTCACACTCATTCTTTTCGGGGCGTCACAATGGCGGCTTACCGTATCCGGAATGGCATCCCTTTCTTCTTGCCTCTTTCATTCTGGAATCGGAAGATGACGAAGTCTGACTTCGTCAGAGAGCTTTCATCTAGATTTGCAGAGAGCGGCAGCGGCGATGGACTCCGGTCACGGTGGTAGCGGCTATGAGCAGCGGCAACTCCAGCAGCTTCTTCGTGTAGCCAGGCCCCTCCTCCGATGCTCCTTTCCAATTTTTCAGATTTTTCCCCCTTTGTTTTCTTCCTCAGCCCCAGACGAAATTCTTCCTTACCCTGTTTCTCTTGTTACTCTATTTTTCTGCGTTGCTTGCTTTTGCTCTTGGCTCTGGTTTCTCCTTTCGCCTAAGCGAATTTTTCCCTTCTGGTTTCCTCTTGTCCGACAGTCTTCTCCGTCCCTCATCCCAGTCCGCCGCCCCTTTTTTTTTGTTTTCCTTGTTCTTTTCTCCATCGCCCCATTCCCTATATTCCTTGCCTTCAGCTTTTCTTTTCCTTTTCAGCCCAGAGCCCTCTGTCCGCCACCTCTGTTTTTTTCATTTTTTTTCGAAACCTCCCCTCTCCAAGCCTTTCTGCCAAAACCAAACCTTAGCTGCTTCCTGCCTCTGTTCTTGCCCTCCTCTTTATTTTTCCTTTTCTTCTCCCCGTTGTCTCCCTCAAATTTCCCAGCCTTTCTTTGGTTCCCCGCTGCTCTTCTCTCTGTTTTCTGGTTTGTTTTTTTTTCTTTTGCTGCCTTTTCTTTTTGTTTTTCACTCTCTCGTCGTTCTCCCTATTTTGCTAGCTTCTTTTTTCTTGCCCCAGTCCTCTGTTGTCCGCCGCCCACTCTTTCTTTTTTTTTTTTCTCTTTTTGCTCCGTTCTCTGCCGAACCCTTTTCTCTCATTTTCCCCTCCTTTCTTCGTTGAAGCCCCCCCGTAGCTCTCCTCTCCAATTGGCACCCCCTTTTAGCTTGCGGCCCTTTCATCTTTTAGGGCACCCCAAAACTAAACCTAATATGAAAGGCTAAGATTTCAACACCCAAAGTAGGCTTATGTGTCTTATTTTTGTCCCTTCGATTGATTTTTCTTTTTTTTCCTTTTTTCTTTTTTTTTTCTTTTCTTTTTCAAAAACCTAGAATCGAAACAAACAAAATAACAATTAAATGGTTAAATGATTAAAGTTTAATTAAACGACTTAAAATGACTTAAAAATAAAAGACTAAAAGTAAATGAAATTAATCAAAAAATAAAAATAATAGTAAAAAAAATACCTTAAAAATTTGGTGTCTACATCCCCTAACTTCCCAAGCTCACAACTCACACTTTAATCGGTTTAGAATTTTAATTTCTCACTTGGATGGCTCAACTCAAGAAGAAGGAAGTTTGTTTCTTGCTCTCTTTCTCTCCTCTCTTGTCTCGGCCAAGCAGCAGAAAAATGGAGGGAAATGGAGCAAAATGAAGGATAAGAGGGTTGGACTTTTGGCTTGTTTAAGTAGCCTTGGTTGAGTGACACTTGTCACCACTAATACCAACCAAAATTTTCTTTTTCTTTCTTGCATTTTTAGCCTTAAAATTCGGTCAAAGCTAGCTGGAAAATGAGAGGATATTTTGCTCAAATATTAATGAGCTTGTATGGTAAGAAAGTGGTGGTCAAGCGGTGTGCTCAATCGGTAGTACACGGTACACATCGGTTCGCACCGTTTTTCCTTAAATCACATGTACTAGGGTTTTTACTTCCTATTCACTAACTTTTTATCATTGCTTCTAATCCCATATTATTTCTCACCTAAAAGTCAATCTTAAGCACCAAATTTGATCCTTACTCCATACCGGATAATTACACTACGGAAAAATGTGAAAACCCTAACTCGCTCCAACTTGAAAACGAAAAGTGAAAACCTTTACTTTCATGTTCATTTGCACTTATTGTGAGGTGATTGGGTGGTAGGGTTATTATAAAATCATAATTTCCAATTAAAAGGGAATTTTTGAGAAAACGTGAGGGATTTTACAATTCCATAAATTGAATTTAGGGTTTCGGTTAAAATATGAAAAATTTTAGAAAATGGTCAGTCACATATGAAACTAGGGTTTTGATTAGACTTTATTTCTAGAATTTAGGGTTTCTAGTCTGTAAAACAAAACAATAAAATAAAGAAACCGTAATATTCTCTTTGAGGCTAAACAACAATAGTATCCTAAAAGTTGGGGTATCACACAGTTCTCATCCTAACTAGGTCAAAGTTACCAAAACAACCCTAGATTTTCCAGTTCGAAACTCACTGTGAAATTCAACTAGCAGTCCTGATTTATTCAATCATATCTCAACACACACAACTCCGATTCAGGTAATTCCAAAGCCATTAAAAGCTAAGATACAAGGCTATAATTCTTAAGAAGACATCGACAACCAAATCAGTAGTATTCCCAGTCAAACTAACCAATTACAGAAGCTGATTATCAGTTTCGGACAGAAACAGGGCAGCAGGGGTATTTCGGTCTTTCACAGGTTACGTTGCTCCGATTAGGCTGAAATTTTGCAGGCAACTATAAAACATCATTTTATACAACTTTCATGTTTTATACTAAGGCAAATTCAGCCTCTAACATCACGAACTGGAACCGGGCAGAACTGAAGTTTGAATTTCCAGAAATCTGGAATTTGGGCTATTAGTGCATACCACTACTTTTCTTGCTTCATCCTTTCATTGTTTTCCTCTTAACCAACATGCCAAGTGTTAACTCGAACCATGAATCAAAGCTTTAACAATTAATCAAACACATGGAAGGCCACTTAACCAACCCAACTACCACTTCACTAATTCAAGAGATTTAGCCATAGGAAGCATCCATACAACTTCTAGTTTACCCTCAAATCTTTAAATACTTAATATAACACCATAAAAGCAAGGATTAAAGATCACATACCTCTCTTACAAGTTGATTAAGTCACCCAAAACAACCACCAACCAAAAGCTTCAAGGCTTGAAGATCACACACTAGAGTTGGATGGATTTCACTCACTAACTCACTCCTTCACTTTTGATTTTTTTTTCCTAAGATTAAACTAAGAGTAAAAAGCAAGAAAATGGAGTTTCTTCTTCTCCTTTGCTGCTCCAAGATGGCCGGCCAGCTTATGAAGGAAATGGAGCAAAAAAAATGGTTTTAATTCATCAAATTCTTTGGTCAAATAAGTTGCATGGTTGGTGTCTTGCCACTTGGCACCATCTTGGCCATTCTCTCACTAATCTTTGCCAAATCATGTTCCTATCCTCCAATTCTTTCCCTTATCTTACTAACACCCCTTAACTCTCATGTAAAGTCCTAACCACATGAAAAAGATTATTTGGAGATAAAGTATATGGTGAAATAAAATAATACTAAGTCAAGGAAATATTTTAATCGCGTATACTAGAGTTTTAACTTATAATCACTAACTTATTATTATCACTTCTAATCATATAATATTTTCTCATTCAAAAGTCACTTTTACTCACCAATTTTGATCCTCACTCCGTACCGAATAGTCACACAACGAAAAAACATGAAAACCCTAATTCACGCTAACTTAAAAATGAAAAGGAAAAACCTTTACTTTCATGTTCATTTGCACTTATTGTAGGGTGATTGGGTGGTAGGGTTATTATAAAATCATAATTTGCAATTAAAATGGGGATTTTAAAGAAAAACGTGAGGGATTTTACAATTCCATAAATTGAATTTAGGGTTTCGGTTGAAATATGAGAAATTTGAGAAAACGGTTAGTCACAAGTAAAAACTAGGGTTTTGATTAGACTTTAGGGTTTCTAATAATTTTTTTTAAAAACAAAACAATGTCTTAAAATAAAAATAAACTAAAGAAATCGTAATATTCTCTTTGAAACTAAACAAAAATAGTATCCTAAAAGTTGGGGTATCACAACTTGAGAAGGATTTGTTCTCAAATCTGGATGGAAATGGATGATAATACAAGAGTTGGTAGTATGAACCCCAAATCTAATGCCACCACATATTGGCCCTCTTAGACTAAATGATACTTGCATACGTCATGATTACTATGATTTGGTGCTCATGTCTCTGCGTCAGTTTGAAAATGCTCACAACCAGCCAAGAAAAACTCATGGCTTTACTCCAATGACTCCGCGAAGACAATGCATATAGCTTCGGTTCCATGATGCAATGTAGAATGTGTGGTTCATTGGCAGCAAGGTTACAGCTTCTTGCATCCTCCAAAATGCAATTGAGAGAATAAAGAACACTTGAAACACGTTCAACGTCATCAGACTGATCATCACTTGGAACACTTGTTGTAAAATGGTAAGAAGGCATAGGACCAGATTCCAGTGCAAGAATTCCCTTTGAAACAATGGATTTAGGGATGGAACGTGCCATGATCAACTCAATCTCTCCTTGCTTAACCTGCGACAAAGCAACTACACTCGAAGGCAATGCCTTATCGAGTTCATCAGCATTCAAGAGCACATGTTTACAGAGCACAAGTAACAAAGGCTGATTGGATTGCACAACTTTCCTAACGTCCTTAGCCTTTATTATCATGTTTTGTTTCCTAGTATTTGACTTAACTAATGCTTGTTCATTTGTCACACTAGTGACAACACTCTGTGATACCCCAACTTTTAGGATACTATTGTTGTTTAGCCTCAAAGAGAATATTACGGTTTCTTTATTTTATTGTTTTGTTTTACAGACTAGAAACCCTAAATTCTAGAAATAAAGTCTAATCAAAACCCTAGTTTCATTTGTGACTGACAGTTTTCTCAAATTTCTCAAATTTCAATCGAAACCCTAAATTCAATTTATGGAATTGTAAAATCCCTCACGTTTTCTTAAAAATGCCCTTTTAATTGGAAATTATGATTTTATAATAGCCCTACCACCCAATCACCCTACAATAAGTGCAAATGAACATGAAAGCAAAGGTTTTCACTTTTCGTTTTCAAGTTGGAGCAAGTTAGGGTTTTCACATTTTTTCGTAGGGTGATTTTTCGGTACGGAATGAGGATCAAATTTGGTAGGTATGAGTGACTTTTGGATGAGGAAATATTATATGATTTGAAGTGATAACAATAAGTTAGTGATTAGAAGGTAAAAACCCTAGTATACGTGATTTAAGAAAAAACGGCTCGAACCGACGTGTACCGTGCACTACCGATTGAGCACACCACTTGATCACCACTTTCTTACCATATAAGCTCATTAGTATTTGTGCAAAATATCCCCTCATTCTCAGCTATCTTTGGCCGAAATTGTGGACCAAATTTGCAAGGAAAAGAAAAAAAATGAGTGGAAATTGGTGATGCCACTTGTTGGCCATCTAGGGCCTCGACCAAGACCAAATTGTCTTGCCTTCTTATCACTATATTTATCTCTAAAAACAACTCCAAATCTCTTCATTTCTGCACCATAACAGCCGAGGGTGAGAGAGTGGAGAGCAAGAGAGAACAACCTCACTTCATCTTGAGTTTGAAGCATTTGAGTGGGAAAAGAAAAAAAAAACAGGATTTTAAACCGGTTAAATCCTTCTTTGAGTACTTGGATAGCTTGGTGGGGAAAAAGATCACAAGAAGAGGTGGTGGATAATTCTTGGAAGCATCTTTGAGAGGTATATGGGCTGACCTTCACATTTACTTCCCTTAGTTTTGTCTAAGTTGAGTAATACCTTGTAAACTTGCTTGTGTTGTTTAGTTCATGTGATTTTGGGTAATTGTAGTGATGACAATGAGTTAGGGTTTGAATGATTTTCTGCCTATACTTGCTGTATGGATAGTATATGTTGTATCTGAGCTTATATAAGAGGTTGTGGTGGTGATTGAAGCAAGAAATGAAGAAAGTTTCCTTTGAAACCGTAAAATTTCAGATTAATAGAAAACTGTAGCTCAGTTCTGTCCTGTTCCAGTTCATGATGTTAGAGGCCGAACTAGGCTTAGCACAAAACATGAAAGTTGTATAGAAGGACATTTTATGATTTCCTACAAAATTTCAGCTCAATCGGAGCCACGTAGCCTGTGAAAAGACCAAAATACCCTCACTGCCCTAGGATGCATCCAGTGATCCGTTTTGGACAGTTCATCCAATTGACTGTGTCTATTCACTATGATCCGTGCTGATTTAGCCATTTTCCAAAACATGAAAGTTTTAGTACTTTGTCTTAGCTTTTCAATGCCTCTAAGAACGCCTTAAACGGACTTTGGTAGCTTGAGATATGGCCATTTAAATGTAGTGCGATTAACTGGTCTATTAGTTGGAATTTGGTTCTGTGAATTGGGAAGTTGACTGGGTTACACTGGAAATTGGACTAAGTGGTCTGCATCAAAATTGTAGCCCTTTGTCTTAGCTTCAAAACGGTATAAGTTGTACCTCAATCCGATAAGCGTAGCCTCGGATGTGTCCATTCCGCAAAAACACATCAAATCTGTCTTTTGTTAAACTTCATTTCCGCACATGTCATTAGCTTGATTTTTGTACTTGTATTACCTTGAGCCTACTGAACGGCTATTGTGATGAATTTATATTGTGTATGACTTTGGGATTGGCTAAGGAAACTAATAAAGCCGTAAATGGCTGGAAAATTAGGTAAATACAAAGGGCATGCTGCCCAAATTTACGCTCGAGGACTAGAGAAATATACTTGCAACTTGAGTAAGGGTTAAGAGTGATTACCACTTGAACTATCTAGGATATTTGCGTCTTCTTTTTCCGAGGTATATAAGTAAGGATTTGACCGAACTTGTACCCATAAGAAATACAACCATGACTACTAGAAATATGTTTCCTTGTACTTTCGACTCAAATGGCATTTTCAAGTATAAATGTTACAAAGTTATATAGTTTGAAAAGCGAGCGAGTGTTTCACGAATATTCTCCAAGTGAATTTCCATTTCCTGATTCTTATTGAACGAAACGTCTAAGTTTCGAATCTTAGTCAATTTTTAAAGTTCTGAAACAAATTTTAATCGCAGATTTGGTGTGACAGCCCCACCTCCCCCTAAGGCGAACCAAAGAGTTCGGCGGACCGCCTGTCCAACTCTCGCCGGGACTACTGATCCGGAACGAGTCTAAACCCTACCAACCGCTCAAAAGAACTTCGAGAAGATAACATTCACTGTCCGAAACCCAAACAAGCACAACAACTTTAGATAACCCTAGAAAATAACATTTCCAAACCAAATCAACTCATGGTTGCAAAATTACAATTCAAAAAGGAATTGTTTGGTTAAAATACATTTAAAGTTTTCCAACCATCGAGGAGCTATACAAAAGAATACTAAAACTAGCTCAACTCATGCTTCAAACATCATAGTCTTCAAAAGGTGATTTCCTGTAAGAAAAATAAGGATAACGAAATAGGGTGAGCTAGAAGTTCAATGAGGTACCAAAAGTCTAACAGTAGAAATCATGAGAAAACATTTATAGGACACATATCTGCATCAAGTAAAAGAAATGAACGAACATCACAATATAAAGGATACAGGTGGCTCTCAGGAGCCAAATCCCCGTTGCAATACTTGATCCAGCCTTTTTGACCCTCCGTCAACGTTCAAATAAAGGAACCAGTCCAGTAGATCACAACTTTAACGCCAAAATCCCGTTCACCAAACATACCCCTTACCGGGCCCGAACGCCAAACAGGAACAAGAATGGTAATACTCGAGTATACCGGAATCAAGAGTCTCAATACCCAAAGATTCCCTCAGGAACAGGCACCCATGGATTGTCAATTATCTCGACCAAGCCCTCGCTGGCTCGATTTAATTAACTCCCCATGAGGTTGAGCTCAGGTTTAACAGAAAGGTCGTTGGATACTCTTCCAAACGACATCATAACAAGTGCAAGTAACAAGTTCAAGTACATAACAAGTACAAGTAATAGATTCCAGTTTGTTCAGTACAGGCAAGAGAACGAAAGTGATAAAGTACACCCTCATCTCATACAAGATAAACAGTCAGGAAAGATATTCAACTAGCAGTTTGCAAGTATAGAAAATCGGTTGAGCAATAATTCAGGGGAGTGGTGCACTCACCTGATCAAACAAGGATAGTTTCAAAAGTTTGCTTCCCAAGTGTGGCTTTACTCGCCGGCACCTCCTAGAACAATCAAGGCAAACACTTAAGACTGGACTCCAAACCCTAATAAGTGGAATTCGCAAGTAAAACTCGATTACAAGTCAGGTGCCTATCCAAATGAACCGTTAATGTAAAGCGAAGAGGTGACTTTGGAGTGAAAAGATAACGATTAGTCCTAAAGGCATGAACAACCTCAAAACCCTACCTACAATGACTGACCAACTTCAAATTTGAAGTAGAAAATGAAAGTAAGATCGATACTAGGAAAACAGGATTTTCCAGTTTCGCGCAACCCTATATGAACAATCATATCTCAAGTTTTGTAAGTCCAAAATTAGTAAAAGTTATACCATTGGAAAATACATTCAAAGGGCTATAACTTTCCAGAAAACAACCTCATAAGATTCAGAACGCAAGTCAATCAAATTCAAGCTTCAAGTTGCTGCTTTATCCAGTGAAAGACAGAAAAGGTACAATATTTCAGTCAACTTTGAAAAATCACCATAAATGGTACAGACATAAACAGGGTCTAAAATTTACATGGTTTATATTCCTTTGAATCTAGTTTAAAACGCAACAAACAGAACTCAATTCTGACATTCCTACATCAAGATATAGCAAATATCCCGAGACTGTGCAGAAGCTCCGCGAAAATTTTGACAGCATTTCCCTTGTCTTTCTTTACTTTCCAACCAAACCTCAACACCCACAAATCACAAGCTATCAAACACCTTTAATTAGAGCCACAATAAGGCTCGAATATGAGTCATAAACCGAATCCACATATCACTAGAGTAAAATCATATGGAACGTATAAGTGCAAAATCAAACTAGGACATATGCGAAAACGAAGTTTGGGTTGGAAAACAAAAGACAGGTTTGTTGTTGCTTAGCGGAATTAATGTAACTGAAGCTATCCTTGTCAGATTGAGGTTTAATTTACACCATTTCGAAGCTAAGGAAAAGGGATAAAATGTTGAAGAAGGCCACTCAGTCCAGTTTGTAGTGAAACTAGGTCAAAATGTCAATGTACCAAACTAGAACCGCATAAACAGGTTCACAAACCGCATTCTGGTTAAATAATCATAATTCAGGCTACCTAAGTCCAATTCAAGTGATTCCAAAGCCATACAAAAGATAAGATACCAAACTATATTTCTTAAGAAAACATCAACAACCAAATCAGTCGTATTCCCAATCAAATTAATCAATTACCAAAGCTGAATTTCAGTTTCGGACAGAAACAGGAGAGCAGGGGTATTTCAGTCTTTTAACAGGCTATGTTGCTCCGATTGAGCTGAAATTTTGCAGGAAACTATAAAATACCATCATATACAACTTTCATGTTTTAACCCAAGGCTAATTCGGCCTCTAACTAGGTCCAACAGTGCCAGGCAGAATAGTGAGAAATTGGAACCCTAACTTGGAAATTTTGGTTCAAAGAGGAAATTTTCCGCAAATAGCTACAACTTACACCCTCTAGCTTCATTTTAGATCATTTCCAACCATCATCCAAGGCCACACCATAATAATCATATGAAAACAGAAAAATCATGATTAAATAGAAAAATGCACCAAATTCCACCAAAAGTCATGAAACAACACCTTAATCCATCACTTCATCTCACATAAGTCAATAATCAAACATTATTGAGAAGAAAGAAAGGTCCCTTAGTTACTCACCTTCACAACCCAAGAAACGGAGCAACTTAGCACCTTAATCCTCCAAACCACTTCACTAATCACCTCACAACCACTCACTTAAGGATTTTTATGGAGCAAATACAAGATTAAACGGTTGGAATTGAAGATTGAACAAGATTAGAGCTAGAAATTTGGAGAAGTTTTCCTTTCTTTTTCCTTGAAGATGGCCGGCCACAAGAAGCTTGGAAATGAAGAGATTTTGGTCAATTTTTGATTTATTTGGTAAAATGGTAAAAAAGTGAATAGTGGTAAAAAAGTAAGACTTAATCTCCAAGTGACACTTGTCACTTTCGATTAATACATGGTTATCCTTTTGTCCCTCTCACACCAATTCATCTAGTAACCTCTAGTTATCTCTTAACACCTGCTAAATTAATCCCAGTATACGAAACTTAACCTAACTGGCCGAATTTTACCGAACTTTCCGCACTAGCAGGTCTCACGCCCGGTATACACTTCTAAAATCTCATGAACTAACTTATACTCATAAAACGAGTTAGAAAATTTCCTAAGAAAGAAATTACAGAAAAACGTCCGATTAAATAAAATAAAACCCTAGAAAATACAAAAATTTACGGGTTCTCACATTTGGACTCCGAACCCGGAGTATAACCCAGACGTGATTACTAGGGGCACTTCATTTTGGTGAGTGCTTCCAAATACCTGATTGAACTGGACACTTGTTTCCAATACTTGATCAATATGATTAAATGATATATGATTGGTTTGATTGGGCAAGAGTGTACTTTATCGCACTTGCCCTTATTTGATATACTTGTTTATTGTTGAAATTGATTTAATATACTTGTTTATGATGTGCGCACTTCCTGGAATTCCAGAAACCCTGCGGCAAGTTACTCGAGTCGAGCCGGCAAGGGTTTGGTCGATTAGGTAACGAACCCTGGGTCTCATGTTTGTCGAGTGGAGTGATATATCCTCGACTAATTGGTATACTCGAGTATTACCACCCGTGTTTATTGAGGATTTTGGGCTCAGTAGGGGGTTTGAATGGACGGAGAGTAGTGTAAGTGATGCTCTACTGGATTGCTTCCTTTACTTGAAAGTTGACGGAGTGTCAACTATTACGTGATCAAGCTCCTGATGATGAAATGGGAAGTTGGCTCCTGAGAGCCATCCGTATCCTTATGCTTTGGAATGATTATTGTTTATTGGATTATTGTTTCTTCTGAAAACTTTTATACTCGCTCATTTTGAGATTGCTACTTGAAGTGTTATTGCTCACTTTTATGAACTCTTCATGCTCGTTACTTTGCTATATCGAAAACTTGTACTTATAAATAATGGTCAATTTGCTATTTGGAACCTCACTGGGCTTTTAGCTCATTCCACGCCATTTGTTTTCCTTACAGGGGTACGAGCGAGGCGTGAGACGTGTACAGACTAGCGTAGTCTAGTTGTTTTGAATTTTGTAATTGTACTCGCACTAGTCGCTCGATTAGGGTTGAATGTACTGAGAACTTAAATCTTTTCATGTAATTGGGACTGTATGGATGGTTGAGATAGAAATGAATGTATTCGTATGTTCCAAACTTGGGAACCATTATTTCGTTTATTATTGAGGTTGCACCTTATTTTAATTGATGCGAGTGAGTGAGTCCTGGTGAGAGATGGGCAGGCGGTCTGCTAAACCCTAGGGTATGCCCAGGGGGAGGTGGGGCCGTCACACACTCTTCCCTTGGGCCGATTTCTTAAACGTAGAGGTCGAACAATTCCAAATTCGGCCCCTTTTTGTTTTCTCTTTTGTCGGTCTAAGTCATATTCTCTTTGCAATTTAAGTTGGTCCTCATACACTTATGAAGGTGTGAGAGGTGTTAGGACCATTCTTTTACCATTGTGCAGAAGAGTATATTTGTTAGACCTACCATCAAAAGTAACATGCTTATCAAATTGCCATGGCCTGCCTAGTATCACACAAGTAGCATGCATAGGTACAATATCGCATATGACTTCATCACAGTACTGACCAATCGAGAAAGGGAGGCGTACCTTCTTGTGGACACGGACTTCGCCGTCTTCACTTAACCCTTGAAGTCGATAGGGATGCGGATGTTTGGTTGTGGGCAGCCTTAAGCTCTCCACCATGATCAAACTTGCAACATTAGTGTAACTTTCGCCATCAATGATGAGACTGCACACCTTGTCATTTATTTTACACCTAGTGTAAAACAAATTTTCACGTTGTAATTGCTCATCCTTCTTAACACGGGCGGTTAGCACTCTCCTCACGACCAGGCAACCAATTTCGCCCTGGATCGGCGAACATTCTTCCTCGGCTGAGTCACATTTGCCTTCCTCCTTGGCCAATCCAGGCATCTTCTCACAATCGTCATTATCAGATACGACTTCTCCATTGTGAGTGATGAGCATGACCCTTTGATTCAGACATTGAGATTGGATATGTCCGAATCCTTGGCATTTGAAGCACTTAATGTCCCTACTCCTAGGCTTAGGAGTCTCTTGAGCAGGCTTTGAAGTGGACCTAGATACATCAACAAACTGGTTAGGGGTAGAATTGGAATTCGGTTAGGGAAATTACTTGGTGTTCGGTTGGAAGGGCTTGATGTCGCCGCATTCCCTGCTTCATGTGCAGCTCCCCTTGGTGGATTCCCCTTCCACGCACTCGGATGGGGGTTTGGAAGGTTCGACCTCCCCTCCTCAATTTCTTCCCCCTCTCGGCCTTGATGGCTAGTTCAAGAAGATCATGTATGTCCAGGTAATGTTGAAGCTCCAAGGCTTCTTGAAGGTCAGGGTTTAGACCTTTAAGGAACCTTGCCATAGTAGCTTCACTATCTTCTTGAATATTTGCCCTCATCATGGCCATCTCGATCTCCTTGTAGTAGTCCTCCACACTCATGTTGCCTTGAGTGAGGGTTTATAGCTTAGAGTGGAGATCGCGGTTGTAGTAGCTAGGAACAAATCTCTTGCACATTAATGCCTTGAGTTCTCCCCAAGTTCGGACTCGTGGTTCACCATTTCTCATCCTGTTAGTCCTTACTTGATCCCACCAAACTAGTGCGTAGTCGGTGAACTCAACAGTGGCGACCTTTACTTTTTGTTCCTCGCTATACTCGTAGCAATCAAAGAGCATTTCAATGCGGCCTTCCTATTCCAAGTAAGCCTCAGGGTCACTTTTGCCTTGGAACGTAGGAACTTGGATTTTAAGTCCCTTAATCTCACTCTTAGAAATGTCCCTTTTAGGCCTCTCGGCTCTTTCCTCATCTTCACTAGCCGAGTACTCCTCATAGTTTGCCCCTTTGGTGCCATGGTGACTTCGGTTACGAGATCTAGACCGAGAGCCTCTTGTGAAGCTCTTTGAGAGCTCATCAAAGCTGTTGTGCATCTCCTCCATTTGTTGCTCATCACGGAGAACATCAATGAGTAATCGGTGGTTGGATGAGTTTGCTCCATGTCCCTTGACTTATCCTGTAAAACGTTAGTGAACAAAGAAATAGAACAAATATAACCTTACTTCACTACCTTAGTGTTTCTCTCACCCTCGTATTTTCACTCAAACACTTTAATGATCTTACCAAATTCCTTTACCTGTCGGATTGGGTAGTTGAGAAATGCCGCACAAGGTCCAATAATTGTCACCAAACTTTTCCACAAGAGTAACCAAGAAGGTAATACTCGAATGGAATGCAAAATGGAGCAAGTAGACAAGATTTTGGAGGCTTTCTAGTGGCGGACAGAAAAGGAAGCTAGCGCTATTGTGAAAAGCAAACCAAGAAACCCTAGTTCCTAAAATGTAGGAGTATGTCTAAGTGGAGATAAAAGAGTTACCCAAGCTATCCACTTAGATTCCTACTTGATTTTGGAAACAAGTTAGTTTTTGGAAATCTTTAGAAAACCTTTTCTTGAACAACTTTTAGTAAATTCCAAATTCCTTTCCAAGAAGGATTGCAAATCAGATTCGCTTCTACTTCCTCTCACGCAAATTCAGATTTTTGTTCAAGCACACACACAAGTCGGTTGGAGAGGGACTTATTTAACCTCCACCACGCACTCTCTTCTTGCAAAACACAATACCAAATCAGAATTTCTGGTCAAGAAAAAAATCAGTTTCGGTTCTTTGTCAAAACAATGGATAATCAACAAGATGATGCAGACAACCTTACTCGAGCTCCCCCCAGTGGGTTACTCAAGATGCTCCCAAGAAATTCACTCCAAAACCAAGGAAACCCTTCACCACCACAAGAGAGTACAAGAAGATGTATTCTAGGAGGATGAAACAAGTCCTCAAGAAGCAAGATATTCAAAAATTTCAAGAAGTGGTGGATCAAAACTTTTGAACACTTTCCTTGGATTTAATTTTTTGTTTTGGATTGGAAACAAGATGTAAGCAAACTGATTTGGCAATAATAAAAGGATTCGACTTTTCTTTCTTGTTGTTCTTGCCAACTGAGTTCTCTCCTTTCTTTTCTTTTTTCATTTCTACTTTTTTAAACTTAAACAACAAGAACCCTTGGCCGAATGGACTTAAATTTCCAGATTTGGTTTCGGCTAAACACACACAAGCAACGATCAAGATCTCTCAAGAACTTCCAAGATAATTATCAGGAACTTCAAGAACTTCAAGAACTTCAAGATAGCAATCAAGAAATTCAAGAAACCCTAGATTCTTGTCGGTCCTCTTCAAGATTCACAAATACCAACTAGTTTGTCCACAAATCAGATTTGGAAAACAAGCAAACAACTTGGATGACTCAAAAATTAACTTGGACAGATTGCAACTCGCGAAACCCTAGCTGCCGCCGCTTTATTTTCCATGTTGAGACTCGGACAAACTTGAGGAACAACGTTCGTCCAGAATTGAAGGCACTACAAGTGCATGCAAAACTGACAGAATTGACCCCTAGGAAACTAACTTCGGACAACAACTTGTCAAGGAAATTTTGGATAGATTGCAACACACAACAAATAAAAACTACAGCAGAATTCTAAAGACGCGAGAATGGACACAATGTGTGGACAGATTTGCAAGCAACTAGCGACTCAACACAACAAACAAGTTGCGGACAGATTTGACTCGATAACACTGAGCAACACACGACGCGACAATGGACAAGGAACTACACGGATAGAATTTTTTTTTTTGAAACAAGGCAGCAAAAAAACAACTTTCTAGACGACAAACAAGACAAAACAACGGATATAACGGAAGATACCTCAACCTATGCTCTGAATCCAATTGATATTGATGTGAGACGCGGAAGCAAAGATTGGATCTTAGAGTACACGTTGCGAATTGATGGAGTTGAACCCAACTTGGACCACTCAAGAACGAATTCAACGATGGAGGACACCACAATCAAGTGTGATCGCTTGATTGATAAGTCAATAAACAACCTAGGAGCCATGCTAGGACGTTCAACTTAGCTTTCACAAGCTAAAGGAATTTGCCTTAATGCAAGACGAAATTCTGAAATTTATTAATAATATCGCCAAAAACTCCATGTAAAACATGACTTAAGGCTATTTATAGCCCGGACTAAACCCTAATAAAGCTTGGAAAATAAACCCTATTCAGCGAGACCCCCGTACAGCTCAGCGTAGCCACTTAACTACGGCCCAATCCGCCATTCGAACCTTGACCACTTGCATTTTCAACCGTAAGCAATACTGTAGTAGTCTCGCCAGGATCTTCTAACTCAATCCCTTCAATGGGCGGTTTCTCTTGGGCTTGGACGGCATAAACCAAGGCTTGAAGCGACTCCTTGAATCTCTTGGATCGTGCTCGTGTCACTGGGCCTTGGGGCACCTTTACAGGGTCTACTTGAACACCATGGGTCTCGTCCGCATCATTCCCCTCCTCTTGAAAAGGATTTGCCCTCAAATCGTGCTCGTCCCCTGCAAGAAACGAACTTAAATCAGCGACATTGAATGTAGCACTAACATTATACTCACCAGGCAAATCTAAGCAATAGGCATTGTCGTTGATGCGCTCAAGGACTTGAAAAGGCCCATCTCCTCTTGGTGATAGCTTGCTTTGTCGTTGCTTTGGGAATCTCTCCTTGCGCAAGTGTAACCAGACCCAATCGCCAGGTTCAAAGACAAGTTGGCGCCTGTGCTTGTTTGCTTGTTGTACATATTGGGCCGTCCTCCTCTCGATGTTAGCATGAACCTTGTCGTGCAATGACCTAACGAACTCGGCCTTCTTCTTGCCATCTAGGTTTCCATGCTCAGAAGAAGGTAATGGCAACAAATCCAAGGGGGTTAAGCGGTTAAAACCATACACAATCTCAAAAGGTGAGAATTGTGTAGCACTATGCACAGCCCTATTGTATGCAAACTCTACATGAGGTAGACACTCCTCCCATGACTTGAGATTTTTCTTTATAATTGCTCGTAGGAGCGTGGATAATGTCCTATTCACTACCTCAGTTTGTCCATCCGTTTGAGGATGACTAGAAGTAGAGAACAACGGTTTGGTTCCCAACCTACCCCATAGAGACTTCCAGAAATAGCTCAAAAACTTGACATCTCTATCAGACACGATAGTCCTAGGTATGCCATGCAAACGAACAACTTCTTTAAAGAATAAGTCAGCAATGTGCAAAGCATCATCCGTTTTATGACATGCAATAAAGTGAGCCATTTTGGAAAACCTGTCTACCACAACAAATATGGAATCATGACCACGTTTAGATCGAGGTAGACCAAGTACGAAATCCATGGAAATGTCAACCCAAGGTTGGTGACGTATAGGTAAAGGAGTATACAAACCATTTGGGTTGACCCGAGACTTAGCTTTGTGGCACACACCACACCTTTCAACAATCCTCTCCACATCCCGGCGCATGCGTGGCCAGTAGAAGTGATCCTGCAACATAGCTAAAGTCTTGGTGACACCAAAGTGTCCCATTAGTCCACCACTGTGTGACTCATGGACAAGTAAGTCACAAATAGAACCTTGGGGAATGCATAACTTAGTAAGATAGAATAAGAAACCATCATGCACATAGAATTTTTCAAAGTTAGCCCTCCCACAATTCCCATAGGCATTTGAAAAGTCAGGGTCACTTGTATACAAGTCTTTCATAAGCTCAAACCCTAGGAGTTTTGCATCTAAAGCAGTGAGCAAGATGTGTCTACAAGATAAAGCGTCAGCCACTACATTAGACTTACCTGTCTTGTACTTGATGACGTATGGGAATGACTCGATGAAGGCTACCCATCGGGCATGCCTTTTGCTTAATTTTTGTTGTCCCTTGAGGTACTTGAGGGACTCATGGTCAGTTTGGATGACAAATTCCCTGACGCGGAGGTAGTGTTGCCAGGTCTCTAAGGCACGTACAAGGGCGAGCAACTCCTTGTCATAGGTAGAGTAGTTGAGAGCCGTGCCACTTAGCTTCTCACTAAAATAGGCGATTGGCTTGCCACCTTGCATTAGTACGGCTCCTACTCCAACACCTGATGCATCACATTCCACTTCAAAAGTAAGATCAAAGTTAGGTAGTGCAAGAAGTGGTGCATGTGTGAGTTTGTGTTTTAATAATTGGAAGGCCTTATCTTGTGCTTCCCCCCAAAAGAACTTCTCATGTTTTTTCATGACCGTGGTAAGAGGTGCAGCAATGGTGCTAAAATCCTTCACGAAGCGGCGATAGAAGCTTGCTAGGCCATGGAAGCTGCGCACTTCACTTACAGAGGTAGGCGTTGGCCACTCTTGGATGGCCTTGACCTTTTCTGCATCCACATGAATGCCCTGCGCACTTACCACATATCCAAGAAACACAACACGGTCAGTGCGAAATGTGCACTTCTTAAGGTTGGCATATAGCCTTTCCTTTCGAAGTACATCAAAAACAGCTTTGAGGTGCTCAAGGTGCTCCTCTAAGCTCCTGCTATAGATCAAGATATCGTCAAAGTAAACCACCACAAATTTCCCAAGAAAAGGTCTCAAAACATGGTTCATCAGACGCATGAAAGTACTAGGGGCATTAGTTAAGCCAAAAGGCATCACTAGCCACTCGTATAGACCATGTTTAGTTTTGAAAGCAGTTTTCCACTCATCACCTTCTTTCATTCTTATTTGGTGGTAACCACTTTTCAAATCAATTTTAGTAAAGATAATGGCACCATGCAGTTCATCTAACATATCATCTAACCTAGGAATAAGGTGACGATACTTTACCGTGATCGCGTTGACTGCTCTACAGTCGGTGCACATTCTCCAAGTTCCATCCTTCTTAGGCACGAGAATCACAGGTACAGCACACGGACTTAGACTTTCTCGAGCCCAACCTTTCCTTAGTATCTCCTCCACTTGCCTTTACAATTCCTTAGTTTCCTCAGGGCCCATGCGATAGGCCGGTTTGTTAGGTAATGGAGCTCCAGGAATGAGGTCAATCTGGTGCTCGATTCCCCTTAAGGGTGGTAGTCCATCGGGCACATCCTCAGGAAAAATGTCCTCAAATTCCTGTAAAAGAGACAAGATACAAGGAGGTAAAGAGTCAGTAGGTATGGATGAGATGACCAACTCTTCTTTGCACACAAGTACAAGTAAGAGTTGGTTAGAAGACAAAGCTCGCTTTACATCTTTGGCTTTTGCTAGCAAGCTTAGTTTCCCCTTACTTTCTCCTCTCATGGCCGACTCACTTGTAGCCTTTTTCTTCCCTAAGGGTTCGGCCATACTCTCAATTTTTTTTGTCCTCACTTTTTTCTTGCTTTTTTTTCTCAAGTTCTAGTTCATACTCCCTACGGAGTTTCATTTGATCTTCATACACTTGTTTTGGTGTGAGGGGTACAAGAGTCACTTTTCGATTACAATGAGTAAAGACGTATTTGTTGGCTTTCCCTTTGAACTCCACATCTCGGTCGTATTGCCAAGGTCGCCCAAGAATGAGATGGCTTGCTTGCATTGGCACTACGTCGCAAGTGACTTCATCTTCATACTTGCCAATTCGAAATGGCACTTTCACTTGTAGAAATACACGGACCTCCCCTTCATTGTTCAACCATTGAAGGCGATAAGGTCTAGGATGTCTGATGACTGGGAGCCCTAGCTTCTCTACCATGAGTAGACTAGCTACATTGGCACAACTTCCACTATCAATAACAACACTACAAACCTTATCCTTGATATGACATCTCGTGTAGAAAAGGTTATCCCGTTGTATCTCTATTTCCTCTTCCTTGGCCCGGGTGGTGAGGACCTTTCGAACCACCAAGCATCCAATCTCCTCATGTGTGGGTATCTCCTCACTTGAATCATCCCCTTCACCCTTGGATGGTCGCCACTTGTCGCAACAAGATGGTTTCTTATTTTTTTCTTTTCTCCTTTTTCTTTTGGTCAATATTTTCGGCTGCTTTAAGGGATATTTTGGGGCTGAATAGCTCAATTAAAAACAAGGAGATTAGGGTAATAAAGTAGTGTTCAAGTGGTGTACTCAATCGGTAGCAAACGGTGCACGTCGGTTCAAGCCGATTTTCCTTAACTCTCGTGTACTTGTGTTTTAACTTATAATTCACTACCTTATTAATAACACTTCTAATCACACACTTTCTCTTATCTAAAAGTCACTCTTAACCACCAAATTTAATACACACACCTCACCAATTAATCACACTACCAAAATACGCAAAAATCCTAGTTTACCCTAACTATAAAACTAAAGGTAAAACTCTCAACTCTATGATTTATTACACCTATTGAGGAAGTAAATGAGTAGTAAAGACATTATAAAGTAATTTATTCAAAATAAAAGGAAATTTTAAGAAAATATGGAGAATTTTGCAAGTCCTCACAGATCTTGCTAGGGTTCGAAGGTTTGAAGAGGTAAGATGCTAATCTACTTCATTCTTTTACATTTCAAGTGGATTTAGGTTAAATCTTGGAAGATCCATGGTGGATTTGAAATTTTATGGAAGTTTTGCTACTAGAAGCTTGATAGTCTCTTGTATGTTGAATCTTGAAAATTTTGGCCAAAAATTTGTGGATTGTTGTTTCTTGATTTCCAAGGGTTAATGATTGATGAAACCCTTGAGGATTTGAGTTATATTTCTAGTGATTTGTTGGTGAAAATGGAAGAAATCTTTATCTCCACCAAGTGTTTGGTCTTTTGTTAAGGGTTGTTTATGTGCAAATTTTCATAGTTTTTCTTGCTAACAATCTTGGCTATATATTGTTTGACATGTTCATGGATTTGTTATGGGAAAATTGGGAAGATTTGATGGAGAAATGCTTGGAAAATTCTTGTGGGAAAATTCTAGCTTTGCTATCCAAAATAGGGGAAGATATTCCAACCTTGATTTCCACATTTCTTAATAATTTTGGACAAGTTCTTGTTCAACAAACTTCTTAACACATCACTCTTTACTTGTACATTGAATTTGAGACAAAACTATGAATTTCTTCCTTGTTTTCTTGTTGGAAAGTTTGCAAAATGGACTGAAACTCAGAGAGCATTTTCAGTCAACTTGTCAGATTTTCTGGTATTAATTGAAAATGAATTACAATCTAAATTTTATAATATTGGAAAGCCCTTTCAGTCTAGTTTCAAACGCAACCAACGGCATTCGATTTCGATTTTTCTACATTGAGTTATAGCCGTTTTCCCGAGACTGCTCAAATGCCCTGATATGACGCAACAGCTTTCTTGTGCCTCTATGATTGCTTTTTTTGACTACGAAAATGCATGAACGGTGTGACAGCCCCACCTCCCCCTAGGGCGTACCCTAGGGTTCAGCGGACCGCCTGCCCAACTCTCGCCAGGACTCACTCACTAGTATCTCACGCTCAAACTTATAATATACATCATGTACAAACTAAGATATAAAGCTTCTATATACCAAAAGTATTCAAAATGAATACAATCCAAGTACAAAGCATCCTAGTCGAGTAATAGCGTGAGTACATATCAAAATTCAAAATATCTAGCTTATGCTAGTCTGTACGTGACTCACGCCTCACTCGTACCCCTGTAAGGAAAACAAATGGCGTGGATTGAGCTAAAAGCCCAGTGAGGTTCCAAATAACAAATTGACCATTTTAAAAGTACGAATATCAACATAGCAAAATTAATGATCATGAAAAGTTCATAAAAGTGAACAATAACACTTCAATACTTCAAGTAGCAAATCTCAAAGTGAGCGAGTGTAAAAGTTTTCCAGAAGAAACAATAATCCAATAAGCAATAATCATTCCAAAGTATAAGGATACGGATGGTTCTCAGGAGTCAAATTCCCATTGCATCACCAGAGCTTGATCAAGTAATAGTTGACACTCCGTCAACCTTCAAGTAAGTAACCAATCCAGTAGAGCACCACTTACACTACTTTCCGTCCACCATTCACACCCCCTACTGGGCCCAAAATCCTCAATAAACACTGGTGGTAATACTCGAGTATACCGATTAGTCGAGGAGATAACACTCCACTCGACATCACTAACTACCCATGGTTCGTTATCTAATCGACCAAGCCCTTGCCGGCTCGACTTGATTAACTAGCCAGTGGGGTTTCGGTCCCCAAGATTGTCGATGAGATAACATCTCCAACCGATTGAATCAAAATAAAAGTATGGAGACGGGAATGAGAGGCACCTCCCACTCGAATTGAGTGTGGTACATACTGCCGCTCCGCACTTACAACTCAAGTACAAGAATATCAAGTTAATTGCAACAATAAGCAAGAATATATCATGTTAGGGCAAGTGCGATAAAGTGCACTCTTGCCCGATCAACAAATCTCATATCATTTATTTACATTGATCAAGTATTGTGAACAAGTGTCTAGTTCAACCAGGTATTTGGAAGCACTCACCAAAGGTCTAGTGCCTCTCAAAAGTCACGTTCAGGTCCAACTCCTTGATTGGAGTCCAAATCTGCGATAAAATATGATATATGAATGTAAAACTCTCTAGAGTTCGAAACATAGGAGTTTCGCTTCAAGAAAATCAAGTAAATGCAACTCGTTTAAGTAGTATTCAAGATACTTATCAAATCCCGGAAAATTCATGCTCACTCGTTTAGTTTTGGTAAGGCAGCGGTTAAAACTTTAGAACTCCCATTGGAGTCGAAAGAACGAGGAAAACATATTTCAAGTAGTCGTTATTTCCATTTTCTCAAGGGTACAAGTTCAGCCAAGTTCTAACTTATATACCTCGATAAAAGAAGACGCAAATATCCTAGATGGTTCACGTGGTATTCGCTCTCAAGCCTTACTCGAGTCGCAAGTAGGTCTACCTAGTCCTCGAGCGTAAAGTTGTGCAGCACGCCCTTTGTATTTACCTATTTTCCAGCCATATATGGCTTCATTCTTTTCCTCAATCAATCCCAAAGTCACACACAAAATCATCTCATTTCAATAGCCATTCCATAGGCTCAAAGTCATACAAGTAGAAAATCAAGCTAGGGACATGTGCGGGAATGAAGTTTGAGTCAAGAAACAAAAGACAGATTTGACGTTGTTTTGCGTAACGGACACAACTGAGGCTACGCTTATCGGATTGAGGTAAAATTTATACTGTTTTGAAGCTAAGACAGAGGGATACAATTTTGATGAAGACTACTTAGTCCATTTCATAGTGTATCTAGGTCAAAGGTTCGGATTACAGAACCAAAATCTCACATTTGGGCTAGTTAACTGCACTATACATAAACGACAATAACTCAGGATACCGAAGTCTGATTGAGGTGTTTTTGATTGCGTTGGAAAGCTAAAATATAGAGCTAAACGTTTCATGTTTTGGCCAAAGACTGGTTTGGTACGGATCAAGATGAAAAACGCAGCCAACATGAGGAAATGTTAAAACTGTCTGCTAGACGCTACCTAGGGCAGTCTTAGGGGTATTTTTGTCTTTTCACGAGATACAGTTCGCAGATTCGGGTGAAATTTTGTAGGAAACTATAAAAAATCATTCTCTACAACTTTCATGTTTTGCACTAAGCCTAATTCGGCCTCTATCATGGTGAACTAAAACAGGACAGAACAGAGCAACTTGGTTTCCAATTTCTGGAATTTGCACCTTTACTCTAGAAATTCATATCTAACAAGTGCTCTATCATCAAACCCACCAATTACTAGCTCAATAACATCAAGTAAGAGGTAGATGACCATAGTCAATGCTGAAAATATAAACCCTAACTAAACATCCCAACATCTCATTTAACCCATGAAATTTTCCCCAAAAATCCATCAAAACTACAACTTTAAGCTTCTAGTTTACACATATAAGAAGTAGAGGGAAGTTTCTTACCAAATTCACCTTAATCCCTATGTCAAGAAGCTGCCAAGACCTTCCTCTTCCCAAATCACTCCACCAAAACCCTTAAGCTTCCTTGGAGATCAACTTTTGTGGAGGAATTTGCAAGATTATCGGTTGAAACTCAAGATTGAGGCTTGAAATTGAAGTGCAAAAATGAAGTTTTCTCTCCCTTTCCCCCTCTCAAGTTTTGGCCAGCAATATGCAGAAATGAAGAAGAAACAAAGCTCTAGAAAAGATAAGAAGGTTGGAGTTAATTTGGTCAAAGGTTTGACAAGTGTCACAATTTAATTGGAAGTCAAAATTTTCTTTTCTCTCTTGTTTTTTTGGTCCACATTTTCGGCTGAAAGGAGAAGATATTTAGGGCTAATTTTGTTCAATTAATAACAAGGGGATTAAGGTAATAAAGTAGTGTTCAAGTGCTGCACTCATTCGGTATCAAACGGTACCTATCGGTTCAACCCGTTTTTCCTTATTTCACGCGTACTAGGGTTTCCACTTATAATTCACTAACTTATTATTATCACCTCTAATCACACACTTAATATCATCTAAAACTCACTCTTAATCACCAAATTTGATCCACACTCCGTACCGATTAGTCACACGACGAAAAGGAGTAAAAACCCTAATTCACGCTAACTTAAAAAACAAAAAGTGAAACCCTATTTTCTAGGTTCATTTGCACTTATTGTGGGTTGATTGGGTAGTAGGGCTATTATAAAATAATAATTCCAAAGAAAAGGGGATTTTTAAGAAAAATATAAAGAATTTGCAAGTCCTCACAAACGGGATTTTGATGTCTTGATAAGTAATGTATATCTATGTCTTAGCTTCAAAACGCCATAAAATTCATCTCAATCCGATGTATGTATCTCCAATTATGATCAAAATGCCGAGAGGTGTCAAAGTTGTCACTTTGATTCTTCTCCTTTGCACTCTTTCCTTCACTTTTCTTGGTTTAATTTAACAATTTTCACTCCATATTATACCTGAACCATTGACCTAACATGTACATGGATTTTTTCTTTGAATTGAGCTTGAAAACATGTGTTTTGGAAGACTTTTAGGGACGTAAAAATATGAAAATCTTGAGGAACATCATGGGACCGCCATCAGACTGAAGTTGGGGATGGATTGTTGCATAGCTAATCAATTGGGTTCTGTTTGGGTGTTTTACCGGTCTCTGTTTAATTGTCAAACTATCAGGGAGTCGTCACAACATTTAACTATCCAAGTACTGTGAGGACCCGCAATTTTCCTTATTTTTATTTTATTTTACTGGCTTAATTAATTATTTACTCACCCGTTTTCTCCGAATAATTTATTTCAACCATTTTAAACTTATTTTCATGGAATAATTTCCCAATTATGTTTTTAAAATGTTTTGTTAGTAAATTTAATTTTTCTACGGCTCGTTTAGCAAGAAATAGCGAATAAACATTTTTCGAGGTAAATTTGATTCGAGAGTATATTAGTCTTGGATAGCTAAGGATGATTAAAAATAGACTAAGAAAAGTTGATTGAGGGATTAGATGTAAGTGAGTTTAAATTTAAGCTTATACCACGCACGCGTCGAAAGTTTCCCGAAAGTCGCGCCGGTAAAAACTAATTGGAGATTTAGAGAATTAATATATGTTGGCACTCGTGTTTTTATTTCTAAAATAGTTATTTTTATAATTATTTACCTTAGTAGTAGTTAATTATATTACCGTTATAAGAATTTCTTTTCAATTTCGCTTTAACGCGCGCGAATTGGAAGTTCGCCTAAATCCAGCCGGAACGGTTAAATGGAGATTTAAGAAACTTATACTAGACTACTAAGAGTGAATAATTATAGTGTTAAAGGAATTACAATTGAGGTTTAGTGCACCAGTGAAAGAAATCAAAGAGAAATTGAATACGGAACCCGCGCGCGTGACAACTATTAAGAGTTGACTTTTTGGCCCAACACTTATACCTACTATTTCATTATTCCACTCCAAGTTTCAGCACACAAACCTCTCTCATCTTCCTCCTTAGTGCCGGCTCGAACTAGAGAAAAGAAAGGAAAGAAAGCTCTTCATCATCTACTCCATTCTTGCTTCAAATCACCTCCAACTTTGCAACCAACTTCCACTTCACTTGAAGAGCAACTTAAGCTAAGGGAAAAGCATCATCTCACGGTTTTTCTTGGACTTTAGAGGTGCAAAAATTTCTGGTTTATCTCAAGGAGTAGGAGGGAATCATCCAACCATTTAATCTTGGCTTTAGTGGGTTTAATTATTGCTATGAAGCTTGTAGCCTCATTATGGTTGTTGTTATTTGGATTTAAATGGTTGGAGTGGGCTCTATGAATTCCCACATTGGATATATGGGCTGAGGTGATGATATAATAATTGTTTGGTGTTGTTTACATGTTATTTGAAGAGATTATGGATAGAAAATGAAAGAAAGGCTGAAGGAAATTTCCTAGGAAAGCTGACCGAAAATCTGTTCTGTTTTGCCGTGGCTTTAACTCAAATTTTTGTTACTCAAATGACTTTGAAACTGATGTAGATATGTTGTATATGATGTGTAGAAATTTTCTACCAAGAATCATTTAATTTGATTGAGTAAAAGTGGAAATTTCGAAATTTTGGAAATCTAGAAAAGTGTGTTCAGATGATCTGGATAGAGCACCTTTGAACGAACATATCTCTCTGTACGGAGGTCAGAATTGAGTAGCATCAAAGGCATTCGAAATTTGACATCCGTAGTTTTCTAACGGTGTAATACATCTCCTAATTCGAACTGAGTGAACTGTAGTAGTTCGCCAAAGTTCCCTGTTCTGTTCTGCTGCTCTGTTCGAGTAGCAGTAATAAGCTGAGGTTTGTCACTTGAATTTGAGCTATCTATGAACTGAGTTTCAAAATGATTTCTTCTGATGAAATGTAGCCTTTTGTATCTAGTTTCCAACGCCACCAACCATGCTCAATTTAAAGTTGTATTGAGTGAGATATGGTCTAATTACCGAACTGTACCAAAGCTAGAAAACCCTAATTTTGTTAACCGAATGGCCTAGCTTGACTTGGGACATGTTGTTTTGAAAATGTTGGTGTCAATCACCTACCAAATGTATATTAGATATTTCCTGGACCTTAGTGTCACAAATGAACTGAAATGGGACTGATTTCATTGTGCAAAATGTTCGGAAACGAACTAAAAGCAAGAAGACAGATTTACTAGGAAATATTTTCCAAACTTTGGTGGTCTTGTTAACTGTCTTTCCATACTATTTTTTGTGTGAAATTTGATAGGAGAATAGTACTCATATGGAAGTTTAAGTGCCATTTCGATACCCAAATGATGTCCCAAAGCTTGCTTTTCAAATTTGAAAAACTTTTCTTTTTCTCTTGGCCGAATGGTCAAACTTGTTTTGGAATGTTTTGTTTCGAAAACTTTGATGTCAATTACCCCTAAATTGGTCATTGGATGTTTATAGAACATTGGTTTCGACATTTGAGTGAATTGAGGTTGATTGTGTGGGACAAAACTTTTAAAAGGAAAGAGAAACTCGAATAGGCAGATTAGCCTTGAGAGTTTCACAAACTTTGGTTATTTCGTTAACCACCTTTCCGTACGAGTTTTTGCCTACATTTTGGTAGAGATATAGTTCACATATGGAAGATTTAGTGTATCAAATTTGGTGTATTTTCGATGCCCTTTCGATGGCCAAATGATACTTCAAAGATAGTTTTTCAAATCTGGAAACTCTTGGTCAGTGAGTAATTTTCAGCCGACTTTGAGCTACTATATCCTAATGCTCAAAACTCCGAATTCCATTCCATTTGTTGTGTTTAAAACCTTGATTGGAATTCATATTGTGTTATGAATTTCAAAGGCTAGTTCACTTTATGAGAATTTTTTCCGAATTTCCAAAATTTTCCGAAAAACAAGACTAAATCTGCCTTGCTGACTTAGATCAGCTACTTTGAGCTGAAAATTGAATACTTTCCATTTAGAATCTTGGAAAAGTGTCTTCTAGGAACTTTTAGTACTTTCGAACTAGTTTCTAACAGTACCAATTTTTCTAATTTTAGACCTATTGAGTGCAAGATCCGATTTTTCAAAAATTGCTCCTTAAAACTGAAATTTTCGAACTTGATGGAAAATGACTTTTTACAAACTCTTCACTACCCTTCGATATTGAATGACCATTTTAAACTTGATTTCATGAAGGAAATCAGTTTCCCTTGCATTATTAAACCCCACTTTGAGCCTCGTTTTACGAGTAATTAAGGCTCTCTTTTATGATATTATCTAAGTATTGTACAAGTGTACAACCTTCCTTGTTAACGAGGGGCTTATAAACAATAGTGTGTTATTGTGACAGCCCCACCTTCCCCTAAGGCGAACCAAAGAGGTTAGCGGACTGCCTGCCCAGCTCTTGACAGGACTAACGAGTAGTTACCCGTGATCTAACACGTTCCGGAAAAATTAAAAGCGCGCTCAGACAAGCCAAAATCACAAAATAAGAAAACATGAAAATCGGAGTTGACATGAACCGAATCTGTCCAAGAACCGTCCAAACATCAATCAAACATGTACATCTTGCATTAAGCATTTACAAGCCAAAAAAGCATACAAACGTGATCCTACCAGTTTATACATGTACGGTTTGCAAATTACAAATCAAAAGAGGAAACGGATCAAAATACATTTAGGGTTTCATTCATTGAGGAGCTACACAAAATGTATCTACATCTAACTCAACTCGGAAACCAACTATCAAAGCCATTCCAAAAGTATTCAAATTCCTGTAAGGAAAACAAAAGGAATAGAGTGAGCTTACGCCCAGTGAGATACTATCACTCAAGCAACCAAGTGCATATAAGCATAAGACTTTTCACCCCAATTCATTCAATAAAGAAGTAAACCAAGATCACACATTAATAAAATTGGTAAAAGGATACGGACGGCTCTCAAGAGCCCCTTTCCTCGCTTGTATACTTGATCGGACTTCATTGACCCTCCGTCAATGTTTACAAGTAACCAACCGTAGGCTCCACTTTACTTCCATTCCTTCCACCCAATATTCCCCCTACCGGGCCCGAACTCCAAACAATATAAATTTGGTAATACTCGAGTATACCGGAATCGAGAGTCTCATACTACAAGATTCCATATAACAGTCCCCATGGCTCGTCAATTTTCACGACCAAGCCCTCGCCGGCTCGATTCAATCGACTACCAATGGGGTTGAGCTCAGTAGTAACAGTAATGGTCGTTGGATAATCATCCAAACGACACCAAAGCCAGTATTTCATATACCATTTAAGTATCACAGGAAACAGTCATATTGAACAGAAATGTGAGAGTGATCAAGTACACTCTCACTTCAATCAATGTCAACGGTGCACATAACATTCAAGGCATCAATTTCAAGTATAGCAAATCCACATAATAACAAGCAAGTGAGTAGTACACTCACCAAGCAAGTAAATGATATTTCATACACTTCCGCCCAAAGAGCGTCTTGAACCACCGTCACGCCCTAAAACATTCAAATAAGCACAATGAGACTCGAATACGAGTCATAAACCAAATCCACATACTACCAAAAATAAGGCTCCATTAGAACGTATAAGTACCAAAGTAAGCTAGGGAAAATCCGGAAATGAAAGTTAAGCCCTAAAACCCAAAAACAGTTTTGACGTCATTAAGCGTATTGGACACAACCGGCACTACGATCATCGGATGGATGTGTAATATACACCGTTTCGAAGCTAACAGAAAGGGTTACAATGTTTAAGAAGGCCACTCAGTCCAGTTTGTAGTGAAACTAAGTCAAATTGCAATATACCAAACCAGAACCGCATAAACAGGTTAGCAAACCGCATTCTGGTTAAACAACCATAATTCAGGCTACCAAAGTCCAATTCAAGTGATTCCAAAGCCATCCGAAAGCTAAGATACCAGGATATATTTATTAAGAAGACATCAACAACCAAATCAGTAGTATTCCTGGTCAAACTAACCAATTACAGAAGCGGATTATCAGGTTCGGACAGAAACAGGGCAATAGGGGTATTTCAGTCTTTTCGCAGGTTATGTTGCTCCGATTGGCCTGAAATTTTGTAGGAATCTATAAAATATAATTTCCTATAACTTTAATGTTTTAATCCAAGGCTAATTCGGCCTCTAACTAGGGGAAATAGTACCGGTCAGAATGGGTTCAATTGCAACCCTAATTTCCGAAATTTCCTTTCAAAGCGGAAATTTTCCGCAAATAGCCACAATTTACACCCTAAGGCTTCATTATAAACCATTCCCAACCATCATCCATGGCCACACAATATTAATCATATGAAAATAGAAAAATCATGAATGAATATAAAACTTCACCAATTTCTACCAAAAATCATGAAACAACACCTAATATCATCACTTCATCTCACATAAGTCACTAATTAAGCATTATTGAGAAGAAAGAGAGGTCCCTTAGCTACTCACCTTAACAACCAAGAAAGGAGACCACTTAGCACCTTAGCCTTCCAAACAACTTCACAAATCATCTCACAACTACTAAGAGAAGGATTTTTATGGAGAACTTTCAAGTTTAATTGGTTGGTTTGTTGGATTGAGCAAGGTTTGAGATGAAGAAAGTTGAAGAGTTTTTTCCCTTTTCTCCCTAGCAAGGTTCGGCCAAGAGAAGCTTGAAATGAAGAGATTTTTTGGTCAACTTTTGGGTTTATTTGGTAAAATGGTGAATAGTAGTCAAAATGTAAGAATTACTCTCCAAGTGACACTTGTCACCACCATTAATGCATGGTTATCCTTTTGTCCCTCTCACACCAACTCACTTAGTATCCTCTAGTTATCTCTTAACACCTACTAAAATAAACCCGGTATCCAACACTTAACCTAATTGGTCGAATTTTACCGAACTTTCCGCACTAGCGGGTCCCACGTCCGGTATATGCTCTTAATTTCTCAAAAACTAACCGATACCAGAAAAATCATCTAAAAACTATATTTACTCATAAAAATTATCTAAAAAATTTTTCTAATAAAGAAAATGCAGAAAAGCATGCAATTAAATAAATTAAACCCTAAAAGAATAGGCAAATTTACGGGGTCTCACACCCTCTCCCCCTTAAAAGAATTTCGCCCTCGAAATTTCTCACCTTAACTCACGAAAAGGTCAGGGTATTTCTTTTGCATCTCTTCTTCCACTTCCAGGTAGCTTCCTCTACCCCATGGTTTCTCCACAGGATCTTAACCAACGGAATCTGCTTGTTTCTCAGTTCTTTAACTTTCCGGTCAAGCAATTGTACAGGTTTCTCTTCATAAGCGAGTGATTCATCTATTTTGATTTCCTCTGGCTGTACGATATGGGATGGATCGGGATAGTACTTCTTAAGCATTGAAACGTGGAAGACATCGTGAATTCTAGAGAGACTTGGCGGCAGCTCTAGCATATATGCTACTGCACCTATCCTCTGCCGGATCTTGTAAGGTCCGACGAACCTCGGTTGCAATTTCTTTCCTCTACCCGCCGTGACGCTCCGTAACGGTGATCGGTGATCGGTATTTTCGTCCATATAGTGCCTCGTATGGAGCCATTTGAATCGACGAATGGTAGCTGTTATTGTACGCGAACTCTACTAAGGTCATGTGTTGACCCCAGTTACCTCCAAAATCTAGAATGCAGGTTCGCAACATGTCCTCGAGAGTTTGGATTGTTTGCTCCGATTGTCCATCCGTCTGAGGGTGATAGGTAGTGCTCAAGTTGAGTTTAGTCCCCAGAGTCTCTTGGAACTTCTGCCAAAACGGGGATACAAAGCGTGGATCTCGATCGGAGACAATGCTCACTGGAATGCCATGTAACCTCATGACCTCATCCATGTACACTTGAGCCAATTTGTCCATGGTATACTTCATGTTTACCGGCAGGAAGTGAGCCGATTTGGTTAATCGATCGATAATCACCCACACGGCATCATGCCCTCTTTGCGTTCGCGGTAATCCTGAAACGAAGTCTAGGGTGATGTTCTCCCACTTCCACTCGGGTATCTCAAGGGGTTGTAACAAGCCCGATGGTTTTTGATGCTCCGCCTTAACCTGTTGGCAAACGAGATATTTTTGCACATATAAAGCGATTTCCTTCTTCATATTGTCCCACCAATAGGCTCCTTTTAGGTCTTGGTACATCTTGCTACTACCCGGATGGATCGTATACTTGGATCGATGAGCTTCTTCTAAGATCTCCGTTTTTAACGCTTCATCTTTAGGCACCACCACTCGATTTCGGTATTTTAAAATACCTTCAGGACTAAAGTTGAAGTCAGTTGATTCCCCCTTTTTCACCTTCTCTCCCCATTTCCGCACCATTGAATCCTCCTTTTGAGCTTCTTTAATCCGCTCCAAGAGAGTGGAGGTTACCTTAATGTTGCCAAAAATCACCTTATGACTCCCAAGGCAGGGTTTCCACTCGCAGACGGATTCAAACATATCCCACTCTTTAATCATTAACCCTACTACCTGAGCCTTGCAACTTAAAGCATCGGCCACTACATTCGCCTTCCCCGGATGGTAATTGATAGTGCAGTCGTAATCCTCCAGAAATTCCATCCACCGTCGCTGCCTCATATTCAATTCCTTTTGAGAGAAAAGATACCTAAGGCTCTTATGATCTGAATACACCTCAAATGTTACCCCATATAGATAGTGCCTCCATTTCTTCAGAGCGAAAACAACCGCGGCTAATTCCAGATCATGGGTCGGGTAATTCTGCTTGTGAAGTTTCAATGTGACAGCCTCACCTTCCCTTAAGGCGAACCAAAGGGGTTAGCGGACTACCTGCCCAGCTCTCGCCAAGACTAACGGGACAATTCAATACGGTTTAAAAGTTCCGGAACATACAAGCGTGCTTAGACAAGTCAAAATTACAAAATAAAAAAAAACGTAAACGGAGTCGGCCAGGAATAGTAACCGACAGGTCAAAATCCAACCAAGCATCAATCAAACATATACATCTTGAAATTTAGCATCTACATACCCAAAAGGACATACCCAAGTTGTCCAACGAGTTTATACAAGTACGGTTTGCAAATTACAACTCAACAGTTTTGGTTGGATCCAAAATGCACTTAGAGTTTGCTCAAAAGGAGCTATTCAAAATTTCATTTACATAAGCTCAACTCGGCAACCAACATTCATGGACTTTCCAAAAGTATTCAATTTCCTGTAAGGAAAACAAAAGGAATAGAGTGAGCTTATGCCCAGTGAGATACTACCACTCAAGCAGCAAAATTCATATAAGCATAAAGCTTTTCATTCCAATTCATCAAAAGTAAGCCCATAGCATGCATCAATAGAGTACGGGCGGCTCTCAAGAGCCCTTTTCCTCGTTTGCATTCTTGATCGGACCTCATTGACCCTCCGTCAATGTTTAAGAGTAACCAACCGTAGGCTCCACTTTACTTCCATTCCTTCCACCCAACATACCCCTACCGGGCACGAACTCCAAACAGTAGAAATTTGGTAATACTCGAGTATACCGGAATCAAGAGTCTCACTACTACAAGATTCCATATAACAGTCCCCATGGCTCGTCAACTTCCATGACCAAGCCCTCACTGGCTCGATTTAATCGACTACCAATGGGGTTGAACTCAGTAGTAACAGTAAAAGCCGTTGGATCCTCGTCCAAATGACACCAAATCCAGTTTTCCATGTACATTTCAAGTACCACAGTGAAACAGTAGACAGTCGTGTATAATACAAAAGGGGGTGAGGGCGATCAAGTACACCCTCACTTTAATCAGTTTCAACAGTACAAATAAGCCTTCAAGGCATCAAGTTCAATATAATAAAGCCACATTGTAAACAAACAAGTGAGTAGTATACTCACCAAGCAAGCAAATGATATTTCATAAACCTCCGCCCAAAGAGCGTCTTGGACCACCGTCACGTCCTAAAACATTCAAATAAGCACAATAAGACTCGATTGCAGGTCATAAACCAATTCCAAATACAACTTAGTACTATTCGTGAGCACTCTCGGCCTTGAACCCTGTTAAGGAAAACAAAAGAGTGGAATGAGCTAAACAGGCCAGTGAGGTTCCAAAACACACAAGCAGTTCGAATAAATCAAGTAAATTAAGCATAACGCACATATAGTTTAAGGTTTCATATTGGCACATTAAAATGAGACATTTATCATTTTACAGAAATAAACACACATTAAAAGGATATGGTGTTCCCACGGAACTATTTCGGTTAGCTTCACCTTATAACTCCAATGATTCCCTTGGTTGTCTGGCTATCGCCTTATTCCTCCAGTGGTAATACTCGAGTATACCAAAACAGTGGCCCAGGGTTCCAACCTACCCGACCGAATCTAGTCCTGGCTCGAGCAGGTTAGCAACCAAAGGCAGGGCCCAGTTCAACTAAGACCTTACAGCATACGCAAATAATCAAGTAAACTGGTAAACGGTAGAAATTCACGGTTAAACGGTAGAAATTTGTTATTTTAGTAGGTCGAGTGTGATAAAGTACACACTCGCCTTAAAACGGTGGAAAATTATATAGGAGCAATTATAGAGACTACTTAACACTTAAACACACAAGAAATATGAAGTAAACATGTAGCAAAACTATTCAAGACACACACACATGCAAGGACCACTCACAGTTACGTGCGATATGTCTCAGTTCCTGAATAACACCCTTGATTACCCTCGAGTCTTGAGGTATGAACCAACAAGTTTATATGAAAGTTGAAAAACAAAACCTTAGGGTTTTAGCACTTAAGAAGTGAAGAAACAAGAGGTTGGTATATGATTCTCAAATGTATACTAAAGAATAAAGCGAGTCGTTATAGCCTTGAATCAAGCCTTTTTCAAATTGAAAGTTCAAAAGTAAGAATAGAACCATGGGAAATCAAGTTCTAGGTCAAGAATTAAGCATAATAAAGAACATTAAGGTTTCTCATTTAAATCCAAGGAAACATCAAGTACAAGGGAAACTTGTATCCTCCATGAAATCGAGTTTAAAATGAACCATCAATCTCAAAAGGAAGTTGAATGTTCTTAAAAGTTCGTTTCTTAAGAAATCAGAGAATTTCAGCTTTATGCGACAAAATTTGGAAAATCAAATCTTGAGTTTGGTAAGTCCAAAAATTGGAAACTTTACACCGTTGGAAACTAGATTCATAGTACTAAAACTTTTCGGAAGACATTTTTCCCAGATTCTAACTAGAAACCATTCAAATCTCATCTCAAAGTTGCTGTTTCGTGAAGACATGACAGAACCAGTCTTGGTTTTTCAGCAATATTTGGAAATTTGGTAAAATTCACAAGAATTGAATTAGCCTCTGAAATTTATAACACAGCAAGAGTTTCAAGTAAAGTTTCAAACACAACAAGCAGAACTAAATTCAGATATTTGAACAACAAGATACAATAGTTTTAAGATGGCTGGATTTCACAACCTGTTCAACAATTTTCCAGTTTCTAGCTTTGACACAGTTTTGAAATCAGACCATATTAACTCTACACAAGTCCAAATTAAGAATGGTTTATGGAATTAGAAACTAGATTCAAAATGCTTCAAATCATCAGAAGATATCATTTTCAAACTCCTTTGAAAATTTAGACAAAATTGAGCCACAAGATACAGTTTCCCAGTTTTGAAGAGCAATTTTTGGGGCATCATTTGGTTATCGAAATCGTACTGAAATTATGCCAAATTTGGTACACTTAAACTTCCATATATGGAATACCTCTATACTAAAATTTATTCAAAAACCCGCACGGAAAGGTAGTTAACAAAATGACCAAAGTTTGTGAAATTCTTCGAAGCAAATCTGCCAACCCTATCATTCTTTCTTTTCCAAAGGTTTTGTCCAACGAAATCAGCCCCAATTTGCCCCATTTTTGAAACCAAGATTCCAGAAACATTTATTGAGTAATTGATGGTTAAATAATGCAAAAATGTTTGAAATAAGACACCCCAAAATAGACTTGACCATTCGGGCAGCAGGGGAAGGAAAAATTTCCAGATTCTTGGCCAATTTTTTCATGCATTTTTGAAGCACCAAATGAAAGAGTTTTTAGCTAGACATTTGTCCACTTAAAGCTCAACATATCAGATCTCAAATGGGCCAAGAAAGTCATGAAAATATGGTATCAAAACAGTGTAATAAAAACTCAAAATTTCGGCCAGCACTTCTTCCTCTCCTCTCGGTTTCTCTCTTTCTTTTTCCTCTTCTAGTTTCTACCCTTAAAACTCATCACAAACACACTAACACACACATAAACATCAGGGCAGTCCATATATAACCAAGGTGGGAGTTCATAGAGCCCACTTCAACAAACCAAATCCAACCAAGAACAACAAGAGGGAAGCTATAGGCTTCAAAACCAAGAAATGAAACAAGAAAGCAAGAGTTTTGGTGAGAGATGTTTATACCTTCCAAACGCAAGAGGAAACCCTAGATTTTTGGTATGAGAAACTCAGCCTCAACTAGCCGGCCCTTCTTCTCTTCAAGATATCCTAAAGTTCAAAGTTAAACTAGCAAGGAGTTGCAAGTTCTCTTGGGGATTTTGGATGGAAAAGTAATAAAAACTTGGGGAGCAAGAATGAAGACAAAGCTGAAATTTTTGAGAGGAAATGAGGGAGGGGAGGTTTGGCCAAGGAGGAAGAGAAAAGGGAGGGTTTTGTGTTTTGATTCTTGTGGAGAAAGAATGAAGGAAAAGTAACCATTAAGTTTTGTGCAAAATTCAACTTTCAATAGTGTCGTGCACTACCACTTCCTCTCTTGTTTGCTACACTTATAAACTAATCCGCCAAGGTACTCGCTCTAACACTATAATTACTCATACTTACTAGTCTAGTATTAAATCCTCGAATCTCCAATCAGTCATGCCAGTGCTACTTTCGAGAAACTATCGACGCACGCTCGATAAAGGCTTAATTGAAGAAAAATTCATAGAAAAATAGTAAAATTAAATAACACTAGGGCAAAATAATTATAAAATAAACTAAATTAAGAATAAAAACATGAGTTTTCACACACTCGCCGTCTGTCTTCCTCACTCGATGAAGTACTGCCCGTCTCTTCCTTTTTGCAACCAATGAGTGCAAAAGCTTAGAATTCCTGTCTCCTTCCAAAAGCCACTTCACTCGTGCTTTCTGCCTGCAAAACCCTCCTCGATCGTTAGCGCGTGTCGCAACCATGCCTCGGCATGATGTAGCTCGTAGCGCAATTGATCTGTCAGTTCCAGGTCGTACTTTGTCTCGACATCCACAACCTCACGCTCTGCACACCGCACTCCCTCAAAGATATCACCAAAGGAAGTCTTAGACCATTGCTTTAGAGCCTGTTTAACAACCCGAAGCTTCGCTGCCAATATCTGCATGGGAGGTCTGCTAACCGACTGTGACCAGCATTCTTTAACCACCCCCAACAAACCCTTATGCGTGGTCTAGACGTTCAAAAAATGAAATGGCCTAGGTTTATTGTCCAGTCACGTAACCACAGATAACAACAGCAGAGAGTGATCCCATGGATCACGCCCCAAGTGTTGGACCATGACCTGGCGCTGAATCTCTAAAGCTAACCCACTCATTAGCAATCTATCAAGGCATTTTCAAATCCCGGCTATACCCGAACGGTTATTGCACCAGGTAAACATCGACCCGGAGTACCCCGCATCACTCACTCTGGCTACCGACATGAAGTTCAAGAAACCCAGCCCTTCCGAGGGTCTAAATGGCAATCCATCCCTCGTTTCCCCCTCATCGGTGATCACATTGAAATTTCCCACCAAAAACCACGAAAATGAAGTAGGTTTATCCCTTAATAAGGCACTCCATAAAACCTCTCTTTCTTGATCCGTGCATTTAGCATGAATAATGACAAATTAATAAGAGCAGGAAACAACTGAGATTGTACTTGTGACGCCCCCACACTCCCAAGGGCGAACCCAAGGGTATCCGCAGAACACCTGCCCGGCTCTCGCCGGGGCTCACTACAATCCATAATTCAAAACTAAAAAAACTTCAAATAATTTCAATATATATATAAAGTACTCCAAAACATTTCATACTTACAATTAGTTAACCTTCAAGCTTAAATACAACACAACGGAATATGTACTATAGTCATCTACTATAATACAACTTAAAGTCTCCAAAAGGAAACAACTGAGTACTATTCACGAACACTCTCGGTCTTGAACCCTGTTGAGGAAAATAAAAACGTGGAATGGGCTAAACAGCCTAGTGAGGTTCCAAGACACTCTACCTGTTCTAATAAATCAAGTAATTTGAGCGTAATACATATATGGTTCAAGGTTGCACATTGGCACATTAACATGAAACAGTTATCATTCTACAGAAATAAACACATATTGAAGGATACGGTGTTCCAGTAGAACCATTTCGGTCAACTTCACCTTATAACATCAGATCCCCTCGGTCTGTCTGGCCATCACCTTATCCCTCTAGTGGTAATACTCGAGTATACCGAAACGGTGGCTCAGGGTTCCAACCTACCCGACCGAGCCCAGTCCTGGCTCGAGCAGGTTAGTAACAAAGGGCAGGATCCAGTTCGGTTTAGAACTTACAACATGCGCAAGTAATCAAGTAAATCCGTAAATGGTAAGTAATCAAATGGATCGGCAAACGGTAAGTAATCAAATAAATCGGTAAACGGTAAGTAGTTCAAATAAATCAGTAAACGGTAAGTAGTTCACGGTTAACGGTAGAAATTTGTCATTTTAGTAGGTCGAGAGAGATAAAGTACACACTCACCTTAAAACGGTGGAAAAGTTCATAGGAGTAATTATCGGCAGTACTTAACAGTTAAACACATAATGACCATGGAGTAAACATGTCGTAAAACTATTCAAGTCACGTACTCCTATATGGAACACTCACCAGTTCAAAATAGAGTGTAAGTGCTCAAACAAAATTTTAGGCATCTGCTTCGAGATCCTCTTGAAGGTCTCCTTGAGCGCCTGAGCAAATAATAATTGGTTATAACTGTGAGACCCCGTAAATTTGCCTATTTTTTTAGGGTTTAATTTATTTAATTGCATGCTTTTCTGCATTTTCTTTATTAGGAAAATTTTTCAGATAATTTTTATGAGTAAATATAGTTTTTAGAGGATTTTTTAGGTATCGGTTAGTTTTTGAGAAATTAAGAGCATATACCGGACGTGGGACCCGCTAGTGCGGAAAGTTCGGTAAAATTCGACCATATACCGGGTTTATTTTAGCAGGTGTTAAGAGATAACTAGAGGATACTAAGTGAGTTGGTGTGAGAGGGACAAAAGGATAGCCATGCATTAATGGTGGTGACACGTGTCACTTGGAGAGTAATTCTTACATTTTGACTACTATTCACCATTTTACCAAATAAACCCAAAAATTGACCAAAAAATCTCTTCATTTCAAGCTTCTCTTGGCCGAACCTTGCTAGGGAGAAAAGGGAAAAAACTCTTCAACTTTCTTCATCTCAAACCTTGCTCAATCCAACAAACCAACCAATTAAACTTGAAAGTTCTCCATAAAAATCCTTCTCTCAGTAGTTGTGAGGTGATTTGTGAAGTTGTTTGGAAGGCTGAGGTGCTAAGTGGTCTCCTTTCTTGGTTGTTAAGGTCAGTAGCTAAGGGACCTCTCTTTCTTCTCAATAATGCTTAATTAGTGACTTATGTGAGATGAAGTGATGATATTAGGTGTTGTTTCATGATTTTTGGTAGAAATTGGTGAAGTTTTATATTTATTCATGATTTTTCTGTTTTCATATGATTAATATTGTGTGGCCATGGATGATGGTTGGGAATGGTTTAGAATGAAGCCTTAGGGTGTAAATTGTGGCTATTTGCAGAAAATTTCCACTTTGAAAGGAAATTTCGGAAATTAGGGTTGCAATTGAACCCATTCTGCACCAGGTAACTGTTTCCCCTTGTTAGAGGACGAATTAGCCTTGGGTTAAAACATAAAAGTTGTAGGGAATGATATTCTATAGATACCTGCAAAATTTCAGGCCAATTGGAGCAACGTAGCCTGTAAAAAGATAGAAATACCCCTGCTGCCCTGTTTCTGTCCGAACCTGATAATGCGCTTCTGTAATTGGTTAGTTTGACCAGGAATACTACTGATTTGGTTGTTGATGTCTTCTTAAGAAATATAGCCTAGTATCTTAGCTTTGGTACTTATACGTTCTAATGGAGCCTTATTTTTGGTAGTATGTGGATTTAGTTTATGACTCGTATTCGAGTCTCATTGTGCTTATTTGCATGTTTTAGGGCGTGACGGTGGTTCAAGACGCTCTTTGGGCGGAAGTGTATGAAATATCATTTACTTGCTTGGTGAGTGTACTACTCACTTGCTTGTTATTATGTGGCTTTGCTATACTTGAAATTGATGCCTTGAATGTTATGTGCACCGTTGACATTGATTGAAGTGAGAGTGTACTTGATCACTCTCACCTTTCTGTTCAATATGACTGTTTCCTGTGATACTTAAATGGTATATGAAATACTGGCTTTGGTGTCGTTTGGACGAGTATCCCACGACCATTACTGTTACTCCTGAGCTCAACCCCATTGGTAGTCGATTGAATCGAGCCGGCGAGGGCTTGGTCGTGAAAATTGACGAGCCATGGGGACTGTTATATGGAATCTTGTAGTATGAGACTCTCGATTCCGGTATACTCGAGTATTACCAAATTTATACTGTTTGGAGTTCGGGCCCGGTAAGGGGAATGTTGGGTGGAAGGAATGGAAGTAAAGTGGAGCCTACGATTGGTTACTTGTAAACATTGACGGAGGGTCAATGAAATCCGATCAAGTATACAAGCGAGGAAAGGGGCTCTTGAGAGCCGTCCGTATCCTTTTACCAATTTTATTAATGTGTGATCTTGGTTTACTTCTTTATTGAATGAATTGGGGTGAAAAGTCTTATGCTTATATGCACTTGGTTGCTTGAGTGATAGTATCTCACTGGGCGTAAGATCACTCTATTCCTTTTGTTTTCCTTACAGGAATTTGAATACTTTTGGAATGGCTTTGATAGTTGGTTGCCGAGTTGAGATAGATTTAGATACATTTTGAGTAGCTCCTCAATGAATGAAACCCTAAATGTATTTTGATCCGTTTCCTCTTTTGATTTGTAATTTGCAAACCATACATGTATAAACTGGTAAGATCACGTTTGTATGCTATTTTGGCTTGTAAATGCTTAATGCAAGATGTACATGTTTGATTGATGTTTGGACGGTTCTTGGACAGATTCGGTTCATGTCGACTCCGATTTTCATGTGTTTTTATTTTGTGATTTTGGCTTGTCTGAACGCGCTTTTAATTTTTCCAGAACATGTTAGATCACGGGTAACTGCTCGTTAGTCCTGGCGAGAGTTGGGCAGGCAGTCCGCTAACCTTTTTGGTTCGCCAGGCGAGAGATGGCGAGAGTTGGGGCTGTCACTGGTGGTATCAGAGCCTAGGTTTGAATTGGCCTGGGTGTAATAGAAATGCGTGACTTGAGGATTATTTTGATTATGTCCCTTAAGGTTATTTACGTTTATTTACCTTTTGGTGTAGGATGGACGGACAGAGTGGGCCTAGTGGTAGCCCTACTGGCGAGCGACACCAGGGAATGCTCCCGACGATTAAGTTCCAGATTAGGCCAAGAGGGGCCGTCATCCGTTGGAGCCCAGCTAACAGCCTCCGACAGTGTGAGTGCCGCCACACCTGCGCCTACCCCAACACCGTTGTGTTGGCCATGGCGGAGGAATGGAAGGAGTTGGCAAAAGATAACGCTAGGCTCGAGGCTGAGGTGAACCAATTGAGGGCGGCCAATGAGAAACAAGCCAAGCGAATCAAGGATTTAGAGTACGATGTGATCGAGTGTGAAGATAGGGTGGACGACCTCTGCGCTCAGCTTAGGGAGGCACGCGAGCGTTTGGCTAAGCGAGCTCGGATGTGACAGCCCCACCTCCCCCTAAGGCGAACCAAAGGGTTCGGCGGGCCGCCTGCCCAGCTCTCGCCGGGACTCAGTCGTTCACTACAATCCTCAAACAGATTACAAGATAAAACTCAAATATTACATCAAATTCTCCAATAATTACATGTCAAAAGCAAAGTGGAAATAATTCCCAACTATACATAAAATGATTCCAAATCCAAACTGTACAAGATATAGGCCATCCAGACATGTGAATAAGCACAACAAGAATTTCCTTCGCTTTGAGCCCTGTGGAGGGGAATAAAATATTTTTGGGGTGAGCTAGAAGCTCAGCGAGTAACCAGTAAAATCCTTAAACAAATATATTTCACAATGTTGCATTTCGATCATTTCGATGATGTCATGATTCAGAGAACAAATGTTCGTTTAGTGCTCTCGTGAGCCAGGGAAATCATAGCACTTGAACACCCAACACTCAAATAGATCATTTAACATTAACATTAACATTAAGAGGGAGCCCCTTCTTGAGCTCCAGATAAACATGAACATGAACCATAAACAGAGTGGAGACGTTGGTGTCCAGCACAAGACTTTCCCAGAACTCATTGAAGCCAAATCATGTCATGAACTCACATGCAAGCATGCATGATATGCAATCGAGTACATAATGCAAGAAACATTTCACAAGTACTTTGGAAATAGTTTAGGGTCACTCACCTCCATGGCTCAGAAATCATCCATCAAATATCATTGCCTTGCTCAAATCCAAGTCTTAAATCACAAACTCAATGCAAACAAGTTCCTTCAAAGTTCGGATAGCACTTCCCCTGAATTTGTTAACTTTTCCAGCCATCATGGCTTCATTATTTTCTCATTCCAACCCAAAGGTACACACACAACAACAAGTTCATCCAATAGCCATTCAGCAAGCTCCAAGTAGTACTAGTACAAGTCAAGCTAGGGAAAAGTCCGGAAATGAAAGTTAAGCTCAAAACCAGAAAAACAGTTTTGACATCATTTTACGGTATTGGTACCAAAGGCGCTACGATTGTCGGATGAAGGTGTAAGACCCACTGTTTCAAACCTAAAAGACAGGGCTACAACATTTCAGAAGGTCACTCAACCCAGTTTCAAGTGTAACCAGGTCAAAAATGCAAGATACCATACCAGAATCACAAAAACAGATTCACAGAACGCATTCTAGAGGAAACATCATAAATCAGGCTCTCAAAGTCCAAATCCAGAAATTCCAAAACCAGATGAAAGCTAAGAAACAGGGCTACATTTCATCAGAAGACCTCAACAACCAATTCCGAAGAAATTCCAGCCAAAACAACCAATTACAGGCGCAATTCTTACATTCGGGTAAAACCAGAACAGCAATAGTAATTTCGACTTTTCTCATTCTGCACTACTCCGATTGACCTGAAATTTTGTAGGTACCTCTAAACTGTCATTCCATACAACTTTCATGTTTTAATCCAAGGACAATTAGGCCTCTAACTAGGAGCTAAAAATTCGGGCAGAATTCTCCCACAAGAACCCTAATTTTTTGAAATTTCTTCCAAAACCGAAATTGATTGCAATTGACCACTTTTTCCACCTCATAGAGTCCTTCAACATCATTTCCAATTTTCATATATAACCACACAACCATGTTCATATTAAAATAGAAAAATCCCCAAAAATAATAAAACTTCATCAAGTCAACCACAACTCAAGATATAATCCATCAAACCATCTCTTTAGCCATCACAAGTCACTAATTTAGCATAATCAAGAACAAAGAAAGGATTGCTAGACATGAACCTTGAAATATCAAGAAAGTTGATGGCTTAGTCCTTTGCCTTCTCTAATCACTCCACCACTACCTTCAATCTTCCTAAACAAGTGACATTTGTGGAGGAATTTGAAAGTTTAACGGTTGATTCACAAGATTGAGCAAGAAATGGAGTTGGAGTTGAAGGCTTTCTTCTTGTATTTTTGCTCCAAGAGGTTCGGCTAAGACAAGCTTAAAATGGAGAGAAATTGGTCAATTTTTTGAGGTTTAGTAAAGGTGATGCAAATTAGTCAAAGTCCAACTTTGAATAAGAAGGTGACACATGTCACCTTTTGGTTTAAAACTTATCTTTTTGTCTCTCCAATACAAATATTTTAACACTTTGTAAAATAATATCACTTAATACAAAATTCCAACAAGTTGTCAAAAATATAATGCATTTACCGCACTTGCGGGTCTCACGTTCAAAATACGCTTTTAATTTCTCAAAAACTAACCGATACTAGAAAAATTATTTTCAAACTATCTTTGCTCATAAACTTTATCTGGGGAATTTTTCTAATAAAGAAAATGTAGGAAATGCGGGCGATTAAATAAAATAAACACTAGAAAATTAGAAAATTTCCGGGTTCTCACACTCATTCTTTTCGGGGCGTCACAATCTCCCCTCCTTAAAAGAATGTCATCCTCGACATTCCATCTTGTACCAATCAAGTCGAGACATCTCGCAAGAATCACTAATATTGCAAACCAAACCAAAAGTCGGGCATCCTAAACTTCAAGCCTAGGATCCACTACAGAGATCTGAAGCCTAAGCTCTGATACCAACTGTGACAGCCCCACCTCCCCCTAAGGCGAACCAAAGGGTTCGGCGGGCCGCCTGCCCAGCTCTCGCCGGGACTCAGTCGTTCACTACAATCCTCAAACAGATTAGAAGATAAAACTCAAATATTACATCAAATTCTCCAATAATTACATGTCAAAAGCAAAGCGGAAATAATTCCCAACTATACATAAAATGATTCCAAATCCAAACTGTACAAGATATAGGCCATCCAGACATGTGAATAAGCACAACAAGGCCTTCCTTCGCTTTGAGCCCTGTGGAGGGGAATAAAATATTTTTGGGGTGAGCTAGAAGCTTAGCGAGTAACCAGTAAAATCCTTAAACAAATATATTTCACAATGTTGCATTTCGATCATTTCGATGATGTCATGATTCAGAGATCAAATGTTCGTTTAGTGCTCTCGTGAGCCAGGGAAATCATAGCACTTGAACACCCAACGCTCAAATAGATCATTTAACATTAACATTAACATTAAGAGGGAGCCCCTTCTTGAGCTCCAGATAAACATGAACATGAACCATAAACAGAGTGGAGACGTTGGTGTCGAGCACAAGACTTTCCCAGAACTCATTGAAGCCAAATCATGTCATGAACTCACATGCAAGCACGCATGATATGCAATCGAGTACATAATGCAAGAAATATTTGACAAGTGCTTTGGAAATAGTTTAGGGTCACTCACCTCCATGGCTCAGAAATCATCCATCAAATATCATTGCCTTGCTCAAATCCAAGTCTTAAATCACAAACTCAATGCAAACAAGTTCCTTCAAAGTTCGGATAGCACTTCCCCTGAATTTGTTAACTTTTCCAGCCATCATGGCTTCATTATTTTCTCATTCCAACCCAAAGGTACACACACAACAACAAGTTCATCCAGTAGCCATTCAGCAAGCTCCAAGTAGTACTAGTACAAGTCAAGCTAGGGAAAAGTCCGGAAATGAAAGTTAAGCTCAAAACCAGAAAAACAGTTTTGACGTCATTTTACGGTATTGGTACCAAAGGCGCTACGATTGTCGGATGAAGGTGTAAGACCCACCGTTTCAAACCTAAAAGACAGGGCTACAACATTTCAGAAGGTCACTCAACCCAGTTTCGAGTGTAACCAGGTCAAAAATGCAAGATACCATACCAGAATCACAAAAACAGATTCACAGAACGCATTCTAGAGGAAACATCATAAATCAGGCTCTCAAAGTCCAAATCCAGAAATTCCAAAACCAGATGAAAGCTAAGAAACAGGGATACATTTCATTAGAAGACCTCAACAACCAATTCGGAAGTAATTCCATCCAAAACAACCAATTACAGGCGCAATTCTTACATTCGGGTAAAACCAGAATAGCAATAGTAATTTCGACTTTTATCATTCTACACTACTCGGATTAACCTGAAATTTTGTGGTTACCTCTAAAATGTCATTCCATACAACTTTCATGTTTTAAGCCAAGGCCAATTCGGCCTCTAACTAGGAGCTAAAAATTCGGGCAGAATGCTCCCACAAGAACCCTAATTTTCTGAAATTTCTTCCAAAACAGAAATTGATTGCAATTGACCACTTTTTCCACCTCATAGAGTCCTTAAACATCATTTCCAATCGTCATATATAACCACACAACCATGTTCATATTAAAACAGAAAAATCCCCAAAAATAATAAAACTTCATCAAGTCAACCACAACTCAAGATATAATCCATCAAACCATCTCTTTAGCCATCACAAGTCACTAATTTAGCATAATCAAGAACAAAGAAAGGATTGCTAGACATGAACCTTGAAATATCAAGAAAGTTGATGGCTTAGTCCTTTGCCTTCTCTAATCACTCCACCACTACCTTCAATCTTCCTAAACAAGTGACATTTGTGGAGGAATTTGAAAGTTTAACGGTTGATTCACAAGATTGAGCAAGAAATGGAGTTGGAGTTGAAGGCTTTCTTCTTGTATTTTTGCTCCAAGAGGTTCGGCCAAGACAAGCTTAAAATGGAGAGAAATTGGTCAATTTTTTGAGGTTTAGTAAAGGTGATGCAAATTAGTCAAAGTCCAACTTTGAATAAGAAGGTGACACATGTCACCTTTTGGTTTAAAACTTATCTTTTTGTCTCTCCAATACAAATATCTTAGCACTTTGTAAAATAATATCACTTAATACAAAATTCCAACAAGTTGTCAAAAATATAATGCATTTACCGCACTTGCGGGTCCCACGTTCAAAATACGCTTTTAATTTCTCAAAAACTAACCGATACTAGAAAAATCATTTTCAAACTATCTTTGCTCATAAACTTTATCTGGGAAATTTTTCTAATAAAGAAAATGTCGGAAATGCGGGCGATTAAATAAAATAAACACTAGAAAATTAGAAAATTTCCGGGTTCTCACACTCATTCTTTTCGGGGCGTCACAATCTCCCCTCCTTAAAAGAATGTCGTCCTCGACATTCCATCTTGTACCAATCAAGTCGAGACATCCCGCAAGAATCACTAATATTGCAAACCAAACCCAAAGTCTGGCATCCTAAACTTCAGCCTAGGATCCACTACAGAGATCTGAAGCCTAAGCTCTGATACCAACTGTGACAACCCCACCTCCCCCTAAGGCGAACCAAAGGGTTCGGCGGGCCGCCTGCCCAGCTCTCGCCGGGACTCAGTCGTTCACTACAATCCTCAAACAGATTAGAAGATAAAACTCAAATATTACATCAAATTCTCCAATAATTACATGTCAAAAGCAAAGCGGAAATAATTCCCAACTATACATAAAATGATTCCAAATCCAAACTGTACAAGATATAGGCCATCCAGACATGTGAATAAGCACAACAAGACCTTCCTTCGCTTTGAGCCCTGTGGAGGGGAATAAAATATTTTTGGGGTGAGCTAGAAGCTTAGCGAGTAACCAGTAAAATCCTTAAACAAATATATTTCACAATGTTGCATTTCGATCATTTCGATGATGTCATGATTCAGAGATCAAATGTTCGTTTAGTGCTCTCGTGAGCCAGGGAAATCATAGCACTTGAACACCCAACGCTCAAATAGATCATTTAACATTAACATTAACATTAAGAGGGAGCCCCTTCTTGAGCTCCAGATAAACATGAACATGAACCATAAACAGAGTGGAGACGTTGGTGTCGAGCACAAGACTTTCCCAGAACTCATTGAAGCCAAATCATGTCATGAACTCACATGCAAGCACGCATGATATGCAATCGAGTACATAATGCAAGAAATATTTCACAAGTGCTTTGGAAATAGTTTAGGGTCACTCACCTCCATGGCTCAGAAATCATCCATCAAATATCATTGCCTTGCTCAAATCCAAGTCTTAAATCACAAACTCAATGCAAACAAGTTCCTTCAAAGTTCGGATAGCACTTCCCCTGAATTTGTTAACTTTTCCAGCCATCATGGCTTCATTATTTTCTCATTCCAACCCAAAGGTACACACACAACAACAAGTTCATCCAGTAGCCATTCAGCAAGCTCCAAGTAGTACTAGTACAAGTCAAGCTAGGGAAAAGTCCGGAAATGAAAGTTAAGCTCAAAACCAGAAAAACAGTTTTGACGTCATTTTACGGTATTGGTACCAAAGGCGCTACGATTGTCGGATGAAGGTGTAAGACCCACCGTTTCAAACCTAAAAGACAGGGCTACAACATTTCAGAAGGTCACTCAACCCAGTTTCGAGTGTAACCAGGTCAAAAATGCAAGATACCATACCAGAATCACAAAAACAGATTCACAGAACGCATTCTAGAGGAAACATCATAAATCAGGCTCTCAAAGTCCAAATCCAGAAATTCCAAAACCAGATGAAAGCTAAGAAACAGGGATACATTTCATCAGAAGACCTCAACAACCAATTCGGAAGTAATTCCATCCAAAACAACCAATTACAGGCGCAATTCTTACATTCGGGTAAAACCAGAATAGCAATAGTAATTTCGACTTTTATCATTCTACACTACTCGGATTAACCTGAAATTTTGTGGTTACCTCTAAAATGTCATTCCATACAACTTTCATGTTTTAAGCCAAGGCCAATTCGGCCTCTAACTAGGAGCTAAAAATTCGGGCAGAATGCTCCCACAAGAACCCTAATTTTCTGAAATTTCTTCCAAAACAGAAATTGATTGCAATTGACCACTTTTTCCACCTCATAGAGTCCTTAAACATCATTTCCAATCGTCATATATAACCACACAACCATGTTCATATTAAAACAGAAAAATCCCCAAAAATAATAAAACTTCATCAAGTCAACCACAACTCAAGATATAATCCATCAAACCATCTCTTTAGCCATCACAAGTCACTAATTTAGCATAATCAAGAACAAAGAAAGGATTGCTAGACATGAACCTTGAAATATCAAGAAAGTTGATGGCTTAGTCCTTTGCCTTCTCTAATCACTCCACCACTACCTTCAATCTTCCTAAACAAGTGACATTTGTGGAGGAATTTGAAAGTTTAACGGTTGATTCACAAGATTGAGCAAGAAATGGAGTTGGAGTTGAAGGCTTTCTTCTTGTATTTTTGCTCCAAGAGGTTCGGCCAAGACAAGCTTAAAATGGAGAGAAATTGGTCAATTTTTTGAGGTTTAGTAAAGGTGATGCAAATTAGTCAAAGTCCAACTTTGAATAAGAAGGTGACACATGTCACCTTTTGGTTTAAAACTTATCTTTTTGTCTCTCCAATACAAATATCTTAGCACTTTGTAAAATAATATCACTTAATACAAAATTCCAACAAGTTGTCAAAAATATAATGCATTTACCGCACTTGCGGGTCCCACGTTCAAAATACGCTTTTAATTTCTCAAAAACTAACCGATACTAGAAAAATCATTTTCAAACTATCTTTGCTCATAAACTTTATCTGGGAAATTTTTCTAATAAAGAAAATGTCGGAAATGCGGGCGATTAAATAAAATAAACACTAGAAAATTAGAAAATTTCCGGGTTCTCACACTCATTCTTTTCGGGGCGTCACAATCTCCCCTCCTTAAAAGAATGTCGTCCTCGACATTCCATCTTGTACCAATCAAGTCGAGACATCCCGCAAGAATCACTAATATTGCAAACCAAACCCAAAGTCTGGCATCCTAAACTTCAGCCTAGGATCCACTACAGAGATCTGAAGCCTAAGCTCTGATACCAACTGTGACAACCCCACCTCCCCCTAAGGCGAACCAAAGGGTTCGGCGGGCCGCCTGCCCAGCTCTCGCCGGGACTCAGTCGTTCACTACAATCCTCAAACAGATTAGAAGATAAAACTCAAATATTACATCAAATTCTCCAATAATTACATGTCAAAAGCAAAGCGGAAATAATTCCCAACTATACATAAAATGATTCCAAATCCAAACTGTACAAGATATAGGCCATCCAGACATGTGAATAAGCACAACAAGACCTTCCTTCGCTTTGAGCCCTGTGGAGGGGAATAAAATATTTTTGGGGTGAGCTAGAAGCTTAGCGAGTAACCAGTAAAATCCTTAAACAAATATATTTCACAATGTTGCATTTCGATCATTTCGATGATGTCATGATTCAGAGATCAAATGTTCGTTTAGTGCTCTCGTGAGCCAGGGAAATCATAGCACTTGAACACCCAACGCTCAAATAGATCATTTAACATTAACATTAACATTAAGAGGGAGCCCCTTCTTGAGCTCCAGATAAACATGAACATGAACCATAAACAGAGTGGAGACGTTGGTGTCGAGCACAAGACTTTCCCAGAACTCATTGAAGCCAAATCATGTCATGAACTCACATGCAAGCACGCATGATATGCAATCGAGTACATAATGCAAGAAATATTTCACAAGTGCTTTGGAAATAGTTTAGGGTCACTCACCTCCATGGCTCAGAAATCATCCATCAAATATCATTGCCTTGCTCAAATCCAAGTCTTAAATCACAAACTCAATGCAAACAAGTTCCTTCAAAGTTCGGATAGCACTTCCCCTGAATTTGTTAACTTTTCCAGCCATCATGGCTTCATTATTTTCTCATTCCAACCCAAAGGTACACACACAACAACAAGTTCATCCAGTAGCCATTCAGCAAGCTCCAAGTAGTACTAGTACAAGTCAAGCTAGGGAAAAGTCCGGAAATGAAAGTTAAGCTCAAAACCAGAAAAACAGTTTTGACGTCATTTTACGGTATTGGTACCAAAGGCGCTACGATTGTCGGATGAAGGTGTAAGACCCACCGTTTCAAACCTAAAAGACAGGGCTACAACATTTCAGAAGGTCACTCAACCCAGTTTCGAGTGTAACCAGGTCAAAAATGCAAGATACCATACCAGAATCACAAAAACAGATTCACAGAACGCATTCTAGAGGAAACATCATAAATCAGGCTCTCAAAGTCCAAATCCAGAAATTCCAAAACCAGATGAAAGCTAAGAAACAGGGATACATTTCATCAGAAGACCTCAACAACCAATTCGGAAGTAATTCCATCCAAAACAACCAATTACAGGCGCAATTCTTACATTCGGGTAAAACCAGAATAGCAATAGTAATTTCGACTTTTATCATTCTACACTACTCGGATTAACCTGAAATTTTGTGGTTACCTCTAAAATGTCATTCCATACAACTTTCATGTTTTAAGCCAAGGCCAATTCGGCCTCTAACTAGGAGCTAAAAATTCGGGCAGAATGCTCCCACAAGAACCCTAATTTTCTGAAATTTCTTCCAAAACAGAAATTGATTGCAATTGACCACTTTTTCCACCTCATAGAGTCCTTAAACATCATTTCCAATCGTCATATATAACCACACAACCATGTTCATATTAAAACAGAAAAATCCCCAAAAATAATAAAACTTCATCAAGTCAACCACAACTCAAGATATAATCCATCAAACCATCTCTTTAGCCATCACAAGTCACTAATTTAGCATAATCAAGAACAAAGAAAGGATTGCTAGACATGAACCTTGAAATATCAAGAAAGTTGATGGCTTAGTCCTTTGCCTTCTCTAATCACTCCACCACTACCTTCAATCTTCCTAAACAAGTGACATTTGTGGAGGAATTTGAAAGTTTAACGGTTGATTCACAAGATTGAGCAAGAAATGGAGTTGGAGTTGAAGGCTTTCTTCTTGTATTTTTGCTCCAAGAGGTTCGGCCAAGACAAGCTTAAAATGGAGAGAAATTGGTCAATTTTTTGAGGTTTAGTAAAGGTGATGCAAATTAGTCAAAGTCCAACTTTGAATAAGAAGGTGACACATGTCACCTTTTGGTTTAAAACTTATCTTTTTGTCTCTCCAATACAAATATCTTAGCACTTTGTAAAATAATATCACTTAATACAAAATTCCAACAAGTTGTCAAAAATATAATGCATTTACCGCACTTGCGGGTCCCACGTTCAAAATACGCTTTTAATTTCTCAAAAACTAACCGATACTAGAAAAATCATTTTCAAACTATCTTTGCTCATAAACTTTATCTGGGAAATTTTTCTAATAAAGAAAATGTCGGAAATGCGGGCGATTAAATAAAATAAACACTAGAAAATTAGAAAATTTCCGGGTTCTCACACTCATTCTTTTCGGGGCGTCACAATCTCCCCTCCTTAAAAGAATGTCGTCCTCGACATTCCATCTTGTACCAATCAAGTCGAGACATCCCGCAAGAATCACTAATATTGCAAACCAAACCCAAAGTCTGGCATCCTAAACTTCAGCCTAGGATCCACTACAGAGATCTGAAGCCTAAGCTCTGATACCAACTGTGACAACCCCACCTCCCCCTAAGGCGAACCAAAGGGTTCGGCGGGCCGCCTGCCCAGCTCTCGCCGGGACTCAGTCGTTCACTACAATCCTCAAACAGATTAGAAGATAAAACTCAAATATTACATCAAATTCTCCAATAATTACATGTCAAAAGCAAAGCGGAAATAATTCCCAACTATACATAAAATGATTCCAAATCCAAACTGTACAAGATATAGGCCATCCAGACATGTGAATAAGCACAACAAGACCTTCCTTCGCTTTGAGCCCTGTGGAGGGGAATAAAATATTTTTGGGGTGAGCTAGAAGCTTAGCGAGTAACCAGTAAAATCCTTAAACAAATATATTTCACAATGTTGCATTTCGATCATTTCGATGATGTCATGATTCAGAGATCAAATGTTCGTTTAGTGCTCTCGTGAGCCAGGGAAATCATAGCACTTGAACACCCAACGCTCAAATAGATCATTTAACATTAACATTAACATTAAGAGGGAGCCCCTTCTTGAGCTCCAGATAAACATGAACATGAACCATAAACAGAGTGGAGACGTTGGTGTCGAGCACAATCATTGAAGCCAAATCATGTCATGAACTCACATGCAAGCACGCATGATATGCAATCGAGTACATAATGCAAGAAATATTTCACAAGTACTTTGGAAATAGTTTAGGGTCACTCACCTCCATGGCTCAGAAATCATCCATCAAATATCATTGCCTTGCTCAAATCCAAGTCTTAAATCACAAACTCAATGCAAACAAGTTCCTTCAAAGTTCGGATAACACTTCCCCTGAATTTGTTAACTTTTCCAGCCATCATGGCTTCATTATTTTCTCATTCCAACCCAAAGGTACACACACAACAACAAGTTCATCCAACAGCCATTCAGCAAGCTCCAAGTAGTACTAGTACAAGTCAAGCTAGGGAAAAGTCCGGAAATGAAAGTTAAGCTCAAAACCAGAAAAAGAGTTTTGACGTCATTTTGCGGTAATGGTACCAAAGGCGCTAAGATTGTCGGATGAAGGTGCAAGACCACCGTTTCGAAGCTAAAAGACAGGGTTAAAACATTTCAGAAGTTCACTCAACCCAGTTTCGAGTGTAACCAGGTCGAAAATACAAGATACCATACCAGAATCACAAAAACAGATTCACAGAACGCATTCTAGAGGAAACATCATAAATCAGGCTCTCAAAGTCCAAATCCAGAAATTCCAAAACCAGATGAAAGCTAAGAAACAGGGATACATTTCATCAGAAGACCTCAACAACCAATTCGGAAGCAATTCCATCCAAAACAACCAATTACAGGCGCAATTCTTACATTCGGGTAAAACCAGAACAGCAATAGTAATTTTGACTTTTCTCATTCTACACTACTCCGATTAACCTGAAATTTTGTAGGTACCTCTAAAATGTCATTCCATACAACTTTCATGTTTTAAGCCAAGGCCAATTAGGCCTCTAACTAGGAGCTAAAAATTCGGGCAGAATGCTCCCACAAGAACCCTAATTTTCTGAAATTTCTTCCAAAACAGAAATTGATTGCAATTGACCACTTTTTCCACCTCATAGAGTCCTTAAACATCATTTCCAATCGTCATATATAACCACACAACCATGTTCATATTAAAACAGAAAAATCCCCAAAAATAATAAAACTTCATCAAGTCAACCACAACTCAAGATATAATCCATCAAACCATCTCTTTAGCCATCATAAGTCACTAATTTAGCATAATCAAGAACAAAGAAAGGATTGCTAGACATGAACCTTGAAATATCAAGAAAGTTGATGGCTTAGTCCTTTGCCTTCTCTAATCACTCCACCACTACCTTCAATCTTCCTAAACAAGTGACATTTGTGGAGGAATTTGAAAGTTTAACGGTTGATTCACAAGATTGAGCAAGAAATGGAGTTGGAGTTGAAGGCTTTCTTCTTGTATTTTTGCTCCAAGAGGTTCGGCCAAGACAAGCTTAAAATGGAGAGAAATTGGTCAATTTTTTGAGGTTTAGTAAAGGTGATGCAAATTAGTCAAAGTCCAACTTTGAATAAGAAGCTGACACATGTCACCTTTTGGTTTAAAACTTATCTTTTTGTCTCTCCAATACAAATATCTTAACACTTTGTAAAATAATATCACTTAATACAAAATTCCAACAAGTTGTCAAAAATATAATGCATTTACCGCACTTGCGGGTCCCACGTTCAAAATACGCTTTTAATTTCTCAAAAACTAACCGATACTAGAAAAATCATTTTCAAACTATCTTTGCTCATAAACTTTATGTGGAGAATTTTTCTAATAAAGAAAATGTAGGAAATGCGGGCGATTAAATAAAATAAACACTAGAAAATTAGAAAATTTCCGGGTTCTCACACTCATTCTTTTCGGGGCGTCACAATCTCCCCTCCTTAAAAGAATGTCATCCTCGACATTCCATCTTGTACCAATCAAGTCGAGACATCCCGCAAGAATCACTAATATTGCAAACCAAACCCAAAGTCTGGCATCCTAAACTCAAGCCTAGGATCCACTACAGAGATCTGAAGCCTAAGCTCTGATACCAACTGTGACAGCCCCACCTCCCCCTAAGGCGAACCAAAGGGTTCGGCGGGCCGCCTGCCCAGCTCTTGCCGGGACTCAGTCGTTCACTACAATCCTCAAACAGATTAGAAGATAAAACTCAAATATTACATCAAATTCTCCAATAATTACATGTCAAAAGAAAAGCGGAAATAATTCCCAACTATACATAAAATGATTCCAAATCCAAACTGTACAAGATATAGGCCATCCAGACATGTGAATAAGCACAACAAGACCTTCCTTCGCTTTGAGCCCTGTGGAGGGGAATAAAATATTTTTGGGGTGAGCTAGAAGCTTAGCGAGTAACCAGTAAAATCCTTAAACAAATATATTTCACAATGTTGCATTTCGATCATTTCGATGATGTCATGATTCAGAGATCAAATGTTCGTTTAGTGCTCTCGTGAGCCAGGGAAATCATAGCACTTGAACACCCAACGCTCAAATAGATCATTTAACATTAACATTAACATTAAGAGGGAGCCCCTTCTTGAGCTCCAGATAAACATGAACATGAACCATAAACAGAGTGGAGACGTTGGTGTCGAGCACAATCATTGAAGCCAAATCACGTCATGAACTCACATGCAAGCACGCATGATATGCAATCGAGTACATAATGCAAGAAACATTTCACAAGTACTTTGGAAATAGTTTAGGGTCACTCACCTCCATGGCTCAGAAATCATCCATCAAATATCATTGCCTTGCTCAAATCCAAGTCTTAAATCACAAACTCAATGCAAACAAGTTCCTTCAAAGTTCGGATAACACTTCCCCTGAATTTGTTAACTTTTCCAGCCATCATGGCTTCATTATTTTCTCATTCCAACCCAAAGGTACACACACAACAACAAGTTCATCCAACAGCCATTCAGCAAGCTCCAAGTAGTACTAGTACAAGTCAAGCTAGGGAAAAGTCCGGAAATGAAAGTTAAGCTCAAAACCAGATAAACAGTTTTGACGTCATTTTGCGGTAATGGTACCAAAGGCGCTAAGATTGTCGGATGAAGGTGCAAGACCCACCGTTTCGAAGCTAAATGACAGGGTTAAAACATTTCAGAAGTTCACTCAACCCAGTTTCGAGTGTAACCAGGTCGAAAATGCAAGATACCATACCAGAATCACAAAAACAGATTCACAGAACGCATTCTAGAGGAAACATCATAAATCAGGCTCTCAAAGTCCAAATCCAGAAATTCCAAAACCAGATGAAAGCTAAGAAACAGGGATACATTTCATCAGAAGACCTCAACAACCAATTCGGAAGCAATTCCATCCAAAACAACCAATTACAGGCGCAATTCTTACATTCGGGTAAAACCAGAACAGCAATAGTAATTTTGACTTTTCTCATTCTACACTACTCCGATTAACCTGAAATTTTGTAGGTACCTCTAAAATGTCATTCCATACAACTTTCATGTTTTAAGCCAAGGCCAATTAGGCCTCTAACTAGGAGCTAAAAATTCGGGCAGAATACTCCCACAAGAACCCTAATTTTCTGAAATTTCTTCCAAAACAGAAATTGATTGCAATTGACCACTTTTTCCACCTCATAGAGTCCTTAAACATCATTTCCAATCATCATATATAACCACACAACCATGTTCATATTAAAACAGAAAAATCCCCAAAAATAATAAAACTTCATCAAGTCAACCACAACTCAAGATATAATCCATCAAACCATCTCTTTAGCCATCACAAGTCACTAATTTAGCATAATCAAGAACAAAGAAAGGATTGCTAGACATGAACCTTGAAATATCAAGAAAGTTGATGGCTTAGTCCTTTGCCTTCTCTAATCACTCCACCACTACCTTCAATCTTCCTAAACAAGTGACATTTGTGGAGGAATTTGAAAGTTTAACGGTTGATTCACAAGATTGAGCAAGAAATGGAGTTGGAGTTGAAGGCTTTCTTCTTGTATTTTTGCTCCAAGAGGTTCGGCCAAGACAAGCTTAAAATGGAGAGAAATTGGTCAATTTTTTGAGGTTTAGTAAAGGTGATGCAAATTAGTCAAAGTCCAACTTTGAATAAGAAGGTGACACATGTCACCTTTTGGTTTAAAACTTATCTTTTTGTCTCTCCAATACAAATATCTTAGCACTTTGTAAAATAATATCACTTAATACAAAATTCCAACAAGTTGTCAAAAATATAATGCATTTACCGCACTTGCGGGTCCCACGTTCAAAATACGCTTTTAATTTCTCAAAAACTAACCGATACTAGAAAAATCATTTTCAAACTATCTTTGCTCATAAACTTTATCTGGGAAATTTTTCTAATAAAGAAAATGTAGGAAATGCGGGCGATTAAATAAAATAAACACTAGAAAATTAGAAAATTTCCGGGTTCTCACACTCATTCTTTTCGGGGCGTCACAATCTCCCCTCCTTAAAAGAATGTCGTCCTCGACATTCCATCTTGTACCAATCAAGTCGAGACATCCCGCAAGAATCACTAATATTGCAAACCAAACCCAAAGTCTGGCATCCTAAACTTCAGCCTAGGATCCACTACAGAGATCTGAAGCCTAAGCTCTGATACCAACTGTGACAACCCCACCTCCCCCTAAGGCGAACCAAAGGGTTCGGCGGGCCGCCTGCCCAGCTCTCGCCGGGACTCAGTCGTTCACTACAATCCTCAAACAGATTAGAAGATAAAACTCAAATATTACATCAAATTCTCCAATAATTACATGTCAAAAGCAAAGCGGAAATAATTCCCAACTATACATAAAATGATTCCAAATCCAAACTGTACAAGATATAGGCCATCCAGACATGTGAATAAGCACAACAAGACCTTCCTTCGCTTTGAGCCCTGTGGAGGGGAATAAAATATTTTTGGGGTGAGCTAGAAGCTCAGCGAGTAACCAGTAAAATCCTTAAACAAATATATTTCACAATGTTGCATTTCGATCATTTCGATGATGTCATGATTCAGAGATCAAATGTTCGTTTAGTGCTCTCGTGAGCCAGGGAAATCATAGCACTTGAACACCCAACGCTCAAATAGATCATTTAACATTAACATTAACATTAAGAGGGAGCCCCTTCTTGAGCTCCAGATAAACATGAACATGAACCATAAACAAAGTGGAGACGTTGGTGCCTAGCACAAGACTTTCCCAGAACTCATTGAAGCCAAATCATGTCATGGACTCACATGCAAGCACGCATGATATGCAATCGAGTACATAATGCAAGAAACATTTCACAAGTACTTTGGAAATAGTTTAGGGTCACTCACCTCCATGGCTCAGAAATCATCCATCAAATATCATTGCCTTGCTCAAATCCAAGTCTTAAATCACAAACTCAATGCAAACAAGTTCCTTCAAAGTTCGGATAACACTTCCCCTGAATTTGTTAACTTTTCCAGCCATCATGGCTTCATTATTTTCTCATTCCAACCCAAAGGTACACACACAATAACAAGTTCATCCAATAGCCATTCAGCAAGCTCCAAGTAGTACTAGTACAAGTCAAGCTAGGGAAAAGTCCGGAAATGAAAGTGAAGCTCAAAACCAGAAAAACAGTTTTGACGTCATTTTGCGGTAATGGTACCAAAGGCGCTAAAATTGTCAGATGAAGGTGCAAGACCCACCGTTTCGAAGCTAAAAGACAGGGCTAAAACATTTCAGAAGTTCACTCAACCCAGTTTCGAGTGTAACCATGTCGAAAATGCAAGATACCATACCAGAATCACAAAAACAGATTCACAGAACGCATTCTAGAGGAAACATCATAAATCAGGCTCTCAAAGTCCAAATCCAGAAATTCCAAAACCAGATGAAAGCTAAGAAACAGGGATACATTTCATCAGAAGACCTCAACAACCAATTCGGAAGCAATTCCATCCAACACAACCAATTACAGGCGCAATTCTTACATTCGGGTAAAACCAGAACAGCAATAGTAATTTTGACTTTTCTCATTCTACACTACTCCGATTAACCTGAAATTTTGTAGGTGCCTCTAAAATGTCATTCCATACAACTTTCATGTTTTAAGCCAAGGCCAATTAGGCCTCTAACTAGGAACTAAAAATTCGGGCAGAATGCTCCCACAAGAACCCTAATTTTCTGAAATTTCTTCCAAAACAGAAATTGATTGCAATTGACCACTTTTTCCACCTCATAGAGTCCTTAAACATCATTTCCAATCATCATATATAACCACACAACCATGTTCATATTAAAACAGAAAAATCCCCAAAAATAATAAAACTTCATCAAGTCAACCACAACTCAAGATATAATCCATCAAACCATCTCTTTAGCCATCACAAGTCACTAATTTAGCATAATCAAGAACAAAGAAAGGATTGCTAGACATGAACCTTGAAATATCAAGAAAGTTGATGGCTTAGTCCTTTGCCTTCTCTAATCACTCCACCACTACCTTCAATCTTCCTAAACAAGTGACATTTGTGGAGGAATTTGAAAGTTTAACGGTTGATTCACAAGATTGAGCAAGAAATGGAGTTGGTGTTGAAGGCTTTCTTCTTGTATTTTTGCTCCAAGAGGTTCGGCCAAGACAAGCTTAAAATGGAGAGAAATTGGTCAATTTTTTGAGGTTTAGTAAAGGTGATGCAAATTAGTCAAAGTCCAACTTTGAATAAGAAGGTGACACATGTCACCTTTTGGTTTAAAACTTATCTTTTTGTCTCTCCAATACAAATATCTTAGCACTTTGTAAAATAATATCACTTAATACAAAATTCCAACAAGTTGTCAAAAATATAATGCATTTACCGCACTTGCGGGTCCCACGTTCAAAATACGCTTTTAATTTCTCAAAAACTAACCGATACTAGAAAAATCATTTTCAAACTATCTTTGCTCATAAACTTTATCTGGGAAATTTTTCTAATAAAGAAAATGTAGGAAATGCGGGCGATTAAATAAAATAAACACTAGAAAATTAGAAAATTTCCGGGTTCTCACACTCATTCTTTTCGGGGCGTCACAATCTCCCCTCCTTAAAAGAATGTCGTCCTCGACATTCCATCTTGTACCAATCAAGTCGAGACATCCCGCAAGAATCACTAATATTGCAAACCAAACCCAAAGTCTGGCATCCTAAACTTCAGCCTAGGATCCACTACAGAGATCTGAAGCCTAAGCTCTGATACCAACTGTGACAACCCCACCTCCCCCTAAGGCGAACCAAAGGGTTCGGCGGGCCGCCTGCCCAGCTCTCGCCGGGACTCAGTCGTTCACTACAATCCTCAAACAGATTAGAAGATAAAACTCAAATATTACATCAAATTCTCCAATAATTACATGTCAAAAGCAAAGCGGAAATAATTCCCAACTATACATAAAATGATTCCAAATCCAAACTGTACAAGATATAGGCCATCCAGACATGTGAATAAGCACAACAAGACCTTCCTTCGCTTTGAGCCCTGTGGAGGGGAATAAAATATTTTTGGGGTGAGCTAGAAGCTCAGCGAGTAACCAGTAAAATCCTTAAACAAATATATTTCACAATGTTGCATTTCGATCATTTCGATGATGTCATGATTCAGAGATCAAATGTTCGTTTAGTGCTCTCGTGAGCCAGGGAAATCATAGCACTTGAACACCCAACGCTCAAATAGATCATTTAACATTAACATTAACATTAAGAGGGAGCCCCTTCTTGAGCTCCAGATAAACATGAACATGAACCATAAACAAAGTGGAGACGTTGGTGCCTAGCACAAGACTTTCCCAGAACTCATTGAAGCCAAATCATGTCATGGACTCACATGCAAGCACGCATGATATGCAATCGAGTACATAATGCAAGAAACATTTCACAAGTACTTTGGAAATAGTTTAGGGTCACTCACCTCCATGGCTCAGAAATCATCCATCAAATATCATTGCCTTGCTCAAATCCAAGTCTTAAATCACAAACTCAATGCAAACAAGTTCCTTCAAAGTTCGGATAACACTTCCCCTGAATTTGTTAACTTTTCCAGCCATCATGGCTTCATTATTTTCTCATTCCAACCCAAAGGTACACACACAATAACAAGTTCATCCAATAGCCATTCAGCAAGCTCCAAGTAGTACTAGTACAAGTCAAGCTAGGGAAAAGTCCGGAAATGAAAGTGAAGCTCAAAACCAGAAAAACAGTTTTGACGTCATTTTGCGGTAATGGTACCAAAGGCGCTAAAATTGTCAGATGAAGGTGCAAGACCCACCGTTTCGAAGCTAAAAGACAGGGCTAAAACATTTCAGAAGTTCACTCAACCCAGTTTCGAGTGTAACCATGTCGAAAATGCAAGATACCATACCAGAATCACAAAAACAGATTCACAGAACGCATTCTAGAGGAAACATCATAAATCAGGCTCTCAAAGTCCAAATCCAGAAATTCCAAAACCAGATGAAAGCTAAGAAACAGGGATACATTTCATCAGAAGACCTCAACAACCAATTCGGAAGCAATTCCATCCCAAACAACCAATTACAGGCGCAATTCTTACATTCGGGTAAAACCAGAACAGCAATAGTAATTTTGACTTTTCTCATTCTACACTACTCCGATTAACCTGAAATTTTGTAGGTGCCTCTAAAATGTCATTCCATACAACTTTCATGTTTTAAGCCAAGGCCAATTAGGCCTCTAACTAGGAGCTAAAAATTCGGGCAGAATGCTCCCACAAGAACCCTAATTTTCTGAAATTTCTTCCAAAACAGAAATTGATTGCAATTGACCACTTTTTCCACCTCATAGAGTCCTTAAACATCATTTCCAATCATCATATATAACCACACAACCATGTTCATATTAAAACAGAAAAATCCCCAAAAATAATAAAACTTCATCAAGTCAACCACAACTCAAGATATAATCCATCAAACCATCTCTTTAGCCATCACAAGTCACTAATTTAGCATAATCAAGAACAAAGAAAGGATTGCTAGACATGAACCTTGAAATATCAAGAAAGTTGATGGCTTAGTCCTTTGCCTTCTCTAATCACTCCACCACTACCTTCAATCTTCCTAAACAAGTGACATTTGTGGAGGAATTTGAAAGTTTAACGGTTGATTCACAAGATTGAGCAAGAAATGGAGTTGGTGTTGAAGGCTTTCTTCTTGTATTTTTGCTCCAAGAGGTTCGGCCAAGACAAGCTTAAAATGGAGAGAAATTGGTCAATTTTTTGAGGTTTAGTAAAGGTGATGCAAATTAGTCAAAGTCCAACTTTGAATAAGAAGGTGACACATGTCACCTTTTGGTTTAAAACTTATCTTTTTGTCTCTCCAATACAAATATCTTAGCACTTTGTAAAATAATATCACTTAATACAAAATTCCAACAAGTTGTCAAAAATATAATGCATTTACCGCACTTGCGGGTCCCACGTTCAAAATACGCTTTTAATTTCTCAAAAACTAACCGATACTAGAAAAATCATTTTCAAACTATCTTTGCTCATAAACTTTATCCGGGAAATTTTTCTAATAAAGAAAATGTAGGAAATGCGGGCGATTAAATAAAATAAACACTAGAAAATTAGAAAATTTCCGGGTTCTCACACTCATTCTTTTCGGGGCGTCACAATCTCCCCTCCTTAAAAGAATGTCGTCCTCGACATTCCATCTTGTACCAATCAAGTCGAGACATCCCGCAAGAATCACTAATATTGCAAACCAAACCCAAAGTCTGGCATCCTAAACTTCAGCCTAGGATCCACTACAGAGATCTGAAGCCTAAGCTCTGATACCAACTGTGACAACCCCACCTCCCCCTAAGGCGAACCAAAGGGTTCAGCGGGCCGCCTGCCCAGCTCTCGCCGGGACTCAGTCGTTCACTACAATCCTCAAACAGATTAGAAGATAAAACTCAAATATTACATCAAATTCTCCAATAATTACATGTCAAAAGCAAAGCGGAAATAATTCCCAACTATACATAAAATGATTCCAAATCCAAACTGTACAAGATATAGGCCATCCAGACATGTGAATAAGCACAACAAGACCTTCCTTCGCTTTGAGCCCTGTGGAGGGGAATAAAATATTTTTGGGGTGAGCTAGAAGCTCAGCGAGTAACCAGTAAAATCCTTAAACAAATATATTTCACAATGTTGCATTTCGATCATTTCGATGATGTCATGATTCAGAGATCAAATGTTCGTTTAGTGCTCTCGTGAGCCAGGGAAATCATAGCACTTGAACACCCAACGCTCAAATAGATCATTTAACATTAACATTAACATTAAGAGGGAGCCCCTTCTTGAGCTCCAGATAAACATGAACATGAACCATAAACAAAGTGGAGACGTTGGTGCCTAGCACAAGACTTTCCCAGAACTCATTGAAGCCAAATCACGTCATGGACTCACATGCAAGCACGCATGATATGCAATCGAGTACATAATGCAAGAAACATTTCACAAGTACTTTGGAAATAGTTTAGGGTCACTCACCTCCATGGCTCAGAAATCATCCATCAAATATCATTGCCTTGCTCAAATCCAAGTCTTAAATCACAAACTCAATGCAAACAAGTTCCTTCAAAGTTCGGATAACACTTCCCCTGAATTTGTTAACTTTTCCAGCCATCATGGCTTCATTATTTTCTCATTCCAACCCAAAGGTACACACACAACAACAAGTTCATCCAACAGCCATTCAGCAAGCTCCAAGTAGTACTAGTACAAGTCAAGCTAGGGAAAAGTCCGGAAATGAAAGTTAAGCTCAAAACCAGATAAACAGTTTTGACGTCATTTTGCGGTAATGGTACCAAAGGCGCTAAGATTGTCGGATGAAGGTGCAAGACCCACCGTTTCGAAGCTAAATGACAGGGTTAAAACATTTCAGAAGTTCACTCAACCCAGTTTCGAGTGTAACCAGGTCGAAAATGCAAGATACCATACCAGAATCACAAAAACAGATTCACAGAACGCATTCTAGAGGAAACATCATAAATCAGGCTCTCAAAGTCCAAATCCAGAAATTCCAAAACCAGATGAAAGCTAAGAAACAGGGATACATTTCATCAGAAGACCTCAACAACCAATTCGGAAGCAATTCCATCCAAAACAACCAATTACAGGCGCAATTCTTACATTCGGGTAAAACCAGAACAGCAATAGTAATTTTGACTTTTCTCATTCTACACTACTCCGATTAACCTGAAATTTTGTAGGTACCTCTAAAATGTCATTCCATACAACTTTCATGTTTTAAGCCAAGGCCAATTAGGCCTCTAACTAGGAGCTAAAAATTCGGGCAGAATGCTCCCACAAGAACCCTAATTTTCTGAAATTTCTTCCAAAACAGAAATTGATTGCAATTGACCACTTTTTCCACCTCATAGAGTCCTTAAACATCATTTCCAATCATCATATATAACCACACAACCATGTTCATATTAAAACAGAAAAATCCCCAAAAATAATAAAACTTCATCAAGTCAACCACAACTCAAGATATAATCCATCAAACCATCTCTTTAGCCATCACAAGTCACTAATTTAGCATAATCAAGAACAAAGAAAGGATTGCTAGACATGAACCTTGAAATATCAAGAAAGTTGATGGCTTAGTCCTTTGCCTTCTCTAATCACTCCACCACTACCTTCAATCTTCCTAAACAAGTGACATTTGTGGAGGAATTTGAAAGTTTAACGGTTGATTCACAAGATTGAGCAAGAAATGGAGTTGGAGTTGAAGGCTTTCTTCTTGTATTTTTGCTCCAAGAGGTTCGGCCAAGACAAGCTTAAAATGGAGAGAAATTGGTCAATTTTTTGAGGTTTAGTAAAGGTGATGCAAATTAGTCAAAGTCCAACTTTGAATAAGAAGGTGACACATGTCACCTTTTGGTTTAAAACTTATCTTTTTGTCTTTCCAATACAAATATCTTAGCACTTTGTAAAATAATATCACTTAATACAAAATTCCAACAAGTTGTCAAAAATATAATGCATTTACCGCACTTGCGGGTCCCACGTTCAAAATACGCTTTTAATTTCTCAAAAACTAACCGATACTAGAAAAATCATTTTCAAACTATCTTTGCTCATAAACTTTATCTGGGAAATTTTTCTAATAAAGAAAATGTAGGAAATGCGGGCGATTAAATAAAATAAACACTAGAAAATTAGAAAATTTCCGGGTTCTCACACTCATTCTTTTCGGGGCGTCACAATCTCCCCTCCTTAAAAGAATGTCGTCCTCGACATTCCATCTTGTACCAATGAAGTCGAGACATCCCGCAAGAATCACTAATATTGCAAACCAAACCCAAAGTCTGGCATCCTAAACTTCAGCCTAGGATCCACTACAGAGATCTGAAGCCTAAGCTCTGATACCAACTGTGACAACCCCACCTCCCCCTAAGGCGAACCAAAGGGTTCGGCGGGCCGCCTGCCCAGCTCTCGCCGGGACTCAGTCGTTCACTACAATCCTCAAACAGATTAGAAGATAAAACTCAAATATTACATCAAATTCTCCAATAATTACATGTCAAAAGCAAAGCGGAAATAATTCCCAACTATACATAAAATGATTCCAAATCCAAACTGTACAAGATATAGGCCATCCAGACATGTGAATAAGCACAACAAGACCTTCCTTCGCTTTGAGCCCTGTGGAGGGGAATAAAATATTTTTGGGGTGAGCTAGAAGCTCAGCGAGTAACCAGTAAAATCCTTAAACAAATATATTTCACAATGTTGCATTTCGATCATTTCGATGATGTCATGATTCAGAGATCAAATGTTCGTTTAGTGCTCTCGTGAGCCAGGGAAATCATAGCACTTGAACACCCAACGCTCAAATAGATCATTTAACATTAACATTAACATTAAGAGGGAGCCCCTTCTTGAGCTCCAGATAAACATGAACATGAACCATAAACAAAGTGGAGACGTTGGTGCCTAGCACAAGACTTTCCCAGAACTCATTGAAGCCAAATCACGTCATGGACTCACATGCAAGCACGCATGATATGCAATCGAGTACATAATGCAAGAAACATTTCACAAGTACTTTGGAAATAGTTTAGGGTCACTCACCTCCATGGCTCAGAAATCATCCATCAAATATCATTGCCTTGCTCAAATCCAAGTCTTAAATCACAAACTCAATGCAAACAAGTTCCTTCAAAGTTCGGATAACACTTCCCCTGAATTTGTTAACTTTTCCAGCCATCATGGCTTCATTATTTTCTCATTCCAACCCAAAGGTACACACACAACAACAAGTTCATCCAACAGCCATTCAGCAAGCTCCAAGTAGTACTAGTACAAGTCAAGCTAGGGAAAAGTCCGGAAATGAAAGTTAAGCTCAAAACCAGATAAACAGTTTTGACGTCATTTTGCGGTAATGGTACCAAAGGCGCTAAGATTGTCGGATGAAGGTGCAAGACCCACCGTTTCGAAGCTAAATGACAGGGTTAAAACATTTCAGAAGTTCACTCAACCCAGTTTCGAGTGTAACCAGGTCGAAAATGCAAGATACCATACCAGAATCACAAAAACAGATTCACAGAACGCATTCTAGAGGAAACATCATAAATCAGGCTCTCAAAGTCCAAATCCAGAAATTCCAAAACCAGATGAAAGCTAAGAAACAGGGATACATTTCATCAGAAGACCTCAACAACCAATTCGGAAGCAATTCCATCCCAAACAACCAATTACAGGCGCAATTCTTACATTCGGGTAAAACCAGAACAACAATAGTAATTTTGACTTTTCTCATTCTACACTACTCCGATTAACCTGAAATTTTGTAGGTGCCTCTAAAATGTCATTCCATACAACTTTCATGTTTTAAGCCAAGGCCAATTAGGCCTCTAACTAGGAGCTAAAAATTCGGGCAGAATGCTCCCACAAGAACCCTAATTTTCTGAAATTTCTTCCAAAACAGAAATTGATTGCAATTGACCACTTTTTCCACCTCATAGAGTCCTTAAACATCATTTCCAATCATCATATATAACCACACAACCATGTTCATATTAAAACAGAAAAATCCCCAAAAATAATAAAACTTCATCAAGTCAACCACAACTCAAGATATAATCCATCAAACCATCTCTTTAGCCATCACAAGTCACTAATTTAGCATAATCAAGAACAAAGAAAGGATTGCTAGACATGAACCTTGAAATATCAAGAAAGTTGATGGCTTAGTCCTTTGCCTTCTCTAATCACTCCACCACTACCTTCAATCTTCCTAAACAAGTGACATTTGTGGAGGAATTTGAAAGTTTAACGGTTGATTCACAAGATTGAGCAAGAAATGGAGTTGGTGTTGAAGGCTTTCTTCTTGTATTTTTGCTCCAAGAGGTTCGGCCAAGACAAGCTTAAAATGGAGAGAAATTGGTCAATTTTTTGAGGTTTAGTAAAGGTGATGCAAATTAGTCAAAGTCCAACTTTGAATAAGAAGGTGACACGTGTCACCTTTTGGTTTAAAACTTATCTTTTTGTCTCTCCAATACAAATATCTTAGCACTTTGTAAAATAATATCACTTAATACAAAATTCCAACAAGTTGTCAAAAATATAATGCATTTACCGCACTTGCGGGTCCCACGTTCAAAATACGCTTTTAATTTCTCAAAAACTAACCGATACTAGAAAAATCATTTTCAAACTATCTTTGCTCATAAACTTTATCTGGGAAATTTTTCTAATAAAGAAAATGTAGGAAATGCGGGCGATTAAATAAAATAAACACTAGAAAATTAGAAAATTTCCGGGTTCTCACACTCATTCTTTTCGGGGCGTCACAATCTCCCCTCCTTAAAAGAATGTCGTCCTCGACATTCCATCTTGTACCAATCAAGTCGAGACATCCCGCAAGAATCACTAATATTGCAAACCAAACCCAAAGTCTGGCATCCTAAACTTCAGCCTAGGATCCACTACAGAGATCTGAAGCCTAAGCTCTGATACCAACTGTGACAACCCCACCTCCCCCTAAGGCGAACCAAAGGGTTCGGCGGGCCGCCTGCCCAGCTCTCGCCGGGACTCAGTCGTTCACTACAATCCTCAAACAGATTAGAAGATAAAACTCAAATATTACATCAAATTCTCCAATAATTACATGTCAAAAGCAAAGCGGAAATAATTCCCAACTATACATAAAATGATTCCAAATCCAAACTGTACAAGATATAGGCCATCCAGACATGTGAATAAGCACAACAAGACCTTCCTTCGCTTTGAGCCCTGTGGAGGGGAATAAAATATTTTTGGGGTGAGCTAGAAGCTCAGCGAGTAACCAGTAAAATCCTTAAACAAATATATTTCACAATGTTGCATTTCGATCATTTCGATGATGTCATGATTCAGAGATCAAATGTTCGTTTAGTGCTCTCGTGAGCCAGGGAAATCATAGCACTTGAACACCCAACGCTCAAATAGATCATTTAACATTAACATTAACATTAAGAGGGAGCCCCTTCTTGAGCTCCAGATAAACATGAACATGAACCATAAACAAAGTGGAGACGTTGGTGCCTAGCACAAGACTTTCCCAGAACTCATTGAAGCCAAATCATGTCATGGACTCACATGCAAGCACGCATGATATGCAATCGAGTACATAATGCAAGAAACATTTCACAAGTACTTTGGAAATAGTTTAGGGTCACTCACCTCCATGGCTCAGAAATCATCCATCAAATATCATTGCCTTGCTCAAATCCAAGTCTTAAATCACAAACTCAATGCAAACAAGTTCCTTCAAAGTTCGGATAACACTTCCCCTGAATTTGTTAACTTTTCCAGCCATCATGGCTTCATTATTTTCTCATTCCAACCCAAAGGTACACACACAATAACAAGTTCATCCAATAGCCATTCAGCAAGCTCCAAGTAGTACTAGTACAAGTCAAGCTAGGGAAAAGTCCGGAAATGAAAGTGAAGCTCAAAACCAGAAAAACAGTTTTGACGTCATTTTGCGGTAATGGTACCAAAGGCGCTAAGATTGTCAGATGAAGGTACAAGACCCACCGTTTCGAAGCTAAAAGACAGGGCTAAAACATTTCAGAAGTTCACTCAACCCAGTTTCGAGTGTAACCATGTCGAAAATGCAAGATACCATACCAGAATCACAAAAATAGATTCACAGAACGCATTCTAGAGGAAACATCATAAATCAGGCTCTCAAAGTCCAAATCCAGAAATTCCAAAACCAGATGAAAGCTAAGAAACAGGGATACATTTCATCAGAAGACCTCAACAACCAATTCGGAAGCAATTCCATCCAAAACAACCAATTACAGGCGCAATTCTTACATTCGGGTAAAACCAGAACAGCAATAGTAATTTTGACTTTTCTCATTCTACACTACTCCGATTAACCTGAAATTTTGTAGGTACCTCTAAATTGTCATTCCATACAACTTTCATGTTTTAAGCCAAGGCCAATTAGGCCTCTAACTAGGAGCTAAAAATTCGGGCAGAATGCTCCCACAAGAACCCTAATTTTCTGAAATTTTTTCCAAATCAGAAATTGATTGCAATTGACCACTTTTTCCACCTCATAGAGTCCTTAAACATCATTTCCAATCATCATATATAACCACACAACCATGTTCATATTAAAACAGAAAAATCCCCAAAAATAATAAAACTTCATCAAGTCAACCACAACTCAAGATATAATCCATCAAACCATCTCTTTAGCCATCACAAGTCACTAATTTAGCATAATCAAGAACAAAGAAAGGATTGCTAGACATGAACCTTGAAATATCAAGAAAGTTGATGGCTTAGTCCTTTGCCTTCTCTAATCACTCCACCACTACCTTCAATCTTCCTAAACAAGTGACATTTGTGGAGGAATTTGAAAGTTTAACGGTTGATTCACAAGATTGAGCAAGAAATGGAGTTGGAGTTGAAGGCTTTCTTCTTGTATTTTTGCTCCAAGAGGTTCGGCCAAGACAAGCTTAAAATGGAGAGAAATTGGTCAATTTTTTGAGGTTTAGTAAAGGTGATACAAATTAGTCAAAGTCCAACTTTGAATAAGAAGGTAACACATGTCACCTTTTGGTTTAAAACTTATCTTTTTGTCTCTCCAATACAAATATCTTAACACTTTGTAAAATAATATCACTTAATACAAAATTCCAACAAGTTGTAAAAAATATAATGCATTTACCGCATTTGCGGGTCCCACATTCAAAATACGTTTTTAATTTCTCAAAAACTAACCGATACTAGAAAAATCATTTTCAAACTATCTTTGCTCATAAAATTTATCTGGGGAATTTTTCTAATAAAGAAAATGTAGAAAAGACGGGCGATTAAATAAAATAAACACTAGAAAATTAGAAAATTTCCGGGTTCTCACACTCATTCTTTTCGGGGCGTCACATCGGAAAGTTATGGTTCGAGCCTAGTCGATCCTAAACCTCTGCGACGACTTGCTCGAGGAGGAGAGCGACGAGGCGTCGTGCACAGGGGCCGGGGTAGGAGGTGAATCCATCCCGTCGGGTGGGTCCACTAGCCCGACGGCGGATTAGGTCGCACTTTTGGGGTCTCTTGGAGGTTTTTGACTATTGTATATAGGACGGATAGGGACGAGTAGACCTGGGAAAGACCATTAGCTAGCCGTTTTTGTATGCTTGGACTAGCGATGTGTCTATTACTTTTGATGATGTCTTTTCCTTGTGGACTGTTTTGTTATACCTGACTTGACTGCTTGATGATATGTGCTTTGTTTGACTTGTTTGGAATGTATATATATGCTTTGTTATTAAAATTTTGGGTTCTGATTTACTGGTATGGTTACTTAGTGCTCTAGTTACGTTTGCCTAGATTAATAGATTTCATGGAAGGTACACGTAGTGGACGGGGACGTGGGCATGGGACTAGGCAACCTACGTCAGACCGGGGTGCAGGGGAAACCTCATCTGGACCTAATCCTGAACCGAGGGTTGACCCCAACGTGCAAATAGCTGCCGCTATGCAGCAAATGACCAACCTGCTGGCACAAGTGATGCAGCAACAGGGCCAAAACCTGAACCCTAATCCTGGAAACCCTGGCAAATCACGTCGAGAGCGACGATAGGGCTCTTGAGAGATTCCAAAAGTTCGTCCCACCGAAGTTCATTGGGGGGCCGGACCCGGATATCGTCGAAAGGTGGCTCGAGAAAATGGTAGACATTTTCGTTGCCCTGCACTACACCGAAAAACGGCAGGTAACTTTTGCCGTTTTCCAGCTGGAAGGGGCGGCCCGTTCCTGGTGGAATGTCATTCGGCAGAAGTGGGAACGAGAGCAGACGCCCCAGACCTGGGTGAATTTTATGAGAGAATTCAACTCGAAATTCTTCCCTCCTCTAGTCCAGGAACGGAATGAAGATGAGTTTATCCGACTCCGCCAAGGGGCTCAGTCTGTGGCGGAGTATGAGAGCCAATTCACCCGCCTATCCAAGTTTGCCCCTGAACTGATAATGACCGAGCAACGGCGAATAAGGCGCTTTATCCAAGGCCTGAACGTCGAAATTCAGAAGGATCTTGCGGTGGCCCAGATTAATGCTTTTACCGAGGCCGTGGAGAAGGCCCAACGGGTAGAGAGCGCTAGGGTACAAGTACGGAACTTCCAGGCAAAGAAGCGAGGCTTTCCTGGAAGCAGTTCCGGGCAAGGAGATAAAGGTATCCTCTCCAAGTTCGGACGAGGAGCGGGAGGTGGACGACAGTCGGGTTTCGGCAGAGGGGCTCAGTCCAGGGGTGGCTCAGCCGGGAGAGACCAAGGCGGAAATTTCCAGAAGGGTTCAGGGTCGGCGTCCCGTGGGCCTTGAGGGTACTACGGCAAGCCGAATCACTCTGAGGATGATTGTTGGAAGAAGGAGGGCAAGTGTCTGCGCTGCGGAAGTGCAGACCACCGGCTTGCCACCTGCCCAGTCCTAAAGCAAGACGAAAATGGAGCCCAACCAGCGCCAAAAACTAAAGCGGGACCAGCTAAGGGAGATGGGACGAAACCTAGGGTGCCGGCTCGAGTGTACTCGTTGGAGCCTCAACAAGTCCCAGATTCCTCTGAGGTCATCGAAGGTACGATCCCTATCTTCCACCGCTTTGCAAAAGTTTTAGTAGATCCTGGTGCCACTCATTCCTTTGTTAACCCTAATTTCATGTGTGGCATTGACCTTAAACCTGCTAGTTTACCTCACGACCTAGAAGTTAGTACGCCTACGGGAAATCATTGTCTGGTTACTAGTTTGGTTTATAAGGATTGAGAAGTTTGGGTAGGAGAGAGAAAATTGTTAGGGGACTTGATTAGCCTGTCCATCAAGGGGTATGACGTGATCTTGGGCATGGATTGATTAGCCAGGTATAACGCCCAACTAGATTGTAAGAAGAAGGTGGTAGAATTCCGCATTCCTGGGGAGGCGACCCTAAGGTTGGATATAAGGGGAAGGTTAACCTCATCCGCCCTGATCTCAGACATTCGGGCTAGGAAACTGCTAAATAAAGGGGCGCAAGGATTCTTAGCCTTTTTAATCAACACCCCTATGGATAAATTGAAGGTGGAAGACGTGCCTATAGTAAGGGAATATCCGGATGTGTTTCCTGACGAGTTGGTATCCTTGCCTCCGGAGAGAGAGATAGAATTTAAGATCGACTTGCTACCGGGAACCTCGCCTATCTCAAAAACTCCGTATCGGATGGCCCCTGCTGAATTTAAGGAGCTGAAATTGCAATTACAAGATCTTTTGAAGCGGGGTTTCATTCAAGAGAGTGGGTCTCCGTGGGGAGCCCCTGTACTGTTTGTGAAGAAAAATGACGGCAGTTTGAGGATGTGTATCGATTATCGGGGCCTGAATAATATTACGGTTAAAAATAAGTATCCACTGCCCCACATAGATGAGTTGTTTGACCAGTTGCAGGGAGCGGTGGTCTTCTCGAAACTGGATCTCCGCCAAGGGTATTACCAGTTATTAATCAGGAAGGAGGATATTCCGAAAACCGCTTTCAACTCGAGATATGGGCATTACGAGTTCGCAGTTATGCCCTTTGGACTAACCAATGCCCCTGCCGCCTTCATGGACTTAATGCATAGGGTTTTTAAGCCCTACTTGGACCGATTCGTCGTGGTATTCATTGACGACATTCTGGTCTACTCCAAGACGCGTGAGGAACATAAGCAGCACCTGAGGGTTGTTTTACAAACCCTAAGGGACCATCAACTGTATGCCAAGTTCAGCAAGTGCGAATTTTGGCTGGAGAACATTTCCTTTCTAGGACACGTGATTTCTCGAGAAGGCATCTCGGTTGACCCGGCGAAAGTAGAGGCCGTGACTAATTGGAAGAGATTAGAAAACCCCACCGAGATCCGCAGCTTTCTAGGGCTGGCTGGGTACTACCGGCGATTCATTAAAGACTTCTCTATGTTAGCTGGTCCTTTAACTGACCTGACAAAGAAACATGGTCGGTTCATATGGAATGGCCGATGTGAGACAAGTTTCCAAGAGTTGAAGAAAAGATTAACCATGGCTCCAATTCTAGTCTTGCCTAATGGAGTAGACGGGTTTGCCGTTTATACCGATGCATCGCGAGAGGGCCTAGGATGCTTTTTAATGCAGAACCGGAATGTAATCGCTTTTGCCTCTAGGAAGTTGAATGTGAGACCCCGTAATTTTCCCATTTTCTACATACCCAAAAGGACATACCCAAGTTGTCCAACGAGTTTATACAAGTACGGTTTGCAAATTACAACTCAACAGTTTTGGTTGGATCCAAAATGCACTTAAAGTTTGCTCAAAATGAGCTATTCAAAATTTCATTTACATAAGCTCAACTCGGCAACCAACATTCATGGACTTTCCAAAAGTATTCAATTTTCTGTAAGGAAAACAAAAGGAAAAGAGTGAGCTTATGCCCAGTGAGATACTACCACTCAAGCAGCAAAGTTCATATAAGCATAAAGCTTTTCATTCCAATTCATCAAAAGTAAGCCCATAGCTTGCATCAATAGAGTTAATGAAAGGATACGGACGGCTCTCAAGAGCTCTTTTCCTCGTTTGCAATCTTGATCGGACCTCATTGACTCTCCGTCAATGTTTAAGAGTAACCAACCGTAGGCTCCACTTTACTTCCATTCCTTCCACCCAACATACCCCTACTGGGCCCGAACTCCAAATAGTAGAAATTTGGTAATACTCGAGTATACCGGAATCAAGAGTCTCACTACTACAAGATTCCATATAACAGTCCCCATGGCTCGTCAACTTTCACGACCAAGCCCTCGCTAGCTCGATTCAATCGACTACCAATGGGGTTGAGCTCAGTAGTAACAGTAAAAGCCGTTGGATCCTCGTCCAAACAACACCAAATCCAGTTTTCCATGTACATTTCAAGTACCACAGTGAAACAGTAGACAGTCGTGTATAATACAAAAGGGGTGAGAGCGATCAAGTACACCCTCACTTTAATCAGTTTCAACAGTGCAAATAAGTCTTCAAGGCATCAAGTTCAATATAATAAAGCCACATTGTAAACAAACAAGTGAGTAGTATACTCACCAAGCAAGCAAATGACATTTCATAAACCTCCGCCCAAAGAGCGTCTTGGACCACCGTCACGTCCTAATACATTCAAATAAGCACAATAAGACTCGATTACAGGTCATAAACCAATTCCAAATACTACCAAAATAGGGCTTCATAAGAATGTATAAGCACTAGCGTAAACCAGGGAAATCCGGAAATGGAATTAAGCTCTAAACCATAAAAACAGTTTTGACATCATTTTCCGGTTTTGGCACCATTGGCACTACGATTATCGGATGGAGGTGAAATATATACTGTTTCGAAGCTAAGAGGTAGGGATACAATGTTGAAGAAGGTTACTCAGCCCAGTTCCTAGTGTAACCAGGTAAAAAATTCAATATACTAAACCAGAACCGCAAAAACAGGTTAACAAACCGCATTCTGGTTCAAACATCATAAGTCAGGCTACCTAAGTCCAAATCAAGTGATTCCAAAGCCATCCAAAAGCTAAGACACCAGGATACATTTCTTCAGAAGGCGTCAATAACCAAATCAGAAGCATTCCCAATCAAATTAACCAATTACCAAAGCTGATTACCAAGTTCGGGTAGAAACAGGGCAGCAGGGGTATTTCCATCTTTTCATAAGCTACGCTACTTCGATTGACCTGAAATTTTGTAGGCATCTCTAAAATATCATTCCCTACAACTTTCATGTTTTAACCCAAGGCTAATTCGGCCTCTAACTATGATGAACAGTGCCAGGCAGAATGAGGGGGAATGAAACCCTAACTTTCACAATTTCCTTCCAAAACAGAAATTTCCTGCAATTAACCACAATTTACACCTTCTAGCTTCATTCTAGATCAATTCCCATCATCATACAAAACCACACCATATGAATCATATTAAATCAGAAAAATCATGATTAAATAGAAAATGTCATCAATCTCCACCAAAATCAAGAAATAACACCTAATCACAGCGTGATCGATTAGTAGTTGACACTCCGTCAACTTTCAAGTAATAAACTAGTCCAGAAATAAGACCCCACTTCACGCCAGTCTCCGTCCACCGATCAACCCCCTTTTTCGGGCCCGCACGCCACATGAAACACGGGTGGTAATACTCGAGTATACCGATTAGCCGAGGAGATAACACTCCACTCGACATCACTAGTTACCCAGGGTTCGTTATCTAATCGTCTAGGCCCTTGCCGGCTCGACTCGATTAACTAGCCACAGGGTTTCTGGAATTCCAGGCAAGATATAATTCATATGCATGTCGAGCAAGTCAAGTGAAATCGGTAAACAAGTACAATTCTTGTTAGGGCAAGTGCGATAAAGTACACCCTTGCCCGAGGAAATCATTTATATATCATGAAATCACATTGGTCAAAGATAAATCATAAATATCAAGTTCAATCAGATATTTGGAAGCACTCACCAAAGTAGTGCTTTTAGTGTTCTCGTCTGGGTGGTACCCCGGGTTTGGAGTCCAAATCTGCGATAAAATGTGATTTAAGAACTTTGAAAATCAACTAAGGTTCGAAACTTAGACGTTTCATTGAATAAGAATCAAGAAATTGAACTTCACTTGGAAAATAGTCGTGAAACGGTTGCTCGCTTTTCAAACTGAAAAATTTTGTAAGATGTATACATGGAAATAACTTTTGAGTCGAAAGTGCAAGGAAAACGGATTTATAGTGATTATTATCGCTTTTCCTATGGGTACAAGTTCGGCAAGGTTCTAACGTATAACCCTCGATGACCAAAGTAGCAAAAATCCTAGATGGTTCAAGTGATATTCATTTATCAACTTTACCCAAGTCGCAAGTGTATTTCTCTAGTTCTCGAGCGTAAATTTAGGTAGCATGCCCTTTGTATTTACCTAATTTTCCAGCCATTTTTGGCTTCATCATTTTCCTCATTCAAACCCAAAGGTACACACACAACAATCTAATTTCAATAGCCGTTCAATAGGCTCAAGACAATACAAGGACAAAAATGAAACTAATAACAAGTGCGGAAATGAAATTTAACAAGAGACAGATTTGACGGGTTTTTACGGAATGGACACATCTGAGGCTACGCTTATGGGATTGGTGTGAAACTTATACCGTTTCGAAGCTAAGACACAAGCCTACAACTTTTATGAAGATCACTTAGTCAAATTTCCAGTGTAACTCAGTCAAATTCCCAATTCACAGAACCAACTCCCAACTAATAGGCTAGTTAACCGTACTACATTTAAATGGCCATATCTCAGGCCACCAAAGTCCGTTTAAGGCGTTCTTTGAGGCGTTAAAAATATAAGACAGAGTACTAAAACTTTCATGTTTTGGCAAATGGCTAAATCAGCACGGATCATAGTGAATAGACACGGTCAACTAGATAAACTGTCTAGAACGGATCACTGGAAACATCCTAGGGCAGCGAGGGTATTTTGGTCTTTTCACAGGATACGTTGCTCCGATTGAGTTGAAATTTTGTAGGAATCTATAAAACATCATTATATACAACTTTTATGTTTTATTCCAAGCCTAATTCGGCCTCTAACATAGTGCACTGAAACCGGACAGAACTGAAGTCAAATTTTCCAGAAATCTGGAATTTTTCATTTTCAAAGGAAACTTTCTTCATTTCTTGCCTCAATCACCACCACAATCACTTATATAAACTTAGATACAACATATACATCCATACAACAAGTATAGACAGCAAATACCTCAAACCCTAACTCATGTAACTCAAGAAAACATACACTATATCCACCCAAATCATGATAATAGCTATCATCCACCACAAATTTAAGGTGCTATGCCAAGTTAAACAAGATTAAGTGTAAGAAATGGGGAAATCAGCATTATTACCTTGCTAAAGTGACTACCAAGATCAACCCTAGCTTTTCCTTCCAAAATTTCACCAACACACCACTAGCTAAACACTCAAGGAAGGTTTTAATCGGTTTAGTTTCTTGTTTCCTCACTTAATACACTCAAACTCAAGATAAAATGGTGCAGCTCTCCCTTGGTTTTTCTCTCCCTCTCTCTCGGCCAAAGCAGCAGAAAAATGAAGAAGAAAGGCAGCTCCAAGGTGATAAGAAGGCAAGACAATTGGTCTTGGTCAGGGCCCTTAGTTGGCCAACAAGTGTCACTCCAATTTCCACTCATTTTTTTGTTTCTTTTCCTTGCCAAATTGGTCAATATTTTCAGCCAGAGCCAGCTGGAAATGAGGGGATATTTTGCTCAAATATTAATGAGCTTGTATGGTAAGAAAGTGGTGATCAAGTGGTGTGTTCGATCGGTAGTGCACGGTACACGTCGGTTCGCACCGTTTTTCCTTAAATCACACGTACTAGGGTTTTTACTTCCTATTCACTAATTTTTTATCATTGTTTCTAATCACATATTATTTCTCACCCAAAAGCCACTCTTAAGCACCAAATTTGATCCTCGCTCCGTACAGGATAATTACACTACGGATACACGTGAAAACCCTAACTTGCTCCAACTTGAAAACGAAAAGTGAAACCCTACTTTCTAAGTTCATTTGCACTTATTGTGGAATGATTGGGTAGTAGGGCTATAATAAATGAATAATTTTCCAAATAAAAGGGCATTTTTGAGAAAAATATAAGGAATTTGCAAGTCCTCACACAAATCATGCAATTTCGTGGTCAAAAATGGGAAACTCCACGAAAACAGAAATCTGGGCGCGAAACAGGGTTCATGGACAGTCAAGGGTATTTTCATCTTTTTATAGGCTACGTTACTCCGATTGAGCTGAAATTTTTCAAGCAGCTAGTTAACACCATTTTCTACAACTTTCATGTTTTAACCTAAGCCTGATTCAGCCTCTAACATGCCCAAATAAATCCGGTCCGAATAGGGCATATTCAAACCCTAAACCTGGAATTTCGTATCAAACCAGAAATTTTCCGCAACCAACTTCATCTAACATATACAAGCTTCATTTTACACCATTACCAGCCATCATACCATGATCAAACCATGATCCTCATACAAAACAGAAAAATAACAAGAATAAATCAAAATTCATCAAACCTTCATTTCCAACCATAAACAAACCATAATCACACCATATGAACATTAGCAAAGCTAAAGGGAAAGATTTTTAACAACTCGCCTTGTAACCTCAGGACAACAAGCAACTTAGCACCTTTGTTTCTCAAACCACTTCACCACTCACCTTAATCCTACTAAGAGAAAGGTTTTTATGGAGCAAATCAAAGTTTTAGCAGTTGGTTTGTGAGATCAAGGCAAGAAATTGAAGAAAGAAGTTGGAGGTTTCTTTCTTTTCTCTCCCTAAGGAGTTCGGCAAAGAGAGCTTCAAATGAAGAAATAAAATGGCCAAAATTAGCTTTAAGATGGTAAAAATATCTTGGTCAAAAGTCCAAGGGTGAATTGAATGGTGACACTTGTCACCTTTTAGCTTAAAGCTTATCTTTTTGTCTCTCTAATACAAATCTCTTAGCACCTTGGAAAATAATATCACTTAATACAAACCCCCAACAAGTTGTCAAAAATATATTGCATTTACCGCACTAGCGGGTCCCACGTCCATAATACACTTCAAACTTAACGTGGACTAACTTGTATCAAGGAAATGATTTGAAAATTATATTCCTTTATAAAAATGTATAGAAAATTAATATCTTGAAGAAGGTACAAAATTATAAACAAGGAAACAAAATAATGTCTAGAAAATATATAAAAATTTTTGGGTTCTCACACTCATCCTTTCGGGGCGTCACAGAAATACGTGAACTTCCGATTCGCGCGCGATAAAGCTAAATTTAAAAGCAATTCATTCAACTAAAATATAATTAACTAACTCTAGGGTAAATAATTATAAAAATGACTATTTTAAGAAATAAACCATGAGTCCTCACATTTCGTAAGCTATCACTAAAACCACCCTATCAGGGTACGACTAAGTTCGCCAACAATTGCAGTGCCTCACCCTGTGCCCCGGACCCTAATGACGAATAGGTCCTCCTGGCCGCTCTTGTTAACTAACGACTTGATAAGGCCGCTCGGGGTTTTCATTTCCACTGTCTCCATCCATTCCTACATTACATCCAAGCATTAGGACAATAAGGAACTCAGGCAAATAAATCAAGATTCATTACCTAACACTTTAGGGTTTTACACTTAAACACTCGCACTTGAACCATCATAACTACACTCATTTAATCTGCCCAGACGAATTCAAACCTAGACTTTGAATCCTCATTTGGTGGACCGCCTGACCAACTCTCGCCAGGACTCACTCACTAACATTCTTGAAATAGTCTTTCACTTCTCTAGATTAACATAAAAGTTCGCATTTCAACTTAATTTACAATCCAAAAGTGAAATATAGGGGTACATTACCAAAGATCCCAAATACATTCTATCCATAAAAGTACAAGTACATGAAGATTATAAACACTAGTTCACGCTTACTTGCTCTGGCCTCTACTCCTGTAAGGAAAACAAAACTAAAGGAATGAGCTAAAAGCCCAGTGAAGTTCCCTGTGACGGCCCCACCTCCTCCTAAGGCGAACCAAAGGGTCGGCGGACCACCTGCCCAACTCTCGCCAGGACTACAGATCAAATCATCAGGTAAACGAATCATCGAAAAATGCTAAGGACCGCGGCTGCGGCGTCAAAATCCGACCAAATTTTTTTTTCTTCCTCGTTCAAGCTTCACACTCGCTCGTTTCCCCCAATGGATACAAGAAAGTTCACATAACCATAGAAATATACAATCTCAGATGAATACGCTTGAAACACTTGATTACACACTTTTATACATATATACATCAGAGTCTTCAACGAGTTAACTTGAAATACAAGCCTTAGTAACCATACGTATACAAAATACAATTAGGGCTTCTGTGAGAACCCTAAAATTTTCACATTTTCTTAGCCTTTTGTTTATTCTCACTTAGGGGGAGGCGGGGCTATCACAGTTTCGGTTACAGAGGAGCATGATCAAAAGAATGTCTACACTAACTCGACTCTTTCTTCAAAAATCATAGCTCTCAATATATTGAACCCTGTAAGGAAAACAAAGATAATGGGAACGGGGTGAGCTTACGCTCAATGAGGTACCACAAGTACAAGTAGTCAAGAATCATTGCATTTCACTTTTAAGGCACATATACACATCATATAATAAAATGAACAAACACCTCAGATAGAAAGGATATAGGTGGCTCTCGAGAGCCAAATTCCCGTTGCAGTACTTGATCCCAACTTGTTGACGCTCCGTCAACATTCGAGGAAACAAACATGACCGTAGACCCCACTTGACATCAAATTCCATCCACCAAACATACCTCTTGCCTGGCTCGAACACCACATACAGAACAGAGGTGGTAATACTCGAGTATATCGAAAACCCAAAGTCTCCAATACCCAAGGATTTCCCAGAAATAGACTACCGTGGCTCGTTATCTAATCGACCAGGCCCTTACCTGATCGACTCGAATAACTAGCCACAGGTTTTGAGCTCAGAGGTCACAGAAGGGTCGTTGGATACAAATCTCCAAACGACATCAAACAGATACAGATACAGATACATATACAGATATAGATAACAAAATAAAACATATACAGGAACTAGAACCGACAGATGAGAGAAACGAGTGTGATAAAGTACACCCTCGTTTCATACAGAGCATACAAAAGTCACAGATAATCAGATTGCAAGTTGCAAGTACAAATAAGCCAGATAGATAAACCAGATAAGCAACAAATTAGGGGAGTGGTACACTCACCAGTTTAAACAAAGATAACTTCAAAAGTTTTCTCCTAAAGGATGGCTTTGATTACCGTCACGTCCTATCAACAACCAAGATAGAAAAATTATGGTTTCTCCCATCCACTAACCCAGGAAACGAAATGCACAAATGAAGCTCGACTATCAGCCGTGTGCCCAGCCAAGTGAACTACTAGTGGAAAGAAATAACAATGTGATGTTGGAGTAAAAAGGTAGCAGTTGGTCTTAAAACCTGAACAACCCTAAAAACCTTTCGCTCAAGTCATAAGTACATTCAACTAGCCTGCGAGTGAAGATTTGGGCAGCATACCCCTTGTATTTACCTATTTTTCAGCCATTTATGGCTTCATTATTTTCCTCAAATCAGTCCCAAAGTCACACATAAAATAATCTCATTTCAATAGCCGTTCAATAGGCTCAAAGTCATACAAGTACAAAATCAAGTTAGGAAAATGTCCGGAAATGAAGTTTAAGTCATAAAACAAAAGATAGATTTGATGTCGCTTAGCGTATCGGATACAACTTTAGCTATGCTTATCGGATTGGGATACAATTTATACTGTTTCGAAGCTAAGATAAAGGGCTGGAACTTTGATGAAGACCACTCAGTCTAGTTCATAGCGTATCTAGGTCAAAATTTCAAATTACAGAACCAGAATCTCATAATCAGGCTAGTTAATCGTACTATACGTAAATGACAATAACTCAGACTACCAAAGTCAGATTGAGGCATTTTTAGGGCCGTTGGAAAGCTAAGACAAAGCACTACAACTTCTGTGTTTTGGCCAAATGCTAATTCAGTACGGATCAGGGTGAACAGACGTAGTTAGATTGGTGAAATGTCAAAACTGGCCACAGAGCTCTACCTATGGCAGTCAGGGGTATTTTTTCTTTTCATGTGCTACAATGCTCGGGTTGAGCTGAAATTTTACAGGAAGCCATAAAATACCATTCCCTACAACTTTCATGTTTTGTACTAAGCCTAATTTGGCCCCCATCATGGTCAAACAAAACCGGGCAGAACAGAGCAATGAAGAATCTAATTCTGGAATTTGAACATTTCCACTAAAAATTCATATCCAACAAGTACTCTATTATCAAAACCATCACTACTAGCTCAATAACATCAATTAAGAGGTAGATAACTATAATCAAAACTGAAAATATAAACCCTAGCTGCATACTCCAACATCTCATTCCAAACTAACAAATTTACCGTCATAAGGCAAGATTAAGAGCTTCTAACTAAACTTGAACAAGATTAAATGCAAGAAAAGGATAGGAAACCATAATACCTCACCAAGGCTTCTTGAAAGAGAGAATCACAACCTTTCCCTCCAAAGTTTCACCGCACAAAGCTTCTTAAGAACTAAAGGAAGAGTGTAATCGGTTTAGATTTTGGATTTTCACTCAAATGAAGCTAAAAATCAAGATGGCAATTGAATGGTTTCTTCCCTCTTTTCTCTCTCACTCTCACAGCTAGAAGGCTGAAAATGAAGGCTCAAATGAAGCTTCAAGAAGGTTAAAATGATAGGAATTAATTTGGGTCAAAGGTGACAAGTGTCACACTTTGATTGGAAGTCAAATTTTGTTCTTTTCTCTCTTATTTTTGGTCCAATATTTCGGCTGCCTTGAGGATATTTTTGGGGCTGATTTTAATCAATTAATAGCAAGGAGATTAAGGTAATAAAGTAGTGTTCAAGTGGTACACTCAATCGGTAACAAACGGTACCCGTCAGTTCAACCCATTTTTTCTTAAATCGCGTATACTAGGGTTTTATCTTATAAGTCACTAACTTATTATTATCACTTCTAATCACACACTTAATATCATCTAAAACTCACTCTTAATCACCAAATTTGATACACACTCCGTACCGAATAATCACACTATGAAAAGGTGTAAAAACCCTAATTTACGGTAACGAGAAAACGAAAGGAAAAACCCATGATTCTATGTTTGTTTGCACTTATTGTGGGGTGAATGAGTTGTAAGGCTATTTTAAAGTAATAATTTTCAAATAAAAGGAAATTTTAAGAAAAATATAAGGGATTTTACAAGTCCTCACATTCCCAAGCAAGCAGTCAAGTAGGTAAAGCACGGAAATATTCCATTTAACACTTCACACACTTGGCACAATAATAAGCAGTCATTGAAGAAACAGACATTCAATCATTGGAGGATACGTGCTCACTTGGAGCCATTCATTGAGTCATTCAGTTGCCATCCATTTTCCTTATACCTCCGACATTTGAAAGCATTTAAAAGTGAAAACTTCTTCAGTGTTCATTCATTCATTCATTTCAATCACTGCATTACATTCACTAGCTAGTACTCCACCTGATTTTGTGGTCATACTCGAGTATACCTAACACTGTCCCAGCGTCACCAGCCGCTTGACCGAGTCCACTTCTGGCTTGAGTCGACTGGCAACGAAGGGCAAGGGCCTAGTTCAGCCAAAGCCTTACATTCATACACAACTAATATTCAATCATTTGATCATTAAAAATTCACATTCACTTAGGTCGAGTGCGATAAAGTACACACACGCCCATTGAAAATCCATTTAACAATCATTGAAAAGCATTTAACATTCAAGCAAACATTCACAACATTCCACATAGTTGTTGGAAGCACAAACATGCAAGGAACACTCACCAATCAATCGCAATCTTTCACTTCAACCCTAGTTCATCCTCTTGAACTCTCTAGTCCTGTGGTCATATATTATATTAAAAGACTAGCAATACAAAGCCAAATTACATGAAGAAATTGAGGTTTCAAAACTTCTTTTAGAAATGCATCAATTTACAAGTTTTATGCCCATATAACTTATCAAAAATATAGCATTTTCTTGTTCAAATCAAGTGAAAAACCTCATATGAATACTAAATCTATGTTTCAAAAGTCATTTGGAGCACAAGAGCATCAATTATAATCAAACGTTTGAGGAAATTAGAATAAGACTTTCAAAGTGCAAAATTGGAAATTGTCCGACCAGAAAATGATTTGAAGAAACTCATTTCCTTTCATTTAAACCTCTTGTCTTGGCTCAAAACTAACACACATGCAAAGAAATAGATTGTAACGAGTGTTTTGAGTAAAATCATATGCAAGGGAAAAACAAAAATGTCCTAGATTCACACCTCAACCCTCACTTGACCAACAAGAAGAAAATCCTGCAATATGTCCCCATATTTCTTCAAGTTAACCATCCAATTCAAATCCTAGTTTCATAGTAAATGAACCTCAATCAAGGCCACATATTGTAGGGGACAAATGGTGCATACACTAAGCCACAAAACTATCAACTTTGAACATATATATCAAGCTCCAAGTCACTTACACCAAAGCGGAAATTTTCATCTCAAAGCTGAAAATTGTAACTAAAGCTGAAAAATCCTATATTGAAGCTAAAAGTTCATACTAAAACTGGAATTTCCCATGAGGGCAAAGCAAAGCTGAAAATAGCATTCCAAGGGCTGAAAATAACATAACAAAACTGGAAATTAACTACTAAAGCTGGAAAATCGTACATAGAAACTAGAAAACCTCATCTCGAAGCTAAAAAGTTCATCCAACCTCATATCAAAGCTAAACCATTCATATCAAAGCTGTCCAACACATTCCAAAACTGAAAATTGCAACCTAGTAAGGAAAACCATGAAATCTGCCATATCAAGTCATATGTTGCTTAAATAACAAAATAAGGAGGAAAAAGAGAGGTTATTAGTATAATACCTCAAAATCTCAAGATAGGTTGCAAGACAAGAACTTTCTTCCTAAAGTAACTCCACCAAAAGCTTCCCTCCGAGCTTAACTCAAGATTAATTGGTGTGGATTAGGGTTGGTGTTTGGATTTCTCATGGATTGAGCAAGAAATCAAGGCTAGAAGTTGGTTTCTTTTCTCTCCCTTTCTCTACCAATATTTCGGCCAACAAGGAGGAAAAATGAGGGGTTTTGGTTCAATTTTGCAAGATAAAGACTAAGAATAGTCTTGGTCAAAAATTTGTTTGATGGTTGACAGTGGCGGCTTATGGTTCAAACTTATCTCTTTGTCTCTTGTTTGTTTCTAATCTACAAGATATTTAGGGTTTCTCCAAGTAACTCTTCTTTTTTTTTTTAGTGTAAGCAAGAGGACTCGAACCTGAGACCTCACGCTTACACTCCCTCCCCCCGTATCACCCAACCCATCCCTTCCCCCCTCTCCAAGTAACTCTTAACGCCTTATGGCACATAAATCTTTTTGCACAAAACTCCTTCTAATTCACCAAATTTATTACTCACCTCGCAGTCAGTCACACTACCTTAATGCACTACGGAACTTAACATGCACTAAAATATAAAAGGGGAATGATATAAATCTTGACTCAACCAATAAAATCACTATGAAATTAAGGCAAGCAAAGTAAAATAAAAGAAAATATAAATTAAATTTTTCAAAAATAAAAGAAAATATAAAATAATTTTTTCAAAAATAAAAGAAAATATAAAATAATTTTTTGGGTCCTTACATATAACCTTTAATTTTAGAATCTATGGTGTTTTTTGGTAACAAATAAAGTTGAATTTATTTGTTTGAGTGGTTTGGTTTACAATTGCATGAAAAAAAATAAGGGTAAACGTGTTGGGAAAATTTGAACTCTTTTATTTATGGAATGTCTTATTCTATCAATAGGAATTTTACATTTTTAAAGAAAAGTCATTGACCTGGGGTTGAATTGGTTGGACTGGTTGAATCGTGACCCCGTCACTTGACCGATTCACTTAATGGTCTGAGTTCACTTGGTGGGAGAGAAAGAGGGAAGCCCAACAAGGCTAGAGGAATTGGATTTTGTTTTCCGACGAGGCTTTCCATTTTACAGCTTGAGTTTCCACATTTTATCTTATTTTGTAAATATACCCCCATATTTTAGGATTTTTTAGATTTACCCCCTTATTTTTATTTTATGCAGTTCCGATAAGGTCCTTAGGCATTATTTAACTAACTATTAGTTTAATTAGTCTTTCACATATTCTATTAGGTTGTAATGAATTTTATTTTTCTTTTTAGAAGTTGTGTAACCCATATGGTGTATAGATGCACTTAATACTTGTAATTATATTTCTCTTTCTTTCTTTATTTATTTCTTTCTTTCCTTTTATGGTTATCTTATTTCTTTGTTTTGTGGCATGTGATCAAGTAGGCCAAGAGCGTGTTATTCTTTGACTTTTGCTACAGAAGCTTTGGAATTAATCATTTTGTTTTATTTCTGTGACAGCCCCACCTCCCCCTAAGGCGTACCAAAGGGTTCGGCGGACCGCCTGCCCAGCTATCGCCGGGACTCAGTCGTTCACGTCAATCCTCAATCGAAACCAGAATAAACCCACAAGACTAAACATAACAACGATCCAAAACTTAAAGCAAAAGGGAGTACAAACATCGAATATACAAAGGTTCTCAATTCACCGTACATCCAGCCCGTGCCGAGCACTAGGGCGAGAACCATTACAAAACCAAAGAAACCAGTCTAGGCTAGACTCTACCGAGCTCTCGTCCTTGCTCGCCGTCCCCTGTTAAGGAAAACAAAACTAAAGGAATGAGTTAAAAGCTCAGTGCGGTTCCGAAAACATAGGCAACAAGAAGTTCAATGCATCCATTACATATAACCAATAATTCAAGATACAAATGCAAAATAAAGCGATAAACACATTCATTAAACGGATACGGGCTCACAGGGAGCCATATATTCGTTCGGTCATTCGTTCTCCTATCATTCCCCTTATTCCTCCGGTCAATTAAATAAAATGCATTTTTGGTAAATAAAATCCTCGTTCGTTCTTTCGTTTCGTTCACCCCCTCCTGAAAATTGGTCAGGCTCCACCAGACTACAAGGTAATACTCGAGTATACCAAATTCACCTAGGGTCACCATATCGCCCGACCGATTCCGCTTCTGGCTCGAGTCGATCGGTAACGAAGGGCAGGGCCCAATTCAGCCAAAAGGCTTACATCATGCGCAACTAATGTAGCAATCATTAAATCATTGAAAATTTCACGTTTCATTTAGGTCGAGCGTGGTAAAGTACACGCTCGCCTAGAAAACTCGTTTTGGAAATCCTTGAAAGCACTTAACACATTATTAATCAAGAACACAAGTCATGAAGTCAAGAAAAATATAGCAAACAAGGAACACTCACCTATTTACGCAAAACAACGTGCAAATACCCTTCCGGATATTACCTCAGTCACCGAGAAAATCGAAGAGTAAATGAGAAAGAATATTACAGTCTATCTAGCACAAACAATTAGGTGAAATCAAAGAAATCCAACAATTGATGAATAAAACGTATAGAAATGACTTTAAAGTGAAACGAGGGCATTTGGACCGGTGGACGGAAATAGGTAGGGTTTCATAAACTAAACGCAAAACCAAACAAAAAGGGGTATAAAATTTCCAATGGAAAACACTTGAACCAAAAACAAGTCGGATTCCAACTAGATAGGCTAAGAAATACTGTTTTCGGGATCGTTTATATGGTTCAAAATCATCTCATATTCAAGTAGATATTATAGACTAAATGTCTTAATGAAATTCATGTAAAAGGGAGGACAAAATACCCAAGAAAACCCTAAATCACTCCTTTTTATTTGGTAAGCGTAAGTAAACATTTGGAGTTTCCAATTGAAGAAGGATCATGTTTTAAGATGGAAAACGGTCATAGTATTTGCCAAACGAAAATATACAAATTCAAATAGAAACTTAGCCCTCGAGTGAAAATTTGGGCAGAACGCCCTTTGTATTTACCTATTTTTCCAGCAATTTATGACTTCATTATTTTCCTCAATCAATCCCAAAGTCACACACAATAACATCTCATTTCAATAGCCATTCCATAGGCTCAAAGTCATATAAGTACAAAAATCAAGCTGACAACATGTGCGGAAATGAAGTTTAACAAAAGACAGATTTGACGGGTTTTACGTAACGGACACATCCAAAGCTACGCTTATCAGATTGGGATGTAATTTATTCTATTTCGAAGCTAAGACAGAGGGCTACAATTTTTATGAAGACCATTTAGTCTAAATTCCAGTGTAACCTAGTCAAATTCCCAATTCCCAGAATCAAGTTCCAACTAATCGGCTAATTAACCGTACTACCTTTAAATGGCCATATCGCAGGCTACCAAAGTCTGTTTTAGGCTTTCTTGGAGGCATGGAAAAGCTAAGACAAATATCTACAACTTTCATGAAGACTACTCAGTCCAGTACGCACCCTAACTAGGTCAAATTTACCAAAACAACTCCAGATTTTCCAGTTCAAAATTCACTACAGAAATCAACTAGCTGTCCGGCTTTATTCACTCATATCTCAGTACACACAACTCCAATTCTGGTAATTCCAAAGCCATTTGAAAGCTAAGATACAAGGTTATAATTATTAAGAAGGCATCATCAACCAATTCGGTAATATTCCTGGTCAAACGAACAACTTACAGAGGCTGACTTTCATTTTCGGACAGAAATAGGGTAGAAGGGTTATTTTGGTCTTTTCATAGGTTACAATGCTCTGATTGAGTTGAAATTTTGTAGACAACCATAAAACGTCATTCTCTACAACTTTCATGTTTTGTGATAAGGCCAAATCGGCCTCTAACTAGGGGTAACAGTACCGGGCACAATCGGGGAAAAAATGAAACCCTAATCTGGAATTCATGCATTCAAGTGCTAATCTTCCACAAAACAACATCTAAAACAACTTCAAACCACTAATAAGCAATTAATTGAAGTAAAGAGGATGTTCTTGGCAAAATACCTTAAAACCACAAGAAAGGTAGGAGTTTAATCTTTCCCCCTCCAAAACAACTCCACCAACACCTTTAACCTTCCCTAATGATCACTTGTATGGTGTAGTTTGTGATTTGGTTGGTTGGAACTCAAGATTTGAGCAAATTTGGAAGCTAGAAATTGAAGAGCTCTCTCTTGTTTTCCTCCTCAAGAGGTTCGGCCATGACACAAGAAAAATGAGAGAAAATTGAGTCAAAATTGATTTTAGGAAAGTTAAGAAGGTCTTGGATAAATCCAACATCCAATGGGTTTGTGACACTTGGCACCTTGCTTGCTTAAACTTATCTCTTCGTCTCTCTAATACAAATCCATATAGGTAACTTCTAATTATCTCTTAGCACCTTGTAAAATAATATCACTTAACCAAACTCCAACAAGTTGTCAAAAATATATTGCATTTACCGCACTAGCGGGTCCCACGTCCATAATACACTTCAAACTCAACGTACACTAACTCATACTAGGAAGATGATTTTAAAACTGTACTTACTTGTCAAAATACATGGAAAATTCAATATTTCCAAGGAAAGTATAAAATATAATCAAAGAAATAAAATAATGCTGAGAAAATGTGAAAATGTTTGGGTCCTCACACTCTCTCCCCCTAAGAAATTTCGTCCTCGAAATTTTTACCTTCAGATGGCTCAGGAGTTTGTTGGTTGTCTAAAGCATATACCCTTGCCGGTACTTTTGTTCGGTTCCCTCTTTCATTCGCTTGTTTTGATTTAGTGCCCTCCAGTTGCAGGGTACTACTTTCACGTGACTGTTTCCTCGGACAGTTGCTAACCTGGTGGTCACCACTCCCACAAATCAAACACTTCCAGCCTTTCCTCCAACAATCACTCTCAGTGTGATTGGCGTTTCCACAGTAGCCACAAGTCAAGGAAGAAGCCACTTGTTGGCTTTTTTGAAAAATCTCCCCATGGCCTACTTGACTTCCTTTTGTAGATCGTTCATCTAACGCCCCTATTGTCCATGGTGGGTGGGACAAAATTTCACTTTTTGCACTTTGGAAGGGACTATCGATTCACTTGGTTCCTCAGTCACACTACCAGGTGTACCCCTTTTTCGATTTTGGGAGGCTTTTATCTGTGCTTTTGCATTCTCGATTCGTTGGGCTTTCTCAAGGGCCTCCGTAAACGTATTCACTTGAACCGCTGCTAGTGCTTCTTGAATTTCCAGATTCAATCCCTGTATAAATCGTCTTACCCTTCTCGGTTCCGTGGCCACTAATTCGGAAGCAAACTTGGATAGTTTGGTGAACTTCGTTTCATATTCGGCCACACTTAAGGTTCCCTGGCGTAGTCCAATAAACTCATCCTCCCTCCTTTCTTGGACTAAAGGTGGGGGATACTTTTCATTAAATTTCCTTAGGAAGTTAGCCCATGTCCATACAGTTTGTTCTCTTTCCCACTTTGCCTTAATCACGTTCCACCATGCTCGGGCCGGTCCTTCAAATTGAAATACCGCAAAGTTCACTTGCCTTTGTTCGGTATAGTTCAAAGCTGCAAAGATGTTGATCATGGCCTACAGCCACTGTTCGGCTACATCCGGATCAGACCCTCCAAGGAATTTTGGAGGAGCAAACTTCTGAAACCTCTCAAGAGCCCGATCTTCTCCTATTTCAGGGTTCAGAGGTTGATTCACAGGTATTTGACCTTGTTGGTCCACCAACCTTGCTAAGATGTTTGTCATTTGTTGAATTGCCGTCGCCATTTGGTCCCCGGCTTCAACCCTCGGTCCTTGCTCTTATGCAGCTGTTGTTTCCCTTTCCTCTCTTGGCTCTTGAGCTCATTTATTCCCACGGCCACGTTCACGTCCACGACTACGTCTCCCGCCCTTATATATGTTTTCCCTCTCTCTTTTCTTTTCTTTCCCCGCCAAAAAGGTAGTTTAGTGAATAAACACAGTAAATTGACTAAAGTAACAAATTCCAGCATACCAAATACACAATTAAACATATACACACATAACACACCATATATCAGGAAGACAGATGATCAAATACACAAAGGCATGTCAAATTAGACAGATAATCATATGCACAAATACACCAACTAACGTCATGTGTAACAATAATATAAGGGCAAATCAAAAGAAAAGGCGATATCGTCCTAGTTTCAGCTAAATAACCCCGTCCGGTCTCTCACGTCACTTACTATCCAAACTAGATATCCATTGACCTCTTGTGCTCATTCTAGCCAGACAAAGCCTGTTCATGTTCCCAAAATGCAAGTCTCAAGTACCTAGTAGCTAGCATCGCCTCAACTCTGGAGTAATCGGGCACGAGAATCCGAAATAAGATAATTCACATCTCGAGCTGGCCAGTCCCAAGAGTAAACTATCTACAATCGAAATTCCTACCCGACGTACCTATCTATGATCCTTAAATACTATGGGAAAGATTTAGGGCCTATAACATTCGTAATTCATAGCTTATGCTCGAACGAGTACTTAATCCTTCATACCTATTCACCACTCAGTCCAGGCTCACTCCGCGCAGAGACCACGCGAACCTGGCTCTGATACCAACTGTGACAGCCCCACCTCCCCCTAAGGCGTACCAAAGGGATCGGCGGACCGCCTGTCCAGCTCTCGCCGGGACTCAGTCGTCCACGTATATCCTCAATCGAAACCAGAATAAACCCACAAGACTAAACATAACAACGATCCAAAACTTAAAGCAAAACTTATATACATTGCTATATCAAAAGGGAATACAAACATCGAATATGCAAAGGTTATCAATTCACCATACATCCAGCCCGTGCCGAGCACTAGGGCGAGAACCATTACAAAACCAAAGAAACTAGTCTAGGCTAGTCTCTACCAAGCTCTTGTCCTTGCTCGTCGTCCCCTGCTAAGGAAAACAAAACTAAAGGAATGAGTTAAAAGCTCAGTGAGGTTCCGAACACATAGGCAACAAGAAGTTCAATGCATCAATTACATATAACCAATAATTCAAGATACGAATGCAAAATAAAGCGATAAACACATTCATTAAATGGATACGGGCTCACAGGGAGCCATATATTCGTTTGGTCATTCGTTCTTCTGTCATTCCCCTTATTCCTCCGGTCAATTAAATAAAATGCATTTTTGGTAAATAAAATCCTCGTTCGTTCTTTCGTTTCGTTCACCCCCTCCTGGAAATTGGTCAGGCTCCACCAGACTACAAGGTAATACTCGAGTATACCAAATTCACCCAGGGTCACCATATCGCCCGACCGATTCCGCTTCTGGCTCGAGTCGATCGGTAACGAAGGGCAGGGCCCAATTCAGCCAAAAGGCTTACATCATGCGCAACTAATGTAGCAATCATTAAATCATTGAAAATTTCACGTTTCATTTAGGTCGAGCGCGGTAAAGTACACGCTCGCCTAGAAAACTCGTTTTGGAAATCCTTGAAAGCACTTAACACATTATTAATCAAGAACACAAGTCATGAAGTCAAGAAAAATATAGCAAACAAGGAACACTCACCTATTTACGCAAAACAACGTGCAAATATCCTTCCAGATATTACCTCAGTCACCGAGAAAACCTAAGAGTAAATGAGAAAGAATATTACTGTCTATCTAGCACAAACAATTAGGTGAAATCGAAGAAACCTAACAATTGATGAATAAAACGTATAGAAATGACTTTAAAGTGAAACAAGGGCATTTGGACCGGTGGACGGAAATAGGTAGGGTTTCATAAACTAAACGCAAAACCAAACAAAAAGGGGTATAAAATTTCCAATGGAAAACACTTGAACCAAAGACAAGTCGGATTCCAACTAGATAGGCTAAGAAATACTGTTTTCGGGATCGTTTATATGGTTCAAAATCATCTCATATTCAAGTAGATATTATAGACTAAATGTCTTAATGAAATTCGTGTAAAAGGGAGGACAAAATACCCAAGAAAACCCTAAATCACTCCTTTTTATTTGGTAAGCGTAAGTAAACATTTGGAGTTTCCAATTGAAGAAGGATCATGTTTTAAGATGGAAAACGGTCATAGTATTTGCCAAACGAAAATATACAAATTCAAATAGAAACTTAGCCCTCGAGTGAAAATTTGGGCAGCACGCCCTTTGTATTTACCTATTTTTCCAGCCATTTATGACTTCATTGTTTTCCTCAATCAATCCCAAAGTCACACACAATAACATCTCATTTCAATAGCCATTCCATAGGCTCAAAGTCATATAAGTACAAAAATCAAGCTAACAACATGTGCGGAAATGAAGTTTAACAAAAGACAGATTTGACGGGTTTTACGTAACGGACACATCCGAAGCTACGCTTATCGGATTGGGATGTAATTTATACTGTTTCAAAACTAAGACAGAGGGCTACAATTTTGATGAAGACCATTTAGTCCAAATTCCAGTGTAACCTAGTCAAATTCCCTATTCCCAGAATCAAGTTCCAACTAATCGGCTAATTAACCGTACTACCTTTAAATTGCCATATCGCAGGCTACCAAAGTCCGTTTCAGGCGTTCTTGGAGGCGTGGAAAAGCTAAGACAAATACCTACAACTTTCATGAAGACTACTCAGTCCAGTTCGCACCCTAACTAGGTTAAATTTACCAAAACAACTCCAAATTTTCCAGTTCGAAATTCACTACAGAAATCAACTAGCAGTCCATCTTTATTCACTCATATCTCAGTACACACAACTCCAATTCAGGTAATTCCAAAGCCATTTGAAAGTTAAGATACAAGGCTATAATTCTTAAGAAGACATCATCAACCAATTCGGTAATATTCCTGGTCAAACGAACAACTTACAGAGGCTGACTTTCATTTTCAGACAGAAACAGGGCAGCGGGGGTATTTAAGTCTTTTCATTGGTTACATTTCTCTGATTGTGTTGAACTTTTGTATGCAACTATAAAACATCATTCTCTACAACTTTCATGTTTTGTGCTAAGGCCAAATCGGCCTCTAACTAGGGGTAACAGTCCTGGGCACAATTTGGGAAAAAATGAAACCCTAATCTGGAATTCATGCATTCAAGTGCTAATCTTCCACAAAACAACATCTAAAACAACTAAAAACCACTAATAAGCAATTAATTGAAGTAAAGAGGATGTTCTTGGTAAAATACCTTAAAACCACAAGAAAGGTAGGAGCATAATCTTTCCCCCTCCAAAACAACTCCACCAACACCTTTAACCTTCCCTAATGATCACTTGTATGGTGTAGTTTGTGATTTGGTTGGTTGGAACTCAAGATTTGAGCAAATTTGGAAGCTAGAAATTGAAGAGCTCTCTCTTGTTTTCCTCCTCAAGAGGTTTGGCCATGACACAAGAAAAATGAGAGAAAATTGAGTCAAAATAGATTTTAGGAAAGTTAAGAAGGTCTTGGTTAAATCCAACATCCAATGGGTTTGTGACACTTGGCATCTTGCTTGCTTAAACTTATCTCTTTGTCTCTCTAATACAAATCCATATAGGTAACTTCTAATTATCTTTTAGCACCTTGTAAAATAATATCATTTAACCAAACTCCAACAAGTTGTCAAAAATATATCGCATTTACCGCACTAGCGGGTCCCACGTCCATAATACACTTCAAACTCAACGTACACTAACTCATACTAGGAAGATGATTTTAAAACTGTACTTGTCAAAATGCGTAGAAAATTCAATATTTCCAAGGAAAGTATAAAATATAATCAAAGAAATAAAATAATGCTGAGAAAATGTGAAAATTTTTGGGTCCTCACAGCAGTAGTTACTTGATTTCTCTCTACATTTTCCTGTCCCTGGATTGGTCCAGTTGCCGATCCCTGGTCATCACTATGAGGTTGGGCTCATCCAGTCCCTCGCCCACTCCTTCGTCCTTCCATTATCCTAGATATGCCTAATGCAAGAAATGAATCAATTACGCGAGAAAATACTTAAAAGAGGAACCAATCACGAAAACATTGAAAATAACAATAATTTACATTCATTAACATGTCAAAATCCATACAATTAGCAAGTCAGGGGAAAATCACAAAAATATAGCACACAGGTGCCACAAAAGTACTTTTAGTCACAGAAGACTAAAGTCAAACAAGTGCCTCAAAAGTTGGCCACACAGTCATGCAAAATACAATGGCCTCAGCACTTAGCGTCACCCCTGCTAATCCTAGCTACACCAGTCAAAAGGGTCAAAAGAGAGGTCAATCAGTCTAGACCTAGTCCGCAGTAGGACTACCAGAGGGAATCTCCTCCTCAGGATCCTCCTCTGGGTCCTCCTCCTCCTGATCAGGACTCTGGACTACATCTATCGCCTCCTCCACCAATCTAGTAGCATCAGTCAAGATGTCGGAAGCCCGACCACGGACCTCCTCTCCCAACCTAGTGAGTCGATCCCTAGTACTCTGGAACTCCTCACGAACAACTGCAGCTGTAGCTACCTCGCCCTCTAGGACCTCCTCAAGCTCCACAATCCTCTCTCCCTGAGCGCTAACTATCTGTCTAAGCTCGTCCACCTCTGCCTGTAAATCTCGGTTAAGATCCACTAACTAACGACGCTCGTCATCCAAGGCTAATACAACGTGGTTTGGGTAGGCAAAGATAACCCTACACGAACATCGAGGGTAGCTACTAGAGAGTGAGTAGCGCACTCGAGCCCCTCCGCCAAGAGATCGGTAGTAGATAGGCCTAGGAGGCTCTACATGACCATTAACATGGCCATTCCCATTAGCTGCCGGAGTCCCATTTCCATTTTCCATCCCTGCAAGACAATTACATTTTTCAGGTTAGAAACTTAATCACTAATTCGAACAGATGTCACTTACGGCATGCCTAACTTAGTCACTAACTTGCCCAAGTATCACTTAAGGTATGACTAAGTTGTCCGGTCTCAGGTCTTAAGGGTAGAGTATCTATTATGTCTCCCATATAGATCTCTAACCTAGCGCTCTGATACCAACTGTGATGCCCCCACTTCTCCCTAAGGCGAACCAAAGGGTATCCGCGGAATGCCTGCCCAGCTCTCGCCAGGACTCAAGCAAATTTCGTTCAAGTTTAATGGAATACTATTCAACAACACTAGATAGTAAGAAAATGCGGAGACCTCCCAAACTTATCAATATATATAACGATTATCCAACCCTTTCATCAAGTTCCCAAAAGTTACATCCATACCCAAAATATACAACATTCAGGTACATCAAATACCCAAATCATACATTAGATTCCCAAAAGTACAACCAATAAGAGGTCTAACCCAAATTACATTAGAAACCCTAAGCCAAAAGTACATCAAAAGGGGTTTCTCCAAGTTCAGTCCATGTCCCATCCTGTTAAGGAAAATAAATCTACAGGGTGAGCAAAACGCTCGTGAGGCCAAGAACACACATGCAAGTACATAGTCCAAGTAACAAGCCCAAATAACAGGTCAATTGATAAAGTACAAGTAATTGACAATTCCAGTAAAATGTAAACAGAAACAATTCAAGGATATGATAGCTCTCAAGAGCTAAGTTCCACTTGCTTTGCCAAGGTCATTCGTATACCTTCCCGCGATGACACTCCGTCAATCGGGTTGGTATTTTCAATCCGTGGATCACCACTTACTTCCATCCATCCACCGTACATACCCCCACCGGGCCCAAACGTCATTTATAAGGTGATACTTCAATGAGTATGCCAGGCAAGATCTCTCCAATAGATCAAGTTTATCATGTGATTCTCATGGCTCGCCAAGGTTCCCGACCAAGCCCATGCCGGCTCGAGTCTAAGGTTGGCGCGATGAGATTTGGGCGTCCCCCATGTATATGTGTGTGTTGAGGAGATTCACTCCAGCGACGTATGCAACCATAGCATACTATTTCATGTCAAGCAAGCATTTGATACATTCAAGCATTCATATCATGTCTAGCGGGTCATTTATTTCTTATCAAGTAAGTTATTTGTTTCAAGTGAGAATGAGTGCGATAAAGTACACACTTGACTCCATTTTCAAAATCTCAGGTCATGGATATCAAGTAAGCATGTATCAATTCATAGGAGTTCAAGTAATCATGCACTTGACACTCACCAAGTCAACCAAGGAGAAATGTTACTTGAAGTTCAAGCGTCTACCGTAGGATCCTCTTGAAGGTCCTCGTGTGAGCCTGAGCAATTAATAGTGAACGATCACTTATAAACCCCAATTATCAAGGAAGATCGCACGCTTGTACAATCCTAGAAAATTTTACTAAAATGAGCCTAAATTACTCGCGAATTAAGGCTCAAAAGTGGGGTTTTAAAGTACAAGTGACATTGAGTTTTCATCTTCGAAATCAAGTATAAAACGTTCAAATAATATCTAAGGAATAAGGAGAATTCGAAAAACTCCATTTCCTTAAGATTCGGAAATTTCAGTTTTGATATGAGATCTTTGAAAAATCGTATCTCACTCTTTACAAGTCCAAAATTGGAAAACTTGGTACCGTTGGAAACCTCTTAGAAATTACTAAAAGTTCTTAGAAGACAATTTTCCATGATTCCAAACGGAAGGTATCCAAAAATTAGCTCAAAATTGGTGTTCTGGGGCATTGAAGACAGGTTTAGGTTGGTTTTTGGCCAACTTTGAAAATTTGGCAAAATTCACTTGATCGGAACTAACCTCTAAAATTTGGAACTCTATTAGAGTTGCAATCTAATTTTAAAACAGAACAAACAGAACAAGATTCGGAGTTTTGAGCACCAAGATATGGTAGCTCAAAGTTATTAAGATTTCCTTGTTAATCAAGGGTTTTCCAAACTCAAATCATGAACTTTGGAAGTTTAGTTGAGCAGCGAAACGGACTCAAAATGGTACCAAATTTAGCAGTATAATACTACCATATAGGGACTATTTCTCTGCAAAATTTCGTAGAAAAATACGTACGGGGAGAGGGTTAACGAAACCACTAAAGTTCCAAGGAGTTCCAAGGCAAATCTGCCTTGGACTTCCGTTTTCCCGTTTTCAAGCATTTGGCCAAGGAAAATTCCTCAAACATGGTTCATTGGTGTAGACAAGGTCTAATAATCATCCAAGGTGTGTTTGGTGAGTGATTTACACCAAAAATTTCAAATAGCATGGCCCAACTCAATATTGGTTACAATCTGTCCAAAATAAGGGTTTTCGCCTACAGAGTCGGTTTCGAAGTCTGGTCGTAAATTACTCAATTCAATTCAGAATTGAGCATGGTTGGTGGCATTGAAAACTAGATTCCTAAGGTTACAATTTCATAGAAGAAATTGTTTCCATAATCTGTCCACAACTAGCTCATTTTTGAGCATTAACTCGTTGTTCAAAACAGGGTTCCAGTGTACACGACAAACAGGACAGTCATCTTTAAATGATTGGCACGGACTGCTCAAGTGGAATCAGAACATGCATTTTATTCCGTTGGAAAGCTGGGAATGTCTAGTTTCCAGTGCCACAAACGTTACTCGATTTCGACATCGGAGTAAAAAGTTATAGCCGAAAGAAAAAGACTGCCTGGGCAGTTACGGGAACCATTTTCCAGTTTTCTAAGCTTTCGCAATCAACACATTTGGGTGACCAAATCATGTTATTTTTCAATAAAAATTTCTACACCATTCATATAATATGTATACATCATAAATAAGCCGTTAGAACCTCAAAATTTTGCATCAAAGTGCATGAACATAGCAGGGGCAAAATGGTCACTTTTGGTCATTGCACCATCCTTAAGTTTCTATCGACAACCCAACATTATTTCACTAATTTAAGCACCAAACTAACATTAATAACATCATCATTCACCAAATCAGTCCATCCATCAAATGTGGGAGTTCATAGAGCCCACACAACCATTTTTCCAATATAAACAAGCTACCCATATGCATGCATAAGCCTAGATGTGCAATAGAACTTCCATAAATCAAGATTATCAAGGTTGATCGTTACTTACTTTTGTTGATGACTTAAACAGAAATTTCGGTCCTCTTAGAGCTCACAAAAATCATGGAAAAGCAGGCTCTTTGGTAGCTTAAGATAATCCCCAAATGCTTAGCAAAGTGTGGTTGAAGTTGGAGGTGATTTGGTGAGGATTTAGTAAAGAAATGGAGAAGAAATTGAAGCTGTTTTTCTCTTCCTCTTGGTCGGCTGTTTGGAGCAGGAAAAGAAGAGCTAATGCTGATGGTAAGCTTCCGTGAGAAGCTTTAGAATTTGGCCAAAAGTTGTTTCAAAAGTCAACTAGGAATAATGCGCGTACGCGCGCGTTTTGTGCTCGATTCCTCTTAAGTTTGTTGCACTAGTGCACTAAACCTCTAATGCACTTACATTCATATCATCATTATTCACTCTTAGTAGTCCCAAAATAAAAATCTAAGGTCCTTCAATTAATCGCGCGCGTAAAAACGCGTATTTCGAATTTATACGCGATAGAGCGAAATCTTTAAGAAATTCTTATAACGATAGTATTACTAACTAATAATTGAGCACTTAAGCATAAAAATACCTATTTTGAGACTAATGTACAAGTCTCCAATTTTCCAAGTTTATTGTATTCTCGATTCAATTATTTACTCCAATCGCGTATTCACTATTTTCACTTAATAAGCCTTCAGAAATTAAATTTTGAAACGAGCCACTAAAAAAATATAAGTAAGTCATAGATCAATGTAATTTGGTCTAAAGAGATTAGAAAATAATATTCGGGGTAAATGGCCAAGTAAATGATTAAATGAGCTAGAATTTGGAGTTTAAAATAAATAAATTTTGTGAGTCTTTACAAATCATCATTTATAAATTAAATATCATGAAATATTGATGGATAATTTATTCATATCATACAATTTTCACTATTACGGGGAGGAAATTATCAAACGAAAAGTAATCATTTGAAAAATGTTGTTGGATTTCTTTGATCCTTATACAAAAAATGTGAATTGGAAGTTCAAAAAGTTATTCATTTGTAGAAAATTAGAAATCAATTGTCAAATATATTTACAGACTCCAGAAGAGTTATGAATTCAAATATTCCTATAGGAAATGCTCTAGTTAAAATTGATATCCCTAAATGATACATACAAGTGCTCAAATGAATTTGAAACCATCCTATCTAAATAGACATCTTGATTTCAAATATCTTCAGAGATTAAATAAATATCATGAAAAATTAAACCTCTTGAAGAGGTCGCGCCTGAAGAACTTACTCCTGAGGAGAGTGAAATCATAAAAAATTTAAAGGTGGAGCCTAAATGAATATAAATATATATGTTTACATATAGCATAGCACTTTATATTATGAAAGAAAATGAGGATCATGAGAATATACTAATTGATGAATGTCGGCATAGAAATGATTGGTCAAAATGAAAAGATGCGATCCAATCTGAATTAGATTCACAGGTTAAATGAAAAGCTTTTGGATATATAGTCCAAACACCTATTAAGTCAATGGAATATGAATGGATATTTACAAGAAAAAGGAATGAGAAAATGAAATTGTGAGATATAAAACAAGACTTCTGGCACAAGGATTTTCACAAAGAGCTGAAATCAATTATGATGAGACATATTCTCTGGTAATGGATGAAATTATATTTAGATATCTTATAAATCTAATAGTGCATAAAAAACTTGATGTGTGCCTAATAGACATAGTCACTGCTTATTTCTATGGAATATTGGATAATGATATCTACACGAAAATTTTTGAATGATTTAGCATACTTGAAGCATGTAAATCAAATTCTAAAGAATTTATTTCATTAAATTATTTCAGGTGGGGATGGCATGCTCCGGGACCACTCAGGCCAAGTGATCGTTGCTTTTTCTACGTTCTATGGCCACTACACAAGTTTAAAAGTTTAGGCATAGGCACTGTTAGAAGGGCTTCTAACCTGCCATTCGTTTGGATGCTCCCAGATTCCGGTAGAAATGGATTCCAAGATGCTGCTTGATGTGATTCAATGGAAAGCTAAATGTCCATGGCTCATTGATAATATTGTTTGCCAAATCCAGTCAGCCTTTCAGACTGGGCAATTCCACTTTCTTCATGGTTTTAGACAAGTCAACACAGTGGTGGACACGCTTTCTTCATGGTTTTATCTTATATTCTCTTCACATGCTTGTTTCTTAGTGGAAAACCTTTTTTGAGAAAAAAAATTATTAAATCTTAGATGAATGTGTAAAATATAAAATTAAATTAGTATAAATCATTTTTTTTAAAAAAAATTAAATGATAAATGGGGAGGGGCGGGTACCCGCTGATCCGACCCTATCTCAGCGGGTACCCGATTATAGGGTACCTGCTGATATGCGGGGAGGGTAAGGGTCAGAAAATGGCTGACCCGCAAGTTGCGGGTCGAGTCAGCCAAATGGTGAATGGGGCAGGTACCCGCCCCGTGCCCACCCCTAGTTATATTACCTATATAATTCTCGATCTAAATTGTTTGGTTATATTGATGTTGGGCATTTATCTGATCTACATAAATCAAGATTTCAAATTGGTTTTACATGTTGTGGTACAACCATTTCATGTTAATCTACGAAATCATCTATAGCTGCCACCTCTTCATATCATGCTAAAATAATAGTAATGCATGAGACCAGTCGAGAATATACTTGGTTAAGATGAACAACCCATAATATTTGGAAAAATAGAGGGCCATCTTCTGAAAAAGAAAATCCTCCTATGTGCGCAACTCAATTGAAATGAGGACATACTAAAGGAAATGGAGCCAAACATATTTCACCAAAATACTTCTTACTCATAATTTACAAAAGAATGGTGAAATCGATGTGAAAAAAAATCCAATCAAGTAGTAATCTTGTAGATTTATATAGCTAAGCATTGCTGATTGCAATGTTTAAGAAAATAGTAAAGAATATTAGAATGCATTGGCTAAAAGATCTCAGTTGGTGTTTGCATTAGGGCGAGAAATTAAAATACAAGAATAGTGCAGTCTTTTCCTTTCACTAGGATTTTTCCCCTCACTAGTATTTTTTTCTAGTAAGGTTTTAATGAAACATATTATTTGTGTAATAAACATCCAAGGAGAAGTGTTATACAATAATCAAATAATTAATGAATGTCTATCACAACCTATCACTATTTTTGAGATAATAAACTTGTCACTATTTTCGAGATGATAAACTATCACTGTTTTCAAGATGATAAACTTGTCACTATCAAGATTTTATCACTATTTTAATAAGAATTTTAATTAGTGGATGTATTTTGAACTATTCTGTACTCTCCTATAATTAGGAGTCACCCTCTCTTGTATCATAGAGATATATAAAAAAAATTCATTTGAGCAAAATGAAAGAATAGTTCTTGTTAAGGCTTTAGATGCATGATAAGATTTCATTGAGGGTTTCTAATTTTAGAAAGTTAGGGTTTTAGTGGCTGTTCTTGGAATCTGGCCGACATGGCTGCTCCTCCCTCTACTTCGGGGGAGGGGGCTCTTCCGGCTGCGGCACAGGTTGGTGTTGGCCGGTCCTTTGCGGATGTGGTGGCTTCCAAATCAGTGGTGGGCTTCCAGGCCAAGTCCTTCCCGTCGCTGCCTTCGGTTTCCATGGCACCTCGGGTGAAGGCTATGGTATCTACCCACAGAGGGCAACTTGCGGTGAGTTTCGACATGGTGGACATTGAGCGAGTGGCGACTCCTTTTCAATTTGCATTGGTGGGGAATTTTTCCAGGGGGCGGCTGCCTATGGAAGACTTGCGGAAGTTCTTGCATGCTTTCGACTTAGCTGCTGAGTTTGCTATCAGATTGCTGGACAGACGGCACACGTCTTGATTAGGTTGACGACTGAGGCTGATTACTATAAAGTTTGGGCTAGAGGTACTTGGTATATCAAATAGGCTCCCATGGGAGTATTTAAGTGGTCCATTGATTTCCATATGGATAGAGAGACCTTTGTTGTTCCAGTGTGGGTTGCATTGCCGAAGTTGCCGGTGCATCTGTTTCACAAGGAATGTTTGTTCCCTATTGTGGCTTGCTTGGGGCAGCCATTATCTGTGGACGCAGCTACAGTGCAGGGAACGAGACCTAACATGGCTAGAGTATGCGTTGAAGTTGATTTGATGAAGGAACTTCCTAGTCGGGTTTGGATTTCCTTTGGTGAGCGTGTTGGCTTTTGCCAGCCGTTGGTACCAGAGAATTTACCCAGGTATTGCGGGCACTGTTTCCATCAGGGCCATAGTGAGGAGGAGTGCAGGATTAAGCATCTTGTTTTGAAGTCAGAGCTGACAAGAGAGGGGAAGCCGCGGGGAACGCAGGGGTTGTGGATGTACCAGCCGAGGGAGAAGATGGCTTCTGGAAATACAAGAGCGGCAAGTGAGTTCGGCGCGATTTCTGGAGTGGTTAAGGATGGACAGGGAGGGGTAGAGCCTCCGTCTGCTACGGACACCACTGTTGGGGTCGCAGGTGCACCTATGGTAGAGGCTCCTTTGATCTAGAACAAGGTAGCTAGGTGGGGGGGTCTGCCCATGGCCGTACAGCGGAGTGGCAGCAGTCGCAGGGGCTAGGGGAGTGTGATAGTGAGGCCGCTGCCCAAGTTTCTAGCCAGAATGAATTATGGGTGATCGGTGGGCAACACAATGAGGGTAAATTGGCTGTGGGCATGCATGAAGAGGGCGCTACGGAGGTTGGGCAGGGTCAGGAGGTAAGGGAAGAGGCTAATGGGCAGGCCGTCATGGCAACAGCTATAGAGATGGTGGAGCACGCGGTTGTTGCGGCTGCGGATAGAATCGTTGTGGACCTCGCGGAAAAAGTGGCGAGTGAAGCAGCGGCCGTGGAGGGGGAAGGCAGCCTCGCGCCTGTTGGGGTGTTGGAGAGAGCATCTTCGGAGGATATCACTGGTGCTGGCGGCCTGTCGCTGCGAGGTGCCGAAGAGCAGCATAGTGAAACGCGAAGTGTAGCTTTGACATTGAACCTTGACCAGGTTGCCACTCTTGAGCAAGGTGGGAGAACGGCGAAAGCGAAAGGGATACGGGCCATGGCCCCGTCGGACAGAGAGCTAAGGTCGGTATCCAAGAAGTTTCAAAATTCTTTCCATATTTTGTCCCATGATTAGTGCATGTTTCTGGAATATTCGGGGGATCTCAAAGCCCCCAAATCTTAGAAGACTTAAGAATCTTGTTCGTCTGCATAGGATAGCGGTTGTGGGTATTTGTGAGCCTAAATTATCTAGGCATGAAGCTGACTCAATTTGGATAAGGTTGAATTTTGATTACGTACTGTGTAATTCATTTGGGGATTTGTGGGTGTTTTTCAATTCTCCGTTTGTTAGTCAGGTGGTTGGGGAATTAGACCAGCATTTTGTGAGGACTTGTAAATTCCTTATATATTTCTTGAAAATTCCCTTTTATTTGAAATTATTTGGCAATTATTATTCTACACTATCTTACTACTCAATCACCCTAGAAAAGTGCCAATGATCATAGGAAATTAGGGTTTTCCTTTCCGATTTCAATTCGAAGTGAAATAGGATTTTTCGTGTATCCGTAGTGTAATTATCCGGTATGGAGTAAGGATCAAATTTAGTGCTTAAGAGTGACTTTTAGGTGAGAAATAATATGTGATTAAAAGCAATGATAAAAAGTTATTGAATAGGAAGTAAAAACCCTAGTACGTGTGATTTAAGGAAAAACGGTGCGAACCGACGTGTACCGTGCACTACTGATTGAACACACCACTTGATCACCGCTTTCTTACCATATAAGCTCATTAATATTTGAACAAAATATCCCCTCATTTCCAGCTGGCTTTGGCCAAAAATTTTGACCAAATTGGCAAGGAAAAGAAACAAAAAATTGAGTGAAAATTGGTAGTGACACTTGTTGGCCATCTAGGGCCTTGACCAAGACCAAATTGTCTTGCCTTCTTATCACCATTTTGCTTCCTTTCTTCATCATTTCTGCTTGCTTTGGCCGAGAGAGAGGGAGAGAAAAACCAAGGGAGAGATACACCATTTCATCTTGAGTTTGAGCCATCCAAGTGAGGAAACAAGAAACTAAACCGATTAAAACCTTCTTTGAGTATTTAGCTAGTGGTGTGTTGGTGAAAGTTTGGAAGGAAAAGTTAGGGCTTCTCTTGGTAGTAACTTTAATAAGGTAATAAGGATGATTTACCATTTCTTACTCTTGATCTTGTTTAATTTGGCATAGCACCTTAAATTTGTGGTGGATGATACCTATTATAATGATTTGGATGGATATAGTGTATGCTCTTGAGTTACATGAGTTAGGGTTTGATGATTTTCTGACTATACTTGCTGTATATATAGTATATGTTGTATCTAAGCTTATATAAGAGGTTGTGGTGGTGATTGAGGCAAGAAATGAAGAAAGTTTCCTTTGAAAACGAAAAATTTCAGATTTCTGGAAAACTGCAGCTCAGTTCTGTCTGGTTCCAGTTCGTGATGTTAGAGGCCAAATTAGGCTTAGAATAAAACATGAAAATTGTAGATAATGATATTTTATAGTTTCTTACAAAATTTCAGCCCAATCGGAGCAACGTATCCTGTGAAAAGACCAAAATACCCACACTGCCCAAGGATGCATCCAATGATCCGTTTTAGACAGTTCATCCAGTTGACCGTGTCTATTCACTATGATCTGTGCTGATTTAGCCATTTTCGAAAACATGAAAGTTTTAGTAATCTGTCTTAGCTTTTCAACGCCTCCAAGAACGCCTTAAAGGGACTTTGGTAGCCTGAGATATGGCCATTTAAATGTAGTACGGTTAACTAGCCGGTTAGTTGGAAGTTGGTTCTGTGAATTGGGAATTTGACTGGGTTACACTGGAAATTTTACTAAGTGATCTTCATGAAAGTTGTAGACCCTCGTCTTAGATTCGAAACGGTATAATGTTTACCCCAATCCGATAAGCGTAGCTTTGGTTGTGTCCGTTACGCAAAACTCTATCAAATCTGTCTCTTGTTAAACTTCATTTCCGCACTTGTTGTTAGCTTGATTTTGTCCTTGTATTGTCTTGAGCCTATTGAATGGCTATTGAAATTAGATTGTTGTGTGTGTACCTTTGGATTTGAATGAGGAAAATAATGAAGCCATAAATGGCTGGAAATAGGAAAATACAAAGAGCTTGCTGCCCAAATTTACGCTCGAGGACTAGAGAAATACACTTGCGACTTGGGTAAAGTTGATAAATGAATATCACTTGAACCATCTAGGACTTTTGCTACTTTGGTTATCGAGGGTTATACGTTAGAACCTAGCCGAACTTGTACCCTTAGGAAAAGCGGTAATAATCACTATAAATCCGTTTTCCTTGCACTTTCGACTCAAAAGTTATTTCCAAGTATACATCTTACAAAATTTTTCAGTTTGAAAAGCGAGCAACCGTTTCATGACTATTCTCCAAGTGAATTTCAATTTCTTGATTCTTATTGAATGAAACGTCTAAGTTTCGAACCTTAGTTGATTTTCAAAGTTCTTAAATCAAGTTTTACCGCAGATTTGGACTCCAAACCCGGAGTACCACCCAGACGCGAACATTAGAGGCACTACTTTTGGTGAGTGCTTCCAAATATCTGATTGAACTTGATATTTGTGATTTATATTTGACCAATGTCATTACATGATATATAAGTGATTTGATCGGGCAAGGGTGTACTTTATCGCACTTGCCCTAACGAGAATTGTTCTTGTTTATCGATTTCACTTGACTTGCTCTACATGCATATGAATTGTATCTTGTCTGGAATTCCAGAAACCCTGTGGCTAGTTAATCAAGTCGAGCCGGCAAGGGCCTACTCGATTAGATAACGAACCCTGGGTAACTAGTAATGTCGAGTGGAGTGTTATCTCCTCGGCTAATCGGTATACTCGAGTATTACCACCCGTGTTTCGTGTGGCGTGCGGGCCCGGATAAGGGGGTTGATCGGTGGACGGAGACTGGCGTGAAGTGGGGTTTTCTTTCTGGACTAGTTATTACTTGAAAGTTGATGAAGTGTCAACTACCAATCGATCAAGCTGGGATGGAGCCGAGACATGAGCCACTGTATCCTTACATGTGAATATGATCCATATATTCTTGATTACCTGAAGTATTATCTTTTTGGTTGGACTTGTTTGCTCACTATTTCACTATTACACTGTTATTACTTTGTTTGATGGCCAATTTGATATTTGAAACTTCACTGAGTTTTGGCTCACTCCATTAGTTTTATTTTCCTTACAGGGATACGAGCGAGGCGTGAGACGTGTAAAGACTAGCATAGTCTAGTTGTTTTGACTTTTGACTTGTACTCGCGCTATTACTCGAATAGAATGTTTTGTATCTGGATTGTATACACTTTGAACCAGTTTGGGTATATTGAGGCTTTGTATCTTGATTGTGCATCAATGTAAATTATAAGCTTAAATTGTGATGTTATTTATGGTCCACGGATGTATGCACGTGATACGAGTGAGTGAGTCCTGGCGAGAGTTGGGCAGGCGGTCCGCCGAACCCTTTGGTATGCCTTAGGGGAAGGTGGGGTCGTCACACATTTTTCTATTCGTTGGGGGCATCCCCAGTTTCCTGCTCCTATACTAGTCTCTTTTGTTCATGCCAAGTGTCTTGTGGCTGAGTGACAGCGACTCTGGGAGGGTTTGTTACAGGATAAGCCCGGCAGGGTCCATGGTGTGTTGTGGGGGATTGTAACCTCGTTCTCCCCAGTAGTGAAAAGAAAGGAGGGAGGGGGGTGTCCGACGCAGGTTTCTCTGGCAATAGTTTCACATGGTGTAATAACAGATTAGGGCGGGCGCGCATCTGGAAATGGCTGGATAGAGTGTTGCTTAATATGGAGTGTCTGAATTTTTCCTATCAATGTCTGTGTCTTATTTAGTGCGCGCTCCGTCTGACCATGCTCCGCTTCTCATCTCGTTCTAGCCTAGAGTTCATTGTAGGTGTCGATTGTTTCGATTTTTGAATGTTTAGCCTTCCAAAGAGGGTTCTTGAACGTGGTCAAGATAGCTTGGCAGTTGGAGGTGTCTTGGTCCCCATTTTCTGTGGTATGGGGAAAGTTGAAGAATGTCTCCTGGGCCCTTCATCTCTGGAATAAACAGGTGTTTGGGGATGTGTTTGAGAATGTTAAGAAGAGGGAATCAGAGGTGGCGGCGGCAAAGTTGCGTACACAAATTTATCTATCCAATGAGGCCCACTTAGAGCTCCCGAGGGCTCAGCCTAACTTGAAGAGGCTGTTGGCAGTTGAAGAGCAGTATTGGAGTCAGAAGGTCAGGGTCAAGTGGCTACAACATGGTGATCGGAATTCAAGCTACTTTCATTCGGTGGTCAACCAACGCCGGTTTCATTCTTGAATTCACAAGATTCAGGATTCTGTGGGTGAATGGACGATGGGCCAGACGGATTTACAGAAAAAAATTTTACGAAGGCCTAGGAGCTGGTGGCTCACGATGTGTACAAGGCGGTTGTGAGTTTCTTCTATGGTGCTGAACTGTCGCGGTTCACTATGGCTACGTCTATTATTCTTTTGCCCAAGGTCATGAATCCTAAGGACTTTACTCAGTTTCATCCTATTAGTGTGAGTAATTTTTTGAATAAAGTTATTTCTCGGATTTTGGTGGGGAGGTTGTCTGGTGTGTTACCTCGGCTCATTTCTCCTCAGCAAAGTGGTTTTGTTAAAAGGCGGTCGATTGCGGATAATTATTTGCTGGCTCAGGAGCTGACGTCGGAGATGGGAAGGAAGTGTAGAAGGGGGAATTTGGTGGTGAAGTTAGACATGGCTAAGGTGTATGATAGAGTTTCCTGGCCATTCCTTATTGTAGTTCTGCGGCGGTTTGGCTTTGGCGAGATGTTTATTGATATGGTGTGGCAGTTAATCTCCAATGTTTGGTTCTCTATGCTTGTGAATGGGGTGCCTTATGGTTTTTTCAAATCATCTCGAGGGTTGCGTCAAGGGGATCCACTATCGCTTGCACTATTTATCATCGGTGCTGAGGTTCTTTCCCGGGTTTTAAATGATCTCGGTTCCCAGTCACGTGGCGTGGGATACAAGGTACCGAGGTGCTGCCCTTCTGTGTCTCATTTGGCTTTTGCTAATGACGTTATTATTTTTGCCAATGGGGGTGCGGATTCATTAAGGCGGGTTATGCGTATTTTGACTTCGTACCAGATTGACTCGGGCCAGTTGGTTAATGTGCAGAAGAGTGGCTATTTAGTACACCCGCGGATCACCGTAGCTCGTAAAAGGGTAATTGAGCGGGTTGCTCAGTTTCAAAGAAGACAGTTTCCGGTTAGGTATCTGGGTGCTCCTTTGTTCATTGGCAGAGCCAATGAGGCGTATTATTCGAATTTGTGCTAGAAGGTTATTGATAAGGTTCTTTCTTGGAAGTCCCGTTTGTTATCCTTTGGGGGGAAGCTTATTTTGATTCGGCATGTTCTATCCAGCATCCTAATTCATTTATTGGCAGTGGGTGTTATTCCAAAAGGCACGTTCAGGTTGATTGAAAAGGTATGTGCTGATTTTCTCTGGGGGGCGGGGGACGATAGGAAGGAATTCCATTGGATCCATTGGCGGGACTTGTGTTATCCGACGGATGAAGGTAGGGTTGGGTTTCCGTCGCTCGTTGACATGTATAAGGCCTTCTCGTGTAAATTGTGGTGGAATTTTCGATGTGGGATCTCCTTGTGGGCGAGATTCTTGAATGCTAAGTATTACAAAGGGCTTCACCCCTGCCAAATTTCTGCGTCTGCTTTTGGTTCGACAACTTAGAAGAGAATGTTAGATATTCGGGGGTTGGCAGAGTTGTTTATTGGGTGGAGCCTGTGCGAGGGTCGATGTAGCTTCTGGTATGATAATTGGACTGGCCACAGGGCTCTCTATCTAAGGATGGGGATGCAGGAGGACATTTCATTTCTCACCATTATGGAGGATGGGGAATGGGTGGTGTGGAAGCTAGCGAAAGTCCTTCCTTGTGACATGGTACAGCAGGTATTGGCGGTGGCGAGGCCGGATGGGGACTCCCCTGATACAATGCTTTGGCTTGTGTCGAGCTTGGGTCAGCTTTCGATATCGTCCCCGTACAGAGAGATTCGGGAGATGATGTGAGGACTCGTAAAATTCCTTATATTTTTCTTAAAAATCCCCTTTTATTTGGAAATTATTACTTTATAATAGCCCTACTACTCAATCACCCCACAATAAGTGCAAATGAACCTAGAAAGTAGGGTTTCACTTTTCAATTTTTTTAGTTAGCGTGAATTAGGGTTTTACGCCTATCCGTAGTGCGACTATCCGGTACGAAGTGTGTATCAAATTTGGTGATTAAAAGTGAGTTTTAGATGATATTAAGTGTGGGATTAGAGGTGATAATAATAAGTTAGTGAATTATAAGTTAAAACCCTAGTATACGCCATTTAAGGAAAATCTGCTCGAACCGACGGGTATCTCTCACTACCGATTGACCACACCACTTGACTACCACTTCCTCACAATAAAATATCATTGATATTGGTGCAAAATATCTCCCTCATCCTCAGCCCTCTTAGCCGAAATATTTGACCAAAAAATACAGGGAAAAGAAAAAAAATTGAGATGAATTTTGGTTGCGACAAGTGGCAACCATCCCTTAAGTGTTGACCAACCAATTTTCCTCCATATTTATCATCAAAAAACACACAAATTGTGTGAGGACCCATAATTTTCTGAATTTCTAGGTTTTATTTTCTTTTAATTGCACGTTTTTCCACATTTTCTTTATTCGAAAAAATTTTAAAAATAATTTTTATGAGCAAATATAGTTTTTAAATGATTTTTCTGGTATCGATTAGTTTTTGAGAAATTAAGAGCGTATACCGGACGTGGGACCCGCTAGTGCGAAAAGTTCGGAAAAATTCGGCCCGTTAGGTTAGGTTTTGGATACTGGGTTTAATTTACCGGGTGTTATGAGATAATTAGAGGTTGTTGTATGGATAAGAGTGGAGAGACAAAAGGATAATCTAGCATTAAAGAGAGGGACAAATGTCACTTTGCTATTGGACTTGGAATTTGACCACAAGACCATCTTATCACCTTTACCAAATAAATACCAAAAAAATTGGCCAAAAATCCTCTTATTTTTCCCTCTCTTGGCCGAATTTCTTGGAGAACAAAAGAAAGAAAAGCTATCAAATTTCTTCTACTCAATCTTGCTCAATCTCACAACTTAACCGATAAAACTTCAAATCACTCCATAAAAACCCTTAGCTAGGTGGTAGTGAAGTAATAGGTGAAGTGGTTTGAAAGATAGTGGTGTAAGTTGCTTCCTTTCTTGAGATTTCAAGGTGAGTAGTCAAGAAATTCCATCTCTGGCTTTGATAATGATAAATTCATGACTTGTGAAGGTTAGTTAGGTGATTTTGTGGAGGTTTTCATGACTTTTGGTGGTGTTTGATGAATTTTTTATTTTATGCAAAATTTTCTGTTTTTATATGTTTAATGTTGTTTGGCCATGTATGATGGTCTAGTATGGGTTAGAATGAAGCTTTGGTATGATAATTGTAATGATTAGTGGAAAATTTCTGGTTTGAAGCAAAAAATTCCAGATTAGGGTTTCTATGAAGCCTGTTCTGCCTGGTACTATTCGACTAGGTTAGAGGCCGAATTAGCCTTGGGTTAAAACATGAAGGTTGTACAGGATGGTATTTTATAGTTTCCTGTGAAAAGACCGAAATACCCCTGCTTCCCTGTTTATGTCCGAACCTGCTAATCCGCTTCTGTAATTGGTTAGTTTGACCAGGAATACTACTGATTTGGTTGATAATGTATTCTTAATACTTATAGCTTTGTATCTTAGCTTTGAAATGGCTTTGGAATCACTTGAATTGGAGTTTTATATGCTGAGATATGACTGAATGAATCCAGACTGCCACAGTAAACTTCGAATTGGAAAATCTGGGGTTGTTTTGGTAAATTTGACTTAGATACATTGCAAACTGGACTGAGTGGCCTTCTTCAACATTGTAGCCCTTTCTCTTAGCTTCGAAACGGTGTACATTACACCTCAATCCGATGGGGATAGCTTCAGTTGTGTTAATTTCGCTAAGCAACAGCAAATCTACCTTTTGTTTTCCAACCCAAACTTCGTTTCCGCATGTGTCCTAGTTTGATTTTTCACTTATACGTTCCATGTGATTTTACTCTAGTGATATGTGGATTTGGTTTATGACTCGTATTCGAGCCTTATGGTGGCTCTAATTAAAGGTGTTTGATAGCTTGTGATTTGTGGGTGTTGAGGTTTGGTTGGAAAGTAAAGAAAGACAAGGGAAATGCTGTCAAAATTTTCGCGGAGCTTCTGCACAGTCTCCGGAAATTTGCTATATCTTGATGTAGGAATGTCGAATTGAGTTCCGTTTATTTCGTTTTAAACTAGATTCATAGGGCTATAAACTGTATAAATTTTGGACCCTGTTTATGTCTGTACCATTTAAGGTGATTTTTCAAAGTTGACTGAAATATTGTACCTGTTCTGTCTTTCACTGGATAAAGCAGCAATTTGAAGCTTGAATTTGACTGACTTGCGTTCTGAATCTTATAAGGATGTTTTCTGGAAAGTTATAGCCCTTTGAATGTATTTTCCAACGGTATAACTTTTACTAATTTTGGACTTACAAAACTTGAGATATGATTTTTCATATAGGGTTGCGCGAAACTGGAAAATCCTGTTTTCCTAGTATTGATCTTGCTTTCATTATCTACTTCAAATTCGGAATTGGTCAGTCATTGTAGGTAGGGCTTTGAGGTTGTTCATGCCTTTAACACTAATTGTTACCTTTTCACTCCGAGGTCACCTCTTTGCTTTGCATTAATGGTTCTTTTGACTAGGCATATGGCTCGTAACCGAGTCTCACTTGCGAATTCCATACTCGGTCTTGGAGTCGAGTCTTAAGTGTTTGCCTTGATTGTTCTAGGAGGTGCCGGCGAGTAAAGCCACCCTTGGGAAGGAAATTTTTGAAATTATCCTTGTTTGATTAGGTGAGTGTACCACTCCCCTGAATTATTGCTAAACTGGTTTCCTGTACTTGCAAATTGCTAGTTGAATGTCTTTCCTGACTGTTTATCTTGTATGAGACGAGGGTGTACTTTATCACACTCGTTCTCTTGCCTATACTGAACAAACTGGAATCTATTACTTGTACTTGTTATGTACTTGCACTTGTTACTTGCACTTGTTATGATGTCGTTTGGAAGAGTATCCAACGACCTTCCTGTTAAACCTGAGCTCAACCTCATGGGGAGTTAATTAAATCCAGCCAGCGAGGGCTTGGTCGAGATAATTGATAATCCATGGGTGCCTGTTCCTGGGGGAATCTTTGGGTATTGAGATTCTTGATTTCGGTATACTCGAGTATTGCCATTCCTGTTCCTATTTGGCGTTCGGGCCCGGTAAGGGGTATGTTTGGTGAACGGGATTTTGGCGTTAAAGTGGTGATCTACTGGACTGGTTCCTTTATTTGAACGTTGACGGAGGGTCAACAAGGTTGGATCAAGTATTGCAACGGGATTTGGCTCCTGAGAGTCACCTGTATCCTTGAAATTGTGATGTTCGTTCATTTCTTTTACTTGATGCGGATATGTGTCCTATAAATGTTTTCTCATGATTTCTACTGTTATATTTTTGGTACCTCATTGAGCTTCTAGCTCACCCCGTTTCGTTATCCTTGTTTTCCTTACAGGAAATCACCTTTTGAAGACTATGATGTTTGAAGCATGAGTTGAGCTAGTTTTAGTATTCTTTTGTATAGCTCCTCGATGGTTGGAAAACTTTAAATGTATTTTAACCAAACAATTCCCTTTTGAATTGTAAAGTTGCAACCATGTGTATCTAAAAGTGTTTAACCATGTTCCTAAGTTGATTTGGTTTGGAAATGGTCTTTTCTAGGGTTATCTAAAGTTGTTGTGCTTGTTTGGGTTTCGGACAGTGAATGTTATCTTCTCGAAGTTCTTTTGAGCGGTTGGTAGGGTTTACGCTAGTTCCGGATCCGTAGTCCCGGCGAGAGCTGGGCAGGCGGTCCGCCGAACCCTTTGGTTCGCCTTAGGGGGAGGTGGGGCTGTCACAAATTGCCCTCATTTTCTTCCTCCTAGCCGTGAATAAGAGAGAGAGAGAGAGAGAGAGAGCAAGAGAAAAACAACTTCACTTCATTTTGATTTGCACCATTTGAGTTAAAAAAACAAGATTCTAAACCGATTAACTTGTAAATTGGAAGCTTGGGAAGCTTAGGGAACTAAAAATTTCAAGGGGAAGTGAAGGAGAACACTAGCAAGCTCTAGTTTTGAAGTACAATGGCTGACCACTCTTTTCTTTTTCCCTTAATCATGTTGGAGTTGTTTAGTAACTTGTATTTGTGATTGTGATGCTTAAATCAAGAGATTTTGGATGATTGGGGTGATGCATTTGAGTTAGGGTTTGAATGATTTCCTTCTCATACTTTTTGTATGGATGGTATATGATGGATACAAGCTTGTATATGAGGTGGTAGTGATGGTTTTAAACTAGAAATGGGAATTATATCTTGATTGTAACAAATTTCCAGAATTGAAGTTAGTATATACCCTGTTCTACCTGGTTCTATTTCACCATGTTAGAGGCCGAATTAGGCTTAGTATAAAACATGAAAGTTGTAGAGAATGATGTTTTATAGGTTCCTGCAAAATTTCATCTCAATCGAAGTAACGTATCCTGTGAAAAGACCGAAATACCCCTGACTGCCATAGGTAGAACGTTAGGGACAGTTTTGACATTTCACCAATCTGACCGCGTCTGTTCACCCAGATCCATACGAAATTAGCATTTGGCCAAAACAGATAAGTTGTAGTTCTATGTCTTAGCTTTCCAACGGCCCTGAAATCACCTCAATCGGACTTCGGTAGCCTGAGTTATTGTTGTTTAACCATAGCGCAGTTAGCTAACCTGTTTGTGAGATTCTGGTTTTGTACATTGAAATTTTGGCCTAGCTACACTACGAACTGGACTGAGTGGTCTTCATCAAAGTTGTAGGCCTTTGTCTTAGCTTCGAATTCATATAAATTGTACCTCAATCTGATAAGCATAGCCTCGGTTGTGTCCGTTACGCAAAACAACATCAAATCTGTCTTTTGTTCCTTGACTCAAACTTCATTTCCGCACATGTTCCTAGCTTGATTTTGTACTTGTATGACTTTGAGCCTATGGAATGGCTATTGAAATGAGATGATTTTGTGTGTGACTTTGGGATTGATTGAGGAAAGAATGAAGCCATAAATGGTTGGAAAATAGGTAAATTCAAAGGGCGTGCTGCCCAAATTTACGCTCAAGGATTAGGTAGAGACACTTGCAATTTGAGTAAGGCTTGATAGCGAATACCACTTGAACCATATAGGATATTCGCATTTTTTGTATCAAGTTATATAAGTTAGAACTTGGCCGAACTTGTACCCTTGGGAAATGAAATAATGACTACTAGGAATACGTTTTCCTCATACTTTCAACTTAAATGGTATTTCCATGTATAAATATTACCCAATTTCATAGTTTGAAAAGCGAGCAAGTGTTTCACGAATATTCTCCAAACGAATTTCAATTACTTGATTCGTATTGAACGAAACGTTTACGTTTTGAACCTTAGTCACTTTTCAAAGTTCTTAAATAAAGTTTTATCACAGATTTGGACTCCAAACCTGGAGTACAACCCCGACGTGATCACTGAGGCACTACATTTTGGTGAGTGCTTCGAAATATCTGATTGAACTTGATATTTGTGTGTAACACTTGTCCAATGTGATTGCATGATATATATGAGTGAATTGATAGGGCAAGAGTGTACTTTATCGCACTTGCCCTAATGTGATTTGTTCTTGTCATCGAATTGCAATTGACTTGCTATACATGTATATGAAGTACATCTTGCCTAGAATTCTAGAAACCCTGTGGCTAGTTAGTCAAGTCGAGCCGGCAAGGGCCTGGTCGATTAGATAACGAATCCTGGGTAGTTAGTGATGTCGAGTGGAGAGTTACCTCCTTGACTAATCGGTATACTCGAGTATTACCACCAGTGTTTATTGTGGAGTTTGGGCCCGGTAAGGGGTTTGATCGGTGGATGGAGATTGGAGTTAAGTGGTGTTCTACTGGACTCGTTTCTTACTTAAAAGTTGACGGAGTGTCAACTACCAATCAATCAAGTTATGGTGGAGCCGATATATGAGCAACTGTATCCTTATATATGAAATGCAGAAAAATTTATTGTTTGGCTATATGAAGTGTTGTGACTCATTTCCTAGCTTGTTTTGCTCGCTATTTCACTATTATGCCATTTTTGCTTTATTTGATGGATAATTTGATATTTGGAACTTCACTGAGGTTTAGCTCACTCCTTTAGTTTTGTTTTCCTTACAAGGGTACGAGCGGGGCGTGAGATGTGTACAGACTAGCATAGACTAGATATTTTGACTTTTGACTTGTACTCGCGCTATCACTCGATTAGGATGACTTGTACTTGGATTGTATATACTTTGAAATATTTTGGGTGTATAGAAGCTTTGTATCTTAATTTGTGCATCGATGTCTATTTTAAGTTTGAATTGCGATGTTATTTATTGCCTATGGATGAATGCGTGAGGTACGAATGAGTGAGTCCTGGCGAGAGTTGGGCAGGCGGTCCACCTAACCCTTTGGTACGCCTTAGGGGGAGGTGGGGTCGTCACAGATGAAGCCTTCGTCGTTCCTATTTCGCCAAATTTGGCATTCGAGCCTCTCCCTAAAGGTGTCCATCTTTATGCTTCGATTGTTATCTAATCGCCTTTCCATGGATAACGTGTTGGCCGCACATGGGTTTCAGCTTCCATCCAAGTGTTCATGTTGTCTGGTGTCGAGTACCGAATCCCTGCGTCATTTGTTCTTGGAGGGGGAACTTACAACTGCGGTCTGGCAGTTTTTTGGCTCGGTAGGTGGGTTGGCTATGAATGTCGGCCATGTTCGAGTTTGGTTGATTGGTTGGTGGCTCAAGCCGGTGAGATCGGAGAAGCTTCAGTTTGTGTTCCAGATCTTGCCTACTCTCATCTGTTGGCATATTTGGAAGGCTAGGTGCACAGCAGTGTTCCAGGGGTCTGTGCAGCGGCCTACTGAGGTGTGTCAGGCCATCTTTCACGAATTAAAGGATATTTTTTTGCTCAAATTCGGGGAGGTACATCGGGCTTTGGACTGGCCTATGTTCTTGGAGTTGGTAGAGTGCAGGCCGGATGCAGTTTTCGTGCATCAGGTTCGGTGGTTCGCTCAATCCATTGGCAGGGTCAAGCTCAATATTGATGGGTGTTCAAAAGGTGACCCAGGGGTGAGTGGCGGAGGGGGGGATTCTTTAGAACTCTATGGGCAGTATGGTATTTGCATTCTCCGGTTATTTTGGAAGATGTACCAGTTTGCAGGCAGAGGCCAAAGCTTTATTGCTCGGGCTGCAGATGTGTGCTCAACGGGGCTTTGGTGGTAATCTGGTGGTGGAGACAGATTCTTTGATGTTGCAACGTATTCTTTTGAAGCAGTGCCAGAGTCCCTGGTCCATCAATGTTGAGGTGGGGAAGATTGAGTTACTGGCCGGGGGGAGCTGCCAGTTTGTACATTGTTACAGGGAAGCAAATAAGGTTGCGGATGTATTGGCAAATGTTGGATCAACACATCATTAGCATGTGGTGTATGTCTATGAAGGGATTGCGGATTTGCCCAAATTAGTTAGGGGTGCTTGCCGGTTGGATCGGCTTGGTTTTCCTTCCTTTCGCAGGTTTAGGGTCACAGGTGCTATTTCCAAAATGTAATCCCTCACTCGCTTGTACTACTTCTTTTGGTCTAATAAAAAGAATGAAACATTTGTAATAAAAAAAAAAGAAAAAATAGTTCTTCTTTCTTATTTACTTTTCTCTTTTCCTGAATTCATCAGTTTTTTTTATATTTTTAGCATACCATCCACTATATAAACAACATAAATCTTACATCAGATTAATATTATCTTTATAACACTTCTCACTTTATTTTCCTGCTTTTCGCTAATTTTTTGGGATGTAAACATCAGATTGCTCGTCACCTTGCCCACACATAAAGATCATCCTATTGTAGTCCAATGATGACAAAGTTTTCGTAGTTGAATCCTTTATCTGATACAAAATTTTTACTCCTATTGATTTCTTTTCTAACATCAGTAATCTTATTTGTCATTAGACACCAGATTTATCCCCTTAGCCATCTCCAACCCTTTTACACTCCTCAGTCCTTATCCCTTCATTCTTGAAATTTTCAGGTCTTTGTTTCTTCTTTTATTTTCGAATTTTTAATTTCAAGTTCATTGTTTCATATGCTGTCAACAGAAACAAGTTAAGAATACATGTTTTTGATTGGTGGAGTTATGTTGTTTTTGTGAACTTCATTGACTTTCTGCATAGAGATTATGATCATGTTATTGTTCGTTAGTACTGAAATTAAGATAGATTCTCTGTAATCAATGAAAATCTGATTTTGATTGATGGGCTTTGTTTCTTTTGTTTTTTGCTATTTTTTTCTTTTAACGTCTTAGTGAGAGAAGAAGATGGGTAATGCTTCATCCGTGCTGACTCAATATGACATTGAAGGAGCAGAAAAACACTATAACAATCTTTGTAAGTTTTCTTGACATATTCCCCAAACTTTGTCCCTTTTATTTTTGGGTAAAATATTAAAAAAAAAAAGAAAAAAGCCCCTATGTGACGACTGGAAAATTCGCCCATATTTTCTTAAAATTTCCTCTTATTTTGATTAAATGACTTTGTAATATCTTTACTAATCATTTACTCTCTCAATAGTTGTGTTAAATAATAGAATTAAGAGTTTTGCCCTTAGTTTTATAGTTAGAGTAAGTTAGGGTTTTGGTCTATTTTGGTAGTGTGATCACTTGGTGAGATGTGTATACTAAATTTGGTGGATAAGAGTGAGTATTAAGTAAGAGGAAGTGTGTGATTAGAAGTGCTAATAATAAGTTAGTGAATCATAAGTTAAAACACAAGTACGTGAGAGTTAAGAAAAATAGGCTTGAACCGACGTGCGCCGTTTGTTACCGGTTGAGTACACCGCTTGAACAATACTTTCTTACCTAATCTCCTTGTTTTTATTTCATTTAATTTTCCCTAAATTAACGCTTAAGTTAGCCACCATTATTGACTAAGGAAAAGGAAAAGAAAGAAAAAATTGGTGGATGCCAAGTGTTGGCAATCAACACCACCTTTGACCAAAGACCTCCCTAGTATTTATCTTGAATATTTCACCAAAATTCCAACATCTTTCCCCTCATTTTGGCCAAACTTAAGAGACAAGAAAGGAGAGAAAAAACTTCCATTTTCTAGCATTGATTTCATGCTCAATCCATGAGAGATTCAAACACCAACCCAAATCTACACCGATTAATCTTTAAACTAGGCTTGGAGGGAAGCTTTTGGTGGAGTCACTTGGGGAAGAAAACTCTTGAGTTGCTTGTTATCTTGGGGTTTTGAGGTAAAATTTCTAGAAAACATCTCTTTTTACTTGTTTCTTGAGATTTATGCAAGCTATGTTATGATTGAAGTTGGAGGAAGCATGTTTATGGTAATTTCATGGTTTTGCTAGGGTTGGTGAAATTGTTGCTAGGGTTTGGTTAATTTCCAGCTTAGGTATATGTTGGTTATAACAAGTTTTATGGTTAAAATAAGTATTCTATGTATCCTATATCTTGTGAACTTGATTGGGGCTGTTTTGTGGCGAAAGTGTAGCCTTGAAATGGCTGGAAAAATTGGTAAACACAAAGGAAGTGCTGCTGAAATTTTTCCAGCAAGAGACTTTGAGCAGTCTTGGGAAATCTGTCATATCTTAGTGTATAAAATCCAAATTGAGTTCTACTTTTGTGTTTGAAACTAGATTCAGAGTACTTTCTACCATGAAAATTTCAGAATTTTTCTCAATTCCTATGAATATCTGTGATTTTCCAAAGTTGACTGAATTTTCATTCCTGTTCTGTCTTTCTACTGGATAAAGCAGCCACTTGAGATTGGATTTTGACTGACTTGTGGATAGAATCTTGCAAAGCTGTCTTCTGAGAAATTGTAATATTTTGAATCTATTTTCCAACGGTATAAAGTTTATAAATTTTGGACTTAAGAAGCTTGAGATATGATTTTTCAAATAGCATCACACAAAACTGAAAAAAATTCTGTTTTCCTAAAACTGTCCTTACTTTCATTTCCAACTTTAAGTTGGAGTTGTTAAACAATTTTGAGCTTGGTTTATGATTGGAATGAGGAAATTCTTGGTTACTTATGTCATTTGGGTCTAAATGTTCTCTTTTCACTCCAAAACCATATTTGTACTTTTGTACTAGTAGTTACTCGGATTTTCTTTGGTTCACCTAAACTTTGGATGGTTGAACCATAATATTTTCTTTTGGTTATTCTCAGGGTTTGTCGGTGATCAAGGGCATAATCCTGAAAAAAACTTTTGACGTTATTTTGCTTAAACTGGTGAGTGTTCTTTGTATGTTGTGCTTCCAATGACTATGTGGATTGTGTGAATGTTTGCTTGAATGTTAGATGCTTTCCAATGATTATTAAATGAATTTTCGATAGGCGAGTATGTACTTTATCACACTCGACCTAAGTTAACGTGAAATTTTCAATGATTAAATGATTGAATGCTACTTGTGCATGAATGTAAGCCTTTTAGCTGAACTGGACCCTTGCCCTTCATTGCCAACCAACTAGAGCCAGAAGCGGACTAGATCGGGCGGCTGGTGACCCTAGGACAGTGTTTTGGTATAATCGAGTATGACCGCGAAAGTTGGTGGAGAACTGGCCAGTGAATTGGCTAGTGGCGGGAAATGAAATCAAGGAATGAATGTCAAGAACACTGGAGGAGTTTTCACTTGCAAATATTTTTCTAATAATTGGAGGGATAAGGAAAATGGTTAGTGAATGAATAAACGAAGGGCTCCACGTGAGCATGTATCGTTTTAATGAGTGTGTTCTCATTGCTTTTATATTGTGAATGTTTTCTCGATTAATTGTTCTTCAATGAATAATGTCCTTGTTTAAATCGCTTGATTACTTGTTTGGGAACCTCACTGAGTTTTAAGCTCATTCCTTTAGTTTTTGTTTTCTTTACAGGGGATACGAGCGAGGGTGTGAGACTGGTACAGGCTAGCATAGTCTAGTTTTTTTTTGAATTTTTTGCGATTGTACTCGCGCTAGTGCTCAGTTAGGGTTGAATGTATCTGGAATTCACAACTTTTATTATATTTGGGATTGTATGAATGTTTGAGATAAAAATGAATGTAAGTATACGTTCCAAGTTTGGGAACTGTTATTTCACTTACTCTTGAGGTTATACCTTATTTTATTTGAAGAGATTGAACGAGTCCTGGCGAGAGTTGGGCAGGCAGTCTGCCAAACCCTAGGGTACGTCCAAAGGGGAGGTGGGGTCATCACACCCTATGAGTAAGCTAATCTACGGAAAAACCCCTTATGATTTCAAATTATACGTTTCGTCTCCTCATGATTTGAACTAATTTGAAACAGCAACGAAAATCGTCAAAACTAATGGAGGCTGATGACTTGACATAATTACCCTAATATATATATATACAAGCAATAAAAGACCTTCTAACAACTTTCCTATTAATCAAACTTACAGAAAAACCCCCTATAGTTAAGCCAAACTACGAAAAAGCCCCATATAGTTACATGTTGCTTTTATTTATTTATTTTGTGCATACGAACAAGGTAAGTTGTATTGGGAAGTTCTTATTAATTTATTTTGTGTATTGAAATAAGGTGACTTTTATTTGAGAATTTTTATTTATTTATTTTATGTATAGAAATAAGGTCAGTTGTATTTGCGAGTTTTGGGTTGTTTTTGAAAATTTAATGAGTTCTAAGGGTTTTAATAGGTATATTAGCTAAGAATTTGATTTAAAAAATTATTTTCCATGTCTAGCATCCTCAAATCTATTAATTTAAATGATTTTTATCGATTTTTCACATTAATTCAAATCACAAGGTACTAGATTGTATGATTTGAAACCACAAGGGTTTTTTCTGTATGTTTGCTTAATCATAGGGAGTTTTTCTATTATAACTTTAAGGGTATAGTAGGTATATCAAATGAAAATTTGTTTTTTTTTTTCTAGTGCAAGTACTCACAAAAGAAACGCTTGTATTTCAAATCCCTTAATTCAAACGATTTTCATCGCATTTTTTAAATTAGTTCAAACCACGAGATACCAGAATGTAAGTTTTGAAACTATAGAGGGTTTTCCTATATGTTCGTTGAACCTCAAACGGATTTTCTATATTTTACCCTTTATTATTATTTTTTGAGTAATACCCTTTATTATTTAAGTCTGGAATTTGAACTGAGAACTATCCTTTCCTTGTAACTGCTATAGTTTCCCAACAAGAGATAGTGGGTTTGTTTGGATAGTCTATTTTTGGATCAAATAATACAAATCGGGTATCCTAATTTTCGGATCGGATCGGATTAGATATGGTGGATTTTCGGGTTAGTGCATACCCGATTTGTATTATTTGATCGGGTCAAAAAAGGGTCGGGCACCCGCTAAGATGCGGGACGGGTTAGGGTCACATAATTAAAAATCCGAAGGTACCCAACCCGCCCCGCATATATATATATTTCTATACATACTATAAAATAATAATTTAGAGCTAAATAAGTAATTTTATTGAACAAATTGCATTACAAATATGAGAGACTATAGTTTATTTGCAAGATTCATTTGTAGAGGTCATAATCTTATGTTTTATAAAAAAGAGTTTAATTAATGTGGAACATATATTTTAAAAATGTGCTACTTATTTCAAACTTTTATTGATTTTGAATTCTTTTAATTTTTTCCCTTTATCTTGTATTCTCTTCTCATGCTTCTTTCTTGGTGGGAGATTTTTTTTGAGAAAATTTTTTTTTATTAAATCTTAGATGAATGTGCAAAATATAAAATTAAATTAGTATAAATGAATTTTTTTTGAAAAATTAAATGATAAATGGAGCGGGTGGGTACCAGTTGACTCTCTCCGCTGATAGGTGGGGCAGGTAAGGGTCAGAAAATAGCTGACCTGCAAGGTGCAAGTCAAGTCAGCCAAATGGTAGATGGGGCGGGTACCCGACCCGCGCCCACCCCTATTTAGTCCTGTTGATGTTAGTCGTTGCTCTTCTGTTTGCTATTTTCTATTAAGCATGTCATTTAGTTTTTTTTTTCAGAAAGATGGTGGATGGTTTGAATTTCAAGGATTTCTTCGCATTTTTATCGGCTTTTAGTGCTAAAGCAAGTCTAGCCCAGAAAATTGAGAGTAGGTTCGGTAATCTCTCTTGTGACAGCCCTACCTTCCCCTAAGATGAACCAAAGGGTTCGGCGGACTGCCTGCCCAACTCTCGTCGGGACTCACTCATACACCTTAAGTAAAACTGAAAATAAGACCACCAGAACAGGTGGAACAATAATTCCAAACTTAAAACAAAAGGGATACAACTCAAATATACAAAGGTTTTCAATTCTTCATACATCCAATCCTTACCAAGCGCTAGGGCCAGAACCATTACAAAAATTCAAAAGAACTAAACTAGGCTAGTCTGTACAGATCTCTCGTCCTTGCTCGCATCCCCTGTTAAGGAAAACAAAACTAACGGAATGAGCTAAAAGCTAAGTGAGGTTCCAGACACATAATCAACTTAAACAAGGACATTAATCATGTAATAACAAGTAATCCAGGAATATTTACAATATGAAGCAATGATAACACATTCATTAAAAGGATACATGCTCACGTGGAGCCTTTCGTTCTTTCTTTCTCCTTTCATTTCCTTATTCCTCCAATATTTAAAATTTCATTTGTAATTGAAAACCTCCTTTCGTTCATTCATTTCATTTCTCCCCCTTCTGGACATTGACCAGACTCTACCCGACAATGTGGTAATACTCGAGTATACCAAACTTTCATCCAGGGTCACCAAATCGCCCGACCGAGTCCGCTTCTGGCTCGAGTCGACCGACAACGAAGGGCAAGGGCCCAACTCAGCTAAAAGGCGTACATTCATGCACAACTACCATTTAATCACTTAAACATTGAAAATTTCACCTTTCATTTAGGTCGAGTGTGATAAAATACACACTCACATAGCAAAATTCATTTTTAACAAACATTTATCATTTAATCAAATATCCATAACAAATCATATAGTTAATGGAAACATAACAAACAAAGAACACTCACCTATTTAAGCAAAATAACGTCCAAAGTATCCTTCCGGATAACACCCTCAATCACCAAGGAACCCTAGGAGTAACCAAGAAAACACATTACAGTTCTACCATCAAAGATTTAGGTGAATCGAAGAAAATTCGAATAATTACTAGGACAATGTATAAATATAGTTTTGGAAGTGAAAAGAGTACATTTAAACCAAAGGACATGAGTAAAATATTTGTAAAACTTATGCTCACTCGTAAAACTTTGAAATCTCCATTTGAGTCGAAGAAACGAAGAAAACGTATTTCTGTTAGTCGTAAATTTCATTTTTTCAAGGGTACAAGTTTCGGCCAGATTCTAACTTATATACCTCTAAGAAAGAAGACTTGAATACCTTAGATGATTCAAGTTAGTTTCATCCTCAACCCTTACTCAAGTCGCGAGTACATCTACCTAGCACTTGAGTGCAAATTTGGGCAGCACGCCCTTTGTATTTACCTATTTTTCAGCCATTTATGGTTTCATTCTTTTCCTCAATCAGCCCCCAAAATCACACACAAATAATCTCATTACAACAGCCATTCAACAGGCCAAAAGTCATTCCATCACAAAACCAAGCTAGAAAAGTGACCGGAAATAAGGTTTAAAGCATAGAACAAAAAGACAGGTTTGATGTCTTTTAGCGTATTCGCCACAACTGAAGCTACGCTTATTGGATTGGAGTAAAATTTATACCATTTTGAAGCTAAGACAAAGGGATACAACTTTGATGAAGACAACTCAACCCAGTTCATAGTTTATCTAGGTCAAATTTACCAATTACAGAACCAGAATTCCACCGTCAGGCTGGTTAATAGCACTGGATTCAAATGACAAGAACTCAGGTTACAAAAGTCCGATTGAGGCATTTTTGGATGCGTTGGAAATCTAAAACATAAGACTACAACTTTCATGTTTTGGTCAACTACTGATTTAATACAGATCAAGGTGAAAAATGAAGCTAGAATGATGAAATGTCAAAACTGTCCGCAAAACTCTACCTATGGCAGTCAAGGGTATTTTTGTCATTTCATGTGTTACAGTGCTCCGATTGAGTTGAAATTTTATAGAAAGCTATAAAACATAATTTTATACAACTGTCATGTTTTACGTTAAGCCCAACTCGGCCTCCATCATAGCCGGATGAAACTAGTCAGAACAGGGCTTCATAAAGATTTAAAGCTGGATTCAAAGTATTCAAGTGATAATCTTCTTATTCGTGTAAAACAACCACTACTACTGTGAGGACCCGAAATTTTCTTATTTTTATTTTATTTTTCTGGCTTAATTAATTATTTACTCACCTTTTCTCAATGAATAATTTATTTCAACCATTTTAAACTTATTTACATGGAACTATGGCTTACATGTATTTTTAAAATGACTTGTTACAAAAATTAATTTTTGGTAAGCTCGTTTAGTGAGAATAGTGAATACGCATTTGGAAACAATAATCGAATCGAGGATACAATAAGCTTTGAAAATTGGAGACTTGTACATTAGTCTTGAAATAGGTATTTTTATGTTTAAGTGCTCAAGTGTTAGTTAGTTATATTATCGTTATAAGAATTTATTAGAAATTTCACTCTATCACGCTTAAATTGGAAGTACGCGTTTTCACGTGCGTGATTAATTGAGGGACTTAAGACCTTTATTTTGGGGCTATTAAGAGTGAATAATAATAGTATGGAAGGAAGTGCATTAGAGGTTTAGTGCACAAGTGAAACAAACCCGAGAGGAGTCGAGCACGAAACGCGCGCGCGCGCGCGCGGAGGGAGAGTTGACTTTTGGACCAATTGTGACCACAAACTCATAAGCTTCTCAAGGAAGCTTTCCCATCAGAAAAACAACTCTCTTTTTCTCACCATAGCAGACGTGCATCAAGGAGAGGAAGAAGATGTGACAGCCCCACCTTCCCCTAAGGCGAACCAAAGGGGTTAGCGGACTGCCTGCCCAGCTCTCGCCAGGACTAACGAGCAGTTACACGCGATCTAAAACGTTTCGGGAAAGTAAAAGCGCGCTCGAACAAGCCACAAGTATCAAAATAGCAAAATAAAAAAAAAATGAAAACGATGAATAGTGCCTGGAACAGGGGAATCCGGTCGGAATCTGGCCGGATTAGCGGCCGGATTCTTGGCCGGATACTGTCCAGTGGCTAACTTCCGGATTCAAAATTTTCCCCAAGCAATCCGGCCGACAATCCGGCCAGTTTCTGGCCGGATTCCTGGCCGGATTCAGTCCAGTGCTCTTCGGTCAAAAATTTTTCCTTTGCCGTTTGAAAGCCGAGTCGTTCCGAAGTCCAACCAAACATCAACCAAACATGAATACATTGAAATTCCACATTTACAACCACGTTGGCATGTCAAAAGCTATTCATCATGGATACACATGTTCGGTTTGCCAATCAAAAGATGAACCCAATACACATTAGGGTTTCATGCAAAGAGCTATTCAAAATAGACATATACATGGCTCAATTTGGCAACCAACAAGTATGATCTTCCAAAAATGATCATTTTCCTGTAAAGAAAACAAATGGAACGGAGTGAGCTAAAGCTCAGTGAGCAACTATCACATAAACAACAAAGATCACTTAAGCATAACCGTTCATTTCAAATATACAAATAAGAAGCAAAACAAATCGGTAAAAGGATACGGACGGCTCTCAAGAGCCCATTTCCACGCTTACATTCTTGATCCAACTTCATTGACCCTCCGTCAATGTTAAAAGTACCAAACCGTAGACCTCACTTCACTTCCATTCCTTCCACCCAACATACCCCAACCGGGCCCGCACTCCAAGCAGTAGCTGTAGGTGATACTCGAGTACACCGGAACCAAGGGTCTCATTACCACAAGATTCCCTTTTCAGTCCCCGTGGCTAGTCAATTTTCACGACCAAGCCCTCGCTGGCTCGATTCAAATGACTACCAACGGGGTCGAGCTCAGTAGTACAGTAGGGCCGTTGGATACTCGTCCAACCGACACCCAAACAATATCCCATGAATGGAATCCAATAACTCATATATCAGTACAGTAATACAGTGAAACGGTAAACGGTCATTCACAAGAATAAAAGGAATGAGGGCGGTCAAGTACACCCTCACCCTAATCATTTCCAATAGCCAAACAAGCCTTCAAGGCATCACAATCACATATAGCAAAGCCACATTATAAACATCCAAGTGAGTAGTATACTCACCACTCACGTAGGTGAGGTTTCATGCACCGTCGTCCAAAGTACGTCGTGCACTAACGTCACGCCCTAGAACACGTAAACAAATACCATAAGACTCGATAACGAGTCATAAAACCATGCCAATCACAACCCCAATAGGGTTTCATATGCATAAACAAGTATGATAGCAAACCAGAAAATCAGGAAATGCAACTATATTAGCCCTAACAACAAAAACAGTTTTGGCCTCCTAATGCGGTAATGGCACAACATGTGCTACGCTTATCGGATGAGGGTGTAAGACCCACCATATCGAAGCTAAAAGACAGGGCCACAACAATGTAGAAGGCCACTCAGGCCAAATTGTAACAGCCCCACTTTCCCCTAAGGCGAACCAAAGGGGTTAGCGGACTGTCTGCCCAGCTCTCGCCAGGACTACGGAGCAGTTACACGCGTTCTAATACGTTTCGGGAATGCAAAAGTGCGCTCGGACAGGTCACAAGTATCAAAATAACAAAATAAAAAAAAACGAGAAAACTGAATAGTAACCTGGACAGCAAAATCCGGCCGGAATCTGGCCGGATTAGCGGCCGGATTCTTGGCCGGATACTGTCCAGTGAGCAACTTCACGGATTCAAAATTTTCCAAGCAATCCGGCCGACAATCCGGCCAGTTTCTGGCCGGATTCCTGGCCGGATTCAGTCCAGTGCCTTTCCGTCAAAAATTTTTCTTTTGCCGTTTGAAAGCCGAAACGTTCAGAAGTTCATCCAAACATCAACTTAACATATATACATGGAAATCCAACATTTGTCAAGCCAAAATGGCATACCAAGAGATCCATTTAGTTCATTCACATACAATAGCCATTTACACACCAAACATTGGTGAAACAAAACACATAGGGTTTCACCCTCAAGGAGCTATTCAAAATACATGTACATGAGCTCAACTTGTCATTCAACTATTACAACCTTTTCCAAAAGTATTCATTTTCCTGTAAGGAAAACAAATGGAACAGAGTGAGCTAAAGCTCAGTGAGCAACTATCACAATAGCAGTTAAGATCACATAAGCATAACCATTCAATTCAAGTATGCAATTTCGAAGTAAGCAATTCAGTGAAAGGATACGGTCGGCTCTCAAGAGCCCATTTCCACGCTTACATTCTTGATCCACACTCATTGACCCTCCGTCAATGTTAAAAGTACCAAACCGTAGACCTCACTTCACTTCCATTCCTTCCACCCAACATACCCCAACCGGGCCCGCACTCCATTCAGTCATTTTGGTAATACTCGAGTATACCGGAACCAAAGGTCTCATTACCACAAGGTTCCTCAGTACAGTCCCCGTGGCATGACAATTTTCACGACCAAGCCCTCGCCGGCTCGATCCAATTGACTACCAAACGGGGTTGAGCTCAGTAATACAGTGAAGCCATTGGACATTCGCCCAAATGACACCAAATCAGTTTCCAAGAATGGAATTCAGTATCCAGTATATCAAGTTCAGTAATGCAGTAAAACGGTAGCCAATCAGTGATACTATCAAAAGGGGTGAGGGCGGTCAAGTACACCCTCACCTTAATCAATTCCAATATCCAAGTAAGCCTTCAAGGCATCACATATACATTTAGCAAAGCCACATAGTAACAATTAAGTGAGTAGTATACTCACCACGCAAGTAAGTGGTTTTTCATGTACCACGATCACCAAGCCGTCGAGCACTACCTTCAAGCCCTAGAACATGTAACACATACAATGAGACTCGAGAACGAGTCACCAAACAATGCTAAACACAACCCCAATAGGGTTTCACATGCATAAGTAGGCATGATAGCAAACCAGAAATTAAAATATGGCCTTAACTTAAGCCTTGATAGAAAAACCGTGTTTGATCTTATAATGCGGTAATGGCGTCAAATTCACAACGGTTATCGGTTGGGGGTGTAAGACCCACCATTTCGAAGCTATGAAACAGGGCTACAACAATGTAGAAGGGCACTCAATCCAGTTCCTAGCTTAACTAGGTCAAAAGTGCAAAATACTAAACCAGAATTACCAAAACAGGTTTGCAAATCACCAAAAACTGTAATCAGTATATCTCAGTCCATACAAGTCCAATTGCCGAAATTCCAAAGGCATATGTTAGCTAAGACATCTAGCTACATTTCATCAGAAGACACCAACTCGAAAATCCAAACCAAAACCAGTCAAAATGGCCAATTACTAACGCAGTTTTCGCATTCTGTCCAAAGCAGAACAGCTACAGTAATTTCGTCATAACTCACTCCACACTAATCCAAATGCCCTGAAATTTTACAGGCATCTCCATCACATCAATACCTACAACTTTCATGTTTTGAGAAAAGTCAAATTCGGCCTCTAACCCTATGATCAAAAACCGGACAGAATTTGGGAATTAAGAACCCTAACTTTTCAATTTCACACCAAATCCAAAATTGATTGCATTTAACCACATTTCACATCCACTAGAGCCATTATAGTCCATTGCCAATCATCTCAAACAACCACACCATCATAATCCAATTAAACCAGAAAAATCATCATAAAATGGAAAACTTCACCAAATCAATTCCAACCAAGATAAAACCAGAAATTTCAACACTCTTATCACTAGTAAGCACAACATAAGCATCATTAGGTGTAGTAGGGTGTTTCAAGCTTCACTTACCAAGGACCAAGAGAGAGAGGGATGTTGAACACCTTAGTCCTTCAAACAAAGTTCACCAAACAACTAACTAGCACTAGAAGGAAAGTTTTTTATGGAGTAGAACTAACTTAAGCACTTGATTTGGTGGATTTGGACTTGTTAGAAGCTTGAATGTTGAAGAGTTGTGTCTTCCTTGGAGCTTGAGAGAGCCGGCTATGGTGGAGAGAAAAATGAGGGAATTTTAGTGAATTTTTTTGAAGATATTTACTAGTTGGGTCAAAAGTCAAAAATTTGTCAAAAGGTGAATAGTATTTCTTAAGGTCAAACCAATACTTATGTGACACTTGTCACCTCATTAAATGCATTCTTATCATTCTTTTCTCTCTCACATCAATCACTTCACACACACTACTTATCTCTTAACACCCGATAAATTTTTCACAGTATCCGAAACTTAACCTTATTGGCCGAATTTTTCCGAACTTTTCGCACTAGTGGGTCCCACGTCCAATATAGATTCTTACTTTTCTAAACATTCACCAATGCTAGAAAAATCATCTAAAAACTATAATTACTCATAAAATCCACTAAGAAAATATTTCTAAGCCAGAAAATGCAGAAAACATGCAATTAAGGGGAAAATAAACCCTAGGAAAATATTAGGGCAAAACGGGTTCTCACACAAATCCTAGCACAACTAGGTCAAATATGCAGAATACCAAACCAGAACCGTAATTGCAGGTTTACAAATCACACTATGCTGTAATTAGTCCAACTCAGTCTATACAGGTCCAAATGCATTGATTCCAAAGGCATGCGATAGCTAAGATATCAATATACATTCCATCAGAAGACACCAACATCCAAATCCAAAGAAATTCCAGTCAAAACAGACGATTACAAGCGCAGTTCGCACATTCTGATCAACCCAGAACAGCAACAGTAAAATCGACATATCTCATTCTACACTACTCCAATTGCCCTGAAATTTTACAGGCACCTCAAACACATCAATACCTACAACTTTCATGTTTTAAGTAATGGCCAATTCGGCCTCTAACCATATGATCCAAAACCGGACAGAAAGGGGGTTATGAAACCCTAACTTCCTCAAATTCCTTCCAAACCCAAAATTGGTTGCAATTTCCTATCATTTACATCCACTAAAGTCATTACCCCTCATTACCAACCATCATAAATAACCACAACATCATGCTCACATTAAACCAGAAAATTCCTCAATAAAATAAAAACTTCACCAATTCATCTCAAACCAAGATATAAATCACAAATTTCAACACTTTAGCCACCACTAGGCACAAATTAAACATCATTAAGTGTAGGAGGAAGTGTAAGCACCACTTACCAAGTAAACAAGAGAGAGGGAGTTGTAGAACACCTTAGCTTCCTTAGAAACTTCACCAAACAACTTACTAGCACCTAATGGAAGGATTTTATGGAGTAGAAACTAGTTTAGGCAATTGTTTTTGGAAGATTTGAGCTAGTTGGAAGCTTGCAAATTGGAGAAGTTTTCTTCCTTCTTGAGCTTAAGAGAGTCGGCCACCAAGGAGTAAGAAATGGTGAATTTTAGTCAATTTTTGAGATATTTAACTCAATGGTAAAAAAAGTCAAAAAGGGTGAATAGTGTCCAACAAAGTCCAACCAATGAGATAATGACACTTGGCACTTCATTACATGCATTTCTATCCTTTAAGTCTCTCTCACATCAATCACTTCACCTCCTCTACTTATCTCTTAACACCCGATAAATTTCACACAGTATCCGGAACTTAACCTTATTGGCCGAATTTTTCCGAACTTTTCGCACAAGTGGGGCCCACGTCCATAATCTATCCGAAATTTTTCAAAAACTACCCAATGCTAGAAAAATCATCTAAAAACTATAATTACCCATAAAATCCACCAAGAAATTTTTCCTAAGCCAGAAAATGCAGAAAACATGCAATTAAAGGGGAAAAACCCTAGGAAAAATATTAGGGAATTACGGGTTCTCACAGAAGAACCAAAGCTTCTCCATTTTTGCTTCAATCATTGCTTCATTTCATCTCAAATCTTGCAACCAACTTTCATACAACTTGGAGACCATCTTGGACTAGGAAGAAAGCTTCATTTCCACGGTTTTTCTTGGGCTTAAGGTGACCAAAAATTTCTGATCTTAATCATCTAAGGAGGTAATGACGATCAACCCCTTGAATCTTGGTTTATGTGAGTTATATTGCACTTGTGAGCTCATATATTCATATGGATAGCTCTATATTGTTGGAAATCTTGTGAGTGGGCTCTATGAAATCCCACAATGACTTGATGAGCTGATGTGATGATATTGGATGTTAATTATGTTGGATTAGTGCTTAATCCAGTGAATATAAGTTGTCTTGTGGAAAGAAAACTCAAAGGAAGCAAAATGAAGAAAAGGGACGATTCTGCCCCTGCTTTGCCGCACCTCTTGCTGCACATTTTTGTGGTCCAATTGACTTGATTTTGATGTAAATAGGTTATATAGGTTGTGTGGAATGTTTCCACCAAAAATCATCCAATTTGGTTGGCCAAAGGTTGAGATTTCGAAAATGTAGCAAAACTGGAATTGTGTCCCGTATTGCTCTGGCAGTGATTTTCAAACAGCTATAACTCTTTACTCCGATGTCAAAATCGAGTGCCATTTGTGGCATTAGAAACTAGACACTCCTAGTTTTCCAACGGTATAAAATTCATTCCTTAATTCCACCTGAGTGAGCCATACCAACCTTGTAAAGTTGCCTGTCCTGTTTCACGTCTGTACTGGAAGCCCTGTTTTGAGCTGCGACTTGATGCTCAAATATGAGCTAGTTGTGGACAGAATTTTAAAATGATTCCTTCTAAGAAATTGTAAAATTATGAATTTATTTTTCAATGCCACCAACCACGCTCAATTCCGAGTTGAATTGAGTGAATTATGGCCAAATTACAGACCTGCATCATTGCTTGAAAACCCTCATTTTGGACTGATCAATGGCCTATCTTGTTTGGGACTTGTTATTTTGAAAATTTTGGTGTCAGTCACTTACCAAATGTATATTAGATGTTTCTCAGTCTTTTGTTTCATAAATGGACCAGATTTGAATCGTTTTCATTGGGCAAAATGTTTGAAAAGGAAGAAGAAAGCAAAAGACAGATTGATCTTGGGATTTTCTTGAAATTTGGTAGTTTAGTTCACTACCTTCCCGTGTGAATTTTCAAATGAAATTTGGTAGAGGAGTAGTCCTCATATGGAAGTTGAATTGTACCAATTTTTGTGTCAATCTAAGATCATTTCGATATACAAATGATGTCCCAAAGTTGCTCTTCGAATCTGGAAAACTTTTCCTTTTCTCTTGGCCAAATGGTCAAATTTGATTTGGAAAGTTATATTTCAGAAACCTTGATGTCAATTACTTATAAATTTCTTATTGGATGTTTATGGAACATTAGTTTCAATATTTGAATTAATTGAGGTTGATGGTGTGGATCAAAGCTTTTAAAAAGGAAGGAAACATGAGAAGGCAGATTAGCTTTGGAACATTTCTTGAACTTTAGTTGTTTTAATGACCGCCTTCCCGTGGGAGTTTTTACATGAAACTTGGTATAAATGTTGTTCACACATGGAAGACTTAGTGTATCAAGTTTGGTGTATTTCCAATGCCAAATCGATGGCCAAATGATACTTCAAAGATAGCCTTTCAAACCTGGAAAATGACAGAACAATTTATAAATTGCGACCAAATTTGAGCTGCTATATTTTGACACTCAAAAATCTGATTTCAGTTCCGTTTGTTGTGTTTTAAACCTTGATTGGAATTCTAATTGAGGTACAAATTTTGGAGGCCAGTTCACTTCTTGTGAATTTTTCCGAATTTCCAAAGTTTGCCGAAAAACATGACTAAAACTGTCTTGCCTGTTCAGATCAGCCTCTTTGAGCTGAAAAATGATTATTTTCCGATTTGAATCTTAGAAAAGTGTCTTCTAGGAACTTTTAGTATTTTGAAACAAGATTCCAATGGTATAATATTTTCAATTTTTTGACCTACTGAATGCAAGATATGATTTTTCTAAGTTTGACGCACAAAGCCGAAATTTGCCGATATCTTAGAAAATGAAATTTTGGAAACTTGACTTCTTATCTCGATATTAATCTATCGTTTTGAACCCGATTTCGTGGAGGATATGAGTTTCCTCAGTAACTTTAAAATCCACACTTTTGAATCTTAACTTTCGATTAAATAAAACCCTTATAAAGACATTGACTTGAATTCCAAAGCAAGTATGAATTCTTTCTTATTTGATAAGGAATTTGTGAAATTGTGAGGGTGATTATTGGTCACTTTTCTTCAGGCGATCAAGAAGGTCTCGAAGAGAATCCCGAAATGAATCATTGACGACTTTCTTTGCTTACTTATTTTGATTGGTGAGTGTTCCATATAGGAGTACGTTACTTGAATAGTTTTACGACATGTTTACCCCATGGTCATTATGTGTTTAATTGTTAAGTACTATCGATAATTGCTCCTATGGACTTTTCCATCATTTTGGTCGAGTGTGTGTATTACTGCACTCATTCTCACTTAAGTTAAATGTACTTGAATTACTCGATATGAAATACTTGAAATGCATATTTACATGAAGCGTTTCAATGATTGATTATGCTATGGCTGCATAAGTCGATTGGAGTGAATCTCCTCGACTCTTAAATGGTAAAAGTAGGGAACGGCCAATGGGCGACCTACAAAAATGATGAATTCTTACCGTTAACCGAGATTATTTACCATTTACCGTTCACTGTTTACCGATTTACTTGATTACCTGCTTACTTGATTACCGTAAATTACACGTTCATATGAAATTACCGCATATTGCTTATGTGTTTAAGTGTTAAGTGTTAATGATAATTGCTCATATGAAATCGGTCACCATTTAAAGGCGAGTGTGTACTTTATCTCACTCGACCTACTAAAATGATAAATTTTTACCGTACACCAATTTACTTGATTACTTGTGCATGTTGTAAGCTCTAAGCTGAACTGGGCCCTGTCCTTGGTTACTGACCTACTCGAGCCAGGACTGGGCTTGGTGGGGTAAGTTGGAACCCTGGGACACCGTTTCGGTATACTCGAGTACTACCACTGGAGGGATAAGGTGATGGCCAGTCAACCGAGGGGATCACTGGAGCTATAAGGTGAAGTTGACCGAAATGGTACCACTGGAACACCGTATCCTTCAATGTGTGTTTATTTTTGCACACTGATAACTGTATCATGCTAATGTACCAAGATGCAACCTTGAACCATGCTTGAGTTATGCTCAAATTACTTGTACAATGATAACAATCTCATATTAATGTGCCAAATATGTAACCTGGAACCATACATGTGGTATGCTCAAATTCCTTGATTTATTAAAACTGCTAGAGTGTCTTGGAACCTCATTGGGCTGTGTAGCTCATTCCATGTTTTTGTTTTCCTTAACAGGGTTCGAGACCAAGGGTGCTCGTGAATAGTACTAGATTATTTTCTTTTGAAGACTTTAAGTTGTATTATAACGGATGGTTGTAGTGCATATTCTTTTGGAGTGTATCAAGCTTGAAAGCTAACTAATTCTAAGCATGCAGTGCTTTGGAGTACTTTGAATATATATTGAAGTTATTCGCAGTATTTCAAGCTTTTGAATTGTGGATTGTAGTGAGTCCTGGCGAGAGCTAGGCAGGCGTCCTGCGGATACCCTTTGGTTCGCCTTAGGGAGAAGTGGGGGCGTCACAACTACCACTCCCTATCTAAGTTTATTCACACCTTAGGGTTCACTTCAAAACCCTAACTCACAAGTCCAACATAATCATCAAAACTACTTACATAGCTATCAATAACCAAGAATATGAGTTGCTACACAACTTAAGCAAGACTAAGGGAAAGAACCATGATGGACAGCCATAATACCTGACTAAGATGCTTGCAAAAGATATACACCACCTCTCCTTGTAATCTTTTAGCACACCAAGCTTTCCAAGTGCTCAAAGGAATGATTAATCGGTTTAGATTCTTGATTTTTCACTCAAATAAGCTCAAACTTAAGATGGAATTGAAGCTCTTTTCTCCCTTTTTTTCTCTCAATTTTCGGCCACCATAGCTGTAAAATGAAGATAAAATGAAGTCCAAGAAAGATAAGAAGTTTGAACTTGAATTTGGTCAAAGAGGGTTAGATGTTGTCCAAATGTCACTCCAAGATTTTCCTCAATTTTTTTTTCTTTTCCTTGGCTTTCTTAGTCAAGAATTTCTCCATCACATGCTGATTATGGGCTGATATTTTGGCTCTAATAACAATGAGATTAAGTTAATGAAGTAGTGGTCAAGTGGTGTATTCAATCGGTAGTGAACGATACCCGTCGGTTCAAGCCGATTTTCCTTAAATCGCGTATACTAGGGTTTTAACTTATAATTCACTAACTTATTTTTATCACTTCCAATCACACACTTAATATCATCTAAAACTCACTCTAAATTACTAAATTTGATACACACTCCGTACCGAATAATTACACTACAAAAAGGCGTAAAAACCCTAATTTACGATAACTTGAAAACGAAAGGAAAAACCCTTGATTCTATGTTTATTTACACTTATTATGGGGTAAATGAATAGTAAGGCTATTCTAAATTAATAAATTCCAAATAAAAGGAAATTTTAAGAAAAATATAAGGAAATTTTCCAGTCGTCACATCTCTGCTTCTGTTTTAGGAATTAAATTGTGTAAGCCCCGAAAACAACCACTTTTCTAGGCGACCACACAATAGAGAGTTGATAAGAAAGCACAGGTGCTTGTGAGTAGAAGAGATAAATAATTTAAAGAACATAAACGTAACAATAAGTAAATAAAAAGGAAAGGATTGCAAACCAATTAACTACCCAGCTCCTCTTGAGCTTGTAGATAAATTCAAACAAGCTACTTCAAGTTGATGAATTACAATCACTCTTGTGTACAAAGGAAGGTTCACCTCCTCCTTGCCCCAAACTCCACTCGGTCAAGCCAGAACGTTTTACTATCCCTCAGGACAACCCTCACAGAGCTACACTCATGAAAGATTCACTCACAAATGAAAAGCTTACAATGAACCTCACACCACTAAGACTACAAATCTTCTTTGAAGAGTATTTTCTCACTAAAATCTCTCTAGATCTTTTGTATCTTCAGTGTGCCAAAGTTGTTTGAAATATCTGACCAACCACTATTTATATAGAGCCAAGAAAGTGCCTCATAAATGCTTCCAACGGATAGAAAGTAGCTGAACAGTCAACTATCCGTTGGCAGTGTCGGACGTCCGATAGCCCTGTTTTATGCGTCCGACAGCAGGCGGAGAGTTTAAGAGATTTTCTTCAATTCTTTTGGACGTCCGGTAGGCTGGTTTTCTGCGTCCGAAGGTATGATGTAAAACTGAGAATTTTCTTCAATTCCTTAGGACGTCCGGTAGGCTGGTTTTCTGCATCCGAAGATACTCAATGGTTGTCGGATGTCCGATGCAATCTTTTTGAGCGTCCGACAGCTTTCAGCAACCTTTGTCTTCTTTCAATAGCAATTGTTCATGGAATCATATAACTTCATAACTGAAAATATTTCTTGGAGAGATATTAGTATCATCAATTTGTTTTGTAAACATCAAAAGATAGGGATCAAGATCAACAAATTGTCCGTAAACATGATTGATGTCTCTCAATAAAATATGTTATTGTCTTTTGAATTACTGTGTAATTGCATTTGTTGCATGAGTAAATAAAGGAGTTGGTGTGGTTCCAAATTGATGCGGCTTTTCTTAAGTTGATTTTGTAATTTTGTAATTTTTTATCTTATACTTGTCAGGAGTATTATTTTGGACCTAAAGTATATCAGACAAGAAAATTTTTTCCTTATTTTCTTCATATGTAGCACTAAATGAAAACTTTAGAGAATGGAATCAGATGGCTAGCACAGTAATATCGTTGTGACATTTCAAAGGAAGTCTAAGTTGTTAGTCACTAAGATTTGTTTAACCTTGGGTATTTGTTTAATCTTTAGAGAATGGAATCATATTGACGCAAACCCGACCCAAAAAGAAGCCGTTTTCAAGAACCAAGTCGATAATGCAACGGAAAGATCTATTTTAACCATGTTATGGCAACAACTACTTTGTTAGAACCTTAGACAACTGTAACAAAATGATATGAATCACCTTGTTTTAAACACTACAAGTATTTAGGCAAAATACTCAATGTAGTTCATGAAAAGATTCAAAGTTCTATCAAAGAATCCAAAGGAGGACAAACTGATTTTTTAATTCATCACTCATAATAAGTTGTCTAACATATGTTTGAATAGGTTGCATAACCTATTTATAACTAAAACTCCTAACTAGGCCAAATACAAATTGGATTGGAATTACATTAGTTGTCTATGCCAAATCCGAGTTGAACTTGGATTCCATCTTGTGACGCCCCCACTTCTCCCTAAGGCGAACCAGAAGATATCCACGGGACGCCTGCCCAGCTCTCGCCAGGACTCAAGGCAATATCCATTCAAGCTTAGCACAATACTATTCAACAACACTAGATAAGTAAGAAAGTGCGGAAAACTTCCAAACTTAACAACATATATAACGATTGTCCAACCCTTACATCGAATTCCCAAAAGTTCCATCAATACCCAAAATATACAACATCCATCAAACATCTAAATCATACATTAGGTTTCCCAAAAGTACAACCCATAAGAGGTGCAACCCAAAATACATTAGAAACTCTAAGCCAAAAGTGCATCAAAAGGGGTTTCTCCAAGTTCATTCCATGTCCAATCCTGTTAAGGAAAACAAATCTACAGGGTGAGCAAAATGTTCGTGAGGCCAAGAATACACATGCAAGCACATTGCTCAAATAACAATCCCAATTTACAAATCAAGCAATAATATTTCAATAATTAACAATTTACTGGAAAGATAACCAGAAACAATTCAAGGATACTGGAGCTCTCAGGAGCTATATTCCACTTGCACGATCAATAACCTCCAGAATTGACACACCATCAATCGAGTAGGTTTAGTTCGTAGAACTCCACTTAACCTGTCCCCTTTCACCTTACATACCCCTGTATCGGGCCCGCCTGTCATTTGTTTAAGGCGATACTACTCGAGTATATCAAGCGAGATCTCTCACTAGATCAAGCTTTCATGTTTTCCCCATGGTTTACCAAGGAGCCCGACCAAGCCTAAACCGGTTCGAGTCCAAGGATGACCAATGGGGTTTTGGGTGTCCCCCATGTATATTTGAGTGTCGAGGAGATTCATTCCAATGACGTACGCAGCCATAGTATACTATTTCAAGTCATTCAAGCATGTGGTGTATTCAAGCAATCGAGATATGCAAGTATTCAAGTACGAATTATTTATTTCAAGCGAGAACAAGTGCGATAAAGTACACGCTCGTCTCAAATTTCAAAATCTCAAGTATCCATAACAAGTAAACTTGTATCGCGTTTACAGGAGTTCAAGTAACACACACTTGACACTCACCAAGTAAACAAGAAGAAACGGCACTCGAAATTCAAGCATCCACCGTGGGATCCTCTTGAAGTTCCTCTTGTGTGCCTGACCAATTAATAAGGATTTATCACTCATAAACCCCCAAGTATATATGAGAAGATTGCACTTAGTGCACAATCTAAGAAAATCTCATGAGAACGAACCCCAATCACTCGTAAATCGAGGTTCAAAGACGGGGTTTCAAAACACAAGAGCAATCAAATTTTTATCTTTAAAATCAAGTATAAAACGTTCAAGTAATATCGAAGGAATAAGGAGAATTTGAAAAACTCCATTTCCTTAAGATTCGGAAATTTCAGTTTTGATACGAGATTTTTGAAAAATCGTATCTCACTCTTTACAAGTCTAAAATTAGAAAAATTGGTACCACTGGAATCCTCTTCCAAAGTACAAAAAATTCCTAGAATACACTTTCCCATGATTCCAAACGGAAAGTATTCAAAAATTAGCTCAAAGTTGCTGTTTTGGTGCACTTAAGGCAGGTTTAGGTTGGTGTTTGGCCAACTTTGAAAATTCGGAAAAATTCACTTGATTTGAAATAGCCTCTGAAATTTAGAACTCTATTAGAGTTTCAATCCAAGTTTAAAACAAAACAAACAGAACAAGATTCGGAGTTTTGACCACCAAGATATGGTAGCTCAAAGTTACTAAAGTTTCCTTGTTAATCAAGGGTTTTCCAAACTCGAATCATGAACTTTGGAAGTTTAGTTGAGCAGCGAAACGGACTCAGAATGGCACCAAATTTAGCAGTATAATACTTTTATATAGGGACTATTTCTCTATAAAATTTCATAGAAAAATACGTACGGAAAGATGGTTAACGAAGCCACTAAAGTTCCAAGGAGTTCCAAGACAAATCTGCCTTGGACTTCCGTTTTTCCATTTTCAAAATGTTTGGCCAATAAAACACCTCAAACATGGTTCATTTCAGTAGATAATGTCTAAGAGAAGTCCAAGACACATTTTTTAGGTGATTAACACCAAAAATTTCGAAACAAGAAGTCCCAATAACGATTAAGACTTGAACTAGCCATAAGAGGGTTTGAAATCTCCGAGTCAGTTTGGGATTTCGGCCACAACTCACTCAATTCAACTCAGAATTGAGCATGGTTGATGGCGTTGGAAATTAGATTCATAAGAATATATTTTCTCAGAAGAAACCATTTTCAAAATATGTCCATAACCAGCTCATTCGTGAGCATCAAGTTATAGCTCATGGGCTGCCTTCCAGGAAACAACGAAACAGGACAGCAATTTTCAAATGAATGGTTTGGCTTGCTCAAGTGGAACCAGGATGTACATTTTATACCAACAGAAATATGGTAATGTCTAGTTCCCAGTGCCACAAACGGCACTCAATTCCGACATCGGAGCGATGAGTTATAGCCGAAACAAGACGACTGCCTGAGCAGTGACGGGAACATTTTCCAGTTTTCTAAGCTTTCGTAATTCCAACATTTGGGTGACCAAATCAAGTTATTTTTCAATGAAACTTTTTACACACTCACTATAACATGTAACCAACATAACAAACCCATTGGAACCTCAAAATTTTGCGTCAAAGTGCATGAACATAGCAGGGGCAAAATGGTCACTTTTGGTCATTGCACCATCCATGAGTTTCTATCAACAGTCTAACATTATTCCACTAATTTATACACTAAAAAAACATTAATATCACCATCAATCACCAAATCAGTCCCTCAAACCAAAGTGGGAGTTCATAGAGCCCACACAACCATTTTTCCATCATAAACAAGCTACCCATGAGCATGCATGAGCTTAAATGTGTAAGATAACTTCCATAAATCAAGTTTCTGAGGTTTGATCATCACTTACTTGGTTTGATGGTCAAAAGTAGAATTTTTGGTCCTCTCTTGTCCAAGAAAACCATGGAAAGTAGCTCCTTTTCTTAGCTAGATAAACTCTCCAAGTAACGAGCCAAGTGTGGATGAAATTTGATGTGAATTGGATGAAGATTGATGAAGATTTTGTGAAGAAATTTGGAGAACTTTGGTGTTGTTTTGCATGCTCAATGGCCGGCTGTCTTAGGGAGGACGAGAGAGGGAATTTTGATCTAAATGAGGCTTCCAAAAGAAACTTTAATGTGTGGCTATAATTCACTCTAAAGTCAACTCTTCAACAGTGCGCGTACGCGCGCGTTTCGTGCTCTATTTCTCTCGAGTTTATTTCACCAGTACACTAAACCTCCAATGCACTTATATTCATACTATTATTATTCACTTTTAAAGGTATAAAATGAAGGTCTAAAGTCTCCCAATTAATCGGGCGCGTAAAAACGCGTACTTCCAATTTAAGCGCGATAAAGTGAAACTTCCAAGAAATTCTTATAACGATAATATAACTAACTAACATTTGAACTCTTAAACATAAAAATACCTATTTTAGGAATAATGTACATGTCCCTGAATTCCAAGTTTATTGTACTCTCAATCGGTTAAGATTTCCAAACACGTTTTCGCTATTTTCATTAAACGAGCTCCCCAAAATTAATTTTTGAAACAAATCACTTTAAAAATATAATGAAGCTATACTTCCATGTATTTAGGTCTAATATGGGTAGAAATTAATATTCGGGGCAATTATCCAAATAAATAATTAATTGAGCCAAAAATAGAGGTTTAAAAATAAGAATTTTTACGAGTCTTCACACATCTAAACTACCAAGCTAATGGTTTAATTAGCTAACATAGCTTGCCATTTATTTGCTAAAATTAACTAAATAAATGGCATAACAAAAACTAAACAAATGGAACAAAACAGAAAAAATCCCAAATTTAGCAATCCGAATCCAGGGCCGGATTATGCGCCGGATTCGGTCAGAAGTTAAACCAAACAGAATGAAACTGGACTTCATCAGGAATGTTTCCTAGACGCGATCAGCGAGGAAATCCGCACCAGATCAATATGTAGATCCGTCAATTTTGCCAAGAAATCTTTTTTTTGACCTTGATCATGTGACAAGCAGCACTTTAAACGGGCTCCTCCATCCTTTCATCCGTTTATTTCTCAATTCTTTCACCTTTCGATCCAGAAGTTTCACCGGTTTCTCCTCATAGGTCAAGGTTTCATCAATTTCAATACTCTCCGGTTGCAAAATGTGAGAAGAGTCTGGATGATACTTGTGACGCCCCGAAAAGTATGAGTGTGAGAACCCGGAAATTTTCTAATTTTCTAGGATTTATTTTTTTAAACGCCCGCCTTTTCTACATTTTCTTGATTAGAAAAATTCCCCAGATAAAGTTTATGAGCAAAAATAGTTTTAAAATGATTTTTCTAGTATCGGTTAGTTTTTGAGAAATTAAGAGCGTATTTTGAACGTGGGACCCGCAAGTGCGGTAAACGCAATATATTTTTGACAACTTGTTGGAATTTTATATTAAGTGATATTATTTTATGTTGACCTTTGTCGATCAATCCTTGGTTTTGATGATTAACAAACCAAAATGTAGATTTGGGCTAATGTTTTTATGTGAGCAATTTGTTAGAACAGATTCTTGTGGCACAAAAGAAGAAGCAAAAACAGGGCACTCATGTGGGACGTCCGAAAGGAAGCTATCGGACGTCCGAAAGGATGAAGAACATCAGGAAGGATATTCTGTCGGACGCTCGTGAGGAAGCATCGGACGTCCGGAAGGATCGGACGCACCCCTCGGACGTACATCAATCGCATCGGACGTCCGAGAAATTTCGCAAAGATTTGATGACTCTCTGACGACGTTCGGACGCAGGGTTCGGACGTCCGACAGGTGGTTCGAACGTCCGACAGGCCAACGGCTAGTTTTGACAGCATTTAATATTTGACCGTTGGAGAGCCTTTTGGAGCCATTTCTCACATTCTATAAACACCTCAAAGCACAAGAAGACATGAGACTTTTGCCAACACAATATACAAGCTTACAAGTGAGATTTTTGAGTAGAAAGATTCTTTGTTGGTTGTATAAGGGGTTGGGGAAGTTGGGTTGTGAGGTTGCTCAAGTGAAGGTTATTCTCTAGGAGAAGTAAAACCTTGGTGAAGGTGAACCTATCACTTGAAGTGGTAAAACCTTGGTGAAGGTTGCCTCATTTGTATAAAATAGTTCTTAATTGGGTGAGTGATCTTTCAAGTGTAGGTTGTTGAGGGTTAACTAGAATTGTTGTAAAACTCCTTGGCTCAACCAAAGTGTGTTTGGGATGAGGAAGGAGTGAGCCTTCACTTGTACATCTTGGTTAGCATCGCCATCAATTGAAGAGGCTATTGGTTTGATATTTGGTTTGCATTTCTTATCCTTTCTCTTTAATTAAGTTTTCTTTATTGTGCTTAAATTTGATATATCTTTGTGCATCATTGTGAATTTGTTTGTACTCATTGGGTTGCACCGGGCACTTACATTTTACAAGGTGTTAAGATATTTGTATTGGAGAGACAAAAAGATAAGTTTTGAACCAAAAGGTGACAAGTGTCATCTTGTGATTTAATCTTGGACTTTGACCATTTGACTTTACCTTTATCTTTACCAAATAAATACCAAAAATTGATCAAAATAAGCTTCATTTTGCAAGCTTCTTGGCCGAATGTTCTTGCTCAAGAAAGAAAGAAAAGCTCTCAATTTCTTCCTTCTATTTCTTGCTCAATCTTCAAATCCAACCAATAAAACTCCAAATCATTCCATAAAATCTCTTTGCTAAGTGGTCTTGAGGTGTTTTGTGGAGTTGTTTGGAAAGCTAAGGTGACTAGTTGCTCTCTCTCTTGTATGGCTAAGGTGAGTTGTGAAGGGCCCCTCTCCTTCCTCTAATGATGTTCAATTCGTGATTGGTGGTGGTATAAGATGCACTTTTATGGATTATTTCTTGGTTTTGGTTGAATTGGTGAAGTTTTATAATTTTTGGGGATTTTTCTGTTTTCATATGAGTATGATTATGTGGTCATGTATGATGATTGTAAATGATGTTTAATGACTCTAGGAGGTGGAAAAAGTGATTAATTGCAATCAATTTCTGTTTTGGAAGAAATTTCAGAAAATTCGGTTTTGTGAAGGAACATTCTGCCCGAATTTTTAGCTCCTAGTTAGAGGCCGAATTGGCCTTGTCTCAAAACATGAAAGTTGTAGGAAATGACATTTTAAAGGTGCATACAAAATTTCAGGTCAATCGGAGTTGTGTAGAATGAGATAAGTTGAAATTACTATTGCTGTTTTGGTTTTACCCGAATTGAGGAATTGCGCCTGTAATTGGTTGTTTTGGCTGGAATTGCTTCCGAATTGGTCGTTGAGGTCTTCTGATGAAATGTATCCCTGTTTCTTAGCTTTCAGCTGGTTTTGGAATTTCTGGATTTGGACTTAGGTAGCCTGTTTTATGATGTTTACACCAGAATACGATTTGTGAACCTGTTTTTCCGGTTCTGGTGTAGTTTCTTGCATTTTTGACCTGGTTACACTCGAAACTGGGTTGAGTGACCTTCTTCAATATTGTAGCCCTATCTCTTAGCTTCGAAACGGTGTATCTTGTACCTTCATCCGACAATCGTAGCACCTTTGGTACCATTACCGCAAAATGACGTCAAAACTGTTTTTCTGGTTTTGAGCTTAACTTTCATTTCCGGACTTTTCCCTAGCTTGACTGGTATTTGTACTACTTGGAACTTGCTGAATGGCTATTGGATAAACTTGTTGTTGTGTGTGTACCTTTGGGTTGGAATGAGGAAATAATGAAGCCGTGATGGCCGGAAAAGTTAGTAAATTCAGGGGAAGTGCTGTCCGAACTTTGAAGGGACTTGTTTGCATTGAGTTTGTGCTCTAAGGCTTGGATTTGAGCAAGGCAATGATATTTGATGGATGGTTTCTGAGCCATGGAGGTGAGTGACCCTAAACTATTTCCAAAGTACTTGTGAAATATTTCTTGCATTATTTACTCGATTGCATCTCATGCGTGCTTGCATGTGAATTCATGACATGATTTTGGCTTCAATGAGTTCTGGGAAAGTCTTGTGCTGGACACCAACGTCTCCACCTTGTTTATGGTTCATGTTCATGGTTATCTGGAGCACCGATGTTGCTCCCACTTTCGTGAGTTCGTGAGTTAATGTTAAATGAAATATTTGAGCGTTGGGTGTTCAAGTGCTATGATTTCACCGGCTCACGAGAGCACTAAACGGACATTTGATCTCTGAATTATGACATCATCGAAATCATCGAAATGTAACATTGTGAAATATATTTTCTTAATGATTTTGCTGGTTACTCGCTGAGCTTCTAACTCACCCCAAAAATATTTTATTCCCCTCCACAGGGCTCAAGGTGAAGGCAGGACTTGTTGTGCTTATTCACGTGAAAGGATGGCCTTTATGTTGTACAATTTGGATTTGGAATTATTTTATGTATAGTTGGGAATTGTTTCCGCTGCATTTGTGACATGTAATTATTGGAGATTTGGATGTATATTTGTGGACCATTTAATGTATATTTGAGATTTATATTGTAATTCATTTGAGGATTGTAGTGAACGACTGAGTCCCGGCAAGAGCTGGGCAGGCGACCCGCCGAACCCTCTGGTTCGCCTTAGGGGGAGGTGGGGCCGTCACAGTTGGTATCAGACCCATATGCCGACAGTTGGGACCTTAAGTCCTTCGTCTGGAAAAGCCCCGAGCCTCTCGTTCGTGAAGAGTCACGAAGCGAAACTCTCCGTAGGGGATGCCAGCGTGCCGGTGGCAAGCTGATAGGTACCCCGTGATGTGACCCTGAGAACTGTCACAGTTGGTATCAGAGCTTAGGTTTCAGATCTCTGTAGTGTATTCTAGGCTTGAAGTTTAGGATGCCGGACTGTGGGTTTGGTTTGCAATATTAGTGATTTTTGCGGGATGTCTCGACTTGATTGGTACAAGAGGGAATGTCGAGGACGACATTCTTTTAAGGAGGGGAGATTGTGACGCCCCGAAAAGTATGAGTGTGAGAACCCGGAAATTTTCTAATTTTCTAGGATTTATTTTTTTAAACGCCCGCCTTTTCTACATTTTCTTGATTAGAAAAATTCCCCAGATAAAGTTTATGAGCAAAAATAGTTTTAAAATGATTTTTCTAGTATCGGTTAGTTTTTGAGTAACTTGTTGGTACCTGTTGGTACTCCAGTGCATAGACCCTAGCTGGCACTTTCGGTCGACTTCCCCCAGCACTAGTCTGCTTGGAGGTTGACTTTTCTGGCCTCTGGGTATTACCTCCCACTTTTGGCGCTTTCGGACAATTCGTGACCTGATGTTCGGCACTACCACAAAACAAACACTTCCCTAACTTTCTCCAACAGTCATTCTCGGAGTGGTTGGATTTACCACAGTACCCATAAGTAACTTGAGGAGTCACCGCCGAACCAGTAGATGGCGCTCCCCTAGCTTGGGTCGGTCCACTACGACCTCCTCTAGCTAAAGCTCCCCTCAAGGCCCCAGCAGTCCTTGTTCCTCCCGCTTCTCTTCCCATTTTGGAAGGTTGTGTATTCTTACTAGCCTGCTCAGAAGTATGGCTAGAAAAATTCCTTTTTCTATTGTGAAAGTCCCTCACTTGTAGTCTTGCACTCTCAACCCTCTGTGCCTTCTCTAAAGCCTCAGTAAATGTGGAGATTTGGGCTGCAACCAAGCCCTCCTGAATTTCTACATTAAGTCCCTGCACAAACCGCCTTATCCTCTTCCGCTCATTGGTTACCAATTCAGGGGCATACTTGAAAAGCTTAGTAAATTTTCCTTCATACTCTGCCACACTAAGGGTCCCTTATTTCAATTTGATAAATTCATCCTCCCTCTTCTCTTGAAATAAGGGCGGAAGAAACTTTTCATTAAACTCTCTCGTGAAATTCTCCCAAGTCCAAGGGGTTTGGACTCTCTCCCATTTTCCTTTTATCATGTCCCACCTAGCACGGGCTACTCCCTCAAATTGGAAAGCAGAAAAATTCACTCGCCTATCCTCAGTATAGTCTAGAGCGGCGAATATGTTAGTCATCCTCTCCAACCAGTTCTCCGCTATTTCAGGATCGGGTTCACCAAAGAACTTAGGCGGATTAAACTTCAAGAACCTCTCTAAGGCTCTATCCTCTCCTCTATCCTGTCCTCCAGGTTGGTTAAGCGGTCCAGGAGCTTGCCTATCAGCTAAGCGTTCTAGGATGTCAGTCATCCTATTAATGGTAGTAGCCACTTGATTACCCTCAATATTTTCCTGTCCCTGGGTGTGACAGCCCCACCTCCCCCTAAGGCGAACCAGAGGGTTCGGCGGGCCGCCTGCCCGGCTCTCGCCGGGACTCAGTCGTTCACTAAAGTCCTCAAATGAATTACAAGAATAAACCTCAAATATACATCACATGGTCCACAAATATACATCCAAGTCTCCAATAATTACATGTCACAAATGCAGCGGAAACAATTCCCAACTATACATAAAATGATTCCAAATCCAAACTGTACAACATAAAGGCCATCCAATCACGCGCACAAGTACTACAAGCCTTCCTTCGCTTTGAGCCCTGTGGAGGGGAATAAAATATTTTTGGGGTGAGCTAGAAGCTCAGCGAGTAACCAGAAAATCAGTAATCAAATCGGTTTAACAATATTTCTTTTCAATGATGTCATAAATCAAATGATAAGTCCAGAAACAATTACAACATTTACAAAACATTAAATATGGAGTATCAATAATTCAAGAAACATGTACAATGGAAAGCGATAGTAACATTCATGAAAAGATACGCTCGTTCTCCTGTCATTTCCTTTTTTTTTCATTTGAAATTGCATCATTTTCCACCAACCTCCACCAACCTACAAAGGTAATACTCGAGTATACCAAACGTTCACCCAGGTCCCTAATCGCCCGATCGAGTCCGTTTCTGGCTCGAGACGACCGGTAACAAGGGGCAATGGCCAGTTCAGCCCAAAAGGCTTACATTCATGCGCAAGTAGCATTTAATCATTTATCATGAAAATTTCACATTGATTTAGGTCGAGTGCGATAAAATACACACTCGCCTAGAAAGCTCGTTTTGGAAATCATTCAAAGCACGTAACACGTTATAAATCAATAATACAAGTCATGAAGTCAAGGAAATATATCAAACAAGGAACACTTTCATATAAGCACGCATGATATGCAAGAAAACAGTTCAAAAGTAGCTTTGGAAACAGTTCAAAAGTAAATAATGTAAGAAACATTTCACAAGTACTTTGGAAATAGTTTAGGGTCACTCACCTCCATGGCTCAGAAACCATCCATCATATATCATTGCCTTGCTCAAATCCGAGTCTTAGATCACAAACTCAATGCAAACAAATCCCTTCAAAGTTCGGACAGCACTTCCCCTAAATTTCTTTACTTTTCCAGCCATCAAGGCTTCATTATTTCCTCAGCCAGTCCCAAAGGTACACACACAACAACAAGTTCATCTAATAGTCATTCAGCAAGTTCCAAGTAGTACTAGTACAAGTCAAGCTAGGGAAAAGTCCGGAAATGAAAGTTAAGCTCAAAACCAGAAAAAACAGTTTTGATGTCATTTTGCGGTAATGGCACCAAAGGTACTACGAGTATCGGATGGAGGTCCAAGACCCACCGTTTCGAAGCTAAGAACTAGGGCTACAACAATGTAGAAGGTCACTCAGTCCAAATCCCAGCACAACTAAGTCAAATATGCCAAATAACAAACCAGAACCGTAATTGCAGGTTTACAAATTACACTATGCTGTAATCAGTACAACTCAGTCTAAACAGGTCCAAATGCAGAAATTCCAAAGGCATATGGTAGCTAGGACATCAAGCTACATTTCATCAGAAGACCTCAACACCCAAATCCAAAACAATTCCAATCAAAACAACCCATTTCAGACACAGTTCTAACATCCTGATGAACCCAGAACAGCAATAGTAATTTCGGCTTATCTCATTCTACACTACTCCAATTGACCTGAAAATTTACAGGAACCCTTAAAAAATCAATACCTACAACTTTCATGTTTTGAGCCAAGGCCAATTCGGCATCTATCTATGACCTAAAAATTCGGACAGAATGTTCATCACAAAACCCTCACTTTTCAATTTTTGGTCCAAAACAGAAATTGGTTGCAATTAATCACTTTTTCCACCTCCTAGAGTCATTAAACATCATTTCCAATCATCACACATGACCCCATAATCATATTCATATGAAAACAGAAAAATCCCCAATAATTATAAAACTTCACCAATTCAACCAAAATCAAGATTTAATCCATAAAAGTGCATCTTATACCACCACCGATCATGAATTGAACATCATTTGAGCAAGGAGAGGGGTCATTCACAACTCACCTTAGCAATACAAGAGATAGAGCAACTAGTCACCTTAGCTTTCCAAACAACTCAACAAAACACCTCAAGACCACTTAGCAAAGAGATTTTATGGAATGATTTGGAGTTTTATTGGTTGGATTTGAAGATTGAGCAAGAAATAGAAGGAAGAAATTGAGAGCTTTTCTTTCTTTTCCTTTGAGAGAGAGCCGGCTATGAAGCTTTAGAAATAAGGATGATTTTTGGCAATTTTTTGATATTTATTTGGTAAAGGTAAAGGTAAAGTCAAATGGTCAAAGTCCAAGACTTAATCTTATGGTGACACTTGTCACCTTTTGGTTCAAAACTTATCTTTTTGTCTCTCCAATACAAATATCTTAACACCTTGTAAAATAATATCACTAAATACAAAATTCCAAGAAGTTGTCAAAAATATATTGCGTTTACCGCACTTGCGGGTCCCACGTTCAAAATACGCTCTTAATTTCTCAAAAACTAACCGATACTAGAAAAATCATTTTAAAACTATTTTTGCTCATAAACTTTATTTGGGGAATTTTTCTAATAAAGAAACTGTAGAAAAGGCGGGCGATTAAATTAAATAAACCCTAGAAAATTAGAAAATTTTCGGGTTCTCACACTTATACTTTTCGGGGCGTCACACTGGGTCGGTCCAGTTACCGATCCCTGGTCATCCCCAAAAGGTTGGGCCTGTCTAGTCCCTCGCCCACGGTCTCGACCACTTCTCAGCCCTTCCATTATCCTAGGTATGCCTAGTGCAAGGAATAAATCAATTAGGCGAGAAATACTTAAAGCAAGAACCAATTACAAAAATATTGAAAATAATAATAATTTACATTCATTAATATTTCAAGTTCATACAATTAGCAAGTCATGGGAAAGATCACAAAATATAGCACACAGGTGCTACAAGAGTACTTTTAGTCACAGAAGACTAAAGTAAAAGCAAGTGCCTCAAAAGTAGGCCACACAGTCATACAAAATACAATGGCCTCAGCACTTGAATCACCCCAACTAATTCTATCTACACTAGTCAAAAGGTCAAAAGAGTCGATCGCTAGGGACCTAGTCCACAGTAGGACTATCAGGAGGAATCTCCTCCTCAGGATCCTCCTCCGGATCCTCCTCCTCCTCAGGGCTCTGGACCACATCCATCACCTCATCCACTAGCCTAGTAGCATCAGCCAAGATCCCGGAAACCCTATCACGGACCTCCTCCCTCAAGCTAGTAAGTCGAGCCCTAGTACTCTGGAGCTCCTCACGAACCACGGCAGATGTAGCCACCTCGCCCTCTAGGACCTCCTCGAGCTCCACAATCCTCTCTCCTTGAGCGCTAACCATCTGTCTAAGCTCATCCACCTCTGCCTGTAAATCCCTGTTAAGATCCACTAACTGACGACGCTCGTCGTCCAAAGAAAGCACGAGGTAGTTCGGGTAGGCAAAGGTCAACCTACACGAATATCGGAGATATCTGTCAGATGGGGAATAGCGTACTCGAGCTCCCCCACCTAGCGCTTCGTAGAAGATAGGCTTAGGAGGCACTACGTGACCATTCGCATGGCCATTCCCGTTAGCTGCCGGGGCTTCATTTCCGTTTTCCATCCTTGCAAAATAAAAACACTTTTCGGGTTAGAATCTTAATCACTACCTAGTTCAGATGTCACTTACGACATGCCTAACTTAATCACTAACTTGCCCAAGTATCACTTAAGGTATGACTAAGTCTTCCGGTCTCAGGTCTTAAGGGTAGAGTATCTATTATGTCTCCCATATAGATCTCTAACTTAGTGCTCTGATACCAACTATGACGCCCCCACTTCTCCTTAAGGCGAACCAGAGGATATCTGCGGGACGTCTGCCCAACTCTCGCCAGGACTCAAGGCAATATCCGTTCAACCTTAGCACAATACTATTCAACAACACTAGATAAGTAAGAAAGTGCAGAAAACTTCCAAACTTAACAACATATATAACGATTGTCCAACCCTTACATCGAATTCCCAAAAGTTACATCAATACCCAAAATATACAACATCCAGGTACATCAAACATCTAAATCATACATTAGGTTTCCCAAAATTACAACCCATAAGAGGTCCAGCCCAAAATACATTAGAAACCCTAAGCCAAAAGTGCATCAAAAGGGGTTTCTCCAAGTGCATTCCATGTCCAGTCCTGTTAAGGAAAACAAATCTACAGGGTGAGCAAAACGCTCGTGAGGCCAAGAAATGCAAGCACATTGCTCAAATAACAATCCCAATTTACAAGTCAAGCAATAATATTTCAATAATTAACAATTTACTGGAAAGATAACCAGAAACAATTCAAGGATACTGGAGCTCTCAGGAGCTATAGTCCACTTGCACGATCAATAACCTCCACGAATTGACACTCCGTCAATTAGGTAGGTTTCGTCCGTATAACTCCACTTAACCTGTGTGACAGCCCCACCTTCCCCTAAGGCAAACCAAAGGGTTCGGCGGACCGCCTGCCCAACTCTCGCCAGGACTCACTCACTCATAGCTCCAGAAAAATCATGTACATCCATAGAAAATGAATAACACATCCATTTCAACTTGATATATACATTGATGCTCAAATCCAGATACAAATCTTCTACGCATGAAAATACTTCAAAGTGTTTACAATTCGAGTACTAGCGTGAGTACAAATTAAAAATTCAAAACAACTAGACTACGCTAGTTTGTACATGTCTCACGCCTCGCTCGTACCCCCTGTAAGGAAAACAAATGACGTGGAATGAGCTAAAAGCCCAGTGAGGTTCCAAATAGCAAGTTTACCATTATTTAAACGTGCAAGTATCATGTAGCAAAATAATGAGCATGAAAAGTTCATAAAAGTGAGCAATAACACTTCAAGTAGTAAATGTCAAAATGAGCGAGTGCAAAGGTTTCTTTTAAAAATGAAACAATAACACGATAAGTGCTAATCATTCCAAAGTATAAGGATACGGATGGCTCTCAAGAGCCAAATTCCCATTGCATCACCAGAGCTTGATCAAGTAATAGTTGACACTCCGTCAACTTTCAAGTAAGTAACCAATCCAGTGGAGCACCACTTAGCTACAATCTCCGTCCACCATCCAAACCCCCTACTGGACCCAAAATCCTCAATAAACACTGGTGGTAATACTCGAGTATACCGATTAGTCGAGGAGATATCACTCCACTCGACAAAACAAAAGACCCAGGGTTCGTTACCCAATCGACCAAGCCCTTGCCGGCTCGACTCGAGTAACTCGCCACAGGGTTTCTGGAATTCCAGGAAGTGCGCACCAATACACAAATATATCAAATCCATTGCAACAATAAACAAGTATATCTCATATTAGGACAAGTGCGATAAAGTACACTCTTGCCCGAGCAAACAAATGACATATCATTAAATCACATTGGTCAAGTATTGAAAACAAGTGTCCAGTTCAATCAGGTATTTGGAAGCACTCACCAAAGGTCTAGTGCCTCTCAAAAGTCACATTCAGGTCTAACTCCTTGGGTGGAGTCCAAATTTGCGATAAAATATCATTTGCGAATGTAAAACTCTCTAGAGTTTGAAACATAGGATTTCGCTTCAAGAAATTCAAGTAAATGCAACTCGTTTAAGTAGTATTCACGATACTTATCAAATACCGAACAATTCATGCTCGCTCTTAAGACTTTGATACTTTGAAGCACTTATACTTTGAAGCACTTATACTAATAGAAAACGTATTTCTATTAGTCGTAATTTTCATTTTTCCAAGGGTACAAGGTCGGCCAAGTTCTAACTTATGTACCTCGATAAAAGAAGATGCAAATATCCTAGATGGTTCAAGTAGTATTCGCTATCAAATCTTACTCAAGTCGCAAGTATATCTACCTAGGTCTTGAGCGTAAATTTGGGCAGCACGCCCTTTGTATTTACCTATTTTCCAACCATTTATGGCTTCATTCTTTTCCTCAATTAGTCCCAAAGTCACACACAAAACCATCTCATTTCAATAGCCGTTCAATAGGCTCAAAGTCATACAAGTACAAAATCGAGCTAGGAACATGTGCGGAAATGAAGTTTGAGTCAAGAAACAAAAGATAGATTTGACGTTGTTTTGCGTAACGGACACAACCAAGGCTACGCTTATCGGATTGGGGTACAAGTTATACTGTTTCGAAGCTAAGATAAAGACCTAAAACTTTGATGAAGACCACTCAGTCCAGTTTGTAGCGTAGCTAGGTCAAAATTTCAATGTACAAAACCAGAATCTCACAAATAGGTTAGCTAACCGTACTATGGTTAAACGACAATAACTCAGGCTACCAAAGTCCGATTAAGGCGTTTTTAGGGCCGTTGGAAAACTAAAACATAGCAATACAACTTCTGTGTTTTGGCTAAATGCTAATTCAGTATGGATCAGGGTGCACAGACGCAATCAGATTGGTAAACTGTCAAAACCGTCCCTAACGTTCTACCTATGGCAGTCAGGGGTATTTTTGTCTTTTCACATGCTACAGTGCTCGGATTGAGCTGAAATTTACAGGCAGCTATAAAACATCATTCTCTACAACTTTCATGTTTTATGCTAAGCCTAATTCGGCCTCTAACCTAGTCAAACAGAAACGGTCAGAACAGGGGAGGTGAAAAACTGAAATCTGGAATTTGGGGTTTCAAAGGGAAATCTCTTCATTTCTTGCTTCAATCACTACCACAACCTCTTATACAAACTTACATATACCATATACCATCCAAACAATAGGAATTTCAAGTGAACCATTCAAACCCTAACTCAAAATTCATCACTACAATCATCCAAAATCACATGAATTAAGCATCACAAGCAAGATTACAAGTTACTACTCAACTCAGACAAGACTAAGGAAAATAAAAGTGATGGTCAGCCCATATACCTCTCAAAGATGCTTATAAGAGTTATCCACCACCTCTTCTTGTAATCCTTTTGCACACCAAGCTTCCCAAGTGCTCAAAGAAGGATTTAATCGGTTTAGAATTTTGTTTTCTCACTCAAATGGATCAAACTCAAGATGAAATGGAGTTCTTTCTCTTGCTCTCTCTCTCCCTCAAGCTCACAGTTTTCAGCTGGAAAAATGGAGAAGATTGGAGGCTAAGAAAGGTTCTAAGACTTGGTCTTGGTTTGGGTCAAAGGTGCTTGGATAGCCTCCACTTGTCACCACCAAAATCCATCTCAATTTTTTTTCTTTTCTCTTGTTTTCTTGGTCAAATATTGCGGCTGATGTATGAGATATTTTGAGAGTTAAGTAGCTGAAATAAAATGAGAAGATTAAGGTAATAAAGTATGGGTCAAGTGGTGTGTTTACCCGGTAACAAACGGTACCCGTCGGTTCGAGCAGATTTTCCTTAAATCGCGTATACTAGGGTTTTAACTTATAATTCACTAACTTATTATTATCACCTCTATTCACACACTTAATATCATCTAAACTCACCCTTAATCACCGAATTTAGTGCACACATCTCACCGAGTGATCACATGGTCAAAATATGCAAAAAGCCCTGATTTACCCAAACTAAGAACCTACAGGGAAAACCCTTGATTCTATGGTTGATTGCAATTACTGAGGATGGGAATGAGCAGTAAAGCTATTAGAAAGGAATAAATGCCAAATAAAAGGAATTTTAAGAAAAATGTGAGAAATTTTACAATTCCATTGGTTACAATTAGGGTTTCGATTAAAATAAAAGAGATTTAAGAAAACCGGTTAGTCACAAGTAAACTAGGGTTTTTTTTTATTAGAATTTAGGGTTTCTAATCTTTAAAACAAAACAATGTCTTAAAACAAAAATAAAATATAGAAACCGTAATATACTAAAAGTCGGGGTATCAGAATCTCCCCTCCTTAAAAGATTTTCGTACTCGAAATTCATTCATTTATTTGTAAATTCATATATTTATTCGTAAATAAGTATAAGCAAAATAAAATAGCTATAAGGTTCAATAAAAAGCATTTTCAAATCATAAAACGAAAATTAATAAAACACATTGAAAATAACACACTTTCTTTGTACATATCATAGCAATTCACACATCCTACGGGACAGTAACCCTAGGTATTGCTCAGGCACTATACTTAATCAAAACTTGATAAAGTACAACCAAGTACGTACACGTGAATAATCAGGATCCCCAAATCCCACTAATATCTTCAATATATCCTAAGTCCCGACTATTCGCATCCCCAATGCCTTGCCTTTTGCCTTCCAAACTTATCCTAATAGTACTCGAGATATTGATTTATCATAAAGGTATCACTCTTTGGTACTCGGGTACAAGAATCCAAAAATATGATCATTCCCCACCCAAGTTTGCTACGCTCAAGAGGAAATCAACCACTTTTGAGATTCCTACCCAACATACATATCTAAGGTCTCCAACAATAGACATTTGTTTCACACTTAAGAAGCCAATACCCACAGTCCGAGCACCTTCTCCCGGCACGAGCTCGATAGGAGCTCTGATACCATCTGTGACAGCCCCACTTTCCCCTAAGGCGAACCAAAGGGTTCGGCGGACCGCCTGCCCAACTCTCGCCAGGACTCACTCACTCATAGCTCAAGAAAAACAACGTACATCCATAGAAAATGAATAACACATCCACTTCAATTTGATATATACATTGATGCTCAAATCCAGATACAAAGCTTCTACGTACGAAAATACTTCAAAGTGTTCACAATTCGAGTACAATCAACCGTAGTCGGGTACTAGCGTGAGTACAAATTCAAAATTCAAAACAACTAGACTACGCTAGTCAGTACACGTCTCACGCCTCGCTCATACCCCCAGTAAGGAAAACAAATGACGTGGAATGAGCTAAAAGCCCAGTGAGGTTCCAAATAGCAAGTTGACCAGTATTTAAACGTGCAAGTATCATGTAGCAAAGTAATGAGCATGAAAAGTTCATAAAAGTGAGCGATAACACTTCAAGTAGTAAATGTCAAAATGAGCGAGTGCAAAGGTTTCTTTTAAAAATGAAACAATAACACGATAAGTGCTAATCATTCCAAAGTATAAGGATACGGATGGCTCTCAAGAGCCAAATTCCCATTGCATCACCAGAGCTTGATCAAGTAATAGTTGACACTCCGTCAACTTTCAAGTAAGTAACCAATCCAGTAGAGCACCACTTAGCTACAATCTCCGTCCACCATCCAAACCCCCTACTGGACCCAAAATCCTCAATAAACACTGGTGGTAATACTCGAGTATACCGATTAGTCGAGGAGATATCACTCCACTCGACAAAACAAAAGACCCAGGGTTCGTTACCCAATCGACCAAGCCCTTGCCGGCTCGACTCGAGTAACTCGCCACAGGGTTTCTGGAATTCCAGGAAGTGCGCACCATATACACAAATATATCAAATCCATTGCAACAATAAACAAGTATATCTCATATTAGGACAAGTGCGATAAAGTACACTCTTGCCCGAGCAAACAAATGACATATCATTAAATCACATTGGTCAAGTATTGAAAACAAGTGTCCAGTTCAATCAGGTATTTGGAAGCACTCACCAAAGGTCTAGTGCCTCTCAAAAGTCACATTCAGGTCTAACTCCTTGGGTGGAGTCCAAATCTGCGATAAACTATCATTTGCGAATGTAAAACTCTCTAGAGTTTGAAACATAGGAGTTTCGCTTCAAGAAATTCAAGTAAATGCAACTCGTTTAAGTAGTATTCACGATACTTATCAAATGCCGAACAATTCATGCTCGCTCTTAAGACTTTGAAACTTTGAAGCACTTATACTTTGAAATACCATTTGAGTCGATGAAATGGAGAAAACGTATTTCTATTAGTCGTAATTTTCATTTTTCCAAGGGTACAAAGTCGGCCAAGTTCTAACTTATGTACCTCGATAAAAGAAGATGCAAATATCCTAGATGGTTCAAGTGGTATTCGCTCTCAAACCTTACTCAAGTCGCAAGTATATCTACCTAGGTCTTGAGCGTAAATTTGGGCAGCACGCCCTTTGTATTTACCTATTTTCCAACCATTTATGGCTTCATTCTTTTTCGCAATTAGTCCCAAAGTCACACGCAAAACCATCTCATTTCAATAGCCGTTCAATAGGCTCAAAGTCATACAAATACAAAATCAAGCTAGGAACATGTGCGGAAATGAAGTTTGAGTCAAGAAACAAAAGATAGATTTGACGTTGTTTTGCGTAACGGACACAACCAAGGCTACGCTTATCAGATTGGGGTGCAATTTATACTGTTTCGAAGCTAAGATAAAGACCTAAAACTTTGATAAAGACCACTCAGTCCAGTTTGTACCGTAGCTAGGTCAAAATTTCAATGTACAAAACCAGAATCTCACAAACAGGTTAGCTAACTGTACAATGGTTAAATGACAATAAGTCAGGCTACCGAAGTCCGATTGAGGCGTTTTTAGGGCCGTTGGAAAGCTAAGACATAATACTAAAACTTCTGTGTTTTGGAAAAATGCTAATTTAGTATGGATCAGGGTGAACAGACGCGGTCAGATTAGTAAACTGTCAAAACCGTCCCTAACATTCTACCTATGGCAGTCAGGGATATTTTTGTCTTTTCACATGCTACAGTGCTCGGATTGAGCTGAATTTTACAGGCAGCTATAAAAAATCATTCTCTACAACTTTCATGTTTTATGCTAAGCCTAATTCGGCCTCTAACCTAGTCAAACAGAAACGGTCAGAACAGGGGAGGTGAAAAACTGAAATCTAGAATTTGGGGTTTAAAAGGGAAATCTCTTCATTTCTTGCTTCAATCACTACCACAACCTCTTATACAAACTTACATATACCATATACCATCCAAACAATAGGAATGTCAAGTGGTGTGTTTACCCGGTAACAAACGGTACCCGTCGGTTCGAGCAGATTTTCCTTAAATCGCGTATACTAGGGTTTTAACTTATAATTCACTAACATATTATTATCACCTCTATTCACACACTTAATATCATCTAAACTCACCCTTAATCACCGAATTTAGTGCACACATCTCACCGGGTGATCACATGGTCAAAATACGCAAAAAGCCCTGATTTACCCGAACTAAAAACCTACAGGGAAAACCCTTCATTCTATGGTTGATTGCAATTACTGAGGATGGGAATGAGCAGTAAAGCTATTAGAAAGGAATAAATGCCAAATAAAAGGAATTTTAAGAAAAATGTGAGGAATTTTACAATTCCATTGGTCACAATTAGAGTTTCGATTAAAATATAAGAGATTTAAGAAAACCGGTTAGTCACAAGTAAACTAGGGTTTTTTTTATTAGAATTTAGGGTTTCTAATCTTTAAAACAAAACAATGTCTTAAAACAAAAATAAAATATAGAAACCGTAATATCCTAAAAGTCGGGGTATCACAACCTGTCCCCTTTCACCTTACATACCCCTGTATTGGGCCTGCCTATCATTTGTTTAAGGCGATACTACTCGAGTATGCCAAGCGAGATCTCTCACTAGATCAAGCTTTCATGTTTTCCCCATGGTTTACCAAGGAGCCCGACCAAGCCCAAGCCGGCTCGAATCCAAGGATGACCAATGGGGTTTTGGGCGTTCCCCATGTATATTTCAGTGTCGAGGAGATTCACTCCAACGACGTATGCAGCCATAGCATACTATTTCAAGTCATTCAAGCATGTGGTGTATTCAAGCAATCGAGATATGCAAGTATTCAAGTACGAGTTATTCATTTCAAGTGAGAACGAGTGCGATAAAGTATACGCTCGTCTCAAATTTCAAAATCTCAAGTATCCATGACAAGTAAACATGTATCGAGTTTACAGGAGTTCAAGTAAAACACACACTTGACACTCACCAAGTAAACAAGAAGAAACGGCACTCGAAATTCAAGCATCCACCGTGGGATCCTCTTGAAGTTCCTCTTGTGTGCCTGACCAATTAATAAGGATTTATCACTCATAAACCCCCAAGTATAAATGAGAAGATTGCACTTAGTGCACAATCTAAGAAAATCTCATGAGAACGAACCCCAATCACTCGTAAATCGAGGTTCAAAGACGGGTTTCAAAACACAAGAGCAATCAAATTTTTATCTTTAAAATCAAGTATAAAACGTTCAAGTAATATCGAAGGAATAAGGAGAATTTGAAAAACTCCATTTCCTTAAGATTCGGAAATTTCAGTTTTGATACGAGATTTTTGAAAAATCGTATCTCACTTTTTACAAGTCCAAAATTGGAAAACTTAGTACCATTGGAATCCTCTTCCAAAGTACTAAAAGTTCCTAGAATACACTTTCCCATGATTCCAAACGGAAAGTATTCAAAAATTAGCTCAAAGTTGTTGTTTTGGGGCACTTAAGGCAGGTTTAGGTTGGTTTTTGGCCAACTTTGAAATTTCAGAAAAATTCACTTGATTTGAAATAGCCTCTAAAATTTGGAACTCTATTAGAGTTTCAATCTAAGTTTAAAAGAAAACAGACAGAACAAGATTCGGAGTTTTGAGCACCAAGATATGGTAGCTCAAATTTCCTAAAGTTTCCTTGTTAATCAAGGGTTTTCCACACTCGAATCATGAACTTTGGAAGTTTAGTTGAGCAGCGAAACGGACTCGGAATGGCACCAAATTTAGCAGTATAATACTTCCATATAGGTACTATTTCTATGTAAAATTTCATAGAAAAATACGTACGGAAAGATGGTTAACAAATCCACTAAAGTTCCAAGGAGTTCCAAACCAAATCTGCCTTGGACTTCCGTTTTTCCATTTTCAAAATGTTTGGCCAATAAAACACCTCAAGCACGGTTAATTTCAGTAGATAATGTCTAAGAGAAGTCCAAGATACATTTAGTCGGTGATTAACACCAAAAATTTCGAAACAAGAAGTCCCAATAACGATTAAGACTTGAACTAGCCATAAGAGGGTTTGAAATCTCAGAGTCAGTTTGGGATTTCGGCCACAACTCACTCAATTCCACTCGGAATTGAGCATGGTTGATGGAGTTGGAAATTAGATTCATAAGGTTATATTTTCTCAGAAGAAACCATTCTCAAAATCTGTCCATAACCAGCTCATTCGTGAGCATCAAGTTATAGCTCATGGGCTGCCTTCCAGGAAACAATGAAACAGGACAGCAATTTTCAAATGAATGGTTTGGCTTGCTCAAGTTTAACCAGGATGTACATTTTATACCAACAGAAATCTGGGAATGTCTAGTTTCTAGTGCCACAAACGACACTCGATTCCGACATTGAAGCGATGAGTTATAGCCGAAACAAGACGACTGCCTGAGCAGTGACGGGAACATTTTCCAGTTTTCTAAGCTTTCGTAATTCCAACATTTGGGTGACCAAATCAAGTTATTTTTCAATGAAACTTTTTACACACTCACTATAACATGTAAAAAATATAAAAAAGCCATTGGAACCTCAAAATTTTGCATCAAAGTGCATGAACATAGAAGGGGCAAAATGGTCACTTTTGGTCATTGCACCATCCTTGAGTTTCTATCAACAATCTAACATTATTCCACTAATTTATACACTAAACCAAAATTAATATCACCATCAATCACCAAATCAGTCTCTGAAACCAAAGTGGGAGTTCATAGAGCCCACACAACCATTTTTCCATCATAAACAAGCTACCCATGAGCATGCATGAGCTTAAATGTGTAAGATAACTTCCATAAATCAACTTTCCAAGGTTTGATCATCACTTACTTGGTTTGATGTTCCAAAGCAGAATTTTCAGCCCTCTCTTGTCCAAGAAAACCATGGAAAGTAGCTCCTTGTCTTAGCTAGATAAACTCTCCAAGTAATGAGCCAAGTGTGGATGAAATTTGATGTGAATTGGATGAAGATTGATGAAGATTTTGTGAAGAAATTTGGAGAACTTTGGTGTTGTTTTGCAAGCTCAATGGCCGGCTGTCTTAGGGAGGAAGAGAGAGGGAATTTTGATCTAAATGAGGCTTCAAAAAACATCTTTAATGTGTGGCTATAATTCACTCTAAAGTCAACTCTTCAACAGTGCGCATACGCGCTCGTTTCGTGCTCGATTCCTCTCGAGTTTATTTCACCAGTGCACTAAACCTCCAATGCACTTATATTCATACTATTATTATTCACTCTTAAAGGTATAAAATGAAGGTCTAAAGTCTCCCAATTAATCGCGCGCGTAAAAACGCGTACTTCCAATTTAAGCGCGATAAAGTGAAACTTCCAAAAAATTCTTATAACGATAATATAACTAACTAACATTTGAACTCTTAAACATAAAAATACCTATTTTAGGAATAATGTACATGTCCCGTGTGACAGCCCCACCTCCCCCTAAGGCGAACCAGAGGGTTCGGCGGGCCGCCTGCCCAGCTCTCGCCGGGACTCAGTCGTTCACTACATTCCTCAAACAGATTACTAGATAAATCTCAAATATTACATCACATTCTCCAATAATTACATGTCAAAAGCAAAGCGGAAACAATTCCCAACTATACATAAAATGATTCCAAATCCAAACTGTACAACATAAAGGCCGTCCAACCAATCACGCGGACAAGTACTACAAGCCTTCCTTCGCTTTGAGCCCTGTGGAGGGGAATAAAATATTTTTGGGGTGAGCTAGAAACTCAGCGAGTAACCAGAAAATCAGTAATCGAATCGGTTTAACAATATTTCTTTTCAATGATGTCATAAATCAAATGATAAGTCCAGAAACAATTACAACATTTACAAAACATTAAATATGGAGTATCAATAATTCAAGAAACATGTACAATGGAAAGCGATAGTAACATTCATGAAAAGATACGCTCGTTCTCCTGTCATTTCCTTTCTTTTTTTTCATTTGAAATTGCATCATTTTCCACCAACCTCCACCAACCTACAAAGGTAATACTCGAGTATACCAAACATTCACCCAGGTCCCTAATCGCCCGACCGAGTCCGTTTCTGGCTCGAGACGACCGGTAACAAGGGGCAATGGCCAGTTCAGCCCAAAAGGCTTACATTCATGCGCAAGTAGCATTTAATCATTTATCATGAAAATTTCACATTGATTTAGGTCGAGTGCGATAAAATACACACTCGCCTAGAAAGCTCGTTTTGGAAATCATTCAAAGCACGTAACACGTTAACAATCAATAATACAAGTCATGAAGTCAAGGAAATATATCAAACAAGGAACACTTTCATATAAGCACGCATGATATGCAAGAAAACAGTTCAAAAGTAGCTTTGGAAACAGTTCAAAAGTAAATAATGTAAGAAACATTTCACAAGTACTTTGGAAATAGTTTAGGGTCACTCACCTCCACGGCTCCGAAATCATCCAGCATATAACATTGCCTTGCTCAAATCCAAGTCTTAGATCACAAACTCAATGCAAACAAATCCCTTCAAAGTTCGGACAGCACTTCCCCTGAATTTACTAACTTTTCCAGCCATCATGGCTTCATTATTTCCTCATTCCAACCCAAAGGTACACACACAACAACAAGTTCATCCAATAGCCATTCAGCAAGCTCCAAGGAGTACTAGTACAAGTCAAGCTATGGAAAAGTCCGGAAATGAAAGTTAAGCTCAAAACCAGAAAAATAGTTTTGGACGTCATTTTGCGGTAATGGTACCAAAGGCGCTACGATTATCGGATGAAGGTACAAGATACACCGTTTCGAAGCTAAGAGATAGGGCTACAATATTTCAGAAGGTCACTCAACCCAGTTTCGAGTGTAACCAGGTCAAAAATGCAAGATACCATACCAGAATCACAAAAACAGATTCTCAGAACGCATTCTAGCGGAAACATCATAACTCAGGCTCTACAAGTCCAAAACCAGAAATTCCAATACCAGCTGAAATATAAGAAACAGGGATAAATTTCATCAAAAGGCCTCAACAACCAATTCGGAAGCAATTCCAGCCAAAACAACCAATTACAGGCGCAATTCTTACATTCGGGTAAAACCAGGACATTAATAGTAATTTCGACTTATCTCATTGCACACTACTCCGATTGACCTGAAAAGTTTGTAGGCACCTTTAAAATATCATTCCCTACAACTTTCATGTTTTAAGCCAAGGCCAATTCGGCCTCTATCTATGACCTAAAAATTCGGACAGAATGTTCATCACAAAACCCTCACTTTTCAATTTTTGGTCCAAAACAGAAATTGGTTGCAATTAATCACTTTTTCCACCTCCTAGAGTCATTAAACATCATTTCCAATCATCATACATGACCCCATAATCATATCCATATGAAAACAGAAAAATCCCCAATAATTATAAAACTTCACCAATTCAACCAAAATCAAGATATAATCCATAAAGTTGCACCTTATATCACCACTAATCATGAATTGAACATCATTAGAGCAAGGAGAGGGGTCATTCACAACTCACCTTAGCAATACAAGAGATAGAGCAACTAGTCACCTTAGCTTTCCAAACAACTCCACAAAACACCTCAAGACCACTTAGCAAAGAGATTTTATGGAATGATTTGGAGTTTTATTGGTTGGATTTGAAGATTGAGCAAGAAATAGAAGGAAGAAATTGAGAGCTTTTCTTTCTTTTCCTTTGAGAGAGATCCGGCTATGAAGCTTTAGAAATAAGGATGATTTTTGGCAATTTTTTGGTATTTATTTGGTAAAGGTAAGGTAAAGTCAAATGGTCAAAGTCCAAGACTTAATCTTATGGTGACACTTGTCACCTTTTGGTTCAAAACTTATCTTTTTGTCTCTCCAATACAAATATCTTAACACTTTGTAAAATAATATCACTTAATACAACATTCCAACAAGTTGTCAAAAATATAATGCATTTACCGCACTTGCGGGTCCCACGTCCAAAATACGCTTTTAATTTCTCAAAAACTAACCGATACTAGAAAAATTATTTTAAAACTATTTTTGCCCATAAACTTTATCTGGGGAATTTTTCTAATAAAGAAAACGTAGAAAAGGCGGGTGATTAAATAAAATAAACCCTAGAAAATTAGAAAATTTTCGGGTTCTCACACTTATACTTTTCGGGGCGTCACATCCCGAGTTCCAAGTTTATTGTACTCTCAATCGGTTAAGATTTCCAAACATGTTTTCACTATTTTCATTAAACGAGCTCCCCAAAATTAATTTTTGAAACAAGTCACTTTAAAAATATAATGAAGCTATACTTCCATGTATTTAGGTCTAATATGGGTAGAAATTAATATTCGGGCCAATTATCCAAATAAATAATTAATTGAGCCAAAAATAGAGGTTTAAAAATAAGAATTTTTACGAGTCTTCACACATCTAAACTACCAAGCTAATGGTTTAATTAGCTAACATAGCTAGCCATTTATTTGCTAAAATTAACTAAATAAATGGCATAACAAAAACTAAACAAATGGAACAAAACAGAAAAAATCCCAAATTTAGCAATCCGAATCCAGGGCCGGATTATGCGCCGGATTCGGTCAGAAGTTAAACCAAACAGAATGAAACTGGACTTCATCAAGAATGTTTCCTGGACGCGATCAGCGAGGAAATCCGCACCAGATCAATATGTACATCCGTCAATTTTGCCTAGAAATCTTTTTTTTTTACCTTGATCATGTGACAAGCAGCACTTTAAACGGGCTCCTCCATCCCTTCATCATGTTTGATAGGTGTAGGAATGATTACTTTCTTAGGATGAACTCCAAGTCTCCAACAATGACTTTGGTGAAGTCCTTCCTGACCTAGAATAAGTTGAATCAAAGCTTGAGACAATGCAAATGAAAATCCACATGATTGGTTTCCTAGAATGTTCAGCTTAAGACCCATAGCTGCAACCGAATTCACATCATAGATTATGCACAAATGCAAGACATATATTGGGAACATTGTCTTTAATTCAAGGGAAGCAATCATGACTATAGAAAGCCTCCGTAGGGACTTGGAGAGGTCCTGAAAATAGTAAAACTTCAATCTTTCAGAGGGAATTCTGAGATTTAGATCTACATTGATAATATGCTGATATGAAGTAACAACTCTCTATTTGAGATCTGGTATTAGCTTAGCATTTAGCAACAATAATGATGGCGCAATAGATAGCACGTGGTGTTGCACCATGAGGATGCATCATAGTCTCATAACATGGTTGTGCTAATTCTCTTGTCGTGCCTTAAGACCAAATATTGTCTCCAGTTGTGCATGAACAAGTATTCCCAACTACAACTTGGCAAATTTGTCATAAATCCTTTGTGTCGGGTAATTGATGGAATCACTTAAGTTTCAGATGTTCGTTCACCTTGGCTACCTTCTGAGTATTTTCTTAAGTGGTCCTTGCGTTCTTACAGTCATTTTTATTCTTTTTTTTTCCGTATCTTTGTGTTTCGTTTTGGTACAATTCAGACAGTTGTATGCTAGTCTTCCATTTTTGGCTAAAACTAAATAGCTCTTCATCTTTTGGGGTGTTTTGCCTTTCTCATTAGTGCCTGATTATTGTTGGATTTGCTTGAATGCTAACTTTTAGAATGAGCTATTTCTCATATGCAGTAAACATCCTAAAAGGAATTAACAAGTCCTGTATGTCTTCTAAAGCCATATCTCATTTAATTCTGTTTCTCAACCTTTAGTGGCCTAAATAGCTACTTGTTGCCTAAGACCTTGTTTATTTGGTTAATGCGACAAAAGCATGACAAACTCTTGGTCATTTGATTATATTTACTATAGGAAGTACTGGGCCAAGTTCTGCATGAAGCTGGTTATGCAAATGAGTCTGAGCTATACTCTTGGATGACTTTATCACGGTTTGTTTCTTAGTGTAACTTGCAAAGAGAATATCTATCAAAGTACGGGATAGAAGAAAGATGTCCCCAATGTGAGGACCCGAAAAAAAAATTTCTTATTTTTATCGTATATTACTGGCTTATTTAAATATTTATTCACCCGTTTTCTCCGAATAATTTATTTCAACCATTTTAAACCCATTTACATGAAACAATGTCTCACTCACATTTTTAAAATGTCCCGTTAGCAAATTTAATTTTTCGGAGGCTCGTTTAGTAAGGAATAATAAGTACACATTTTTTGAGGCAAAATTTGATCCGAGAGTGCAATAATCATGGAGATTTGAGGACTAATGTTTATTCTTAAAATAGTTATTTTTATAATTATTTACCTTAGAGTTAGTTAATTATATCACCGTTACATAAATTTCTTGTAAGTTTCGCTTTATCGCGCATGAATTGGAAGTTCGCGTAAATCGAGCTGGAACGGGTAAATGGAGATTTAAGAAACTTATACTAGACTACTAAGAGTGAATAATTATAGTGTTAAAGGAATTATATTAGAGGTTTAGTGCACAAGTGAAACAAACTCGAGAGAAAACTGACACGAAACGTGCGCGCGCGAGCACTATTCTCAGTTGACTTTTGTAGGAATTTGGTCACAAAACCCTCAAGCTTCTTCAAGAAGCTTCACCACACAACAAACCTCTCTTTTCTCTCTCATCTTGGCCGGCCAACCTTCAAGGGAAGAGAAAGGGAAAAAGCTTCACTCAATCTTGCAAATTCTTACTCCAAATCCTTCACAAATCATCACACAACATCCCTATAACTTGGAGAGCAACTTAAGCTTGGTGAAAGGCTCTTTCTTGCGGTTTTTCTTGGAACTTTTGTGACTAAAATTTTTGGTTTTTCAAGAGTTCAAGAGGTAGCTTTCATCTCCATGAATCCTTCCATTTTTTCTTCAAAGTTGGAGCTTGATTGCAAGGGTTTACTACCCTAAGCATGGATTAGGCTAGCGGACTTGAGGTGTTTAATTGTTCACTTTTATTCCTAGGCTAGCTGACTTGGGGTGAACTCTAGGTAGCTGCCTTGAGGATTAAATGCTTCGTTTGTGTTGTGTATGTGTTAAATGAGAGGAACTACGGTTGGAAATGGAGACAAAATTGAGAAAAGAGAGAAACTAGAACTGGCCGAATCTGTCCAATACTTTTCATACCTGTCTTTCAAATTTTTGTGGGTGGTTTTACTGTGAAACTAATATATATATGTTTTTTATGGTGTGTAGAAAGTTTTTACCAAAAATCATTTGAATTGATTGAGCAAAATCTGAATTTTTGAAATTTGAAGAAATCTGGAAAACATGTTCAGGGCATCTGAACAGTGTCGTTTTAATCGAACATATCTCTTTGTACAGATGTCAAAATTGAGTGCCATTTGAGGCATTTAAAACTAGACATTTGTAGATTTCCAATGGTATGAAATGCACCATCTAATTTGAACTGAGTGATCCGTAGTGATTCACCAAAGTTTCCTGTTTTGTTCGACTGGCAGTGAGAAGCTGCGACTTGTCGCTTGAATTCAAACTACCTATGAACTGATTTTCAGAACTACTTCTTTTGATGAAATGTACCCTTTTGAATCTAGTTTCCAATGCCACTGACCATTCTCAATTTCAAGTTGTATTGAGTGAGATATGGTTCAATTTTCAAACTGCGGCAAAGCTGGAAATCTGGAAAACTCTTCCTTCTTGCTAGCCAACTGGTCTAGTTTAACTTGGGATGTTTTGTTTCGAAAGTCTTTATGTCCATTGCTTGTAAAATACTTATGAAATGTTTCTTGGACCTTGGTTTAAAAAATGAATCAAATTGGAGTTGATCTTATTGGGCAAAATGTTGGAAAAGGAAAGAAAACCAAAAAGATAGATTTGCTTTGGGAAATTTCTTGAACTTTGGTAGTTTTGTTAACTACCTTCCCGTATGTGTTTTCATGTGAACATTGATAGTGAAACAGCCCTCATATAGAATATGGTGTGTACCAAATTTGGTGTTATTCTAAGACCATTTCGATACCCAACTGAAATCCCAAAGTTTGTTTTCAAATCTGGAAAATTCACAGAACAGTCTTCAATTTTGGCCAACTTTGAACTGCTATATGTTGATGCTCAAAACTCCGAATCTTGTTCCATTTATTGAGTTTGAAACCTTGATTGGAATTCTTATTGTGTTATGAATTTCAGAGGCTAGTTCACTTTCTGTGAATTTTACTGAATTTCCAAATTTGCCGAAAAACATGACTGAAACGCCGTGTTTACTAGATCAGCCACTTTGAGCTGAAAAATGATTGTCTTCCATTTAGATTCTTTGAAAAGTGTCTTCTAAGAACTTTTAGTACTTTGAAACAAGATTCCAACGGTATAAGATTTTCCACTTTGGACCTACAGAGTGCAAGTTCGGATTTTCCTAAGTTCGATGTATAATACTGAAATTTTCCAACTTGTATACATGAACATAACTTGATGAGGTGAGTGTGTACTTTATCGCACTCGTTCTCCTTTATTTGACTTGAGTATCATCTGAAGTATGTGAAGAAATATCTTCTTCCGTAGAATCAGATTCTTCAGAAAAATTAGGTTCTTTTTCATAGGTAGAAATATATGGAACTGATTCATCATGGAATTCATGTAGCATAGATGAAAGAGGATTACCACAGATCTTTGTAGCTTCATTTGCTTTAATTTCCTATTCAAGAGAGAAAACATGATTAGTTTGCACATTGTACATTAATGAAGATGGTGGTTCTTGTGCAATCTGTTTGTCTTTCCTTCTTCTTTCTTCTTCAGCCTGCTTTTGTTCTTTTTCAGCAAGCTTTCTTGCTTTCTCAGCATCCTTTTGAATTTGTTTATTTTTGCTATATTCTCGTAAAACTTCACCAATATCAAAAGGTTTTGAAACTTGTGGCTGTTGATCTGGAAAGAAAACAGAAGGGGATGGTGTTGTCACATTACCAAAGTAGATAGGTGTAGGCTAGTTTCTGATAGGCGTTGCCGCAAAGGTTGGGCTTACCTTGGGAGGAGGTGTTGCTGGTCCTAAATCAAATTTAGGAACTTCTCTTGTAGTATGTAAAACATGAAGCTGATTTTGAATAATTTAGTTTCCTTTTCTTTATTCAAAATAAACTCAGCTAATGAAGATGAACTGGTAGGCATAATATATTTAAGATCTTCAAGTCTTTTTTCAAAAACATTAATCATATGAGATACTTGAGAATTTTGAGTTTTCACAGCAGTATCAATATGATCAACCTTACCTTTGACCTCAGTTATATCTTTGTGAATAGATGTAAGTGCAGAATTTTGAACAAGAGAGTTTTCAGTCTGCCAATTAAGAACATCTTCTACAGGACTTGTTCTAACCATTTCTCCACTTGAAAGAACTGTAGGAGCAACATTTTGGAGTTTTGGAGTATGTCTGGCACCATCTTTGTTGAAGGTTTCTAGTTTGGGAAAATCTTCTTCCCTAAACATGAAACATTCTTGGATTTGGGGGGTATGGACAGGGACCAATGGTTTAGGTTTGCAAAAAGGTTTTGGTTTCCATTTTGTTTTGGACTGTTTTGGCTCATTTTCCAAGATATCAAGACATTCTTCGTAATAAGGTGAAGATTTTGTGAATGATTTTGGAATCCAATCTGAAGAAATTTGATAACCATTAAATTTACTTCTCTCAGATACAAAAGTATCTGTATCTGGATCTTGGGGACCAAGATCTGGTTCACAAGGTCTAGGCTCTATTGGTTCTGGGTCAACAGATCTTGGTTTTCTTCGTTTCTTTGGGCAGTCAGTTAGATCTGATGCATCGCAACCAAGAATTTTTGCGAGTTGGCATTCCTCACAATCGGTACAAACATCAAAAAAGATGTGACCAGATATAGGATCTTGGAACCAGTAAACTGGAAGTCCTTTTTGATCAAAATATTGAATGATGTCCTGACTTCTGTGAACCTGTTGAAGATTTTGTGGATTATCTTCATGTATTCCCCATTGCTTTTCAAATGCTGATGGATAGTACATAGGTACCTGTGCAATCATAATAGAAGGGTGAGATTTTGAAGACAAAGGCTTCAAATGAGATAAAAGTTCTCCCTTCTGAAGTTTGAGATATTCTTGAGTTTGAGGACTCAAGAGGCTCATTTGCTTGAGTATGCAAATTTTCATAATCAGTAATCCAACTATTTGGTAATAATTGAATTAATTCTGATTTTGAAATTTGCCTTGGTACATGAGTACATGAGGCACTGTTCTTCTCATCCACCCGGATAAGAAGAGCATTTTCACCACGGGGAATTGTGAGATCCAGTGCATGATTCTGGACACGATAGACCATCTGGTAGTGAAGAGTAGCAGCTATGGCATCTGCGACTTGTTCTGCTCCTATGATTTGTACCTGCACTTTAAGAGCATCTAGCAGATGTGGATCTGCTAAGGACATATTAAAATTAGGAAAAAGAGTAACAAAAACAGTTCCAGCATTAAGAGTTGTCTCTGTTGTTGCTATACAAGCATGCTGGTATTGTTTGAATCTTGTGTCAAGTAGTGCTACTCGAGCAACTACTGGAAGTCCTTTCCTTCCATGAAATGATAGGGAAATCCTGATTGCTCCAAAGTGTATATGGGTATATCCTTGTTGCTTCCATTGCATAGGAAAATCAGTTGGAATATGTAAGGTTATGAATTGTTCTTTCCTGGTAGCAGGAATTGGGTGCTGATCAACTTTTGATGCCTGAATATATTCTTTAACTCCTTTAGGATGAGATCTGATTAATGATTTTATTACACGAGTAGGAGAAAAAGATTGTTTACCAAAAGCACTATATGGATTTATTACAGGAATAGAGGTAGGATTAACCACCTCTGGCTCGATAGAAACTTCATACAAATAATCTAGCTTATTACTATTTATTGTTTTTATTTCTAAACCACTAGCAGTAGTGATAGTAGAAGAATTAGAAGAAGAAGCCATAAATTAAACACGACTAATACTCAAATTTTTATTAATAACAACTTTCTTTTTGGAATTTTCTTTATCTTTTTGTACATACTCTACAGTACAAAGAACAGAAAAACGATGATACAATAAATCTATTTTAATTTGTCTACTAACAATACTGTATGACCAGGGATTAAGAAACTCAAAAAAATGTACAATATCTTGCTGGTAACCTGCAATTTTTTCAAGACACTGCTCTCTATTCAAATCTTCATACTTATCATATATATGACCATGACTAATAATATCACGAATATGTTCATACCATGCATCGTAATTATCATAATGATGTAAAACCCATGCATTCAGCTCATTATGTTGTCGAACAATTTGATGAGGAAAAACAGGGAAATGGTTCATGTAGAAATAAGATAACAAGAATAACTTTAAAAAGAGTTTTCACCAGGGTTGGCTCTGATACCACAAGTAGCCTCGGCCAAGGATCCAGCCACACTGCTCCTAAAAGCTTAAGCTGTTAGGGCCAGCCTCCCTCTGACTTAAGTACCGTGGCCACTCCTAACCAACCTTGGATGTGGGACTACTTTTTCCCCTTCTTGGCGCATCCTGTCTCGGGTACTATTTCACCCCCACCGAAGGTCTGGCTCTGATACCACAAGTAGCCTCGGCCAAGGATCCGTGTATTATACGTGTACATGACTTGTATGTCGATCGGTGTGAATCTCATCGACTATTATACGTGTACTCGTATGGGATGCCCAAATCTCATTGACCAATCTTGCGACTCGAGCCAGCATGGGGTTGGTCGAGAAGCTTGATGAACCATGAGAATATTACAAAATAAAACTTGATCTTTTGATATCTCGCTCGGCATACTCGTGGAGTATCGCCCTTTTCGTGCGTGTTCTTAAAAACAAAACTTGATCTTTTGAGATCTTGTTCGGCATACTCGTGTAGTATCACCCTTTTCATGCGTGTTTAGTTACGAATCCGAGAGGGTGGAATGGTGGATGAAGGAAGTAGTAAGTGAAGTTTCTACGGATTCAATACCTACCTGGATGACAGAGTGTCATCACGAGGGGGTATCGGATCAAGCCTGACGAAGCAAGTGGAAATTAGCTCCTGAGAGCTCCCGTATCCTTAACAAGTGTGTTATATTATAAATTGTGAATTATTTGAACTTTCTGGCTTTAATTCTTGTACATATGTTATTGTTACTTGTTACTTGAACTATGTGTTCGCATGTGCATGTTTTGTTTTTTGTTTTTTGGCCTCACGAGTATCCGCTCACCCCGTTAGATTTGTTTTCCTTAACAAGAGCTGGAATGGAAGGAATAATGGAGAAACCTACTTGATGTCTCTTTTGACTAGAATTTTGGGAATTTACTTGACTAGACATCTTATGGAAGTTGTCTATTTTGGGAAAGTGGATGTATTTTGAAACTTGTAATGTAAGATTGAATATCTATGTATAGAAATGACTTCTTTTCTTACGTCGTCTGGTATTAAAAGTTATTATTGTATTAAGTTTGAACGGGAATCGTACCGAGTCCTGACGAGAGCTGGGCAGGCGTTCCGTAGATACCCTTGGGTTCGTCCTTGGGAAAAGTGGGAGCGTCACAGTTGGTATCAAAGCCTAGATTTCAAATCTTTGTAGTGTATCTTAGGCTAAAAGTTTAGGATACCGGACCGTGGGATTCACTTGAATATTAACCTATTGTACTCCCGTGGTTAAAGAAAAATAGTACTTGAGAGTTTCTTAAATGGCATTTAGTGGTGTAGACACCAAAAATTTCATTGATTCAATTTTAAATGTTATTTTGTTTTATTCATTCAATTTTGACTTTCTTTGATTCAATTTTAGTTTTTTAATTATTATTATTATTATTTATTCTTGATTCATATTTATTATTGATTTAAGGTTGCAAATAGTAATTGGTGTTCATTCTTATTTTTGATACATTAAAATTCATCGTTTTCTTTTAAAGCAATTTTACACTAAATTTTAGAAAAATCCTTAATAAAAATCCATTTTATCTTTTTAAAGTTTGATTTTCTTGCCAAGGCATTTTGCAAGGTAATTTTTAAAATTAGCATATTAAATAAGTGTGTCAATTGCATGTTGAACAAGTGTGCAAATAAGCATTAGACAAGTGGTTAAGGAATTGTAGGACAAGTGGTTAAGGAAGGGTAGGTGTTTGAGACACTTGGAGGCCTAAGATTTGAAAAAAAATCTGAGAGAGCAAAGGGGTTGAGAGAATAGGGGCGGACGGATTGAAGACCAAAAAGGGCTACGGGAAACTAAGAAAAAAAAAGGATCGAAAAAGGAGGAGAAGCGCGAGGGAGAAATCGAGAGCTTTGGAAGAAAACAGAGGAGATAACAAAAAGAGGAAAAAGGAACGAAAAAGAAAGGGGCGGCGGACGGGGGAGCCAAAAGAAAAAGAGACCGAAAGAGTTGAGAGAATAGGGGGAAAATCTGGAAATTGTGAGAAGACGGAAAGGAGGAAACAGAGAGCTTCGGTTAGGAGAAAAAAAAGGAGAAACAGATGGACGGCGGAGTGAGGAAAGCTGAGAAAGAAAGAACAGAGGAATGGGGGGGAAATCTGGAACTTGGAGGAGGAATCTTCGGCAAGGGGCAGCTAAAAAAGAAAGGAGTAGAAAGAAAATAGAGGGGAGGAAAGAAAAGGGGCGTCGGACAGAGGGTTGGAAGAGCAAGCAAAGAGGGAATTTCTGGTGTGGCGGCTGAGTATAAAATGGTAAGAACCAGGAGAGCTAGGCAACGGGAAAAGGGTTTTGGTTCATCAAAGCGAGAAGGGAGAAAGCCTGGGAAGCAAAGGAAAATCAGAGGGCAAAAGGCTACGGCTGGGGGTTGAAGGGGGGAGTTATCGGGTGAAAAAGGAAACAGAGTAAAGGGACAGAGGAAGAACGGAGGCTGCCGCCACCACGTCGGAATCCACCACTGCCGCTCGCGAATCTTCACCGTGAGAGACCAATGTAAGTTATTCTTTTCCTTTTACATTTCAGCTTTCCATCAAGAATGGGTTCTGGAAGCTCTCGGAGCATGTCTGTCGTGGGTTTGTTTATTGCAATTGTCCTGCTGATCGTTCATGATTTTAGCATAGGCATGTTTTATGTATTGATTGGACTGTAATCTCTTGTGTTTCTGACAATTTTGGGGCTAGGTATAACTTCAATTAAGCAAAGAATCACTGAGTTTTTCAATGCCCGTCTAGTGTTCGATGGAATGACCGTGTGAAAGTTTTACTTAAAAATTGATTCATCCGCATTTTGCATATGAAGAAAACAAGCGGATAGCCAGTTCAATGTTTGTCATGATTTTCATGGAAGAAAATAGAGTTTTGGAAGGTTTTGACGTGCTCATTTTTACATCTTTCTGCTTTAATGTTCTTTTTGTATGAGCCTGAATTAATATTGATGTTATGAGAAGGAATGTCGTGAATTTCATTGTCTGTTGGGAATGATTGGAATTGCAACCAGATTTCCTGGTATTGCTGACCGAAAAGGGAGCCAAAATGCTAACTGATATTAGCTCGTTGAAGAAGATGGTCATTTGTCCAAAATTGCAATTTTAGTCCCTCCATTTTCTTTTTGTTTTGTGATTTGGTCCTGGACTTTCTGAGCGTCATAATTTGCCTCCAACACCTTCATAAGTCCTTCAATTAGGTCCCTGCTTTTGTTGCATTTGAACCCCTCAAGCTTCCCCAAATTCACCGTGGCCCAGAATATGGAAAAATCGAATTAATTTCACCCTTTTAAGCTTAATCCTCTGTTTGCATATTTTCTGTGACTTTTTGGATAGATTAATTCTGGAATTTAGTTCATAATTGTGGCTTAATATTTTTTGTTGATTTGTTTATATTGTTGGGTTTAGTATTATGGTTTAGGCTTTTGGGTAATTATATTTGGTTGGGTTTGTAAATGTGGATTTTAGTTTATATTCTTTTGGGGTTTTGGTTTGGGTTATAGAGTCATGGCCCATCAGTTTGGTTGGCAAATTTTGGATTAAAAAACAATCAGGCTAGCCCATCTGTTTTGCTTGGGTTTCGGTTGGGCTGGGGAAGGTTTTTGACCCAAACAAATAATGAAAAGGGCCCAATGACCTATTAAGTCAAGAAGCCTGATGACGAAATTTCATTCCAGTCCCCTAATTTTTGGATGTTTTCACTATGGCCCAAAAACTTTTAAATTTCTTTCACTTGGGTCCCAGGATTAATTGCAAATAGGTCCCTAAACTTTATTTTTCTTTAATTTTGACCCCAAAACTTTGTTAAAATTTTCAATCAAGTCCTTTATTCTTTTGACTTCTTAAATGTGGGTTGTCTATATGATTTAATTGATTCAATTTCATGTTTATTTTTATCTTTTGTGATTACTTATTAATTAAAGTGGTGCCTTGACCCTTTCTTTGTTTTTGGAGGGTAAATAAGTAGTTTCACTCCATTAGGGCTCCAACTCGAGGGAGGTACACCCTATCCCTTATTTCTTACTTTATTTGACTCTATGTGCCCTACGTGACTTTACGTGTTTTAATTGCATGCTCTTGAATGTTGTTTATTGTTATTTATTTATTTATTCATTCGCTCTATTGGCTTTAGTTTTTGTATATTCGTTTTTAGTTCAATTTTGGTCATTTGAAAGGCACTTGAATGCCAAAGTTGTAATAGTTAGGTATTATTTTATTTAATTCATTCCCCTCTTAGATTGTAGTAGGCTTCCCCCGAATGTAATAGTTAGGGCTTTACTTGCCTTATGTGTGTTTTGCATGTCTATATGTTATGTGTTACCGCTTCCTTAGGGCCTTGCATCTAGATATCATGCCTATGTGCTATGTGTCTTATGTGATTTATGTGTTTATTTGCTTTATTTTGCTTTATCCGATTTTCTTAGACTGTAATAAATGCATGTCATCACACTAGTCCAATGCTAGATGTGATTCCTTTCCCGTCACCACACTAGTCCAACGCTAGTTGTGGCTCTTTGTTCCGATTTCCCACTAGTCCAATGCTAGTGAGGATTCATAGACATGGGCTAGTCCTGTGAGAACCCGTATTTTCCCTAATAATTTTCCTAGGGTTTTTCCCCTTTAATTGCATGTTTTCTGCATTTTCTGGCTTAGGAAAATTTTCTTGGTGGATTTTATGCGTTATTATAGTTTTTAGATGATTTTTCTAGCATTGGGTAGTTTTTGATAAATTAAGGATATATAACGGACGTGGGACCCACTAGTGCGAAAAGTTCGGAAAAATTCGGCCAATAAGGTTAAGTTCCGGATACTGAGTGAAATTTATCGGGTGTTAAGAGATAAGTAGAGGAGGTGAAGTGATTGATGTGAGAGAGATTTAAAGGATAGAAATGCTTTAAATGTAGTGACAAGTGTCACTTGGTGAATGGTGGCACTTGTAGGACAACTATTCATTTTCTTGACTTTTTGACCAATTGCTTAAATACCTCAAAAATCACACAAAATTCATTCTTGTCTTCAACTTCTTGGCCGGCTCTTTCTCTAGGAAAAGAAAGAAAACTTCTCCAATTTTCAAGCTTCCCACTAGCTCAAATCCTCCAAAAAAATTGCTTAAATTTGTTTCTACTCCATAAAATCCCTCCATTTGGTGCTAGTAAGTGATTTTGTGGAAGTGTTTAAGGAAGCTAAGGTGTCCAACAACTCTCCCTCTCTTGTTTACTAGGTGAGTGGTGATTGAACTTCCTCCTACACTTAATGATGCTTAATTTGTGGCTAGTGGTGGCTAAAGTGCTGAAATTTGTGATTTATTTCTTGGTTTGAGATGAATTGGTGAAGTTTTCAATTTATTGAGGAATTTTCTGGTTTAATATGAATGTGATGTTGTGGATATCTTTGATGATAGGAATTGATGGTTAATGACTCTAGTAGGTGTAAATGATTGGAAATTGCAACCAATTTTGGATTTGGAAGGAAATGTGAAAAGTTAGGGTTTCATAACCCCCTTTCTGTCCGGTTTTGTATCATATGGTTAGAGGCCGAATTGGCCTTTTCTTAAAACATGAAAGTTTTAGGTATTGATGTGTTTGAGGTGCCTGTAAAATTTCAGGTCATTTGGAGTAGTGTAGAGTGAGAAATATCGAATTTACTATTGCTGTTCTGGGTTCATCAGGATGGCCGAACTGCCCCTGTAATCGGCTGTTTTGACTGGAATTGCTTTGGATTTGGTTGTTGAGGTCTTTTGATGAAATGTAGCTTGATGTCCTAGCTATCATATGCCTTTGGAATTTCTGCATTCGGACCTGTATAGACTGAGTTGGACTAATTACAGCATAGTGTCATTTGTAAACCTGCAATTAAGGTTCTGGTTTGGTATTTTGCATATTTGACCTAGTTGTGCTAGGATTTGGACTGAGTGGCCTTCTACATTGTTGTAGCCCTGTATTTTAGCTTCGATATGGTGGGTCTTGCACCCTCATCCGATAAGCATAGCGCAATTTGTGCCATTACCGCATATTGAGGACAAAACTATTTTTGTTGTTGGGCCAAATGAGTTACATTTCCTGATTTTCTGGTTTGCTATAATGCTTATATATGCCTATGCAACCTTATTGGGATTGTGATTGGCATGGCTTTATGACTCGTTATCGAGTCTCATTGTATTTGTTTACGTGTTTTAGGACGTGACGAGGGTTCACGACGTCCTTTTAACGACGGTGCATGAAATATCACTTACTTGAGTGGTGAGTATACTACTCACTTGAATGTTTATAATGTGGCTTTGCTATATGTGATTGTGATACCTTGAAGGCTTGTTTGGCTATTGGAAATGATTAGGGTGAGGGTGTACTTGACCGCCCTCATTCCTTTTATTCCTGTGAATGACTGTTTACCGTTTCACTGTATTACTGTACTTGCTATATGAGTTATTGGATTCCATTCATGGGAAATTGTTTGGGTGTCGGTTGGACGAGTATCCAACGGCCCTACTGTACTACTGAGCTCGACCCCGTTGGTAGTAATTGAATCGAGCCAGCGAGGGCTTGGTCGTGAAAATTGACTAGCCATGGGGACTGAAATGGGAATCTTGTGGTAATGAGACCCTTGGTTCCGGTGTACTCGAGTATCACCTAAAGCTACTGCTTGGAGTGCGGGCCCGGTTGGGGTATGTTGGGTGGAAGGAATGGAAGTGAAGTGAGGTCTACGGTTTGGTACTTTTAACATTGACGGAGGGTCAATGAGGTTGGATCAAGAATGTAAGCGTGGAAATGGGCTCTTGAGAGCCGTTCGTATCCTTTTACCAACTTATTATATTCCTTATTTGTGTACTTGAAATGAAAGGTTATATTATATGCTCTTTGTTGCTTATGTGGTAGTAACTCACTGGGCTTAAGCTCATTCCGTTCCATTTGTTTTCCTTACAGGGATATAATTACTTTTGGGATTGGATTGGATAGTCGATTGCCAAGTTGAGCTAGTGTAAATGTCTTTTGTTTAGCTCTTTGAATGAAACCCTAATGTGTATTGGGTTCAATGACTTTTGTTTGGCAATCCGAACATGTATATCCATGATGAATAGTTTTTGACATGCCAATTTGGTTGTAAATGTTGCATTGCAATGTATTAATGTTTGGTGGGATTTCGGATTCTACTATTCCAGGCACTATTCATCGTTTTCATTTTTTTTTATTATTTTGTTATTTTGGTTCTTGTGGCTTGTTCGAGCGCGCTTTTACTTTTCCGAAACGTGTTAGATCGCGTGTTACTGCTCGTTAGTCCTGGCGAGAGCTGGGCAGGCAGTCCGCTAACCCCTTTGGTTCGCCTTAGGGGAAGGTGGGGCTGTCACAAGTCCAATGCTAGACCCTTAGGAACCTCCCTCGTTAGATCATGTTTGTATGATTACATTACACTTCATGCATATTTTTCCATTTTAGGATCTTATCATTTTCACATAATATTTCCTCTAATAAAATATCCCTTACCCCTATGTATATATAACATTTAGATTTGCATCTCATTTAGGAAATTAGGGAGTAGATTAGTACATTTTGCTTGATTAGATTAGGGATAGCCCCTTGGATATGGGATATGGACGAGTTTGGCTTTTCTAGCCTTAGCACGCTCGTATTCCCTCTATTAAAAGGGAAAATTGAGTCACGAGCATTAGTCCCCCGTACCCGACATGATGCATTCCTTTAAGACATGTATATTTCTATAATTATTTTATCCTTTTCCTCATCATAGAGTCTCATATTTTTGCATAATTCGTGACCTCTCCAAAGAGTCATTATTGGGCATCACTATTAATGTGATTGGCACCATTCAAACTTTGAAGAGAAATTTTGCCCCCCCGATGCCCCCTAGGTCTAGGCTTTGCATTCATATAGTACGTCCAAATGTGATACATTTTTAGGTTAAATTAAGAAAATCTTTGACTAAATCGCGCAACTAGCCTAAGCTAGGTTGAGAGGGTGCCTTGGACTTCGTCCTTGCCTTCCCTCTCTTCAAATGTGACTCCCGAACCTTTTTCTTTGATTTACGTAGACTTGGACTCGTTTAAAAAGGGTTTTATTTTCTATTTTTCTTTAAAAATTTATTTTTTAGGTGACTTGGTACACCTTAACTCAATACCAAGTGGCGACTCCAATTTTTATTCAAAACCCTTTTAAACTATATTTTGGGTCAAATCGTCGCATTTTCAAGTCCTATTTAGACCCATGTTTTTCATTCATTTTTCAAATAAAAAATTCACTTTTTTAAACCATTTATTTATTTTTCTTGTAAAAAATGGGGCGCGACAAGTGGTAAAGAGCCTAGGTTTAGAGATTTATTTGGGGAGATATCTTAGAGGCTTTACACTTGAGAATCGGGATTAGATAATTTAGTTACACCTTAAGTCATGTTTAAACGAGTTAGTAACTTTAAGTTTCTAACCTGGAAATTGTGGTTGTTTTGCAGGGATGGATAATGGAAATGGACATGCCGCTAATAGTAACGGTCATGCTAATGGCCATGTAGAGGCTCTTAGGCATATTTATTATCGAACTCTTGGTGAAGGAACTCGTGTACGTTACTCGCCTTCTACTAGATTACCTCGATGTCCCTGTAGGGTGACATACGCTTACCCTAATGACCTCGCGCTATCCCTCGATGACGAGCGTCGTTAGTTGGTGAATACCAACAGATCTTTACTTCAGGAGGTTGAGGAGTTGAGCGCCATGGTGGATCCTCAGGGTGCTAGAATTGTTGAGCTCGAGGGGACGATAGTAGACGAGAGGACTAGAGCCGAAGCCGCACGTGGTGAGATTTGGAGGGGTTAGAACTTGACTCACTAGGATAGTCAAGGAGGTCCGGGATCGAGTTTCTGGGATTCTAGCCGATACCTCTATGTTGATTGTATGAGGTGATGGATACTGTGCGGAGTCCGGTTCAGGAGGGCACTGAGGAGGACCTTGAGGAGAAGGTTCCGCCTGATAGTCCCACTGAGAATTAGACTAGGAGTGATAATTCTTTTGACTGATATAGCTGAGATTAGCTGGGGTGATACTAGTTCTGAGACCATTGTATTTTGCTTGACTGTGTGGCCTACTTTTGAGGCACCTGAACTCTACTTTTGTTGTGTCTGGCTAATTGCATCTCTTTGGCACCTGTGTGCTATATTTTTGTAAATGCCCCATGACTTGCTAATTGTATGAACTTTAAAGTGTAAATACATGTTAATCATTGTTATTTCCGATGTTTTAAAGTTGGCTTGTGTATCAAGTATTTTCTCGTATAATTATATTATTTCTTGCACTAGGCATAACTAGGATCATGGACGGGCGAAGGAGTGGTAGAGATCGTGGGCGAGAGACTAGGTGTGAGAACCCGTATTTTTTCCCATTTTCTAGGTTTATTTATTTTCCGTGGCTTGTTTTCTGCATTTTCGTGATTAGAAAAATTTCGAGATGAATTTAAGGAGGCAATATCATTTTTATATGATTTTTCTAGTATCGAATAGGTTTTGAGAAATTAAGAGCGTATACTGGACGTGGGACCCACTAGTGCGAAAAGTTCGGAAAAAATTCGGCCAACTAGGTTAAGTTTTGGATACTGGAATTAATTTACCGGGTGTTAAGAGATAAGTAGAGGTTACAATTTGGATTGATATGAGAGAGACAAGTTAGGTAGATAGTTAATTAAAGGTGACAAGTGTCACCATTGGATTGGTCTTGAAGTAAGACCACTATTCCTATTCTTACCATTTGACTTAAATAAACCAAAAATGACCCAAAAATCATCAAAATATCCTCCATGGTAGCCGAGCTTCTTGAGCAACAAAAGAAAGAAAGCTCTTCAATATTTTAGCTTCAATCTTGTTCCAAATCCTCAAAACCAACCATCCAACCTTGATTTTCCTCCATAAAACACCTTCAAGTAGTGTTTGTGAGTTGTTGTGTGAAGTTATTTGGAAAGTTAAGGTGACCAATAGCTCTCTCTCTCTTGTGTTCAAGGTAAGTTGTGAAGAACCACCCTCCTCCCTTAATTGATGCTTAAATCATGCTTAGAGGTTGTATGAGATGCAATTTTATGGATTAAATCTTGAGTTTTGGTTGAATGATGAAGTTTTATTATTTTTGGGGATTTTTCTGTTTTAATATAAGCATGATTGTGTGGCTATCTATGATGATTATAAATGGTATATAAGGCATCTAAAAGGTGGAAAAAGTGATTAATTGCAACCAATTTCTGTTTTGGAAGAAAATTGAAAAACCTAGGGTTCTTAAGGGAGCATTCTGTCCGAATTTTTAGGTCCTAGATAGAGGCCGAATTGGCCTTAGCTCAAAACATGAAAGTTGTAGGGAATGACATTTTAGAGGTACTTATAAAATTTCAGGTCAATCGGAGTAGTGTAGAATGAGATAAGTCGAAATTACTATTGCTGTTCTGGTTTCACCCGAAATTGAGAAGTGCGTCTGTAATGGGTTGTTTTGACTGGAATTGCTTCCGAATTGGTTGTTGAGGACTTCTGATGAAATTTAACCCTTTTTCTTAGCTTTCATCTGGTTTTAGAATTTATGGATTTGGACTTGGAGAGCCTGAGTTATGATGTTTCCGCTAGAATGCGTTTTGGTGAATCTCTTTTACTTTTTTGATGTAGTATCTTGCATTTTTGACCTGTTTGTACTCAAAACTGGGTTGAGTGACCTTCTGTGATGTTGTAGCCCTGTCTTTTAGCTTCGAAACAGTGGGTCTTGCACCTTCATCCGATCATCGTAGTGCCTTTGGCACCATTACCGCAAAATGAGGACAAAATCTGTTTTGTTTCAGGGCTAAAGCTAAATCATTTCCGGATTTTTCTGGTTTCCTCTATTGTTTGTGTATGCTTAGGGAACCCTGTTTTGGTAGTATGTAGATCTTTGTTTTAGCTTCGAAACAGTATAAAGTGCGTCGAAATGCAAGTTCCGTAGCTTCCGTTATGACTAAAACAAGATTGATCGTCAGAACTGCCTTTGATCTGGACAGTTCTGACGGGTACTTTGGCACTCAATTTTCGTTCTGTTCTGAGTGGATTCAGGTCTTGACCAAAACATCAAAGTTTTAGCCTTATGTCTCAGCTTTCTAATGCCTTTGGAATTTCCTGATTTGGATTTGTGAGCTGGGAGTTATGGTCCAGCAAACATACCCTGTCCGTCACTCTAAAGTGCGAATTTCTGGAACGATTTTCCATACTTTCGACCTATTTCTGTTCAGATCCGGATTTAGGTGTCTTCATGAAAATTGTATCCCTTCCTCTTAGCTTCGTAACGGTACCTCATGTACCTTGATCCGACATTCCTAGTCTAACTTTTGATTAAAACGGTTTGAGAAGGCAGATTTGGCCATTTCCGTTTGCCGTTCCGCGCGGGCGCGTGTGCCCATTTTGCCGTTTCCGCACTTGCATGTGCCAATTTTGCCATTTTGCTTGTTTTAAGTATGTTAGTAGCCGTTTGTGATATATTGTGACACAATCTTCAATTTCAGACGTTGGTGAGCTAGGTGGAGCCGGTGGGGTCTACTAGCTACTCCTCGCGGCACGAATTTCGTATTTTTGCTCTTTTGTTCGTTGCGTAAGTATTCTGTCACGACCCCACCTCCCCCTAAGGCGAACCAGAGGGTTCGGCGGGCCGCCTGCCCAGCTCTCGCCGGGACTCAGTCGATCACTACAGTCCTCAAACAAATACAAGATAAAGTCTCAAATAAAAATCAAATATTCCAACATTTACATATCAAAAGCGAAGCGTCCACGCTTCCACTGTCACTCTGATCCTTGATCACAATTATTATACAGGAGGAAGTCCAAATCTTGACTATTACACATCCAATCAATTCTAAACGTTCAATACAATCCCGATATGAATGATTACACAAAAGGAATCCAAATTCAATCCATACATGAGATAATCCATGAATAAACACTACAAGCCACAACTTCGCCTTGAGCCCTGTGGAGGGGAATAAAACATTTTGGGGTGAGCTAGAAGCTCAGCGAGTAACCAGTAAAATCAGTTATCAAATCAGTTTCACAATCGTTCATTTCAATGATGTCATTTCAATATGGAGTATCAATAATTCACGAAACATTTACAATGGAAAGCGATAGTAACATTCATGAAAAGGATACGTTCGTTCTCCTGTCATTTCATTGCATTTGGTTTCATTCGTGCATTCATTCACCCCGTCCCTGGCTTTTGGCCAGGCTCCACCAACCTACAAGGTAATACTCGAGTATACCGAAACGTTCACCCAAGTTCCTAGTCGCCCGACCGAGTCCGCTTCTGGCTCGAGACGACCGGTAACAAGGGGCAATGGCCAGTTCAGCCCAAAAGGCTTACATTCATGCGCAAGTAGCATTTAATCATTAATCATTGAAAATTTCATATTTATTTAGGTCGAGTGCGATAAAGTACACACTCGCCTAAAAAACTCGTTTTAACAATCATTGAAAGCAAAATCAATAATAACAAGACACTGATATGCAAGCACGCATGATATGTAAGAAAACAATTCCAAAAGTAACTTTGAAAACAGTTCAAAAGTAAATAATGCAAGAAATGGTTCATAAATAATTTTAGAAATAGTTTGAGGTCACTCACCTCCACGGCCCTGAAACCATCCATCATATAGCATTGCCTTGCTCAAATCCAAGTCTTAGATCACAAACTCAATGCAAACAAGTCCTTTCAAAATTCGGACAGCACTTCCTCTTATCTTTCTTTACTTTTCCAGCCATCAAGGCTTCATTATTTCCTCATTCCAACCCAAAGGTACACAACAACAAGTTCATACAATAACCATCCAGCAAGCTCCAAGTAGTACTAGTACAAGTCAAGCTAGGGAAAAGTCCGGATATGAAAGTTAAGCTCAAAACCAGAAAAACAGTTTTGATGTCCTTTTGCGGTAATGGTATCAAAGGCACATCGAGTATCGGATGAAGGTGCAAGATACACCGTTTCGAAGCTAAAAGACAGGGCTACAACATTGTAGAAGGTCACTCAGTCCAAATCCCAACAAAACTAAGTCAAATGCCAAATAACAAACCAGAACCGTAATTGCAGGTTTACAAATTACACTATGCTGAAATCAGTACAACTCAGTCTAAACAGGTCCAAATGCAGAAATTCCAAAGGCATATGGTAGCTAGGACATCAAGATACATTTCATCAGAAGACCTCAACAACCAAATCCAAAGAAATTCCAGTCAAAACAACCCATTACAGGCGCAGTTCTTACATCCTGATGAACCCAGAACAGCAACAGTAAATTCGTCTTATCTCATTCTAAACTACTCCAATTGCCCTGAAATTTTACAGGCACCCTTAAAACATCAATACCTACAACTTTTATGTTTTGAGCCAAGGCCAATTAGGCCTCTATCTAGGACCAAAAATTTTGGACAGAATGAAGAACCAAGAACCCTAATTTTCCAGATTTCTTCCAAAACAGAATTTACTTGCAATCTTCCACTTTTTCCACCTTCTAGAATCATCAACTATCATTTCCAATCATCATACATAACCACATAATAACAATCATATGAGAACAGAAAAATCCTAATTAAATATAAAACTTCACTAATTTCAACCTAAATCATGAAATCATCCATAAAATCACTTATTCAACCACCACCAATCACTAATTGAACATTATCAAGATCAAAGGAAAGGTTCCTTAGTCACTTACCATGCAAACCCAAGGAAAGACCCAACTTAGCACATTTGCTTCTCAAACCACTTCACCACACACCTTAATACCACCAAGAGAAAGGTTTTTATGGAGCAAATCACGGTTTTAACGGTTGGTTTGTGAGATTGGGCAAAAAATAGAATGAAGAAATTGGAAGCTTTTCTCTCTTTTTGTCTCCAAGAGGTTCGGCCAAGGAGCTTATGAAGAAGATGAATTTTGGGTCAAGTTTTTAATCAATTAGTAAAGGTAGTAAAAATGGTCAAAGTCCACCCTTGAGTAAGAAAGTGACACTTGTCACCTTTAGGTTTAAAACTTATCTTTTTGTCTCTCCAATACAAATATCTTAACACATTGTAGAATAATATCACTTAATACAAAATTCCAACAAGTTGTCAAAAATATAATGTATTTACCGCACTTGCGGGTCCCACGTTCAAAATACGCTCTTAATTTCTCAAAAACTAACCGACACTAGAAAAATCATTTTAAAACTATCTTTGCTCATAAACTTTATCTGGGGAATTTTTCTAATAAAGAAAATATAGAAAAGACGAGCGATTTAATAAAATAAACCCTAGAAAATTAGAAAATTTCCGGGTTCTCAAACTCATTTTTTTTTCGGGGCGTCACAATCTCCCCTCCTTAAAAGAATGTCGTCCTCGACATTCCATCTTGTACCAAATCAAGTCGAGACATCCCTCAAAAATCACTAATATTTCAGACCAAACCCACAGTCCGGCATCCTAAACTTCAAGCCTAGGATACACTACAGAGATCTGAAGCCTAAGCTCTGATACCACTTGTCACGACCCCACTTGTACGGTGGGAGTACAAGTGAAGTTCTACAGACCATTAGTTGAGGTCGACGGAGTGTCGGCAGGAGGTCACACATGGCAAACGATCTGGCTTTCGAGCCACCTGTATCCTTATTATGTGATGTTACTTTTCTGCTTTTGCTTTACTCTTACTATGCAACTGTTGTTACGTGGAATTTACGCTTTTGCCCCTGTTTACTTACTAAGCATATAGCTTACCCCTTTCCTTTTGTTTTCCTTAGCAGGGGCCGACGCGGGGACTTTTGACACATACACTAGTATAGTTAGGTTTGATAGTAACAGTCGGACAGTTGGGATGTTTGTTTTGTGTTGGTGGTTTGTATAAGAACCCTCCATAGGGTCTACCTTCTGCTGGTTGTTATTTTAATGTATTAGAGTGGTTTGACTCGATACTTTTGAAGATGTAAATAGAACTCTTTTGGCGTTAGAGATATTGTGAATAGTATGCTTGTGGGTTTATCAAATTTTATTGTTTTGAAATTTTGAGTCCCGGCGAGAGCCGGGCAGGCGGCCCGCCGAACCCTCTGGTTCGCCTTAGGGGGAGGTGGGGCTGTCACACTAGGCAAAACCAACCTCAAGGGGATGAATAAGGATCGGCAACTGGACCGACCCAAGGACAGGAAAATATAGAGGGTAACCAAGTGGCTACTGCCATTAATAGGATGACTGATATCCATGAACGGTTAGCTGAGAGACAGCGACCAGGGCCACTTAACCAATTCGGGGCCCAGGATAGAGGGGAAGATAGAGGCTTGGAAACATTTTTGAAATCTAATCTGCCTAAATTTATTGGAGGACCTGACCCTGAGTTAGCGGAGAATTGGCTAGAAAGAATGACCAACATTTTCGCCGCCCAAGATTATGCAGAGGAAAGGCGAGTGACTTTTGCTGCTTTCAGTTTAAAGGTGCAGCACGCACTTGGAGGGATGTGGTAAGGGAAAAATGGGAAAGAGTACAAACCCCTTGGACCTGGGAAACCCTTTTAAGAGAGTTTAATGAGAAGTTTCTCCCGCCCTTGGTTCAAGAGAAACGGGAGGACGAATTCATAAAAGTGAAGCTGGGGACGTCTAGTGTGGCTGAGTATGAGGGAAAATTCACTAAGTTTTCTAGGTACGCCTCAGAATTGGTATCCACTGAGAGGAGAAGATCAAGGCGATTTGTACAGGGACTTAACGTGGAGATTCAAGAGAGGTTAGCAACAACCCAAATCTCTACTTTTACCGAAGCCCTAGAGAAGGCGCAGAGAGTTGAAAGTGCAAGGTTGCAAGTTAAGAATTTTCATGCCAAGAAAAGGGGCGCCCCTAGTCTTCCTCCTGGACAAGCAGATAAGGGTGCCCCACCTTCTAAAAAGCAAAAAAAGAACGGGAGGAGTAGAGACATCTAGTACACCAAAAAGGACTCTATCAAGAGGTGGCCACAATGGACGAGGGCAACCGAGGGAGACACCTCCAAGTGGTCAGGCTGTAACTCCTCAAGTTATTTGTGGTTATTGTCTTAAGCCTAACCATACAGAGAATGAGTACTGGAAGAAATCGGGAAAGTGTTTGTATTGTGGCAGCACTGAACATCAGATTGCGAACTGTCCGAGTATACCGAAGGAAGGAAGTAGTGCCCAACGGCCAGACAAGTCGGTATCTAAACAATCTAGTGCTGAAGGCAGTCGACCTAAAGTGCCGGCTAGGATTTATACATCAGGCTATCAACAGGTTTTCGATCCCGCTAAGGTCATTGAAGGTATAATTCTTACTTTTTATTGTTTATCTAAGGTTCTAAGTGACCCTAGTACGATACACTCTTTTGCAAAACCCTAGATTCATGGGAGAGAATCAAAGTTTGACTGCTAATTGGGTGAATAGAAATTGCGAGATATCGGTTGGAGAGTGTAAGTTATTGATTAATCTGATAAACATGACTATTAAGGGGTATGATACTATCCTAAGTGCGAATTTCGAGGACAAAATTCTTTTTAAGGAGGGGAGGATGTGAGGATCTGAAAAAAAAATTTCTTATTTTTATCGTATATTACTGGCTTATTTAAATAATTATTCACCCGTTTTCTCTGAATAATTTATTTCAACCATTTTAAACCCATTTACACGAAACAATTTCTCACTTACATTTTTAAAACGTCCCGTTAGCAAATTTAATTTTTCGGAGGTTCGTTTAGTAAGGAATAATAAGCACACGTTTTTAGAGGCAAAATTCGATCCGAGAGTGCATAATTTTGGAGATTTGAGGACTCATGTTTATTCTTAAAATAGTTATTTTTATAATTATTTATCTTATAGTTAGTTAATTATATCACCGTTACATAAATTTCTTGTAAGTTTCGCTTTATCGCGCGCGAATCGGAAGTTCGCGTAAATCAAGCCGGAACGAGTAAATGGAGATTTAAGGAACTTATACTAGACTAGTAAGAGTGAATAATTATAGTGTTAAAGGAATTACATTAGAGGTTTAGTGCACAAGTGAAACAAACCCGAGAGAAAACGAACACGAAACGCGCGCGAGCGAGCACTATTCTCAGTTGACTTTTGTAGAAATTTGGTCACAAAACCCTCAAGCTTCTTCAAGAAGCTTCACCACACAACAAACCTCTCTTTTCTCTCTCATCTTGGCCGGCCAACCTTCAAGGGAAGAGGAAGGGAAAAAGCTTCACTCAATCTTGTAAATTCTTACTCCAAATCCTTCACAAATCATCACACAACTTCCATAAAACTTGGAGAGCAACTTAAGCTTGGTGAAAGGCTCCTTCATGTGGTTTTTCTTGGAGCTTTGGTGACTAAAATTTTTGGTTTTTCAAGAGCTCAAAAGGTAGCTTTCATCTCCATGAATCCTTCCATTTTTTCTTCAAAGTTGGAGCTTGATTGCAAGGGTTTACTACCCTAAGCATGGATTAGGCTAGCAGACTTGAGGTGTTTAATTTTTCACTTTTATTCCTAGGCTATTTGACTTGGGGTGAACTCTAGGTAGCTGCCTTGAGGATTAAATGCTTGGTTTGTGTTGTTTATGTGTTAAATGAGAGGAACTACGGTTGGAAATGGAGACAAAATTGAGAAAAGAGAGAAACTAGAACTGGCTGAATCTGTCCAATACTTTTCATACCTGTCTTTCAAATTTTTGTGGGTTGTTTTGCTGTGGGACTGATGTATATATGTTTTTTATGGTGTGTAGAAAGTTTCTACCAAAAATCATTCGAATTGATTGAGCAAAATCTGAATTTTCGAAACTTGAAGAAATCTGGAAAACGTGTTCAGGACATCTGAACAGTGTCACTTTAATTGAACATATGTCTTTGTACAGATGTCAAAATCAAGTAATGTTTGTTGCATTTAAAACTAGACATTTGTTGCTTTCCAAATGTAGAAAATGCACCATCTAGTTCGAATTGAGTGATCCGTAGTGATTCACAAAAGTTTCCTGTTCTGTTCGAATGGCAGTGAAAAGCTGCGATTTGTCGCTTGAATTCGAACTACCTACGAACTGATTTTCAGAACGACTTCTTCTGATGAAATGTAGCATTTTGAATCTAGTTTCCAATGCCACTGACCATTCTCAATTTCAAGTTGTATTGAGGGAGATATCGTTCAAGTTTCAAACTGCAGCAAAGCTGGAAATCTGGAAAACTCTTTCTTCTTGCTAGCTGACTGGTCTAGTGTAACTTAGGATGTTTTGTTTCGAAAATCTTGATGTCCATTGCTTGTCAAATACTTATGAAATGTTTCTTGGACCTTGGTTTAAAAAATGAATCAAATTGGAGTTGATCTCATTGGTCAAAATGTTTGAAAAGGAAAGAAAACCAAAAAAACAGATTTGCTTTGGGAAATTTCTTGAAATTTGGTAGTTTTGTTAACTACCTTCCCGTACGATTTTTTCTGTGAAAATTGATAGTGAAGTAATCCTCATATAGAATATGGTGTGTACCAAATTTGGTATTATTCTAAGACCATTTCGGTACCCAACTGAAATCCCAAAGTTTGTTTTCAAATCTGGAAAATTCACAGAACAGTCTTCAATTTTAGCCAACTTTGAGCTGCTATATCTTGATGCTCAAAACTCCGAATCTAGTTTCGTTTGTTGTGTTTGAAACCTTGATTGGAATTCTTATTGTGCTATGAATTTTAGAGACTAGTTCACTTTCTGTGAATTTTGCCAAATTTCCAAAGTTTGCCGAAAAACATGATTGAAACTGCCGTGTTTACTAGATCAACCACTTTGAGCTGACAAATGATTGTCTTCCGTTTAGAGTCTTTGAAAAGTGTCTTCTAGGAACTTTTAGTACTTTGAAACAAGATTCCAACGGTATAAGATTGATGCGAATCCCTCCATGGTGGTGAAGTTCATCCTTGCAAATTCCCACGATCTTGACGGAAGTTTTCCAGGTTTGGTTGGCGGAATTCCTTTCGACCCAATCTAACCCTCTAAGTTGCGAACACTCTTGATACGATCTCAACCCGCGACTTAACGAATTAGTGAACCAAGGCACTTTGGTAGGATGGCGCCACAAACAAATGCATTTCTTGTTTGATAAGCCAAGTTGAACTTCCTAGAAAACTATCTAAGATGTTCAAGGGGTGCTCGCAAGAAGCCAAGAGAATTCTCTCAATTTTACTAATGAATCCAAATCTGATCGGTGTTGTAGGTTTGAAGCTTATTTATAGCTTCTCACAACTCAAACCCTAATGAAACTTGGAAACTAGAATTCGGCCCAACTATGGCCCATCATGCCGAACCCAACAAGGGAATATGGCTGAAACTAATAGCTAAAATAAGGTAACGAATGACTAAAAATCGGAAGGACTACAACAATTAAGTCACTTTCTTTATTCTACTAATTGAAACGAAAAAACTAATTAACTTGAACTTGATGGATCTTGTGACTCGAAGTGCCTTGTATTAAGGGTCTTGATCCTCTAGTTGGAGTAGAGTCACGTACTCCGAACCGTCTTCAAAGATCGAACTACTTTCCTTAGCTTCTTGTACCACACGTATCAAGATATTCAATTGCTCCCTCATTCGCTTGGCACGAGCTCTAGTGATTGGTCCGGTTGGTATCACCACGTTCTTGGTAGTAGCTTGGATGACCGCATCATTCCCCTCCTCTTGAAAAGGATTTGTCCTCAAATCAAACATGTCATCTACATCAAATGGGCTTAAGTCAGAGACATTGAAAGTAGCGGTAACACTATACTCACCAGGTAGATCCAGTTTGTAGGCGTTGTCATTGATGCGTTCAAGGATCTGGAATGGTCCGTCGCCATGAGGTGAGAGCTTGCTCCTGCGTTGGATGGGGAACCGTTCCTTGCGCAGGTGGAGCCAAACCCAATCACCTGGTTCGAACACGAGTTGGCGTCTACCTTTGTTGGCTTGTTGAGCAATCTGTGATGTACGCTTCTCAATGTTCAAGCGAGTCTTCTCATGTAGCCTGCGTACAAACTCAGCCTTTTGTTGCCCATTGAGGTTAGCTCTTTCACTCAAAGGTAACGGGGTCAAGTCCAAAGGCGTCAACGGATTAAATCCATAAACAATTTCAAATGGGGAGTATTGAGTAGTGGAATGCACAATCCTATTATATGCAAACTCTACGTGAGGTAAACACTCCTCCCAATTTTTCAAGTTAGATTTGATGATAGTGCGTAAAAGAGTAGAGAGAGTGCGATTGACAAGCTCGGTTTGTCCATCGGTTTATGGATGACTGGTGGTTGAAAATAGTAGTTTAGTACCCAACTTAGACCACAAAGTCTTCCAAAAATAAGAGAGAAATTTGACATCTCTATCTGACACTATGGTCCTAGGAATGCCATGCAACCTAACAATTTCCTTGAAAAATAAATCCACTATATGGGATGCATCATCCGTCTTATGGCAAGCAATAAAGTGTGCCATCTTAGAAAACCGATCAACAACCACATAAATCGAATCATGCCCTCTCTTAGATCTAGGTAAGCCAAGAATGAAATCCATTGAAAGATCTACCCAAGGTGCATCAGGAATTGGTAAAGGCAAGTATAAACCATGGGGTTGTACCTCAGATTTTGCTTTCTTGCATACGATGCATCGGCTCACCACCTTCTCAACATCACGCCGCATCCGTGGCTAGTGGAAATGCTCCTGCAACATAGATATAGTCTTAGCAACTCTGAAATGTCCCATTAAACCACCTCCATGTGCTTCTTTTATGAGTAAGAGTCGAATGGAACAGTTAGGGATGCAAAGGCGATTTAAGTAGAATAGGTAACCGTCAAAAACTGAGTAGTTTCCTTGGGCAGCTCGAGAGCAATTTTGGAACGTGTCACCAAAGTCGGTATCGCTCATATACATATCTTTGAGCAACTCGAAACCAAGTAACTTAGCATCAAGAGTAGTGAGTAGAGTATACCTGCGGGATAGTGCATCGGCCACTATGTTACTCTTACCACTCTTATATTTGATGACGAATGGGAACGTCTCGATGAAGGCAACCCATCGTGCATGTCGCTTGTTAAGATTGTGTTGTGCCTTCAAGTACTTGAGAGACTCGTAATCGGTGTGCACTATGAACTCCTTGGGTCTCAAGTAGTGCTGCCATACCCGTAGTGCACAAACCAAGGCATATAATTCCTTGTCGTAGGTAGAGTAGTTCAGTGCTGCCCCATTGAGTTTCTCACTGAAGTATGCAACAGGCCTACCTTCTTGCATTAACACGGCTCCAACTCCTATTCCTGAAGCATCACATTCAATTTCAAAAGCTTTAGTAAAATCAGGAAGGGTTAAAACGGGTGCACGTGTTAACTTATCCTTTAGTGTTTGGAAGGCTTGCTCTTGTTCCTCCCCCCAGATGAACTTCTTGTTTTTCTTGATGAGCGCCGTAAGTGGGGTGGCCAGGGTGCTAAAATCCTTCACAAATCGCCTGTAGAAGCCTGCAAGCCCATGGAAGCTACGCATATCCCCAATGGACTTAAGGGTTGGCCACTCTTGAATAGCCTGTACCTTTGACTCGTCCACTTGTATTTCCTGTGCACTAATCACAAATCCTAAAAACACAAGACGGTCAGTACAAAAATTGCACTTCTTGAGATTAGCGTAGAGTTTCTCCCTTCGAAGTACATCCAAAACAGCTTTTAAATGTTCAAGATGCTCTTCCATGCTACGGCTATAGATGAGGATATCGTCAAAATAAACTACTACAAATTTCCCTAAGAATGGTCTCAAGACATGGTTCATAAGCCGCATAAAGGTGCTAGGTGCATCGGTTAACCCGAAAGGCATTACTAACCATTCATACAAACCATACTTAGTTTTGAAAGCAGTTTTCCATTCATTTCCTTCCTTAATTCGAATTTGATGATACCCACTTTTTAAGTCAATTTTGGTAAAAATGACCGCACCGTGTAACTCATCAAGTATATCATCTAACCTAGGTATAGGGTGCCGATACTTTACCGTAATCGCCCATCTCTTGTCTAGCAACTCGCCCATCACAGCTCGGTAGTCGGTGCACCTGCGCCATGCTCCATCCTTCTTGGGTACTAGAATCACTGGCACCGCGCAAGGGCTCAAACTCTCCCTCGCCCATCTCTTGTCTAGCAACTCGTCCACTTGACGTTGTAGCTCCTTTGTTTCCTCAGGATTGCTCTTGTAGGCCGGACGATTAGGTATGTTCGCTCCTGGTACAAAGTATATTTGGTGCTCAATCCCGCGAATAGGAGGTAAACCACTTGGAATATCCTCAGGAAAGACATCCTTGTAATCCTGCAAAAGTGGAGCAACAATAGTTGGGAAGTTAGCAAATGGATCATTATCGGACAACCCTACTTCCTTGCACACAAGTACAAGAAGTGGTTGGCATGCACTCATAGCTCGCTGTATTTGTTTGGCCTTTACGAGCATCAAATGTTTTCCTTCATTTTTTTTATTTTCCTCACTAGCTGAATTCACATGTGCCTTTTTCTTTTCATTGTGGTTAGCTTTGAGTTCTTTCTTTTTCCGCTCACGTTCTAGCTCACATTCCTTTTGAAGATTCTCTTGGTCGGCACGAACTTGCCTAGGCGTTAGGGGTGCAAAAGTGACCTTGCGGTCCTTGTATATAAAGGAATACTTGTTACTCATGCTCTCGAAGTTCACTCGCCTATCATATTGCCATGGTCGCCCAAGGATTATGTGACTTGCATGCATGGGCACCACGTCACACAGAATCTCATCTTTATAGCGACCTATCTTGAAGGAGACCAACACTTGTTTGGCTACTCGAACCTCCCCACTATTACTAAGCCATTGAAGTTTGTAGGGGCGGGGGTGTTCCGTAGTTGGCAAGTCCAACTTCTCTACCATAGTAGCACTAGCAACATTCGTGCAACTGCCGCCGTCAATGATAAGGCTGCACAACTTGTCTCGGACTAAGCAACGTGTGAGAACCCGTAATTTTTTCATTTTCTAGGTTTTATTATTTTCATGGCTTGTTTTCTGCATTTTCGTGAGTAGGAAAAATTTCTAGATATTTTTAAGGAGCAGATATAGTTTTTAGATGATTTTTCTAGTATCGAATAGTTTTTGAGAAATTAAGAGCGTATACCGGACGTGGGACCCACTAGTGCGAAAAGTTCAGAAAAATTCGGCCAACTAGGTTAAGTGTTGGATACTGGAATTAATTTACCGGGTGTTAAGAGATAATTAGAGGAGGCTAAGTGGATTGGTATAAGAGAGACAAGTTAGGTAAGTATTTAATAAAAGGTGACAAGTGTCACCATTTGAGTGGGTTTACCTTTAAGACCACTATTCATGGTCTTACCAATTGACTAATTAAATCAAAAAAAAAAACAACCAAAATTTCTCCATTTTGCTCTTCATTGTGGCCGACTCTCTCTCTCCAAAAGAAAGAAAGAAACTCTTCAAGGTTTGCTTCCATTTAGCTCAAATCCATCCAACCAACCATTGAAACTTGCAATTTCTCCATTAAACCTCTTCAATTAGTGTTAGTGAGTTGATTTGTGGAGTTATTTGGAAAGCTAAGAGGACCTATTGCTCTCTCTCTCTTGTTTCTAAGGTGAGTTGTGAAGAACCACCCTCCTCCCTTAATTGATGCTTAAATCATGATTAGTAGTAGTATGAGATGCAAGTTTATCACTACAAGAAAAAAGGTTATTAGTGACAACATTTCTTTGTGACGACAAAAAGTCGTCACAAAATGAGGTTGTTTAGTCACGACTTTGAAGGTTGTCACAATTGACTCAAAGCAACTGAGTTTTCAGTGACAACCTTTAATTGTCGTCACAAAACTACTTCGCGCCATGGGACTTGGAAGGCGCGAGTTTTGCGATAGTGACGACTTGATAAAAGTTGTCAGTAATTCTACCACTTTTTTTGACAACTTTACATTGTTGTCACTATTTATGTTTATTGACGACCAATATTTGTCAATAAAACTATAGTGTAGTTAGTGACAACATAAGTATCATCACTAACTTGAACATCTCTAATGCATTTATTTAATTGTGAGCCTCAATATTAATTTAATTTTTTTTAAAATTTGATGATTTATTAAACTAGTCAGAGTTACTTAAATATTAATTTAATTTTTTTAAAATTTGATAATTTATTAAACTAGTCATAGTTACTCAATAAGTTTTTAACTGAAAAAAATTAATGAAAGCTTTTAGTTAGAACAACTATATAAACTATTACAATTAGAACTCAAGGCCTCTAAATTCAAATACCTTAATTTTGGGTACTGTCAATGCCTCCTTGACATTTAATTGGTCGAATGTTGAAACTCATTAAGTACAAATTCATTTTGATGAAAAGCGGAATTAGTTGTGTTATATAAGTTAATTAATGAAATCTGGACTACTAATTACTGCAATTCCTTCAAATTTAATGTTGATTTGCTAAAAGTCAAAACGAATACATATTTTTCTTACAAATCAATACGTATACTATAGTTTCGTGCAAGTTTACATTCATGATTCTTCAATATAAAACATCTAAAAAAATATAGTACTATTAGACAAAACTAACAAAATTTTCTAGAAACTGATAGAAAGTTCTTAACACATAATTAAGATTTTTCTTTTTTCATGTTTAAAAATAATGAATTATTTCTTAAAATAATATGAAAGTAGATTCCCGATTTAGTATACTTAATTAAAATGTTTAATTTAATACAAAGAAAATAACCTTTCTTTGAGAATCTAAATAAAAAGATAAAACTAAAAATTGGATCAAATTTTTCGTTCAAAATGAAAAAGAAACAGCGGGAATTGAAAATTGGTGGAGGCATTCTTTAAAAAGCAAATTTCAAAATGAAAGAGTACAAGTCTACCACTTTTGGGCTAAGCCTGATACACTTCTAATTCTCACATTTTCACTCGCTGGCCTTCTCACTGTCTCTCTCGGTCTCTCTCTCACTTCGACCCCTCTCAATTTCTTTCTCACTAATGCTCGAGCATTCCTCCTTATTGGGCTACTGATTTTGATATGTTTCCTCAGAGCATGTGCTGTAAAAAGGCAAGTTTCTCTCTTCTTGCTTAGTAATCAATTTCCCCCAATTTTTATTGACCCGATTTTGTGTTCCCAACATTCAATTTTTGGGTAAATTCTCTTCTTCTCTATCATTTGTCTAGTTTCCCCAAAGTTTCTTACCCTAATTAGCAATCACCATCATTTGCAATCACCTTTTCTACCCTACTTAGACGATCAATTGTTTCAATTTCTCCCCAAATTTTATTGCCCTAATTTAAAAAAAAAAAAAATTTCTGCCCAGGACAAGGAGGGCATCCCCGGGACCAGCAGCACCTCATCTTCATTGGCAAGCAGCTTGAGGACAGCCGCACCCTAGTCGACTACAACATCCAGAAGGAGTCAGCCCTCCACCTTGTCCTCCACCTCGACGGTGGCGCCAAGAAGCGCAAGAAGAACACCTGCACCAAGCCGGCGGTGACTGAGGGAAATTCTCCCCCCTTTTTTATAAACTTTATTGTTACTAGTCTAATTGAACATTAGCAGCATGTTCTTATTTTGAAGATTTGGGTATGTTACTGCAAATCGTTGAGTTATTGAACCATTTGCATCATGAGCTGTGCCTCGTTAACTTGCTTATTTGTGAGTTGTGTTAGAGAGGTTTCTGTGGGAAGCTTGTCGAGACACTACTTTAATCATCTTGATGGTAGCTACGGCTGCTTCTTTGGCCCTTGGGATAAAGACAGAGGTAAGCTTAATTTTTGAGTTTGCTCTAATTATTATTATTATTATTTTAATTTTAAGGATAAGTTCACTCTTAATACTTATTTTGAATTGAGAATTGTAAGCCCTATAAAGTTTTTTCTGTTTAATAATTTTGTTGTACTACTATATGTTTGAGATCATGATTTTGTTAGTTGTATGAATTTTAAATCTTGTCTTTTGATTTTCTGACAAGAATGGTATCTGTCCCTATCAAATTCTTATAGATTAAAGTATTTTTTAATATACTTGTGATTTACTAGCTAATCTGAGTGGAAAAGGGAAAATGCTGACATGTTTTGATTGGTTAATTTTGATTTGGTCTTGCCATAGTCTAATATGTTGTTTTCCAGGGTATAAAAGAAGGATGGTATGATGGTGGAAGTATCGCGTTGGCTGTCTTTATCGTCATTGTTGTAACAGGTATTATGACAAGTTTAGCAAAGAAAGTTGGTACAATGTGTGGTTAATTAATGACTAGAAATGCAGTTAATTTCGATTCTGTGGAGAACTGAATGAAATGTATTACATCCCCCCTGTTGGAAGTGCTCTATCTTTGTGTAAATGTGCACACTCACAAATCGACTCTCATTTCCTTTGTTTCCATTTATTTATTTTTTTAGAAACCTGGACAAGTTGCTCCAAATCATTGCATTTGTACTTTGCCTTAAAAGCTGTATATTAGCTATGGATGTAGTCCTGCAAGTTAAGATACTGTAGACTTTTTTTTTTCTGCTAACTTATAAATTCATTCTAGAACACAAACCTCTAAGGTTGCATCTCAAGTCTAAGGTGTTGCATCTGGTGACTGAGAAATCTGGTGATAGAGTTCTAAGGCTGCATCTCAAGTCTACTTAAGGACTTGTACTAGTATCACTTTGGAAGAGCTTGGTAAGAGGACCAAAACTCATCAATTAGTTTTGATGTGAAAAAAGATCTTCCTCCGTAAAAATTCATGAACTAGGAATGTTATTAGAACAGCATGGACAGCTTCTTATGGTATGTTTTGAGAGTCCATGATTCTCCAGAATATACTTGTTAGCCTTACTTGTGCTGAATTTCACATGTTTCACTATTTTTTAAGGGCAAAGGTGCTTTGGCCAAAATGTTTTGCTTGCAAATGTGTTGACCACATTTACTTCTCTGCCTAGTATGTTCCTTTTGTTAAGTTTACAAGGGAGAGGTCAATCCTCTTAAACAGAAACAAAACATAGGGTCGCAGCCCCTAAAATATTTGCACCACGCAATTCACTAAGTTCCTGTGGTGGTTCTGTTATAATCTGCATCCCAGATTCTTTGTTGACACTACTTTTAGCTAGCTAGTCTGCACACTTACTTCTTTCTCCAAACATGTTGTAGCCAGGATTCCCGATCCCTGCTTAAAACATTCCTGATCTGACATATTAGATTGTATAGTGGTGATTCATGTCCTGCTTTTTGTATTAGTTCGAAAGCTGCCTTGCAATTCGTGTCTAGAATCACTCTTCTTTCTCCAGAGTTCCAAGCCATTTTTATCCTTTTGAGTACTCCCCACAGCTCTGCTAAGTGCTATCATATTATCTGTTAACCCAATATTCACTATAAAACCTGTTTTCCATCTCCCCCAGCTATCTATATGTCCCTTTTCAAATTAATATGGCTTTGCCTCTTCTACTTGGAATAATGCTAAATTGAGAAGTGTACATCTTGCCACAGTTAATTGCTAATTATTGATAGTTTCATGTCTTACATGGTAGTTTGTTCTCCATATAGCATTATTTTATACTATATAATCACAAACTTTTTGCTGGATGTAGGTTGGATTTTCTGTTAACGGAGTAATAATACTAACTTTTATGTGGGTTTTGAAGGCATTCCTTGAGGTAATACCTTTTCTTTTCACATGAATGGTTCCCATTTTTGGTGCCATTCTTGAAGTAAATTTCACTGTGAATGTTTTGCAATGTCCCGCCACTTGCCTAACTCACTAGTTTGATTGGAATACAATATTAAGGGGTGCTGGTTTTCTATGGAATTAATACACCATGACAAACAGCAAAAGTAATTTCAGAGATCTAGAACAAGAAAGTTGTTATTTGCTTTTAAATGGCAAAGAAGCATTCTAGTTATGTTGGTACACATTGCTCCTACTTGACACCTTATATCATGATCGACATTACTTTGGTTATCATACTTGACACCTTGTATCCTCTGTGGTGCATTAGTTTGGATTGTTTTGGTTTAGTTTAGTTTAGTTTATTTGAATGTTTTAGCTAAGCAAGTGAACTGGAGTTGCTTTTCCTTTAGTGTTGTGCTTATCATCTTATCAACTGGTTATATTGTTCATAGCAGTACTTATATCAGTACTTGTTATAGTAGTGCTTGTTGCCTTATCAACTTGTTATATTATTCCTTTGAGGCTGAAGTTTAATAGCAGTACTTATTTCTTGAGCTAATTTGGTGCATTAGTTTGGGGCTGATTTTGATTTTCGTTGGGGCTGATTTTGATTTTGATTTTGAATGTCTTAGGACGATGGAAGGTAACTTTGGTCCGGATCTTCTTGGCTTTCTTCTTAAAAGTTGTCCCAGATTTGACAAATTTGGCAACCTTGGCTGCCTGAGCCTTTGTATCAAGCTTTTTTGTGGTGTCAGCTTTAGGAGCCATTGCTGGAAACTGCCTTACAAATCTTTTACCTGAGGGGAGGAGCGGAGTGTTGAGGGGAGGAGCTGAGTGTTGCTGAAGCGGCTCTGTGTTGAAATTTGGGACTTGGATTTGTTTTGTAAAGCTACCTCGAGTTATATGTGAAATTTAGGCCAAATACCACTTATCAAACTATCTATAGGGTGTTGTTGAACTTCATTATGATATTTGAATGCTTATATGATATTTTGACATTTCGTAGTGCAATGGATGCATTCATTTGCTAATTATAAATCATTGTCATTTTTTTTCCATTTATAGATATAATTGTTGTAGGAAAATTTTCAATTTTCATGGTGATAAAGAGTTATCATTGAATCAGAATTTTCCATTAATAACAATCTGCGGTCATAGAATTAAAAAGTATTTAGTGACAACAAAAGTCGTCAGTAATTAGTCTATACCAATGACTGTAGACACCAAATTTTGAATAATTTTATGTAGCATCTATTTCATGATTTTCATTTTTAGATTGCTTGCATTTTAGTTCGTTATTGTGTGTTTTGCACTATTAGTTGTTATGATATTTTAGTTTTATTCATTTTCGCCCTTTTTGTTGACCTGTTTCATTTGCTATTTATTCTTGTTTACTTTTAGTTTTAGTTTTTAGTTTTAGTTTTTAAGTTTAAAATTAGCATAGAGTTTTTAGGGAAAAGAAAAGGAAAACACCAAAAATATGTTTTAGTCATTTTGTTTTTATTCAATGCTTTCTTGAAAGAAAAATGAAAATGAAAATGAAAAATGAAAAAAAGAGAAAAAAGAAAAAAGGAAAATTTGTTCACAAAAATATGTTTATTTCTTTAAATTCAATCTTTGGGCACATTAGTTGTTTTTATTAAGTTATTTTGAGAAAAAGAAAATGAATGAAAATGAAAAAGAAAATGTAGAAAAAGATGGAAAAATGGCCATTTTTGTTGTTTTTAGTTGTTTAGTTTTTAAATTATTTTCATTATTATTCCTATTATTATTACCTGGTTTTTGTCAATTTGTTATTATTATTATTTATATTTTTATCATTTCTGTATGTATTAAGTTGAAAGTTAAAAAAAAAAAAAAAAAAAAAAAAGAGTGAAACGCGGCATGCAAGCTGCGTGTTGCCGCAGCTTGCAAACCAAGGGCTGGGCAGCCCCTTTAGCTGCAAATATGGGGAGATTGTTTTAGGGTTGAGTGCCTCATATAAATGGAAAAAAAAGAAACAGCCGCAAAAGGGGAGGTTTTGGGGGAGAGGGAGTCGAAGGAGAAAAAACCAAGCAAGAGTGGAGGGTTTGAGAGCAAAGTGACGGCCGCAATCTGGAAAGGAAAACACTGGAGCGAGAGAGTTTGGAGAGGAAGTGACGGCAGAGGTGAGTGACGGAGAAACAAAAAGGGAGAATGGCCGAGTGAGGAAAGGAGAAAAGGAACTAAGAGCTGGGTTTGGAGCGGAGAATTAGAGAATCTGAAAGAAAGGAGAGAACTCCGTGAGGGCTGAACAAGGGAAAGAACCAGACTGAAGCTCCAAGTTGCAGTTTTTCCAGCACTGGGCATCTCTGTGGCAGATTCATCTTCGTCAGTTTGCATTTGGACGTCTCGCCTAAGAGTCTTCGTGATTGATCAACCTTCTAAGCGTCAAAGGTAATTTCTTTTTGCCGTTTGCTTCTCACACAGTTTCAGATCTTCATTGAATATGCCCAGGATTTTTGCTGCGTTAGTCCATGAATGTATTTCGCTGCTTTGTTCCCTATAGTAGTCCAGTGGGTTTGGTCTTTCGTTGCAGAATTTATTGTGTAAATGGGTTTTTGAAGAAAACCAAACCTGATGGCTAATGATTAGTGAAAATTTTGCTCCAAGTTGCTTGTCTGATCCGACATGTCGCAGATTTGAAAAAACTAGAAATTTGCAAGGTTTCATGAAAAATCTGGTTTTGCTAGCTTTTCCTCCCACTTAAAGCTTCCTTTTGTTTGCGTGCTGAGTATTGGGTCCTGATGCAATGATTTGGAAGTCTTTCTATAGGTTTTCCCTAACTAATCCATAAGGTAGCTAAAATCTAGAGGCACCAGAAATTGCAGACGCTTCATCAGTTGCATGTCTGCATTTCTGTTTTGGTTCCTTCGGTTAGCATCTGTTTGCATTTCAGATCTATCATCTGATTGAGGATTGATTCATCATGTTGATTTCCAGTTTTCCAAATGCATAAAAGCTCGCTGTTTGTTCCCTCTTTGTTGTTGCTCACTGGCTGCGATAAGGATTCATTTGCATGAATAAGTCTCAGTGGAAGAGGAAATGAATATGCTTCGGTCTTCCATTTTGATTCTTCATGTGTCTTCATTTTCTCTTAATGGTTTTGTGCTTATCATTGGTTTATGTTAATCAAGGTGCTATGTTGCAAAGTATGGAATGTTTGATGATCTTGATGCCTGGGTTTAATTTATGTTTGGCTGAGTTTTGGTGCATGAAATCTGCTGCAATAAACTTGCAAGCTCTCTGTTTGTTGCGGCAGTGCATGTGGACAGCTTGTGTGCGTTTCTTTTGCTGATTTTTCTGGAGGTATAAACATCAAGGTTCTAGGATAAAAGTGGGGAGAAAGCTTTGTTATCCTGTTGCTTTGATTCCAGTTTTGGTTCGGTCAACTTTGTTAAGGGATGTTTGAATAAAAGGAAGATTGCATTCGTTGTGAAAAGCTTTTGGCAGAAATGTTTGTTGCAGAAATGTTTGATAAATTTTGCATGAAATAGCTTGAGCTGTCTAGATTTTGCATGTATGACTAGCGGCCTGTTGGTGTTTCAATTTGATAAGTTTTCATGTTGCAAAGTAGAGGAATGTGTGATAGTTTGTTTGGATTTTACTTGAGTTTGAAGGCTAGTGCTGAATTGCAGAAGCTTACGCATAGCAGAAAGTGTAGAAAAGTAATGAAGTTGCAGAAATTTTGGCCGAGAGTGTTCTTTTGCATGCATGAAAAATTTCTAAAAATTTCACTTTGACCCCTCAAGTTCCCTTTGGTTGCACTATGGCCCAAGTAATTGGAATACTTAATCAATTTAATCCCTCAAGCTTCTCCTTGTTCCACTATGACCCAACCAATTGAATAATTTCATCAATTTGGTCCTGGGTAATTTTAATTTGTGCAACCTCATTGCTTGTTTGCTTCAATTAACTATCATGCTTTGCTTCAATTGTGCTTAAGACATGACTTTAGGGACTTTATTATCAAGTGAGTTTTGTTTTGCACATTTCTTTTAATTTTCTTAAATAAAGTGGTACCTTGACCTTTTTATTATTTTGGAGGGTAAGTTAGTAATCTCACTACGTTAGGGCGTCGCTTCAAGGGAGGTACACTCTATCCCTCACTTGCACTTTATTTTTCCTATGTGCTCCTACGTGTTATGTGAATATGCCTGTCTACTTCGCTTTCCTTACCTCCTTGCATGCATTTACTTGCTTTTACTTTTATTTAAGTTTTATGGGGTATGTGTACACCTCTTGGCTTGTAATAGATAGGGCTCGGAGAGCACCTGGTCCATTTCCCCTTTCCCTTTATGCTTTCATGGGGTATGTGTACACCTCTTGGCTTGTAATAGATAGTGCTCGGAGAGCATCTGGTCCATTTCCCCTTCCCCTTGGTTGCTTGCTTTTGTTGCTACATGTTTAATTGCTTTATTAGGCTCTTGCATCTAGTCGAGCATGCTAAGTGTTACGTGTTACGTGTTTACGAGTGTTTTGGCATGTCTACTTGCTTTCATAGCCATGAATGAATGGAATGGATGAATGTACGTTTCCGCTAGTCCAACGCTAGTCGGAATTCATAGAATGGGCTAGTCCAACGCTAGACCCTTAGGGATTCCCCCTCGTTAGCACATTATTTGCTTGTTCACCACATATCACGCATTTTCCTTAGTTTTATCATTTGGCATGATCCTTGAACCCCTTTCCCCTCATTTTAGGTTTTGCATCCCATACTAGCTATAGGGTTCATTTTGCTTGAGTGTCCCCTTAAATATGGGATATAGACGAGTGTGGCTTTTTCTAAGCCTTAGCACGCTTGTATTCCCTCTATCAAAGGGTAAATTGAGTCACGATTTAGGTCTCCCCGTACCCAATATGCATGAATTCCCTAGGCTCATGCATTCTCAATCCACTCTATCATCACACTTTCACTTTTGTCTCATTTGCACACATGCACCTTTTTATCACTTTCACTTGCACACGAACACTTTTTTATCTTCACTTGCACACGAACACTTTTATCTTCACTCGCACACGAGTACTTTCATCTTCATTTGCACACCGACACTTTCGCACTTTTCTTTAAATTGCATACATGCATTTTTGCCCACTTGCACTTGGAGTATATATTTGCATTCAAAGACATTTGCACACCTCCACTTATATCGTATTTTTATCAATCTTCCCACTTCACAAACTCACATTTTCACATAGCATGCATTCCACTCATTTTTATGTCATTTAGGATCATGTGTGACCTCTCCGAAGGATCATTATTGGGCTTCACAAATTAATGTGATTGGCATCACTCAACCTTTGAAGAGAAATTTCCCCCATGTCCCCCTAGGTCTAGGTTTGTGCATTCATATAGGCATATCCAACACGCGATACATACCTTGGATAGAAAATTAGGAAAAATTGGTTTAAATCACGCAACTAGCCTTGGCTAGGTCGAAGGGGTGCCTTGGATTTTTATCCTCGCCTTCCCCTTCGTCAAATGTGACCCCCGATCCCTCTTTTGGTTACGTAGACCCAAAAGTTCTCTAAAAGGGTTTATTTACTTTTTCATTCAAAAACAAAAATTATTTTTGGGTGACTTGGTACACCCTAACTCTATACCAAGTGGCGACTCCATTTTTGATACAAAAAACCCTTTTTGAACTTTATATGGCCAAACCGTCGCATTCTCAAGTCCCATGGCCTTTATTTTCATTTTGCACACGTTCACATATTCTACACACACACACACACATCACCACATCAAAAAGTGGGGTGCGATAGTTGGCGACTCCACTGGGGACTTCCTAAGTGGGTCCGAGCATTTGATTTAGCCATTCTTTTCCTTTTTCTACCCTTTTTATGTATAGCATGTGGATATTAGGGTTGCATTTTCCCTTTTTAGGACCCTTTACCTCACGCGCGTATCCAACTATTCCCTCACTCACGTATGTGTGATTGGTTGATTGGATGTATGTTTACTTGTTTATCTCGCGCTTGCATTGCATTTGGGAGGGGGTGTGTCACCTTTTAGAGCCTTGCGTTGGTTCTTGATCCCTCCCCTCCAAACGAGCACTAGCATACGTGCATACGCTTTATATATTTATCCCTCCTTTATTTTTTGTTTTAGTGGCTTGTCACGCCACTCCACCCTGTTAGGATTTTAGGCGACCTACTTGGACGTGTGATCGTGACACGACGTGTGCGTAGCACGATCCAAGGGGTCACTTAATCTTCCACTTTAAGCTTTGGGTTAATAGCCCTTAGCTTTTAGTCGAAGATTAAGGATTTTTGATAGATTCACTCAGACATGTGGCCGTGACACGACGTGTGCGTAGCAATGTCTGGGGAATCGCTCGAGCCACCGACAAAGAACCTTGGGATTGATGACCCTTGGTTTCTAAGTCTGAAGGCTCGGGGACCTGAGCTTATCGAGTCTAGATGCATTAGCGAACCCCAACCTCATGCATCCATGATAGCTTGCCTAGGGTAGAGTCGGCATTCTCCTAAGCTAGGGACACTATTCACGAGGGGAGGGGTCCAACCCCTTTTTCCTTTTTACTGCTTTATTTCTTTGATTGCTTTATCTTGTTATTACAATGTGTTATGTGAACTAACTTTTCTTGATTTTGTGTCCCCATTGCATTCACAAACCCTAGCAAATAAGAGGTCTGGCATGACCTTCTTTTAGAACCTACCCTCGTAGATAGGTTATTGCACGTTTAAAGATTTTTGGTATTGCATTCATAGATTAATAATTGCATGGCATTCTAAGCCTACCTTGGCGTATAAAAGGTCCTTTTAGGTCATGATTTCATTTCAAATTGCATGTTTTACTGCTTTAATAAAATGGCATCATGCATAAACCCTAGAAAGGGAATGCCATTTAGGCGATTCCGTGTTAGGAATAAACCACCTTGTGTCTCGGATACTTAATCCAGTGAGACTTGCACGTTTACATTTTGTACCATCCAAAGGGGTAGTGCACAAGGTAAGGTAGGATCCGATCATTTGCATAGAGTGATCTTTGGAATATGAGCATCTAATAATCACCTTTTGGCCATTTTATCAAAAATTGGTAAAAATCCCTTGCGTGAAGGACATTAATTTGAAGAAATTCACAAATGATTCCTTCTATTGAGACGATAAATAAATTGAGGCCAAAATTTGATTTTTAGAAGCTCATAGGCTAATGCATCTCAATAATTTTGAAATAACCAATGGCCAGACAATTCAACCAATCCATTTTGCCAATTCATTCAATAAATCATCATTTCATTTGACCAATTCACCCTTTTTAGGGTTACCTGGTCGATTTTGAATAAATCATCAATTCATTTGACCAATTTACCCTTTTTAGGGTCATTTGACCAATTTACCCTTTTTAGGGTCGCCTGGTCGATTTTGAATAAATCGTCAATTCATTTGACCAATTCACCCTTTTTAGGGTTACCTGGTCGATTTTGAATAAGTCATCATTTCATTTGACCAATTCACCCTTTTTAGGGTTACCTGGTCGATTTTGAATAAATCATCAATTCATTTGACCAATTTACCCTTTTTAGGGTCATTTGACCAATTTACCCTTTTTAGGGTCGCCTGGTCGATTTTGAATAAATCGTCAATTCATTTGACCGATTTACCCTTTTTAGGGTCATTTGACCAATTTACCCTTTTTAGGGTCGCCTGGTCGATTTTGAATAAATCGTCAATTCATTTGACCAATTTACCCTTTTTAGGGTCATTTGACCAATTTACCCTTCTTAGGGTCATCCGGTCGATTTTGAATTTGACCAATTTACCCTTTTTGGGTCATTCGGCCGATTTTTGAATAAATCACTAATTCAATTTCATTCATTTGGCCAATTTACCCATTTGTAGGGCAACCGAGCCGATTTTGAATAAACCAAGTTTCGTTCAATCTATTTGATCAATTTACCCTTTTTAGGGTGATCTGATTAATTTTAGATAAATCATCAATTTCGTCCGATTCATTTGACCAGTTTACCCTTTTAGGGCGATCCGGTCCATTTTGCATAAAATTCTCAATTTCGTTCGATCAAATTCCTTTTTTAGGATGATTCGGTCATTTTAAGTAAATTTTTAAATTTCACTCAAATCATTTGACTAGTTTCCCTTTTTAGGGTAATCCGGTCGATTTTAAATAAATTGTCAATTTCATTCAACCCACTTGACTAATCAGGATTTCAATGTCAATTTCAGATTGGGAAACTTAGTCGATTTTTTAGAAAACCATCCCTTGCATCCAGCCATTTGATCAGTTGGAGTTTTGACTCACTGAGAAAATTTGTCAAAACGAATTCCCATCTTTTCGATAGGAAGTTTGTCAAGGTCAAACCCGTGCGTTTTTGCAAGTTCTTGTCTCGATCCAAAGTGGTCAATCCCTTCGGACGTTGTCCTCATTTTGACAAATCTCTCGTTGACCAAATTCTTTCAAAAAAATTATTTTTCACTCAATGAGTTGATCAGATCCATCAGGTATGGTATGGTGCCTACCTCAGAGGATTGCATTTTCATGCTAGGCCTACCCTTGGCACAAAAAGGGCTCCTCCATAGGACATGCATCCGAATTCTTTGGATATTTACTAACTCTTGTCTTTTTCTTTTCCTTTTCTTTATTTTTATTGGAATAGCTAAACGACGGCTAAATCTAAAGGCAATCTTTCAAAATTTTCAGGTAATATTTAAACATAGCTTCTCGTCGAAGCCCCATCATAACGCGATCCCGTACTCAAGCACAGAGGAATCGTGTAAACATGAGTGCTCTGCCAGAATCATCCGATAAGGCCGTTGCAACTACCCAGCCGGAAGCCGCAAGTCCTGGGGTTCAGTTGACTGAATTGCTCACAAGATTTGGAGAAATGGCATCCGAAATGGCCGCTCAAAAGAAATTGATCGATGAGCTCATTAGTAGCGGAGTGCAACCTGAGCTTGGGCCTGCCACACAGCCACAATCCTTACCATTTGTTATTCCTCCAAATCAAACCACGTTTAAAAACCCGCAATATGCTTACACTCAAAATCCTCTATTCAATCCTCTTTACGGGCAAGGGTTTCCACCTCAAGGTGACCCAAACATACATCCGAATCCAGCTTTTTATCAAACTACCGCAGAGCCTGTGATACCGGAGCACACTTTCCAAAACAAGCCAGAAATGGGGGAATCTTCTGCTCCAATTGATATGAAATTGCTTAAGCGCCTGGACCGCTTTGATGAGTTTATGAGGAAAAGTCAGGGCTTAAACAAGCAAGGAGTGCTGGACTATGACGAGCTTTGTCTTTTCCCAAATGTGCAGTTACCTGAGGGGTTCAAAACTCCGAAGTTTAACAAATACGATGGCACGGGCAATCCCAAGACGCACCTCCGATTGTTCGCCAACAAGTTGGGTAGGCCAACAGATGATGAAAATCTGCCTTTGCGGCTATTCCCAGAAAGTCTGGAGGGGGATGCACTCGACTGGTATTCCAAGCTGAAACCCGAAGAGGCGAAGACCTGGCTTGACTTGTCCAACGCTTTTGTAAAGCAGTACGAGTATAACTGCGAGCTGGCTCCGACGCGAACCACGTTGGAAGGAACAAAAAGAAAACCCTCTGAGGACCACAAGACTTATGCCAAGAGGTGGAGGAAAGTAGCTGCAAAGGTCGAGCCGCCAATGACTGAAGATGAAATCATACGCACCTTCATTAAAGCACACGATCCCCCGTATTTTGAGGAAATCTTTCGCATGACTGGATGCTCATTTGCTGCTATCGTCAACAAGCTTGAAGAATATGATGATTTTGTGAAGGCTGGAAAGATCGTTAATGTGTCGGCTCTGAAATCACAATTGGAAGCAATGCAAAATCAAGGCAGCAATAACAAGAAATTCCTGTTCAAAAAAAGGGAAGAGGAAGTTTCATCTGTCTCAAAACAAGGAGTTTCTTTCCGACCTAGATCCCAACAATATCCCACCTACTCCCCCCATTATCCATACCAACCACACCTTCAACCTGTGTACCATACCACTATTAACCACCCGCAACCTCGACCAAATTACCTAAACACACCTACAACTCCATTCCATATTTCTCCACATAACTTTCAAACTAGACCTCGCTCTCCTTATCATCCAAGACCCACCTTACCCGCCAACCATAATTACAACTATCAACAGACCGCTGGCATCCGAGACCCGGCCCGATATAGAACTTTTACCAATTTAGGTCGGCCCTTGGATCAACTGTATGAGCAGCTCAAGGCCGCGGGGAAAATTGGTACAATACCTCCTAAAGTCTATACTAAAGGAGTTCCCCCTGGTTATAATCCTCAATCTTTTTGTGCCTACCATTCTGGAGCTCCTGGACATTCTACTGTCAATTGTTGGGTACTTAAACACAAAATCCAAGACATGATTGAGGCCGGAGACATAATTTTGAAAGGGAGGGAAGAACAAGGACCCAATATAAGTATAAATCCTTTTCCTGAACACAAGGACACCTTCGAGGCATCCACCTCCAATGACGAAATTTGAAGGTCTTGAAGAGCTTTTCACAAATTGGATGGCTGACTATCTTCCCTCTCGAAGGGAATTTTGATAAATCTAGGGGTTGACATTTGCTAAAATTCATGAAAACTTTTTCTTGCATATGTACATAGCATCTTTTGCAATTTGATTATTTGTTTATTTGATTATTGTTTTGACTTTCTGTTAATTCTTTGAGATGGCCAAAGGTAAAGTTATTTGACTCTTTGAATATCACTGTTTTGGAATTTGATGAAACCCTTTATTGAAAATCCGTCCATTAAAAAGCCCTCATTGAGAAATTCCTTCATTGAGAAAGCCTTCATTGAGAAATTCTTTCATTGAGAAAGCCTTCATTAAGAAAATCCTTCATTGAGAAAGTTTTCATTGAGAAAACCATTGAAAAACCCCTTCATTAAAAACCACTTCGCTGGAAAAATCCCTTCATTAAGGAATCCCTTCACTGGAAAAATTCTTTCATTTGAGAATTCCTTCATTGATAAATCCCTTCATTCGAGAAAATCTCTTTCCAGCCAGGTTGGAAGTTGATTGGTTAAAGCAGTATCATTAACGATAGATTCTGATTGATGAAAAGAAGTTGAATGCTATATGCTATGACCAACGTTGTCAAAACGCATGGCCTATGTTCATAACAAAAGGATCCGCCACCGATCTTCTGAAGAAGGAAACAAAGTGCTAAAGCGATGAAAGACGAAGTCGAAGGCAAATTTGCTTCAAATTAACAAAGCTTATTGGGTGTTCAAAGGAGAGATGGAAGGACAGACATTCCCTTAACCTATCAACTCGGACATGTGTAAGATGTTCTTTATTTGATTATGCAAAGTTTCTTTTAGGGAGTCATGCAAGAGACGAGGCAAAAGTCAGGCCATCTTCCTTTCCAATCAAAACATTTCATCCCTAGTCGTCCCTTTTGAGCTATCAGAACAATAATTTTTTCGTTTGGCAGCCCCTGAAGATTGCAAACCCCACACTGGGGCAAATTCATTCTGAAAAGAGATGATTAGAAGGGGAAAGCCCTACACTGGGGCAAATTTATTTTCGAAAATGCAAAAAAAATGAAAAAAAAGAGAAAAAAAAAGAAAAGGAAGAAAGAACCCCACACTGGGGCAAATTTAGTTTTTGAAAAATGCAAAAGTAAGAAGAATGCAATGAAGGAAAAGCAAAAAAAGAAAATCCAATCAAACTGGGGCAAAATTTTCCTCAGTTTCGTTCAAAATTGGAAATAATTTCAAAATGATGCAATCTCAGGCTATCTCACACCCCTCTCATCAGAATTTGCTTTCAAGCCTCAACTTTTCTTGGAAAACACCCCACCTGACTTCATTTCAAAAGCCCAAAGTCCTGGCTTTCGTCATTTGCCGTATTTTCTATTGGGAAATTTGCTAATCAACTGGCAAGTGATGTCCATAATGCCTTCGCCTAATCTTACAAGGGAAGCGCATTTTACTGATGTCAGCAATCTTCAGTTCATACTCCTGAGTCGATTATGGTTGAGTTTTTTTTTTCCATTGTTCCTTAGGTGAAAACCAGAAAGGGCACCTCAAAAGAAAAGGAGAAAAAGAAAAGAAAAAAGAAAACAAAAACAAAAACAAAGCAAAAGAAAAAGAGTGGGAGGAACTTTGGTGAAAACCCGAAAGGGCGCCAAGGTAAGATCTCTGCAATGAGCAAGCACAAGGAGGAACAACTGGTGGTTTGGTCCATTTGGATTTCTCCTCATTTTTTTTGTCATACCTCTGCCAATATTGAATTCCAGAACAAGGATATTCAGAGATTCGAATAAACATCCTTTGGCCAAAACTGTGTCATTTTGTAAAACATTCTTTAGCCAGTTCATTTTCAAGAAACTTATTTTTACCAAATTTCTTGCATTCATGGCATTTTTGTAGAATTTAAACACAATTAGTTGTGAGTACATTCTTGTGCATATTCATTTTTACATGACATGTGAATTTTTCTTGCATACCTCATTCTTTATCATTGAATTGTGGTAAATGACAACCCCCGTGGTTTACTCGAAGCATACTTGGGTTCAGTCATCTCTTAAAAAGGGCTAAGGCGCAACCAAGCCAATTACGAAGGCTTCGCAATATGGCAAAATGCTTGCCCGGTCAGTCTGGAAAAGCAGAGACATTTGAAATGATAAATCCAACCAAGTCAGATACCCCGGCCAACTTTGACGAAGGCATCAAAAGGCTTATGTTTACACGATTCTCAAAAGGCAAGCGGATCAAATGATGGTGGCAATTCTTTTGTTTTTTTTCTCTTTTGCAGGAAAATTTCATGCATGGACAAAAACAATCACACCTCGCACCGGAATCGGTGTTGGAAGGAGTCCTCTGGTGAACAAAGGCAAATCGAAAATGTTGCAAGTAAATTTGATCAAAAGGTGCAACAGCGTGGCGATACAGATTCAACTATGGACTCAAATTCCAGAAATCCGTCATACTGGAGCAAATTATTTTTTTGGAAAGGTTCTCAAAGGTCAAAAAAAAAAAGAAAAAGCGAAGAGAAAAGAAAATCATCAATCATCAAACAACAATTAAAAATCAAATCAAGCTTCATTTCGGCAGGACCGGGTATAATCCCGCTGACCGCTCTTTATCAAATTGGGACCGGGTTTCATCCCGCCAATCTCGGCAGGACCGGGTATAATCCCGCTGACCGCTCTTTATCAAATTGGGACCGGGTTTCATCCCGCCAATCTCGGCAGGACCGGGTATAATCCCGCTGACCGCTCTTTATCAAATTGGGACCGGGTTTCATCCCGCCAATCTCGGCAGGACCGGGTATAATCCCGCTGACCGCTCTTTATCAAATTGGGACCGGGTTTCATCCCGCCAATCTCGGCAGGACCGGGTATAATCCCGCTGACCGCTCTTTATCAAATTGGGACTGGGTTTCATCCCGCCAATCTCGGCAGGACCGGGTATAATGCCGCTGACCGCTTTTTATCAAATTGGGACCGGGTTTCATCGCGCCAATCTCGGCAGGACCGGGTATAATCCCGCTGACCGCTTTTTATCAAATTGGGACCGGGTTTCATCCCGCCAATCTCGGCAGGACCGAGTATAATCCCGCTGACCGCTTTTTTCGTTGGGACCGGGTTTCATCCCGCCAACCTCGGCAGGATCGGGTATTATCCCACTGGTCGATCATCTCGGCAGGACCGGGTATAATCCCGCTGACCGCTTTTTATCAAATTGGGACCGGGTTTCATCCCGCCAATCTCGGCAGGACCGGGTATAATCCCGCTGACCGCTTTTTATCAAATTGGGACCGGGTTTCATCCCGCCAATCTCGGCAGGACCGGGTATAATCCCGCTGACCGTTTTTTTCGTTGGGACCGGGTTTCATCCCGCCAACCTCGGCAGGATCGGGTATTATCCCACTGGTCGATCATCTCGGCAGGACCGGGTATAATCCCGCTGACCGCTTTTTTCGTTGGGACCGGGTTTCATCCCGCCAACCTCGGCAGGATCGGGTATTATCCCACTGGTCGATCATCTTGGCAGGACCGGGTATAATCCCGCTGACCGCTTTTTTCGTTGGGACCGGGTTTCATCCCGCCAACCTCGGCAGGATCGGGTATTATCCCACTGGTCGATCATCATGGCAGGTTCGGGTTTAATCCCACTGACCAATTCATTACTGGGGCAAATCTGTGGATACATTTTCAAATAAAGTCTTATACAGTTTTTTTCATACAATCCCATTTAAATTCCTGTTCGGGTCTACCCCGTTTTTAATTTCTGTTCGGGTCTATCCCGTGGGTCTACCCCAATGTTACATTTCTGTTCGGGTATATCCCGTGGGTCTATCCCAAATTTTAAACTTCTGTTCGGGTCTATCCCGTTTTAAATTTCTGTTCGGGTCTATCCCGTGGGGCTATCCCAATTTTACATTTCTGTCCAGGTCTGTCCCGTTTTAAACTTCCAGTTCGGGTCTATCCCGTTTTCAATTTCTCGTCCGACTCAGTCTCATTAAAAGGAGTCAGTCCTCATGTCAATAACAGCAGTCGTTCGAGTAGCTGAAGCCGAATGACTCAGGTAAGTATTTGGTGTCTACTTCTTTGTCTCAAGTTTTTTCAAAACTCAGACAAAGAGGGGCAAACTGTAGACACCAAATTTTGAATAATTTTATGTAGCATCTATTTCATGATTTTCATTTTTAGATTGCTTGCATTTTAGTTCGTTATTGTGTGTTTTGCACTATTAGTTGTTATGATATTTTAGTTTTATTCATTTTCGCCCTTTTTGTTGACCTGTTTCATTTGCTATTTATTCTTGTTTACTTTTAGTTTTAGTTTTTAGTTTTAGTTTTTAAGTTTAAAATTAGCATAGAGTTTTTAGGGAAAAGAAAAGGAAAACACCAAAAATATGTTTTAGTCATTTTGTTTTTATTCAATGCTTTCTTGAAAGAAAAATGAAAATGAAAATGAAAAATGAAAAAAAGAGAAAAAAGAAAAAAGGAAAATTTGTTCACAAAAATATGTTTATTTCTTTAAATTCAATCTTTGGGCACATTAGTTGTTTTTATTAAGTTATTTTGAGAAAAAGAAAATGAATGAAAATGAAAAAGAAAATGTAGAAAAAGATGGAAAAATGGCCATTTTTGTTGTTTTTAGTTGTTTAGTTTTTAAATTATTTTCATTATTATTCCTATTATTATTACCTGGTTTTTGTCAATTTGTTATTATTATTATTTATATTTTTATCATTTCTGTATGTATTAAGTTGAAAGTTAAAAAAAAAAAAAAAAAAAAAAAGAGTGAAACGCGGCATGCAAGCTGCGTGTTGCCGCAGCTTGCAAACCAAGGGCTGGGCAGCCCCTTTAGCTGCAAATATGGGGAGATTGTTTTAGGGTTGAGTGCCTCATATAAATGGAAAAAAAAGAAACAGCCGCAAAAGGGGAGGTTTTGGGGGAGAGGGAGTCGAAGGAGAAAAAACCAAGCAAGAGTGGAGGGTTTGAGAGCAAAGTGACGGCCGCAATCTGGAAAGGAAAACACTGGAGCGAGAGAGTTTGAGAGGAAGTGACGGCAGAGGTGAGTGACGGAGAAACAAAAAGGGAGAATGGCCGAGTGAGGAAAGGAGAAAAGGAACTAAGAGCTGGGTTTGGAGCGGAGAATTAGAGAATCTGAAAGAAAGGAGAGAACTCCGTGAGGGCTGAACAAGGGAAAGAACCAGACTGAAGCTCCAAGTTGCAGTTTTTCCAGCACTGGGCATCTCTGTGGCAGATTCATCTTCGTCAGTTTGCATTTGGACGTCTCGCCTAAGAGTCTTCGTGATTGATCAACCTTCTAAGCGTCAAAGGTAATTTCTTTTTGCCGTTTGCTTCTCACACAGTTTCAGATCTTCATTGAATATGCCCAGGATTTTTGCTGCGTTAGTCCATGAATGTATTTCGCTGCTTTGTTCCCTATAGTAGTCCAGTGGGTTTGGTCTTTCGTTGCAGAATTTATTGTGTAAATGGGTTTTTGAAGAAAACCAAACCTGATGGCTAATGATTAGTGAAAATTTTGCTCCAAGTTGCTTGTCTGATCCGACATGTCGCAGATTTGAAAAAACTAGAAATTTGCAAGGTTTCATGAAAAATCTGGTTTTGCTAGCTTTTCCTCCCACTTAAAGCTTCCTTTTGTTTGCGTGCTGAGTATTGGGTCCTGATGCAATGATTTGGAAGTCTTTCTATAGGTTTTCCCTAACTAATCCATAAGGTAGCTAAAATCTAGAGGCACCAGAAATTGCAGACGCTTCATCAGTTGCATGTCTGCATTTCTGTTTTGGTTCCTTCGGTTAGCATCTGTTTGCATTTCAGATCTATCATCTGATTGAGGATTGATTCATCATGTTGATTTCCAGTTTTCCAAATGCATAAAAGCTCGCTGTTTGTTCCCTCTTTGTTGTTGCTCACTGGCTGCGATAAGGATTCATTTGCATGAATAAGTCTCAGTGGAAGAGGAAATGAATATGCTTCGGTCTTCCATTTTGATTCTTCATGTGTCTTCATTTTCTCTTAATGGTTTTGTGCTTATCATTGGTTCATGTTAATCAAGGTGCTATGTTGTAAAGTATGGAATGTTTGATGATCTTGATGCCTGGGTTTAATTTATGTTTGGCTGAGTTTTGGTGCATGAAATCTGCTGCAATAAACTTGCAAGCTCTCTGTTTGTTGCGGCAGTGCATGTGGACAGCTTGTGTGCGTTTCTTTTGCTGATTTTTCTGGAGGTATAAACATCAAGGTTCTAGGATAAAAGTGGGGAGAAAGCTTTGTTATCCTGTTGCTTTGATTCCAGTTTTGGTTCGGTCAACTTTGTTAAGGGATGTTTGAATAAAAGGAAGATTGCATTCGTTGTGAAAAGCTTTTGGCAGAAATGTTTGTTGCAGAAATGTTTGATAAATTTTGCATGAAATAGCTTGAGCTGTCTAGATTTTGCATGTATGACTAGCGGCCTGTTGGTGTTTCAATTTGATAAGTTTTCATGTTGCAAAGTAGAGGAATGTGTGATAGTTTGTTTGGATTTTACTTGAGTTTGAAGGCTAGTGCTGAATTGCAGAAGCTTACGCATAGCAGAAAGTGTAGAAAAGTAATGAAGTTGCAGAAATTTTGGCCGAGAGTGTTCTTTTGCATGCATGAAAAATTTCTAAAAATTTCACTTTGACCCCTCAAGTTCCCTTTGGTTGCACTATGGCCCAAGTAATTGGAATACTTAATCAATTTAATCCCTCAAGCTTCTCCTTGTTCCACTATGACCCAACCAATTGAATAATTTCATCAATTTGGTCCTGGGTAATTTTAATTTGTGCAACCTCATTGCTTGTTTGCTTCAATTAACTATCATGCTTTGCTTCAATTGTGCTTAAGACATGACTTTAGGGACTTTATTATCAAGTGAGTTTTGTTTTGCACATTTCTTTTAATTTTTCTTAAATAAAGTGGTACCTTGACCTTTTTATTATTTTGGAGGGTAAGTTAGTAATCTCACTACGTTAGGGCGTCGCTTCAAGGGAGGTACACTCTATCCCTCACTTGCACTTTATTTTTCCTATGTGCTCCTACGTGTTATGTGAATATGCCTGTCTACTTCGCTTTCCTTACCTCCTTGCATGCATTTACTTGCTTTTACTTTTATTTAAGTTTTATGGGGTATGTGTACACCTCTTGGCTTGTAATAGATAGGGCTCGGAGAGCACCTGGTCCATTTCCCCTTTCCCTTTATGCTTTCATGGGGTATGTGTACACCTCTTGGCTTGTAATAGATAGTGCTCGGAGAGCATCTGGTCCATTTCCCCTTCCCCTTGGTTGCTTGCTTTTGTTGCTACATGTTTAATTGCTTTATTAGGCTCTTGCATCTAGTCGAGCATGCTAAGTGTTACGTGTTACGTGTTTACGAGTGTTTTGGCATGTCTACTTGCTTTCATAGCCATGAATGAATGGAATGGATGAATGTACGTTTCCGCTAGTCCAACGCTAGTCGGAATTCATAGAATGGGCTAGTCCAACGCTAGACCCGTAGGGATTCCCCCTCGTTAGCACATTATTTGCTTGTTCACCACATATCACGCATTTTCCTTAGTTTTATCATTTGGCATGATCCTTGAACCCCTTTCCCCTCATTTTAGGTTTTGCATCCCATACTAGCTATAGGGTTCATTTTGCTTGAGTGTCCCCTTAAATATGGGATATAGACGAGTGTGGCTTTTTCTAAGCCTTAGCACGCTTGTATTCCCTCTATCAAAGGGTAAATTGAGTCACGATTTAGGTCTCCCCGTACCCAATATGCATGAATTCCCTAGGCTCATGCATTCTCAATCCACTCTATCATCACACTTTCACTTTTGTCTCATTTGCACACATGCACCTTTTTATCACTTTCACTTGCACACGAACACTTTTTTATCTTCACTTGCACACGAACACTTTTATCTTCACTCGCACACGAGTACTTTCATCTTCATTTGCACACCGACACTTTCGCACTTTTCTTTAAATTGCATACATGCATTTTTGCCCACTTGCACTTGGAGTATATATTTGCATTCAAAGACATTTGCACACCTCCACTTATATCGTATTTTTATCAATCTTCCCACTTCACAAACTCACATTTTCACATAGCATGCATTCCACTCATTTTTATGTCATTTAGGATCATGTGTGACCTCTCCGAAGGATCATTATTGGGCTTCACAAATTAATGTGATTGGCATCACTCAACCTTTGAAGAGAAATTTCCCCCATGTCCCCCTAGGTCTAGGTTTGTGCATTCATATAGGCATATCCAACACGCGATACATACCTTGGATAGAAAATTAGGAAAAATTGGTTTAAATCACGCAACTAGCCTTGGCTAGGTCGAAGGGGTGCCTTGGATTTTTATCCTCGCCTTCCCCTTCGTCAAATGTGACCCCCGATCCCTCTTTTGGTTACGTAGACCCAAAAGTTCTCTAAAAGGGTTTATTTACTTTTTCATTCAAAAACAAAAATTATTTTTGGGTGACTTGGTACACCCTAACTCTATACCAAGTGGCGACTCCATTTTTGATACAAAAAACCCTTTTTGAACTTTATATGGCCAAACCGTCGCATTCTCAAGTCCCATGGCCTTTATTTTCATTTTGCACACGTTCACATATTCTACACACACACACACACATCACCACATCAAAAAGTGGGGCGCGACAATGACAATTACATATCACTTTTAGTGACAACATTTATTTGTATATCATTGACAAGATACTATGTTTGATCAGGGTCACCAACTGCCGGCGATTGTTCGGTCTGCCATCTTATTGGATTCATGGGGAGTGCCAGGGGTGCGGTGGTTCAGTGAGGATGTTTAGGTTAGCAGCCTTTAGGTGGTCTGTTGGTCCCTCCGTCGTTTTTGGGTGTTGGTGTAGGAGAGTAGAGGCACAGATTGTCTTGGTATGCTCACTGTAAGGGAGTAAGTACTCCTTATTTTCTTTTCGCCTGATGTGGTTTAGTCTGGATTTGTTTGGGTTTTTTAACAATAATAAAAGGTAGACCAGAGAAAAATTTAAAAAAAAAATGTGCTTATATAAAAAAAAAAAAAAATGTCATCACTAAAATTACAAGAATTATTGACGACATCAGTTGTCACAAAACAGTTCCATTTACTGACAACTTTTATTGTCGTCACTATATACTTTTACCGACGGGCCTTCAGTGACGACTCTGTGACAACTAGAAAGTTGTCAATAAAAGTTATCAGTGACGACTTTTTATTTTTTTGTGACAAAAATGGCTTGTCACTGAAGACCAAATTTCTTGTAGTGTATGGATTATTTCTTGATTTGTGGTTGAAGTGATGAAGTTTTATTATTTTTGGGGATTTTTCTGTTTTAATATGAACATGATTGTGTGGCTATCTATGATGATTGGAAATGGTATGTAATGACTCTGGAAGGTGGAAAAAGTGGTTAATTGCAAACAATTGCTGAATTGGAAGAAATTTTGGAAAGTTAGGGTTTGGTTAGGAAACATTCTGCCCGAATTTATAGCTCCTAGTTAGAGGCCTAATTGGCCTTGGATTAAAACATGAAAGTTGTAGGGAATGACATTTTAGAGGTGCATAAAAAATTTCAGGTCAATCGGTGTAGCGTAGAATGAGAAAAGTCGAAATTACCCTTGCTATTCTGGTTTTATCCGAATGTAAGAATTGCGCCTGTAATTGGTTGTTTTGCTGGAATTGCTTCAGAATTGGTTGTTGAGGTCTTCTGATGAAATGTATCCCTGTTCCTTAGCTTTCGGCTGGCTTTGGAATTTCTGGATTTGGACTTAGGTAGCTTGTTTTATGATGTTTACACCAGAATGTGTTTTGAGAATCTATTTTTCCGGTTCTGGTGTAGTATCTTGCATTTTGACCTTGTTACACTCGAATCTGGACAGAGTTGCCTTCTGGAACATTGTAGCCCTATCTCTTAGCTTTGAAACGGTGGGTCTTACACCTTCATCCGATACTTGTTGTGCCTTTGGTGCCATTACCGCAAAATGATGTCAAAAACTATTTTTTTCAGGGTTAAAGCTAAATCTTTTCCTGATTTTTCTGGTTTCCTCTAATGCTTATGTATGCTTATGGAACTCTCTTTCGGTAGTATTTGGCCATGGTTTATGACTTGTAATTGAGTCTTATTGTGCTTCTTTTAGGGTTTGACTTTCATTTCCGGTCATTTTCCTAGCTAACCTCCGTACTTGAATGACTTTAAGCCTAGTGAACGGCTTTTGGAAATGAGATTATTCTGTATGAGATGTTGGGACTGATTTGAGGAAATAATGAAGCCATTAATGGTTGGAAAATAGGTAAACACAAGGGATTTGCTGCCGAAATTTTACTTGAAGGCTAGTTGGATTCCGACTTGTCTTGGGTCCAAGTGTTTTTTTTTGCCGCAAAATTTTATAACCCTTTTTAGTTTAGTTTTACGTTTGGTTTATGAAACCCTAGATATTTCCGTCCATCAGTCCAAATGCCCCGTTTCACTTTAAAGTCATTTTTATGCGTTTTACTTATTCTTTATTGGGTTTCTTCGATTTCACCTAATTGGTTGTGCTATATTCTTTCTCGTTGAATCTTAGGTTTTCTCGGTGATTAAGGATACTATCCAGAAGGATATTTTGCACATTATTTTTGCATAACTAGGTGAGTGTTCCTTGTTTGCTATATTTTTCTTGACTTCATGACTTCTTGACTTCATGACTTGTGTTATTGTTTGATAACGTGTTAAGTGCTTTCAATGATTATCAAAATAAGTTTTCTAGGCGAGTGTGTACTTTATCGCACTCAGCCTAAATGATTGTGAAATTTTCAATGATTGAAATGTTACTTGTGCATGAATGTAAGCCTTTTGGCTGAACTGGCCACTGCCCCTCGTTACCGATCGACTCGAGCCAGAAGCGGACTCGGTCGGGCGATATGGTGACCTGGGTGAAGGTTTTGGTATACTCGAGTATTACCTTTGTAGGTTGGTAGAGGTTGGTGGAGCCTGGACAATGTCCAGGAGGGGGTGAATGAAATGAATGACCAAACGAGCGCGGGTTTTATTTACAAAAGAAAAAAAAATGCATTTTCAAAAGATTGAAGGAAGGAGGAAATGTCAGGAGAACGAGCGAACGCGGGAACATTTGGCTCCTTGTGAGCCCGTATCCTTTTAATGTATGTGTTATTATTGCTTTCCATTGTACATGTTACTTGAATTCTTGATTTCTATATTAAGGTATGGGTTGGATTGTTGCTTATGTGTTTGGAACCTCACTGAGCTTTTAGCTCATCCCTTTAGTTTTGTTTTCCTTAACAAGGGAAGGCGAGCAAGGATGAGAGCTCTGTATAGACTAGCTGGTCTAGCTTTTGATTTTTTTTCTTGTAATGGTTCTCGCCCTAGTGCTTGGCACGGGCTGGTTGTATGGTGGATTTGGAACCTTTGTATATTCGATGGTTGTACTTCTTTTTGAGATCGTAATGTATATTTTCGTTTAAGATTTTGGATCATTGCTATATTTTTCGTATGGGCTGGATCTGGTTTTTACTCGAGGATGGAAGTGATCGACTGAGTCCCGGCGAGAGCTGGGCAAGCGGTCCGCTGAACCCTTTGGTTCGCCTTAGGGGGAGGTGGGGCTGTCACACAACGTGTATAGAAGATGTTTTCTCATTGCTCATCATCCTCTAGGGGTCGTGCGGTTAAGGCTTGACGTGCAACAAATTCGAACCCCACTTCACCATCAAGTGCACGTTCTTCCTCTTCATCCACAGCTAATGATGGCTTATCGACATATTCGGCTTCATCATCGGTGACGATTTCTCCATTAGGTAGGACTAGCATGATCCGTTGGTTAAGACAATGCTTGGCAATGTGTCCCCGCCCTTGGCACTTGAAACATAGATCGTCTCTTCCTCCTATTTTGGCTTGGTTGGTCACCAATTTTCCCTTGTTGTCCCCCTTAGGTGGCTCGACTCTTGCTTTACTAGGAAAGCCAAATTTGGCACGATTGAAGCCTCCTCGGTCCTCGCTCCTTCGCTCATTCCTTGGGGTGAATTGCCTTGAATTTGGGGTAGAGTAAGAATATCCAGTCCGTGTGTTACCCCTCCTCTTAAGACGGTGCTCCACCTTTTCAGCTTTGGCCACCAACTCGTGGAGCTCTAGGTAATGCTCCAACTCAACCTTCTCGGCAATTTCAAGTCGAAAGCCATTTAAGAATCTTGCCATGGTTGCTTCCTTGTCTTCTCGAACATCGGCCCTTAGCATGAGAATCTCCATCTCCTTGTGATATTCATCTACACTCCTAGTGCCTTGCGTAAGAGTTTGTAACCGTTGGTACAAATCTCTATAGTAATGGCTAGGCACAAATCGAGTCCTCATCATGCCCTTTAACTCGGTCCAAGACATGACCTCCGGTAGCCTACTCCTTCGTCGAGATGAGGTAAGTTGATCCCACCAAACGACCGCATATTCACTAAACTCGATCACGGCTAACTTCACCTTTTGCTCATCCGTATAGTTTTGACAAGCAAAAATCATCTCCACCTTTGACTCCCACTCCAAGTATGCTTCTGGGTCCGACCTTTCCTTAAATTCTGGAATTTTCATCTTAATACCTTTGAAAGGGTCGGAAGGTTCTTCTCGGGTCCGTGGCTTAGCTTTGGGATGCCTAATAAACTCCTCTTCATCATTGGAGCTTTCGGACTCCACAACCTTAGCTTTCCCGCGAGAACTATGGGGTGTACTCGGGGAACCTCTGTTGTGGGATAATTCGCCTTGAATAGGTTCCAAAGCATCATCCAACATCCTTTTGAATTTCGCTTCCAATGCCTTCGCCAATAACTTAATGTCAAATGGAAGGGCACCTGGTTGAGGATTACTCCTTTCTCCTCCTTGTGACATAGCGGATTAACCTGCAAAACAAGAAAAGAAAACAAAGTGTTGTCCTCACCCGCTCCCTCACGTGTATGCCCTCTCGCTCGTGTTCACTCAAACTTGTCCTCCAATATTCCTCACAAAATTGTTCTCAAGGCCTCCGCTCGATTCCCTTGAAGAAATTAGAAGATTTTCCTCAAAAGTCTACTAACTTCAACCAAGAATCCACTTGAATGAGGCTCGATCAGATTAGAGATGAAATAGATGAGGCTGGACAGTTGACGGAATAAAGCTGGAAGTTGACGGAATGAGTACTAGTTATAGGACACAATAATGACCAGACAACCGACACTTCAAAACTGGAATGTAAGACACTAAACTGAGGCTCTAACAATGAATTTTAATGACTGGAAAAGGAGGGGAAAAGAAGCTGGACAGCCGACCTAAGAAACTACAACAATTGGACTCAAGAACAATAGCCAAAGGATGTTGTTGCCGCTTGTTATTGTTGCACCAGATTTAGGAAATATTGACAAGCCAAAGTCCTTAGTTTAATTTCTGGAAATATTCGCCCTTTCCTATCCCCCACAAGGATTCGGTTAGTTGTCAAAAAGTAGAACAACTTGGTAGCTTGCACTACTTAAGCAACCTAATCCCACTTGGAGTAGGGTTGAACGGTGTTTTCGTGGCTGATGGAGTGATAGACGTCTGGGATTATTTTGGTCACACCCAACTCTCAATTTCTGGAGGTTTTCAATAGAATTTCGTGGCTGATGGTTCCTTTTTTTTTTATATATATATCTCAGCCAAGAACTGGAAACAACTAGAGTGTGGCTGGAAAAATTTTTTTTTTGTTCTTTTGGCAGCCCTGGTTGGTCTGAAATTTGGTTCCCAAACCCCCAATGAGCTTCAAGAGTTTATTCAAGAATTCACGAATCAGTGTTCAGAATTCAAGGAACACAATTTTGATGAAGGTTTCTCTCTCACAACAGCCCAAGTCCCTCGGTTTTTGGCTCATGACAGTTTGGGGTTTCAAGGGTTCAAGAATCTCCATCCAAGCCTCAAGAAACTTCAAGATCGTGTTGTAAACAACCAAGAGTTCCACGAAACTCAGATTTTGATACCGCAATCCAAGAGCTTAATGAGATTAATCGCGGTCTTCTTTCCTTCCTTTCCCTTTTTTTTTGTGCAAACAACAACAAGATCAGGTTGGCGGCTAACCTTCTCCTAGCGACACAAACAGATTCTGTTTTGGTTTTGTTGTTTTTTTTTTTTGATTCAGATTGGACTTAATCACGAGAACAATAAGATAGGAAGTTGCTGAACAATTATCACGCACAAACAATGAGGAGACAATTCAGACAGATTTATCAATGCAAGTCATGATGACAAGCGCGGCAAAATAGAAAATCCTAATGACTCAATATGGTGTGACTTGGACACCATTATCAACACTGACTAACACTTCACTTTGCTGGGCATAAACGGTGGAAATAATATTAGCAAGACACGAGCAGATTTAGCACAGGATTCAATAGAAATTGGCAAGAAACAAGATACGGACAGATTGCACAAGATTCAATAGAAACGGCACTATGTGATGGCCCCACCTCCCCCTGGGCGTACCCTAGGGTTTAGCAGACCGCCTGCATAGCTCTCCCCAGAACTCACTCACTCGCATCAATTAAAATAAGGTGCAACCTCAATAATAAACGAAATAACGGTTCCCAAGTTTGGAACATACGAATACATTCATTTCTATCTCAACCATCCATACAGTCCCAACTACATCAAAAGATTTAAGTTCTCAGTACATTAAACCCTAATCGAGCGACTAGTGCGAGTACAATTACAAAATTCAAAACAACTAGACTACGCTAGTCTGTACACGTCTCACGCCTCGCCTGTACCCCTGTAAGGAAAACAAATGGCGTGGAATGAGCTAAAAGCCCTGTGAGGTTCCAAATAGCAAATTGACCATTATTTATAAGTACAAGTTTTCGATATAGCAAAGTAACGAGCATGAAGTGTTCATAAAAGTGAACGATAACACGTTAAGTAGCAATCACAAAATGAGCGAGTGTAAAAGTTTTCAAAAGAAACAATAATCCAATAAACAATAATCACTCCAAAGTATAAGGATACGGATGGCTCTCAGGAGCCAAATGTGAGGACTTGCAAATTCCTTATATTTTTCTCAAAAAATGCCTTTTTATTTAGAAATTATTCATTTATTATAGCCCTACTACCCAATCATCCCACTATGGGTGCAAATGAACCTAGGAAGTAGGGTTTCACTCTTCGTTTTCAAGATTGGAGCAAATTAGGGTTTTCGCGATTTTTCGCCGGATGATTTTTCGGTATTGAGCAAGGATCAAATTTGGTGATTAAAAGTGACTTTTAGATGAGAAATAATATGTGATTAGGAGCAATGACATAAGGTTAGTGAATAGGAAGTAAAAACCCTAGTACGTGTGTTTTAAGGAAAAACGGCGCGACCCGACGGGTACCGCGCACTACCGATTGAACGCACCACTTGACCACCACTTACTTACCATATGAGCTCATTAATATTTGAGCAAAATATCCCCCTCATTTCCAGCTAGTCTTGACCGAAAATGTGGACCAAATACAAGGAAAAGAAAGAGAAAAAAAGAGTGGTGGTGGTGGCGCCACTTGTCGCCACCTAATGGTTTCTTGACCAACCAAGAGTCCAACCTTCTTATCCCCAATTTTGCTCTTTCTTCTTCATTATTTCTGCTAGTTGGCTGAGACAAGAGAGGGGAAAAGAGAGAGCAAAACCCACCTTCCTTCATCTTGAATTTGAGCTACAAAGTGAGGAAACAAAGAAAGTAAACCGATTAAAGTTATCTTTGAGTGTTGGTTTAGTGAGGTGTTGGTGAAATTTTGAAGGGGAAAGCTAGGGTTGCTCTTGGTAGACACTAATCAAGGTAAGGATGATGATTTCCCCAATTCTTACTCTTAATCTTGTTTAAATTAGCTTAGCATCTCAAATTTGTGGTGAATAATGGTTGTTATCATGTCTTGGGTGTTGTTTTTCCTTGTGGATACATGAATTAGGGTTTGATGAATTGCTGCCAAACTTGATGTATGATTAATATATGTTGTATCCAAGATTGTATAGGGGGTTTTTGTAGCAAGTGAAGCAAGAAATGAAGGGAGTTACCATTGAAACCAAAAATTCCAGATTTCTGGAAAATTTTCACCCTGTTCTGTCCGGTTCCAGATCGTGTGGTTAGAGGCAGAATTAGGATTTTCATAAAAAATTAAAGTTGTAGATAATGGTATTTTATAGTTTCCTACAAAATTTCAGCTCAATCGGAGCAACGTACCCGGTGAAAAGACCAAAATACCCTCACTGCCTAGGTTAAATTCCAGTGTTCCGCGTAGACAGTTCAGTCTATTTGGTCGTGTTTATTCACCATAATCCGTGCGGATTTAACCATTTTCAAAAACATAAAAGTTTTAGTACGCTGTCTTAGCTTTTCAACGCCTCCAAGAACGTCTTAAACGGAATTTGGTAGCCTGAGATATGACCATTTAAACGTAGTACGGTTAACTAGCCGGTTAGTTGGAAGTTGGTTCTGTGAATTGGGAATTTGACTGGGTTACACTGGAAATTTGACTAAGTGAACTTCATCAACATTGTACCCCTGTGTCTTAGCTTCGAAATGGTATAAGTTTCACCTCAATCCGATAAGCGTAGCCTCGGATGTACCCATTCCGCAAGAACCCGTTAAAACTGTCTTTTGTAAACTTCATTTCCGCACTCGATAATAGCTTAATTTTTGTTCTTGTATTGTCTTGAGCCTATGGAATGGCTATTGAAATGAAATTGTGTTATGGATAACTTTGGGTTTGATTGAGGAAATAATGAAGCCATAAATGGCTGGAAAATTAGGTAAACACAAAGGGCGTGCTACCCAAATTTTTGCTCAAGGACTAAGTTTCTATTTGAACTAGTATATTTTCGTTTGGCAAATACTATGACCGTTTTTCCATTTTAAAACATGGTCCTTCTTCAATTGGAAACTCCAAATGTTTACTTACTCTTATCAAATAAAGAAAAGTGGTTTAGGATTTTCTTGGGTATTTTGACCTCCCTTTTTCATGGATTTCATTAAGACATTTAGTCTATAATATCTACTTGAATATGAGATGATTTTCAACCATATAAACGATTCCGAAAACAGTATTTCTTAGCCTATCTAGTTGGATTCCGACTTGTCTTTGGTTCAAGTGTTTCCATTGCAAAATTTTATAACCCTTTTGAGTTTGGTTTTACATTTGGTCTATGAAACCCTAGTTATTTTTGTCCAAAATGTCATCGTTTCACTTTAAAGTCTTTTATACGTTCTACTCATCATTTGTAGAGTTCTTTGATTTCACCTAATTGTTTGTACTAGATGAGCTGTAATATTCTTTCTCGTTTAATTTAGGTTTTCTCGGTGACTGAGGATAATATCCGGAAGGATATTTTACCCGTTGTTTTGCGTACATAGGTGAGTGTTCCTTGTTTGTTATATTCTCCATGACTTCCTGACTTGTTGTTGTTGTTTGATGATGTGTTAAGTGTTTTCAATGATTTCCAAAATAAATTTTCTAGGCGAGCGTGTACTTCATCGCGCTCGACCTAAATAAAACGTGAAATTTTCAATGATTTAATGATTGAAACATAAGTTGCGCATGATGTAAGCCTTTTGGCTGAATTGGGCCCTGCCCTTCGTTACCGATCGACTCGAGCCAGAAGCGGACTCGGTCGGGCGATATGGTGACCCTGGGTGAATTTGGTATACTCGAGTATTACCTTGTAGTCCGGCCAACGTCCGGATGGGTGGAGTCCGGTCAACGTCCGGAAGGGGATGAATGAACGAACGAAGGCACGAGGGTTTTACTTCTCAAAAAGAAAATTTTCAAATAATTGGAGGAATAAGGGGAAATGTCAGGGGAACGAACGAACGATGTAAATATCAACGGTGTTACTATCGCTTTCCGTTGTAAATATTTCTTGAATTATTGATACTCCATGTTTAATGTATTGAATTGACTATCTGACTATGTGTTCGGAACCTCACTGAGCTTTTAGCTCACCCCTTTAGTTTTGTTTTCCTTAACAGGGGATGGCGAGCAGGATGAGAGCATAGACTAGCCTAGTCTAGTTCTTTTATTTTTTATAATGGTTCTCGTCCTAGTGCTTGGCACGGGCTGGACGTATGAAGGATTGAGAACCTTTGTATATTCGATCTTTATACTCCCTTTTGGGATGGCATGTATATAAGTTCCGCTTTAAGTTTGGATCGTTGCCCGACTTATTCTTGTGATTTATTCCGATTTTAGTTGAGGTCTGTAGTGAACGATTGAGTCCCGACGAGAGCTGGGCAGGCGACTCGCCGAACCCTGGGGTACGCCCTAGGGGGAGGGGGGGCCGTCACACCAAATTCCCGTTACATCACCAGAGCTTGATCAAGTAATAGTTGACACTCCGTCAACCTTCCAGTAAGTAACCAATCCAGTAGAGCACCACTTACACTACTCTCCGTCCACCATTCACACCCCCTACTGGGCCCAAAATCCTCACGAAATATTGGTGGCAATACTCGAGTATACCGATTAGTCGAGGAGATATCACTCCACTCGACATTACTAACTACCCATTGTTCGTTATCTAATCGATCAAGCCCTTGCCGGCTCGACTCGATTAACTAGCCAGTGGGGTTTGGGGTCCCCAAAAGTCGATGAGATAACACTCCAATCGACTGAATTAAAATAAAAGTATGGAGACGGGAATGAGAGGCACCTCCCACTCGGATAGAGTGTGGTACATACTGCCGCTCCACACTTACAAATCAAGTACAAGTATATCAAGTTAATTGCAACAATAAACAAGTAGATATCATATTAGGGCAAGTGCAATAAAGTACACCCTTGCCCGATCAACAAATCCTGTGTATGTGGAGTCCAAATCTGCGATAAAACATAGTTTAAGAGCTTTTGAAAAATGACTAAGGTTCGAAACTTAGACGTTTCATTCAATAAGAATCAAGAAATGGAAATTCACTTGGAGAATATTCGTGAAACACTCGCTCGCTTTTCAAACTATATAACTTTATAACATTTATACTTGGAAATGCCATTTGAGACAAAAGTACAAGGAAAACATACTCCGAGCAGTCATTATTTTATTTCTCAAGGGTACAAGTTCGGCCAAATCCTCACTGATATACCTCGATAAAAGAATATTCAAATATCCTAGATAGTTCAAGCAGTAATCACTCTTAACCCTTACTCAAGTTGCAAATATATCTACCTAGCCCTCGAGCGTAAATTTGGGCAGCACGCCCTTTGTATTGACATAATTTTCCAGCCATTTACGGCTTCATTATTTTCCTCAACCAATCCCAAATTCATACACAATATAAATTCATCACAATAGCCATTCAATAGGCTCAAGGTAATACAAGTACAAAATCAAGCTAGCGACATATGCGGAAATGAGGTTTAGCAAAAGACAGATTTGACATGATTTTTACGTAACGGACACAACCGAAGCTACGTTTATCGGATTGAGGTGTAACTTATATTGATTCGAAGCTAAGACAAAGGGCTACAGTTTTCATGAAGATCACTTAGTCCAAATTCCAGTGTAACCCAGTCAAATTCCCAATTCCCATAACCAAATTCTAACTAATAGACCAGTTAACCGCACTACCTTTAAATGGCCATATCTCAAGCTACCAAAGTCCGTTTAAGGCGTTCTTGGAGGCGTTGAAAAGCTAAGGAAAAGTACTAAAACTTTCATGTTTTGGTTAAAAGCGAGTTCAGTACGTATCCAGGTGAAAAAACGCAACCAACTTAGTGTACTGTCAAAACTGTCCACTGACTTTACTCCTAGGGCAGTCAGGGTATTTTCATCTTTTCACAGGCTACGTTGCTCCGATTGAGCTGAAATTTTGTAGAAAACCATAAAATGTCATTCTATACAACTTTCATGTTTTGTGCTAATCCTATTTCTGCCTCTAACATGATGAAATAGAACCCGACAGAACTGAAGCTACAATTTCCAGAAATCTGGAATTTTGCTATATTCAAGCTATACTTCTCATTTTTATCTTGAAACTACCACTACTATCTCCTTTACAAGATTATATACCACATATATACATCATACAACTCCTAACCCACAAGAAACCCTAACTCAACAGTCATCCATCTAATCATCAAAATCACTTGAAACAAACATCACAAGCACAATACTACCATTAATACCTAACTTAATCATGATTAATGGGGAAAGAAAGGTTGATCAGCCATTATACCTCAAGACAAGAGCTTGCAAGAATGATCCTCCACCTTTCCTTGAAATTTTTTGGTTCCTTAAGCTTCCCAAGCTTCCAAAGTAGTGATTAATCGGTTTAGTTTTTCTTGGTTGCACTCAAAAGGTTGGATTCAAGGTAAAAGATTGAAAACTCTCCTCACTCTTTTGCCTCTCCTTGCTCTCAGCCAAAATAGAAAGAAAATAAGGGAAATGAGCTGAAATGAGAGATAAGAAGGTAAGACAAAAGGGTTGGTCAAGGGACCATAGGTGGTTGACACTTGTCATCACCAAAATCAACTAAAATTTTGTTTTCTTTTCCTTGCATTTTGGCCACATATTTTGGTTATATGGCTGAGGATGAGGGGGATATTTTGTAAAAATATCAAGGGTATGTAGTGGTAGGGAAGTGGTGGGTTCAATCGGTAATGATCAATATCCGTTGGTTCGAGCCGATTTTTCTTAAATCACGTATACTAGGGTTTTTACCTTCTAATCACTAACTTATTATTATCACTTCAAATCATATAATATTTCCTCATCCAAAAGTCACTCTTACCTACCAAATTTGATCCTCACTCCGTACCGAATAGTCACACTGCGGAAAAACGTGAAAACCCTAGTTCGCGCTAACTTGAAAACGAAAAGTGAAACCCTACTTTCTAGGTTCATTTGCACTTATTGTGGGGTGATTGGGTGGTAGGGCTATAATAGAATCATAAGTTCCAAATAAAATGGGATTTTTAAGAAAACGTGAGAGATTTTACAATTTCATAAATTGAATTTAGGGTTTCGGTTAAAATATGAGAAATTTGAGAAAACGGTCAGTCACAAATGAAACTAGGGTTTTGATTAGACTTTAGGGTTTCTAGTCTTTAAAACAAAACAATGTCTTAAAATAAAACTAAACTAAAGGAAGCGTAATATGTTTTTTTTTTTGAGACTAAAAACAACTCCAAATGCTTATAGTATCCTAAAAGTTGGGGTATCACAATCTCCCCTCCTTAAAAGAATTTCGTCCTCGAAATTCATACATTTATTCGTAAATTCATATGTTTATTCGTAAATAAGTATAGGCAAAATAAAATAGCTATAAGGTTCAATAAAAGCATTTTCAAAACACATTGAAAATAACATACTTTCTCCTTGAAATTTTCTTACCATCAGGACTATAAACCCTAAGTTAAATGGTAGATCATACCAGCTACATTCTCTTTCCCCTTCGATGGTCCAAGGTTGGTCTTGGTCGCTTGCCGGGTCCCTTTCTTGTCCCGTAATAGGACCGGACAATTAACAATCCAATGCTTGGTGCTCCTACATCGCAGGCATTCCCCCCTCTCTTCCAACAACACTCCTTAGTATGGTTGATTTTTCCACAATAGCTACAAGATAAGTGGAGGATTGAGGTTTGATCTCCTTGTGAGACAGCTTTCAGTCGCTGTCCTCCACCTGGGGCTTCTCTCGGAGTATTTTCCTTAGATGTCCCCAAAATTTTCACACCATTAGCTCCTCGACCAACCTTAAAGGGTGGCCTATATCGTTCATCTTGTTCTTTACTTTGATTTTGTGACAGTCCCACCTTCCCCTAAGGCGAACCAAAGGGGTTAGCGAACTGCCTGCCCAGCTCTCGCCAGGACTAACGGTTCGGTATAGAACGAGCTAATACATTCCGGAGCTTACCAACGCGGGTAAACAAATCAAAATGTTAAAATAAAAAAAATATGAAACCGAAGTCGGCTATGAATAGTAACCGACCCGTTAGAACCCAACCAAATATCAAGCAAACATTCACATCTTGAAACTTAGCATTTACAAGCCAAAGTGGCATACAAAAGTATTCAAAAGTGGATACATGTCTGGTTTGCCAAATCAAAAGGAAAACGGTCCCAAAAGTATATTTAGGGTTTCAATACATGAGCTATACAAACGATATGTTCAACTAGCTTAATTTGGCAGCCAATTGTCAAATCCAGTCCAAAAGTATTTATTTTCCTGTAAGGAAAACAAAAAGGAACAGAAAGGGGTGAGCTTGCACTCAATGAGGTACCAGACATATAGCAGTAAAATCATGGCATTTCACATTTAACAAATCAGGTACACATGCCAGATGTAAAGTAAATGAACCAATGATTCAAATCAGAAGGATACAGGTGGCTCTCAGGAGCCAAATTCCCATTAGCATCATCGAAGCTTGATCGAAATAATAGCTGACACTCCGTCAACGCAAAAGGAGTAACCAATACCGTAGACTCCACTTTTTTCGATTCTTTCCACCTCACATACCCCACCGGGCCCGAAATCCAATCAGATCAGAAATGGTAATACTCGAGTATACCCGGAATCAAGGGTCTCAATACCCAAAAATCCCAAAACAGACTACCGTGGTTCGTTATCTAATCGACCAGGCCCTTGCCGGCCCGACTCGAGTAACTGGCCACAGGTGTTGAGCTCAGAGGTCACAGAAAGGTCGTTGGACACAAGCTTCCAAACGACGTCAGAACAGATACAGATCCATATACAGATAACAGATACAGATAGCAGATTCAGATACGCGTTCAAAATTGGCATATGAACAGACCAGAGAACGAGTGTGATAAAGTACACCCTCGCCTCCCTTTTATCAAAACAGTATTTGGCTCCAACAGTCATAAATCAAGTATTCAGATATTCAGATATTTCACATAACGGGTAGCAGGTAGTGGAACACTCACCGGGGTCACTACAGATACCTCCCAAAAGAGAGCTTTAATCACCAAGAAACCCTAAGATAATCCAAAGAAAACAATTGAAGGTTCCACTTTCAAAATCGAGTATACAGAATGCACATGTGAGGCTCGACTACCAGTCGTATGCCTCGCGAAATAATGATTAAAGCAAGGGTGCAAAACATGAATTTTTGGAAACAAAAAGGTAAAATGAATACCTAGGCTCAAACAACCCAAAAGTCCCTCGCTCAAATCACAAGTAAATCCAACTAGCCTTCAAGTAAAATTTCGGCAGCATATCCCTTGTGTTTACCTAATTTCCAGCCATCATGGCTTCATTATTTCCTCAAATCAGTCCCAACATCTCGTACAAAAATAATCTCATTCCCAAAAGCCGTTCACTAGGCTTAATGGCATTCAAGTACAAAATTTAGTTAGGAAATGACCGGATATGAAAGTCAAGCCCTAAACTATTCAAATAAACACAATAAGACTCGATTACAAGTCATAAACCAATTCTACATACTACCAAAACAGGGTTCCCTAAGCATACACAAACAATAGAGGAAACCAGAAAAATCCGGAAATGATTTAGCTTTAGCCCTGAAAAAAATAGTTTTTGTCCTCATTTTACGGTAATGGTGCCAAAGGCACTACGATTATCGGATGAAGGTACAAGACCCACCGTTTCGAAGCTAAGATATAGGGCTACAACATTACAGAAGGTCACTCAACCCAGTTTCGAGTGTAACCAGGTCAAAAATGCAAGATACCATACCAGAATCACAAAAACAGATTCACAGAACGCATTCTAGCGGAAACATCATAACTCAGGCTCTCCAAGTCCAAATTCAGAAATTCCAAAACCGGATGAAAGCTAAGAAACAGGGATAAATTTCATCAGAAGGCCTCAACAACCAATTTGGAAGCAATTCCAGCCAAAATAACCAATTACAGGCGCAATTCTTACATTCGGGTAAAACCAGAACAGCAATAGTAATTTCGACTTTTCTCACTCTACGCTACTCCGATTGACCTGAAATTCTGTAGGATCCTCTAAAATGTCATTCCATACAACTTTCATGTTTTAAGACAAGGCCAATTCGGCCTCTAACTAGGAGCTAAAAATTCGGGCAGAATGTTCCTTCACAAAACCTAATTTTCTGAAATTTCTTCCAAAACAGAAATTGATTGCAATTGTCCACTTTTTCCACCTTCTAGAATCATTATATACCATTTCCAATCATCATAGATAGCCACACAACCATGCTTATATTAAAACAGAAAAATCCCCAAAAATAATAAAACTTCATCACTTCAACCACAAATCAAGAAATAATCCATAATATTGCATCTCATACTACCACTAATCATGATTTAAGCATCAATTAAGGGAGGAGGGTGGTTCTTCACAACTCACCTTAGAAACAAGAGAGAGAGAGAGCAATAGGTCCTCTTAGCTTTCCAAATAACTCCACAAATCAACTCACTAACACTAATTGAAGAGGTTTTATGGAAGGAATTCAAGATGAAACGGTTAGTTTGTGAGATTGGGCAAGATTGGAGCAAGAAACTTGGAAGCTTTTCTTTCTTTTCTTGTAGGAAGAGGTTCGGCCAAGAGGAAGACAAAAATGAGGAATTTTTGGTGAATTTTTGATTTATTTGGTCAATGGTAAGAAAATTATAGTGGTCTTACAAGTTCCTCCAATCAAATGGTGACACTTGTCACTTATTTAATGCAAGTCTATCACTTTGTTCCCTCTCACATCAATCCAAATAGTTTCCTCTAATTATCTCTTAACACCCGGTAAATTAAACCCAGTATCCGAAACTTAACCTAGTTGGCCGAATTTTTCCGAACTTTTCGCACTAGTGGGTCCCACGTCCGGTATACGCTCTTAATTTTTCAAAAACTAACCGATACTAGAAAAATCATTTAAAAACTATATTTACTCATAAAATTTATTTTCACAATTTTTTGAATACATAAAAGGTGGAAAAACATGCACTTAAAAGAAAATAAAACCTAGAAATTAAGAAAATTACGGGTCCTCACACTCTCTCCCCCTTAAAGAAATTTCGTCCTCGAAATTTTCTTATCACGGAATCTAGCAAATCAGCGTTAGACGGCGGATCATACCTTAGTCAGGACAATATCTTATGCTACTTTACCACGTATCACGTATATACATATTGAAACCTTACAACATACTTCGTATATCAAGATTTCACACCTTATGCCACATCTTTGTTTTCACAATCTCCCTATCTACTTCCATAACTCTTAAATCTTGGTACTCTCATCATCAAGCCAAGTTCATACAGGACATTAGTGGATAGGTCTCAAGGAAATAGAGGCAAGGGTCGTCCGTCGAGGACCAAGCTACGGACATCAGATATCCAAAGTGAGGTAGAGACCTAGATCATTGCAGTTAGGCCATCTCAGATCAAATAAATGCTTATCAAGTCCTCACAGTCATAGCAGTCATAGCAAAGAAAATAGGTCTTAGGTGTGAATGTCTCAAGGCACCCTCGTCACCTTCTAGAAAACCGTAGCCAGACTAGTATGAGATTAGTCAATGATAACACTTCCAGATTCAACCCTCTCGATCCGGCTAGTACTAGGTCCAATATAAGGATCTTCCGTGCCTTGTCCTTGGCCATCAAGACTTACCTCAGATTCAATCAAGATACAGACCCTTGGTCTAGCGCTCTCCACCCTTTTGTACTCAGGTCCAAGAATCTAAACTAAGATAATTCATAACTCGAGCCGGCCGACCCCAAGCGTAAATCATCTTTATTAAAGATTCCTACCCGACATACATACCTAACATCCTCAAGTCCCATGATAATGATCCTTACACTTATAACATGCACAGTTCATAGCTTACGCTCAAAAGAGCGCTTATACCTTTCGACGCATTCACGAAAGCAAGACCATAACACAACTTGGCCCCAAGCTCACTCTGCGCAGAGACCACGCGAAGTGGCTCTGATACCACCTGTGACAGCCCCACCTTCCCCTAAGACGAACCAAAGGGGTTAGCGAACTGCCTGCCCAGCTCTCGCCAGGACTAACGGTTCGGTATAGAACGAGCTAATACATTCCGGAGCTTACCAACGCGGGTAAACAAATCAAAATGTTAAAATAAAAAAAAATGAAACCGAAGTCGGTTATGAATAGTAACCGACCCGTCAGAACCCAACCAAATATCAAGCAAACATTCACATCGTGAAACTTAGCATTTACAAGCCAAAGTGGCATACAAAAGTATTCAAAAGTGGATACATGTCTGGTTTGCCAAATCAAAAGGAAAACGGTCCCAAAAGTACATTTAGGGTTTCAATACATGAGCTATACAAACGATATGTTCAACTAGCTTAATTTGGCAGCCAATTGTCAAATCCAGTCCAAAAGTATTTATTTTTCTGTAAGGAAAACAAAAAGGAACAGAAAGGGGTGAGCTTGCGCTCAATGATGTACCAGACATATAGCAATAAAATCATGGCATTTCACATTTAACAAATCAGGTACACATGCCAGATGTAAAGTAAATGAACCAATGATTCAAATCAGAAGGATACAGGTGGCTCTCAGGAGCCAAATTCTCATTAGCATCATCGAAGCTTGATCGAAATAATAGTTGACACTCCGCCAACGCTAAAGGAGTAACCAATACCGTAGACTCCACTTTCTTCGATTCCTTCCACCTCACATACCCCACCGGGCCCGAAATCCAATCAGATCAGATATGGTAATACTCGAGTATACCCGGAATCAAGGGTCTCAATACCCAAAGATCCCAAAACAGACTACCGTGGTTCGTTATCTAATCGACCAGGCCCTTGCCGGCCCGACTCGAGTAACTGGCCACAGGTGTTGAGCTCAGAGGTCACAGAAAATTTGTTGGACACAAGCTTCCAAAGGACGTCAGAACAGATACAGATCCAGATACAGATAACAGATACAGATACAGATTCAGATACGCGTTCAAAATTGGCATATGAACAGACCAGAGAACGAGTGTGATAAAGTACACCCTCGCCTCCCTTTTATCAAAACAGTATTTGGCTCCAACAGTCATAAATCAAGTATTCAGATATTCAGATATTTCACATAACGGGTAGCAGGTAGTGGAACACTCACCGGGGTCAGTACAGATACCTCCCAAAAGAGAGCTTTAATCACCAAGAAACCCTAAGATAATCCAAAGAAAACAATTGAAGGTTCCACTTTCAAAATCGAGTATACATAATGCACATGTGAGGCTCGACTTCCAGTCGTATGCCTCGCCAAATAATGATTAAAGCAAGGGTGCAAAACATGAATTTTTGTAAACGAAAAGGTAAAATGAAGACCTAGGCTCAAACAACCCAAAAGTCCCTCGCTCAAATCACAAGTAAATCCAACTAGCCTTCAAGTAAAATTTCGGCAGCATATCCCTTGTGTTTACCTAATTTCCAGCCATCATGGCTTCATTATTTCCTCAAATCAGTCCCAACATCTCGTACAAAAATAATCTCATTCCCAAAAGCCGTTCACTAGGCTTAATGGCATTCAAGTACAAAATTTAGTTAGGAAATGACCGGATATGAAAGTCAAGCCCTAAACTATTCAAATAAACACAATAAGACTCGATTACAAGTCATAAACCAATTCTACATACTACCAAAACAGGGTTTCCTAAGCATACACAAACAATAGAGGAAACTAGAAAAATCCGGAAATGATTTAGCTTTAGCCCTGAAAAAAATAATTTCTGTCCTCATTTTGCGGAAATGGTGCCAAAGGCACTACGATTATCGGATGAAGGTACAAGGCCCACCGTTTCGAAGCTAAGAGATAGGGCTACAACATTAAAGAAGGTCACTCAACCCAGTTTCGAGTGTAACCAGGTAAAAAATGCAAGATACCATACCAGAATCACAAAAACAGATTCACAGAACGCATTCTAGCGGAAACATCATAACTCAGGTTCTCCAAGTCAAAATCCAGAAATTCCAAAACCAGATGAAAGTTAAGAAACAGGGATAAATTTCATCAGAAGGCCTCAAAAACCAATTCGGAAGCAATTCCAGCCAAAACAACCAATTACAGGCGCAATTCTTACATTCGGGTAAAACCAGAACAACAATAGTAATTTTGACTTTTTTCACTCTACGCTACTCCAATTGACCTGAAATTCTGTAGGCCCCTCTAAAATGTCATTCCCTACAACTTTCATGTTTTAATCCAAGGCCAATTCGGCCTCTAACTAGGAGCTAAAAATTCGGGCAGAATGTTCCTTCACAAAACCTAATTTTCTGAAATTTCTTCCAAAACATAAATTGATTGCAATGGTCCACTTTTTCCACCTTCTAGAATCATTATATACCATTTCCAATCATCATAGATATCCACACAACCATGCTTATATTAAAACAGAAAAATCCCCAAAAATAATAAAACTTCATCACTTCAACCACAAATCAAGAAATAATCCATAATATTGCATCTCATACTACCACTAATCATGATTTAAGCATCAATTAAGGGAGGAGGGTGGTTCTTCACAACTCACCTTAGAAACAAGAGAGAGAGAGCAATAGGTCCTCTTAGCTTTCCAAATAACTCCACAAATCAACTCACTAACACTAATTGAAGAGGTTTTATGGAAGGAATTCAAGATGAAACGGTTAGTTTGTGAGATTGGGCAAGATTGGAGCAAGAAACTTGGAAGCTTTTCTTTCTTTTCTTGTAGGAAGAGGTTCGGCCAAGAGGAAGACAAAAATGAGGAATTTTTGGTGAATTTTTGATTTATTTGGTCAATGGTACGAAAATGAATAGTGGTCTTACAAGTTCCTCCAATCAAATGGTGACACTTGTCACTTATTTAATGCAAGTCTATCACTTTGTTCCCTCTCACATCAATCCAAATAGCTTCCTCTAATTATCTCTTAACACCCGATAAATTAAACCCAGTATCCGAAACTTAACCTAGTTGGCCGAATTTTTCCGAACTTTTCGCACTAGTGGGTCCCACGTCCGGTATACGCTCTTAATTTCTCAAAAACTAACCGATACTAGAAAAATTATTTAAAAACTATATTTACTCATAAAATTTATTTTCACAATTTTTTGAATACATAAAAGGTGGAAAAACATGCACTTAAAAGAAAATAAAACCTAGAAATTAAGAAAATTACGGGTCCTCACAGATTTTCACTAGGTGCACCTCTTTTCTTTGCATGGAAGCCCTTAACTTGTGCCTTTGCAGTTTCTATCCTTTGGGCTTTCTCCGGATCCTTCGTGAAAGTATTAATTTGTGTCATTGCTAAAACCTCTTCGGGAATCCCTTCGTATTGCCTTTCAGTTCTATGTTCTCGTGCAATAGCTCAATTTTCTCCGAATATTCGTGCTTCTTTCGCCCTTCCCAATACTCGGCTAGTCTCTTTTGGACCTCGATTTCGTTTCAAAGAATCTCGATTTCCTTATATATATCATCCAAATTTGCCATCTCACTGATTCAGTGGGACTCAAATGATAGCCTGCCAGGCAGATCAATGGATCAGAGTAAGTAACGAAGTACAAGTGGCAATCTAATCATATAACTGTTAAGTTCCTTAACTCTCAATCCAACCATGGAAGATCAAATGAAACGGACGGAAAAGTAGAATAGAATTAGGGCAATATCGGAACATACTAGGCATCAAGGGAGCATAACCAGGGGTAAAAGAAAGAAATCGATCTTCGGTGAGACTTTCTCGACATATACTACAACCTAATCATTCTCTATAGGAACCCTAGCCAGACTATTACTCAATTCGTCCATGATAACACTCCTGGGTATTCAGGTACAAGAATCCACAATAAGGTAATTCACAACTCGAGCCGGCCGGTCCCAAGAGTAAATCACCCGTATTATAGATTCCTACCCAGCATACATAGGTCTGTGTTTCACACTTAGTAAGCCAATCCCCACAGTCCGAGAACCTTCTCCCGGCACGAGCTCGATAGGAGCTCTGATACCATCTGTGACGGCCCCACCTCCCCCTGGGCATACCTTAGGGTTTAGCGGACCGCCTGCCCAACTCTCGCCAGGACTCACTCATTCGCATCAATTAAAATAAGGTGAACCTCAATAATAAATGAAATAATGGTTCCCAAGTTTGGAACATACGAATACATTCATTTCTATCTCAACCATCCATACAGTCCCAAATACATCAAAAGATTTAAGTTCTCAGTACATTCAACCCTAATCGAGCGACTAGTGTGAGTACAATTATAAAATTCAAAACAACTAGACTACGCTAGTCTGTACACGTCTCATGCCTCGCTCGTACCCCTGTAAGGAAAAACAAATAGCCCAGTGAGGTTCCAAATAGCAAATTGACCATTATTTATAAGTACAAGTTTTCGATATAGCAAAGTAACGAGCATGAAGTGTTCATAAAAGTGAGCGATAACACGTTAAGTAGCAATCTCAAAATGAGCGAGTGTAAAAGTTTTTAAAAGAAACAATAATCCAATAAACAATAATCACTCCAAAGTATAAGGATACGGATGGCTCTCAGGAGCCAAATTCCGGTTGCAGCACCAGAGCTTGATCAAGTAATAGTTGACACTCCGTCAACCTTCAAGTAAGTAACTAATCCAGTAGAACACCACTTACACTACTCTCCGTCCACCATTCACACCCCCTACTGGGCCCAAAATCCTCACAAAATATTGGTGGCAATACTCGAGTATACCGATTAGTCGAGGAGATATCACTCCACTCGACATTACTAACTACCCATGGTTCGTTATCTAATCGACCAAGCCCTTGCCGGCTCGACTCGATTAACTAGCCAGTGGGGTTTGGGGTCCCCAAAAGTCAATGAGATAACACTCCAATCGACTGAATTAAAATAAAAGTATGGAAATGGGAATGAGAGGCACCTCCCACTCGGATAGAGTGTGGTACATACTGCCGCTCCACACTTACAAATCAAGTACAAGTATATCAAGTTAATTGCAACAATAAACAAGTAGATATCATATTAGGGCAAGTGCGATAAAGTACACCCTTGCCCGATCAACAAATCTCGTATCATGTATTTTCATGGATCAAGTATTAAAACAAGTGTCCAGTTCAACCAGATATTTGGAAGCACTCACCAAAAGATGCGGTGCCTTTACAAGTTACGTTCGGGTATTACTCCGTGTGTGTGGAGTCCAAATCTGCGATACAACATTGTTTAAGAGCTTTTGAAAAATGACTAAGGTTCGAAACTTAGACGTTTCGTTCAATAAGAATCAAGCAATGGAAATTCACTTGGAGAATATTCGTGAAACACTCGCTCGCTTTTCAAACTATATAACTTTGTAACATTTATACTTGAAAATGCCATTTGAGACAAAAGTACAAGGAAAACATACTCCAAGCAGTCATTATTTTATTTCTCAAGGGTACAAGTTCGGCCAAATCCTCACTGATATACCTCGATAAAAGAATATGCAAATATCCTAGATAGTTCAAGCAGTAATCACTCTTAACCCTTACTCAAGTTGCAAATATATCTACCTAGCCCTCGAGCGTAAATTTGGGCAGCACGCCCTTTGTATTGACATAATTTTCCAGCCATTTACGGCTTCATTATTTTCCGCAGCCAATCCCAAATTCATACACAATATAAATTCATCACAATAGCCGTTCAATAGGCTCAAGGTAATACAAGTACAAAATCAAGCTAGCGACATGTGCAGAAATGAGGTTGAGCAAAAGACAGATTTGACATGGTTTTTGCATAACTGACACAACCGAAGCTACGTTTATTGGATTGAGGTGAAACTTATACTGTTTCGAAGTTAAGACAAAGGGCTACAATTTTCATGAAGATCACTTAGTCCAAATTCCAGTGTAACCCAGTCAAATTCCAAATTCCCAGAACCAAATTCCAACTAATAGACCAGTTAACCGTACTACATTTAAATGGCCATATCTCAAGCTACCAAAGTCCATTTAAGGCGTTATTAGAGGTGTTGAAAATCTAAGACAAAGTACTAAAACTTTCATGTTTTGGCTAAAAGCTATTTCAGTACGTATCCAGGTGAACAAACGCAACCAACTTAGTGTACTGTCAAAACTGTCCACTGACTTTACTCCTAGGGCAGTCAGGGTATTTTCATCTTTTCACAGGCTACGTTGCTCAGATTGAGCTGAAATTTTTAGGCGACCATAAAATGTCATTATCTACAACTTTCATGTTTTGTACTAAGCCTAGTTCGGCATCTAACATGATGAAATAGAACCCGACAGAACTGAAGCTACAATTTCCAGAAATCTAGAATTTTGCTATATTCAAGCTATACTTCTCATTTTTATCTTGAAATTACCACTACTATCTCCTTTACAAGATTATATACCACATATATATATCATACAACTCCTAACCCACAAGAAACCCTAACTCAAGAGCCATCCATCTAATCATCAAAATCACTTGAAACAAACATCACAAGAACAATACTACCATTAATACCCAAATTAATCATGATTAATGGGGAAAGAAAGGTTGATCAGCCATTATACCTCAAGACAAGAGCTTGCAAGAATGATCCTCCATCTCTTCTTGAAATTTTTTGGTTCCTTAAGCTTCCCAAGCTTCCAAACTAGTGATTAATCGGTTTAGTTTTTCTTGGTTGCACTCAAAAGGTTGGATTCAAGGTAGAAGATTGAAAACTCTCCTCACTCTTTTGCCTCTCCTTGCTCTCAGCCAAAACAGAAAGAAAATAAGGGAAATGAGCTGAAATGAGAGATAAGAAGGCAAGACAAAAGGGTTGGTCAAGGGACCATAGTTGGTTGACACTTGTCATCACCAAAACCAACTAAAATTTTGTTTTCTTTTCCTTGGATTTTGGCCTCATATTTTGGTTATATGGCTGAGGATGAGGGGGATATTTTGCAAAAATATCAAGGGTATGTGGTGGTAGGGAAGTGGTGGGTTCAATCGGTAATGATCGATATCCGTCGGTTCGAGCCGATTTTTCTTAAATCACGTATACTAGGGTTTTTACCTTCTAATCACTAACTTATTATTATCACTTCAAATCATATAATATTTCCTCATCCAAAATTCACTCTTACCTACCAAATTTGATCCTCACTCCGTACCAAATAGTCACACTACGGAAAAACGTGAAAACCCTAATTCGCGCTAACTTGAAAACGAAAAGTGAAACCCTACTTTCTAGGTTCATTTGCACTTATTATGGGGTGATTGGGTGGTAGGGCTATTATAAAATCATAAGTTCCAAATAAAAGGGTATTTTTAAGAAAACGTGAGGGATTTTACAATTCCATAAATTGAATTTAGGGTTTCGGTTGAAATTTGAGAAATTTGAGAAAACGGTCAGTCACAAATGAAACTAGGGTTTTGATTAGACTTTAGGGTTTCTAGTCTTTAAAACAAAACAATGTCTTAAAATAAAACTAAACTAAAGGAAGCGTAATATGTTTTTTTTTTTTTTTTGAGATTAAACAACAATAGTATCCTAAAAGCTGGGGTGTCACACAATAAGGACGCGACAAACTAAGAACACTAGCAGTTTTTGTTTTTGTTTTTTTTGGGCTGGATTAACTGAATAATAAACAAGGCAAGACACAACTACGAATTGAAGACATGACACAAAGGCTGGAATTAAGAATATATAACCTGGAAAACCATCAACTAGCTCTGATGCCAACTGATGTGAATCCCTCCACGGTGGTGAAGTTCATCCTTGCAAATTCCCACGATCTTGACGGAAATTTTCCAGGTTTGGTTGGCGGAATTCCTTTCGACCCAATCTAACCCTCTAAGTTGCGAACACTCTTGATACGATCTCAACCCGCGACTTAACGAATTAGCGAACCAAGGAACTTTGGTAGGATGGCGCCACAAACAAATGCTTTTCTTGTTTGATAAGCCAAGTTGAACTTCCTAGAAAACTATCTAAGATGTTCAAGGGGTGCTCGCAAGAAGCCAAGAGAATTCTCTCAATTTTACTAATGAATCCAAATCTGATCGGTGTTGTAGGTTTGAAGCTTATTTATAGCTTCTCACAACTTAAACCCTAATGAAACTTGGAAACTAGAATTCGGCCCAACTATGGCCCATCGTGCCGAACCCAACAAGGGAATATGGCTGAAACTAATAGCTAAAATAAGGTAACGAATGACTAAAAATGGCAAGGACTACAACAATTAAGTCACTTGTTTTATTCTACTAATTGAAACGAAAAAACTAATTAACTTGAACTTGATGGATCTTGTGACTCGAAGTGCCTTGCATTAAGGGTCTTGATCCTCTAGTTGGAGTAGAGTCACGTACTCCGAACCGTCTTCAAAGATCGAACTACCTTCCTTAGCTTCTTGTACCACACGTATCAAGATATTCAATTGCTCCCTCATTCGCTTGGCATGAGCTCTAGTGATTGGTCCGGTTGGTATCACCACGTTCTTGGTAGTAGCTTGGATGACTGCATCAAAGATTTTCCATTTTGGACCTATAGAGTACAAGTTCTGGTTTTCCTAAGTTCGATGTATAAAATTGAAATTTTCCAACTTGATGAGAAATGAGTTTTAGGAAACTTTTCTCTACCCTTTGATAATGATTGATTGTTTTAAACTCAATTTCATGAAGGAAATCAGTTTTTCTTATATTAATAAATCATCACTTTTGAACCTTTATTTGAGTGGTTAAGGTTCTTTGTTTGAGGTATTGACTAGTCTAAATGAGTGTACCTTCTTTCCTGATTAATACGTGATTGTGAGTGAGAAATACTTATTAATTGTTCAAGCGCTCAAAGAGATTTCAAAGGGAATCTCGGTGTGGATACTTAAAGCTTTATTTGCTCACTTATTTTGAATCGGTGAGTGTCAAGTGGATGATTTGTCGTGTTTACTTGATTAATCTTACTTGTATACGTGAACAAAACTTGATGAGGCGAGTGTGTACTTTATCGCACTCGTTCTCCTTTATTTGACTTATACGTGTATTATATGTGAATATGACTTGTATGTCGATAGGAGTAAATCTCGTCGACTATTATACGTGTACTCATAGGGGATGCCCAAATCTCATTGGCCAATCTTGCGACTCGAGCCAGCATGGGCTTGGTCGAGAAACTTGATGAACTATGAGAATATTACAAAACAAAACTTGATCTTTTGATATCTTGTTCGGCATACTCGTGGAGTATCGTCCTTTTTGTGCGTGTTCTTAAAAACAAAACTTGATCTTTTAAGATCTTGTTCGGCATACTCGTGTAGTATCGCCCTTTTCGTGCATGTTTAGTTACGAATTCGAGAGAGTGGAATGGTGGATGAAGGAAGTAGTAAGTGAAGTTTCTATGGATTCAATACCTACTCGGATTACGGAGTGTCATCATGAGAGGGTATCAGATCAAGCCTTGACGAAGCAAGTGAAAATTAGCTCCTGAGAGCTCCCGTATTCTTAACAAGTGTGTTATATTATAAATTGTGAATTACTTGAACTTTCTGGCTCTAATTCTTGTACATATGTTATTGTTACTTGTTACTTGAACTATGGGTTCGCATGTGAATGTTTCGTTTTTTTTTTCTTGGCCTCACGAGTATCCGCTCACTCCGTTAGATTTGTTTTCCTTAATAGGAGGTGGAATGGAAGGAATTATGGAAAAGCCTACTTGATGTCTCTTTTGACTAGAATTTTGAAAATGTACTTGACTAGACATCTTATGGAAGTTGTCTATTTTGGGAAAGTGGATGTATTTTGAAACTTGTAATGTAAGATTGAATATCTATGTATGGTAGTGACTTCCTTTCTTACGTCGTTTGGTATTATTAGTTATTATTGTATTAAGCTTGAACGGAAATCGCACCGAGTCCTAACGAGAGCTGTGCAGGCGTTCCGCAGATACCCTTGGAATCGCCCTTGGGAGAAGCGGGGGCGTCACAGTTGGTATCAAAGCCTGGGTTTCAAATCTTTGTACTGTATCTTAGGCTAAAAATTTAGGATACCGGACCGTGGGATTCACTTGAATATTAACCTATTGTATTCCGGTGGTAAAAGAGAAATAGTACTTAAGAGTTTCTTAAATGGCATTTGGTGGCAAAGAGCCTAGGTTTAGAGATTTATTTGGGGAGATATCTTAGAGGCTTTACACTTGAGAATCGGGATTAGATAATTTAGTTACACCTTAAGTCATGTTTAAGCGAGTCAGTAACTTTAAATTTCTAACCTGGAAATTGTGGTTGTTTTGCAGCGATGAATAATGGAAATGGACATGCCGCTAATGGTAACGGTCATGCCAATGGCCATGTAGAGCCTCTTAGACCTATTTATTATCGAACTCTTGGTGAAAGAACTCGTGTGCATTACTCGCCTTCTACTAGATTACCTCGATGTACCTGTAGGGTGACATACGCTTACCCTAATAACCTCGTACTATCCCTCGACGACGAGCGTCATTAGCTGGTGAATACCAACAGATCTTTATTTTAGGAGGTTGAGGAGTTGAGCACCATGGTGGATCCTCAGGGTGCTAGAATTGTTGAGCTCGAGGGGATGATGGTAGACGAGAGGGCTAGAGCTAAGGCCGCACGTGATGAGGTTCGGAGGGTTAGAACTCGACTCACTAATCGGGCTTCTGGGATTCTAGCTGATACCTCTATGTTGATTGATGAGGTGATGGATACTGTGCGGAGTTCGGTTCAGGAGGGCACTGAGGAGGACCATGAGGAGGAGGTTTCGCCTGATAGTCCCACTGAGAATTAGACTAGGAGTGATAACTCTTTTGATTGGTATAGCTGAGATTAGCCGGGGTGATACTAGTTCTGAGGTCATTGTATTTTGCTTGACTGTGTGGCCTACTTTTGAGGCACCTGAACTCTACTTTTGTCGTGTCTGACTAATTGCATCTCTTTGACACCTGTATGCTATATTTTTGTAAATGCCCCATGACTTGCTAATTGCATGAACTTTAAAGTTTAAATACTTGTTAATTATTGCTATTTCTGACGTTTTCAAGTTGGCTTGTGTATCAAGTATTTTCTTATTTCTTGCACTAGGCATAACCAAGATCATGGACGGCCGAAGGAGTGGTAGAGATCGTGGGCGAGGGACTAGGTAAAACCAACCTCAAGGGGATGAACAAGGATCGGCAACTGGACCGACCCAAGGACAAGAAAATGTAGAGGGTAACCAAGTGGCTACTGCCATTAATGGGATGACTGATATCCACGAACGATTAGCTGAGAGACAGGGACCAGGGCCACTTAACCAACCCGGGACCCAGGATAGAGGGGAAGATAGAGCCTTGGAGACATTTTTAAAATTTAATCCGCCTAAGTTTATTGGAGGATCTGACCCCGAGTTAGCGGAGAATTGGCTAGAAAGAATGACCAACATTTTCGCCGCCCTAGATTATGCGGTGGAGAGGCGAGTGACTTTTGCTGTCTTTCAGTTTGAGGGTGCAGCACTCGCTTGGTGGGATGTGATAATGGGAAAATGGGAAAGAGTACAAAACCCCTTGGACCTGGGAAAACCCTTTAAGAGAGTTTAATGAGAAGTTTCTCTCGCCCTTGGTTCAAGAGAAACAGGAGGACGAATTCATAAAAGTGAAGCAGGGGGCGTCTAGCGTAGTTGAGTATAAGGGGAAATTCACTATGTTTTCTAGGTACGCCCCAGAATTGGTAGCCACTGAGAGGAGAAGGATAAGGCAATTTGTACAGGGATTTAACGTGGAGATTCAAGAGAGGTTAGCAGCAGCCCAGATCCCTACTTTAACCGATGCCCTAGAGAAGGCGCAGAGAGCCGAAAGTGCAAGGTTGAAAGTTAAGGATTTTCATGCCAAGAAAAGGGGCACCCCTAGTCATCCTCCTGGACAAGCAGATAAGGGTGTAGAGACATCTAGTACACCAAAAAGGACTCAATCAAGAGGAGTCCACAATGGACGAGAGCAACCGAGGGAGACACCTTCAAGTGGTCAGGCTGTAACTCCTCAAGTTAATTGTGGTTATTGTCGTAAGCCTAACCATACAGAGAATGAGTGCTGGAAGAAATCGGGAAAGTATTTGTATTGTGTCAGCACTGAACATCAGATTGCGAACTGTTCGAGTATACCGAAGGAAGGAGGTAGTGCCCAACGCCCAGACGAGTCGGTATCTAAACAATCTAGTGCTGAAGGCAGTCGACCTAAAGCGCCAGCTAGGATTTATACATTTGGCTATCAACAGGTTTCCGATCCCGCTAAGGTCATTGAAGGTACAATTCTTGCTTTTCATTGTTTATCTAAGGTTCTAAGTGACCCTAGTGCGACAAACTCTTTTGCAAAACCCTAGATTCGTGAGATAGAATCAAAGTTTGACTGCTAATTAGGTGAATAGAAATTATGAGATAAGGGTTGGAGAGTGTAAGTTATTGATTGATCTGATAAACATGACTATTAAGGGGTATGATATTATCCTAAGTGCAAATTTCGAGGACGAAATTCTTTTTAACGAGGGGAGGATGTGAGGACCCGAAAAAAAAAATTTCTTATTTTTATCGTATTTTACTGGCTTATTTAAATATTTATTCACACGTTTTCTCCGAATAATTTATTTCAACCATTTTAAACCCATTTACATGAAACAATGTCTCACTTACATTTTTAAAACGTCCCATAAGCAAATTTAATTTTTCGGAGGCTCGTTTAGTAAGGAATAATAAGTACACGTTTTTTGAGGCAAAATTCAATTCGAGAGTACAATCATCTTGGAGATTTGAGGACTCATGTTTATTCTTAAAATAGTTATTTTTATAATTATTTACCTTAGAGTTAGTTAATTATATCACCGTTACATAAATTTCTTGTAAGTTTCGCTTTATCGCGCGCGAATCGGAAGTTCGGGTAAATGGAGATTTAAGAAACTTATACTAGACTACTAAGAGTGAATAATTATAGTGTTAAAGCAATTACATTAGAGGTTTAGTGCACAAGTAAAACAAACCCGAGAGAAAACGGACACGCGCGAGCACTAATCTCAGTTGACTTTTGTAGGAATTTGGTCACAAAACCCTCAAGCTTCTTCAAGAAGATTCACCACACAACAAACCTCTCTTTTCTATATCATCTTGGCCGGCCAACCTTCAAGGGAAGAGGAATGGAAAAAGCTTCACTCAATCTTGCAAATTCTTACTCCAAATCCTTCACAAATCATCACACAACTTCCATATAACTTGGAGAGCAACTTAAGCTTGGTGAAAAGCTCCTTCTTGTGGTTTTTCTTGGAGCTTTGGTGACTAAAATTTTTGGTTTTTCAAGAGCTCAAGAGGTAGCTTTCATCCCCATGAATCCTTCCATTTTTCTTCAAAGTTGGAGCTTGATTGCAAGGGTTTACTACCCTAAGCATGGATTAGGCTAGCGGACTTGAGGTGTTTAATTTTTCGCTTTTATTCCTAGGCTAGCTGACTTGGGGTGAACTCTAGGTAGCTGCCTTGAGGATTAAATGCTTGGTTTGTGTTGTTTATGTGTTAAATGTGAGGAACTACGGTTGGAAATGGAGAGAAAATTGAGAAAAGAGAGAAACTAGAACTGGCCGAATCTGTCCAATGCTTTTCGTACCTATCTTTCGAATTTTTGTGGGTTGTTTTGCTGTGAGACTGATGTATATATGTTGTTTATGGTGTGTAGGAAGTTTCTACCAAAAATCATTTGAATTGATTGAGCAAAATCCAAATTTTCAAAACATGAAGAAATCTGGAAAACGTGTTCAGGGCATCTGAATAGTGTCACTTTAATCGAACATATATCTTTGTACAGATGTCAAAATTGAGTATAGTTTGTGGCATTTAAAACTAGACATTTGTAGCTTTCCAACGGTATAAAATGCACCATCTAGTTCGAATTGAGTGATCCGTAGTGATTCACCAAAGTTTCTTGTTCTGTTCGAATGGCAGTGAGAAGCTGCGATTTGTCACTTGAATTCGAACTACCTACGAACTGATTTTCAGAACGACTTCTTCTGATGAAATGTATCATTTTGAATTTACTTTCCAATTCCACTGACCATTCTCAATTTCAAGCTGTATTAAGTGAGATATGGTTCAATTTTCAAACTGCGGCAAAGCTGGAAATCTGAAAAACTCTTCCTTCTTGCTAGCGGACTGGTCTAGTGTAACTTGGGATGTTTTGTTTTGAAAATCTTGATGTCCATTGCTTGTCAAATACTTATGAAATGTTTCTTGGACCTTTGTTTCAAAAATGAATCTAATTGGAGTTGATCTCATTGGTCAAAATGTTTGAAAATGAAAGAAGACCAAAAAGACAGATTTGCTTTGGGAAATTTCTTGAATTTTGGTAGTTTTGTTAACTACCTTCCCATATGATTTTTTGTGTAAAAATTGACAGTGAAGTAATCCTCAAATATAATATGGTATGTACCAAATTTGGTGTTATTCTAAGGCCATTTCGGTATCCAACTGAAATCCCAAAGTTTGTTTTCAAATCTGGAAAATTCACAGAACAGTCTTCAATTTTGGCCAACTTTGAGCTACTATATGTTGATGCTCAAAACTCCAAATCTTGTTCTGTTTGTTGAGTTTGAAACCTTGATTGGAATTTTTATTGTGGTATGAATTTCAGAGGCTAGTTCACTTTCTGTGAATTTTGGCAAATTTCCAAATTTGCCGAAAAACATGACTGAAACTGTCGTGTTTACTAGATCAGCCACTTTCATTTAGAATCTTTGAAAAGTGTCTTCTAGGAACTTTTAGTACTTTGAAACAAGATTCCAACGGTATAAGATTTTCCACTTTGGACCTACAGAGTGCAAGTTCTGATTTTCCTAAGTTCGATGTATAGTACTGAAATTTTCCAACTTGTATACGTGAACATAACTTGATGAGGCGAGTGTGTACTTTATCGCACTCGTTCTCCTTTATTTGACTTGAGTATCATCTGAAGTATGTGAAGAAATATCTTCTTCCATAGAATCAGATTCTTCAGAAAAATTAGGTTCTTCTTCATAGGTAGAAATATATGGAACTGATTCATGATGGAATTCATGTAGCATAGATGAAAGAGGATTATCATAGACCTTTGTAGCTTCATTTGCTTTAATTTCCTGTTCAAGAGAGAAAACATGATTAGTATGCACATTGTACATTAATGAAGATGGTGGTTCTTGTGCAATCTGTTTGTCTTTCCTTCTTCTTTCTTCTTCAGCCTGCTTTTGTTCTTTTTCAGCAAGCTTTCTTGCTTTCTCAGCATCCTTTTGAATTTGTTTATTTTTGCTATATTCTCGTAAAACTTCACCAATATCAAAAGGTTTTGAAACTTGTGGCTGTTGATCTGGAAAGAAAACAGAAGGGGATGGTGTTGTCACATTACCAAAGTAGAAAGGTGTAGGCTAGTTTCTGATAGGCGTTGCCGCAAAGGCTGGACTTACCTTGGGAGGAGGTGTTGCTGGTCCTAAATCAAATTTAGGAACTTCTCTTGTTGTACGTAAAACATGAAGCTAATTTTGAATAAATTTAGTTTCCTTTTCTTTATTCAAAATAAACTCAGCTAATGAAGATGAACTGGTAGGCATAATATATTTAAGATCTTCAAGTCTTTTTTCAAAAACATTAATCATATGAGATACTTGAGAATTTTGAGTTTTCACAGCAGTATCAATATGATCAACCTTACCTTTGACCTCAGTTATATCTTTGTGAATAGATGTAAGTGGAGAATTTTGAACAAGAGAGTTTTCTGTCTGCCAATTAAGAACATCTTCTACAGGACTTGGTCTAACAATTTCTCCACTTGGAAGAACTGTAGGAGCAACATTTTGGAGTTTTGGAGTATGTCTGGCACCATCTTTGTTGAAGGTTTCTAGTTTGGGAAAATCTTCTTCCCTAAACATGAAACATTCTTGGATTTGGGGGGTATGGACAGGGACCAATGGTTTAGGTTTGCAAAAAGGTTTTGGTTTCCATTTTGTTTTGGATTGTTTTGCCTCCTTTTCCAAGATATCAAGACATTCTTGGTAATAAGGATGAAGATCCTTTTTTGAAGGAGGTGAAGATTTTGTGAATGATTTTGGAATCCAATCTCAAGAAATTTGATAACCATTAAATTTACTTCTCTCAGATACAAAAGTATCTGTATCTGGATCTTGGGGACCAAGATCTAGTTCACAAGGTCTATGCTCTATTGGTTCTGGGTCAACAGATCTTGGTTTTCTTCGTTTCTTTGGGCAGTCAGTTAGATCTGATGCATCGTAACCAAGAATTTTTGCGAGTTGGCATTCCTCACAATCGGTACAAACATCAAAAAAGATGTGACCAGATATAGGATCTTGGAACCAGTAAACTGGAAGTCCTTTTTGATCAAAATATTGAATGATGTCCTGACTTCTGTGAACCTGTTGAAGATTTTGTGGATTATCTTCATGTATTCCCCATTGCTTTTCAAATGCTGATGGATAGTACATAGGTACCGGTGCAATCATAATAGAAGGGTGATATTTTGAAGACAAAGGCTTCAAATGAGAATGATCAAATGAGATAGAAGTTCTCCCTTCTGAAGTTTGAGATATTCTTGAGTTTGAGGACTCAAGAGGCTCATTTGCTTGAGTATGCAAATTTTCATAATCAGTAATCCAACTATTTGGTAATAATTGAATTAATTCTGATTTTGAAATTTGCCTTGGTACATGAGTACATGAGGCACTGTTCTTCTCATCCACCTAGATAAGAAGAGCATTTTCACCACCTGGAATTGTGAGATCCAGTGCATGATTCTGGACACGATAGACCATCTGGTAGTGAAGAATAGCAGCTATGGCATCTGTGACTTGTTCTACTCCTATGATTTATACCTGCACTTTAAGAGCATCTAGCAGATGTGGATCTGCTAAGGACATATTAAAATTAGGAAAGAGAGTAACAAAAACAGTTCCAGCATTAAGAGTTGTTTCTGTTGTTGCTATACAAGCATGCTGGTATTGTTTGAATCTTGTGTCAAGTAGTGCTACTCGAGCAACTACTTGAAGTCCTTTCCTTCCATGAAATGATAGGGAAATCCTGATTGCTCCAAAGTGTATATGGGTATATCCTTGTTGCTTCCATTGCATAGGAAAATCAGTTGGAATATGTAAAGTTATGAATTGTTCTTTCCTGGTAGCAGGAATTGGGTGCTGATCAACTTTTGATGCCTGAATATATTCATTAACTCCTTTAGGATGAGATCTAATTAAAGATTTTATTACACGAGTAGGAGAAAAAGATTGTTTACAAAAAGCACTATATGGATTTATTACAGGAATAGAGGTAGGATTAACCACCTCTTGCTCGATAGAAACTTCATACAAATAATCTAACTTATTACTAACTTAAATAATTTGGTTACACCTTAAGCCATGTTTAAGCGAGTTAGTAACTTTAAGTTTCTAACCTGGAAATTGTGGTTGTTTTGCAGGGATGGATAATGGAAATGGACATGCCGCTAATGATAACGGTCATGCTAATGGCCATGTAGAGGCTCTTAGGCCTATTTATTATCGAACTCTTGGTGAAGGAACTCGTGTGCATTACTCGCCTTCTACTAGATTACCTCGATGTCCCTGTAGGGTGACATACGCTTACCCTAATGACCTCGCACTATCCCTCGATGACGAGCATCATTAGTTGGTGAATATGTGAGAACCCGTATATCCCCTAATAATTTTTCTAGGGTTTATCCCCTTTAATTGCATGTTTTCTGCATTTTCTAGCTTAGGAAATTTTCTTGGTGGATTTTATGAGTAATTATAGTTTTTAGATGATTTTTCTAGCATTGGGTAGTTTTTGAAAAATTAAGGATATATAAAGGACGTGGGCCCCACTAGTGCGAAAAGTTCGGAAAAATTCGGCTAATTAGGTTAAATTCCGGATACTGTGTAAAATTTATCGGGTGTTAAGAGATAAGTAGAGTGTGTGAAATGATTGATATGAGAGAGAAAAGAAAGGATAGGAATGCATTAATGAAGTGCCACGTGTCACTTGGTGATTGATTTTGACTTAAGAACACTATTCACTTTTTTTGACTTTTGACCAAAATTGGTTAAATATCTAAAAATTTCACAAAAAATCACCATTTTCTTTCACCTTGTGGCCGGCCCTCTCTCTTGCCAAGAAGGAAGAAAACTTCTTCAATCTTCAAGCTTTCCACTAGCTCAAATCATCCAAATCAATCACACAAACTAGTTTCCACTCCATACAATCTTTCCATTTAGTGTTAGTGGTGAGTTTGGTGAAGTTTTTGGAAGAGCTAAGGTGGTCTACAACTCCTCTTCTCTTGTTTACTTGGTAAGTGATGATTGAACATCCTCTTATATCTAATGATGCTTATTTTGTGCCTAATGGTGGCTTGAGTGATGGAATGTGTGATTTATTTCTTGATTTGAAGTGATTTGGTGAAGTTTTTATATTTTTGAGGAATTTTCTGGTTTAATATGAATGGGATGTTGTGGCTATTTTTGATGATTGGAAATGGCTTATAAAGACTCTAGTAGGTGTGAATTAGTGATAAAGGCAACCAATTTTGGGTTTGGAGTGAAATGAGAAAAGTTAGGGTTCTTCAACCCCCTTTTCTGTCCGGTTTTGTATCTCAGGCTTAGAGGCCGAATTGGCTTTTTCTCAAAACATGAAAGTTGTAGGTATTGATGTGGTTGAGGTTCCTGTAACATTTCAGGTCATTTGGAGTAGTGTAGAGTGAGATATGTCGATTTTACTGTTGCTGTTCTGGGTGATCAGAATGTGCAATCTGCGATTGTAATCGTCTGTTTTGACTGGAATTGGTTTGGATTTTGATGTTGGTGTCTTCTGATGAAATGTATCTTGATGTCTTAGCTATCATACGCCTTTGGAATCAATGCATTTGGACCTGTGTAGACTGAGTTGGACGAATTACAGTTTTGTGTGATTTGGGAACCTGCAATTACGGTTCTGGCTTGGTTTTCTGCATTTTTGACCTAGTTGTGCTAGGATTTGGACTGAGTGGCCTTCTACATTGTTGTAGCCCTATCTTTTAGCTTAGAGACGGTGGGTCTTACGCCCTCATCCGATAAGTGTAGCGCATTTTGTGCCATTACCGCACTAGGAGGCGAAAACTGTTTTTGTTGTTGGATCAATGAGTTCCATTTCCTGATTTTCTGGTTTGCTATTATGCCTATATATGCATATGAAACCCTATTGGGGTTGTGATTGGCATTGCTTTATGCCTCGTTATCGAGTCTCATTGCACTTGTTTGCATGTTCTAGGAAGTGACGGTGGTGCACGACGTTCGTTTAACGACGGTGTTTGAAACATCACCTACTTGAGAGTGAGTATACTACTCACTTAAATGTTACAATGTGGCTTTGTTATATGTGAATTTGATTCCTTGAAGGCTTATTTGGCTATTGGAAGTGATTGAGGTGAGGGTGTACTTGACCGCCCTCACCCCCTTGTGATTCCGTTAATGACTGATTACCGTTTTACTGACATACTGCACTTGCTATATGAGATATTGAATTCACTTCATGAAAAACTGATTTGGTGTCGTTTGGACGAGTATCCAACGGCCTTACTGTATTACTGAGCTCAACCCCGTAGGTAGTCAATTGAATCGAGCCGGCGAGGGCTTGGTCGTGAAAATTGACATGCCACGGGGACTGTACTGGGGAATCTTGTAGTAATGAGACTCTTGGTTCCGGTATACTCGAGTATTACCAAAAGCTACTGATTGGAGTGCGGGCCCGGTTGGGGTATGTTTGGTGGAAGGAATGGGAGTGAAGTGGGTTCTACGGTTGGTACTCATAAACGTTGACGGAGAGTCAATGAGATTGGATCAAGAATATAAGCGTGGAAATGGGCTCTTGAGAGCCATCCGTATCCTTTTACTGATTTGTTTTATTCCTTAATTGTGTACTTGAAATGAAAGGTTATGCTTAAGTGATCTTTGTTGCTTATGTGGTAGTAACTCACTGAGCTTTAGCTCACTCCGTTCCATTTGTTTTCCTTACAGGAAAATGACTATTTTGAGAAAGGTTGTGCTAGTTGGTTGTCAAGTTGAGCTCATGTAAATGACTTTTGAATAGCTCCTTGAGGGTGAAAACCCTAAGTGTTTTGTTTCAACCAATGGTTGGTTGTAATTGGCTAATTGCACATGTACGAACTTATGGGATATTTTGGTATCCCGCTTTGGCTTGTAAATGTTAAATTTCACTGTATTTATGTTTGGTTGATGTTTGGATGGATTTCGGATCAATTCGGCTTTCAAACGGCAAAAGGAAATTTTTCGACTGAAGGGCACTGGATTGAATCCGGCCAGGAATCCGGCCAGAAACTGGCCGGATTGTCGGCCGGATTGCTTTGGAAAAATTTTGAATCCGGAAGTTAGCCACTGGACAGTATCCGACCAAGAATCCGGCCGCTAATCCGGCCAGATTCCGGCCGGATTCCACTGTTCCAGGCACATTCTTCGTTTTCGTTTTTTTTAAATTTTGTTATTTGGTTACCTGTGGCTTGTTTGAGCGCGCTTTTACTTTCCCGAAACGTTTGAGATCGCGTGTATCTGCTCGTTAGTCCTGGCGAGAGCTGGGCAGGCAGTCCGCTAACCCCTTTGGTTCGCCTTAGGGGAAGGTGGGACTGTTACAGAATACCAACAGATCTTTACTTCAGGAGGTGGAGGAGTTGAGCGCCATGGTGGATCCTCAGGGTGCTAGAATTGTTGAGCTCGAGGGGACGATGGTAGACGAGAGGACTAGAGCTGAAGCCGCACGTGGTGAGATTTGGAGGGTTAGAACTCGACTCACTAGGATAGTTTAGGAGGTCCGGGATCAGGCTTCTGGGATTCTAGCCGATACCTCTATATTGATTGTATGAGGTGATGGATACTGTGTGGAGTCCGGCTCAGGAGGGCACTGAGGAGGACCTTGAGGAGGAGGTTCCACCTGATAGTCCCACTGAGAATTAGACTAGGAGTGATAACTCTTTTGACTGATATAGCTGAGATTAGCTGGGGTGATACTAGTTCTGAGACCATTGTATTTTTCTTGACTGTGTGGCCTACTTTTGAGGCACCTGAACTCTACTTTTGTCGTGTCTGGCTAATTGCATATCTTTGGCACTTGTGTGTTATTTTTTTGTAAATGCCCCATGACTTGCTAATTGTATGAATTTTAAAGTGTAAATACATGTTAATTATTGTTTTTTCCGATGTTTTCAAGTTGGCTTGTGTATCAAGTATTTTCTCGTGTAATTATATTATTTCTTGCACTAGGCATAACTAGGATCATGGACAGCCGAAGGAGTGGTAGAGGTCATGGGCGAGGGACTAGGCAAAACCAACCTCAAGGGGATGAACAAGAATCGGCAACTGGACCGACCTAAGGACAAGAAAATATAGAGGGTAACCAAGTGGCTACTGCCATTAATAGGATGACTGATATCCATGAACGGTTAGCTGATAGACAGCGACCAGGGCCACTTAACCAATCCGGGGCCCAGGATAGAGGGGAAGATAGCGCCTTGGAGACATTTTTGAAATTTAATCCGCCTAAGTTTATTAGAGAACCTGATCCCAAGTTAGCGGAGAATTGGCTAGAAAGAATGACTAACATTTTTGCCCCCCAAGATTATGCAGAGGAGAGGGGAGTGACTTTTGCTGTCTTTCAGTTTGAGGGTGCAGTACGCGCTTGGTGGGATATGATAAGGGAAAAATAGGAAAGAGTACAAACCCCTTGGAACTGGGAAAACCCTTTAAGAGAGTTTAATGAGAAGTTTCTCCCGCCCTTGGTTCAAGAGAAATGGGAGGACGAATTCATAAAAGTGAAGCAGGGGGCGTCTAGCATGTGACAACCCCACCTTCCCCTAAGGCGAACCAAAGGGTTCGGTGGACCGCCTGCCCAGCTCTCGCCAGGGCTCGAGCACTCTATTCAGATAAAATAAGACAAAACCTCGAGGAAAAGTAAAACAAAACCAATTCCCAAACTTGAAACGCTTACTTACATTCATTTCTATCTCAAAAGTAATACATTCCCAAATGTACAAAAGCTTTAGGTTCCCAATACTTCCAACCCTAACCAAGCACTAGAGCGAGTACAATTGCAAAAGATATCTTCAAAAGGACTAGGCTCTGCTATTCTATACAAGTCTCTCACCTTTGCTAGCATCCCCTGTAAGGAAAACAAAACTAACGGAATGAGCTAAAAGTCAGTGAGGTTCCAGACACATAAACATACAATAAGTTCAATACATTAACCATAGATAGCAAGTAATTCCAGAAACATGACAATATAAAGCAATAATAACATTCATTAAAAGGATACGTGCTCATATGGAGCCATTCATTCATTCATTCATTCTCCTTTCATTTCCTTATTCCTCCATTCGTTTGCAATTGCATTTTGATAAGTAAAACTCCTCATTTACATTGACATTCGTTCATTCATTTCATTTCACCCCCTCCTGGACGTTGGCCAGGCTCCACCAGACTACACGGTAATACTCGAGTATACCAATCGTTCACCCAGGGTCACCAAATCGCCCGACCAAGTCCGCTTCTGGCTCGAGTCAACCGGCAACGAAGGGCAAGGGCTCAGTTCAGCCAAACGGCTTACATTCATGTGCAACTAGCATTTAATTACTTAATCATAGAAAATTTCACATTCATTTAGGTTGAGTGCGATAAAGTACACACTCGCCTAGAAAACTCATTTTAAGCAATCATTGAAAACATTTAACATGTTATCATTCATTCATAACAAGTCATATAATCAAGAACAGGCCACATAGTCAATGAAACTATAACAAACAAGAAACACTCACCTATTTACGCAAAATAACGTCCAAAATATCCTTCCGGATAACACCCTCAATCACCAAGGAATCCTAATATAATCAAAAGAACACATTATGCTTCAACCATCAAAGATGTAAGTGATTCAAAGAAAATTCGAATACGTACTAGTACAAAGTATAAATATGGTTTTGGTAGTGAAAAGAGTACATTTAAACCAAAGGACATAAGTAAAATATTTGTAAAACTTATGCTCACTTGTAAAACTTTAAAATCGCTATTTGAGTCGAAGTGGCAAAGAAAACGTAAATACCCTAGATGGTTCACGTGGTATTTGCTCTCAAGCTTTACTCAAGTCGCAAGTATCGACCTAGTTCTCGAGCGTAAATTTGGGCAGCACGCCCTTTGTATTCACCTATTTTCCAGCCATTTATGGCTTCATTCTTTTCCTCAATCAATCCCAAAGTCATACACAAAATCATCTCATTTTAATAGCCATTCCGTAGGCTCCAAGTCATACAAGTACAAAATCAAGCTAGGAGCATGCGCGGAAATGAAGGTTGAGTCAAGAAACAAAAGACAGATTTGATGTTATTTTGCGTAACGGACACAACTGAGGCTACACTTATCGGATTGAGGTGAAATTTATACCGTTTCGAAGCTAAGACAGAGGGATACAATTGTGATGAAGACCACTAAGTCCAGTTTGCAATGTATCCAGGTCAAAATTTCAAATGACAGAACCAGAATCTCACATTCGGGCTAGTTAACCGCACTATGTTTAAACGACAATAACTCTGGCTACCAAAGTCCAATCGAGGTGATTCTAGGGGCATTGGAAAGCTAAGACATAGAAATACAACTTATATGTTTTGGCCAAAGGCTAATTCAGTACATATCATGGTGGAAAAGACACGACCAGATTGGTGAAATATTCAAAACTGATCACTAGATTCACCTAGGGCAGTCAGGGTATTTCGGTCTTTTCACAGGCTACGTTACTCCGATTGAGCTAAAATTTTGTTGCAAACTATAAAACATCATTATCTACAACTTTCATGTTTTATTCTAAGCCTAATTCGGCCTATAACATGGTAAACTGAAACCGGGTAGAAACAGGGTACATACTAACTTCAATTCTGGAAATTTGCTACAATCAAGATATAAATCTCATTTTTAACTTGAAACCATCACTACCACCTCTTATACCAACATATATACATCATACACCATCCATACAATAAGTATGAGGAGGGTATCATTCAAACCCTAACTCAATTGCATCATTCCAATCATCCAAAATCACTTGATATAAGCATTATTATAACCACAAATACAAGCTACTAAGCAACTCCAACATGATTAAAGGACAAAGAAAGTGTGGGCAGCCATATTACCTCAAAACAAAGCTTGCTAGAGTTATCCTCCACTTCCCCTTGAAATTTTTGGTTCCTTAAGCTTCCCAAGCTCCCAAACTAGTGATTAATCGGTTTAGTTTTTCTTGTTTTCACTCAAAATGGTTCAACTCAAGATGGATTGAAATTGTTTCTCTTGCTCTCTCTCTCTCTCTCCCTTAAGCTCGGCCAAACCAGGGAAAAATGGTGAAGAAATGGAGCCAATGTGAAGATAAGAAGCAAAGAAAATTGGCTTGGTCAAAGGTCTTGGATTGGTGCCACTTGTCACCACCAATTTCCATCTCAAATTACTTTCTTTTCTCTTGTTTTTGAGTCAATAATTTCGGCTGCCATAAGGGATATTTTGGGGCTGATATTAATCACTTAATAACAAGGAGATTAAGGTAATAAAGTAGTGCTCAAGTGGTGCACTCACTCGGTAACAAACGGTACCCGTCGGTTCAACCCGTTTTTACTTAAATCGCGTATACTAGGGTTTTATCTTATAATTCACTAATTTATTATTTTCACTTCTAATCACACACTTAATATCATCTAAAACTCACCATTAATCACCACATTTATCGCACTAGCGGGTCTCACATCGATAATGCGTTTCAAATTTAACGTACACTAACTCATACTAGGAAAATGAATTTAAAACTGTACTTGCTTGTAAAAATGCATAGAAATTTTAATATTTCCAAGGAAAGTATAAAATGTAGCAAAGAAATAAAATACTGCTGAGAAAATGTGAAAATTTTTGGGTTCTCACATAGCGTTGCTGAGTATGAGGGGAAATTCACTAAATTTTCTATGTACGCCCCAGAATTGGTAGCCACTGAGAGGAGAAGGATAAGGCGATTTGTACAGGGATTCAACGTGGAGATTCAAGAGAGGTTAGCAGCAGCTCAAATCTCTACTTTCACCGATGCCCTAAAGAAGGCGCAGAGAGTCGAAAGTGCAAGGTTGCAAGTTAAGGATTTTCATGCCAAGAAAAGGGGCACCCCTAGTCATCCTCCTGGACAAGTAGATAAGGGTGCCCCACCTTTTAAAAAGGAAAAAGGAACAGGAGGAGTAGAGACATCTAGTACACCAAAAAGGACTCAATCAAGAGGAGGCCACAATGGACGAGGGCAACCGAGAGAGACACCTCCAAGTGGTCAGGCTGTAACTCCTCAAGTTATTTGTGGTTATTGTCGTAAGCCTAACCATACAGAGAATGAGTGCTGGAAGAAATCAGGAAAGTGTTTGTATTGTGGCAGCACTGAACATTAGATTGCGAACTGTCCGAGTATACCGAAGGAAGGAGGTAGTGCCCAACGGCCAGACAAGTCGGTATCTAAACAATCTAGTGCTGAAGGCAGTCGACTAAAGCGCCAGCTAGGATTTATACATTAGGCTATCAACAGGCTTCCGATCCTGCTAAGGTCATTGAAGGTATAATTCTTGCTTTTCATTGTTTATGTAAGGTTCTAAGTGACCCTAGTACAACAAACTCTTTTGCAAAACCCTAGATTCATGAGATAGAATCAAAGTTTGATTGCTAATTGGGTGAATAGAAATTGTGAGATATGGATTGGAGAGTGTAAGTTATTGATTGATCTGATAAACATGACTATTAAGGGGTATGATATTATCCTAAGTGCGAATTTCGAGGATGAAATTCTTTTTAATGAGGGGAGGATGTGAGGACCCGAAAAAAAAATTTCTTATTTTAATCGTACATTACTGGCTTATTTAAATATTTATTCACCCGTTTTCTCCGAATAATTTATTTCAACCATTTTAAACTCATTTACACGAAACAATGTCTCACTTACATTTTTAAAATGTCCCATTAGCAAATTTAATTTTCGGAGGCTCGTTTAGTAAGGAATAATAAGTACACGTTTTTTGAGGCAAAATTCAATCCGAGAGTACAATCATCTTGGAGATTTGAGGACTCATGTTTATTCTTAAAATAGTTATTTTTATAATTATTTACCTTGGAGTTAGTTAATTATATCACCGTTACATAAATTTCTTGTAAGTTTCGCTTTATCGCGCGCGAATCGGAAGTTCGCGTAAATCGAGCCGGAACGGGTAAATGGAGATTTAAGAAACTTATACTAGACTACTAAGAGTGAATAATTATAGTGTTAAAGCAATTACATTAGAGGTTTAGTGCACAAGTGAAACAAACCAGAGAGAAAACAGACACGCGTGAGCACTATTCTCAGTTGACTTTTGTAGGAATTTGGTCACAAAACCCTCAAGCTTCTTCAAGAAGATTCACCACACAACAAACCTCTCTTTTCTCTATCATCTTGGCCGGCCAACCTTCAAGGGAAGAGGAAGGGAAAAAGCTTCACTCAATCTTGCAAATTCTTACTCCAAATCCTTCACAAATCATCACACAACTTCCATATAACTTGGAGAGCAACTTAAGCTTGGTGAAAGGCTCCTTCTTGCAGTTTTTCTTGGAGCTTTGGTGACTAAAATTTTTGGTTTTTCAAGAGCTCAAGAGGTAGCTTTCATCTCCATGAATCCTTCCATTTTTCTTCGAAGTTGGAGCTTGATTGCAAGGGTTTACTACCCTAAGCATGGATTAGGCTAACGGACTTGAGGTGTTTAATTTTTCGCTTTTATTCCTAGGCTAGCTGACTTGGGGTGAACTCTAGGTAGCTTCCTTGAGGATTAAATGCTTGGTTTTTGTTGTTTATGTGTTAAATGAGAGGAACTACGGTTGGAAATGGAGAGAAAATTGAGAAAAGAGAGAAACTAGAACTGGCCGAATCTGTCCAATGATTTTCGTATCTGTCTTTCGAATTTTTGTGGGTTGTTTTGCTGTGAGACTGATGTATATATGTTGTTTATGGTGTGTAGGAAGTTTCTACCAAAAATCATTTGAATTGATTGAGCAAAATCTGAATTTTCAAAACATGAAGAAATCTGGAAAACGTGTTCAGGGCATCTGAATAGTGTCACTTTAATCGAACATATCTCTTTGTACAGATATCAAAATCGAGTACCGTTTGTGGCATTTAAAACTAGACATTTGCAGCTTTCTAATGGTATAAAATGCACCATCTAGTTCGAACTGAGTGATCCGTAGTGATTAACCAAAGTTTCCTGTTCTGTTTGAATGGCAGTGAGATGCTGTGATTTGTCACTTGAATTCGAACTACCTACGAACTGATTTTCAGAACGACTTCTTCTGATGAAATGTAGCATTTTGAATTTAATTTCCAATGCCACTGACCATTCTCAATTTCAAGCTGTATTAAGTGATATATGGTTCAATTTTCAAACTGCGGCAAAGCTGGAAATCTGAAAAACTCTTCCTTCTTGCTAGCCGACTGGTCTAGTTTAACTTGGGATGTTTTGTTTCGAAATCTTGATGTACATTGCTTGTCAAATACTTAGGAAATGTTTCTTGGACCTTGGTTTCAAAAATGAATCAAATTGGAGTTGATGTCATTGGTCAAAATGTTTGAAAAGGAAAGAAAACCAAAAAGACAGATTTGCTTTGGGAAATTTCTTGAAATTTGGTAGTTTTGTTAACTACCTTCCCGTACGATTTTTTGTGTGAAAATTGATAGTAAAGTATTCCTCATATAGAATATGGTGTGTACCAAATTTGGTGTTATTCTAAGACCAATTCGGTACCCAACTGAAATCCCAAAGTTTGTTTTCAAATCTGGAAAATTCACAGAACAGTCTTCAATTTTGGCCAATTTTGAGCTGCTATATCTTGATGCTCAAAACTCCGAATCTAGTTCTGTTTGTTGCGTTTGAAACCTTGATTGAATTTCAGAGGCTAGTTCACTTTCTGTGAATTTTACCAAATTTCCAAAGTTTGCCGAAAAACATGACTGAAACTGCCGTGTTTACTAGATCAACCACTTTGAGCTGACAAATGATTGTCTTCCGTTTAGAGTCTTTGAAAAGTGTCGTCTAGAAACTTTTAGTACTTTGAAACAAGATTCCAACGGTATAAGATTTTCCATTTTGGACCTACCAAGTGCAAGTTCTGATTTTCCTAAGTTCGATGTATAAAACTAAAATTTTCCAACTTGATGAGAAATGAGTTTTTGGAAACTTTTCTCTGCCCTTTGATAATGATTGATCATTTTAAACTCGATTTCTTGGAGGAAATCAGTTTTTCTTGTACTAATAAGTCATCACTTTTGAACCTTTATTTGAGTGGTTAAGGTTCTTTGTTTGAGGGATTGACTAGTCTAAATGAGTGTACCTTCTTTCTTGATTAATACGTGATTGTGAGTGAGAAATACTTGTTAATTGTTCAGGCGCTCAAGGAGATTTCGAAGGGAATCTCGGTGCGGACACTTAAAGCTTTGTTTGCTCACTTATTTTGAATCGGTGAGTGTCAAGTGCATGATTTGTCGGGTTTACTTGATTAATCTTACTTGTATACGTGAACATAAGTTGATGAGACGAGTGTGTACTTTATCGCACTCGTTCTCCTTTATTTGACTTATACGTGTATTATACGTGAACATGACTTGTATGTTGATCAAAGTGAATCTCGTCGACTATTATACGTGTACTCATAGGGGATGCCCAAATCTCATTGGGCAATCTTGCGACTCGAGCCGGTATGGGCTTGGTCGAGAAGCTTGATGAACCATGAGAATATTACAAAATAAAACTTGATCTTTTGAGATCTTGTTCGACATACTCGTGGAGTATCGCCCTTTTCGTGCATGTTCTTAAAAACAAAACTTGATCTTTTGAGATCTTGTTCGGCATACTTGTGTAGTATCGCCCTTTTCATGCGTGTTTAGTTACGAATCCGAGAGGGTGGAATGGTGGATGAAGAAAGTAGTAAGTGAGGTTTCTACAGATTTAATACCTACCCGGATAACGGTTATCATCACGAGGGGGAATCGGATCAAGCCTAGACGAAACAAGTGAAAATTAGCTATTGAGAGCTCCCGTATCCTTAAAAAGTGTGTTATATCATAAATTGTGAATTATTTGAACTTTCTGGCTTCAATTCTAGTACATATGTTATTGTTACTTGTTACTTGAACTATGTGTTCGCATGTGCATGTTTTATTTTTTTATTTCTTGTCCTCACGAGTATCCGCTCACCTCGTTAGATTTGTTTTCCTTAACAGGAGCTGGAATGGAAGGAATTACGGAGAAGCCTACTTGATGTCTCTTTTGACTAGAATTTTGGGAATGTACTTGACTAGACATCTTATGGAAGTTGTCGATTTTAGGAAAGTGGATGTATTTTGAAACTTGTAATGTAAGATTGAATATCTATGTATGGAAGTGACTTCTTTTCTTACGTCGTCTGGTATTAATAGTTATTATTGTATTAAGCTTGAACGGGAATCATACCGAGTCCTGACGAGTGCTGGGCAGGCGTTCCGCAGATACCCTTGGGTTCGCCCTTGGGAGAAATGGGGGCGTCACAGTTGGTATCAAAGCCTAGGTTTCAAATCTTTGTGGTGTATCTTAGGCTAAAAGTTTAGGATACCGGACCGCGGGAATCACTTGAATGTTAACCTATTATATTCCGGTGGTTAAAGAGAAATAGTACTTGAGAGTTTCTTAAAAGGCATTTGGTGGCAAAGGGCCTAGGTTTAGAGATTTATTTGGGGAGATATCTTAGAGGCTTTACACTTGAGAATCGGGATTAGATAATTTAGTTACACCTTAAGTCATGTTTAAGCGAGTTAGTAACTTTAAGTTTCTAACCTGGAAATTATGGTTGTTTTGCAGGGATGGATAATGGAAATGGATATGCCGCTAATGGTAACGGTCATGCTAATGGCCATGTAGAGCCTCTTAGGCCTATTTATTATCGAACTCTTGGTGAAGGAACTCGTGTGCGTTACTCACCTTCTACTAGATTACCTCGATGTCCCTGTAGGGTGACATACGCTTACCCTAATGAGCTCATACTATCCCTCGATGACGAGCGTCATTAGTTGGTGAATACCAACAGATCTTTACTTCAGGAGGTTGAGGAGCTGAGCGCCATGATGGATCCTCAGGGTGCTAGAATTGTTGAGCTCGAGGGGACGATGGTAGACGAGAGGGCTAGAGCTGAGGCTGCACGTGATAAGGTTCGGAGGGTTAGAACTCGACTCACTAGGATAGTCGAGAAGGTCCAGAATCGGGCTTCTGGGATTCTAGTTGATACTTGTATGTTGATTGATGAGGTGATGGATACTGTGCGGAGTCCGGTTCAGGAGGGCACTGAGGAGGACCCTGAAGAGGAGGTTCCGCCTGATAGTCCCAATGAGAATTAGACTAGGAGTGATAACTCTTTTGCCTAGTATAGCTGAAATTAGCTTGGGTGATACTAGTTCTGAGGCCATTGTATTTGCTTGACTGTGTGGCCAACTTTTGAGGCACCTGAACTCTAATTTTGTCATGTCTGGCTAATTGCATCTCTTTGGCACCTGTGTGCTATATTTTTGTAAATGCCCCATGACTTGCTAATTGTATGAACTTTAAAGTGTAAATACATGTTAATCATTGTTATTTCTGATGTTTTCAAGTTGGCTTGTGTATCAAGTATTTTCTCGCGTAATTATATTATTTCTTGCACTAGGCATAACTAGGATCATGGACTGCCGAAGAAGTGGTAGAGGTCGTAGGCGAGGGACTAGGCAAAACCAACCTCAAGGGGATGAACAAGGATCGGCAATTGGACCGACCCAAGGACAAGAAAATGTAGAGGGTAACCAAGTGGCTACTGCCATTAATAGGATGACTGATATCCATGAACGGTAAGCTGAGAGACAGCGACCAGGGCCACTTAACCAACTCGGGGCCCAGGATAGAGGGGAAGATAGAGCCTTGGAGACATTTTTGAAATTTAATCCTCCAAAATTTATTGGAGAACCTGACCCCGAGTTAGCGGAGAATTGGCTAGAAAGAATGACTGTGACAGCCCCACTTTCCTCTAAGGCGAACCAACGGGGTTAGCGGACTGCCTGCCCAGCTCTCGCCAGGACTAATGAGCAGATACACGCGATCCAAAACGTTCCAGAAAATTAAAAGCGTGCTCAAACAGGCCAAAATCACAAAATAAAAAAAATGAAAATCGGAGACGACATGAATAGTGCCAGGCACGGCAGAATCCGGTCGGATCTGGCCGGATTCCTGGCTGGATACTGGCCAGAGAGCAAAGCCGGATTTCAATTTTTCCCCAGGGCAATCCGGCCGACAATCTGGCCAGTTTTTGGCCGGATTCTGGGCCGGATTCGCCCCAGTCCCTTTCCGCCAAAATTTTTCTTTTTGCCGTTTGAAAATCGAATCCGTCCAAAATCCCATCAAACATCATTCAAGCATATACACCTTGAAATTCAATATTTACAAGCCAAATAACATACAAAAGCTATCCAACAAGTTTATACATGTACGGTGCAAATTTACAACTCAAAAGAAAGGTCGGATCTAAATCCGACTAGGGTTTTGTACATTGAAGAGCTATTCAAAATGTGTTTAGTTAAGCTCAATTCGGCAACCAAAGTATCAAGGCCATCCAAAAGGTTTTTAAACCCCTGTAAGGAAAATAAAAGAGAATAGAATGAGCTTTCGCCCAATGAGGTACTTTTACTCAAACAAGAATGTTCAAGTAAGCACAAGTCCGATCATTCCAAATTCGTTGAAGAAGAAACCAACTAAAGTCACATATCAGTACAGGTAGTAAAAGGATACAGACGGCTCTCAAGAGCCCCTTACCTCGCTTGCCATACTTGATCGTATCTCATTGACCCTCCGTCAATGTACAAAGTAACCAACCGTAGACTCCACTTTACTACCTTTTCCTTCCACCTCACACACCTCAACCGGGCCCGAACTCTGAACAGTTTAAAATTGGTAATACTCGAGTATACCGGAATCGAGAGTCTCATACTACAAGATTCCATATAATAGTCCCCATGGCTCGTCAATTTTCACGACCAAGCCCTCGCCGGCTCGATTCTACCAATGGGGTTGAGCTCAATAGTAACAGTAATGGCCGTTGGATACTCGTCCAAACGACACCAAATCTAGTATTTCATGTACCATTTAAGTAACACAGGAAACAGTCATATTGAACATTAGGGTGAGAGTGATCAAGTACACTCTCACTTCAATCAATGTCAACGGTGCACATAAACATTCAAGGCATCAATTTCAAGTGTAACCAAGCCACATAGTAGCAAACAAGTGAGTAGTACACTCACCAAGCAAGTAAATGATATTTCATACACTTCCGCCCAAAGAGCGTCTTGAACCACCGTCACGCCCTAAAACATTCAAATAAGCACAATGAGACTCGATTACGAGTCATTCATCCAAGATACACATTATCAATGTCCAAGCGTAAAACTTGCAAGTAATGTAAAAACACTTAGTGATAAAGGTTGAGACAACCCTAGAGTTACCATTTAACCCCCTAAAACACCCCAACTCTAAGAAAACATATAACCTTGCAATTTGGACAGCATTTCCCTTTAAAATTCCAAGTTCCAACCTACAAACAATCACCCATACTTTCCAAACGAAATCAACAATACCACTACAAGTCATAAACCCTTTTATACAACCTATTAGAGTCACAAAACTCTTCAATCCATGCCAATTCAATTGCTATATTGAAACCCTAGAAAAGCCCCAATTCAAACCCTAATTCCAAACTTTTCCGTTCACAGCGGAAATTTTCCGCAAATAGTCACAATTCACGCACGATAGTTTCATTCTAGACCATTCCCAACCATCATCCATGGCCAACCAATATTAAGCCTACAAAAACAGAAAAATCATGAATAAATATAAAAATTTACCAATCTCAACCAAAAGTCATGAAATAACACCTAAAACCATCTCTTTAACTCATATAAGCAACTAAACACACATTATTGAGAACAAAAGAGAGGTTCCTTAGCTACTCACCTTACCAAGTCAAGAAAGGAAGCAACCTAGCACCTTGGTCTTCCAAACCACTTCACAACCAACCTTAATACCACTAAACTAAAAGGTTTTATGGAGGTAATCCAAGTTTAATCGGTTCAACTTGAAGATTGAGCAAGATTGGAGGTATGAAAGTTGAGAGTTTTCTTTTCTTTTCTCCTTAGAGATGGCCGGCCAAGAGGATGAAGGAAGTGATGAATTTTTGGTCAATTTTTTTGTTTAAGTGGTAAAGTGGTGAATAGTGGTCAAAGTCCAAGACTTAATCTCCAAGTGACACTTGTCACTCCATTTAATGCATGGCTATCCTTTTGTCCCTCTCACACCAACTCACTTAGTAACCTCTAGTTATCTCTTAACACCTGCTAAAATAAATCCGGTATCCAAAACATAACCTAACTGACCGAATTTTTTCGAACTTTCCGCACTAGCGGGTCCCACGTCCGGTATACGCTCTTAATTTCCCAAAAACTAACCGATACTAGAAAAATCATCTAAAAACTATATTTACTCATAAAAATTATCTGGACAATTTTCCTATTAAAGAAAATGCAGAAAAGCATGCAATTAAATAAGATAAAAACTGGAAAATAAGAAAATTTACGGGTTCTCACACTCTCTCCCCCTTAAAAGAATTTCGCCCTAGAAATTTCTCATCTTGACTCATGAAAAGTTCAGGGTATTTCTTTTGCATCTCCTCTTCCATCTCCCAAGTAGCTTCCTCTACCCCATGGTTCCTCCACAGTATCTTAACCAACGGAATTTGCTTGTTTCTCAGTTCTTTCACTTTCCGGTCAAGCAATTGTACGGGTTTCTCATCGTAAGTGAGCGATTCATCTATTTTGATTTCCTCCGGTTGTAAGATATGAGATGGATCGGGGTAGTACTTCTTAAGCATCGAGACGTGGAAGACATCATGGATTCTGGACAGACTGGACGGTAGTTCCAGGCGATACGCTACCTTACCAACCCTTTGGAGAATCTTGAAAGGTCCAACGAACCTCGGTTGGAGTTTCTTTCGTCTACCCGCCGTGATGCTCCGTAACGGTGTAATCTCGAGGAAAACACGGTCCCCAACTTCGAACTCCAAGTCTTTTCTTCGATTGTCCACATAGCTCTTTTGTCGGCTTTGAGCTGTGTGGAGTCATTGTCGTATTAACTTAACCTTTTCTCGAGCCTCCTCCATCCATGGAATAGTTGCTGGATCCAGTGCCTTCCTCTCGCCAACTTCGTCCCAATAGATCGGTGACCGGCATTTTCATCCATATAGTGCCTCATATGGAGCCATTTGATTGACGAATGGTAACTGTTATTGTACGCGAACTCCACTAAGGTCATGTGCTGACCCTAGTTACCCCCAAAATCCAGAATGCAGGTCCGTAGCATGTCCTCAAGAGTTTGGATTGTTCGCTCCGATTGTCCATCTGTCTGAGGGTGATAGGTAGTGCTCAAGTTGAGTTTGGTCCCCAGAGTCTCTTGGAACTTCTGCCAGAACCTAGATACGAATCGGGGATCTCGGTCGGAGACAATGCTCACAGGAACGCCGTGTAGTCTTACAATTTCGTCAATGTACACCTGAGCCAATTTCTCCATGGAGTACTTAATGTTTACCGGTAAGAAATGGGCCGATTTGGTTAATCGATCGACGATCACCCAAATGGCATCATGTCCTCGTTGCGTTCGCGGCAAACCAGAAACAAAATCCATTGTGACGTTTTCCCATTTCCATTCGGGTATCTCAAGAGGTTGTAGTAAGCCTGATGGTTTTTGATGTTCCGCCTTAACTTGTTGGCAAATTAGACATTGCTGCACGTACAGAGCGATTTCCTTCTTCATATTGTCCCACCAATAGGCTCCTTTTAGGTCCTGATACATCTTGCTACTACCCGGATGGATTGTATACTTGGACCGATGAGCTTTCTCTAAAATCTCCGTTTTTAACGCTTCATCCTTGGGCACCACTACGCGGTTCCGGTATTTTAAAATACCCTCAGGACTAAAGTTGAAGTCAGTTGATTCCCCTTTTTCCACTTTCTCTCCCCATTTCCGCACCATTGAATCCTCATTTTGAGCTTCTTTAATCCGTTCCAGTAGGGTGGATGTTACCTGAATATTACCAAAAACCACCTTATGACTCTCAAGGTAGGGTTTCCACTCGCAAATGGATTCTAACAAATCCCATTCTTTGATCATTAACCCTGCTACTTGAGCCTTGCGACTTAGGGCATCAGCTACCAAGTTCGCTTTCCCCGGATGGTAGTTGATAGTGCAGTCGTAATCCTCCAAAAATTCCATCCATCGTCGCTGTCTCATATTTAACTCCTTTTGGGAGAAAAGATACCTAAGGCTCTTGTGGTCTGAGTATACCTCGAATGTTACCCCATAGAGATAGTGCCTCCATTTATTCAGAGCAAAAACAACTGCGGCTAACTCCAGATCATGGGTTGGGTAGTTCTGCTCGTGGGGTTTTAACTTCCTCGAGGCAAAAGATATCACATTTCGGTTCTGCATCAGCACACATCCTAGACCTTCCCGTGACGCATCGGTATAAATGACAAACCCGTCACCTCCATTAGGCAGGACTAGAACTGGTGCCATGGTCAACCTGTTCTTTAACTCCTGAAAACTCGCGTCACATTTGGCATTCCAAATGAACCGACCATGTTTCTTTGTCAAATCCGTTAGAGGACCGGCCAGTTTGGAAAAGTCCTTGAAGAAACGCCGGTAATACCCCGCTAAACCTAGAAAACTACGAACTTCGGTGGGGTTTTCGGGTCTTTTCCAATTAGTCACGGCCTCTACTTTCGTCGGGTCAACCGAGATGTCCTCTTGAGAAATTACGTGGCCTAAAAAGAAAATTTTCTCTAGCCAAAATTCGCACTTGCTGAACTTGGCGTACAATTGATGGTCTCTTAGGGTTTGTAAGACAACCCTCAGGTGCTGCTCATGCTCTTCACGTGTCTTGGAGTAGATCAGAATGTCGTCGATGAAGACTACGACAAATCGATCCAAGTAGGGCTTAAAAACCCTATGCATTAAATCCATGAAGGCGGCAGGGGCATTAGTCAGTCCAAAGGGCATAACCACGAACTCATAGTGGCCGTATCTTGAATTGAAAGCGGTTTTCGGAATATCCTCTTTTCTAATCAATAATTGATAATACCCCTGGCGAAGGTCCAGTTTTGAGAAGACCACTGCTCCTTGCAATTGGTCGAACAGCTCATCAATATGGGGCAGTGGATATTTATTTTTAACCGTGACGTTGTTCAAGCCCCAATAATCAATACACATCCTTAAACTGTCGTCCTTTTTCTTTACAAACAGTACAGGGGCTCCCCATGGAGACCCACTCTCCTGAATGAACCCCCGCTCTAAAAGATCCTGTAATTGCAATTTCAGCTCCTTAAGCTCCGCAGGGGCCATTCGATATGGGTTTTTGAGATAGGCGAGGTTCCCGGTAGTAAGTCAATATTGAATTCTATCTCTCTCTCCGGAGGCAAGGATACTAACTCATCAGGAAACACGTCCGGGTATTCCTTTACTATGGGCACGTCCTCCACTTTCAACTTATCCGTGGGGGTGTTGATTAGAAAGGCTAAAAATCCTTGCGCCCCTCTATTTAACAATTTCGAGCCCGAATGCCCGAGATTAGGGCGGATGAGGCTAACCTTCCCCTTATGTCCAACCTTAGAGTCGCCTCACCAGGAATGCGGAACTCCACCACCTTCTTCTTACAATCTAATTGGGCATTATACTTAGCTAACCAGTCCATGCCCAAAATCACATCATACCCCTTGATGGACAAGCTAATCAAATCTCCTACTAATTTTCTCTCTCCTACCCAAACCTCACAATCCCTATAAACTAGACTAGTAATCAAACGATGATCCCCCGTGGGTGTACTAACCTCTAGGTCGTAAGGTAAACTAGCAGGCTTTATATCGATGTCATAAATGAAATTAGGGTTAACGAAGGAATGAGTGGCACCGGGATGAACTAAAATTTTTGCAAAGCGGTGGAATACAGGGATCGTACCTTCTACGACCCCAGAGTAATCCGGGACCTGCTGTGGCTCTAACAAGTACACTCGAGCCGCGACTTTAGGTTTCGTCCCATCTCCTTTTGCTGGTCCAGCGTTGGTCCTGGGTGGTTGCTGACTCCCCTTTCCGTCTTGCCTCAGGATTGGGCAGGTGGCAAGCTGGTGGTCTGCGCTTCTGCAACGCAGACATTTCCCTTCTTTCTTCCAGCAGTTGTCCTCGGAATGATTTGGTTTCCCGCAGTACCCACAAGGTCCACGGGATGCCGAACCTGAACGCTTCTGGAAACTCCCTCCGTGACCTCTCCCAGCTGGGCCACCCCTGGACTGAGCCCCTCTGCCAACTCCCGACTGTCAACCACCCCCGGCTCCCCGTCCGAATTTGGGAGGGGCACCCTTATCCCCCTGCCCTGAACTACCTCCAGAAAAGCCTCGCTTCTTTGCCTGGAAATTCCATACTTGCAGCCTAGCGCTTTCCACCCGTTGGGCTTTCTCCACGGCCTCGCTAAACGCATTAATCTGGGCTACCGTGAGGTCCTTCTGAATTTCTACGTACAGGCCTTGGATAAAGCGCCTTATCCGCCGTTGCTCGGTCATGATCAACTCAGGGGCAAACTTAGATAGACGGGAGAACTGGCTCTCATATTCCGTGACAGACTGGGCCCCTTGGCGGAGTCGGATAAACTCATCCTCCTTCCGTTCCTGGACTAGATGAGGGAAGAATTTAGCGTTGAACTCCCGCATGAAGTTCACCCAAGTCCGGGGCGTCTGCTCCCGTTCCCACTTCTGTCGAATGACATTCCACCAGGAACGGGCCGCCCCTTCTAGCTGAAAAACTGCGAAGGACACATGTCTTTCCTCGGTGTAGTGCAAAGCAGTAAAAATATCCACCATTTTCTTGAGCCACCTCTCGGTGACATCCGGATCGGTCCCCCCAATGAACTTCAGTGGGGCAAACTTCTGGAATCTCTCAAGAGCCCTGTCGTCACTCTCCATGTGATTGCCAGGGTTAGGATGAGAGTTTTGACCCTGTTGCTGCACCACGTGTGCCAGTAAGTTGGTCATTTGCTGTATGGCAGCAGCTATTTGAACGTTGGGGTCAACCCCAGGTTCAGGGTTAGGTCCTGACGAGGTTTTCCCAGCGCTCCTAACCGACGTGGGTTGCCTACTCCCGCGCCCACGTTCCCGTCCACTAAGCGTGCCTTCCATGAAATCTATTCAATCTAGGCAACGTAACTAGAACATTAAAATAACAATACTGATAAGTAAGAAACCCAAAAATTTTACAATAAAGCATATATACATTCCAAACAAGGCAACCAAAACACATATGAACAACCAGTCAAGTCAAGTACAACAAAACAAAACAGTCCACAGGGGTACGGCATCACCCAAAAGTACTATATACATTGCTAGCCCCAACAAAACGGCTAGCTAAGGTTCTCTCCCAAGTCTACCATTCCCTATCCTTCCTATATGCATTAGTTACAAGCCTCCAAAATACCCCAAAGTGATGGCCTAGTCCGTCGTTGGGCTAGTGGACCCACCTGACGGGGTGGATTCGCCTCTAACCCCGGCCCTCGCACACGACGCCTTGTCGCTCTCCTCCTCAAGCAAGTCGTCGCAAAGGTTCAAGATCGACTCGGTTCGAACCCTCACCTTCCTAGCCCTCTTGGTCATACGCTCACGTGCCTCTCCGAGTTGAGTGCAAAGGTCGTCCACCCTATCTTGACCTTCGGTCACTGTAGACACCAAATTTTTAAATTATTTTTGTTTTTATTTTAATTTTAGTGATAATTATTGTCTGTTTTTATTTGTTAATCTCATGATTTTGGTTTTTAGACATTTCTAGCATTTTTATAGCATTTTAGATTATTATTATTATCATTACTATTTTTTATTTTTTATTTTTTATTTTTTATATTTTATATTTTATTGTACTCTTTTAGTCGTTTAATTTTATTTTAAGATTTTTAGCATAAAATTTATCGGAAAAGGAAATCATTCACAAAAATTTTAGCATTTTGTTTTTATCTTTCATTCCTAGTTTTGCTCATTTTATTTATGTTATTTTTTTAATTTTATTTTTATTAAGTAATTGAAAAAGGGGCTGCGCATGCAAAAGAATTACATAAGGCGTAACATTTCGCCACCATTTTTTTCCACGGGGGATTTTTCTGTTTCTTTCTTTCTCAATGGTCATCGGATGGCTCAAGTTGTGGTGGAAACCCACCCTTAATCCTCACCTTTGAGGTGAGGGTTTTGGGGTGATTGGCTCCTATAAAAGGAAAAGAGTCGTAGCCTTGGAGAAGAGGAGGAGGACGGGAACAAAAAAAAAGAAGCAAGGAGGTGACGGCTAGGGTTTGGGGGTTGGAAACAGAGCAAAAGAAACAGGCTGAAAAGAAAGAAAAAAGGGGAATAGTTGGCGGCTGGGTAGAAAGAGCTAGGGAAATCGGATAACAGTCAGCGGGGGAGTGAGGCTTACAGCAGGGAAAAAAAAGCAGAGGAAAAAGAACAACGGAGAGAGTAACAGGCGAAAGGAAAGAGAAGGAAATCTGGAAGGGGAGAGAGCTTGAGAAAAGGCCGAACAAAGCAGAAAGAAACAGGAAAAACCAGAAAAATGAGGAGCTTGAGAGGAGAGTGACGAAGGAAAGTAAAAACAATCGACGGCTGGGGAAGAAGCGGGCAACTCATCAGAAGGGGAGTGGAGAGAATCTGGAAGGCAATCGCAGCAACAAGGGGAAACTTTTCCCAATTTTATTTGGCCTGCGCTGAAGCTCGTCAATCCTCCATCCAGGCACTGTTTTGTTTTCCGCTATTCAAGGGAGCGAAGGTAACCTTCTGTTCCCCTTTCCCTCGTTCATCAGGCCTTCATCTAGATGTGAAATAGATTTGTTGCCAACTTGCTGTGAGTTTTTCTTCCTTCCTTGTTTGTGCATCTTGGGAGATGGCGGATCCTTGTCACAGCTGTCGTCTTGAATGTTTGATGATGATACTTCCATAGATTTCATTAGAAACAGAAACCAACTGCTCTTCCCCATGCGTCCTTAATGTTTTGCTTTTGTTTCGGTCAACAATAAGTCTGCATATCCTTTATTCGGCTGTTAGAACCCTTAGAAATCAGTTTTAGAGTTTGCTGCAACAAGTATGAAGTTTTCGGCTTGTGGCAACAGCACACTTGAGCAGCCTTTCTTTTCCTTTACTCGCTGATATTTTGTTCAATCGAGGTTTTGATTTGCTAATCATTTTCAGAATACCATGGTATAGTTTCCTTTTCCTGTGTTATGCTGAAGTTTCTTGACTTGCTCGAAATGTTCATTTTTGCTTGATATTTGACTGCAATGAGCTATCCAGGCTTACTGCAAGCTTCACTTTTGCTTTGCTGCATTTTTTTTATTCGGCTACTTTGATTTGATCCCCTGGGATAGATATTTGTGCTAGGAGACGTCGGCAAGGATAGTTAAAGGTCTTGCATTCACTTTTCAGTTTGTTGAATTGATAGGCCTTACTTGGGTTACTTCACACGAACATGTTTGGGGTGAATAACAAAGCATTTCTGCAGTTTGAAACCATTAAGAAGTTGACTGAACCCAGAGGGTTGCAGGGATCCTGTGGCTGAGTTTCTTTTGCTAAATGTTTAGCTCATGCTTTTCATCATGTTGAGATGGGTGGTGATTGTGTTTTTGATTAAAAGATGATACTCTTCAGTGAATGTATTCAGTTGGTTATCAAGTGCCGCATGTCGTAATGAAAGGAAATCAGGAAGGAGAAAGCTACTAGCTTCATGATCCTATCCTAAGTTTCCTTTTTGCATGTTAGATGTTAAGTTCCAATAAGTTTATTCTTTAGATTGGAGCTTTGATGTTTGTTTGAAGAGGTTTTGCTCAAAACTGTGTTTAAAGGTTGAAATCCGCAATAGAAATGAAAGTTGCAGTTTGTTTTGTTGCTAAAGAGTTTTCTCAGCTTGCCAAAATTTGTTGCTGAAGCTTAATCCTCTACGTAGTTGCATGAAAATTGCATAGAATAACTTTCTGAAATTTGTACTTTGGCCCCCAGGTCTCCCCTTGTTCCACTATGACCCAACCAATTGAATAATTTCCTCAATTTGGTCCTTGGCAGCTTTAATTTTACAACTTTTCATTGCTTGTTTGCTTCAATTAACTACCATGCTTTTGTTTAAATTGCACTTAATTCATGATTTTAAGGGCTTTATGATCAAGTTGGTTTGTGTTTGCATATTGTCTTTAATTTTCTCAAATTAAATTGGTGCCTTGACCTTTTCTTTGTTTTTGGAGGGTAAATAAGTAATTTCACTCCATTAGGACTCCAACTCAAGGGAGGTACACTCTATTCCTTATTTTCATTTTATTTGATCCTATGTGCATCTACGTGGCTTATGTGTGTAATTGCATGACTTTGATTGTTTTATTTCATTTTTATTTATTTCTTTAGTTATCGAATTTTACATTGATTTTAGTTCAATTTTGATCATTTGAAAGGCACTTGGATGCCAAAGTTGTAATAGTTAAGGGGTTTGTTTATTTATTTTATTTCATTTCCCCCTTTAGATTGTAGTAGGCCCCCCCTCAAATGTAATAGCTAGGGTTTATATTCGCTTTATTTCTTGTTTGTGTGATTTGCATGCCTATGTGCTATGTGTTACCGCTTTCTTAGGGTTTTGCATCTAGACAAGCATGCTTATGTGTTACGTGCTATGTGAAACTATGTGTTTTGCATGCCTATTTGCTTTTAGTATTATATCTGATTTTGTGGATGGAATGTACGTTACCGTGGCTAGTCCAATGCTAGTCATGGTCTTCCTCCGATTTCTCACTAGTCCAATGCTAGTAAAAAAAATAGAAATAAGGGCTAGTCCAACGCTAGCCCCTTAGGAACCATCCGCACGTTAGATCATGATTGCGTGATAACATCACTTCATCTCATGCATTTTTTTCACTTTTTAGGGTCTTTTATCATTTTTTGCATGACATCCCTCCTTATACGTATATCCCTTCTCCCATATCTTCCCTTATATGTATATTACTTGCCCCTCTTGTATGAAACATGACATTAGACTTGCATTTCATATAAGCATTAGAATTAAATCATTTGCTTGATTAGATAGGAAAACCCCTTGGATATGGGATATGGACGAGTTTGGTTTTCTAATCTTAGCACGCTCGTATTCCCTCTATTAAAGGAAAAATTGAGTCACGAACATTAGTCCCCCGTACCCGACATGATGCATTCCCTTAGGTCACATATATTTGTGTTTATATAATTATCTTGTTCCTTTTCCTTTTTTAGAGTCTCATATTTTGTATTATTCGTGACATCTTCGAAGAATCTTTATTGGACGTCACAATTAATGTGATTGGTACCAATTAACTTCGAAGGGATATTTTGACCCCCCGATGCCCTCCTAAGTTTAGGGTTTGCATTCATATAGTACATCCAAATGTGATAAATTCTTTGGTTAAAACAAGAAAATCTTTGACTAAATTACGCAACTAGCCTTGGCTAGGTCGAATGGGTGCCTTGGATTTTTATCCTTGCCTTCCCCTTCGTCAAATGTGACTCCCGAACCTTTCTTTTGATTTTCGTAGACTAAGGAGTCGTTTAAAAAGGGTTTTCTATTTTTTTGAAAAATTCATTTTAGGTGACTTGGTACACCTTGACTCAATACCAAGTGGCGACTCTGATTTTTATTTCAAAACCCTTTTTTAAACTTATAATTTGGGCCCAAATCGTCGCATTACAAACCCCATTTAGGCCCTTTTCCTTTAATCATTTTCTTTTAATCAAAATCCTTTTTTTTAAATCAAAAATCAAATCAAAATTCACTTTTTTAAACCATTTATTTTTCTTATAAAAAATGGGGCGTGACAGCTGGCGACTCCACTGGGGACTTAGAGAGTTCGAGCAAATTTGATTTAGTCAATCTTTTTATTCTTTTAACCTCTCCATATATCACATTTGGATGTTTAGGGTTGCATTTTTCCTTTTTTAGGATTTTGCATTTCGCGCATATCAACTCACTCCCTCACACATTCGCGTACGATTGATTTGATGGATGAATGGTTTATCTATGTGATCACACGATTTGCATTGCATTTGGGTGGGGGACATTACCCTAGAGCCTCGCATTGGTTCTCGATCCCTCCCCTCCAAAAGGAGCACTAGCATACGTGCATACGCTTTATTATTTATCCCTCATTTATTTTTCTTTTAGTGGCTTGTCACGCCACTCCACCCTATTAGGATTAGGCGACCTACTTGGACGTGTTATCGCGACACGACGTGTGCGTAGCATGATCCAAGGGGTCACTCAATCTTCCGCTTTAAGTTTTGGGTTAATAGCCTGTAACTTTTAGTCGAAGGTTGAGGATTTTTGATAGATTCACTCAGACATGTAGCCGTAACACGACGTGTGCGTAGCAGTGTCTGGGGAATCGCTCGAGCCACCGACAAAGAACCTTGGGATTGATGACCTTTGGTTTCCAAGTCTGAAGGCCCGGGGACCTAAAACCTATCGAGTCTAGATGCATTAGTGAGCCAATACCTCATGCATCCATGGTAGTTTGCCTAGGGTAGAGTCTGTCTTTCCCTATTAGGGACACCATTCACGAGGGGAGGGATCCAACCCCTCTATTCCTTTTTTTTATTGCTTTACCTCTTTGTATTGCTTTGCTACAATGTGTTATGTGTATTTATTGAACTAACGTTTCTTGGTTTTTATCTCTATTGCATTCATCAGCCCTAGGAAATAAGAGTCCTGGCATGGTACTCTCTTGGAGCCTACCCCGTTTGATGTAGCACGTTTAAATTCAATGCTTCGCATTTGTAACATGAATACAATTCATTTTAGGCTCACTCCGGCATACAAAAAGGGGTTCCCTTTAGGTCACGTTTCATTTGTGTACTACATATTTACGCGCTTTGATAAAATGGCATCATGCATAAACCCTAGAAAGGGAATGCCATTTAGGGAATCCCGTGTTAGGAATAAGCCACCTCGTGTCTCGGATACTTAATCCAAGGAGACTTGCATGTTTACATTTTGTACCATCCAAAGGGGTAGTGCATAAGGTAAGGTAGGATCCGATCATTTTCATAGAGCGATCTTTGGAATATGAGCGTCTAATAATCACTTTTTGGCTATTTTATCAAAATTGGTAAAAATCTCTTGCATGAAGGACATTAATTTGAAGAAATTTACAAATAATTCCTCACTATTGAGATGATAAATAAATTGAGGCCAAAATTTGATTTTTAGAAGGCTCATAGACTAATGCATCGCAATAAATTTTTGAATCTACCAATGGATAGATTGATTTTTTTTAAATAAGATGTCAATTCCATTCAATCCATTGGACCATTTTATTCATCAATTTCATCCAGTCCATTTTATCAATTTGTTCATTTTTAGGGCAACCCAGTCGATTTTGAATTCATTTGACTAGTTTACCCATTTTAGGGCAATCTAGTCGATTTTGAATAGATCACTAATTTCATTCAATTCATTTGATTAGTTTATCCATTCTTAGGGCAATCTTATTGATTTTGAATAAATCATCAATTTCGTCCGATCCATTTGACCAATTTGCCCAGTTTTAGGGCAATTCGGTCGATTTTGAATAAATCATCATTTCACTCGATCTGTTTAATCAATTGATTTCATTCAATTCATTTGATTAGTTTAATTCATTTTAGGATTATCTATTCAATTTTGAATAAATAATCAAATTTCATTCAATGCATTTGACCATTCCACCATTTTTTAAGGGGATCCGGCCAATTTTTGAATAAATCATCAATTTCATCCAACCCAGTCGACTAATTAGGGTTTGAATGTCAAATCTCAAATTGAGAAACCTAGTTGTTTTTAAGAAAATCACCCATTGTATTTATTTGATTTGGATGAATTAGGGTTTTGATCTGTGTTAGGAAATTTCAAATTTCTTCAATAACAAGCTCGTCAAAGTTAAATTAATTTGTATAAATTCTTGTGCCAACCAAAACCAATCATTCATTCGGATTTGTCCTCATTTTGTTGGAAGATCTCCCGCTGTTCAATTGGTCCAAAATTTCCAAATTACTTTCTAATCAAATGTCAATAAGTTGATCGGACCCCTCAGGTATGGTATAGTGCCTACCCTAGAGGATTGCATTTTCATGCTAGGCCTACCCTTGGCACAAAAAGGGTTCCCCCCATAGGACATGCATCTGAATTCTTTTGGATATTTACTAACTCTTGTCTTATTCTTTTTCCTTTTCTTTATTGCAATAGCTAAGCGAGGGCTAAATCTAAAGGCAATTCCTTTCCAAATTCTCAGGTAATATTTAAACATAGCTTCTCGTCGAAGCCCCATCATAACGCGATCCCGTAGTCGAGCCCAGAGGAATCGTGTAAACATGAGTTCACAGCCGGAACCGTCGGATAGGTCTGCTACTACAACTCAACCTGAGACTGCAAGTTTGAGGGTCCAACTGACCGAGATGTTTGCTAAGTTCAGCGAGATGGCGGCCCAGAGGAAATTAATTGATCAGCTTATCAGCGGTGGTGTTCAACCCGAACCCGCACCTGTCAGTCAACCGGAGCCAGAATCGTTTGTCATACCCACGACCCAAACCACTTTTACTCCACCCTTCATTATTCCACCCGAAGAAACCTTCACCTATACCACCGCAAATTTGACATACACTTATCCGCCTAATCCTTCATTTTTTCCTAGTCACATGCAAGGGCCACAACCCCAAATCACTTCGAATATACCCCCCGAGCCGCATACCTTTTATCACACCACTACAGAGCCTTTCCTGCCAGACCACACTGTCCAAGCTAAACCAGAAGTAGGAGAATCTTCTGCTCCTGTGGATATGAAGCTGCTCAAGCGCTTGGACCGTTTTGACGAATTTATGAGGAAGAGTCAAGGGTTAAACAAGCAAGGAGTCCTGGATTACGATGAACTTTGCCTTTTTCCGAATATGCAATTGCCTGTGGGGTTCAAGACCCCAAAGTTTAACAAGTACGATGGAACTGGCAATCCCAAAACGCACCTCCGTCTATTTGCTAACAAGTTGGGAAGGCCCGTAGATGATGAGAATCTGCCTCTAAGGCTATTCCCGGAAAGTCTGGAGGGGGATGCACTCGATTGGTACTCCAATTTGAAACCGGAGGAAGTGAAGACCTGGCTTGACTTGTCCAATGCTTTTGTGAGACAGTACGAGTATAATTGCGAGCTGGCTCCGACACGAACTACACTAGAAGGCACAAAGAGGAAACCATCTGAGGATCACAAAACATATGCTAAAAGGTGGAGGAAGATAGCTGCAAAAGTCGAGCCACCAATGACTGAAGAAGAAATTATCCGTACCTTCATTAAGGCACATGATCCTCCGTACTTCGAAGAAATCTTCCGCATGACTGGATGCTCGTTTGCCGCTATTGTCAATAAACTTGAAGAGTACGATGACTTCGTAAGAGCTGGGAAGATCGTTAATGTCTCTGCCCTCAAATCGCAAGTGGATGCTCTGCAAGGACAAGGAAGTAATGGGGAAAACACCGCGATTCAAAAAGAAAGAGGGGGAAACTGCCTTTATTTGGGACCAAAACCCCACACCGAGACCTAGATTTCAACACAGCCCAAGATATTCACCACCTTATCCCTACTATCCAAATCCTCACCCTGTCTACAACACTAATATCACCCACCCCCGACCTCGCCCAAATTACGCCAACCCGCCTATAACCCCTTTCCAAATATCTCAACCAAATTTTCAACAAACTCGTCCTCGACCTCTTTACCACCAAAGACTTCCCCCACCAAACAGACCTACATATAACTATCCCCAACCCACTGAAACCTACAGTCAAATCCGTACCCGAACATTCACCAATCTAGGCAGGCCTTTGGAGCAGTTGTATGAACAATTAAAGGCCGCCGATAAAATATGTGTGATTTCCCCTCCAACTTACCCTTATGGCATGCCTGCTGGATACGATCCACAGGCTATTTGTGCCTATTACTCATGAGCACTTGGCTACCCAACCGCCGAATGTAAAGCATTTAAGCACAAAGTCCAAGACATAATCGAGGCAGGGAAAATAGTGCTAAGGAAAAAGGGTGAACAAGGGCCGAGCATAAGTACAAACCCCTTTCCCAAACACAAGGACACCTTTGAGGCATCCACCTCCATGGACGAAATTTGAAAATCCTGAAGGAGCTTTGCACAATTGGGATGGCCGAGTATTTTCCCTCTCGAAGGGAATTTCGGTAAATCTAGGGGTTGTCATTTACTAAAGTTCATAAAAACTGTTTCTTGCATATGTGAATAGTTTAATGAAAGCATCTTTTGCCATTGAGTTTTTGTCTTGTTTCCGCTTTAATTTGGAGTTTCATGAAATGCACAATTTGTTTGATTAGTGTCTTGAATTTTTTTTTTAATTCTTTTAGATGGACAAAGATGAAATTATTTGACCCTTTGAATATCACTGTTCTGGAATCCGATGATGCCATACATTGAGAAAGTTCTTCATTGAAAAATCCCTCATTGAGAAAGTTCTTCATTGAAAAATCCCTTCATTAAGAAATACCTTCATTGAGAAAGCCCTTCATTGAGAAATCCCTTCATTGCATATTCTAATGGGAGCCAAGTTGAAAGAAGCTGATCGGTTAAAGCAGCGTCATGAACAATTGGCCCTGATTGATGAAAAGCGTCTGAATGCTATGGCCAATGTTATCAGAAACGCATGGCCCAGGCCTACAACAAGAAAGGTCCACCGGCAATCTTTTGAAGAAGGGGACAAAGTGCTAAAGCAAATTTTCCCAATGCAAGATGAAGCCAAAGGCGAATTTGCTCCAAATTGGCAAGGGCCATTCGTGGTTCCAAAAGTATTACCTGGCAGAGCGCTTGATTGAGCAGAGATGGATGGACAAACATTTCCTCAACCTATCAACTCAGACATGTGTAAGAAGTTCTTTATTTTTGATTATGCAAATTTCTTTTGGAAATCATGCAAAGGACGAGACAAAAGTCAGGCCATCTCCCTTTCCAATCAAAACATTTCATCCCTAGTCATTCTTTTTGAGCTATCAGAACAATAATTTTCTTTTGGCAGCCCCTGAGAATTGCAAACCCCACACTGGGGCAAATTTATTTTGAGAAGAGAGATGATCAAGAGGAGAGAGAAAAAGGAAAACCCCACACTGGGGCAAATTTATTTTTGAGAAAAGAGAAAAGAAAGCAGAAAACCCCACACTGGGGCAAATTTAGTTTTCAAAGGAAAATGCAAAAGTGAGGAAATGCAATGAAAAATGCAAAGAGAGAAATCCAATCAAACTGGGGCAAATTTTCCTCGGTTTCGTTCAAAATTGGAGATAAGTTCAAAATGATGCAATCTCAGGTTATTTCACACCTCTTTCATCAAGATTTTTGCTTTCAAGCCTTAACTTTTCTTGAAAACACCCCACCTAACCTCATTACAAAAGCCCAAAGTCCTAGCTTTCGTCACTTGCTGTATTTCTATTGAGAAGTTTGCTAATCAACTGGCAAGTGATGTCCATAATGCCTTCGCTTAAGTTTATAAGGGAAGCGCATTTTAGTGATGCCAGCAATCTTCAACTTACATTCCTGAGTCGATTATGGTCGAGCTCTTCCATTGCTTCCTTAGGTGAAAACCCAAAAGGGCACCTCAAAAAGAAAAAAAAAAGAAAAAAAAAAGATAAACAAAACAAGAGCAAAAAGGGTGGGGGCAACCTTGGTGAAAACCCAAAAGGGCGCCAAGGTAGGGTTCTGCAATGAGCGAGCACGAGGAGGAACAGCTGGTGATTTGGTTCATTTGGGATTTCTCTTCGTAATACTCCTACCAGTGTCGCATTCCGGAACAAAGATGTCCAGAGATTCGAACATGACAACCGTTGGCCAAAATACTGTCTCACTTTGTAAAAAAAATATTCTTTTGCAAATACATTCTTATGAAACTCATTTTTCCTCAATTGCTTGTATTCATGGCATTTTGTAGGATTAAGCACAGTTGGTTGTGTTTTGCATTCTTTTGCATATTCATTCCTGCACGACATGTGAAGTTACTTTGCATGCATCATTTTTGGTCATTGAATTTTGGTGAATAACAATCCCCGTGGTTTATTCGAAGCATACTTGGGTTCAGTCATCTCTTGAAAAGGGTTAAGGTTCAGCAAAGCCGGCTACGCAGGTTTCACAATAGGGCAAAATGCATACCCGGTCAGTCTGGGAAAAGCAGAAACGTTTGGAAGTGACAAATCCAACTAAGTCAGATGCCGCAGCAAAAGTTGGCAAAGGCATCAAAAGACTCATGTTTACACGATTCTCAAAGGCAAACGAATCAAATGATGACGGCACTTTCTTTGTTCTTTCTCTTTTGCAGAAAATTTCATGCATGGGTGAAAACAATCACACTTCGCACTGGAACCGGTATCGGAAAGGATTTTCCAGTGAACAAAGACGGATCGAAAATGTTGCAAACAAATTTGCTCAAAAGGTGTAACAACATGGCAATGCGGAATCAACTATAGGCTCAGATGCAAAGACTTAACCTATACTGGGGCAAAACTTTGAGATCCTTTTCAGGTAAGTATATTAGAATGTCATGATTAATTTTTTGTTCGGGTCAGTCCCATGTTTAAATTCTTATTCGGGTCAGTCCCATGATTAAATTCTCGTTCGGGTCAGTCCCATGTTTAAATTCTCGTTCGGGTCAGTCCCATGTTTAAATTCTCGTTCGGGTCAGTCCCATGATTAAATTCTCGTTCGGGTCAGTCCCATGTTTAAATTCTCGTTCGGGTCAGTCCCATGATTAAATTCTTCTTCGGGTCAGTCCCATGATTAAATTCTCGTTCGGGTCAGTCCCATGTTTAAATTCTCGTTCGGGTCAGTCCCATGATTCAATTCTTCTTCGGGTCAGTCCCATGATTAAATTCTTCTTCCTCGTTCGGGTCAGTCCCATGATTAAATTCTCGTTCGGGTCAGTCCCATGTTTAAATTCTTGTTCGGATCAGTCCCATGATTAAAATTCCTCGTTCGGGTCAGTCCCATGATCAAATTTTCGTTCGAGTCAGTCCCATGTTTAAATTTCTCATTCGGGTCAGTCCCATGTTTAAATTTTCGTTCGGGTTAGTCCCATGATTAAATTCTTGTTCGGGTCAGTCCCATGTTTACATTTTTGTTCGGGTCAGTCCCATGTTTTAAATTTCTTGTTCGGGTCAGTCCCATGGTTAAATTCTCGTTCGGGTCAGTCCCATGTTTTAAATTTCTCATTCGGGTCAGTCCCATGTTTAAATTATTGTTCGGGTCAGTCCCGTTTTAAATTTCTTATTCGAGTCAGTCTCATTTAAAATTTTGTTAAAAGGGTCATTCCCCATTTCAGAAAGTGTCAATCGTTCGAGACGCTCGCAGCCGAATAACACAGGTAAGTATTTGGTGTCTACGTTTTTGTCTCAAGTTTCTTCGAAACTCAGACAAAGAGGGGAAAATTGTAGGCACCAAATTTTTAAATCATTTTTGTTTTTATTTTAATTTTAGTGATAATTATTGTCTGTTTTTATTTGTTAATCTCATGATTTTGGTTTTTAGACATTTCTAGCATTTTTATAGCATTTTAGATTATTATTATTATCATTACTATTTATTATTTTTTATTTTTTATATTTTATTGTACTCTTTTAGTCGTTTAATTTTATTTTAAGATTTTTAGCATAAAATTTATCGAAAAAGGAAATCATTCACAAAAATTTTAACATTTTGTTTTTATCTTTCATTCCTAGTTTTGCTCATTTTATTTATGTTATTTTTTTTAATTTTATTTTTATTAAGTAATTGAAAAAGAGGCTGCGCATGCAAAGGAATTACAGAAGACGTATCATTTCGCCACCATTTTTTTCCACGGGGGATTTTTCTGTTTCTTTCTTTCTCAATGGTCATCGGATGGCTCAAGTTGTGGTGGAAACCTGAGGTGAGGGTTTTGGGGTGATTGGCTCCTATAAAAGGAAAAGTGCCGTGGCCTTGGAGAAGAGGAGGAGGACGGGAACAAAAAAAAAAGCAAAGAGGTGACGGCTAGGGTTTGGGGGTTGGAAACAGAGCAAAAGAAACGGGCTGAAAAGAAAGAAAAAAGGGGAATAGTTGGCGGCTGGGTAGAAAGAGCTAGGGAAATCGGATAACAGTCAGCGGGGGAGTGAGGCTTACAGCAGGGAAAAAAACAGAGGAAAAAGAACAACGGAGAGAGTAACAGGCGAAAGGAAAGAGAAGGAAATCTGGAAGGGGAGAGAGCTTGAGAAAAGGCCGAACAAAGCAGAAAGAAACAGGAAAAACCAAAAAAAGGAGGAGCTTGATTGGAGAGTGACGAAGGAAAGTGAAAACAGTCGACGGCTGGGGAAGAAGCGGGCAACTCATCAGAAAGGGGAGTGGAGAGAATCTGGAGGGCAATCGCAGCAACAAGGGGAAACTTTTCCCAATTTTATTTGGCCTGCGCTGAAGCTCGTCAATCCTCCATCCCGGCACTGTTTTGTTTTCCGCTATTCAAGGGAGCGAAGGTAACCTTCTGTTCCCCTTTCCCTCATTCATCAGGCCTTCATCTAGATGTGAAAAAGATTTGTTGCCAACTTGCTGTGAGTTTTTCTTCCTTCCTTGTTTGTGCATCTTGGGAGATGGCGGATCCTTGTCACGGCTGTCATCTTGAATGTTTGATGATGATACTTCCATAGATTTCATCAGAAACAGAAACCAACTGCTCTTCCCCATGCGTCCTTAATGTTTTGCTTTTGTTTCGGTCAACAATAAGTCTGGATATCCTTTATTCGGCTGTTAGAACCCTTAGGAATCAGTTTTAGAGTCTGCTGCAACAAGTATGAAGTTTTCGGCTTGTGGCAACAGCACACTTGAGCAGCCTTTCTTTTCCTTTACTCGCTGATATTTTGTTCAATCGAGGTTTTGATTTGCTAATCATTTTCAGAATACCATGGTATAGTTTCCTTTTCCTGTGTTATGCTGAAGTTTCTTGACTTGCTCGAAATGTTCATTTTTGCTTGATATTTGATTGCAATGAGCTATCCTGGCTTACCGCAAGCTTCACTTTTGCTTTGCTGCATTTTTTTTATTCGGCTGCTTTGATTTGATCCCCTGGGATAGATATTTGTGCTAGGAGACGTCAGCAAGGATAGTTAAAGGTCTTGCATTCACTTTTCAGTTTGTTGAATTGATAGGTCTTGCATTCACTGAGTTTCTTTTGTTAAATGTTTAGCTCATGCTTTTCATCATGTTGAGATGGGTGGTGATTGTGTTTTCGATTAAAAGATGATACTCTTCAGTGAATGTATTCAGTTGGTTATCAAGTGCCGCATGTCGTAATGAAAGGAAATCAGGAAGGAGAAAGCTACTGGCTTCATGATCCTATCCTAAGTTTCCTTTTTGCATGTTAGATGTTAAGTTCCAATAAGTTTGTTCTTTTGATTGGAGCTTTGATGTTTGTTGAAGAGGTTTTGCTCAAAACTGTGTTTAAAGGTTGAAATCCGCAATAGAAATGAAAGTTGCAGTTTGTTTTGTTGCTAAAGAGTTTTCTCAGCTTGCCAAAATTTGTTGCTAAAGCTTAATCCTCTACGTAGTTGCATGAAAATTGCATAGAATAACTTTCTGGAATTTGCACTTTGGCCCCCAGGTCTCCCCTTGTTCCACTATGACCCAACCAATTGAATAATTTCCTCAATTTGGTCCTTGGCAGCTTTAATTTTACAACTTTTCATTGCTTGTTTGCTTCAATTAACTACCATGCTTTGTTTAAATTGCACTTAATTCATGATTTTAAGGGCTTTATGATCAAGTTTGTTAGTGTTTGCATATTTTCTTTAATTTTCTCAAATTAAATTGGTGCCTTGACCTTTTCTTTGTTTTTGGAGGGTAAATAAGTAATTTCACTCCATTAGGACTCCAACTCAAGGGAGGTACACTCTATTCCTTATTTTCATTTTATTTGATCCTATGTGCATCTACGTGGCTTATGTGTGTAATTGCATGACTTTGATTGTTTTATTTCATTTATTTTATTTCTTTAGTTATCGAATTTTACATTGATTTTAGTTCAATTTTGATCATTTGAAAGGCACTTGGATGCCAAAGTTGTAATAGTTAGGGGGTTTGTTTATTTATTTTATTTCATTTCCCCCTTTAGATTGTAGTAGGCCCCCCCTCAAATGTAATAGTTAGGGTTTATATTCGCTTTATTTCTTGTTTGTGTGGTTTGCATGCCTATGTGCTATGTGTTACCGCTTTCTTAGGGTTTTGCATCTAGACAAGCATGCTTATGTGTTACGTGCTATGTGAAACTATGTGTTTTGCATGCCTATTTGCTTTTAGTATTATATCTGATTATGTGGATGGAATGTACGTTACCGTGGCTAGTCCAATGCTAGTCATGGTCTTCCTCCGATTTCTCACTAGTCCAATGCTAGTAAAAAAAATAGAAATAAGGGCTAGTCCAACGCTAGTCCCTTAGGAACCATCCGCACGTTAGATCATGATTGTGTGATAACATCACTTCATCTCATGCATTTTTTTTCACTTTTTAGGGTCTTTTATCGTTTTTTGCATGACATCCCTCCTTATACGTATATCCCTTCTCCCATATCTTCCCTTATATGTATATTACTTGCCCCTCTTGCATGAAACATGATATTAGACTTGCATTTCATATAAGCATTAGAAATAAATCATTTGCTTGATTAGATAGGAAAACCCCTTGGATATGGGATATGGACGAGTTTGGTTTTCTAACCTTAGTGTAGACACCAAATTTTGAATAATTTTATGTGGCATCTATTTCATGATTTTCATTTTAGATTGCTTGCATTCGTTGTTTACTTTTAGTTTTAATTTTTGGTTTTAGCTTTTAAGTTTAAAGTTAGCGTAGAGTTTTTTTAAGAAAAAAAGAAGAAAAGGAAAACATCAAAAATATGTTGTAGTCATTTTGTTTTTATTCAATGCTTTCTTGAAAAGAAAAATTCAAAAAAAGAGGAAAGGAAAGAAAAATTATAAAAAAAGAAAAGGGAAATTTGTTCACAAAAATATTTTTATTTCTTTAAATTCAACCCTTTTGCATTTTAGTTATTTTTATTAAGTTATTTTGAAAAAGGAAAAAAAAGAAAAGGAAAAAATAAAAAAATGAAAGCGAAAAGTAGAAAATAGCAGTTTTGCCGCTTTTTATTTTTAGTTTATTCATTTTCACTTGACAATTAATTAAATTACTGTTTTTTACTTTATTTTACCATTTCGTCTTTTAATTTGGAAAAAACAAGAGAAAAAGAAAAGGAAAAGAAAAAGAATAATTAGCGTTAGCATTTCATTCTAATTTAGCTTTTATTCATTAGTTTTCTTTTATTATTATGTATTTTGTTAATTAGTTATCAATGTTAATCAATTAAAACTATTAAAAAAAAAAAAAAAAAAAAAGCAGCGGGCATGCAAGCTGCATATTTTGGCAGCTTGCAAGGACGGTCATGTGCCCATCGGATGGCCAAGAAAGGGGCTTTGAGAGGAGCATGATTGCTGACCATTAAACACAGGGTTTTAGGGGTGGTTAGCTCATATAAATAGAACCAAAGACATCAGCCGCAAAGGGAGCTTCATAGTTGGGAGAGTTAACGGCTAACAAAAACAGAGAGGAAATAGAGTAAGAGTGACGGGGAGGGAGGTGAACGGCAAAGAGAAAACAACAAAAGAGGGAGGTGGACGGAAAAAAGAGAGAAAGGTTGACGGTGGAAGAAGAGGGGGTAGAGAGGGACGGCGATAGAAAGCAAAAGCTACGGGAAGCTTATGGAGTTGGCGACTGTGAGGGTTTAGAAACAAAGAAAAACCAAAGGAAGAAGAGGAAGAGAAATCTGGGGGCTTCATCGTGGAGAGGGGCTGACGGGGAGGAAAGTAAAAACAGCAAAAGAAAAGCTAGGAGCTACGGCTGAGTGGAGAGCTGGGGGCGGCGAACCGAAAACCAGAAAAAGAAGAAGAAATTTTCTGCAAAATTTTCGGCAGAATGGGCTGATTTTCGGCACACCTTGCGGCATGATTATTTCCTGTCTGGTTGTGCAATCCGATTGGATTTTTGTTTCTGCACCAAGTGGGGAGTAAGGGGAGGATTTCTTGTTCAGAAATTGTTCACAAATAACAATGGGAAGATCGTCAAATCTGACCACCAAGGAGCTGCTCTGCCTCCACTGCACAGAACGAAAACGCAGCAGAAACTCTTGTTTTGGCCCAGCAATTCAGGTGATCGTTTCTGAGCCTCTTCCATACTCGTTTACATCCCTTATTGTTTATAGACGGAAACAATTTCTTTTAGCTGAAACTTTCATGAAATTTCAGAAAATCTTGCTTGAGCTTTTCCTTTTCCTTTGAATAAATCGTTTTTTTGGATTGCTGGAGTCGTGGTTTGCTTAACAATGCTTGACTTGTTTGCTATTCGACTGAGATGTCGCGTGTACATTGTGAAGCTTAGAGCTAAAGGCCATCAGTGTCTTGCATCTTGTTTAGCCAAAAAGTTTTCCATGTGAACTTGAGTCGCGGCTGCCAAAGTGGCAGCAGGCGCACTTTTGGTTGCTGATTTTTTTATATAGAGCCAATGATCCTAGTTTTCATTTGTTTTGATTTGAGCGGAGATGGATCGAAGATTTTGCATATACTTTGTTTGCCAAAGGCTCGTGAATGAAGTTTGCGAATGAAAATCTGCAGAGAGAGTTCTTGCTGCATTTTTTCCCTTTCTTTTGCTGTTTAGTTCTTGTCGCCCCTGATGGGTATCTCGAATGTTTGGCTGCATCCCTACGACGAGTTCATGTGCATTGGAGTTAGTTTTGATAACTGGAATCCGGCTGACTGGCGAGCTTTTGGCATGATTTAATGTAGAAAGCCGCAGCTGGAATATTGTAAAAGAAAAACCCTGCGGCATTTTTTCCTTTCTTTCTATTGCTGTTTTGCTGTTTAGTTTTACCTCTGGTGGTCAGTTTCATTTATTGTTTTAATCCTGCAATAAGAGTTGCTGTCTTACTCCTGCAATGATGAAATGGTTATGCTTAGATGAAATGTTTTTGATCAATGCTTGGAAATGGAAATGAGAAATGCAGCAAGCTTGCACTTTTCCGTTTGCAGAAATCTTCTTGAGTTTGCATGAAAGGTTGCTGGAATTTACATTATCCCATCATAATTTGTTGGCTTGTGGAATTCTGTGTTAGTTTTTAGTTTAATGCCGATGGCTTTGATTGATTGGTGAGATGTTAGCTGCATATTAGGATTGTATTTGAGAAGTTTAGCATGTTGCAGATGAAAGGAACCAGAAAAACAAAGAGATTTACGTAGCATGCATGAAAGCTTTCTGAAATATTACACTTTGACCCCCTAAGTCTCTCCTAATGCCACTATGACCCAATTAATTAAAGAATTTCATCAAATTGGTCCTTGATAATTTTAATTTGTGCAACTTCATTGTTTGTTTTGCTTCAATTAACTACCATGCTCTGTCAATTGCACTTAAGTTATGACTTTAGGGACTTTATGACTAAGTGAGCCTTGTTTTGCCCATTTCTTCTAATTTTTTAAATAAAGTGGTGCCTTGACCTTTTTATTATTTTGGAGGGTAATTGAATAATTTCACTTCATTGGGGCGTCAATTCAAGGGAGGTACACTCTATCCTTCATTTGCGCTTCATTTGACCCTACGTGCTCCTACGTGTTATGTGAATATGCATGTCTACTTCGCTTTCCTTACCTCCTTGCATGCGTTTACTTGCTTTTTACTTTTATTTAAGTTTTATGGGGTATGTGTACACCTCTTGGCTTGTAATAGATAGGGCTCGGAGAGCCTCTAGTCCATTTCCCCTTTCCCTTTATGCTTTTATGGGGTATGTGTACACCTCTTGGCTTGTAATAGATAGGGCTCGGAGAGCATCTGGTCCATTTTCCCCTTCCCCTTGTTTGCTTGTTTTTGTTGCTACATGTTTAATTGCTTTGATAGGGCCTCGCATCTAGTCGAGCATGCTAAATGTTATGTGCTATGTGTTTATACGTGTTTGGCATGTCTACTCGCTTTCTATAGCATGAATGAATGTGATGGATGAATGTACGTCACCACACTAGTCCAATGCTAGTTGTGGCTCATTAGGTATTTCCCCTCGTTAGCACATCATTTGCTTGTTCACCACATATCACGCATTTTTCTTAGCTTTATCATTTGGCATGCTCCTCGAGCCCCTTTTCCCTCATTTTAGGAATTTTGCATCTCATGCTAGTTAGGGTACATTTGCCTGAAGAGTCCCCTTAAATATGGGATATAGACGAGTGTGGCTTTTTCTAAGCCTTAGCACGCTTGTATTCCCTCTATCAAAGGGCAAATTGAGTCACGATTTAGGTCTCCCCGTACCCATCTTGCTTGCATTCCCTAGGCTCATGCATTCTCAATCCACTCTATCATCACACTTTCACTTTTGTCTCATTTGCACACATGCACCTTTTTATCACTTTCACCTGCACACGAACACTCTTTTATCTCCACTTGCACACGAACACTTTTTTATCTTCACTTGCACACGAGCATTTTTATCTTCACTCGCACACGAGTACTTTCATCTACATTCGCACACCTTCACTTATATCTTATTACTTTTATCATTTTTCTCATTTCACACAAACTCACACTTTCACATGGCATGCATTCCACTCACTTTTTACGTCATTTAGGTTTAGGTGTGACCTCTCCAAAAGGATCATTATTGGGCTTCACAATTAATGTGATTGGCACCACTCAACCTTTGAAGAGAAATTTCCCCCAATCCCCCTAGGTCTAGGTTTTTGCATTCATATAGACATATCCAATACGCGATACATACCTTGGGTAGAAAAATTAGGAAAAATTGGTTTGAGTCGCGCAACTAGCCTTGGCTAGGTCAAAGGGGTGCCTTGGATTCTATCCTTGCCTTCCCCTTTGTCAAACGTGACCCCCGAACCTTTTTCTTTGGCTTACGTGGACTAGGAGTCGTTTTAAAAAGGGTTTTACTACTTTGTCTTTAAAAACACTTTTTGGGTGACTTGGTACACCCCAAATCTATACCAAGTGGCGACTCCGTTTTCATATCTAAAAAACCCTTTTTAAAATTTCATTTGGCCAAATCGTCGCTTTCCAAAGTCCCATGGCCTTTTTACTTTTCATTTTGCACACGTTCACACCACACTTCGCACACACATCACTCACATCACACATACTCATTCGAAAAGTGGGGCGCGACACTTAGCACGCTCGTATTCCCTCTATTAAAGGGAAAATTGAGTCACAAACATTAGTCCCCCGTACCCGACATGATGCATTCCCTTAGGTCACATATATTTGTGTTTATATAATTATCTTGTTCCTTTTCCTTTTTTAGAGTCTCATATTTTTGCATTATTCGTGACATCTTTGAAGAATCTTTATTGGACGTCACAATTAATGTGATTGGTACCAATTAACTTCGAAGGCATATTTTGACCCCCCGATGCCCTCCTAGGTTTAGGGTTTGCATTCATATAGTACATCCAAATGTGATAAATTCTTTGGTTAAAACAAGAAAATCTTTGACTAAATCACGCAACTAGCCTTGGCTAGGTCGAAGGGGTGCCTTGGATTTTTATCCTTGCCTTCCCCTTCGTCAAATGTGACTCCCGAACCTTTCCTTTGATTTTCGTAGACTAAGGAGTCATTTAAAAAGGGTTTTCTATTTTTTCGAAAAATTCATTTTAGGTGACTTGGTACACCTTAACTAAATACCAAGTGGCGACTCTGATTTTTATTCCAAAACCCTTTTTTAAACTTATAATTTGGGCCCAAATCGTCGCATTACAAACCCCATTTAGGCCCTTTTCCTTTAATCATTTTCTTTTAATCAAAATCCTTTTTTTAAATCAAAAATCAAATCAAAATTCACTTTTTTAAACCATTTATTTTTCTTATAAAAAATGGGGCACGACAGTCACGTCATACTCTAGTTCTTTGATATGCTCAGCTTGCCTCTCGTTGGTCGCTCTCAGTTGGTTTACTTCGGCCTCAAGCCTAACGTTCTCCTTTGCCAACTCCTTTCGCTCCTCGACCACGGCCAACACATCTGCATTAGGGTAGGCGTAGGTGTGGCGACACTCACACCGTCGGAGGCGGTTAGCCGGGCTCCAACGCACGACGGCCCCTCTCGACCGGATCTGATACTTAATCACTGGAAGCGCTCCATGGGGTCGCTCACCGGCGGGGCTTCCACTCGGCCCACTATGTTCGTACATCCTACACCAAAAACGCAGTTAACTCAAGGACTCTTAAAGAAATAACCAGATATAACCCTCAAGTCAATCATGTCTAACACACCCAAGCTAATTCAAACCTAGGCTCTGATACCACCTGTGACAGCCCCACTTTCCCCTAAGGCGAACCAACGGGGTTAGCGGACTGCCTGCCCAGCTCTCGCCAGAACTAACGAGCAGATACACGCGATCTAAAACGTTCCGGGAAAAATAAAAGCGCGCTCAAACAAGCCAAAATCACAAAATAAAAAAAAATGAAAATCGGAGCCGACATGAATAGTGCCAGGCACGGCAGAAACCGGCCGGATTTTCGGCCGGATACTGCCAGAGAGCAAAGCCGGATTTCAATTTTTCCCCAGGGCAATCCGGCCGACAATCAGGCCAGAAACTAGCCGGATTCGCCCCAGTCCCTTTCCGTCAAAATTTTTCTTTTTGCCGTTTGAAAACCGAATCCGTCCGAAATCCCATCAAACATCATTCAAGCATATACACCTTGAAATTCAATATTTACAAGCCAAATAACATACAAAAGCTATCCAACAAGTTTATACATGTACGGTGCAAATTTACAACTCAAAAGAAAGGTCGGATCTAAATCCGACTAGGGTTTTGTACATTGAAGAACTATTCAAAATGTGTTTAGTTAAGCTCAATTCGGCAACCAAAGTATCAAGGCCATCCAAAAGGTTTTTAAACCCCTGTAAGGAAAACAAAAGAGAATAGAATGAGCTTTCGCCCAATGAGGTACTTTTACTCAAACAAGAATGTTCAAGTAAGCACAAGTCCGATCATTCCAAATTCGTTCAAGAAGAAACCAACTAAAGTCACATATCAATACAAGTAGTAAAAGGATATGGACGGCTCTCAAGAGCCCCTTTCCTCGCTTGCCATACTTGATCGTATCTCATTGACCCTCCGTCAATGTACAAAGTAACCAACCGTAGACTCCACTTTACTACCTTTTCCTTCCACCTCACATACCCCAACCGGGCCCGAACTCCAAACAGTTTAAAATTGGTAATACTCGAGTATACCGGAATAGAGAGTCTCATACTACAAGATTCCATATAACAGTCCCCATGGCTCGTCAATTTTCACGACCAAGCCCTCGCCGGCTCGATTCAATCAACTACCAATGTGGTTGAGCTCAGTAGTAACAGTAATGGCCGTTGGATACTCGTCCAAACGACACCAAATCTAGTATTTCATGTACCATTTAAGTAACATAGGAAACAGTCATATTGAACATAAAGGTGAGAGTGATCAAGTACACTCTCACTTCAATCAATGTCAACGGTGCACATAAACATTCAAGGCATCAATTTCAAGTGTAACCAAGCCACATAGTAGCAAACAAGTGAGTAGTACACTCACCAAGCAAGTAAATGATATTTCATACACTTTCGCCCAAAGAGCGTCTTGAACCACCGTCACGCCCTAAAACATTCAAATAAGCACAATGAGACTCGATTACGAGTCATTCGTCCAAGATACACATTACCAATGTCCAAGCGTAAAACTTGCAAGTAATGTAAAAACACTCAGTGATAAAGGTTGAGACAACTCTAGAGTTACCATTTAACCCCCTAAAACACCCCAACTCTAAGAAAACATATAACCTTGCAATTTGGACAGCATTTCCCTTTAAAATTCCAAGTTCCAACCTATAAACAATCACCCATACTTTCCAAACGAAATCAACAATACCACTACAAGTCATAAACCCTTTTATACAACCTATTAGAGTCACAAAACTCTTCAATCCATGCCAATTCAATTGCTATATTGAAACCCTAGAAAAGCCCCAATTCAAACCCTAATTTCAAACTTTTCCGTTCAAAGCGGAAATTTTCCGCAAATAGTCACAATTCACGCACGATAGTTTCATTCTAGACCATTCCCAACCATCATCCATGGCCAACCAATATTAAGCCTGGAAAAACAGAAAAATCATGAATAAATATAAAAATTTACCAATCTCATCCAAAAGTCGTGAAATAACACCTAAAACCATCTCTTTAACTCATATAAGCAACTAAACACACATTATTGAGAACAAAAGAGAGGTTCCTTATCTACTCACCTTACCAAGTCAAGAAAGGAAGCAACCTAGCACCTTGGTCTTCCAAACCACTTCACAACCAACCTTAATACCACTAAACTAAAAGGTTTTATGGAGGTAATCCAAGTTTAATCGGTTGAACTTGAAGATTGAGCAAGATTGGAGGTATGAAAGTTGAGAGTTTTCTTTTCTTTTCTCCTTAGAGATGGCCGGCCAAGAGGATGAAGGAAGTGATGAATTTTTGGTCAATTTTTTTGTTTAATTGGTAAAGTGGTGAATAGTGGTCAAAGTCCAAGACTTAATCTCCAAGTGACACTTGTCACTCCATTTAATGCATGGCTATCCTTTTATCCCTCTCACACCAACTCACTTAGTAACCTCTAGTTATCTCTTAACACCTGCTAAAATAAATCCGGTATCCAAAATTTAACCAAACTGGCCGAATTTTTCCGAACTTTCCACACTAGCGGGTCCCACGTCCGGTATACGCTCTTAATTTCCCAAAAACTAACCGATACTAGAAAAATCATCTAAAAACTATATTTACTCATAAAAATTATCTGGACAATTTTTCTATTAAAGAAAATGCAGAAAAGCATGCAATTAAATAAGATAAAAACTGGAAAATAAGAAAATTTACGGGTTCTCACAATGACCAACATTTTCGCCGCCCTAGATTATGCGGAGGAGAGGCGAGTGACTTTTGTTGTCTTTCAGTTTGAGGGTGCAGCACGAGTTTGGTGGGATGTGATAAGAGGAAAATGGGAAAGAGTACAAACCCCTTGGACCTGGGAAAACCTTTTAAGAGAGTTTAACGAGAAGTTTCTCCTGCCCTTGGCTCAAGAGAAGCGAGAGGACGAATTCATAAAAATGAAGCAGGAAGCGTCTAGCGTGGCTGAGTATGAGGGAAAATTCACTAAGTTTTCTATGTACGCCTCAGAATTGGTAGCCACTGAGAGGAGAAGGATAAGGCAATTTGTACAGGGATTTAACGTGGAGATTCAAGAGAGGTTAGCAGCAGCCCAAATCTCTACTTTCACCGAAACCCTAGAGAAAGCGCAGAGAGTCGAAAGTGCAAGGTTGCAAGTTAAGGATTTTCATGCCAAAAAAAGGGGCACCCCTAGTCATCCTCCTGGACAAGCAGATAAGGGTGCCCCACCTTCTAAAAAGGAAAAAGGAACGGGAGGAGTAGAGACATCTAGTACACCAAAAAGGACTCAATCAAGAGGAGGCCACAATGGACGAGGGCAACCGAGGGAGACACCTCCAAGTGGTCAGTGTGACAAGCCCACTTCTCCCTAAGGTGAACCAAAGGGTATCCGCGGGACGCCTGTCTAGCTCTCGCCCTCAAGCAATTTCTGTTCAACCTTATAGCGGTGCTAGAAGCCCACAACCAGATAATATAAATACAATTAGTGCAGAAGCGCTCAAGCTTAACGATATATAACAATCACCCAATCCTTACCTTGGGTTTCCATAAGTTAAATCAATACCCAAAAGATACAACATTCAGGTACATCAAATATCCAAATCATACATCAGATTTCCAAAAGAGGTCTAGCCCAAAATACATTAGAAACCCTAAGCCAAAAGTGCATCAAAAGGGGTTCCTCCAAGTCTCATTCCATACCCAATCCTGTTAAGGAAAACAAATCTACTGGGTGAGCAAAACGCTCGTGAGGCCAAGAACACACATGCAAGCACATTGTTCAAGTAACAATCCCAATTTAACAAATAGAGCAATAATATTGCAATAAATAACAATTCGAGCGGGAAAAGTAAACAGAAACAATTCAAGGATATAGTAGCTCTCAGGAGCTAAGTTCCATTTGCTCTGCCGACGTCATTCGTATACCTTCCCGCGATGACACTTCGTCAACCGGGTCGGTATTTCCATTCCGTAGATCACCACTTACTTCCCTCCGTCCACCGTGCACCTCCCGGGCCCGCAAAACATTAATAAGGCGATACTCCACGAGTATGCCAAGCAAGACCTCTCATTAGGTCGAGTTTCAATATCTCATGGCTCGCCAAGGTTCCCGACCAAGCCCATGCCGGCTCGAGTCCAAGGTCGGCCTATGAGTTTGGGCGTCCCCCATTTACATTTGAGAGTCGAGGAGATTCACTCCATCGACGTATGCAGCCATAGCATACCATTTCATTTCATTCAATCATTCAATCATCTCATTTTATTCAATCCGGATTCCTGGCCGGATTGGAGGCAGAGACCAAACCTCCATTTTTTTCAAATTCCATCACCAATCCGGCCGCCTATCCGGCCAAGAACTGGCCGGATTCAGGGCCGGATTCTGGTGAACAGTTCCCGCACGAATTTCTTTCAAATGATCACAAATTTTCAATTTTTGGTGCAATTTTTTGAAAAATCATAACTCACTCCCTGATTGTCCAAAATTGGAAAACTTGGTACCGTTGGAAACATATTTCAAAGTACTAAAAGTTTCTAGAAGACACCTTTTCATGAATCTAAGTGAAAGGCATTCAAATTTTGGCTTGAAGTTGACAACTTGCATTATCAAGACAGATTTAAGTTGGTTTTCGGCCAACTTTGAAAATTCGGCAAAATTCGTTCAATTCGAACTAGCCTTTGAAATTTGAAATTCTATTAGGCTTGCAATCCAAGTTTAGAATAGAACAAGCGGAATGAGAATTGAGATTTTGACCACCTAGATATGGTAGCTCAAAGTTACTCAAATTTCCTTGTTAAACAAGGGTTTTCTAAAGTCAAGTCATGCATTTTGGAAATTTAGTTAGGTAATGAAACGGCATCGGATTAGCACCAAAATTAGCAATATGATACTACCATAGACTATATCTCTGCCAAATTTCCTGGATAAATAAGCACGGAAAATTGGTTAACTAAATCACCCAAGTTTCCAAAATTTCAAGGCAAAACTGCCTTGTATACAAAATGTCCTTTTCTAGGCTTTTGGCCACATGAAATCCTTTAAAACATGGTACATTTTAATAGAAAATGTTTATTAAACATCCAAGATATGTTTGATGGTGATTAACACCAAAAATCTCAACCTAACAAGTCTCACTCGAGTTTAGCAACAATTCTGCCCCAAAAGGGAGGGTTTTCCTTCAAGAAGTCAGTTTTGAAATATGGCCACAAATCACTCAATTCAACTCGGAATTGGACATGGTTGGTGGCGTTGGAAAACACTTTCATTAATCTACATTTTCTCAAAAGAAACCATTTCCAAAATCCATCCACAACTAGCTCACATTTGAGCATCAAGTGGTAGTTCGTGTTCTGCCCTGTAGTGAACCAATAAAACAGGACAGCAAACTTCAAACGAATGGTTTGGCTCACACAAGTGGAACCAAGACATGAATTTTATACCAATAGAAAGCTGGGAATGTCTAGTTTCCAGTGCCATAAACAGCACTCGATTTCGACATCGGAGTAAAAGTTATAGCCAAAACAACAGGACTGCCTGGGCAATCCGGGAAAATTTTCCAGTTCTGCCATACTTTGGAAATCAACACATTTGACCAACCAAATCATGTTATTTTTCAACGAAACTTTTTACACTATCCATATAACATGTATCCATCATAAAAAAGCCATTAGAACCTCAAAAGTTTGCACCAAAGTGCACGAACAGGGCAGGGGTAAAATGGTCACTTTTGCTCATTGCACCATCCTTGAGTTTCTATCAATAACCCAACATTATCCCACCAATTTGAGCATTAAACCAACATTAATATCATCATCAATTATCAAATCAGTCCATCCAACAAAAGTGGGAATTCATAGAGCTCACACAACAATTTTTCCAACATAACAAGCTACCCATAAGCATGCATAAGCTTAGATGTGCAATACTACTTCCATAAAGTAAGATTTAAAGGGTTGATCGTCCATTACCTCTCTTGATGAACTAGAACAGAATTTTCGGTCCAATAAATGCCCAAGAAAATAGTGGAAAGCAGCCCTCTTTCTTAGCTTGATGTAATCTCCAAGTGCTTATCTAAGAGTGGTTGAAATTTGAAGTGAAATGGAGAAGATTTGGTGAAGGAATTAGGATGGAATTGGAGTTGTTTTTCTCCTTTGTTGGTTCGGCTGTTGAGAGTGAGGAGAGAGAGAGAAATATCTGATGGAGCTTGCTTCTTGAAGGTAGCTTAATGGTTAAGTATTGGGTGCACAAAGTCAACCGCAAATAGTGCGCGTGCGCGCGCGTTTTGTGCTCGATTCCTCTTAAGTTTGTTGCACTAGTGCACTAAACCTCTAATGCACTTATATTCATATAAATATTATCCACTCTTACTTGCCGCTAACTAAGGGTCTAAATTCCCTCAATTAAATCGCGCGTGTGAAAACTCGTATTCCAATTTAAGCGCGATAACGCGAAGTCTCTAAGAAATGATTATAACGATAGTACCACTAACTATTACTTGAATACTTAGGCATAAAAACACCTATTTTAAGACCATTGTGCAAGCCTCTAATTTTCCATGCTTATTGTATCCTTGAATCGATTATTGACTCCAATCGCGTATTCACTATTTTCACTTAACGAGCTTCCAAAAATTAAATTTTGAAACAAGTCACTTTAAAAATATAAATAACCTATAAATCCATATAATTAGGTCTAAAAAGGTTAGAAAATAATATTCAGGGCAATTGGCCAAATAAATAATTAAATGAGCTTGAATTAGGAGTTTAAAATAGATGAATTTTGTGAGTCTTCACATGAGTCTTGTATTACTTCCTCAAATCTCCAATAAATTTGTATCAGCGCGTCTTTCGGAAAATTACCTCAATCACCTTTAATTCCTCAATTAACTTTTCTTTATCTACTATTGATCATTCTTAATTCTCCAAGATTAATACACTCCCGATTCAAGTATAGCCTCGAAAAACGTGTACTCGTTATTCCGAACTAAACGAATTTTTGAAAATTGAATTTCCAACAAAACGCTTTAAAATATAAAAGAGGCATTGTTCCATATAAATGGATTTTGAAATGGTCGAAATAAATAATTCGGAGAAAATTAGTAAATAAATATTTAAGTAAACTTGTAATATTCGATAAATAAGAAAATTTTCGGGTCCTCACAGTCAGGCTGTAACTACTCAAGTTACTTGTGGTTATTGTCGTAAGCCTAATCATACAGAGAATGAGTGATGGAAGAAATCGAAAAAGTGTTTGTGTGACAGCCCCACCTCCCTCTAAGGCGTACCAAAGGGTTCGGCGGACCGCCTGCCCAGCTCTCGCCGGGACTCAGTCGTTCACGTCAATCCTCAATCGAAACCAGAATAAACCCACAAGACTAAACATAACAACGATCCAAAACTTAAAGTAAAACTTATATACATTGCTATCTCAAAAGGGAGTACAAACATCGAATATACAAAGGTTCTCAATTCACCATACATCCAACCCGTGCCGAGAACTAGGGCGAGAACCATTACAAAACCAAAGAAACCAGTCTAGGCTAGACTCTACCGAGCTCTCGTCCTTGCTCGCCGTCCCCTGTTAAGGAAAACAAAACTAAAGGAATGAGCTAAAAGCTCAGTGAGGTTCCGAACACATAGGCAACAAGAAGTTCAATGCATTCATTACATAAAACCAATAATTCAAGATACAAATACAAAATAAAGCGATAAACACATTCATTAAAAGGATACAGGCTCACAGGGAGCCATATATTCGTTCGTTCGTTCGTTCTCCTGTCATTCCCCTTATTCCTCCGGTCATTTAAATAAAATGCATTTTTGGTAAATAAAACCCTCGTTCGTTCTTTCGTTTCGTTCACCCCCTCCTGGAAATTAGCCAGGCTCCACCAGACTACAAGGTAATACTCGAGTATACCAAATTCACCCAGGGTCACCATATCGCCCGACCGAGTCCGCTTCTGGCTCGAGTCGATCGGTAACGAAGGGCAGGGCCCGGTTCAGCCAAAAGGCTTACATCATGCGCAACTAATGTAGCAATCATTAAATTATTAAAAATTTCACGTTTCATTTATGTCGAGCGCGGTAAAGTACACACTCGCCTAGAAAACTCGTTTTGGAAATCCTTGAAAGCACTTAACACATTATCAAACAAGAACACAAGTCATGAAGTCAAGAAAAATATTGCAAACAAGGACCACTCATCTATTTACGCAAAACAACGTGCAAATATCCTTCCGGATATTACCTCAGTCATCGAGAAAACCTAAGAGTAAATGAGAAAGAATATTACAGTCTATCTAGCACAAACAATTAGGTAAAATTGAAGAAATCCAACAATTGATGAATAAAACGTATAGAAATGACTTTAAAGTAAAACGAGGGCATTTGGACCGGTGGACGGAAATAGCTAGGGTTTCATAAACTAAACGCAAAACCAAACAAAAAGGGGTATAAAATTTCCAACGGAAAACACTTGAACCAAAGACATGTCGGAATCCAACTATATAGACTAAGAAATATTGTTTTCGGGATCGTTTATATGGTTCAAAATCATCTCATAGTCAAGTAGATATTATAGACTAAATGTCGTAATGAAATTCATGTAAAAGGGAGGACAAAATACCCAAGAAAACCCTAAACCATTCCTTTTTATTTGGGTAAGAGTAAGTAAACATTTGGAGTTTCCAATTGAAGAAGGATCATGTTTTAAGATGAAAAAACGGTAATAGTATTTGCCAAACGAAAATATACAAGTTCAAGTAGAAACTTAGCACTCGAGTGAAAATTTGGGCAGCACGCCCTTTGTATTTACCTATTTCCCAGCCATTTATGGCTTCATTATTTTCCTCAGTCAATCCCAACGTTACACACAACATAAATAGCCACTCAATAGGCTCAATGTCATATGATTACCAAATCAAGCTAGGACATTGCGGAAATGACGTTTAACAAAAGATAGATTTGATGGGTTTTGCGTAACGGACACATCCGAAGTTACGCTTATCGGATTGGGATGTAATTTATACCGTTTCGAAGATAAGACAGAGGGCTACAATTTTGATGAAGACCACTTAGTCCAAATTCCAGTGTAACCTAGTCAAATTCCCAATTCCCAGAACCAAGTTCCAACTAATCGGCTAATTAACTGTACTACCTTTAAATGGCCATATCGCAGGCTACCAAAGTCCGTTTAAGGCGTTTTTGGAGCCGTTGAAAAGCTAAGACAAATACCTACAATTTTCATGAAGACCGCTCAGTCCATTTCGCACCCTAATTAGGTCAAATTTACCAAAACAACTCCAGATTTTCCAGTTCAAAATTCACTGCAGAAATCAACTAGCAGTCCTTCTTTATTCACTCATATCTCAGCACACAAAACTCCAATTCAGGTAATTCCAAAGCCATTTGAAAGCTAAGATACAAGGCTATAATTCTTAAGAAGAGATTATCAACCAATTCGGTAATATTCCTGGTCAAACTAACCACTCACAGAGGCTGATTTTCATTTTTGGACACAAACAGGGTAGCAGGGGTATTTTGGTCTTTTCACAGGATACGTTGCTCCGATTGAGCTGATATTTTGTGGGTATCTATAAATATCATTCTCTACAACTTTTATTTTTTATTCCAAGCCTAATTCGGCTTCTAACATAGGGCACTGAAACCGGACAGAACTGAAGCATACAATTCCAGAAATCTGAAATTTTGGGATTTCAAGGGCAATCTCTTCATTTCCTTGATTCAATCACTACCACAACCTCTTATACCAGCCTATATACATTATATACCATTCCTACAACAAGTATAAGAAGGAAATCAGTCAAACCCTAGCTTACATACATCACCCCAAAATCATCACAACAACTTGTATAGCTACTAATCTAACCAAAACATGAGTTATCAACAACTTAAACAAAAATAAAAGAACCAAAGCCATGGGTCAGACCTTATACCTCAACAAAAGGGCTTGCAAGAGTAATACTTCACCTCCTCTTGAAATTTTTGGTTCCCTTAGCTTCCCAAGTTCACAACTCACAAGTTAATCGGTTTAGTTTTCCTTGGTTGCACTCAAATGGTTGGATTCAAGATGGATTGAAGATTTTTCTCTCTTGCTCTCTCTCTCTCCCTTGCTCAGCCAAAAGACAGAAAGAATGAAGGAAAATAAGCTGAAATGAAGGATAAAAGAACAAGGAAAAACAATTAATCAAAGAGCCATAGGGTGGTGACACTTGTCACCACCAAAGCCATGCAAATTTCTCTTTCTTTCCCTTGCATTTTTTGCCACAAATTTTGGCCATATGGATGAGTATGAGGGGGGATATTTTGCAAAAATATCAAGGGTATGTGGTGGTAAGAAAGTGGTGGTCAAGTGGTGGGTTCAATCGGTAGTGATCAATACCCGTCGGTTTGACGCGATTTCTCTTAAATCACGTATACTAGTGTTTTTAGCTTATAATCACTAACTTATTATTATCACTTCTAGTCATATAGTATTCCCTTATCCAAAAGTCACTTTTACCTATCAAATTTGATCCTCACTCCGTACCGAAAAATCATACTACGGGAAAACGTGAAACCCTAATTCACTCTTAACTCGGAAACGAAAAGTGAAACCCTACTTCCTAGGTTCATTTGCACCTATTGAGGAATGATTGGGTATTAGGGCCATAATAAATGAATAATTTCCAAATGAAAGGCATTTTTAAGAAAAACGTGAGGAATTTTACAATTTCAGTGATTAAAATTAGGGTTTCAATTAAAATATGAGGGATTTAAGAAAACCGGTTGGTCACAAGTAAATTAGGGTTTTTGATTAAAATTTTAGGGTTCTAGTCTTTTAAAACAAAATAAGGTTTTAAATCAAACCCAAAGAAATACACTTTAGTATTTTCTTTACAAACAACCTCCTAATTTTCGGGGTATCACAATCTCCCCTCCTTCAAAAAATTTCGTCCTCGAAATTTTCTTTTCCCCTAAAGGTAATGTAGTGAATAAACGCAGTGAGTTGACTAGATTAACTAAATTCTAGCACACCGGATACACAAATAGACATATACACGCATAACACACCACATATCAAGAAAACAGATAGTCAAGTACACACATACATATCAAATTAGACAGATATTCGTACATATATACAAATACACCAACTAATGTCATGTCATAATGATATAAGGCAAATCAAAAGAAAAGGCGATATCGTCCCGGTCTCAGTTAAAAACCCCGTCCGGTCTCTCACGTCATTTTCTATCCACAATATCTACATCCATTGACCTCTTGTACTCATTCTGGCCAAACAAAGCCTGTTCATGTTCCCAAAATACAAATCTCTAGAGTACTCGGGCACAAGAATCCGAAATAAAACAATTCACATCTCGAGCTGGCCAATCCCAAGAGTAAACCATCTACAAATCAAAATTCCTACCCGACATACCTATCTATGGTCCTTAGATATCATGAGAAAGATTTAAGACCTATAACACTTCAGGGTTTATAGCTTATGCTCGAACGAGCACTTAGTCCTTCATACTTATTCACCATTTAGCCCAAGCTCACTCCGCGCAGAGACCACGCGAAGCAGGCTCTGATACCAACTGTGACAGCCCCACCTTCCCCTAAGGCGTACCAAAGGGTTCGGCGGACCGCCTGCCCAGCTCTCGCCGGGACTCAGTCGTTCACGTCAATCCTCAATCGAAACCAGAATAAACCCACAAGACTAAACATAACAACGATCCAAAACTTAAAGTAAAACTTATATACATTGCTATCTCAAAAGGGAGTACAAACATCGACTATACAAAGGTTCTCAATTCACCATACATCCAGCCTGTGCCGAGCACTAGGACGAGAACCATTACAAAACCAAAGAAACCAGTCTAGGCTAGACTCTACCGAGCTCTCGTCCTTGCTCGCCGTCCCCTGTTAAGGAAAACAAAACTAAAGGAATGAGCTAAAAGCTCAGTGAGGTTCCGAACACATAGGCAACAAGAAGTTCAATGCATTCATTACATAAAACCAATAATTCAAGATAGAAATACAAAATAAAGCGATAAACACATTCATTAAAAGGATACGGGCTCACAGGGAGCCATGTATTCGTTCATTCGTTCGTTCTCCTGTCATTCCCCTTATTCCTCCGGTCATTTAAATAAAATGCATTTTTGGTAAATAAAACCCTCGTTCGTTCTTTCGTTACGTTCACCCCCTCCTGGAAATTGGCCAGGCTCCACCAGACTACAAGGTAATACTCGAGTATACCAAATTCACCCAGGGTCACCATATCGCCCGACCGAGTCCGCTTCTGGCTCGAGTCGATCGGTAATGAAGGGCAGGGCCCGGTTCAGCCAAAAGGCTTACATCATGCGCAACTAATGTAGCAATCATTAAATTATTGAAAATTTCACGTTTCATTTAGGTCGAGCGCGGTAAAGTACACGCTCGCCTAGAAAACTCGTTTTGGAAATCCTTGAAAGCACTTAACACATTATCAAACAAGAACACAAGTCATGAAGTCAAGAAAAATATAGCAAACAAGGAACACTCACCTATTTACGCAAAACAACGTGCAAATATCCTTCCGGATATTACCTCAGTCATCGAGAAAACCTAAGAGTAAATGAGAAAGAATATTACAGTTTATCTAACACAAACAATTAGGTGAAATCGAAGAAACCCAACAATTAATGAATAAAACGTATAGAAATGACTTTAAAGTAAAACGAGGGCATTTGGACCGGTGGACGGAAATAGCTAGGGTTTCATAAACTAAACGCAAAACCAAACAAAAAGGGGTATAAAATTTCCAACGGAAAATACTTGAACCAAAGACATATCGGAATCCAACTATATAGACTAAGAAATATTGTTTTCGGAATCATTTATATGGTTCAAAATCATCTCATATTCAAGTAGATATTATAGACTAAATGTCTTAATGAAATTCATGTAAAAGGGAGGACAAAATACTCAAGAAAACCCTAAACCCCTCCATTTTATTTGGGTAAGGGTAAGTAAACATTTGGAGTTTCCAATTGAAGAAGGATCATGTTTTAAGATGGAAAAACGGTCATAGTATTTGCCAAACGAAATATACAAGTTCAAGTAGAAACTTAGCCCTCGAGCGAAAATTTGGGCAGCACACCCTTTTTATTTACCTATTTCCCAGCCATTTATGGCTTCATTATTTTCCTCAATCAATCCCAACATTACACACAACATAAATAGCCACTCAATAGGCTCAATGTCATATGATTACCAAATCAAGCTAGGACATGTGCGGAAATGACGTTTAACAAAAGACAGATTTGACGGGTTTTGCGTAACGGAGACATCCGAAGCTACGCTTATCGGATTGGGATGTAATTTATTCTGTTTAGAAGCTAAGATAGAGGGCTACAATTTTGTTGAAGACCACTTAGTCCAAATTCCAGTGTAACCTAGTCAAATTCCCAATTCCCAGAACCAAGTTCCAACTAATCGGCTAATTAACTGTACTACATTTAAATGGCCATATCGCATGCTACCAAAGTCCGTTTAAGGCGTTCTTGGAGGCGTTGAAAAGCTAAGACAAATACCTACAACTTTTATGCAGACCACTCAGCCCATTTCGCACCCAAACTAGGTCAAATTTACCAAAACAACTCCAGATTTTCCAGTTCAAAATTCACTGCAGAAATCAACTAGCAGTCCTGCTTTATTCACTCATATCTCAGCACACAAAACTCCAATTCAGGTAATTCCAAAGCCATTTGAAAGCTAAGATACAAGGCTATAATTATTAAGAAGACATTATCAACCAATTCGGTAATATTCCTGGTCAAACTAACCACTCACAGAGGCTGATTTTCATTTTCGGACACAAACAGGGCAGCAGGGGTATTTTGGTCTTTTCACAGGATACGTTACTCCGATTGAGCTGATATTTTGTGGGTATCTATAAAATATCATTCTCTACAACTTTTATTTTTTGTTCCAAGCCTAATTCGGCTTCTAACATAGGGCACTGAAACCGGACAGAACTGAAGCATACAATTCCAGAAATCTGAAATTTTGGGATTTCAAGGGCAATCTCTTCATTTTCTTGATTCAATCACTACCACAACCTCTTATACCAGCCTATATACATTATATACCACTCCTACAACAAGTATAAGAAGGAAATCAGTCAAACCCTAGCTTACATACATCACCCCAAAATCATCACAACTACTTGTATAGCTACTAATCTAACCAAAACATGAGTTATCAACAACTTAAACAAAAATAAAAGAACCAAAGCCATGGGTCAGACCTTATACCTCAACAAAAGGGCTTGTAAGAGTAATACTCACCTCCTCTTGAAATTTTTGGTTCCCTTAGCTTCCCAAGTTCACAACTCACAAGTTAATCGGTTTAGTTTTCCTTGGTTGCACTCAAATGGTTGGATTCAAGATGGATTGAAGATTTTTCTCTCTTGCTCTCTCTCTCTCCCTTGCTCAGCCAAAAGACAGAAAGAATGAAGGAAAATAAGCTGAAATGAAGGATAAAAGAACAAGGAAAATGATGTGAAACCCCGATCTAGACAACCAAAACACCATGGTTTAGGCAGCGGAAATTTGACCCAACTAATCCCTAGAAGTCACGAACAATTTTGATATTATCTCAACCCGTAACTACTCGAATTAACGAACCAAATTGGAGGTAGTAGAACGCCACAATCAAGGAGATACTCGATTGATAAGTTCAGGTGAATAACTTGAGAAGATTCTCAAGTATTCAAAGGCAACTCTCTTGCCAAAGAGAAAGTGAAACTCACTAATTGTATTTAATAGTCAAAAACTGATCGCAAAACAAAGAGGAAGTGGGGCTATTTATAGCCCTTACAAGCATTAACCCTAATCCAAAAATTGACCAAACTACCCTACATACTTAAGGAAGATTTTGGGCCTCACTTACTAACAAATGGGCCGCAATTAAACTAGCTTAATTACCTAGACTTTCTAAAGCGAGAAATAACCAAAATCAACGAGGAAATCAAATAATCCTACTAAACTCAAGTATTCGTGCAATCAACTAGTCTTCACTTGAATCTTCCAATTCCCCATGTGCTTGAATGGGCCTTGGTCTTTATATTCTCATCATTCCCCTCCTCTTAAAAGTAATTTTCCCACAAATTGAAGCACGAATGGTGACAAGACGAGTTACAGACTCAATCTTGTTATGATGGCTACAGATGGCATCCAATGCAAAGCCCATGTGCTAAGTTGGAAAATAACCCTCGTCGAACCTTGAATCTCACAAACCATCTTCAATGTATGCTCAACTTTATTGTTTGTGGTCATGAGGTAAGGGTCCTCAAAGTGGTATGAAGTGTATCCCGTGAAATCGAACTCCGGCTCGAACACACTTGCAAGGCACCAAGGCGGATTTGGTGATGTTGGAGCTGCATGTGGACTAAGAGCAAGACGAAAATCATAATGGTCATTGAGGTACTTGTTCTTTAAACGAACCCTTGGTACACAACCATCCCTAAAATATGGAGTGTTCCCTTCAAGATGAGCTCGAATCAACTCCCCTTTGGTGTGGACTGATTTGAGTTGACATTGTTCCATGAATGGATACCAAGGGGGTTTAACTCTTGGAGTACCAACTCCATGGAGGCTTGCAACGTCTACAATTGATTTTGGAATGGAACACACCAAGATCAGCTCAACTTGCCTTTGTTTGATCTGTATAAAAGAAGAAACACTAAACAAAGCAAAGGTAAGTTTGTTAAGAAAATAATAGGCCTTCACCGGGTTGCTCAAGATCAGCCCACTTTCTCTTCTTTCTTCCTTTTTACCACCCATCTCATTAGATTTTTCCATCTCTTTTTCTAGTTCAACAGCTGACCCTTTTATCTCATTACTTTCAACTTCCTCGGGTTTTACCTCTGCAGGCACAATTCCCTCATCTAGCTTTTTCTCCATTCTATAACGCTCAAGCTCACTTTTCATGCATGCTAGATCAATACAAAGTTGGTCATAAGTAAGTGATACAAGTGCAAGACGACGACTATTAAATAAGAAGGAATACTTATTAGTATGTCCATCAATTTTAACTTCTCGCCTCGACATCCATGCTTTGCCCAACAACACATGTGTCACTTGAATTGGGACTACATCACACAACACCTCATCCACATATTTGCCGATTTGAATAGGTACAAGTGTGTGCTTAGTAACCCAAACATCCCTATGAGTGCTCGTCAACTTGTAAGGTTGAAGATGATCAATGGTTGGAAGATTTAATTTCTCAACCATGATAGCACTTGCAAGATTGACTTCACAACTACCATCAATGGCCAAGCTACAAATTTTATCTTTGACACCGCAACGAGTATAAAACCAACCAAGCAACTGAGATTTGACGAGGTCCAATTGCTCATCTACACCACGTAATGCCACTTCTTTGACTCCCTTAGGATCAGGAAGACAATGTTGTGGGCTAGCTTTTATGCGTCTTATACTCGCCATGACGTATGAGGGAACCTGCAAAAAGTTAGCAACGAAACCGAAGATATTGCCTTTCACGCTCCCTTACGTGTATCCACTCGCACTCGTGTATATGGATGTCACTCTAATGGACTTACCAAATACCTTTACCTGTTGGGTTAGGTAGTTGAGAAATGCTGCTCAAGTCCAACAACCGTTACCAACCTTTCCACAAGTGTAATCACAAGAATGTAGGAGAAAATGTATGAAAGTGTTCCTAGAATCTAGGAAGAGAATATAGGAGAGTTTCATAAAGTGGATGAGAGAATATAGGAAAGGTCCTAAAAATGGATGAGAGAATTTTAGGAGAGTTTCCTAAAAAATGGATGAGAGAATTTAGGAAAGTTTCCAAAAAAATGGATGAGAGAGTTTAGGAAAATTTCCTAAAAAGGTAGGAGAGAGAGTGTCCAAGTGAGTACAAAGAGTTATCCAAGTGCTTTACTTAGTTTCCTAATTGATTTTGGAAACAAGTTAGTTTTTGGAAACCTTTTGAAAATCCTCTTCCTCTTGAACAACTTTTGGTAACTTTCTTGAAACAACTTTTGGTAACCTTCTTGAAACAACTTTTGGTAACTTCCAAATTCTACTCCAAGAAAGATTGCACAAATCAGATTTGGTTCTCTATTCAAAACAATTCGGTTGCCCCTTTCTTTCCTTGCCTTTTTTTTTTTCTCTTGCCAACCAATTCCTCTTTTCTTTCTTCTTTTTTTTTGTCTTTTTTTGACTACAACTATCAACCACGACACAAAACAAGGAAGTCCACAAATAATAACAACCAAGAACTCCAAGATCTTTCAAGAACGTTCAAGGAAGTTGTCAGGAACTTCAGAAATTTCAAGATTGTGGTCAAGAATTCAAGAAGCTCAAGATTATTGTAAGTTCTCTTCAAGATTCACAAAATTCCAACAAGTTTTGCCAAAATTCAGATTTGAAAACCAAGTAAACAAGTTGGATAACACAAACATCAAGGCTGGACAGATTTGTATTCGATGAACAGTAACTATGAACAGTGTCGGTGAACAGTAATGATGAACAGTGTCAGTGAACAGTATGATGAACAGTATGATGAACAGTAATAATTTTTTTTTTTTTGGTTCTAAACAAACGAACAGATTGGGATAAACATATATGACTCGAAATAAACGAAAAAAAAAAAGATATAATCTGGTGGTTGTCGACTAGCTCTGGTACCAACTGATGTGAAACCCCGATCTAGACAACCAAAACACCATGGCTTAGGCAGCGGAAATTTGACCCAACTAATCCCGAGAAGTCACGAACAATTTTGATATTATCTCAACCCGTAACTACTCGAATTAACGAACCAAATTGGAGGTAGTAGAACGCCACAATCAAGGAGATACTCGATTGATAAGTTCGGGTGAATAACTTGAGAAGATTCTCAAGTATTCAAAGGCAACTCTCTTGCCAAAGAGAAAGTGAAAACTCACTAATTGTATTTAATAGTCAAAAACTGATCGCAAAACAAAGAGGAAGTGGGGCTATTTATAGCCCTTACAAGCATTAACCCTAATCCAAAAATTGACCAAACTACCCTACATACTTAAGGAAGATTTTGGGCCTCACTTACTAACAAATGGGCCGCAATTAAACTAGCTTAATTACCTAGACTTTCTAAAGCGAGAAATAACCAAAATCAACGAGGAAATCAAATAATCCTACTAAACTCAAGTATTCGTGCAATCAACTAGTCTTCACTTGAATCTTCCAATTCCCCATGTGCTTGAATGGGCCTTGGTCTTTATATTCTCATCATAAACAATTAATCAAAGAGCCATAGGGTGGTGACACTTGTCCCCATCAAAGCCATGCAAATTTCTCTTTCTTTCCCTTGCATTTTTGGCCACAAATTTTGGCCATATGGATGAGTATGAGGGGGGATATTTTGCAAAAATATCAAGGGTATGTAGTGGTAAGAAAGTGGTGGTCAAGTGGTGGGTTCAATCGGTAGTGATCGATACCCGTCGGTTTGACGCGATTTCTCTTAAATCGCGTATACTAGGGTTTTTAGCTTATAATCACTAACTTATTATTATCACTTCTAGTCATATAGTATTCCCTCATCCAAAAGTCACTTTTACCTATCAAATTTGATCCTCACTCCGTACCGAATAATCATACTACGGGAAAACGTGAAACCCTAATTAGCTCTTAACTTGGAAACGAAAAGTGAAACCCTACTTCCTAGGTTCATTTGCACCTATTGAGGAATGATTGGGTATTAGGGCCGTAAAAAATGAATAGTTTCCAAATGAAAGGCATTTTTAAGAAAAACGTGAGGAATTTTACAATTTCAGTGATTAAAATTAGGGTTTCAATTAAAATATGAGGGATTTAAGAAAACCGGTTAGTCACAAGTAAATTAGGGTTTTTGATTAAAATTTTAGGGTTCTAGTCTTTTAAAACAAAATAAGGTTTTAAATCAAACCCAAAGAAATACACTTTAGTATTTTCTTTACAAACAACCTCCTAATTTTCGGGGTATTACCGTTTGTATTGTAGCTGCACTGAACATCAGATTACGAACTGTCCAAGTATACCGAAGGAAGGAGGTAGTGCCCAACGGCCAGATAAGTCAGTATCTAAACAATCTAGTGCTGAAGGCAGTCGACCTAAAGCGCCGGCTAGGATTTATACATTAGGCTGTTAACAGGTTCCCGATCCCGCTAAGGTCATTGAAGGTATAATTCTTGCTTTTCATTGTTTATCTAAGGTTCTAAGTGACCCTAGTACGACAAACTCTTTTGCAAAACACTAGATTCATGAGATAGAATAAAAATTTGATTGCTAATTGGGTGAATAGAAATTGTGAGATATGGATTGGAGAGTGTTAGTTATTGATTGATCTGATAAACATGACTATTAAGGGGTATGATATTATCCTAAGTGTGAATTTCGAGGATGAAATTCTTTTTAAGGAGGGGAGGATGTGAGGACCCGAAAAAAAAATTTCTTATTTTTATCGTATATTACTGGTTTATTTAAATATTTATTCACCCATTTTCTCTGAATAATTTGTGTCAACCATTTTAAACCCATTTACATGAAACAATGTCTCACTTACATTTTTAAAACGTCCTGTTAGCAAATTTAATTTTTCGGAGTCTCATTTAGTAAGGAATAATAAGTTCACATTTTTCGAGGCAAAATTCGATCCGAAAGTGCAAAATCTTGGAGATTTGAGGACTCATGTTTATTCTTAAAATAGTTATTTTTATAATTATTTACCTTAGAGTTAGTTAATTATATCACCGTTACATAAATTTCTTGTAAGTTTCGCTTTATCGCGCGCGAATCGGAAGTTCACGTAAATCGAGCCGAAACGGGTAAATGGAGATTCAAGAAACTTATACTAGACTACTAAGAGTGAATAATTATAGTGTTAAAGGAATTACATTAGAGATTTAGTGCACAAGTGAAACAAACCCGAGAGAAAACGGGCACGCGCGAGCACTATTCTCAGTTGACTTTTGTAGGAATTTGGTCACAAAACCCTCAAGCTTCTTCAAGAAGATTCACCACACAACAAACCTCTCTTTTCTCTATCATCTTGGCCGGCCAACCTTCAAGAGAAGAGGAAGGGAAAAAGCTTCACTCAATCTTGCAAATTCTTACTCCAAATCCTTCACAAATCATCACACAACTTCCATATAACTTGGAGAGCAACTTAAGCTTGGTGAAAGGCTCCTTCTTGCAGTTTTTCTTCTAGCTTTGGTGACTAAAATTTTTGGTTTTTCAAGAGCTCAAGAGGTAGCTTTCATCTCCATGAATCCTTCCATTTTTCTTCAAAGTTGGAGCTTGATTGCAAGGGTTTACTACCCTAAGCATGGATTAGGCTAGCGGACTTGAGGTGTTTAATTTTTCACTTTTATTCCTAGGCTAGCTGACTTGGGTTGAACTCTAGGTAGCTGCCTTGAGGATTAAATGCTTGGTTTGTGTTGTTTATGTGTTAAATGAGAGGAACTACGGTTGGAAATGGAGAGAAAATTGAGAAAAGAGAGAAACTAGAACTGGCCGAATCTGTCCAATGCTTTTCGTACCTGTCTTTCAAATTTTTGTGGGTTGTTTTGCTGTGAGACTGATATATATATATGTTGTTTATGGTGTGTAGAAAGTTTCTACCAAAAATCATTTGAATTGATTGAGCAAAATCTGAATTTTCGAAACTTGAAGAAATCTGGAAAACATGTTCAGGGCATCTGAACAGTGTCACTTTAATCAAACATATCTCTTTCTACAGATGTCGAAATCGAGTTCTGTTTGTGGCATTTGAAACTAGACATTTGTAGCTTTCAACTGTATAAAATGCACCATCTAGTTCAAACTGAGTGATCCGTAGTGATTCACCAAATTTTCCTGTTCTATTCGAATGGCAGTGAGAAGCTGCGATTTGTCGCTTGAGTTCGAACTACCTATGAACTGATTTTCAGAACAACTTCTTCTGATGAAATGTAGAATTTTAATCTAGTTTCCAATGCCACTGACATTCTCAATTTCAAGTTGTATTGAGTGAGATATGGTTCAATTTTCAAACTGCAGCAAAGCTGGAAATCTGGAAAACTCTTCCTTCTTGCTAGCCGACTGGTCTAGTTTAACTTGGGATGTTTTGTTTTGAAAATCTTGATGTCCATTGCTTGTCAAATACTTAGGAAATGTTTCTTGGACCTTGCTTTCAAAAATGAATCAAATTGGAGTTGATCTCATTGGTCAAAATGTTTGAAAAGGAAAGAAAACCAAAAAGACAGATTTGCTTTGAGAAATTTCTTGAACTTTGGTAGTTTTGTTAACTACCTTCCCGTACGATTTTTTGTGTGAAAATTGATAGTGAAGTAGTCTCATATAGAATATGGTGTGTACCAAATTTGGTGTTATTCTAAGACCATTTCGGTACCCAATTGAAATCCCAAAGTTTGTTTTCAAATCTGAAAAATTCACAGAACAGTCTTCAATTTTGGCCAACTTTGAGCTGCTATATCTTGATGCTCAAAACTCCGAATCTAGTTCCGTTTATTGTGTTTGAAACCTTGATTGGAATTCTTATTGTGTTATAAATTTCGGAGGCTAGTTCACTTTTTGTGAATTTTACCAAATTTCCAAAGTTTGCCGAAAAACATGACTGAAACTGCCGTGTTTACTAGATCAACCACTTTGAGCTGACAAATGGTTGTCTTCCATTTAGAGTCTTTGAAAAGTGTCTTCTAGGAACTTTTAGTACTTTGAAACAAGATTCCAATGGTATAAGATTGTCCATTTTGGACCTACAGAGTGCAAGTTCTGATTTTCCTAAATTCGATGTATAAAACTGAAATTTTCCAACTTGATGAGAAATGAGTTTTTGGAAACTTTTCTCTACCCTTTGATAATGATTGATCGTTTTAAACTCGATTTCATGGAGAAAATCAGTTTTTCTTGTATTAATAAATCATCACTTTTGAACCTTTATTTGAGTGGTTAAGGTTCTTTGTTTGAGGTATTGACTAGTCTAAATGAGTGTACCTTCTTTCTTGATTAATACGTGATTGTGAGTGAGAAATACTTGTTAATTGTTCAAGCGCTCAAGGAGATTTCGAAGGAAATCTCGATGTGGACACTTAAAGCTTTGTTTGCTCACTTTATTTTGAATCGGTGAGTGTCAAGTGCATGATTTGTCGTGTTTACTTGATTAATCTTACTTGTATACGTGAACATAACTTGATGAGGCGAGTGTGTACTTTATCTCACTCGTTCTTCTTTATTTGACTTATACGTGTATTATACGTGAACATGACTTGTATGTCGATTGGAGTGAATCTCGTCGTCGACTATTATACTTGTACTCGTGGGGGACTCCCAAATCTCATTGGCCAATCTTGCGACTCGAGCCGGCATGGGCTTGGTCGAGAAGCTTGATGAACCATGAGAATATTACAAAACAAAACTTGATCTTTTGAGATCTTGTTCGGCATACTCGTGGAGTATCGCCCTTTTCATGCGTGTTCTTATAAACAAAACTTGATCTTTTGAGATCTTGTTCGGCATACTGGTGTAGTATCGTCCTTTTCATGCGTATTAGGTTACGGATTCAAGAGGGTGGAATGGTGGATGAAGGAAGTAGTAAGTGAAGTTTCTACGAATTTATTACCTACCCGGATGACGAAGTGTCATCACGAGGGGGTATCAGATCGAGCCTTGGCGAAGTAAGTGAAAATTAGCTCCTGAGAGCTCCCATATCCTTAACAAGTGTGTTATATTATAAATTGTGAATTACTTGAACTTTCTAGCTTTAATTCTTGTACATATGTTATTGTTACTTGTTACTTGAACTATGTGTTCGCATGTGCATGTTTTTTTTTTCTTGGCCTCACGAGCATCCGCTCACCCCGTTAGATTTGTTTTCCTTAACAGGAGATGGAATGGAAGGAATTATGAAGAAGCCTACTTGATGACTCTTTTGACTAGAATGTTGGGAATATACTTGACTAGACATCTTATGGAAGTCATCTATTTTGGGAAAGTGGATGTATTTTGAAACTTGTAATGTAAGATTGAATATCGATGTATGGAAGTGACTTCTTTTCTTACGTCATCTGGTATTAATAGTTATTATTGTATTAAGCTTGAACGGGAATCATACCGAGTCCTGGCGAGAGTTGGGCAGGCGTTCCGCAAATACCCTTGGGTTCGCCCTTGGAAGAAATGAGGACGTCACACCCAAGCTGAATGACTTACTCTTTACTGGTTTTTATGTTTAGGTATTCTTTAATTCTTACGTTTCCTACATCTCATGAAACTGGAAATTAGCAAGGTAGAGATGTAACATCTTTGGCTCCATTCTATTCATCATACGAGATATGGTTCCAAAACTCTTAATAAAGATTTATAAAGCAAATTAGCAATGTCCAGGTCCAAGGTACTTCTACAAAGAGTAAACAAACGCTGCCCATTCAGATTATGATCATTCAGCATTTGAGATGAGGAGCCTATCTACCTCTATCCCCTGCCAAAAGTTGGTAAAACATTAATGTATCGGATGGTGTACCCCAGAGTTAATCCATTGATACAGCTTTTGCCTGTTCTATCTGGACTTCTGACATCTTCTAATTTCTAGATCTTGATACTACTATAGATGAGCACCTCGTGTCTGAAACTTTCAAGAATTGGATATCATAACCATGGTACTTTGATGCAAAGGCCAGTGGAGGTCCAGGTTCCTTGATCAAGGAATTACAGAGATTGTAGAGAAATAATTCGTAGACTAAGGAGATGAATATCTGATTTATTGGATTAGAGAAGAAGTAGGTAAAATGATGAATTGTAGATTTTACAAATGAATTATCATGATACTATTCTGCATGAGTAGCTTCCTATTTATAGGTTCATTAAGTCGGCTACCTCTAACTAACTAACTAACTGATGACCTCAGCTGACATAAGCAAGATTCTTGCCAACCAACTGTCTAACTAACTGCATTGCTACAAAATTGATCACTGATCACGTGTAATAACATTCAAAACAAGATAAAGTCGGTGCAGAGAATTCTAGTGCATCAATACCCTCCCCTCAAATTTGGTCCTTGTCCTCAAGGACTAAAATAGGGATATTGCTACTGCAAGTCCTGCAAAAACTCCCATGTAGCATCCTCAGGGAAACTATTACTCCATTGGACCAACACTTGAGTAGCAGCGACCCTCCCGCATTTGACTAGACGTCTATCTATACTGCAATTGGTTCCATCATGAGCTGCCTCTGATGCGTGACCCCAGCAAGAATTTGAGCTTGAAGGGACCCTGCACCCACTTTCTTCTTTAGGACGGAAACATGAAATGTGTTGTGAATGCGAACATGTGAGGGTAATGCCTGTTCATAAGCCACTATCCCAATTTTTGCTAACACCTGAAATGGACCAAAATAGCGTGGAGAGAGCTTCTGGCAATGGTGAGTGTAGACACCAAAATTTCAATTTTATTTAATTCAATTTTAGCTTTATTATTATTATTTATTCTTGTGTTATTTTATTTTATTTTAGTTGATTAAGTTTGCAAAATGATAGTTAGTGTTTATCTTTGCTTATTTTAGTAAATTAGGTTCATCATTTTTCTTTTTAAGACATTTTTGCATTAAATTTCTGAAGAAAAAAAAAGAAAATTCTCACAAAAAATTCATTTTTAAATTCAAGTGCTTCAAAATGAAATGAAAATTAGTAATGCATTTAACATTTTTTTGGTTACCCTAAACTTGTTTTGAAAAACAAAAAAAAATAACAAAATAAAAAGAAAATAGGTGGAGGCCATGCAAACTAGCTAAGTGGAATGGGTAGGCATTAGACAAGTGCCCTTATTTCTTTGACACCACAACATTTGCTAGATTAGGTGGCTAGGACAAGTGGAAGTCTAGGGAAAATCTGGAAAATAAACCAAAAGAAAAAAAAGGAAAAAGAGATAGCGGGCAAAGAAAAGAAAGGAGGGTTTTTGGGGAGAGAAAGAGAGGAAGGACGAGACTAGAAAGAAAAAAAGGGAAAGGAAGCTGCAGGCTGGGGCGGAGCAAGAGAAAAAAGAGCTGGTGAGGAGCTTCGAGAAAAAAGGAGAGCAAGAAAGGGGAGAGCTTGCGAGGGAGAAAACAAGAAACAAAGAGGGTTTTCGGCTGAGGGAGAGTAAGGGAGAAAGAAAGAAAAACTGAAGAAGGGAAAAGGGAACCAAGAGGGAAAGGGAGAAAGCTTCGGGGTAGAGGAGGAAACAGGTGGGAAAGGGAGGAGGAGTTTCAGGAGAGAAACAGAGAAAAAAAGAAGAAGGTTGCGGGCAAGAGGGGAACAAGAAAACTAGAGAGAGAGCAAGGGATGAGGACAACAGGAAAAACAGGAAAAAAAAAAAGCAAGAGAAAGGGAAGAAGGAAGCTTGAGCAGTGAAGGGAAAAGAGGAAAAAAGAACGAAAGAAGAGGGTTTCGGGGAAGGAGGAGAGGAAACGTGAGAAAGAAAAGAAGAGAGAAAGGGAGAAGAGAAACCAGAAAAAAGGGAGGAGAGAGTCTGAAAGAGAGAGGAGACGGCGGAGAGATCGAAGGGAAGGAAAAACAGAAAGAAACCAGAGGGGGAAATTCAGAAAAAGTATAGAAAAATTTTCTGCAAAAACCTTAACCAGGCTGATGAACTAGCCTGTTTCGCGGTCCAATATCTGCTTCAATTTTGGTTTTTGGAGGAATCTTTTGGCTTCCACACCTTCTGAGGAGACAGTAGAAGGAGTTTTGTTCACGAACTGCTGGGAGAAAACAACTCTAGATCTGTCAAATTGCGGCTCAAAGTGACGAGTTCGTCACTGCTGGAAATTTCTGCAGCAAGATTTCTGGGCTTCATTCTAGCACACGACAAGCTTTTCTGGGGATAACCTCACGTCCATTCGATTGTGTAAACATCCCCAGGTAGATTACAATTCCCTCCCTTGTTAGTTTAACGTTATATGAGGATTGAAGATCATTGAATATGAATTCATGTCACTTTGCCGTCGATTCCATCTTCTGGTTCATAGGTTTGTTATACTTGTTAGATAATGACTGAATCAAAGCATGATAAAGTCTCATTGAAATCAAAAGATGCTGTTGTTTTTCTAAGAAAAAAGAGGGAAAGGAAAGAGAGAGTGAAAATTCTTGATTAGTTCTCTTGTCATTTTATTCGGTTAACCAGCTTGTTGATCTTGCAATTTATCTAGTTGGATCTGATGGCATGATGTTAGGATAAGATGTTGTCTGTAGTTTGGGTAAATAAATACCATGCCCTTGGGTCTGAAATCTTGAGAAAAATAACTGCAAATCAGAAAGTTGCATTCAAGAACTCAGAACCAACGAAGTTGCAGAAAGCTTCTTTGAAAGCTTGCATGAAAATTTTCCAAAATTGCACTTCAACCCTTTAAGTTCCCCATAATGCTACTTTGGCCCAAGAATTGGAAAAATCAATCAAATTTTGTCCTTTTAATATGTTAACTTTCTTTAGCATACTTTAATGTGATTTTTGGACAGATTATTCATGAGATTTGGGGATGGAATTTGAAAGCTTAATAATTTTTGATAGATTTATAGTTTTGATTTGGATTTTAGTACAATAGTTAAAATTTGAGTAATATTTTTGTTTGGGGTTTGATGAGAGGGTTTTTTATTCATTTTTGTGAAGTTTAGCATTTGGTTTTGGTATGCTTCATCTTAAGCCCTTAATTTTATTTATTTTAATTTAGACCCTTAATATTTGTAATAATAATGATTTGACCCCTCAAACTTCTTTAATCCTTTCAATTGGGTTCTTGCTTGTTTTAAATTGCTTGAATATGGGTTGTTTACTTTCATTTAAATACTTTAATTGGTTCAATGTCATGTTTATTTCCATTTCTTGTGATTATTTGTTAATTAAAGTGATGCCTTGACTTTTTTCTCTGTTTTGGAGGATAAATAAGGGAAATTTCATTTCATTAGGTCATCAATTCAAGGGAGATACACACTACTCCTTTATCATGATTGTACTTGATCCTATGTGCTCCTATGTGATTTTATGTGCGTAATTGCATGCTTTTTTGAATATTTTTTAATATATCATTTATTTATTTATTCACTTTATTTATTTTAATTTTGTATATTTATTTTAATTTAATTTTGGTTATTTGAGAGGCATTTAAATGCCAAGTTGTAATAGTTAGGTTATTATTTTATTTTATTTCATTTTTCCCCCTTTGATTGTAGTTAGGGCCCCCTAATGTAATAGTTAAATTTCTATTTGCTTTTATTTGCTTGCGTGCTTGCATATTTGTGTGTTTATATATTTATTCACTTTCTTAGGGTCTTTGCATCTAGATATCATGGTTATGTGTTGTGTGCTATATGTGATTTATGTGTTTATTTATTTTTATTATGTTTTATATAATTTATTTGATTATAATAAGTGCATGACGTCACCACACTAGTCCAACGCTAGTTGTGGCCCTTTTTTCGATTTCTTACTAGTCCAACGCTGTTACGCTGGTGAGAACTTACAGACATGGATTAGTCCAATGCTAGACCCTTAGGAACCGTTCACGCGTTAGATCATGTTTGTGTGACAAAATCACTACATTTCATGCATATTTTCTATTTTTTAGGATTTTTTATCATTTTGCATGATATTTTCCCTATATGTATATCCCTTACCCCTATGTGTGAAAACATGACATTAGACTTGCATTTCATTTAAGAATTAGAACTAGGTTAGATTATTTGCTTGATTAGATAGGAAATACCCTTTAAATATGGGATATGGACGAGTATGGCTTCTAAGCCTTAGCACGCTTGTATCTCCTCTATAAAAAGGAAGATCTAGTCACAAATTTTAGGCCCCCCCCTCGCGCACCCGTTATGATGCATCCCTTTAGATCATGTATATTTGTATAATTATTATTTTCTTTTCTTTTTTTCAAGTCTCATTGTCGCATATTCATGACCTCTTCAAAGGAATCACTTTTTGGTGTCGCAATTAATACGATTTGCACCAATTAAAATTTGAAGAGACATATTGACCCTTTCGATATACATTAGATCTAGGTTTGCATTCATATAATGACATCCAAATATGATAAATTTTTATATTAAAATAAGAAAATTTTTGAGTAAATCACGCAACTAGCCTTGGTTAGATTGAAATGGTGCCTTGGATTTTTATCCTTGCCTTCCCTTTCTTCAACCGTGACTCCCAAGCCCATTTCTCTTGATTTTCGAAGACTTGGAGTCGTTTAAAAAGGGTTTTTTCATTACTTTTTATTTAAAAATTCATTTTTATGTGACTTAGTACACCTCAACTCAATACCAAGTGGTGACTCCTATTTTTCATTAAAAACCCTTTTTAAACTATTATTTTGGGCCAAAATTGTCGCATTTTTAAAGTCCCCTTTAGGCCCATTTTCTTTATTTATTTTCTAAAAATCAAAAACTCATTTTTTACTCAGAAATAATCAAAAAAAAATCATTTTTTATAAAACCCGTAAAATTATTATTTTTTCACAGAAAATGGGGCGCGACAGTGAGATTTTAGTGAATGTTGTCGATAAGGTTGCAACTTAACATAAACCCAATCTCCTACGCAGAACTGCCTTTCTGATCGGTGCTTATAAGCCATTTGCTTCATCCTATGCTGAGCCTTAGTAAGATTGTGCCGCAAGGAATGAATAACCTGCTCTCGTGCCTTCAAACTCCTATCAACAGATTCAACAGTTTTAGTCTTAGGAAGGTAGGGAATATTAACACGAGAAGACTGTCCATACACTATCTCGTAGGGAGTAGATTTAGCAGAAGAATGGTAATTGGTATTATACCAAAATTCCAATCCTTGGGATGGTCACTAGTCATGCAGCTAAGGTAGTTTTCCAAGCACCTGTTAACAACTTCTGTTTGCCCATCACTCTGAGGATGGTAGGCAGTAGACATGTTCATGTAGTCTAAAAAGCTCCGGCCAAAATGAACTCAAAAATGTAGAGTCCCTATCACTCACAATGGTCTGAGGTAAACCATGGAACCTGTAAATATGGTCCATGAACAGTTGAGCTATACTTGCTGAGCATAGTTGCGGAGCATACTTGTTGAGCCTATCTACAACGACCAAAATCACCTTCCTGCCATGTGATAAAGGCAACACCTCGATGAAATCCATGGAAATGTCTGTCCAAATTTTGTAAGGAATAAGTAATGGTTGTAGCAGCCCAGGGTAAGCTGTTGATAGGGTGCATTTTAGTGGGATATTTTGGGTAGTATTGCATAATTCTTTGACTAAATATTGCACTAGTTGGGTGGATTCTACTGAGATTTTGTGTTGGTGTTACTTGCAGGAAGTGGTGAAGAAAATGTGCTAAAAATCAACATTCCAGGACTTCTTGACATTTAGGCTTGCCCGCGCCTAACCCCAACCCAAAAACCCATACTCAGTCGCACATGGGAAGCTCCAGAATATTGAGCGAGGCAACGGACTACAACTTTGGAAAGTAGTGGGGTCACTCCCAAGCTGAAGAAAGCTATTTGTAATAGGATTCCTATTGTTTAGGAAGATTGGTACTCGGGTACTAATTTTAGAGGAGAAAAATCAGGATTGGGATCCGTTTGTTTTTCTCTGGTGGGCCTGGCCGAAAAGAGAGAGGATGGCCTTCATCCTTTTTAGTGGCTAAAAAACATAGAGGATTATTGTACTTTTTTTAGTTTTGGATTTTGACTTTGTAATTTGGCTTTGGTAGACTTGGGAGAAAAAAACAAGAGGGCTACCATTGTTGACCGGTGGAATTGCTTTTTCCTTTTAGGTTGACCGAATTGAAGAAGCAAGAGAAAACTCTCTTATATGCTTTGTGAAAGGCAATTAGAAGAAAACCAAGAAGGAAGCCGCCATTGTTGACTATTGGCTCTTGCTTTTTACTTTTGTCTGACAAAATTGAAGAGAGCAATCAGACTCTCTCGTATGTCTTGGGTTGGAGACGAGTAAAAGCAACAAAAATTCCTTATTCTCTTCTTCCTCGGTTGACCGCAATTGAAAGGGCAAAAATTGACAACTTTTCCCAAATTCCTCACGCATGGTTTGTTCTCCATTAATGGAGAACTAACTCTCCAATTCTAGTCAAGGGGACAACTGAAGATTTGGTTGAGATCGAATTTATTTTAACTGCTTCCTCCATTTATTGGTATTTATATGTTTTCCGCTTTTAATTGTTATAGCTTTTGTGTATGATTGAATAGTGCGCAATATTTAATTATTCACGTAGGCTATTTTGTTAATTAGGGGTAGTTGGATCCGTAATTATTCAATTATCTCTATACCGGTAGCAACTGGCATAATTGGATTTATGTCAGGAAAACATACGATCTAACTTAAACAAACCCTCGTAGCGTGTTTGTTAGTTAGGATTAGGCTTTTCTAAATTTTAATGCAATCTAGAAATTAAATCCTACGGTCGTACCTAGGATTGTTTCGATCGTAGGATTGTTTCCGGGTTAGAGAAATAGTTAACGGTCGTACCTTAATTATCGAGAAATTAAGGAAAGGCTGGTATGACAACTATAACCAATCTATGAATAAATGTTGGAATTATTTGTGAATCGATGATCAGTGCATGAACCATTTCTGAAGTGTACCATTGGCTAGAGTTTCCCCAATTATTTCTGTCAATTTATTATTTTTCGCATTTGATTTATTTAGTTCATTAGCATTTAATCCTAAAACCCGCCATTTATCTTGACTCGAAAGGAATCAAATTTCTCCCCAGTCCCTGAGGTGACGACCTTGCTTGCCACTTTCTACTAGTTAGTAAAATTAGTCAGATAATTAATTCTGGTATATCGAATTAAGCAAATTCTTCGGGAACAGGGTGAATCAAGTAACCCATTGCACATCTAGGGTCCCTGCTCCAGTACTATAATTGATTATTGACTGCTTTAGGTGGTAGTTAGGTTTTATTATTATTATTGCACAGGTTCGGCACCTGTAAGCTGCATTATCTGCTTTATGTCTCTGGCAAATGTCACAAGCTGCTATGTATCTAGCTACATCCTTGAACATAGATTTCCAGTACAGAACCTGTTTAAGCTTCCTGTAAGTCACCTCCACTCCAAAATGTCCCACTTGAGAACCAGAATGCCATAAGGCAATCAATTTATCCTTCAAGGCTGCATCATTAGCAACCACTAGCTTGCCCTTCTTTCTTAGCATTCCTTGTTGCAATGAATAGTTTGTGTAATGCTGATCATTAGTGCTAACCTTCTGAATCAGTTCCTGAATATGCACATCTTGCTGCCAGCTTTGTTATATGTCCTTGATTAATGAGGTAGTTATGGTAACCATAGTAGCCACCACACTGCCCTCCTGGGGTCTCCTAGACAAAGCATCTGCAACCACATTGTCCCTTCCCTTCTTATACTGAACCTATTTGCTATCCACTTTTGCTGCAAATGAGTATGTACCTGCTGCTCCATCAAGTACTTTAGACTTTGGTGATCTGTTTTAATAAAGAAGTGTCTCCCTACTAAATAGGCTCTCCATTTCAGTACTGCAGTTACTATAGCCAACTATAGCCAACATTTCCCTTTCATACACAGAAAAGGCTTGGTGCATGGGTCCCAATGACTTGCTGAAAAAAGCCAAAGGTTTCTTTCCTTGCATCAATATTGCTCCAATTCCACTCCCAGATGCATCAGTTTCCACAATAAATTCCTAAGTAAAATCTGGTAAAGCCAAAATAGGAGGATTACTCATAGCCTTCTGTAATTCCTTGAAGGCTCTAGTGGCCCCATCATGCCACTGGAACTGGTTCTTCTTGAGCAAATCTGTTAATGGTCTTGCTATTTTCCCATAATCTTGTATAAAGCTCCTGTAGTACCCTGTGGTCCCCAAAAATCCCCTGAGCTCCTTAACAGTCTGAGACATGTGTCAAGCCATGATTGCTGAGATTTTTTGAGGATCTACCTGAACTCCTTCAACATTAATGACATGCCCCAAGTAATCGACTTGTTGTTGAGCAAAGGTGTACTTACTCCTTTTAACCTTCAGAGAATCACTCCTCAATAGTTCAAACACAGTTATAAGATGCTGCAGATGTTCCTTCCACTTACAACTATATATCAGGATATCATCAAAGAAGACCAAAATGAACTTCCTCAGAAATGGTCGAAAGATATATGAATCGACATTCATATTTATAGTTTAGATCATAAAAAATACATATTATTTTCCACTTCAGCGAGATATACCCCATCTATTTTACAGATGGGTAGAACTTTTTAGATAAGGTATCTAAAAGAATTAGATTCTATTTCTTCATCTTTTTTATTTCTGCTCTTTTTTTGTTCAAAAAGAATGTTAATACTTCATATATATTCAAAAGACATATTCAAGGGGTTAATTTAATTGGTTTCCTCCCGTAATATGAGTTACTACCCCTTGATCACTTATATTGCCCCAAACGTCTGACTGCATTTTCCAACTGAAATGGAATATTACTAGCGAAATTGCATTGTACATCCAGAATAGTCCTAAGAAGACATGATCCCAAGCCAATACTTGACATGTGGATTCTTTTTTCCTCTATTTTTTTATTTTAGTTAGAAAAATAGAACTCTTTTCATGATTCATGAATCATAAAGTAGGGTCTAATTCTTTTTCGTAATTGAAAATTATAGGTTGAAATATCTATGTACTATATGTTATAAAAGGCTATTTCTTTGCAAAATTGTGCTCAATTTCATATGTGGCAATTCCGCCAAGATCTCTTCATTAGTTGGGGGAAGGAATCGGATTTTTTGAGGAACGTATAGAGAGAGAATTTGATTTGGTTAGACAATGTATGGTTGGTAAACAAGGATCAATTTTTTAGCAAGGTACGGAATGTATCGTCAAATATTCAATATGAATAAAACAAATATTTCTTTTTTTTATGCAAATTTGACACGACATAGGAGAAAGTACTCTTTATCATGATATTTATAATGATGAGGGGTTCCATCATATTATATTCATGTATAGTGACATATTACCCCCGAATTTCCACAAAACAAAAAAGAATTTTTTTCAATACTCAAACTCCCTATTTTATTAGTTACTAAAAAAATTCTAGTGATTGGATTTCTATGTTTATTTTATATAGGAATTGATATACCGATTCGATCCGAGATCTTGGACTGAAATGAGTGTATTTTTTACCATAAAAGATTGCTACCCCTCCATTTTTACAGATATGTTTTTTTACCGATGAGTAATAATAATGGTATTTATTTTAATGTGGTATATATAATAATTTGAATTTCGTTATGGACTCCTAATTTTATTAATTTACATTAATTAATTCCATTTTAAATTAAATTTGATTCAGATAGGAATAGAAAAAAGTGATACATTTTTCCATTCAGAAAGGGGCATAATTTAGACCTAAAATGAATAAGATTCTGTTAATTGATTTCTAGGTCTAATTGATACGTTATTGGTTTTATTATCTATATGAAAAATGAAAATGGGATGTATACAGGTCATGTGTGAATCTCTTTCCTTTCATACACCCTACAGGGTCGAGCAGATATATGAAAAATGTACTATCAATGACTTTTCAATCGTGGATACATATATATCCTTAACATACTGAAACGACTGCTGTTATTGGTATCAAACCAATAGCGATTCATACAAGCCAAATCTTCTAATTGATAATTAGGCCAAAGAAAAAACTTTAATTTAATTAATTCTTTTTTATCTTTATCAAGATCTTTCCTTTTGTCCAAAAGTTGACTAGAGTTGTTCTTGATACAAAATACTGAATTTTTATCAGCACTATTCCTATTTTTTGAAGTGAAACAAATTAGGATTCTCAACTCTCTACGGCACCTGGTCGATAAAATATTTTCAGGAACAAGTAAATCAAAACGATTCTTATCAACGTATGTTTGTTCTCGGTATCCTTGATTATTTTGGTGATTACTCTTATGAACTACTAAAATACCTAAGATTTGATACATAATAAATTGTCCATCATTTTTTACAGACAAGCGGTCAGGTTCGATAACCAATACTCCATTTTTGATCAATTCTGTAAGACTTAAATTCTTCTGAATCAGCATTATATCCAAACTCATTTCTCTTCTTCAAATCGAAGATATAGTAATTTTTCTTGGATTTATCAGTCGAAGCAGGAGACAATATATTTTGACATTATTGATCATTCTTTGATTCAAAGCATCGCCCCATCTCAATTGAAAAACTAAATAACGTTTTAGGAAAAAATCCAGTTCTGCTTCCGTTTTACTTTTGTATTGCTTTTTCTTTTTACCAGCTTTTATCTTTGATACTGCATAATCCTCTTCATTACCTTTTTCTTGCTTTGTCTTTGTTGGGGGAACGGATCCAAGATTCCCCTGTTTTTGTGCATCTGATCTAAGATCTTCTTGGTCCGCAGGGGTTTCTTTTTCTTTTTTATTCTGATTTTTATTCTTTATTTGTTTATTTGATGGTATAACACATTCCGTATTTTGCTTTCCATCGACATTTTTATTGTTACTAATAACATTTTCATTTAGATTCAAATTGAAAAGAAGTACTTTGCTTGGTATAACCCACGGTTTCATTTTATATAGATTATAAAGGAGTACGAATTCTGGAAAGAACCAAAATTCCATACTCGAGATGGGACGATTTAATATTTCTTCATTCATTCCCATCCAATCCAAAAAAAGTTTTTTTGGACTTGGCGAGTTTATTTTGGGATTTTGCGGAAGCAGAAGATAAAAAGGGCCTTTTTTATCAATTTTATCAATTATTTGATAATTGTTAGTACCAATCTTAGTATTTTGATTACTCTTAGTATCGATTTTGACCCAGGATTCAATATCGTCCCTTTTTCTAAGAAAAAATTTGATGATTTTCCAATCAAGATATTTTCTATCGGTATTTTTTCCATATATCTAATATTACCCTTTACTAGATAAGGATTGATAGGGATACTCTCCAACATATCAAAAAGGTTGTGTTTATATGTGTTAGAATTATAATAAAAATCTTGATTCTTATTTACTTGTACTTGAAAGGGTGATTCATAAATAGATGGGTCCCTCATTTTTTGATAATTAATATATTTATATGCTAAAAGATCATATCTAGAGTTTTTTTGAAAATTCTCTTTTTGATTCAATAATGAATATACTTCAGAATCCTTTTGTTTTTTGTAATGGCCCTTTTCATATGAATTCAATTTGAAATTTTGATTTTGAGCCATATGATGTTGATTAACTCTATTTCTCCATTTTTCTGATATTAATTTAGACCATCTAATCGAGGGTAAATCGTATTGATAATGTCCCTTTAACCAACCTTTCCATTGATCCATCCCATAACTCGGAAGTTTCTTAAGACTTAATTCATTCTGAATTATTCCTTGTTTTTCAAACGAATGTTTTATTTCAGTTTTAAGAAAAACAGAGGTTCCGAGGTAGTGAAAAAAAGATCTTAATTTATACAAGTTACTAACTTTAGTTTGTGATAATTTGTAAAATACATATGCTTGCGACAAGTAGGATAAATCACAAAAAATATATGAATTTGTCTTATTGTTAATAGTATCAATTCATTTTTTTATAGTCGAAATAAAGTAAATTGTATTTTGATTTTTTTTATTAATCCTTTCTTGATTTACTTTATTAATGGATTTATCCATAATTTTTTTTATTGATTCAATAAAAAGTAGTGTATTGAGTCTGGTAATATTAATGATAAATAAAAATATATCTATGTATATTCTTTCAACGAAAATTTTTATAAAAGAATTGAATTTAGAGAATAATCGGGCATTTCTTTTTTTTAATATTTGCCAAATGTTTTTTGGCAATTCTAATCTTTTAGTATTCCAATTTCTTTTATTAGGACTTATATATATTCTTGGCGTTGGGGTTATTTTTTTCTTTTATAATTCTTTCTATTTGATTTCTGATTGTACTTGTTCTATGAGACATATCCTTCTTTTTTTTCTGTCAGTGAAGAATTTGTCCAATTTGGAGAGTTAATTTTACTAAAGGATTCATGAATTATTTGATTGCTGATTATGGAATCTTTTTCATTTTTAGTTTCATTCGATTTATATACTTCTCTGAATCTAAATAATATAATTGGATTTAACTTAGAAAGTTCTTTTATTAGTCTTTTTAGAAATAAAAAACTTTCGATAATCCATTTTTTTGTTTCTTTTGAAACTCTTAGAAGTAATTTTGTTTTTCTCTTTAAAACTTTTAGAGCTAGAAAATATGCCCTTTTGAATTTTATAATTTTTGTTTCCAGCTCCTTAACAGCGAGCTCAAAAAAAGAAGATTGTTTTCTGGGAGAACCAAACGAAAGTTCATTTCCATTCCCCAAACTGTTAAAAAACAAAAATCATCTTTTTTTTTCTTTTTCATTAAATCTCTATGAGAGGGCCGTCGTTTCGATCTATGCCAAGGTTTCAAACAGAAAGGAAATAGGATTTTTATCTGAATACCATCTGTTAACCAATTTTTCGGAAATTTTGTTTCCGATAATTGAACACCATTATAGGTACATTTAATATGCATTTCTCTATTCCATCCCTCTAGATCCTCAGACCATTCCGGAAATTGGAATAATATCATACGTACAATATTTTTGCCTATTATTAATACAAGTAAACGAATATATTTTCTAAAAAAAGATTGACTTATTAACATGGAACCTCTTATTACTTGTGCAAAAGGAATGGTATCCCAGGCTTCTGCTATCTCTATCCGCGCTTGTTCCTTTCTTTTGTTCTCCTCTTTTTTATTCTTTTCTTTTTTATCTTCCTTTTTTGTTTCTTCATCTGTATACTCCAGAATTTCAAATTTGGCCCCCTTCCCTGTCCAATTTCTAAAAAGAAGTTTAATCAGTACAGATATATCAAAGGAAAAATGAGGAGATTTTTTTATCCTGTCCAAAAAAAGGGAGAATGCACATTTGCTTGACAGAGTTCCAAATAACAATTTTACGTCTTTGAACACGCATAGAACCTTTAATTATTCCTCTTCGAAAATCCGACTGTTGCGAATAGCGTATCAAAGCCACTTCGTTTCTTTGATCTGAAGTATCATTATCCTTATTAGGATCTGTATTCTCCTTGTTATCATTAAAAATCACTACACGTTTGGCTTTTCTTGAGCGAATTTGATGATCAACCGGTACGTTTTCTTGATGCTCTCCTGATTGTTGTTCTAAATCGGTGATTAATTTGTATGACCATCGAGGGACTTTTTTGATAATTTCTAAAAATATCAAATTTATGTGTACCCTGTCGAAGTAAGGAACCATGGCATATATGTTTGGAATAGATTCCATTTTGAGAGAGTTGAAAAAGCACTATCTCGTTGAAAAGTTCTATACATCTGCCCTTTTTCGACGCATTTCTTTAGATAAAGAATCCGTTTTTTCCTCTTTTCGGATGGTAAATATTTCTCAGAATATGGGGTGTGAATCAAACCCATGTTTGAATTGAAATTGCGATACTAATGCAAGTTCTTCCATATATAAAAAAGAAATATATACTAGAAACGACATCTGTTATGTCAATGAAACCAAAAGGGATATTAAATTAATGGAATTGGGGTATGGATGGAATATAATGAAATAGAGCCACTTTGAGTTTCCCTCTGAAATGAGGCATGGAAGGGAGCCAGAAAATCAAAGTTTATCAGAAGCCTGGTCTAAAATTCCTGAAAAATTAGCTTTTTATGATTACATCGGAAATAATCCGGCAAAAGGGGGATTATTCAGGGCAAGTTCGATGGATAACGGGGATGGAATAGCGATTGGATGGTTGGGACACCCTATCTTTAGAGATAAAGAAGGGCGGGAACTTTTTGTACGTTGTATGCCTACATTTTTTGAAACATTTCCAGTCGTTTTGGTAGACAGCGACGGAATTGTTAGAGCGGATGTTCCTTTTAGAAGGGCAAAATCAAAGTATAGTGTTGAACAAGTAGGTGTAACTGTTGAATTCTACGGCAATCAAAGTGTTCTCTTTTCCTACCTCAAAGACATTAGACAAGGCAATCAAAGTGTTGAGCTAACAAATAAAAAAAGATTTTCTAATGCATTCAAAACAAAAACATAAAAATGAAATGAATAGAGACAGATGAAAATACAAGAAATTCTCAGAAAAAATTTGATAAAAATAAAAAAATAGATAAATATCAAAATTTATAGACCGACCCCCCTTAATTTACTTTTTCATTTACTTTTTCAATCAATCAAAAAACCTTGCATATAATAGATCCCACGGTTTGAAAGTAAAAAAACAAACCTAGGGAAATAACAATATCTGAGCTATCAAATCAATTCGTCGTCGAAAATGGAATAGTATAACATAGGAAGTTCTTTTATCCATAACTGAATTCCAACCAGTATTCCTGACCCAATCCATAATTCCTTTATTTGGTTCAGTTCTTTTTTCTATAACCTACCCTCCGCCTTTCGTGTACAATAATCTGATCAGCTTGAGTAGTAAAGTCTTGTGCTATGAATGCATAAGCAGGTAAAGAGTACATGTGTTGAGCTACCAAGGAAGTAATAATACCTAAAGAAGCTAGAGCAAGACCTAATTGAAAGTGAAGTGAATTATTGATTGTATCATAAAGATCTTGTTGTTTCTTCAACAATTTTTGATCTCTAGTGGACCTCTCAGTAGGATTCAAACCCAGATGAAGTTCTGACCATCTATCAGAGAAAAAAGAACGAACGGATCTTGTAGGATTCCCAAGAAATTCTTCGATTTCTTCCGGAAGCAGATGATTAATCTGCTTCTCACATTCCGTGAATAGCCGGGACATTGAGGATAGCCAGAAAGACATTTCGGGAATCGGTCTGATTCTATCTCTGTTCGTTCCGTTTGAAGAAAGGAAGGATCCAAAAGAATCGATCTTTCTTTTAGTTGTTGAATCTCTCTTTGATTAATCAATGTGTGATATTCCGAATCCTCATTACTAATGGAATCCAAATGATCTCTGGATTGATCAGAAGATGCTTTCAGTTGGCTAGAATGCGTTACTTGAACGAAACTAGATCTTGTGGAATCATATTGAATATTTGATGGGTTTTTTCAGTACTTCCATGTTAGGATTAGTTACTAGTTCGAATTTGATACAAATTTATATTTTTTGGGAATTGGTTGGAATGTGTTCTTATTTATTAATAGGGTTTTGGTTTACACGACCTCTTGCTACAAATGCTTGCCAAAAAGCTTTTGTGACTAATCGTATAGGGGATTTTGGCTTATTATTAGGAATTTTAGGTTTTTACTGGATAACGGGTAGTTTTGAATTTCGTGATTTATTCGAAATATTCAATAACTTGATTTATGATAATGAAGTCAATTCTTTGTTTGTCACTTTGTGTGCTGGTCTAGTATTTGCCGGTGCCATTGCTAAATCGGCACAAGTTTCCCTTTATGTATGGTTACCTGATGCCATGGAAGGGCCCACTCCTATTTCTGCTCTTATACACGCTGCTACTATGGTAGCATCGGGAATTTTTCTTGTAGCTCGACTTATTCCTCTTTTCATAGTTATACCTTACATAATGATTTTATTTCATTGATAGGACTAATAACAGTATTATTAGGAGCTACTTTAGCTCTTGCTCAAAAAGACATTAAAAGAGGATTAGCTTTTTCCACAATGTCTCAATTGGGTTATATGATGCTAGCTCTAGGTATGGGATCTTATCGAAGTGCTTTATTTCATTTGATTACTCATGCCTATTCCAAAGCATTATTATTTTTAGGATCTGGATCCGTTATTCATTCAATGGAAACAATTGTTGGATATTCTCCTTATAAAAATCAAAATATGGTTCTTATGGGAGGTTTAACAAAACATATACCAACTACCAAAAACACTTTTTTGTTAGGTACACTTTCTCTTTGTGGTATTCCACCCTTGGCTTGTTTTTGGTCCAAAGATGAAATTCTTAATGATAGTTGGTTGTATTCAATGATTTTCGCAATAATAGCTTGGGCTACCGCGGGATTAACCGCATTTTATATTTTTCGGATATATTTGCTTACTTTTGAAGGGCATTTAAGTGTTCATTTTCAAAATTACATTGGTAAAGAAAAAGTATTTTTCTATTCAATATCTCTATGGGGTAAGGGAGCTTCGAAAAAATTAACAACAATTTTTCTTTATCAACAATGAATAATATTGAAAGTTCTTATTTTTTGAAAAAAAAGACATCCAATTGCTGAAAATGTTCGAAATGTGACAGGTCCCTTTATTACTATTACTCATTTTGAGAATAAAAAGTTTTATTCCTATCCTTATGAACCAGACAATACTATGTTATTCCCTTTACTTATATTGGGTCTATTTACTTTGTTTGTTGGATCTATAGGAATTCCTTTCAATCAAGAAGGAGTAGATTTAGATATATTATCCAAATGGTTAACTCCATCTATAAATCTTTTGCACCAAAAGTTGAGTAATTTGATGGATTGATACGAATTTTTGAAAGATACAGTATCTTCTGTCAGTATAGCTTATTTAGGAATATTTATAGCATCCTTTTTATATAAACCCCCGTACTCCTCTTTACAAAATTTTGATTTAATTAATTCAATTCTTAAAAGAGGTCCTAAGAGAATTCTTTGGGACAAAATTATAAATGGCGTATATAATTGGTCGTATAATCGTGCTTACATAGATTTTTTTTATACAAGATCCTTCACTGGAGGAATAAGAGGATTGGCTAAATTAACTCATTTTTTTGATCGACGGATAATTGATGGAATTACGAATGGTGTTGGTGTTATTAATTTCTTTATAGGAGAAGCTATTAAATACATAGGTGGCAGGCGTATCTCTTCTTATCTTATCTTCTATTTAACTTATGTATCTATTTTTTTATTAGTTTTTTTATTATTTAAATTGATTTGATTCCATCGGTTATAATCGAAAAGAGTAGTTACAAGAGTTTTTTCAAAGCGGAAGAGTTCCTTTCTTTTAGCAGCTTTTTTATCTTTTAATTTCCAATTTTCTTGATTCCTATTCATATTCATATAAGAATCCTCATAATCATAAAATGGGATATTATTATAGCCTGTCTCTGTAAAGTGAAAGTGGAATTCATTCTTTGTTTTTTCCTTTCCATTCACTCGGATTTCTTCCGTTTCATCAATTTTGTTCGAATCCTCTTTTTCTTCCGAAAAAAAGGAAGAAGAAGGCTCTTCTTTGGTGGATCCCTCTTGTTCCTATTTAGTCCCCTTTATTTCGGAAGTTGTTTCTATTTCTACATCCCCTTCTTCCTCACTTTCCACCCCTTCTTCCGTTTTTGAGGTTTCTTTCAGTTTCTTAGTAAGAATGGGGGACGGTATTCTGCCTAAATAGTAGACACAGGTAATAAATAAGAGGATACAAAAGCAGAAAAAGAAATAATAGTAACCTGGTCCCGGGCATCTACCATTATACCCACAAGGTACCCGAGAAATCTTGACCACTTTTTTATTTTTTCTCTTTCTTTATACAGGAGAGAACCCAAAATAAACAAAAACACAGTTCTAAGATACTGCAAATGTTCCTTCCACTTACAACTGTATATCAGGATATCATCAAAGAAGACCAAAATGAACTTCCTCAAAAATGGTCAAAAGATGTCATTCATAAGGCTCTGAAAGGTGGAAAGGGCATTGATCAGTCCAAAGGGCACAACTAAGATCTCATAATGTCTATCATAAGTTCTGAAAGCTGTTTTTTCCACATCCTCAGCCTCCATTCTGATCTGGTGATAACTAGATCGCAAATCCAACTTAGTAAAGAACTTAGCTCCAAATAACTCATCCAGTAGTTCTTCTATTGAGGGAATAGGAAATTTGTTCTTTATAGTGGCACTGTTTATGTGACGCCCCCACTTCTCCCTAAGACGAACCAAAGGGTATCCGCGGGACGCCTGCCCAGTTCTCGCCAGGACTCAAGACAAATCGATTCAAGCTTAACGATACATAACAATTAATATAAGCCTAATAAAGAAAAGTCGCTTCCATAATCGAATATCCAAGTCTTACACCACGAGTTCAAGATACATCAGCTATCCAATTCTTACATTAGGTTCCCAATAGATACATCAATTCTCAAAAATATACAACAACCACAATGTCTAGTCAATTGCATTTAAAACCCTACTACAAAAGTACATCCAAAGGGTTTCTCCGAGTTTCGCTCCATGTCCATACCTGTTAAGGAAAACAAACCTATGGGGTGAGCAATCGCTCGTGAGGCCAAGAACACTCATGCAAGCACATTGTCCAAGTAACAATCCCAATTAACAAGTAAAACAATAATTTTCAAGTAAATGACAATTCGAGCGAGAATAGTAAACGGAAACAATTCAAGGATATAGGAGCTCTCAGGAGCTATTTTCCACTTGCACGATCAAGAACCTCCACGAATTGACACTCCATCAATCGGGTAGGCTATAGTCCGTAGAACTTCACTTATCATGTCCCCGTTCACCGTTACATACACCTGTACCGGGCCCGTCTGTTGCTTGTTTGAGGCGATACTGCTTGAGTATGCCAAACAAGACCTCTCAATAGGTCAAGCCTATTTTTTTTTCTCATGGTTCACCAAGGAGCCCAACCAAGCCCATGCCGGTTCGAGTCCAAGGTTAGCCAGTGAGAATTGGGCGTCCCCTACTTAAAATTTATGAGTCTAGGAGATTCACTCCAATCGACTTATGCAGCCATAGCATAAATAGTCACTGAAACACTTCACTTAATTCACTTAACAAGTCACTTCAAGCAATTCAAGCATTTCATGTCAAGTAATTCAAGTACACTTCACGTAAATGAGAACGAGTGCGATAAAATACACACTCGACTCAGCATTTTCAAAATATTCGATTATCAATAACAATTAACACGTAACACGTTTTTCACACACTTGACACTCACCAAGTAATTCAAGAAGTAAAGCACACTTGAATATTCAGGCATCCACCGTGGGATCCTCTTGAAGGTCCTCTTGAGTGCCTGAACAATTAATAATGAACTACCACTTAGAAACCCCAATTATCGCAGAAGATTGTACACTTGTACAATCTAGAAAAATATCATGAAAATGAGCCTTAATTACTCGAAAATCGAGGTTCAAAAGGGGGTTTAATAATACAAGGAAAAATCTGATTTTCATCTTGAAATCAAGTGCGAAACAGTCAAACAATCTCAAAGGAAAAAGGTGAGTTCTAAAAACTCAATTTCCTTTAAGTTTGAAAATTTCAGATTTGAAAAGCAATCTTTGGAAAATCGTATCTCACTCTCTGTAGGTCCAAAATTGGAAAAATTGGTACCGTTGGAAACTACTTCCAGAGTACTAAAAGTTACTAGAGGGCACTTTTCCATGATTCCAAATGGAAGACATTCAAATTTCGGTTTCAAGTTGCTGTTTAGGAATACCAAGACAGTTTTGGGGTTGGTTTTTGGCAAATTTTGGAAATTCGGCAAAATTCACAGAATGCGAACAAGCCTCTGAAATTTGGAAATCAATTAGAGTTACAATAAATTTTAAAACACAATAAACAGAACAAGAATCAGAGTTTTGACCACCAAGATATAGCAGCTCAAAGTTGCTGAAAATTTCTCACTGAACAAGGGTTTTCCAGATTTGAAACATGAACTTTGAGACTTTGGTTGGGCATCGAAATGGACTTGGAATGACACCAAATTTGGTAGTATTACCCTACCATATAGGGGTTATTCCTCTGTCAAATTCCATGCAAAAATTCGTACGGAAGGTCAGTTAACAAAGCCACTAAAGTTTCAAGAATTTCCAAGGCAAATCTGCCTTGTACTTCAATTTTCCTTTTTCTAACTTTTGGGTCAATGAAATCATCTCAAACATGGTTCAATTATGAAGACAAGGTCTAATAAACATCCAAGATACTTTTGGTAGGTGGTTAACACCAAGAATTTCAAAATAACAAGTCCCAATTCAAATTAAGGCATTCAACTAGCCAAAAAGAGGGTTTTCCTGAGATAGTTTCGTAATTCGGCCACAACTCACTCAATTAAACTTGGAATTGAGCGTGGTTGGTGGTGTTGAAAACTACATTAATAAGGCTACTATTTATCAGAAGAAATCATTATTAAATTCTGTCCATAACTAGCTCATATTTGAGCAACAAGTAGCAGCACATAACAGGTTCTCTAACACAGCCGAGAAACAGGGCAGGTGATTTGAAAGGCTGGTACGGTTCACTCAAGTAGAATCAGGGAATGCATTTTATACCATTAGAAAACTGGAAGTGTCTAGTTTCTAATGCCACAAACGGCACTCGATTTTGACATCGGAGCAAAGAGTTATGGTCGATTCAAAATCACTGCCAGAGCAACTCTGGACAGTTTTCCAGCCATGAACTTAATTCGAAATTTCAACTTTTGGACAACCAAATCAAGTGATTTTGGGTGGAAACTTTCCACACAATCTATAAAACATATCTACATCAAAATCAAATCAATTGGACCACAAAAATTTGCACCAAGAGGCGCGGCAATGGACAGGGCAGATCTGACCTCTTCCTCCATTTTGTTTCCTTTAAGTTTTCTTTCCACTTTTTAACTTATAATCACTAGTTTAACCACTAAATCAACATAAACAACACCAAACATCATCACATCAGTTCATCAAATCCATTGTGAAATTTCATAGAGCCCACTCAGAAGATTTCCAATAATATAGAGGTACCCACATGAATCTATAAGCTTCCAAGTGCAATATAACTTACATAAACTAAGATTCCAGGGTTTGATCGTTAGTTACCTCCTTAGATGACTAGAAATTTTCGGACCCTTGAAACTCAAGAAAACCATGAGAGTGCAGCTCCTTTCCTAGCTTAAGTTGATCTCCAAGTTATTTGTAAGGTGTAGTGTGATTTTGAGAAGATTTGGTCAAGAAATTAAGCAGGAAAATGAAGAGCTTTTGGTTCTTCTTCCTCCTAGTGTTGCACGGCTGCTTTGAGGAGAGAAAGAGAGAGTGTTTTGCTGATAATGAAGCTTCTTGAGGAAGCTTAAAAGTGTGTGGCCAAAAATGCTTCAAAAGTCAACTAGGAATAGTGCGCGTTCGCACGCGTTTCGTGCTCGATTCCTCTCAGGTTTGTTTCACTTGTGCACTAAACATCTAATGCACTTCCATTAATACTATTATTATTCACTCTGAATAGTCTAAAAATAAAGGTCTAAAGTCCCTCAATTAGTCGCGCGCGCGAAAACACGAACCCCCGACTCGCACGCGGTAAAGCGAAATTTCTAAGAAATTCCTATAACGATAGTATAATTAACTACTACTATGGTAAATAATTATGAAATAATTATTTTAGAAATAAAACATAAGTTCTCACAAATATTACTTCCTCAAGTCTCCAATTTGTCACGCGGTACGACTTTTGAGAAACCATCGACGCACGAGCAATAAGAGCTTTAATTAACTTAATCACATCGAATCTCTCAATTAACTCTTCTTAGTCCACTATTGCTCATCCTTATTCTCTAAGGTAATTACACTCTCGAATCGAAGTTTATCTCAAAAAATGTATACTCGTTATTCCTTACTAAACGAGCTTTCGAAAAATAAAATTTTCTAACGAAACGTTTAAAAACACAAGGAAGACATTGTTCCATACAAATGGACTTAAAATAGTTGAAATAAATTATTAGGGGTAAACGGGTGAATAAATAATTAATTAATCCGGTAAAATAACATTAAAATAAGTAAAATTTCGGGTCCTCACTGTGAGAACCCGTGGATTTTCTTATTTTCTAGACTTTATTTTATTTAATTGCATGCCTTTTCAATATTTTCTTTATTAGAAAAATTTTTTAGATAATTTTTATGAGTAAATATAGTTCTAAAATTATTTTCCTAGTATTAGTTAGTTTTTGAGAAATTAAGAGTGTATACCGGACGTGGGACCCGCTAGAGCGAAAAGTTCGGTAAAATTCGGCCAATTAGGTTAAGTTTGGGATACTGGAATTGATTGACTAGGTGCTAAGAGATAATTAGAGGTTGTTATATGGATGAGAGTGGAGAGACAAAAGGATAACCTAGCATTAAAGAGAGGGACAAATGTCACTTTGCTATTGGACTTGGAAGTTGACCATAAGACCATCTTACCACCTTAACCAAATAAATACCAAAAATTGACCAAAAATTCATCAAAAATTTCATCCTCTTGGCCGAACTTCTTGTTGGAAAAGAAGAGAAAAACCTCCAACTTTTTTCTTCAATTTCTTGCTTGAATCTCACAAACCAACCGTTAAAACTTGGCTTTGCTCCATAAAAACCTTTCTCTTGGTAGGATTAAGATGATTGGTGAAGTGGTTTGAGAAGGAAAGGTGCTAAGTTACCTCTTTTCTTGAGTTTACAAGGTAAGTAACCAAGAGCTTCTTCCTTTGTTCATGTTATTGTTAAATTAATGACTTGTGGTGGCTAAAGAGATGTTTTAGTGGAAGATTTTATGATTTTTGGTGGAGATTGATGAATTTTTATTTTATGCTTGATTTTTATGATTTTATATGTTTAGTGTTGGTTAGTCATGGATTGTTGGTTAGTTATGGTGTAAAATGGAGTTGATATATGTTGGATATGATTGATGGTGCAAAAATTCTGGTTTCGGGCGAAATTTCCAGATTAGGGTTTCAAACAGGCCTGTTCTATCCGAACTTATTTGAGCAGGTTAGAGGCCGAATTAGCCTAAGGTTAAAACATGAAAGTTGTAAAAAATGGTGTTAAATAGCTTCATGTAAAATTTCAGCTTAATCGAAGCAACGTAGCCTGTGAAAGACCGAAATTTCCCTGCTACCCTGTTTCTGTCCGAACCTGATAATCAGCTGCTGTAATTGGTTAATTTGACTGGGAATACTACTGATTTGGTTGTTGATGCCTTCTTAAGAATTATAACCTTGTAGCTTAGCTTTCAAATGGATTTGGAATTACCTGAATCGGAGTTGTGTGTGCTGAGATATGATTGAATGAATCAGGACTGCTAGTTGAACTGCGAACTGGAAAATCTGGGGTTGTTTTGGTAAATTTGACCTAGATACATTGCAAACTGGACTGAGTGGCCTTCTTCAACATTGTAGCCCTTTCTCTTAGCTTCGAAACGGTGTTAATTTCACCTCAATTTGACTAGTGTCACTTCAGTTGTGTTAATTCCGCTAAGCAACAGCAAATCTGCCTTTTGTTTTCCAACCCAAACTTCGTTTCCGCATATGTCCAAGTTTGATTTTGCACTTATACGTTCCATATGATTTTACTCTAGTGCTATGTGGATTTGGTTTACGACTCGTATTCGAGCCTTATGGTGGCTCTAATTAAAGATGTTTGATAGCTTGTGATTTGTGGATGTTAAGGTTTGGTTGGAAAGTAAAGAAAGACAAGGGAAATGCTGTCAAAATTTTCGCGGAGCTTCTACGCAGTCTCGGGAAATTTACTATATCTTGATGTAGGAATGTCGGAATTGAGTTCTGTTTATTAAGTTTTAAACTAGATTCATAGGGATATAAACCGTGTAAATTTCAGACCCTGTTTCTGTCTGTGAAATTTATGGTGATTTTTCAAAATTGACTGAAATATTGTACCTGTTCTGTCTTTCACTGGTTGAAGCAACAACTTAAGACTCGAATTTGACTGCCTTTTGTTTTGAATCTTTCAATGGTGTTTTCTGGAAAGTTATAACCCTTTGAATGTATTTTCCAACGGTATAAATTTTATCAATTTTGGACTTACAAAACTTGAGATATGATTTTTCTTATAGGGTTGTGCAAACTGGAAAATCCTAATTTCCTAGTATTGATCTTACTTTCATTAGCTACTTCCAATTTGGATTTGGTCAGTCATTGTAGGTAGGGATTTGAGGTTGTTCATGCCTTTAAGACTAATCGATACCTTTTCACTCCGAGGTCACCTCTTCGTTTTGCATTAATGGTTCTTTTGACTAGGCATATGGCTCGTAACCGAGTCTCACTTGCGAATTCCATACTAGGTCTTGGAGTCGAGTCTTAAGTGTTTGCCTTGATTGTTCTAGGAGGTGCCGACGATTAAAGCCACACTTGGGAAGGAAACTTTTGAAGTTATCCTTATTTGAACTGGTGAGTGTACCACTCCCTTGCATTGTCGCTATTTGAGTTATCTGTACTTGAAATCTATGACATGAATGACTATGAATCCTGTTTAGTTTGATTGAGACGAGGGTATACTTTATCACACTCGTTCTCTTGCCTGTGTTGTACAAACTGGAATCTATTACTTGTACTTGTTATGAACTTGAGCCTGTTACCTGCACTTGTTATAATGTCGTTTGGAAGTGTGTCCAACGACCTCCTTGTTAAACCTGAGCTCAACCTCATGGGGAGTTAATTAAATCGAGCCATGCAAGGGCTTGGTCGAGGAAATTGACAATCCGTGGGTGCCTATTTTTATGGAATTTTTGAGTATTGAGACTCTTGATTCCGGTATACTCGAGTATTATCATTCCTGTTTCTATTTGGCGTTCGGGCCCGGTAAGGGGGTATGTTTGGTGAACGAGATTTGGCGTTAAAGTGGTGTTCTACTGGACTGGTTTCCTTATTTGGAAGTTGACGGAGGGTCAACGTAGTCGGATCAAGTACTGCAACGAGGATTTGGCTCCTGAGAGCCACATGTATCCTTTCTATCTAAGTTATTTTGCTCATCTCCTTATTTGATACACCTATGTGATTAATTGAGCATGAAGTTCCTTGGTTCTTGACTATTATTATTTTGATACCTCATTGAGCTTCTAACTCACCCCGTTCCGTTATCCTTATTTTCCTTACAGGAAACCACCTTTTGGAGACTCTGATATTTTGAAGCATGAGTTGAGCTAGTTTTAATCTTCTTTTGTGTAGCTCCTCGATGTATGGAAAATCCTAAATGTATTTTAATACAATGTTTTTGTTTTGGATCTGTAAACTTACTAATATGTAGATTTTGAAGTGTTTCCTCATGTTTATGTAACATATGTATTCGGGAATGTACCTACTTTCATGGCGAACAAAGTTTCCTTGTACTTGGTTGGATCCTGCATGGCGGCGGCCCTTCCATTTCGTTTTGATTCTTGCAGTTTTATTCCAGTTTTGATGGAGGTATGACTGAGTCCCAGCGAGAGATGGGCAGGTGGTCCGCCGAACCCTTTGGTTCGCCTTTGGGTGAAGTGAGGCTGTCACACTCACATCCTCCCCTCCTTAAAAGAATTTCGCCCTCGAAATTCACACCTAAGACAATATCATTCCCTTAATGGTTAAGTCTACCAGATCAGTCACTAACTCACGTTTTTCAACCCATACTTCACAATTTCTATTCATCCCACTAGCAATTAAACCTTGATTTTCCTCAATAGGCATTTTAACTTCCAAATCATATGGCAGCTTAATCGGCTTCATGTCTACCTCATATAAGTAATGTTTTCACTTCTTTAAAGCAAATATTATAGCTACTAACCCCAAATCATGAGTTGGCTACTTTCTCTCGTGATATTTTAACTTCCTAAGGGCATATACAATCACCTCATCAAGTATTATTAATATATATTCTAAACCATCCTTTGAAGCATCTGTATAAATCACAAAACTACTTCATCCGCTCAGTAAGGCTAACACAGGTGCATCGGTTCAACATTTTTCACTTTCAAAATTCTTCCTCACATTTAGAATTCCGAATAACTTGCCAAGTCTTGTACTCTTAGAAAAATTCCTTGATAAACCAAAGGTAATATTTGGCTAACTCTAAGAACTCCAAGTTTTGGTAGGATTTTCTGGTCGTTTTCTCTTAAACAGCTTCCACTTTAGCCGAGTCAATAACAATTCCTTCCTTAGATATTGTATAACCTAGAAAGGCTACTTCTTTCAATCGAATTCACATTTATTGAACTTAACGAAAGCTGGCGCTCTCTCGAGGTTTGTAAAACTATCATCACGTGTTTTTCATGATCTTCTCAAACCTTAGAGTATACCGATATATCATCAATAAATGCCACCACAGATTAATCCAAATACGGTTTAAAACCCCGATGCATTAAGGCCATAATTGCTGCCAGTGCATTAGTTAACCCAAAGGACGTAACTGAAAATTCAAAGTGTCCCCATCTTGAATTGGGAGTGGTTTTAAACACATCAGTTTCTAAGATCCTCAACTGGTAATAGCTCTATTTTAATTTCAACTTGAATAATACCACGGCCCCTTGCCATTGATCAAAATTCTCGTTTATGTCAGGTGACGGAACATTTGTTCTTACTAGTCACATCGTTCAAGTCTCGATAGTCTATGTACAGTCTCAAACTTCCATTCCAAATATCATATCCTATCCCTTCATTGTTAGGCTCATCAAATCTATCAAAGTTTTTTTTTTCTACTAACCAGAACTCACAAGATTTCCTTGTCACCTCCAAGACCTCGGGGTTACATATGCTCTCAAGTACGATCTCGACTGCATCTACTACTATTTATGTCTTAGTATAAATCTAAAAGTGTGGGGCAAATTTTAAATATACATGTAAGTCATAAAATCAATTTTTCATATGTCATAAAAATCATAATAATTACATCTAGTTGGAAGAGATTTATCAAATCATTTCAAAAGGAAAAGGGGAAACAACAAGATTATAACAAAACATGCCAAGTTGCCAAGATACAAAATAACAAAAGACTTTTCCTTATACAAAAGATTAAATCTCCAATAGTGCCAGTCTAGTATAGGGTAAAACTACAACCGCTATCCCTCGAGTGGAGTTAACCACCCCAACTCGTAAAACTTCCAGCGCTTAGACCCCTTCTGGCTCTCGATTGCTTGGTGGCGGATCTAGCTAGCCGCTGAGTATTTTCTCTTTCTAGAGGTACCAGGGCAATTCGAAAGCTTATGTTCGGTACCACCGCACCTCAGACACTTTCCTTGCTTTATCCAGCACTTGGCCTCAGTGTGGTTAATCTTGCTACAGTATCCACAATTTGCGTGAGAAGTAACGGCTTGACCAATTCGAGGATTTCCTTTGTATTTCTTCTCCAGTTCTACGTTCTTACGTAGCAACTCAGTTTTCTCGGCATATTCTTGTTTCCACCGTCCTTCCCAGTAGTCAGCCAGTTTTCTTTGAAATTCTACCTCATTTCAAAGAATGTCCATTTCCTTACGCATTTCTTCCAAAGTTGTCATCTTACCGGTTGGCTTAAGTCAAATGCCAGCCTTCCAGGTAAATCAAAGGATCGAAATGAGTAGCCATTTATAATGGAAGCTCGAGCCCTATTACTCTTGCATTCTTTTGCTTATAGGTTGCTTCGGAATATAAATCTTAACTATTCTCTGCTTAATACGGGCGAGCTCTTGAGTCTCCACGAGATTACTATCATTACTTACGAACACAACAAAATACGGGAACCTTATTCCTTAATATAAAAAATTTCATGTCTTAGTTCACTCTCCAATACTTAACTACAAAGTTGTTCAAGAAGAAACCATAATATCTTGCTTTCATTAGCACCTTATTTTATCCCCTCAAATCAATTCTACTATTTTGAGGTTAGATCTTCCATGAAACTCAAATGGGCGAACTTCAAGAATTGCTCAATTCCTCACACCTTTCTTGGTCCCCAAGTTGGTTGGTTTAGAGCTTTAGTGCCCAGCTAATCGTGCTCGGACATCAATCATCTGGTCAATAGCAATAGCTATGCGATTGTTTTCTTTCATTTCTAGGGTTTTGGTTCGGTCCAACAGTTATTCCCTAATCATCCCCTTGAGCTTGGGTTGCTCAACCCCTCGCCCTCGGTCCCTTTTTACTTCTTTGGCTGCTCATAAATTTAACATTTATAAAGACATGACATAAAATGAGTGCACATAAACGAAGTTTGAAAAGTGGCACCTTGATCACGCCAAACAAATACAAGAATAAAAGGGAAGACACCGAAATAATTGCAAATGTGTACAACCCAATAATAGATTTGAAGTCATAAAATAATAAAATCAAGCATCTCATGAGTAACGTTTAATTGCTTCAAAAAGGTAGGAAACATAGTGAAACAAAATACAAAATGCAATGGTCTTTTAGCGAGCACCGCCCCCTCTATCTTTGGCAAAACTATTAAAGTAGTTTAAATCACTAACTTAGTGATTGGCAAAGCCAAAAGTCTCTACTACCTCCGTAGGATCATTTTCATTTCCAGCACTGGGAGTTTTAATCTCATGTCCCTTATCGAGTATCTTGTCATTCTCCTCGTGTTCGACTAAGGTAACACACCCAACTATCGACTTATCCGTCCGGTCTCTAATTCCATATACTACACTTGCAAGTCGGTTCTCAGCTTTTTTTGAAGCTGCTCACTAGGAGCCTTTGTCTCTTCCTCGCTCCTTAAGTACCTCAGTCTCCACTTTAAAAATTCTAATAGTCTGGGCATCGACAATTGTCCTCGGTCCTCGATTATCCTCTTGAACTACCCTAGTTTCCTCGAATAGCCACTTCCAATGATCGGCCACTATTAACACCCCATTATTTGGGCACGAGTAAGTCCTTTGGAAATCACATAAAGTCCTAGTTCGGCAAGTTGGGTTATACCTCCAGCGAGCTCCCCTAGGCCCTTCTCGACAATGGCCACCATCATGCGTCCCCGAGATGGTTCAATACCACTGTTATCTTTCGTAACTTACAATTAAAATTAAAAACTTAAATGGGTCCAAGAATACTAAATAAACTGGATTTGATCATCTCATACCATCCCACATATCTCTTACAAAATCGATACTCCCAATTGTCCATTAATTCAAACCTAGGTCCTAATTTTCATCCCCACAAGCGGTCACTTAACTTCCCAACCAGTTCCACAGTCCAGCATCCTAAACTTCAAGCCTTGGATATACTACGGAGATCTGAAGCCTAAACTCTGATACCAACTGTGACGCCCCCACTTCTCTCTAAGGCGAACCAAAGGGTATCCGCGAGAAACCTGCTCAGCTCTCGTCAGGTCTCAAGACAAATCGATTCAAGCTTAACGATACATAACAATTAATATAAGCCTAATAAAGAAAAGTCGCTTCCATAATCGAATATCCAAGTCTTACACCACGAGTTCAAGATCATCAACTATCCAATTCTTACATTAGGTTCCCAAAAGATACATCAATTCCCAAAAATATACAACAGCCACAATGTCTAGTCAATTACGTTTAAAACCCTAATACAAAAGTACATCCAAAGGATTTCTCCAAGTTTCGCTCCATGTCCATACCTGTCAAGAAAAACAAATCTACGGGGTGACCAATCGCTCGTGAGGCCAAGAACACTCATGCAAGCACGTTGTCTAAGTAACAATCCCAATTAACAAGTAAAACAATAATTTTCAAGTAAATGACAATTCGAGCGAGAATAGTAGACGGAAACAATTCAAGGATATAGGAGCTCTCAGGAGCCATTTTTCACTTGCACGATCAAGAACCTCCACGAATTGACACTCCATCAATCGGCTAGGCTATAGTCCGTAGAACTTCACTTATCATGTCCCCGTTCACCGTTACATACCCCTATACCGGGCCTGCCTGTCGCTTGTTTGAGGTGATACTGCTCGAGTATGCCAAACAAGAGCTCTCAATAGGTCAAGCTTTTTTTTTTTCTCATGGTTTACCAAGGAGCCCGACCAAACCCATGCCGGCTCGAGTCCAAGGTTAGCCAGTGAGAATTGGGCGTCCCTCACTTAAAATTTATGAGTCGAGGAGATTCACTCCAATCGATTTATGCAGCCATAGCATAAATAGTCATTTAAACAATTCATTTAATTCACTTAACAAGTCACTTCAAGCAATTCAAGCATTTCATGTCAAGTAATTCAAGTACACTTCACTTAAATGAGAACGAGTGCGATAAAGTACACATTCGACTCAGCATTTTCAAAATATTCGATTATCAATAACAATTAACACGTAACACGTTTTTCACACACTCGACACTCACCAAGTAATTCAAGAAGTAAAACACACTTGAAGGTTCAGGCGTCCACCGTGGGATTCTCTTGAAGGTCCTCTTGAGTGCCTGAGCAATTAATAATGAACTACCACTTAGAAACCCCATTTATCACGGAAGATTGCACACTTGTACAATTTAGAAAAATATCATGAAAATGAGCCTTAATTACTCGTAAATCGAGACTCAAAAGGGGGTTTAATAATACAAGAAAAAATCTAATTTTCATCTCGAAATCAAGTGCAAAATGGTCAAGCAATCTAGAAGGAAAAAGGTGAGTTATAAAAACTCAATTTCCTTTAAGTTCGGAAATTTCAGATTTGAAAAACAATCTTTGGAAAATCGTATCTCACTCTCTGTAGGTCCAAAATTGGAAAACTTGGTACCGTTGAAAATTAATTCTAGAGTACTAAAAGTTACTAGAAGGCACTTTTCCATGATTCCAAATGGAAGACATTCAAATTTCGGCTTCAAGTTGCTGTTTTGGAATACCAAGACAGTTTTGGGGTTAGTTTTTGGCAAACTTTGAAAATTCAGTAAAATTCATAGAATCCGAACTAGCCTTTGAAATTTGGAAATCAATTAGATTTACAATCAAAGTTTAAAACACAATAAATGGAACAAGAATCAGAGTTTTGAGCGCCAAGATATAGCAGCTCAAAGTTGCTGAAAATTTCTCACTGAACAAGGGTTTTCCAGATTTGAAACATGAACTTTGAGACTTTGGTTGGGCATCGAAATGGACTTGGAATGACACCCGGTAGTATTACCCTACCATATAGGGGCTATTCCTCTGTCAAATTTCATGTAAAAATTCGTACGGAAGGTCAGTTAACAAAGCCACTAAAGTTTCAAGAATTTCCAAGGCAAATCTGCCTTGTACTTCAATTTTCCTTTTTCTAACTTTTGGGTCAATGAAATCATCTCAAACATGGTTCAATTATGAAGACAAGGTCTAATAAACATCCAAGATACTTTTGATAGGTGGTTAACACCAAGAATTTCAAAATAACAAGTCCTAATTCAAATTAAGGCATTCAACTAGCCAAAAAGAGGGTTTTCCATCACTAAGACAGTTTCGCAATTCGGCCACAACTCACTCAATTCAACTTGGAATTGAGTGTAGTTGATGGCGTTGGAAACTACATTCATAAGGATACAATTTCTCAGAAGAAATATTTTAGAAATTCTGTCCATAACTTGCTCATATTCGAGCAACAAGTAGCACCACATAACAGGTTCTCTAACACAGTCGAGAAACAGGGCAAGTGAGTTTGAAAGGCTGGTACGGTTCACTCAAGTGGAATCAGGGAATGAATTTTATACCATTCGAAAACTAGAAGTGTCTCGTTTCTAATGCCACAAACAGCACTGGATTTTGATGTCGGAGCAAAGAGTTATGGTCGATTCAAAATCGCTGTCAGAGCAACTCTGGACAGTTTTCCAGCCATGAACTTAATTCGAAATTTCAACTTTTGGACAACCAAATCAAGTGATTTTTGGTGGAAACTTTCCACACGACCTATACAACATATCTACATCAAAATCAAGCCAATTGGACTACAAAAATTTGCACCAAGAGGCGCGGCAATGGACAGGGCAGATCTGGCCCCTTCCTCCATTTTGTTTCCTTTAAGTTTTCTTTCTACTTTTCAACTTATAATCACTAGTTTAACCACTAAATCAACATAAACAACACCAAACATCATCACATCAGTTCATCAAGTCCATTGTGGGATTTCATAGAGCCCACTCACAAGATTTCCAACAATATAGAGGTACCCACATGAATCTATAAGCTTCCAAGTGCAATATAACTTACATAAACTAAGATTCAAGGGTTTGATCGTTAGTTACCTCCTTAGATGATTAAACCAGAAATTTTTGGCCTATTGAACTCAAGAAAACCGTGAGAGTGCAGCTCCTTTCCTAGCTTAAGATGATCTCCAAGTTATTTGCAAGGTGTAGTGTGATTTTGAAAAGATTTGGTCAAGAAAATGAAGAGCTTTTGGTTCTTCTTCCTCCTAATGTTGCATGGATGCTTTGAGGAGAGAAAGAGAGAGTGTTTTGCTGATAATGAAGCTTCTTGAGGAAGCTTAAAAGTGTGTGGCCAAAAGTGCTTCAAAAGTCAACTAGGAATAGTGCGCGTTCGCGCTTGTTTCGTGCTGGAGAGAAAGAGAGAGTGTTTTGCTGATAATGAAGCTTCTTGAGGAAGCTTAAAAGTGTGTGGCCAAAAGTGCTTCAAAAGTCAACTAGGAATAGTGCGCGTTCGCGCTTGTTTCGTGCTCGATTCCTCTCAGGTTTGTTTCACTTGTGCACTAAACCTCTAATGTATTTCCATTGATACTATTATTATTCACTCTGAATAGTCTAAAAATAAAGGTCTAAAGTCCCTCAATTAGTCACGCGCGCGAAAACACGAACTCCCGACTCGCGCGCGGTAAAGCGAAATTTCTAAAAAATTCCTATAACGATAGTATAATTAACTACTACTATGGTAAATAATTATGAAATAATTATTTTAGAAATAAAACATGAGTTCTCACAAATATTACTTTCTCAAGTCTCCAATTTGTCGTGCAGTACGACTTTTGAGAAACCATCGACGCGTGAAAAATAAGAGCTATAATTAACTTAATCACATCGAATCTCTCAATTAACTCTTCTTAGTCCACTATTGCTCATCCTTAATTCTCCAAGGTAATTACACTCTCGAATCGAAGTTTACCTCGAAAAACGTATACTCGTTATTCCTTACTAAACGAGCTTTCAAAAAATAAATTTTTCTAACGAAACGTTTTAAAACACAAAGAAGACATTGTTCCATACAAATGGACTTAAAATGGTTGAAATAAATTATTAGGGGTAAACGGGTGAATATATAATTAATTAAGCCGGTAAAATAACATTAAAATAAGTAAAATTTCGGGTCCTCACAGTTTAACTGTCTGTAGTCAACACAATCCTCCAAGACCCATCCTTCTTTTTAACCAACACCACAGGGGAGGAAAAAGGACTTGAACTAGGTCTAATAAATACCACAAGCTAACATTTCAGCTACCAATTTTTCAATTTCACCTTTCTGAAAAACAGGGTACCTGTAAGGTCTCACATTGATAGGTTTTGGCCCCTTTTTAAGGATAATTTTTTGATCATGCAATCTCTCTGGAGGTAGTCCACTAGGTTCTTGAAACACATCATCATAATCATTCAATAGCTGTTCAAGTTCTACTGAACTACTAACCTGATCTCCACCTATTTCAGCAGTAATAGCATAAAGAGATAGGGGTTCTGAGCTGGGGTTTTGCACCACCTTGATTAGGCAAAGTTGTGCTGTCATGATTTGTTTAGGTTTCTGAAGGATCCTTTGCATCTTCTTCCTTTTCACTAACTGCAGCCCTTGTTGTTTCATTCCCCTCAAGACCACCTTATGTTCATTCCATATGAACTCCATTCTGAGCTCCTAGAAATTCCACTTTACATCTCCAAGAGTTGTCAACCATTGCATACCAAGAACCAGCTCAGACCCTCCCACTAGTAATACCAATAGGTCTGCCTTGAATTCCTGCCCTTGCATCTTCCAAGTGAACCCAGGACAGAGGTCTTGGGTGGTTAATTTGTTCCCGTCTACTACTTCTTCCACTAATGGTTCAACCCTCATGATATTGACCCCCAGTTTATGCACCACCCTAGGATGAATGAAATTGTGTGAACTGCCATAGTCTATGAAAATGTTCACAGTTTGTTTCTCAACATGTCCAGTGACCCTCATGGTTCTGAAGTTTGGCACAGTCATGCTGGTCATGGCATTGAGGGATATGTGGGCTAGTTTGCCTTCATCTACTGTTTCTTCTTGCTCAGCTGACTCACTCTCTTCCTCATCCACCAATTCATCCCAGACTTCCAACCTGTGGAACTGCTTATTACCACACCTATGCCCAGCCACAAACCTGTTATCACACCAGAAACAAAGTCCCCTTGCTTCTTTTTTTCATCCATTTCTGCTCTACTCAGCCTCCTGAAGAGCCTCTTATGAACCACATCCTTCTGCCTTTCCTTGCAGGGTAATGCATGGAGAGTAGGTGAGGGCAATAAGGGCCTAGAATCTGCCTTCCATTTATTACCAGAAACAGTAGCATGGGATTGTGAAGTGCTAGCATGATCTTGGTAACTCATGGAGAATCTGGGAGGCACCGTCCCCTTCTGATGCATCACCACCTTGGCCTCTTCGATCTTGGCCAAGACCCTGGCATGCTGTACATTTTTGGGCATAAACATCCTGACAGATAGTTGAATGTCTGGCTTCAATCCACTTATGAAACAACTCGTAGCATAGTCCTCAGGAAGGTCCACCCTGTTGAGGAGTTCCTCAAACAGATCATGATACTCTTGTACAGAACCTGTTTGTCTGAGGCTCTTGAGTTCTCCCATAGGATCATCATACAATGAGTCCCCAAACCTTGAAGATAACTCTTTCACATACTCATCTCATGACGGTGTTTCACGTGTCAATCTGGATTTCATGAAGATTTGATGCCATTGGAGAGCCTTGCCCTTCAGATTCATGGCAGCTATCTTGACCTTCATATAACTAGGAGTTTCATCTACCTCAAAAAATTGTTCACTCTTGTACAGCCATCCTCTAAAATCTTCTCCATTAAATCTGAGGAAATCTACCCGTGATAACCGAGATGGAATCTGATAACCTCCTCCATTATTTATATGAGTATCTGAATTGTGAGGTGAATCATTTCCTTCAGCCTAAGCCTTCTGTGTGTGTAGTTCTATCACCAAGTTCAGTAGCGCGGCCATTTCTTTCTCAAATTGCTCCTGCTGCTCCCATAACATTGCTCGAACATGTTCTTCCATTTTCCTAACATCCTGAGACCTAGTGCCCTCTGCCATTAATGATCTGAGCCAGCGAAAACCTTGCTCTAATACCACTGATGCGGAGGCCAGTGGAGTTCCAGGTTCCTTGATCAAGGAATTACAGAGATTGTGGAGAAATAATTCGTAGACCATGGAGATGAATATCTGATTTATTGGATTAGAGAAGAAGTAGGTAAAATAATGAATTGTAGATTTTACAAATGAATGATCATGATACTGTTCTGCGTGAGTAGCTTCCTATTTATAGGTTCATTAAGTCGGCTGCCTCTAACTAACTAACTAACTAACTGATGACCTCAGCTGACATAAGCAAGATTCTTGCCAACCGTCTAACTAACTGCATTGCTACAAAATTGATCACTGATCAAGTGTAATAACAATCAAAACAAGATAAAGTCGATGCAGAGAATTCCGGTGCATCATACTTGTACTTCCCTGACATGGTAACAACCAATTACTTGATACCCATGTTATATTTAGCTGTCTCACTTGGGGCCGCTGCTTGTTTTATTGCCGACTACCATTAGTCCGTTTTCTCAAAATCATCATTAACTGCTTTTGTGTCAAGTATTTTGATCATGCTAATCTGAAGATGGCGGTGGAAGTTCCGGTCAACTAGCAAAGCTTGCAGTCTATGTTCTTCTGTAGCTTAATTCAAGACGACCCTACGAAGTACACCCAGCTGTCCCTTGCAAAACCACAAGCCTGTATTAAGTCATTTGTCGGTGTTTTTTTCTGGATGATGGTCTTGAAGTATATAGGTTGAAAAGTGAAAGAATCACCTAAGGACTTGTATTTAGAATAAAACCTGTGCAAATCTGTAGCTTAGTCATATATTTCTTGTACAGCCACTTATCTCTATATCTTCACCTTCTTTTTTCCTCTCCCTTAGTGTCACGTGTGCTTCATTACATGCATAGCGTCGTACTTGAAGATACAGATACTCTGCCATTTCATTCCCTTTTCTGCTCTTTTTTTAGTCTGCATAGTGCAGCAACTTTTTGAAGAAGTTGCAAGGGTTTATTACATATACTTCAAAGTTATACTACAATCATGACTCTCTTTTTTCAATTTTTTTGGATAAATTAGACCAAGCTCCCGTTAGTTTGTCAAAGAGATGAAGCCCTCCCTTCTAGATTTGAAAATAACACAAACCTCCCCTCTAGGTTGTCAGACAAAATTACAAACCTCCCTTAGGTGTAAACTGAGGTTCGTGATCACTTTGAAGATATGCATTATTATTTTGATTTTAATAGCGAAGAATGCAGAGATATTTCCTCCTATGGGCTTTAGCCATTGAACCTATTAAGGTAATGATGCCTCAGGGTTTTCCTTACCGTTCCTATGTCTTGCAAATTGATGCTTGGTCTTTTCTTTTACCCAAACAATAAGTAATTTTAGGTTGTTCTTCGTCATGCACAGAAGGAGAGGACTGGCCTTTTACAAGTACTGTGCCAAGATTTTGATCCATCACTTTTGACCAGAACCCTGAGTGCTCCAACAAGGCCTAGCTAAATATATGACTAGCTCCCGGGCATATAAATTTGAGGAATCTTGTCGAAGGCCATGGAATTTTACTAAGCTTAGATCTCAAGTTTCTTTCCAGGTCTCTCCTTTCTATCCGTTGTACCTATAATGGACTTATTAATTAACAATCTGATCAAGTAATTATGCTCCTTAAACGTATAGGTAGCAAATCAATTCATTTAACTAAATTTACCCATACCCGCCCATGAATAGATGGGTATGGGTATCTTAAATTTTTGTATATGGGTAACCAATCAAACTCAATTAACTCATTTAAAATTTTCTTCCCCAAGTCTCCTCTCTTCCCCCACCCCTTTTTTTTTCAAATTTTTTATTTTGTCATGATGTTAACTACTTTTGTTTCATTATTATTATTATTTGTTGGTTTTATCTTATCATTTTATTTTATCTTAGTTTGTTAACTTACTCATTTTTCAGCATTACTAATTTATGATAAGTTTTAACCTCTTTTCTTATCTTTCCAAAATGAAATTTTGAATTTATTTATGAAAAAAATGTTAGGGGTTCAAAATTTTTGGATTAAGTTTTTATATTAACTTTTATAGTACTTAGTTCAAATGTTTATATTCTTATTATTCAATTATTAAATAATATGTAATTTTGCGACATAGAGTATGGATGGAAAAAAAATAGTAATTAGGCTTATTGAGCATTATAAGTAAATATTTAAAACTAATGATGGGTGCAAAGAGCAGTATAAATTGATAACTTAGTTTGCAAAAATGAATTTAAATGAGTTTACAAAAAGTTAAAATAAATGAGTTATAAATGGGTAATTGAGTTATCCAATTCATTTTTTAACTTACCTATTTATACCCATCTAATTTACCCATTACCCATTTTACCCAATTCAAATCCGCCCAAGTCACCCATTTTAACACCTCTACTTAAACGTCTCATAATGCGCCTAAAAGATGTGTTTCGCATAAAGTTCACATAATGAAACTGTAGGCACATATTCCAAAGCAGAGCAAAACCGCCCGAGTTCAGCATGCCCCATAATTCAGAGATGATCTTCATCAAGGAGTCAGGAACGAGATCAGCTGAATGTCTAGTGGCCTTACCTCGTGTGTAATAAAAAAGTGACATTTTACACCTAAGTCACGTAACGTTCACCTGTACAAGAACAGCAAGGGAGTATATGATTGTCCGTGACGCCATGTAAAGGAGGGCGAGTGCATAACCGTTCCCAAATATTATCCCTCAACGGATTTGCAACATGGTCTTCTACCATTTGACAATAAAAGGAAAAGGAAATAAAGATGCACCAATGTCTAGGGCTTCCACAATATTAATCGCAAAAAAGAGAAGGAAAATTGTCATACATCATTACGTTAACAACTACAACAAAATATATTCTACCTTCAAACAGTTTCCATTTACAAACTCATTGGCACAATCCAAAGGAAAAAACTCAAATTTCCCCGCGATAGCCCCCAGATCCATAGTAGTCTCTTCTTGAACTTGCTATTTGTGTGCTCCTTTGATGTTCCAACTTGGGACAATCACGGATCCGATGACCAAGTCCGCCACAGTAAGCACAGCCTTTGACTCCACTAGCATTTGTGATTGCATCAACATCCTCCATTGGATCATTCAATTCTGCCAGCACTGGAGGTATTCTCTGTTTTGCCTCCTGTAGCAAATGCTTCAAATCTAGAAGTGTAGTTTCACTCTGATTTTTGTTGATAAATGTCGTTGCAATTCCTGTTTTCCCACATCTTCCAGTACGACCAATCCTGTGAACGTAATTTTCTATTTCTGCTGGCATGTCATAATTAATCACGTGCTGAATATCTGGAAAGTCCAAACCCTTTGAGGCAACATCAGTGGCAACCAACACATCTTTCTTGCCTTCTTTAAAGGACTTGATAGCATACTCTCTCTCTTCTTGATCTTTTCCTCCATGAATTGCAACTGCTTCAACGCCCTTTAACAGAAGATATTCGTGAATGTCATCAACGTCAGCTTTATTCTCACAGAATATCAGAACAGGAGGAGGTGTCTTCTGCAAGCACTCAAGGAGGTAAACAATCTTTGCCTCTTGCTTAACATACTCCACCTCTTGAATCACATCAAGGTTTGCCGCTCCAGCCCTTCCCACATTAACCACAACGGGTTTAACCAATGCGCTTCTTGCAAACTTTTGGATCTTTGTGGGCATTGTGGCAGAAAACAAAAGAGTTTGACGCTGAGCTTTAAAGTGATCAAAGACTTCTCTTATGTCATCTTCAAAACCCAAATCCACCAACCTATCTGCTTCATCTAATGTTAAATACCTGCATACGAAACAAAGTGGTAAGTTTGAGGTCCAATATTTAAGAGAATAGAAAAGTAGAAAGAAGCAGCTAACAATGGTGTAAAACATAACTCTGTATGTTCTTGCTAGTTTAAGTGCCATCAGAATAAATAGCACAGATCCAAAGAGCAAAAACTACACCCATTTGAAATTATGAATTCTACTCTTTCAAAAACTTAGATCCTAAATCAGCACCACACCCAATAAATAAGAAAGTTATATTTGCTTAACCACCAGCACCCCACATCAATGTCAGTTGAACTCATTCTTCAACCATACACACCATCAGTTATAAACGTAGCAACAAGTACAAGTTTCAGCTTCCATACACCTAGTTTTTGTCGTTAGACATCTCTAAGATCCATTGGAGTTGCAAGCAACAGGTATACTCCCTTGACAGACATGAAAATTTAAATTCTCCAGAAATCAAGAAAAACATCATATTAGTTAGCTCGTTGATCTTCTAAAATCATATGCAGCCACCAGTGTCTAAAACATCAGGTAGAAGTTTTAGTTAAATAGTCTAAAGCTGCTGAAGGATTACATGTTGGTCAGATTCCAACTCCAACTACTTGCACCAGTATTATGTCATTGTCTATTGATTACTTACTAACTTTTTATAGAAATTTTCAAACTGGAGAACCAGGAACAGAGAGCTCCCCCCCCCACCCCCCGCGTCTCTTCTTCCACCCGACTCAGGTCTAATTCCAGCATTGAATAGATTGGCGGAGAGCGCAATCCCCAACTCAACAGATCATTCCTTTTTAGGCAGAAAGGCTTATTCCGTCAGGTGGATTAACAACTCTACCTAATTGTCAGCTCTCAGATGACCACTACCTAAGTAGGACCTCTTTTTCTGTTTTCATAAGTCAAATGCTGCTGTATTATACCAAAATAGTTTTTTAATGACACAAAAATTTTGGTCTCAAATCTTTCTTCCAGTTCCCAGTAATTCTCCAATGATGTCCAGAATACATTATCTATACCAACTTTGAAGATCATATTGTAGCTTTATATTGTGTATTTACCTCCAAATCCAGATACTAGCAGTAGCATCTTGTGTAGATAATGATGATATCAACATATACTCTTCCTAAGCAGTCCATTATTTCAAGAAACAAGCTTTTTGGGGAAAAAAAAAAAAAAGTAACAACACTACAACATAAACATTCTTTTTACTATCATTTAATTCATCACTTGGATTCAGAATAGAAACTTTTGCAACATAGTGAAAACCAATAAGAAATTGGTCATAACTTGCATTAACATCCCAATCAGGCCCTTTACAGATGTAAATGGTCACTAGATATTAAATAGACTCTGCTATAAACCAGAAAGTTTCATATAACACAAAAACTGAAAGTGAAACACAGGTAACCAGTCTAGAAAGTCCTAATGGTTGTATGTCCAATTGATGTCTACACATTCTACATTTAACCAAAGCATGCATTCATACATAACAATATCTGAAAAGAAATTATGCTCTTCTATTTTCCAATAGAACACAGAGATCACAAATCCTCTCAACACTTAAGATTGACCTCTAACATGGAAAAGTATCATGCAAATCAAAAACTAATAGATGACATTAAAGAGCATATACTTCTCACAGAACCAGTCATCATCACAAGGACTAAGAACAGACACCAATTATATTTGGTGCCAAATATAACACAAAAAATACAGATAATATTAGCTTGGTACTTAGAAAGAAAACAGCTTCATAATATGTGATTCACAAGGCAAACAGAGAGAGCAAAAAATACCAAGCACAACATACAACTAGTTAAGTCCAAGGAGAACAAAGTTACCTGCAACTGTCAAGATTCATTTTCTTCTTTGCAAGCATATCTTTGAGTCTTCCTGGCGTAGCAACCACAATGTGAACTCCTTTCTTCACAACCTCCAACTGAGACTTCATGTCAACTCCACCAATGCAAAGCAATGGCCTTAACTCTGGATAACCGTACTCCCTCATGGGTGCAAGAAACTGCTCCACAACTTCATAAGTTTGTCTTGCAAGTTCTCGTGATGGACAGACAATTAAACCAAATGGCCCTTCTCCAGGGGCAATTGGCATCATTATTTCTTCTTGAAGTGCCACCATGATCAGTGGCAAAACAAACACCAGTGTCTTACCAGAACCCGTAAATGCTATGCCTATCATATCCCTTCCTGCTAATATAACAGGAAGACCTTGAACCTGAATAGGGGTTGGTTGCACAATCCCCTTCGCTTTCAGCTTCTTCAAAATCGGGTCAGGAAATCTCATATCCTTAAAATTCTTAATTGGTGCAGGAATATCTTCGCCATCCACAATAATATGCCACTGCTTCCTTATTGCATCACACACTTTCTTAGACAGCCTCCTTATATTCAACGGCGGTTTCCACCCCGTAAACAATGGTTCCGTGTAAGTAATCCCTTTAGCCAACTCCCGAACAGACATCAAAGTTTTGCGATCAGAGAGATGCTCAATCATCTCTTTCTCCTGCTGTACCATTTGTTCAGTAGGGCTAATTTCAGGTTGTTCTTTTTTCAACTGTGAGGCCTTTACTAGCAAACTAGGCTTTGCTTCTACAAGCTTCAATTTTTCAGCTTCCTCTTCTTCCAGGGTAGAAGATTTACCTTTCCGTTGCAATATTTTCTGGACTTCTAATGCCCTCCTCTTTGCAACTGGGATGTACTCAACATAATCATCATCTTCCTCCGTCATCATTATCTCCTGTGGAGTCTAAAATAGGCTAAATAAGTGAAAGAATTTGCGAAACAACAATGGAGTGTTTTATAAAAGGAAAGAAAAAAAAATGTTGGCTTTTCTATCTAATTCACTATTCTTCATAGGGCTCTACCTCCCTCCAAGGACGATTAGAGGAATAGCATTCCGATTTCCATTAAGATAAGACAGCTGTTCTGAATATCAGCAGTGAACATGGAGTGTTATATAAATGACCTCAGTAACACTTTAGCACACGCTGTAAAATATCACCATAGAAAAACTAAACACGCTGTAAAATATCACCATACAGAAACTAAAATGACACCATGCAACCCATGCCAATCATGAATAAGAAAATCCAGACTACTGTCGTCATGGCACTTGATAGCTTTGTCAGATGGATTTTTCTTTTATAAGTCAAACTATTGTAAAAAGAAAGCTCAACTAGTAGCCAAAAAACCTCACCATTGTTGTAAATCCAGCTTGCCCAAACTGTGAAGTGTTTTGTTTAAAGATCAAACTTCTTAAGTAAGAAACTAAACGATCTTATCCTACCTTCCTACCTAAATGCCCATGGAAGTAGGGATGTACTCGAGCCAAGTCGAGCTCGAGTAGAAACTAAACGATCTTATCATACCTTCCTACCTAAATGCCCATGGAAGTAGGGATGTACTCGAGCCAAGTCGAGCTCGAGTATTGCTATACTCGAGCTCAACTCGACTCATATGTACCTAGGCTCGAGCTCGGCTCAAGCTCGACCGAGTCCAAACAAACGATACTCGAGGCTTGACTCGAGGTACTCCCTTTAAGCTCGAGACTCAACTCAATAAGGCTCGACCTTTAGTCAAGCCTTATCAAGTCGAGTCTAATCAAGCTTTTTGACTCGATTCGACCAATGCCGTCTGCTTCTTGCTTAATATCAAGCTTATATGAACTACTACTGGGGAAAATTCTAGCTGACTGGTAGACTGGAAAAGGGGCACCACTAGAATTGGAGTTTGCAACAATAGAGTTCCCCTGACCTTTCACAGCAACTGAAGATTGAACTGAATCAGGAACATAAGTCTGACCAAAAAAGGTGACGTTTTGGGAAGATCCACAGGCAAGCAAGTAGCTATCAGTTGGAGTAAATGAGGCATATAATCCATGATTCATCAATACAAATACAACCAAAAGTATCCACATTCTACCTCCCACAGTTAGCATCTTTAACACCCCTAAGTCCTGCGAAAGTACCCAAACTAACCAAAATTCCCCACAAAATTCCAAAATTCAGCAAAACATGAGCTGAGCCACCAAATTGAGAGACAAACAATTATCTCAAACAGCCACAATATCCCAACTACCACAAGCTCAATTCAAGAAACTAATGCCAAGATCTATCCAGAAATTCCTTTTCCCCACAAATATCACTAATTTTACAAGTGCTTTTTCAATTAAAAGATAAATGGAAGGTATGACATAGTGAAAACAGAAAATTTCATGTGCTTCGGCCCCTTGGCGTTGTGTACTGTAGAACAGAATAAATAAGAAAGCAAAGGAGCAAATGAAAAGTAAGCATAAAAATGATGGACCCATTTGTTGCAAACTGATCCAATGATCACAACCAACATCAAAGTTACAAGCAACGCCAAAAAAGGTCAATTAAAACTAGGTTGGCTAAATTGACACTTGGCTAAAGAAAAAGAAGCCCCCCTTGCCAGATTGTCCCCTTTCCTTTCCTTTCTATTGGAAAAAGCCATAATCAAAACTTGCAAAAATTAAACCAAAAAAAAGGAAGAAGAAATGAAAAAGAAAAGGCCAGCTTTCATCCCATAATGATTTACGCCCAAGGAAAATCTGCCATCATTCAGGATTCAGCTGCTTCTCCGCACAATAAGTTAGATAGCAGTCAGCTCATAGGGTCTCCCCGGTCACTTGGTTTAAGCAAACATCACAAGTGATTTTCTGTGATTCTTACCAAAAAAAAAAACAAGTGATTTTCTGTGACATGTATCAGTCTTTCCAGAGCTAATAAGGTTCGTTCTGTCATCTCTTACACATTTTGACAAACATGTAGCATGCATCCCAGTCATCTTAAATTTACCCATAAACAAGATTGGTGCTTGTTCCCTATGTTAAGGCTATCAAAATCACCAATATCCAACAGAAGCCAAAAAGGAGTATTCCTATCAAGATTCCTCTTCTGGACTCAAACACGGTACATGAATATTTGTCAGGGGGCATCACAATATGATTGGAGTAACCAGATGCGGTAATCAATCATACTACATTAGAGCAGAGGCAGACATACCAGTAACCAGATGCGGCGAGCTCACTCTGTAGCGATGGCGATGGAGTTTGACAGATGCGGCGAGCAACGGCGTCGGCGACGAGCGAGAGACTGAGAGTAACGGAGATAGGGTTTAGATCTAAATCACTCAGAGTCAGTGGTTGGTAGTGATGTACTTCGAACAGAAAGTGAATTTTTTCTCAACTTTCTTCGAACAGAGAAGAAAGTAGAAACTAAAGTCTGGAATTTTTCACAATTTTTTGACACACTTTCCATCTTTTCTTCCCTTTTTCTAGACATTTTTTCTTTTTAGGTCTTTTTACAATTATGTTATTACTTTTTTGCCATTATAAAATTTTATTATAAAGAAAAGTATATCATAAATTCAGTATAACTTATACCCATAACGGTCATTTTATAATTATAATACATATATATTTTTTAAATTATAAATATATTATTTAAATAAACCTTCGACTCGTCGAGTAGCTCGACAAGCCACGAGCCTCAAAATATTGGCTCGAAACTCAACTCGAATGACAATCAAGTAGCTCGAGACTCGGCTCGAACTCGGTCAACCCGAGTTCAAGCCAACCCGTTGACCCCGAGCTACTCGCAAGTAGCTCGGCTCGCATACATCCCTACATGGAAGATAATGTGGAAGGGCAGAAGGGACAAATAAGGCAAGTAACAATCAAACCCCTCTCTCTCTCTCTCTCTCTCTCTCTCTCTCTTAAGGCAGGAAAACACAGCTAGCACTCTCGAATGTGCTCTACCAGTTCATTAGCAATGTCTGCTTTCTTGTTGCCACCAAACCACAGAAGGGAGCCACAGAAACAACACAACAATTGTCTATTGAGTCATAAGCTACTATTTTTTTGCTAAATTTTTGGCTATTTTATCGAATTCAGTTCTCGAAAAGTAATTCATACTCGAAACAGATACTAAAGTGTAAAATCCCAGCCAAAAAAAAAAAATCATCCCAAACATCGACCTAGATAAAAGACTAGAAAAAGAAAGATTATGCGTATAGCGCTTCACAACCAAGAGATCAAACGCCAAATTTCTAAAATTTGATAAACATAGGTGATCACATGAACTGAAAATAGAGGTCAAATGAAATCAAAAAAAAAATCAGAAGCTAACAAAACCCATCAATAAAAGTACAATTTTCAGTCTAATTCACTCAAGAATCAGCTGTAACAAGTAAAGATTAAATCTTTTAAACAAATTTATCAATGCATGCATAAAGAATTTTGCACACTTCAACACTGATTTAAACCCTGACCTAATGCTCAACAAAAAGGGAATAAAACAAATAATTATTTACATACGAATGGGAGAAGCGATATAGAGGCGTCTGACTGAAGGAAAAGTAAAGTGAGGAAGAAAATTACCAGAAAGGCATAGCGAATTGAACGTAAAACCTAGAATTTGGGGCTGTTTCGGAAATAGGGAGAAAAAGGGGGAATGATACAAGAGATAACAGCCACAAGGGAGAGGAAGGCAATTGAAGAAGTGTAGCGTCTGAATAAATTATGTGCGGAGAGCTGAAAATTCTTTGAGAAAGAAGTGGAAAAATTATTAAAGAAGGTGAGATTTCTACGAAAACGAAAAAAAAAAAAAAAGAGAGAGAGAAGAAAAGAAAAGGGAGGGAAACGTTATGTTTGGGACCTTCAAGTGAGACGGAAAAGAAATGGAACGAACGAATTTTGAAGCATCCCAAGTGCGGAAAGTAAAGGAAAATGAATTTGTAAATCTTTTTCCGACCAAAAAGGGGCGGAAGGCAAAGGAAAACGCATGGGAAGCTTACAGAACTTTCTTTCAAATTGTCCATTTTATCCTCACGAAACTTTATTGATATGTATACCCAAAATCGTTCCCTTCTAAAAACTCTCAAATAATATCAAAATTTCTTCTCCTTTCCCTTCTTTTGTTTTCTTTAATAACTTATCATTACATTACTCTTCTTTTCTTTTTTATCATAAACTCCCAAACTAGTCTAGGGTTATAATGAGGCTCGACAGTGATTTACTATATTATGAGGGGTGGGCTTTATTGAAATTTCTGGAAATTTAATTAATATACAATTGAAGGACGTGGTAATTTGGATTAGACATCATTTACTCGTAGATTGAATTGAATTTCGTACTCTACCTCTTCCCTTTTTCTTTTTATCTTTTTTTTTCCTCAGCTTTGAAATTAAAAGTTTTAGCAAGAACAATCATTGGATTAAGTGGTTAAACTCATTATATTTTCTCAAGAATTTGATCTTTGCTTTGCGCAAGGTATTGTAGGTAAACATTACATTTGTAAAGTAAAAGACGTTAGCTAGTATAATCAGTCTTTAAAAAGTTAACTATATTTCAAATAGTCAAACTTTTAGGAATAAAATTCAGATGACATAAAAGTTTATTCATTTTTTAGAATACCCCCCCTACAAACAAAAAATTGCTATTTTCATGTTCTTTAAAATAGTAAATTCTAAGTTTTATGAGATAAATTCTGTTTGTGGTGTTCTCATTTACTTTTCTATGTCTTATTTTTAAGCTCAAAAGTTTATTTAATAACTTATGAGAGAGTACATCTCAAATGGCTTTTTCATAAAAAAAAATAAAAAATAAAAAATAAAAAGCTGAAGCAAAAGAAACACACTTGCATTTATAAGTAAAATAGAAATTTTCTGGCTCTGCAAGGCACAGCCAATGCACAATTTGTTGTGTAAAAAATATTGAAAAATTCCCTATAACTCTCAATTTTAAAATTAATAGAACAAGGAAGATCTTAATTGTCATCATGTTGAGAAACCATGTCCATGTGCAAACTATTATAGCAGTAGGGTAATTAAAGCAATGCCCATGTCCATGCGCAAAACCAGAGAAACTAATATAACAAGGAAGCTGCAAAATAATTGAAGACTGAGGTATGTTAAAAGTCTCTGTCCCCCCAAGTTAGGATCCGTCCATTGAACAATCCCCTTTCAATGAACCAAGGTATGGAACTCAGAAGTGGTTATCTGTGCCAGGAATTATTCAGTGCATGACCAGTCCCTAAAACCAAAATTTAAGCAGAAATCAAATTATATAAAACAAATCGTGATTTGAGTGCAGATTCTACTTGCTGAGCCCCATAACATGTGGAAAATTAGAACCAAGACAGTAGAAGCTGGGGAAATACTCTTTAACTGGTCTGGTCCTAAGTATGATAGTCACTAAAATGACAATGCAGTAAAAGTCAAAAACAATCGATGAAATTAATGTTTCTAGGTCTATCAAAGTATTATTTCCAATGGAATTTAAAGATAGTTCGAGCCATTGCAAGACATTAAAGGATCATTCAGCATACAAACACAAAGGGAAAAGTAAAATCATTTTTGTTTAGGACCGAACAGTAAGCTAAAGAACATCTCTCAAATCATCTAATACTCCATAACAATGGGACACGTAAATTTTCAGAAAACTAAACCAGTGTAATGGTAAAGCTACCTTTAGAAGCAAATCATCAAACACAAAGCATGCTACTATTGTAAGAGATGATCACACACCTTAAACACTGGATGTTTACTTTGCTGTGCTTCTTCTTGATTCTTTCAAACTTACAAAACAATCAATAATAAAAAAAGCAAACATTTCGGCTAGGAGGTCAATTTTGGGGGAAAAAAGGCTAGAAAAACTCAACAATAAATTCATCAAATGGCTGAAAATTGATGTGAAAGTGTGAGTTTTTCTTCATGTTTTTGGCTAGGAAGGCAAATAGGGGTGGGGAGGGGAGATGTATAGTGCTTTCCCCTCTTTGATTCTCTCCTTTTTCTGGGAAAAAAAAGAATTGCATGGTTGGGAGATGAGATAGTGTACATAGAAGGTAAATCGGAAGGCCAAGCATAAATTGGGGAGGAAAATCACTAATTTTTTTGGCCAATAAGAATGTTTTTTAAAATACACTTTATTAATATTTCGATGCCTTAAAATACCACATAAAACCAGTAACGCGCGGCTATATCTTCTTAAGAAGCATAAGCAAAAACTTATCATAAGAGTAAATAGCCAAACATATAGGCACATAACACTAATATTACAATATTTAAAATATCAGACCATATAATATTAACAAAAATTTCAGCAAATTAATGATACAAATCAGAGGTAAACTAACCTGGAATGAACAGAAATTTTACTGCAAAACCTTTTCTATTTTCGGACCAAAGCTGAAAATTACAAAAAAAAAAAAAATATTACTGATCAGTATATATATCCGTGGTGAAAAAAAATAAAGAAAAAAAGAATGGCAAGAAATGTATTTACCAGGATGCAAGGGAACAAAAGGCACCAAACCACTTGCGAGGATTTTCCACTTTCCAAACAAAGCTGAAAATACCAAAAAAAAAAAAAACACTAATTGTGTAGCATTCGTGTGTCTGCTATGCGAAGAAGAAAAAAGCAAACAAGTTTTAAAATTTTCTTTACCATAGAGGAATACACCAAAAGGCAAGAAACCTCTCTATTTTTCTTTTCACCTATGAGAAAATGAAATAAGATGTATATCCTATAAAGCCTCTAACCTCAAGCGCCCTTTTCTATTCCTCCGGTTTTTAATACTGATTCTACTTCCCTCTTACTAAGCAGCCATCAAATCGAAGCCGAGAGAGTAAAATTTAGAGTCAGAAATTGTTGACAAAGATCTGAAGGTTGAGAAATAAGGGTTCGTACGGGCTTAGTGAATCAGACAAGGGACCATTTTTTGAGCAAAAAATCCCTGAATTTTAGGGTAAAAGTATACACTTAATCTATGAAAAATTTTGTGGGTTTCATGTCTGCAAGTACAAATACCTAAAAGGAAAAAATCTACAGTGAAAATAAGAAAGAAATTGCGGTGATTGTCAGGCATAAAAAGGGAAGAGAAAGGAAAGAAGAAATAGAGAAGCCAGAGAGAGAAGAGAGGGGAGACTTACCCAAAAAAGAGAAGAGACGGGAGAAGGAAGATAACAATCATCAGTTCGTGCAAACTCTCCAGGTAAGGAAAACAATCAATTCTTTAATCATCATTAGGAATGATCCAACGGTTCTTAGGCATCAATCTTAGATTAAGACACGATCCAACAGCAGAAAGTTGCCAGAAAAATCTTTATTACCCTAACAAATGCAACTAAGGGGGAGATATGATTCGAAATTACAATAGTACCCCCCAACAGTTAGGAACTATTCTGGCCTCCTTTTATTCCTGAAGGGCTTAGTGGACATTTAACACTTGGATAGACAAAAATGCCCATGAATAGTAGAGCACTATTTGCCAAAGCAATCAAAACTCAAGGGCTTAGTTGACATTCGCCATAATTTCAACACAAATTTTTTAAAGTCCCTCAGTCTCCTTCGAACATGTGGCACAATGTGGTGCAAAGTCTTAACTCGAGATTTTCTTACTGAAAAAGGGCATTTGAGCTTGTTTAGCGTCCGAGACATCAACCAAAAGGAAATCTCCAAGCCAAAGAAGACTGACTTCTTACCAACCCGCGAAGAGTTGTGAGGCTGAACCAGGTACGAAGAATGAATCTATATCTGATCTGGCTGTAAGCCTCGAAAAAAAGCAGAATAAGGATTAATCTTCAAGATCTCTTCCAATTTAGTAATTAGGCTTTGCCGAAATCTATTAGAGATGGATAACCGATTTACCGTTTCATGATCAGTATCAAAAAAATATAACTGCACATTCCTTGCTTTTTCACCATCATTAGGGATTAACTGATTTATAAAGTGGTACATCTGACCTTGGATTCTAAAGGTGTATATTCCATTATAAGACTCATTCAATGACTTGTCACAGTTCACTCCAATAGACGTAAATGCAAACATGTTATTATAACTTCTAACACATTTGCGGAATTCAATAGCTTCTTCAGAATCCTCAAGATACAACATCATCAGTTTTCTCGGCATTTCAGTAGGAAGTAATTGGATTTCACCAGAAGAACAGCAAAACCCAAGTGGTTCAAACTGAAATTTCTTTGCTTTGCAATGCTGGCAATCCGAAATATTTGGCAATATATCAGGCTCAGTGGCGACCACGCTCAATGGATCCGTTGCTAACATCTTACGCCGTTCCTGCCCTGCATCACTCCGGCGAACTGATCTACACTTTTTGCTTGCTGGCGTAGACAAAGCACCACCGTCAGCAATGATAGGCCCTGAGCATCCATCCCTTGAATAACCAGCAATATTACTGGCAGAAGTCAACGGCAAAGCTGTTGATTCTGCGTGCGATTCTTCTACATATTCATGCATTCGTCTAACTGATGTTTCTGCACAATCTTGTCCCGTTCTTTTGTTACCTACATGACTGATAGAACTACCATTTGAATGCAAACAGGTCGATCCAACGTGATGTCCATCTCGATTGTTTATTCCTTCAGTATTGATACCAACCGTCCCCTTATAGCTCAATTCCACAGATGAAAGGCCGCTAGAAGGTTGCTCGATAGGTACAGAAAGTCTTGTCCTCGCAGCAGTATCTGTTCAAAGGAATAAATATTTCACTAATCTTTGAATTAGCATCGTTAATACATCTAAAGTCCAGCATTCCTCACACCAATCGTAATTTTCGAAAACCTCAACAAATCAGCAGAACAGAAGCATTATGAGGAAAGAGCGATATATGCTAAATACTCCAAGATAACTAATATGCTAAATACTCCAAGATAACTAATATATGAATAATCATAGTACACACACCTCGGCATTCTCCAGAACTGTCATTAGCACTCGCATTGCCACGCTGCCGTCGTCTCCTCGCATTCCTCTCTCTAGTCGCCTCTTCCAAGCTTGCATATTTCCGTGGACGACCCATTAAAGAAGCTCAGCTATATACAAGTAAGAAGGTTTCAATAAGAGTAGTACCATAACTTTTGATTCACCTAACCACAAACAAAGCTTACTCCCATGCGCATGCTCCATAAGAATTGAAAGGAAATAGGCCAAAGTACAGCATATAAAATACCGGTCACGTTCTAATTTATATAAACCTCTATATAAACCTCAATGATTGGAGAACAGACATGCACGACAATCAACAAAAGCAGAATAATACCAGACCAATTATACCTTATATCTAACACAAGATAAGTTCAAAGCAGCGAAGATTAGGGGAGAGTCCCAAAACCGAGACTGGTTGGGCATTAAGTCTCATAAGATCCAGAGAAAGGATTGAATTAACAAAATCAAATTGTTCGGTGGAGGGAATTAAATATAAGATAGGTATATATCTTTACTACAAAATCAGATTGCCCTCGGCGGAGGAGATGGATATAAGATGGGTATATAACAAACAAAACCGATGAGGCTGGCACTTCCAACTCTGCCGATCACAGCAAAATCGCAGAGCTAGTGTTGCACAGGCTAAGAAACGAACGAGATTGGTGGAGGGAATTAAATATAAGATAGATATATATCTTTACTACAAAATCAGATTGCCCTCAGTGGAGGAGATGGATAGAAGATGGGTATATGACAAACAAAACCGATGAGGTTGGCACTTCAAACTCTGCCGATCACAGGAAAATCGGAGAGCTAGTTTTGCACAGGCTAAGAAACGAACGAGACACAGTAATGGAGATTGCAAAGCCTGCGCGCACCGATTCTTGCACTTTGTCCAGAACACTTACATTTAACTACTTCGCTAAGAATGAGCAAGAACACAGCCACCGCGCGGACAACGGCAAATCGAAGGCCATGCAGACAGCTCATAGCGGCAAACTCACCGGCCACAAGAAAGCCATGCGGACAGCATTGAAGTTCCAAAGCCATGCAGACAGCTGATAGCAACAAACTCACCGCCCACAACAAAGCCACGCGGATAGCAGGAAATTTCCAGCAAAGCCACCACCACTGAATGGCAAAAGACCAAACCGCCGCTCAAGCTCACACAAATCACGCTATAACCGGCCCATTTTCACTGTAGCTAAGCCAACTGACGCTTTTAGTATAGTAAAGATGTAACTAGAGGTACTTGAGCTGTGCAAAGCACAGCTTGGGCCCCCTAGAAATTTAGTCAAACACATAACATCAAATTATTTTGGCACATGATAAATCAATAGAAATATAGAAGAAAATTGGGCCTCAAAACAATTAAAATTAACAAATGTTATTTGAACTCTCATTTTTGTTAATCACATTTTCACTATTATTTTTATCATATTGTAGGAATACAATTAATAAAATATGGAGTATAAATAAAATTTCCCTCAAAATTTGTTGTGAAGAGAAATTCCATCTATGAAGTCAATACCCCTATTTATTGTGATTTGAATAGAGATTTTTGAACTATTATTATGATAATACCCACAGAAGAGAGAAAATCAATACACTACAAGTGCATTGCTGTATTAATTAGCAGCATAGTCTTAGTTGTAACTAAATCAAAAGCAGTCATAATGCTTCTAGTATTTTAATAATGAGAAAAAGTTTAGAAAGCCACTAAGACATGTCACAATCTTCAACATCAATATAACTTACTCTAAAGTTTCACATTTTTCTTTCTTTATTTATTTAAATCCCGTTTAAAGGTGACAACATTATCCTGCAGCTCCAAAATATAAATAGCAAGGTTAGATAAAAAAATATGAATTGCTACGTTTCCAGATCTACATATACAAATTAGAATTGAACCATTTTTTTTTATTGCAAAAATATCTTCCTAATCAAAATTTAATTTTCTAACAATTTTTAATTGTGACTTCTACCACCAACTACAATTTTTATATGCCAACCCAATTGATACTACAGAACCTGAATAATTAAAAAACAAACAAAAATTAACGTTAGTTTAAATATATACAAAATCTTATAGAACACAGAGGTAGAAGAATGCCTAACTAGATTTATCTTGGTGGAAGCATCACATGATATATCTTTTCTCTTTAAAAAATACACAAAATTGTAGATAATTACAAAATGTAACCAAAAAACAAGAAAAAGAAAAAAAATGTGAAGTAAGAAATCAAATCATGGGAGTAGAAAAGAAAAGAAAGAATTATTGTTCTATTCTTCATAGAAAATGATCATTGGTATAAAATGAATTCTAAGATCTTTTTACATATTTTAATATTTCACCTTTTATCCATGAAAAATACCAAATAATAGCATCATCCTATAAATTTAACAAACAAATGCCAGTTGACTATAACATTATGATCGAAGAATAGAGCAAATATGAGAGATTAGACATGAAGAAAAAAAAGGAAGAAAAGAAAATGTAAAATGGGATAAAAAAATAATAAAAACTTCTCTTTGTTAAGTAGCTAATCATCTCGACGAAAAAAAAAGAACATGGCAACAATTTTAGTTAGATTAGTTTTAAAAAATAAAAAATAACAGCACTTGCCGCAAGAAGAAGAAGAAGCGACACAGTTGATTTTCTGAAGGAGAAAAAAAATTTAATTATTTTGGTCCAATTGAATCAAAAAAGGGAAGGAAAAGTTTAGCTAAATTGACCAAGAATCCACTTGTCAAAAATATGTGCAATACATGTGTAAAAAAGATGGGGTGCTATAGTAACTTGGGTCAGAGAAAAAATATTTTAATTATTTTGGCCCAATTGAATCAAAAAAGGGAAGAAAAAGTTTAGCTAAAATGACCAAGAATCCACTTGTCAAAAATATGTGCAATACATGTGTCAAAAAGATGGGGTACTATAGTAACTTGGCTTTTTTCTTATATAATAGGTAGAGATATTTTATTTTGTCAGTTATTTGTGTGCATAATACATTTCAAAATAGTTCATCAAGAATACTATGATCTATCTCCAAAGTAGAGTACAAATTACACCACTTGTCTTAAAATTTTAATAAAATATTAACAATCTCAAGACTTGAAAATTCCATGTTGAATTTCTTTTCTCTAACATCTAAGAACATCACTAATTTGAGGAAGATTCAGAAAAAAAAAAAAATGTTGCCTCGATATGGGCGGGTTATGTTCAAGTGGCCAATTACTCCAATTTTAAGAAAATGTAATTTAAATTGTTGAATTCTCCTTTACAATCTTTTTGGATAAAATTCTCTTTGTGTCCAGGCGTAACCTACCACCCTTTAATTTTCTAGTTCATGCTCTTCAACAGAGCTAAGAAACAAGTGAATCTTAGGCTTTGTTACCTGGACAGCTTGAACAAGTCAATGGGTTATCACATGTGGGCTACCTTATTTTCTTTCTCGTTCATACTTCTTAATTTTGAGTTTTCAAACAAAGAAACAATTAGGTTTTTTTCTCTACCCTCACTTCTTGATGTATATGATGAATCAACAAAAGCTATGGCTGACCATAAAATACAATAAAATTGGCGCGGAAAAACTAGGGTAGACGTGAATCGGATACCCCTCTCGTCCACCATTTTGGCTGATCTAACCCGCACCTTATGGGTCAACCATTTTTTGGCCCTTTCCCGCTTCGTACATCAACAGGTACCCAATTGTAGGGTACTGGGTACCCGTTGAAATGGGTCAACGAATATTCGCTCCGCTTCATTTATTATTTAATTTTTAAAAAATATGATTTATACTAATTTAATTTTGTATTTTACACATTTATCTAACATTTAATAAAAAAAATTTTCTCAAAAAAAGTCTCCCACCAAGAAACAAGCATGTGAAGAATATACAAGAAAAAGGAAAAAAATAATAAACAATTCAAAATCAATAAAAAATTTGAAATAAGTAACACATTTTTTAAATATATGTTCCACATTAATTAAACTCTTTTCTATAAAATATAAGATCATGACTTCTACAAATGAATCTTGTAAATAAACTATGATCTTTCATATTTGTAACGTAATTTATTCAATGAAATTGTTTATTTAGGTTTAAAAATATTATTTTATAATGTATATAAAAATAATATATATATATTTATATATATACGCGCAAAGCGAATCGTGTACCCACAAATTTTTAATTATATGACCATAACCCTCCGCACATCTAAGTGAGTACTCAATTCTCTTTTGACCCAATCAAATAATACAGATTAGATATCCTAATTTATGGATCGAATGAATACGGTTGATTTTCAAGTTAGTGAGTAATTTTGCTCACCCCTAAGAAAAATGTATCTGTAGACAATTAAAATTGTTTATCTATTGTGTATCTGCAGCCGCAGGAGTGAAACTGCAAACTTAACTAAAAACAAAGAAAAGTTTTAGTCAAGGAAAACGCACATGCAGATATATAGACACGAAAAGAGGGGAAGAAAAAATAAATAACAATGAACAATCGAAACTTTACAGAAATTAAGTCCAGATATGGATCCTCTCAAAATGATAAGATCAACAACAAAACATTGGTCACTGAAGAAGAAATTATTGCTCTCCTATAGGCAACTTATCACCAGCCTAAAACCAAAGCTTTGGAAAACTATTAGTCTAAGCCACAAAGGCAAACAATTAGTCTAGCTCACATATGGAAACAACGTACCAATCATCTTACATATTTTTTAATTATAAAGATCGAAAAGTAACAATCTCCAAGCATCTCTAATACACAACACAAACTATGCAAATGCAATTTCGGCCTAATAATCACCTAGGTGCGTAGCCGTCTTCTGAGAATTACCATCCTCGCCACTTGAGAAACATTCTTACCATTTTTCTTCGTAATCCCCACAGGGAAAATCACACCACCACCTCTTAAAAATATTCTCATTATCAATAAACCAAGCACTACTATCCAACTACAAGAAGTAAGGTACTCCTGTCCTGGGTCCTCTCATTTGGTTGTTTTCCTCAGTTTCAGTGAAGAACTTCACTTCTCTCTCCTGGAAACACAAATCAAGAACAGTTGTGGAGAAAAACGAGAAGCTCATTAAGTTTTGACCAGTTAAAAAAAGCATTAGATAGAAACAACAATCTAAACAATGATTTGCATAATAGTAACACATTTTTTTATTATTAAAACAGCCTACATTCTAATTAACAGCAAAACCTCCCCCTGCCTATCCTCATACTGGGTAGTGGGTTCTACCATGGGCCGATTTTTAACTACCCTGCAATCCCGTATCAGAATATAAAGTATCCCCTTTCTCCTATGATTGTTGTATTGCAGGGGATTGTTAGAAACTATCTTCCCGTTATACGCAAAGAAAGTCTCTATTTATGTGTCAACTGCTGATAGTCTATATACAAATAGCTTTTCTTATTTTCCGAGTACGTTTCTCAACTCTCTTTGTTTTCTCAATTTTGAACAAATGTATGATTCAAGTATTCAAAGTGATATCACATGTTTTGCCTTTACATCTGCTTTCTATAAATCATGCTCCACTTCATTAAATCACCAAATTTCTTTTATCCTTTTAACAATTTCCATAGCTCCTTTGGTTCTAACGAAGAAAAATTACTCCCTCTTATATCATTTCTGTTGTCCAGAGTCCTTTCTAACAAGTCTCCAAAATATTCACCACTATCATAAGTCAAGTTCATTATCACCAAATTTTCTATACCCCCCCCCCCCCCCCCCCAAAAAAAAAACTTCTTTCGAATGTTCATTAGAGTCGAGAATCAAAGTTCAATATATGTAAAAGAAGGGGAAACTTCGGCATTGTTTGGAAAAAAAAAATTACACATACAAGTTAAATCACTTTTCATTGCCTATGCATTTGGTCGAAAAGCCGAAAGAAAATGGATCTTAGAAAGAAAAAATGACCACTTTGATCCAATCTTATGACCAAAAACATGTATCACTAAAATGGACAGTCACAGAGAAAAGAGAGGTGGAAACAAGCATAAGAAGTTGGATTTGGTACCATATTCTCATTGAAGCTCAAAATTGATGCTACATTTCCACAACGATAGCAGTAATTTGGTGCAGACCATACCTGCAAACAAATATATTGGATGACGTAAAGACACGAGTCTAAACTACGGAATCAAGTCAAAATTTCAGTGGCAGAAATGAGAAAAGAACTCACAGTAACTAGTCCTTTATCTTGAAACATGTATTTTAGGCCTTCCTGCACTAGTTGGTGGGCCCGACAAACTAGATCAAGCTTGTTAATATGATTGAACTGGAGAAAGAGACAAACAGTTAGCACAAGATGAATGATAAAGTGCACACATTCACACGACTTACCTCAGAAGTAACCCTGGATCCAAAGAGCCAGCCTGCTCCTCTTGGACTGACTGCCCATGTTTCAATATCTTCAGGGTCACTCCACATGAGGTCACAGAAGGGCCCTTCATGGGGAATTTCACAATTCCTTTCAATGACCCTAATCTGCCAGGCCAATAACAAAACAAAATGTCAGTTCTTTAAGCATACCATAGTTATGAGAAGGAGAAAAGTTTCAGGAACTCGTACTTCAATAATAAAAAGGTTAGGGAAAAATATCAACCACTGTTGTCAAGATCAGTTTATCAGCAATCCTATAGTCCTAAAGTTCCAAAAGAATCCCCATACCACAAAAAACTACTACAAGTACGTAAACAAAGCAGAGAATAGGTAAAATGTCATTAACAGACTGCTAAAATTCCATGGTTACCATAAACTTCAACAGGAAAGGACTTGAAAGGCTGTAAAGCGATTAACTTCCTAGTTTTGTATGAAAAGTGGCAAAAAAGTTGTAGCTGTTGACTCAAGGGCAAGCTCTGGAGAAAGAAAGCATTTATCTTTGACTATTGCACAAGACAGAACAAAAGCCCATTGAACACCTTCTGCTCCATTGCCAAATTACTTCATCTTTTGGAGTCGATTGGTGGTAAGTTTGGTCTGAACCAGCCCTTTACCAATAACTGCAAGAATACAGTCCAACAATTCGGACCTTATGAAAACAAAGAGAGGGGCAGAGTTTCACAATCCTCCCTTTCAGTAGATTTATGAAAGGTCCGCCTTGTTGACATGTCTATGAAGAGAAGAACAAGCCCAGAAAATAACTAGACTTTGCCCTGTATCATTATTGGGTTGCTGATCATATTATCACGAAAGTACAAGTGGCATGATCACAAACAATGTAACAATATACCATTTCATAATCAGTACAATTTTCTCTTTCTGTTCTCTGCAGGATTGGCAGCTTAATGATGCCCTAGTAATGTCTAAAACATCCTACATAAGATAACAACTGGATCGTGAGGATATAGAGCAAGACAAAGAGCAAGAAAATATGACAGGATTATCAATAATTTCTGTAGTTATTTCTTGTGGATTGGGGTGGATCATCAAACTAAAGTAATCTATTTCCTAAATAAGCAAGATTTCCAAGATACTTCAAAGCATGGTAAAACAAAAGTTGCACAAATATCATGTGCTATACGTGCAAATTGCCAAGTATTTTTTTCTGGCTTAAAAAACCAAGAAAATATTTCTCATCAAAAAAGATGCATGACATGCCTAGTGCAGCATGAAGCTGCAGGAAAATATGCACAATAAGTATGATGAGTTTGCAGAACCCAAACCTGGTCAATAGTTCTAATGTCCGGAGAAAGGCCACCATGGACGCATAGTACCTGGGATTCATGAAAACTCTCAGTAGAGTAGAAATCATAATCAATATACATTAAGCAGTAACAGGCAGACCCCCACAAAGACAGTGAGGGAGAGAGATGCAGCCAGCTTACTGTTCCATCTATAATAGCTGACAGTGTTAGATAGTCAAAAACATCAGTGCAATACCGCCATGCATTAGCATTTCCATACTTTCTCTGGCATTCATCATAGAATCCATACACCTATAAAGATGGTAAATGAATGTCCTCAGAACTTTGCACTAAAGGAAGGTGAAATACCTATAAATAGGGTGTACGTGTTTTAGAAGCACTAATTAACATGCATCTCAGATTAACAACGAAGGAAACACTTTCCATGATAAATTTAATGAACAAGCTATCAGGATAGAAAGCACAACTTGATTAATCATCTATTTGGAGCCTTGAAGCCACCATCCTAACCAAATAAAGATAACTCTTTTCATCAGAGAAAGCGAAACAAAGTGCCAGGCCAATTACACCAGATAACCCAAACAATTTCTCAAAAAGTTCTAGTATTTGTACCCAATGTTCCTCAATGACTTTAGTTCAGAAATGGACCCTAAAAAACTAGAAGAGAGGGGGAAAAAACCAAAATCTCTCTGAGATATAAGACTTTACTTCAGAAATTGACCATAAAAAACTAGAAAAGAGGGAAAAAAATCATAATCTCCCTCAGATATAAGGTTTCTGTCTTCCAAGAACTTTAAAAAGCTCAAAAGGAGCATAACTCTAAAGCATATCAAGCAGATCCAGGATTACATACAACAAAATCATATCATGAGACACCAATGGAATTCATTCCATCTATCCACTGTCATAGGATGAATAACACTGGAGAACTAACGACCTCTCAAACAAAGATTTTTTCTTTTTTTTTTTTGGAAAAAGGGGGGGGGGGGGGGGGTTATACATTCAAGCCAATAATTCAACTAGACATCTTGCATGGATGTGGTTCAAGAACAGGGGCTGCAATCCATGCTTCTAGATTGTGGAAACATACATGTTGAGAGAGAGACAGAGAGAGAGAGACCTGGGTTAGTTGTCTGCTTTCATGGTTTCCACGTAGTAGTGTAATATTAGCAGGGTATCTGGCAGCAAAATAAAAATCATGCCAATGCATAAGTAACATGTCATAGTCAAAAACTAAGTCAAGCAGTAACTACAGGAACACTGAAATAGAATTTACTACAGCAACTTACTTAGAAGGATAAAGTGTCCACTTGTTTTTTTGTTGTTTGGGTTTTTGGGGGGGGGGGGGGGGGGGGGGCGTGCATGAAGGAAAAAGAAAACATTACCTGACATAACTCAAACCCTTATTAAACCCAGAATGAAAAATCTTGTCTATGACTTTTCCAGTAATCCTTTTCGTATGAGTCAAATCTTTCAGAGTTAGTCAAAACTGTCTCTGGTGGTACCACTTTAGGGTATTCGCAGTTTTTTGACAAAGCTAGACAGAAAATCAGTAAAATTATTGTAGAAAAGCTTTAGCAATTCTTGGGAAAATTGGCAAATTCCTCAGCTGAAGCTAAACATAATACTCAAACTAATGTTTCGGCATGAGTTATGAACTCATTATTGAAATCGTTAGTAGTTACTTTTCACAATATAATAATCCCAATGGCTGATGAAAGCTAATATGTACAAATACTCAGAAATATTTCATGTATTCACAATTGCTAGACATCAATCATCAGAGTACTGGCATCAACATAATCATAAAATTTCATTCTGTTCCTTAAAACTAGTTAGCAACGCTAAGTACCACATGATTGATATCTAAGACTACTAAAACCAATTTCTCAGTCCACAATATACACATCTCCCGTCATAATCACTAACATCAATCCATTAATCTCAAATCAAACCCTTACTTTAGTATGCAAATATAAAATAATTGAGTACTTTATTACAAGGTAAATTGATTTGATCTCAACTAAAAAACCAAAAACCAAAAGCATCATACAGAAGAGTCAATGGCTACCACTGTATTTGCACATACCTTGCTTTTAGGAGCAACAGAATAGTGAAAACTTCTAGACTATTATATCCACGGTCCACAAAATCTCCCTAATAATGCACAAGATTGTTTATAAAGTCATTAAATCACTAAAGAATAACCACAAACCAAGAATAACATACACCACATATTCTGCACAAACTTACCATAAAAATGTAATTTGTCTCTGGCACATGACCTCCGGTTTGGAAAAGTTTCATTAAATCATGAAATTGGCCATGAATGTCACCACAAACTGTCACTGGACTATTGACAGGCTGCACATTTGACTCCTCAATCAAGATTTCCTTCACCTGAAAAGTTTCAGTGTTCAAGGACAGTGTAGCAAACAAACTGAAACAGGTGATTCATTTCAAACATCAAATTCCTGTTATATTAGAAAGTTTGACAGCAAACTTAATAAGAAACTTAGCACATAATCAACTGTACAGAGGCACCTAAACAGCGGCAGGGAGCTCCATTATATACAGCATTTATTACCAGATCTTTAGCAAAGTTTACATGCTAGATGTACACTCTGAGAATGAGCCTGCACTTCATTAATGTCTCATGGCCTTCTATAGCTTGATCTCCATATAAATATGTAAAACATATATGCGTAATTGCACTTATTTACATATCATGCATTGCATTATTCTGATAACAATATAACAGGGGTACCCTGATGTCACAAGGTTGCAAACCACATGCAGCCTTAATAATGAGCATTGAAAAGCAATAGGACCCTGCAGGTCCTTTTCTTGGAAGAATTAGAAGCTGCTATAATAATAAGTTACATAAACATACGCAACTGACAAGTGGTCAGGTATAAGGACTAGTAAACAGAAAGACCTGATATCCACAGGATGTGGCAAACACCATTACTTGATTGGTGAACATGTAAGTTTTTATAAGTTTAAAGCATTTTGTCACCTACCCACAGCCAAACCATCAACAACTCATCATCCTTCTTCAGCTGACAAGATCTATCCATCTTTCTTCTTCTTCCTCCTCCTCCCCGGCAGCGATGTTACCTAGAAAGTAAACCCATCAACAACTAATCATGCTTCGTCATTCAACTTTCTTCTCTACTTCTTCCTCTTCCCTGGTTCCCATATTCCCAACTAAGCCAACTCATTATAACCAACGAATTTTTCTCTTTCACTTCTCTAAATCTGAGTGGACATAATTCCTCATCAACCAATCTTAATAACATCTATTGAAAATCAAATTGAACATGTCCACAAACCAATTTTCAAGTTCTAATTCGAGTAGAATATCATGTCCCCTAATGCGCTAAGCTATTCCTCTTCTCCTTCTGCTTCCACTACCGCTACTACTTATAATAATAATTCTTGCAGAATAATAGTTACCAAAAGCCACCAACTAAAATCATATCCTTATCGACCCTACCAAGAAACCTAAAACCTAAAACCCGAGTCTTGACAAAAAATCCACCTTAAAAAAATCGACGAAAATTCAACTAATTGCAGCAAAAAGTAACCACAACAAAAAAAAAATAGTGAAAAATGCATCTTTTGCCCTAAAAAGAAGGCAATCAACGACAAGAGATTCACCAAAAAAAGAAAAGAAAAGAAAAAGGAAATACGTATTCGCAGAGAAGCTGGAGCTCGTCCTCCGACAAGTGTTGTCCCTCTTTAACCTTTGCTATCCACTGATCCAAATCCATCACCGTCATCTTCTTCGATTTCAATTCCGTTTTTTCCTCTTTTCTTGAAAAGAAAATCAGAAATGCGAAGAGTAGGCGAGGGCAACCGCAGCGCAACGACGGAGAAAAAAAATATGAGAAAGCAAATGGAAAAATGAATAATTAAAAAAAAAAAGGCCTTAACGAAGTATAGAAAGTCGACGCAATGAAGCTTTCGACTGGAGAATGGACCGGACGGGGAAAATCTAAAGATTTTTCTTTTTCTTTTTGCCTTTTTATTTCTCTCCTTTTTTATTTTATTTTTTTCCTCCTTTGGTATTTTGCTCTTGTTTTGTCACTGGGCGGAATAGTTTTTGATTTCACATTTTCAAAGTCCACTTAAATCTTTAACACGAAAAACAATGGTGAAAGGAAATTCTTGATGTATGACATTGGTAGCACCTAGCAATAATAAAAAGAGAAATTGTAGCTTTGATTAGTTCTTAAAATTTGCACGAAAAGCAAATGTAGTACCAAATGTTAAGTTTCTATATCCATTTTGATTTTCTTCTGTTACTATGGAAATCAGATCACGTGCAACTAATTTTTATAAAATTTAAAAGTAAGTTTGTCACATATTGATCACTTGAATAATTAGTCTTTAACCTAAAAATTTTTTGTCAACCAAATTTTTGTATCTTTAGGCTAGAGAATAATTACTCATGTGATCAGTATGCCAATCAACAATTCTCATTCACTACAAATTTGTCTAATAATAATATTTCATTTTTTTTAATTTTTAAAAAATACTTGCTAGTATGAAACAACACGTGATGAGATGAGATTCTTGTAGCAATTTACAAAACAATCCATAAGACTAAATGTGCTAAGCTATTGAAACATTTAGAACTATATTTGCTTTTGCCCAAACTTTAAGGACTAGAAGCACTCATGCCCCAAACATTTGAGACTAAAACTACATTTCTTTATAATAAAAACTTCAAAGATGAATACAAACATTAGGATCAAAAGTCTCTATGATTACTAGACAAATGTCTTGGCGTAGTTTACAGTCAAGATTACTTTAGTGTCTTGCATCATTTTAGTGTTCTTGTGCTACAAGATTCAATCCATAAGACTAAATGTGCGTAGATATTGAACATTTAGAACTATATTTACTTTTGCCCAAACTTTAAAGACTAGAAGCACTCATGCGCCAAACATTTGAGACTAAAACTGCATTTCTCTCTAATAAAAACTTGAAAAATGAATACAGACATTAGGATCAAGAGCCCTTATGATTACCAGACAAATGTCTTGGCATAGTTTATAGTCAGGATGAAATCGTGCCACATGAATGGCTAAGAAGGACTCTACCTAACTTGCATCATTTTAGTGTTCTTGTGCAGAAAAAAAATGAAAAATTAGCATATTAGTTTAGTGTTCATGTGTCCAAAAAAAGTTGAAAATTAGCATATTAGCAAAGGATGCTACTCCTGCTCTCCAACTTGCCCAAACCATCCCCACCAATTTCCTTTCCATCTAAATCATAATAGAAGGCGAGATCTTTCCCCAAATTCTGAAAAACAAACACTAAATATTTTCTTCATGCTAGCATCTCTTTTCATTCTCCTGGAGTTGAGAGGGGAGGAATAGTTAAAAACTTAAACAACCACACAAGAAATTGTGTTGGAAAAATTATTATGATTTCTCACTCTTCATGTGCTTGATTGAAAAAGTTAACTTTTTTTTGGAAAAAAAATAATCTAAGATTAAGATTTAATTCAAGTAAATCCCTTGCATGAAAATATTAGTGATATTCCAAAAAGAAAATTGTAAAATTGTGGAATTGCAATGGGTGTGATGAAGAAAATTTGGGTGGATTTTTTTTTTTTTGCTTTAATGTAGGTTATAAATGAGAAAAGTAGAAAGGAAAGACAACGATAGTTTGAATTTGCACCGAAACGGCCACAAACAACCCCCCCCCCCGAAGCCTCCGACCCTTTCCCTCTTGCTTCTCTTGTTTCTTATGGAGTCTTTGTCGGTCCTAGTAGTCTTTGACACTTGAGGCTATGGCGGTTGTTCAGCCGCTGCACCTTACAGGAGGCGGCAGTCCTCTCCCTCCCAAATCTTTTGTAGTGGTAGTCACTTCAAGCACGATGTCTTCTGCTTCTTCTATGCTAGACATTGGCGCTATTACGTCCTATAGGGGGAGCCTGCGTTAAGGTTGTCTCGTCAAGAGATGTTGTTGATTTCTAAACCCTTCAAGAATGCATTGGTGGGTAGGTTTGCTTATCGTAGGCCTTCTATGGATGTAGTCAGGAAATTTTTTCTTTCCCTTGGTTTGAAGGGTCAGTGATATTCTCATCCGACCGGTGTTAGAAGAGGACTATACTAGAATTTTTGTTCGCAAGACTTGGTTTGTTCAGAATTCTCCCATTGTTGCATCCAAGTGAATGCTAGATTTCAAGGCTTCGCAAGAATCCTCTATTGCTCCTGTTTGGGCTTGCTTTCCCCTCCTTTGAAAGGAAATACCTTGAGAAACTGGCCTCTATTCTTGGTCACCCTTTACGTCTTGATGGTGCCACAGGAACTTTGAAGTGCCCCTCAGTGACTAGGGTATTAATCGAGTTGGACATGGCTTGTGCCCCTATTAAGCGTGTCTGGTTAGGTGATGATGACTTCGGTTTCTAACAATATGTGGTGTATGAGAACTGGCCCACATATTGTTCCCACTATTCGTGGGTTGGTCACTTCATTGAAAGTGGCATCAATGATACACTTGCACCTAAATCACATAAAGTATTAGTGAAATTCAAATATCGAATTGTACAAGCTATAGTGAAACTCCCCGAATCTTTAAACTTTTTTGGAAGGTTGTGTACACTTGCACCTAAATCATATAAAGTATTAGTGAAATTCAAATGTCCAATGGTACAAGGTATAGTGAAACTCCCCAAATCTTTAAACTTTGTTGGAAGTTTGTGTTGAACGCATGCCTAGCATTCCTCCGTTGATGCTATTGTCTCATGATCTTTAATTTTCCTCTTTCTTGACATAAATCATTCAAGAAACGAGCATAAAAGGGAATTTGGAAGATAGCATCAACAAAAGGAATATAAATCCTAATTTGTTTAAACATTTGAGCAAATTTCTTAAATTTCTTCTCCTTATTGGTTTGTTTCAACCTATCGGGGAAAAGAACGGAGTTTGTAGCATTCTTATGAGAAATATGAGAAGAAGGCATATCAAACTCAATTGAAACATGATCCTTTTTACCGTCTTGTTCATTATTACCCCTATTTTCATCATTTTTTTACTTTTACCAAGGTGATTATCATCTAATTGTTTGCCACTTCTAAGAGTGATTTCATTCACATGTTCTCTAGGATTCATTTCGATTTTACTTGAAAATTCACCCGGTTGCCCAAATTAATGGAATTAGCTATATTGCCTAATTGGTCTTGCATATCCCTAATCACGGTCATATATTGTTCATACTTGTTTTAACATCATCAAATCTTTCTTTTGTTTCATGAATATATTTTTCAAAATTGACCTCCAAAATTGAAACACACGAGACAAGTGGCCTTGTTGAAAATCGGGTGGATTGATAGGTTTTTGTGAATTTGATTGGTCTCTCCACACTAAATTGGGATGGTTTTTCCAACTAGGGTTGTAAGTGCTTGAAAAAGAATTATTTTGAGGTGACTAATTGTAGTTGTTAACTGATGTGTGCACGGACCTTAGCCCACACAATGATCCAAATGATCCAGTTCGAGTGCTGTTAGGCCTAGTCACACGTGCACGGGCTAAGCAATTCAAGAAATCACTTCAAACCCTTGTGCGAAATGTTCAAGACCAACAAGGAGTCCATCGGACGATTGAAGGCTTGGAAAGTGATAATCAAGTTGTCTACACATTGCTCGAAGCCCATGAAGAGCCAAGTGGAGTCCACGGGTCCCCTGAGTAGAATCAACCAACTGTTGGGCCTTCAAAGTCTTGAGTTGTCAAGTCATTGTTTAGATTAGCTACTAGTTGAGTCATGGATTCGGCCCACCTAGTCCAAGGGATGGCCGAACCTCCCTTTCCCTTTTCCCCCTAGCATTAGGGTTTCTTAGTCGTGAGTCTATATAAAGGGTTACTTTGTACGAGTTGAGGGTTAGACGTTTTATCAATAAAATTCATTGTTTCGATTCTTTCTAGTGTGAGAAACTCGATCCTCTACTTGCTTTTGGCAAGGGTTCTTGAGTAATCTCGTGATTGTTCTTGATTGTTCTACCGACCTATCCACTAGAGTATTCACCTCGATTGGAATCGTCGTTCTACCACCTTCAATCAAGTCGTGTCGTCCGTCTTGGTTTTGGGTTTCGCAAACCAAACGTTGGACAATCTCGCTAGATCCTTGGGCAAACGTGCTATGTGTCTCGAAACGCGTTGATCGAGGAGCGTATTAGTTGGCTTCAGAGATTAGGTTGAGGTATCTTCTGTATATCCGTTTCCTTGTTCATCTAGTTCGTCTAGGGTTTGATATTTTCGCTGCCTTGTTATAAAAAAAATTTCTGTCCGCACCTTTTGCTGTTCCTTGTCACGTCAATCTCTGTTCGTGTGTTGTGTCGTGCATGCTGTCCGTGTAGTCTTCACGTGTTGCTGCAATTTGTTCTTGTATTGAGTCGCTAGTGTTCATCAAATTCTATCCGCAACTTGTTCTAGTTATTGGTCGAAGTTGCTCATCAAGTCTGTCCGTAGTCTTGCTCATTGTTTTGTGTCAAATCTGTCGTGGTTCGTGTACACTTGGAATGTACAAAAATTCTGGTTGAGTTCCCAAATCTATCTTGGTCGTTAGTCATCGCCTAAGCAACAAGAAAACCACTTGGGCGGTGGCTAGGGTTTCGTTTCGCGCTAGGGTGTCTTTCTCTCAAATCTGTCCAAGTCGTTTGAAGGTCATCCAAGTTGTTTTACTTGTTTTCCAAATCTGATTTGTGGTTAAATTCGTTGGTGTTTGTGAATCTTGAGGAGAACCTACAAGAATCTAGGGTTTCTTGAATTTCTTGATCACAATCTTGAAGTACTTGAAACTTACTTGGACGTTCTTGAGGGATCTTGATTGATTACGTGTGTTGTTGTTTGGCCGAACCAAAATACTGGAATTTTACCCTTTCGACCAAGTGCTAGTGTTGTTCCTTTAATTCAAAAATAGAATTGAAAGGAAAAGAAAGAAAGAAACTCGGGTGGCAAGAAAAACAAGAAGGGAATCGCACTTTTATTGCCCAAATCAGTTTGAATACATCTTGTTCCTACCCAAAAACAGAAAAATAAAACAAAGGAAAGACTCAAAAGTTTTGATCTACCACTTCTTGAAGTTCTTGAACATCTTGTTTCTTGGGAACTTGTTTCACCCTTCTAGCAAACATCTTCTTGTACTCTCTAGCGGTGGTGAAAGGTTTCCTCGGTGTTGGTGTGAATTTCTTGGGAGTATCTTGGGTAACCTGTTGGGGGGGAGCCCGAGGAGGGTTAGTTCCTTTACTTGGTTGAGCATCCATTATCTTGACACCAAGAACCAAAATTGCCTTGTTCTTGAAAAAAAAAGAAAATAAAAGAGAGCACCGAAGCTGCCTTGTTGAAACGATTGCTCTTGTGTGTGTGAGGGAGTTGCGGATTGGCCGTGAACTTTATAGCTTGGTGCCAACCGAGTTGAACAAGGGTTTGTGGGCAAGAAGACCGAAATCTGATTTTCTAAACCTAATTGGGAAGGAATTTGGGAGGTTTCTAAAGGTTGTTTCCAAGAGGAAACGGGTTTTCTAAAAGTTTCCAAAACTAACTTGTTTCCCAAAATCAACTAGGAAACTAAGTAGATAGCTTGGGTACTTCTTTCACTTCCACTTGGACACACTCCTACATTTTAAGAACTAGGGTTTCGGTTGTTTCCCTTTCACACTAGTGCACCATTCCATTTCTGTCCGCCACTAGTACACTTCCAAAAGCGTCCATTCTTGTTTCCTTTTACATCCACATTCGTGTCTTGCCTTCTTGATTACTTTTGTGGATAATTGGTGACAATTATTGGACTTTGCGCTGCATTCCTCAACTACTCAACCCGATAGGTAAAGGAATTTTTGGTAAGAACATTAGAGTGTTTTGAGTGAAAATACAAGAGTGACCGAAACACTAAGGGAGTGAAATGAGGTTATATTTGTCCTATTTTCTTGTTCACTAACCTTTTGCAGGTAAGGCGAAAGGCATGGAGTAGGCTCAACCGGCCACTGACTATTCATTGATATTCACTGCTATGAAAAATAAGCTTAAGCGGATTAGTGAGCAACAAATGGAGGAGATGCACACCTGTTTTGACGAGCTCTCAAAGAGCTTCACAAGAGGCTTTCGATCTAGATCTCGCAACAGAGGTAACCATGGCACCAAAGAAGCAAATTATGAGGAGTACTCGGCTAGTGAAGATGAGGAGAGAGCCGAGAGACTTAAGCGGGATACATCTAAGAATGAGCTCAAGGGACTTAAGATCCAGGTGCCTACGTTCCAAGGCAAAAGTGACCCCGAGACTTACCTGGAATGGGAAGGCCACATTGAGATGGTCTTCGACTGCGATGACTATAGCGAGGAGCAAAAGATGAAAGTAGCCACTGTTGAGTTCACCGACTACGCACTAGTTTGGTGGGACCAAGTAAGGACTAACCGAAGGACAATGGGAGAACCACGAGTCCGGACTTGGCGAGAACTCAAGGCATTAATGCGCAAGAGGTTTGTTCCTAGCTATTACAACCGCAATCTCCACTCTAAGGTTCAAACCCTCACTCAAGGCAACATGAATGTGGATGACTACTACAAGGAGATCGAGATGGCCATGATGAGGGCAAACATTCAAGAAGATAGTGAGGCTACAATGGCAAGGTTCCTTAGAGGTCTCAACCCTAGCCTTCAAGAAGCCTTGGAACTCCAACATTACTTGGACATGCATGATCTTCTCAAACTAGCCATCAAGGCCGAGAGGGGAAAGAAATTGAGGCGAGGGGCCCATACCTTCCAAACTTTCAACTCGACTTCATGGAGGGGAAACCAATCACGGAGGACAGCCCACGTGATTTGTGCACGGATCTTAGCCCAAGTAATGATCCAGTTCGAGTTCCATTGGGGCCAGTCACACGCGCACAGGCCAAGCGCTTCAAGGAATCCGTTCAAGCTCTTGTGCAAAATGTTCAAGACCAACAAGGAGTCCATCGGGATATTGAAGGCTTGGAAGGTGATAATCAAGTTGTCTATTTGATGATCCAATCCCACAAAGAGAGCCCATGAAGGGTTGGTCGACTAGGCCTCAGGCCTTAGTGTTAGGTTCAATTGTTTAGAGTTGGATTAGATTAGTTTATTTGAGTCATGGGCCGGCCCACCTTGTCCAATGAGTGGCCGACTCTCCTTAGCTAGTTTCCTAGGGTTTCATTAGCCCCTTAGCCTATATAAAGACTCACTTTGTACGGTTAACGGGTACACAATTTTCATAATAAAATTCTGATTTGTTTCTCTTCCAATTATTGAGAGCATTCGATCCTTTCACTTGCTTAGGCAAGGGTTCTTGAACAATCTCGCGACTGTCCTTGATTGTTCTATCGACCTATCCACTAGAGTAACCACCTCTGTTGGAGTTGTCGTTCTACTACCCTCCAACCAATTCGTGTCGTATGTTTTGGTTTTAGGTTCCGTAATCCAAGCGTTGGACAATCTCGCTAGATCCTTGGGCAAACGTGCTACGTGTCTCGAAACGAGTTGATCGAGGAGCGTATCAGTTGGCTTCAGAGCTTAGGTGGAGGTATCTTTCGTTATATCCTTGTTTTTCATAGTTGTGTCGTAGGGTTTTTGTGTTTTGTCCGCTGCCTTGTTTCAAAAAAAAAAAAAAACAAAATCTGTCCGCATTTGTTCTCCCTTGTCGTGTGAGTCATTTGGCTCAAATCTGTCCGGAGTCGTTTATTGCTTTGTGGCCATCAATTTCTGTTCGTAGGTTTGTGTCGTGCATGCTGTCCGTGTAATCTCCACGTGTGGCTGCACTTGTCCTTGTTATTGAGTCGCTAGTGTTCTTCAAAAGAGAAACAAAATTCTGTCAGTGTGTTGCTCGTTCATTGTCGCATCACTTATTAGGTGTTACTGGCATTGAGTCTTGTTTCTAATCTGTTCGTTATTGGTATGTCCGTTGTTGCGTCCAAAATGCTGTTTGAAGCGTGCCAAATCTGCCTTGTTAGTTAGTCATCGCTTGAGCCACAAGAAAACAAGTGAGGCGGCGGCTAGGGTTTCCTTTGGCGGCTAGGGTTTGTGTGCGCTAGGGTTCCCTTGTTTCGAATCTGCCCAAGTTGTTTGTGGGTTCATCCAAGTTGTTTTCTTAATTTTCAAATCTGATTTGTGGTTAATTTTGTTGGTACTTGTAAATCTTGAAGGAAACCTACAAGAATCTAGGGTTTCTTGAGTTTCTTGAAACCAATCTTGAAGCTCTTGAAGTTCTTGAAAGTTTCTTGGAGAGTTCTTGCAAGAACTTGCTGATTTGAACGTTGCTTGTGGGGAAAATAGAGGGCTGACCAGAATCTGGTTTTGAACCTATCGGCCAAGTGTTGTGACGTTGCTAAGTCAAAAAAAAAAAATAGAAACGAAAAAGAAAAGAGAAAAGACACTCGGGTGGCAAGAAAATAAAACCATAAGATAGAGGGAAGTGAATCTTTATTGCCGAATCAGTTTCTTACATCTTGCTCTCAATCCAAAACAGAAAATCACACAAAGGGAAAAGAAAAGTACTCAAAAGTTTTGACCTACCTCTTCTTGAGGTTCTTGATCACCTTGTGTCTTGGAAACTTGTACCACCTTTTGAATAATCTGGTCATCTTGTGTCTTGGAGACTTGTTCAACCCTTTGAATAAACATCTTTCTATACTCTCTTGAAGTGGTGAAGGGCTTCCTTGGTTTGGGAGTAAAATTCTTGGGAAATTCTTGAGCAGCCCGTTGGGGGGAAGCTTGAGTGACATTGCTTGCATCTTCTTGAGACACCATCTTCTTGTCTTGCACAATAGGCCGAACCTGTTTGAGCACTAAAACAGAAAATCTAGATTGCATTTGGTCTTGTGAGTGTGTGAGGGTGTTGGTTTTCCTTGGGCATCTTATAGAGTCCCAACCGACCTTGGTGAAGGAGTTTGGGAAGGAAAGGAAATCTGAAATTTCGGTTGGAGGAGATGGAAACCAAATCTGTTTTACAAGTCTTCTTGGAGAGGAATTTGGAAATTTCTAAAGTTATTTGAGAAAGGAAAAGGTTTTCTAAAAAGGTTCCAAAACTAACTTGCTTTCCAAAGTCAATTAGGAAACTAAGTAAAGCACTTGGATAACTCTTTTCTCACTTGGATACCCTCCTACATTCTCTCCTACATTTTAGGAACACTCTCCTACATTTTAGGGATACTCTCCTATATTCTAGGAACCTACTCATACATTTTAGGAAGCTAGGATTTCTTTCTTTTGTGTTCCTATTGGCGCACTTCCATTTCTGCCCGCCACTATTGGCCCTCCAAAGTCTTCCATTCCCACTTCATTTTGCACCCACATTTGTGTCTTACCTTCTTGGTTACTCTTGTGAAAAAAGTTGGTGACAATTATTGGACTCGAGCAGTCTTTCTCAACTACCTAACCCAACAGGTAAAGGTATTTGGTAAGCCCATTAGAGTGCTTTTGAGTGATACCCAAGAGAGTGAGTGATACACTAAGGGAGTGAAGTGAGGATATACTTGTGTTGTTTTTCTTGTTACTAACTTTTTGCAGGGCATAAAAAGGGACATGGAGCAAACTCAACCGACCACAGACTACTCGTTGATGTTCACCGCCCTGCAGAACGAGCTCAGGCGAATTAGTGAGCAACAAAAGGAGGAGTTGCACACTCGCTTTGAGTAGCTATCCAAGAGTCTCATATGAGGCTCTCGTTCTCGGTCTCACAACCGGAGTAACCATGGCACCAAGGAGGCAAATAGTGATGAATACTCGACTAGTGAAGATGACGAGAGAGCCGAGAGGCCTAAAAAGGACACGCCTAAGAACGAACTCAAGGGACTCAAAATTAAAGTGCCCACGTTCAAAGGCAAAAGTGATCCTGAGACTTACTTGGATTGGGAAGGCCGCATCGAAATGGTTTTCGATTGTTATGACTATAGCGAGGAACAAAAGGTGAAAGTTGCCACCGTTGAGTTCACCGACTACGCTCTAGTTTGGTGGGACCAAGTAAGGACCCATAGAAGGAGAATAGGAGAACCACGAGTCCGAATTTGGCGAGAACTCAAGGCATTGATGCGCAAGAGTTTTGTTCCTAGCTACTACAACCGTGATCTCCACTCCAAACTTCAAACCCTCACTCAAGGTAACATGAGTATGGAGGACTACTACAAGGAGATCGAGATGGCCATGATGAGGGCGAACCTTCAAGAAGATAGTGAAGCAACCATGACGAGGTTTCTTAGAGGTCTCAACCCTGACCTTCAAGATGCCTTGGAGTTCCAACATTATTTGGACATGCATGATCTTCTTGAACTTGCTATCAAGGCTGAGAGGGGAAAGAAACTGAGGCGAGGAGCCCGTACCTTCCAAACTTCCAACTCGACTTCATGGAGGGGCAACCAACCACGGAGAGCGACCCACGAAACTGGAAATTTGGCCACACCAACACCATCTAGCCGAATTCAAGGTAATGCTCCTAACCGAAATTCCAATTTTACCCCTAACAAAATTATTGATGCATCTAGGTCCACTTCTAAGACACCTCATGAGACTTCTAAGACTAGGAGTAGAGATATTAAGTGCTTCAAGTGCCAAGAGTTTGGACATATCCAGTCCCAATGTCCAAACCAAAGGATCATGTTAGTCACTCACAATGGAGAGATCGTGTCCGATGACGATGATTGTGAGGATATGCCTGGATTAATCAAGGGGCAATTGCTTGGAGGATGACTCGGTTGAGGAAGAATGTTCTCCTACTCAAGGGGAAATAGGGTGTTTGGTGGCATGACGGGTGCTAACCGCCAGAGTCAAGGAGGACGAGCAATTGCAAAGGGAAAAACTTATTTTACACTCGTTGTAAAGTAAGTGATAAAGTGTGCAGTCTCATCATTGATGGTGGGAGTTGCACCAATGTGGCAAGTTTACTGATGGTTGAGAGTTTGGGCCTTCCTACCAGTAGACATCCACATCCATACCGTCTCCAATGGCTAATTCAAGAAGGGGAGGTACGTGTCTACAAACAGGTACGTGTTCCTTTTTCAATTGGCAACTATATTGATGAAATTGTGTGTGATGTTGTCCCTATGCATGCAACATATATCATTCTAGGAAGATCTTGGCAATTTGATAAACATGTCACATTTGACGGTAGGGCAAACAAGTACACTCTATTGCACAATGGTAAATGCATGGTCTTGACACCACTCACACCTGCCCAAGTGTATGAGGACCAACTTAAATTGCAAAGGGAGTGTTAATTGAACGGCCAAAAGAGGAAACAAAAGGCGGCCGACCCTAGCAAGTGCTCCACTTCTACAAGTGAGCAATCGACCAAGGGTCAAGCAAGCACACCTAGTGTTACACATGACCATTCACTCATTAAACCCACCACTAGGAAGAAAAACATGGTCATTAAGGCTAAGGACGTTAGAAAGATTGTGAATTCTGATCAGCCTGTACTTCTTATGATTTGCAAACATGTGCTTTTAGATGTTGTTGAACTCGATAAGGCATTGCCTTCGAGTATAGTTGCTCTTTTGCAGGAATTCGAGAACATGTTCCTTGATGAAGTCCCTGATGGCTTACCACCCATTCGAGGGATTGAGCACCAAACCTGATTCCTAGAGCATCACTACCCAACAAACTGGCTTACCGCATGGGTCCTGAGGAGACAAAGGAGCTTCAAAGGCAAGTTGATGGCCTATTAGGTAAGGGTTGGGTAAAGGAAAGTCTAAATGCTTGTGCTGTGCCTGTGATACTTGTCCCCAAAAAGGATGGTACTTGGCGCATGTGCACTGATTGTAGAGCCGTTAATGCAATCACTGTTAAATATCGTCATCCCATTCCTAGGCTAGATGATCAGCTTGATGAACTTGATGGTGCTATTATTTTCACTAAAATTGATTTAAGGAGTGGCTATTATCAAATTAGGATGAAAGAAGGCGATGAATGGAAAACGGCATTCAAAACTAAACATGGCCTTTATGAGTGGCTAGTCATGCCCTTTGGGTTGACTAACGCCCCTAGTACATTTATGAGATTAATGAACCATGTTTTGAAACGCTTCATTGGGAAGTTTGTGATTGTCTATTTTGATGACATCTTGATATATAGTCGAAATGAGCATGAGCACATGGAGCACTTGAGATTAGTTCTTAATACACTTCGAGAGGCGCATCTATACGCCAACCTTAAGAAGTATACTTTTTGTACTAATGAGTTTGTGTTTTTAGGTTATGTTGTGAGTTCACAGGGCATCAAAGTAGACGAGTTCAAGATTGAGGCCATCAAACAATGGCCAACTCCAACATCCGCCCCTGAGGTGCGCAGCTTCCATGGATTGGCGGGCTTCTACCGGCGATTTGTCAAATATTTCAGCATTATTGCTGCTCCATTGACCGCCGTTACAAAGAAGAATGATAAATTCATTGGGGAGAAACCCAAGAACAAGCATTTTTTACCCTCAAGGACAAACTCACACATGCACCTGTTTTAGCATTACCAAATTTTAACAAGACCTTTGAAATTCAATGTGATGCTTTTGGTGTAAGTATTGGCGCCGTCCTCATGCAAGCCAAGAGGCCTTGTGCCTTCTTTAGCGAGAAACTGAGAGGTGCTACCTTAAACTACCCCACGTACGACAAGGAGTTGTATGCACTGGTGAGGGCTTTAGAGACCTGGCAACACTATCTCCGCCCTAGGGAGTTCGTGATACACACTGATCACGAGTCATTGAAGTTTCTCAAGGGGCAACCAAAATTGAGTAAAAGACATGCCAAGTGGGTAAGCTTCATTGACACCTTCTCTTATGTCATTAAGTACAAAACTGGCAAATCGAATGTGGTAGCTGATGCCTTATCACGTAGACATTCCTTGCTTATTTTTCTTGATGCTAAGTTATTAGGGTTTGAAATGATTAAGGAAGTCTATGCACATGATCAAGATTTTGGTGACATATATGCTGCTTGTGTTAAGAACCCGCATGGAAAATACTTTTTGCATGATAGATTCCTATTCCATGTAGATAAGTTGTGTGTGCCTAATTCTTCCATTCGTGATCTTTTAGTTAGAGAGGCACATAGCGGTGGTCTCATGGGACATTTTGGTGTTGTTAAGACTTTAGCAATGTTGCAAGAACACTTCTACTGGCCTCATATGCGTAGGGATATTGAGGACATGGTTGGTAGATGTGCCACTTGTCACAAGACCAAATCTAAAACAAACCCATATGGCTTGTATACCCCATTGTCCATTCCACATCATCCTTGGGTAGACTTGTCTATAGACTTTGTTTTGGGACTACCTAGGTCACCAAGGGGTAATGACTCCATCTATGTGGTAGTTGATAGATTCTCTAAGATGGCTCATTTCATTCCTTGTCGTAAAACTGATGATGCATCTCACATTGCTACCTTGTTCTTTAAAGAAATTGTTCGTTTGCATGGTATGCCTCAAACCATTGTTAGCGATCGAGATGTGAAATTTTTGAGTTATTTTTGGAAGATTTTGTGGTCTAAACTCGGCACTAGATTGTTGTTTTCAACCACAAGTCATCCACAAAGCGATGGACAAACTGAAGTTGTCAATCGCACACTGGGGACTTTACTCAGGGTTTTGATTAAAAAGAATCTTAAATCTTGAGAAGAGTGTTTGCAACATGTGGAATTTGCTTACAATAGAACTGTTCATAGTGCAACACACTACTCACCATTTGAGATTGTATATGGTTTTAACCCCTTGACTTCCCTTGATTTGGCACCCTTACCCTCCTCTGAGCACACAAGCTTAGATGGGAAAAAGAAAGCTGATTTTGTGCGCAGGTTACATGAAACTGCTCGTGCAAATATTGAGAAGCGTACGCAGCAATACATCCAGCAAGCTAACAAGCACCGTCGCAAGATGACCTTTGAACCTGGCGACTGGGTGTGACTATACTTGCGAAAAGAAAGATTTTCTAAGCAACGCCAAGGGAAACTATCCCCAAGGGGTGATGGATCCTTTCAAGTGCTCCAACGCGTCAATGACAATGCCTACAAATTGGAGCTACCAGGGGAGTACAATGTTAGCGCGATCTTTAATGTCGTCGACTTGAGCCCATTCCTTGGCAAGGAGGACCCAGATTTGAGGACAAATCCTTTTCAAGTGGAGGAGACTGATGTGTGCACGGACCTTAACCCAAGTAATGATCCAGTTCGAGTTCCATTGGGCCCAGTCACACGCGCACGGGCCAAGCGCTTCAAGGAATCCCGTCAAACTCTTGTGCGAAATGTTCAAGACCAACAAGGAGTCCATCGGGATATTGAAGGCTTGGAAGGTGATAATCAAGTTGTCTACATGATGATCCAAGCCTATGAAGGGTTGGTCGACTAGGCCTTAGGCCTTAGTGTTAGGTTCAATTGTTTAGAGTTGGATTAGATTAGTTTATTTGAGTCATGGGCCGGTCCACCTTGTCCAAGGAGTGTTCTGGTTTGTTTCTCTTCCAATTATTGAGAGCATTCGATCATTTCACTTGCTTAGGCAATGGTTCTTAAGTAATCTCGCGACTGTCCTTGATTGTTCTACCAACCTATCCACTAGAATAATCACCTCTGTTGGAGTCGTCGTTCTACTACCCTCCAACCAATTCGTGTCGTCCATTTTGGTTTTAGGTTTCGCAATCCAAGCGTTGGACAACCTCGCTAGATCCTTGGGCAAACATGTTACGTGTCTCGAAACGAGTTGATCGAGGAGCGTATCACCATGAAGCTGGAACTTCGGCTACACCAACTTCTTCTAGTCGAATTCAAGGTAGTGCTCCTAACCGAAATTCTCAATTTACCCCTAACAAGCTAGTTGATGCATCCAGGTCCACTTCTAAGACCCCTCATGAGACTCCTAAGACTAGGAGTAGAGATATAAAGTGCTTCAAGTGCCAAGAGTTTAGACACATTAGTCCCAATGTCCAAACCAAAGGGTCATGTTAGTTACTCACAATGGAGAAATTGTGTCCGATGATGATGATTGTGAGGATATGCCTGGATTGATCATGGGTGATTGCTTTGAGGACGACTCGGCTGAGGAAGAATGCTCTCCTACGCAAGGAAAAATCGATTGTTTGGTGGCAGGACGTGTGCTCACCGCCCGAATCAAGGAGGACGAGCAATTGCAAAGGGAGAACTTATTTTACACTCGATGTAAAGTAAGTGATAAGGTGTGCAGTCTCATCATTGATGGTGGGAGTTGCACCAATGTTGCAAGCTTACTCATGGTTGAAAGTTTGGGCCTTCCTACAACTAAACATCCACACCCATACCGCCTTCAATGGCTCAGTGAAGAAGGAGAGGTGCGTATCTACAAACAGGTACGTGTTCCCTTTTCAATTGGCAACTACATCGATGAACTTGTGTGTGATGTTGTCCCCATGCATGCGACACATGTCATTTTAGGAAGACCTTGGCAATTTGATAAACATGTCACATTTGATGGTAGGGCAAACAAGTACACTCTTTTGCACAATGGTAAACGTTGATCCTAACACCACTTACACCTGCACAAGTCTATGAGGACCAACTAAAATTGCAAAGAGAATGTGACTTAGACCGTTAAAAGAGTAAGCAAAGGACGGTCGATCCTGGCACTTGCTCCACTTCCACAAGTGAGCAATCGACCAAGGGTCAAGTGAGCACACCTAGTGTACCATATGACCATGCATTGACTAAAACAAACACTAGGAAGCAAAACATGATAATTAAGGTTAAGAATGTTTGAAAACTTGTGAATGCTGACCAGCTTGTATTACTCATGATTTGTAAACACGTGCTGCTAAATGTTGATGAGCTCGATAAGGCATTGCCTTCGAGTGTAGTTGCTCTTTTGCAGGAATTCGAGGACGTGTTCTTTGATGAGATCCCTGATAGCTTACCACCCATTCGAGGGATTGAGCACCAGATAGACCTGATTCCTGGAGCACCACTACCCAACAAACCCGCTTACCGCATGGGTCCTGAGGAAATAAAGGAGTTTCAAAGGCAAGTCGATGGCCTATTAGGTAAACGTTGGGTAAAGGAAAGTCTGAGTCCGTGTGTTGTGCCCGTGATACTTGTCCCTAAAAAGGATGGTACTTGGCGCATGTGCACTGACTGCCGAGCCGTTAATGCTATTACTGTTAAATATATTCATCCATTCCTAGGCTAGATGATATGCTTGATGAACTTGATGGTGCTGTTATTTTCACTAAAATTGATTTAAGGAGTGGCTATCATCAAATTATTATGAAAGAAGGCGATGAGTGGAAAACGACCTTTAAAACAAAATATGGTCTTTATGAGTGGCTAGTCATGCCTTTTGGGTTGACTAAGACCCCTAGTACGTTCATGAGATTAATGAATCATGTTTTGAGACATTTCATTGACAGGTTTGTGATTGTCTATTTTGATGACATTTTGATTTATAGTCGCAACATACAAGAACACATGGAGCATTTGAGATTAGTTCTTAATACACTTCGAGAGGCGCGTTTATACGCTAATCTTAAGAAGTGCACCTTTTGTACTAACGAGCTTGTGTTTTTAGAATATGTTGTGAGTTCACAGGGCATCAAGGTAGATGAATCTAAGATCGTGGCCATCAAGCAATGGCTGACACCAAAATCCGTCCCTGAGCTGTGCAGCTTCCATGGATTGGCAGGTTTCTACCGGCGATTTGTCAAAAACTTTAGCACTATTGCTGCTCCATTGACCGCCGTGACAAAGAAGAACAATAAATTTCATTGGGGAGAAACCCAAGAACAAGCATCCCTTACTCTCAAGGACAAACTCACACATGCACCTGTTTTAGCATTACCAAATTTTAACAAGACCTTTGAAATTGAATGTGATGCTTCTGGTGTAGGTATTGGCGCTATTCTCATGCGAAACAAGAGGCCTTGTGCATTCTTTAGCGAGAAATTAGGAGGTGCTGCCTTGAACTATCCCATGTATGACAAGGAGTTGTACGCACTTGTGAGAGCATTGGCGACATGGCAACACTACCTCCGCCCAAGAGAATTCGTGATACACACTGATCACGAGTCATTGAAGTTTCTCAAGAGGCAACCAAAGTTGAGCAAGAGACATGCCAAATGGGTAAGTTTCATTGATACCTTCTCTTATGTCATTAAGTACAAGACTGGCAAAACGAATGTAGTAGCTGATGCCTTATCACGTAGACATTCCTTGCTTGTTTTCCTTGATGCTAAGTTGTTAGGGTTTGGGATGATTAAGGAACTGTATGCACATGATCTTGATTTTGGTGATATATATGCTTCCTGTGCTAAGAGTCCACATGAAAAGTACTTTTTGCATGATGGTTTCCTGTTCTATGTGGATAAATTGTGTGTGCCTAATTCGTCTATTCGTGATCTTTTGGTTCGAGAGGCACATAGTAGTGGTCTCATGGGACATTTTAGCATTGTTAAAACTTTAGCAATGTTGCAAGAGCATTTTTACTGGCCTCATATGCATAGGGATGTTGAACGCATGGTTGGTAGATGTGCCACTTGCCACAAAGCCAAGTCTAAAACAAATCCATATGACTTGTATACCCCATTGCCCATTCCACATTATCCTTGGGTAGACTTGTCTATGGACTTTGTCTTGGACCTACCTAGATCACCAAGGGGTAATGATTCTATCTATGTAGTAGTCGATAGATTCTCTAAAATGGCTCATTTCATCCCTTGTCACAAAACTGATGATGCATCTCACATTGCTAACTTGTTCTTAACTGTTCATAGTGCAACATACTACTCACCATTTGGGATTGTTAATGATTTTAACCCCCTGACCCCTCTTGACCTAGCACCATTACCTTCCTCTGAGCATACAAGCTTAGATGGGAAAAAGAAAGCTGATTTTGTGCCCAGGTTACATGAACCTGTTCGAGCAAACATCGAAAGGCGTACTCAGCAATACACCCAGCAAGCTAACAAGCATCGTCGTAAGATGACTTTCGAGCCTGGAGATTGGGTTTGGCTATGTGACGGCCCCACCTCCCCCTAAGGCGAACCAGAGGGTTCGACGGACCGCCTGCCCAACTCTCGCCGGGACTCAGTCGTTTCCTCAAACAGATTACAAGATAAAACTCAAATATTATATCAAATGTTCCAACATTTACATATCAAAAGCGAAGCGTCCACGCTTCCACTGCGCCACTCTGATCCATGATCCCAATTCTTATACAAGAGGAATTCCACAACAATAAAATCACAACAAGCCTTCCTTCGCCACGAGCCCTGTGGAGGGGAATAAAATATTTTTGGGGTGAGCTAGAAGCTCAGCGAGTAACCAGTAAAATCAGAAATCAAATATATTTCACAATAATGCATTTCGATCATTTCGATGATGTCATGATTCAGAAATCAAATGTACGTTTATTGCTCTCATGAGCCGGTGAAATCATTGCACTTGAACACCCAACGCTCAAATAGATCATTTAACATTAACATTAACATTAAGAGGGTGCCCCTTTTGAGCTCCAGATGAACATGAACATAAACACACGGAGGAGACGTTGGTGTTCAGCACAAGACTCCCCAAGTACTCATTTCAAGCCAAAACATGTCATGAACTCACATGCAAGCACGCATGATATGCAGTCGAGTAAATAATGCAAGAAACATTTCATAAGAAGCTTTAACAATAGTTTGGGGTCACTCACCTCCACGGCTCAGAAATCATCCAGCATATAACATTGCCTTGCTCAAATCCAAGTCTTAGATCACAAATTCAATGCAAACAAATCCCTTCAAAGTTCGGACAGCACTTCCCCTGAATTTGCTAACTTTTCCAGCCATCATGGCTTCATTATTTCCTCATTCCAACCCAAAGGTACACACACAACAACAAGTTCATTCAATAGCCATTCAGCAAGCTCCAAGTAGTACTAGTACAAGTCAAGCTAGGGAAAAGTCCGGAAATGAAAGTTAAGCTCAAAACCAGAAAAATAGGTTTTGACGTCATTTTACGGTAATGGTACCAAAGGCGCTACGATTGTCGGATGAAGGTACAAGACCCACCGTTTCGAAGCTAAGAGACAGGGCTACAATATTTCAGAAGGTCACTCAACCCAGTTTCGAGTGTAACCAGGTCAAAAATGCAAGATACCATACCAGAATCACAAAAACAGATTCACAGAACGCATTCTAGCGGAAACATCATAAAGCAGGCTATCCAAGTCCAAATCCAGAAATTCCAAAACCACCTGAAAGCTAAGAAACAGGGATAAATTTTATCAGAAGGCCTCAACAACCAATTCGGAAGCAATTCCAGCCAAAACAACCAATTACAGGCGCAATTCTTACATTCGGGTAAAACCAGAACAGCAATAGTAATTTTGACTTTTCTCACTCTACATTACTCCGATTGACCTGAAATTTTGTAGGCACCTCTAAAATATCATTCTATACAACTTTCATGTTTTAAGCCAAGGCCAATTCGGCCTCTATCTATGAGCTAAAAATTCAGACAGAATGAAGAACATTGAAACCTAGTTTTCCACTTTTCCTTCCAAAACAGAAATTGATTGTAATTAATCACCTTTTCCACCTCCTAGAGTCATTAAACATCATTTCCAATCATCATACATGACCCCATAATCATATCCATATGAAAACAGAAAAATCCCCAAAAATTATAAAACTTCACCAATTCAACCAAAATCAAGATATAATCCATAAAAGTGCATCTTATACCACCACCAATCATGAATTGAACATCAATTAAGGGAGGAGAGTGGTTCTTCGCAACTCACCTTAGCCATACAAGAGATAGAGTAACAAATCACCTTAGCTTTCCAAACAACTCCACAAAACACCTCAAGACCACTTAGCAAAGAGATTTTATGGAATGATTTGGAGTTTTATTGGTTGGATTTGAAGATTGAGCAAGAAATAGAAGGAAGAAATTGAGAGCTTTTCTTTCTTTCTTGAGCAAGAACATTCGGCCAAGAAGCTTCCAAAATGAAGCTTATTTTGATCAATTTTTTTTCGTATTTATTTGGTAAAGGTAAAGGTAAAGTCAAATGGTCAAAGTCCAAGATTAAATCACAAGGTGACACTTGTCACCTTTTTGGTTTAAAACTTATCTTTTTGTCTCTCCAATACAAATATCTTAACACTTTGTAAAATAATATCACTTAATACAAAATTCCAACAAGTTGTCAAAAATATAATGCATTTACCGCACTTGCGGGTCCCACGTTCAAAATACGCTCTTAATTTCTCAAAAACTAACCGATACTAGAAAAATCATTTTTAAACTATCTTTGCTCATAAACTTTATCTGGGGAATTTTTCTAATAAAGAAAATGTAGAAAAGGCGGGCGATTAAATAAAATAAACCCTAGAAAATTAGAAAATTTTCGGGTTCTCACACTCATTCTTTTCGGGGCGTCACAGGCTACACTTAAGGAAGGAACGATTTCCTAAGCAACAACAAAGCAAGCTATCCCCAAAGGGTGATGGACCCTTCCGAGTGCTCTAACGAGTCAATGACAATGCTTACAAATTGGAGCTACCTGGGGAGTATAATGTTAGCGCGACCTTCAATGTCGCGGATTTGAGCCCGTTCCTTGAGGGAGATCATCCAGATTTTAGGACAAATCCTTCTCAAGTGGAGGGGACTGATGTGTGCAAGGACCTTATCCCACGCAATGATCCAAATGATCCAGTTCGAGTGTCGTTGGGCCCAGTCACACGTGCACGGGTTAAGCAATTCAAGGAGTCACTTCAATACCTTATGCGAAATGTTCAAGACCAACAAGGAGTCCATCGGATGATTGAAGGATTGAAAAGTGATAATCTAGTTGTCTACACATTGCTCCAAGCCCATGAAGAGCCAAGTGGAGTCCACGGGTCCCCTGAGTAGAATCGGCCAACTGTTGGGCCTTCAAAATCTTGAGTTGTCAAGTCATTGTTTAGATTAGCTACTAGTTGAGTCATGGATTCGGCCCACCTAGTCCAAGGGATGGCCGAACCTCCCTTTCCCTTTTTCCCCTAGCATTAGGGTTTCTTAGTCGTGAGTCTATATAAAGGGTTACTTTGTATGAGTTGAGGGTTAGACGTTTTATCAATAAAATTCATTATTTCGATTCTCTCTAGTGTGAGAAACTTGATCCTCTACTTGCTTTTGGCAAGGGTTCTTGAGCAATTTCGTGATTATCCTTGATTGTTCTACCGACCTATCCACTAGAGTATTCATCTCGATTGGAGTCGTTGTTCTACCACCTTCAATCAAGTCGTGTCGTCCGTCTTGGTTTTGGGTTTCACAAACCAAACGTTGGACAACCTCGCTAGATCCTTGGGCAAACGTGCTACGTGTCTCGAAACGCGTTGATCGAGGAGCATATCATTACCATTATAGATATGCTCCATGTGAAAACAATTAGTACTATCATGATTACCATCGTATGTTGAACAATAAGCAACACTTACATGAGAAGTTGACCCATTTTTTCCTTGTTTATTTAGCAACCTCTCAACGTTATCCATTCAAGAATTAAATATTTTTTCTAATTTAGCACTTAAAAAGTTGAAAGTGTCAATCTCATACATACCGGCCGCTCTTCTTGAGTTATCTTTTTCATTTGCCTATTAATAGTTGTTAGAAGTCATTTTCTCTATCAAAACTTGAGCATTCTCGGTTGAGTTTTTCATTAAAACTCCACTTGCGGCGGCATCTATGTTGATTTGGGTTGGGTATTTGAGTCCATTATAGAAAGTTCGAACAACCAACCAATCGGGGAGGCTATGATGGGGACATCTTCTTTGAAGATCCTTGAATCTCTCCCAAGTTTCATATAACAACTCGCCTTTATATTGAGTAAAACTTGTAATATCCATACGAAGTTTAGCCATTTTTTCAAGCGGAAAATATTTATTCAAGAATGCTTTTATCACTTTACCCCAAAAAGTGAAAGTATTAGGTGAATAAGAATTAAGCCATACCTTCGCTTTATCATAAAGTGAAAAGGAAACAACCTTAGTTTAATTGCACCATCACTTACTCTATTTATTTTAATTGTACCACATAATCCATGAAGTTGATTAGATGAGTGTAGGGATCCTCCACTGCATTTCCTCCAAATTGACTTTGTTGAACCATTTGTATGAGTGAGTGCTTGATTTCAAAGTTGTTTGCATTAATTGCTGGCCTTGTGATGCTACTTTGTGCTCCCGATTCATTTGGCAATGCACAATCCCTCAAAGGTCTTAGCCTTTGCTCCTCCATTTTGAAGAAAGTTTCACCCATATTTTCCACCTCAATTTCTTCTTGTTGGGCACGTCTTCTTCCATTTCTCACCGTGTTTAATTTTTGAAGGCAAATTGTGCCTTTCATGAAGAATTTAGTACCTACAAATAACCAAAATTACAACTAAAACATAGAAACTATAAAATTAGCAAAATAAAGAGAAAGTAACGAAGTCCAGATTAATAAAAATTTAACTCTAGTGTTGCACCTAAGTGCCCGACAACGGCGCCAAAAATTGATAAGGTCTTTCTGCACTCTACAAATTTTAAAACCTTATTATCCCATTTTTTCCAACTGCACAGTTCATTTCTTGAGTATAGGGATAATAGGTGTCAATGCCCCAGGGACAGAATATGGCAATCACTTGAGTTTAATTGCTTACTTTATTATCTAGACAATCAAAGTTTTAAGAAAGTAAAAACTAAGAAAGTGAACTAGGTGGTAAACTCGGCCATAGCAAATGTTAGCTTAGGTGGCACAATCGACCATAGAAAATGTTAGTTTAGGTGGTACAACCGGCCATATGACATAAGTAATAAATATAAAACTGACCATTGGTGGTAAAACCAATCATATAGGCAGTATGTTGCAAGAAAGTAAATAAAAGTAAAGACAAGTTAGATCAGAATTGTTTAAAGATTTAGAGAGAGAATCCTAGGGATTAGAATCTCTTGTTATATCAAGATTAAAAGTTAGTTAAGGTGATTATATTTATTCTTCCATGAATTGTCAAGGAATAACTTCCAAATGGATGTTCTTGCTTTCACCAATAGACATTCTAGAGAGAAACCGCCTTGACTAATTTCTCTAGAAATTATTTTCATCAATTTCTTTAACTCCTTGAATCATCCTTCACCTACGTTCGTAGTGAAAAATGTAAGAAACAAGTTAAATAAGCTCAATGAAGTTATTATATGAATTCAACCAACCATTATTCACTACTTTGGTGAGAATAAAGCTAACATTTAAGAATTTAGATATATTTGAAGGCAACTTTCATTGCTCAACAATTATCAAATCATTCATAGTTGATGGCCAAACAACTATAAAGCATAAGCACAAGTTTTCAAACTAACAAATCATGAAAAAACATAATCAACCCCTAACTACTTCAAATCAAAACTATAACAAGTTCATCTTTACCCTAAGATAGGAAAAAGTTTAGTTACACATCATATTAAGAACATATAAGCATGAATCAAACTTGTAACAAAACATGACAAATAAGAATAAGAGACAGTTTAGGAAGAAAAATTCTTATTCAATGTCTTGAAGTTTGAATCTTTGAATTCTTTCACAAGTTGATCTCTCAAATAAGCTTGATACAAGAGTGTTTTCACCTTTCTCTCAAAGTTCTCAAACTAAGAAAGAAGCTCTCAATATAAAACTAAAGCTAAACTACTTCTACCTCTACTTCTACTCTACTCTACTTCAAACTACAAGATGCTAAAAGATTGCAAAAGATTACTGAAATGAATGAGATACAAGGGGTATTTATAGATGTTTTTTGATGAGAAAATGTGCTCATAATGTGGTTATAAAATTATTCTTCACTTTTACAACTCAAGATTAGCTGGTTCTAATCATATTCTATCATAAAAATTGGTCCACAAAGCAGTGTGAAATGAGTGTAAGTTGCAAAATCAAGTTGTAGCTATTTTTCAAGGATCTACGAGCCTAGATCCATGAGGTTCTGCTTTGTACTCAGTTTTGCACTTTCTACTCCAATCTGAACTTTGCTCTGTTTTTGTACCAAATTCAATTGGATTTTTCTTAATGATATAAGCCGAATTAGTCTTACACAAGACATTAAAGTTATATCTCTTTGAGTTATCTTTCCAATGAATCAAGAATCATCTCATTTGAATCTCTGTATACTGAGAAATGACAAAACTACCCCTAATTGGTTGATGCTGTGTTTCAGATTTTGACAAAAATTTTTCTGACTATATTTCAATGACCGAGCAAATAAAAGAATAGGATTTCAATGTCTTATAGGAATTGTAGAGCTATGTTCTAGCTTCAAAATGGCTTAAAAATCATCTCAATTCGATACATGTAGCTAAAGATACAGCCAAAATATCAAGATGTGTCAAAGCTATCAATCTCTTCTTGTCTTGAATCAATTTAAAGGATACCAAAACCTACAAAAACAACACAAATTTGCATATTAACCCACACTTTTACATGTTTTGGTTAACTAACATTACTTGCATGATAAGCAACTTATAAAACAATTCAATTCTTTCATTTTAACTTAAAACACACCAAAAACTTACCTAAAACGTAACTAGGATTAGGTAAAATAAATGCTAATCACTAGTGTATTTGTGGAGCATGTTAGTGATGAAAGCACTGGCTGAAACCTATGCTATGGCTAAGTAGTCACTGAGTTCTGGCCTGGATAATTGCTTTGTGTAGTTTGCGTCTCGAGGCAGCACAGAATTGAGGAGAAGGTCTCTAGTTGTCTGCAAGTTCATGCATCGATTGCTGATGTAGAGGGCCTAAGGTGGGCAAAAATATTCCCCCATATGTCTGACCTCAATATTGGAGGGCTTCAGCGGTGGAACAGGGTACCTATTCCATAAGAAGGCCCCAATGTGACTGAGAGGAAGGATTGCAAGGATTACCCTCTTTCGTAACACGAAGAAGATATCGTAACCCTCAGGTCGAGATGCATTTTGGAATGTATATGGGGCGGGCTGAGGTTCCCTTGAAAGTAATCACCATGGGAGTAGATTGGGTAAGGGCTGAGTTGCTCTTATACTGTTTCTTCTTATCTCCAACTTGGGCAATGGCCTTGCATTTTTTGCCTCTTCACCACAGAGCCTTAGTCATTGCTGGAATACTAAAATCACTTTAGTAAAAAAAAGGAATTTACAAGTCTTGCCGAGCCTAAATGAGTGATAAGGTTTTTGCTCGGGTATATTAGGGCTAGACTGATGCCCCTATTTACTAAAACTATCTCGAGAAAGAACCAACTGTTTATCATAAGGCTCGACCCCTTGAGCTTTTGAAAGTTTGCCTCCTCAACCTCTCCTGAAGGATTAGTAGGTACATTAGTGAGCCTCCACTAGAATCCCCTAGGAAAGTCTTCAGCAGAGACGAACAAAAAATTATTTTCCCAACTCTTGATGGACGTAGGCGCATCAGTTACTAGTATTTTTATCCTATTGAATCGGGTACCAAAATAGAACAAGCCCTTCTTGTTCCCACTATTCTTCACAGTGTAGAATCTCTGGAAGGGATCTATAGTGGGAACAATTCCTGGCTCTCAACACAACATCTCAAACCCCACTAAAGCCTGAATAGCATTTGGGGTTAATTGTATGATTTGAGTCCTCTAGTATCGTAAATTGTCTCGAAACAATCAAGATACCAACATTATTAGGCCCATTTGCAATTGGTCGGCATATACGTCTACCAACCTGTCTGGAAGGATTGTGGACACTTCAACTAGTTCATCCCAAATCAGACTTCATCTTGAAATTTTCATAACTTGTCCAAGGTCACTATAATGTCATTGTCCCTTGAAATCATGGTTAGCCAAAATTGTGACCAAGGTGAATACTCCATTGATATTTGACATGATTTATATGATAGCTAGCCATCCTATGACTCAAGCCTACTTCTAATACCATTGCTCTACTCTACTCCATGAGATCAAACTATAATACTAGATCTCATGATTTCATCCCTAAGCTGCACTGATATAAATACTGGCCATTTGCTAACTTGTGATATATGTAACATTACTTATCTAAACTTACCTTTCCCAATAAGTACTTGACTTAGGTACCGGAGTGAACCCGAAGGAGAAAGCCCTGATCTCCTTTCTTTGTGATTGCTGGTGAATTGTTCTCATCATTGACCTTAGCCAGCTTGTGAAACTTTGTCTCTACATTGGCTTGATTGTTACTTGGGGATGAACATTTTCATGGGTTAATTGTTTCTTCTTTTAAGTTTGCACTTTTTACCATGGCAAAGTCAAGTAGGGCCATGAAGGCGACCAAAATTCCAGTTACACCCCCACTCCATCCGTTCTCGAACCAAAGCAATGCGAGCTCATCCAAAAGATTGCACCAACTAAAAGTACCTGTACCCAAATTTAGTGGCGAGCTTGATGACCTTCCTCTTGAGTAGAATTCCATGATGGCCCAGAACCACACCACCTGCCTTGCCCACGTTAGATTTCAGCTTCCCTTTTACCCCTCCTCAATTTTTGGTTCTATAATCAGGGGAGTCCTCTTGTTCTATTTTGCTCATTATTTTCATCCATTGAGAACAATGTCTGATTTAGGTGTGGGGAAGGGGATATTTCTATGGAATTTCTGTGAAAATTTTTTAATTTTTACAATTTCTTAGTTTTTTCATTGTTTTTGGTGAAAATGTAGTCAAAATGCAAATATAATTGGTATAATTTTGTTGGCATGAGTATTTTTTTTCTTAGCAATTAATTCAATTGATAGATGTGCCAAAATTAATACATGTTTAACCATTGAGGGAGTTTTTGAACCTGTAGAGCATTTCATTAATCATTTATGCTCATGGTTTTTTTAGTAGTTATTAACATGAACATAATATTCTAGGAGTGGCTCTGTTATGCATGTCAATACCACATTTTGTTGGATTCAATGCATTAAACAAGGGCACTTTAGGATTAACCTCTTTTGATTTTCTTAAAAAGCTCAGCATTATTCTAATTACCTTTGTTAAACCCTTTTGAGCCTTAACTTTTTTTTTGTTGTTTATTAGCCATAAATATAACCTGAACATTTTTGTTAGTGCTCTCTTTTTTGAACCTTTTATCAAATGGGTGTTTAATTTGTATGCATTAAAAGTTATGAGAACTATTGCAAGGTGAATTGGTAGAGCTACCAAGTATGTGTGTTTCAATTTCATTTATGTCTTATTGAAAAAAATGAAAAGTTTTGAATAAAATGTCAAAAAAGGAAAAAAGGAAAAAAAGGAAAAAATGTTGTGCAGTGATTCTGTAGATATTTGTGGCGTTGTGGTAGTTATGAATTGCCATGTTTGCACTTACAAGTGTAATGAAGTTTTTGAAGTGTCATGGACAATGAAGGTGTACGAAAATGATGATTGAATTTATGCAATGAATTTTAATATTCCCTTGACATATTTACACCTTTCCTTCTTTATCTAACCTTTGCCTAAGCCCCATTACAACCCACTGTAAAGACCCTTGGATTTTTGCATTTAAATTTATTATGTAGTGGCGAAGATATGATATATTTGCAAGCTTATGGTAATATCATTTCATTGTGTTGATTTGAGAGTTAATTAACCCCTAAACACTTTTGAGTGTTGTGTGTATACACTAAAATCCTTGTGAGGTTTATTAATTCTTGCACATCTTGATTTTGAAGAAATTGTGAAAGAGATGGGGAAATTGTGAAAGAGATGGGGTACTTCTGTTGGTAGAATATTCTATGAAGTACTTACTGTTTTGATTGTAATTTTTAGATTTGAGAACAAGCATTATCTAGATATGAGGGGAGTTTGATAGGGTGCTAAATTGATATATATTTTGTTCCAATTCGCTCTTTATTTTAGTAAATTATTTCGTTAGTGTATGGATTCTATTAAGGTTTTGTGTTTTATTGATATTTCAGGAATTTGGAATAAAAGAGCTTAAAAAGGGTTACTGAGAAGATTAATTGATGTGAAGCAGGGGTGCATGTGGTTCAGAATTTAGAAGTGCAAGACTCGAGACTAATATCAGAAGATCGATCGATTTTTCTCCACAACTTTGGGAAGAAACCAAGAATCCTATTTCTCATTGGAAAACTCTATTTTCATTTAAGATAATTAGTTATGATTTTCACTCCAACTTTTGCTTTAACTTAAAGAACAATATATTTCTAATAGGATAAATTATAGGAAAACTAGGAGATATCTTTTGAGTGGGAAACATCAATATAACTCTGGCTCTCTGTTTAGATTATCATCGTAGAATATTATAGTTAGTAGTTTTTTTCTCTTTTTCTCACAATAAAATAAAAACATCAATATTTTTCTTAGCCACTTTTCTCATGAGACATGGCTAAGTTCTTCTTTCCAGTCAAAGGATAAATTGAAGATTTGATTCTACAAACAACTATGAGATTGAATTTATTTTAATCGTTTCTCTTATTCATTGGTATTTGTATGTCTTCTGCTTTTCTTACATTATGATTATTGTATATTGTGAGGACCCGAAAAATTTTCTTATTTTTATCTTATTTATTGGCTTATTTAAATATTTATTCACCCGTTTTCATTGAATAGTTTATTTCAACCGTTTTAAAACCATTTATACGAAACAATGTCTCACTTACATTTTTAAAACATCCTGTTAGCAAATTTAATTTTTCGGAGGCTCGTTTAGTAAGGAATAATAAGTACACGTTTTTCGAGGCAAAATTTGATCTGAGAGTGCAATAATCTTGAAAATTTGAGGACTCATGTTTATTCTAAAAAATAGTTATTTTTATAATTATTTACCTTAGAGTTAGTTAATTATATCACCGTTACATAAATTTCTTGTAAGTTTCGCTTTATCGCACGCGAATCGGAAGTTCACGTAAATCGAGTCGGAACGGCTAAATGGAGATTTAAGAAATTTATACTAGGTTGCTAAGAGTGAATAATTACAGTGTTAAAGGAATTACAATTAAACTTTAGTGCACAAGTAAAACAAACCCGCGAGAAAACGGACACGAAACGCGCTCGTGCGAGCGCTATTCCTAGTTGATTTTTGTAGGAATTTTGGCCACCAATCACTTAAGCTTCTCAAGGAAGCTTCACAAAACACAAAACCCTCATCTTCTCTTCTCCATTTTAGCCGACCAAACAGCAAAGAAAAGAAAGGAAGAAAAGCTTCTTCATTCTTGCACCAATTTTCCTCCATTTCATCTCAAACTTTGCATCCAACTCACAAACCACTTGGGAATTCATTTAAACTAGAAGAAAGACTTCATCTTGGCAGTTTTCTTGGAGTTTTTGGTGCCAAAAAATTTCTGGTTTCTCTCAAAGCTAGGAGGTAACCATCCAACACCATCTAATCTTTCATTCTTGGCTTTAATGGGTTTTATCCTTGGCTTTGAAGCTTGTAGCTTCATTATTGTTGTTATTACTTGGATTGGATTGGTTGAAGTGGGCTCTATGAATTTCCACCTTGGTTGTATGGGCTGATATGATGATATAATGTTTGGTTTGAGTTTTTTAAGTATTGTTTAAGATGATTATGGATAGAGAAACGAAGGAAAAATCAAAGGAAGATTTCATTTGGGTGATGGCCGAATTTGTCCTGTCTTTACCGTGCCTTTATTTCGAATTTTTGATGCTCAAATGACTGTAAAACTGATGTATATATGTTGTATATGGTGTGTAGAAAGTTTCTACCAAAAATCATTTGAATTGGTTGAGTAAAACTTGAAATTTCGAAATGTGAAGAAACCTGGAAAATGTGTTCGGACAGCTTGAACAGTGTCCCTTTGATTGAACATATCTTTTTGTACAGACATCAAAATTGAGTGTCCCTGTTCTGTTGGCCTATCCGAGAGAAAGGTAGAAGCTGCACTTTGTGGCTCTATTTTCTCTCACTTATGAATTGATTTTGAAAACAATTTGTTCTAATGAAATGTAGCCTTATCATTCTAGTTCCAAAGCTATTGACCATTCTCAATTTCAAGTTGTATTGAGTAAGATATGGTTCAATTTTCAAACCGCAGCAAAGCTGGAAATCTGGAAAACTCTTCCTTCTTGCTAGCTGACTGGTCTAGTTTAACTTGGGATGTTTTGTTTCGAAAATCTTGATGTCCATTGCTTGTCAAATACATAGGAAATGTTTCTTGGACCTTGGTTTCAAAAATGAATCAAATTGGAGTTGATCTCATTGGGCAAAATGTTTGAAAAGGAAAGAAAATAAAAAAGACAGATTTGTTTTGGGAGATTTCTTGAACTTTGGTAGTTTTGTTAACTACCTTCCCATATGATTTTTTGTGTGAAAATTGATAGTGAAGTAGTTCTCATATGGAAGAGGTGTGTACCAAATTTGGTGTTATTCTAAGACCATTTCGATACCCAAATGATGTGCCAAAATTGTTCTTCAAAGCTGGAAAATTTACTGAACTGTCTTTGATTTTGGCCAACTTTGAGCAGCTATATCTTGATGCTCAAAACTCCGAATTTAGTTTCATTTGTTGTGTTTGAAAACTTGATTGGAATTCTTAATGTGTTATGAATTTTAGAGGCTAGTTCACTTCCTGTGAATTTTTCCGAATTTTCAAAGTTTGCCAAAAAACATGACTGAAACTGCCTTGTTTATTAGATTTGCTACTTTGAGCTGAAAAATCATTGTCTTCCGTTTAGAATCTTGGAAAAGCGTCTTCTAGGAACTTTTAGTACTTTGAACCAAAATTCCAACGGTGTAAGATTTTCCATTTTTGGACCTACAGAGTGCGAGTTCTGATTTTCCAAAGTTCGATGCGTAAAACTGAAATTTTCCAACTTGATGAGAAATGAGTTTTTGGAAACTTTTTTCTACCCTTTGATAATGATTAACCGTTTTAAACTTGATTTCATGAAGGAAATCAGTTTTTCTTGTATTAATAAAACCTCACTTTTGAATCTTTATTTTGAGTGGCTAAGGTTCTTTGTTTGAGGTATTGACTAGTCTAAATGAGTGTACCTTCTTTCTTGATTAATACGTGATTGTGAGTGAGAAATACTTGTTAATTGTTCAGGCGCTCAAGGAGATTTTGAAGGGAATCTCGGTGCGGACACTTAATCTTTGTTTGCTCACTTATTTTGAATCGGTGAGTGTCAAGTGCATGTTAAATGCTTATGTGATTAAAATGTGAATTGTAAAAGTGTTATACATGATACGTAAACTTATCGAGATGAGTGTGTACTTTATCTCACTCGTTCTCCCTTAAGTGATGCTACAATTGAATTGTACTATATGAATTGATATTCGAATTGTGTGAAGTGAATTGTTATGTGAGTTAAGTGAAGTGTCGCCATTGCAAATTACATTTGTGTTGACTCGATGTCGATCGAAGTAAATTTTATCGACAAATCGTATTTTACTTGTGGGGACGCCGTTGTCCTCTCTCTCTCTCTGAACTACGTGGTACTTAATACTTGAATACATATGATTGGTAATTGTACATGAACACGTTTAACTCGTGAGCTCTGAGCGGAAGCATGTACCACACCGATTCGGGTGGGAGGTGCCTCTCATACCGTCTCAGTGTTAAAATCGGTTTCCTGAACAATAGCATGTATCACACGGGTTCGGGTGGGAGGTGCCTCTCATGTCAACTCAGAACCATAAACAATAATTGGTAATTGTACATATGATTGGTAATTGTACATGAATATATTTAACTCGTGATCCCTGAGCGGATAGCATGTATCACACCAATTTGGGTGGGAGGTACCTCTCATACCGTCTCAGTGCTATAATTGGTTCTCGGAGCGATAATATGTACCACACCGATTTGGGTGGGAGGTACCTCTCATGTCGACTCAAAACTATAAACAATCCTAAGTCGATTGGAGCGATGTTGTGATAGCCCCATCTCCCTCTAAGGCTTACCCCAGGGTTTAGCGGACCGCCTGCCCAACTTTCGCTAGGACTCACTCACTCACGTCAAGAAAATAGGGTGCAACCTCAGGAATAAAAGAAATAACAATTTCCAAGTTTGGAACGTACAAATACAATCATTTCTATCTCAAACATCCATACAATCCCAAATATATCACAAGATTTAAGTTCTCAATACATTCAACCCTAATTGAGCGACTAGTGCGAATATAATCGTAAAAGTTTCAAAAACTAGACTATGCTAGCCTGTACCAGTCTCACGCTTCGCTCATACCCCCTGTAAGGAAAACAAAACTAATAGAGTGAGCTAAAACTTAGTGAGATTCCAAATAGCAAGTTGACCAGTAAGTACAAGTGACAATATCATAATAGTAAAGTAGCGAGCATTAACAAATCAAGAAAATGAGCAATAACACTTCGGATGACCAAATATTAAATATTCAGCATTTCATGTAAAATGATACAGTTGCTCTTGTAAACTAACTCCACCACAGCTTGATCGTATAGTAGTTGACACTCCGTCATCTTTCAAGTAAGGTAACTAGTCCAGTAGTACACCACTTAACTGCAACCCCTGTCCACCAACCAAACCCCTTACCGGGCCCGCACTCCAAGATAAACACTGGTGGTAATACTCGAGTATACCGATTAGTCGAGAAGATAACACTCCACTCGACAAAACTAATGACCCAGGGTTCGTTATTGAATCGACCAAACCCTTGCCGGCTCGACTCGACTAACTAGCCACGGGGTTTCTGGAATTCCAGACAAGATACGAATCATATGCATGTACATCAATTCACTTTCAATCAATGAACAAGAATATAGCATATTAGGGCAAGTGCGATAAAGTACACCCTTACCCGATCAAATCAATCACATATCATTCGATCACATTGGTCAAGTATTGAAAACAAGTATCAAGTTCAATCAGGTATTTGGAAGCACTCACCAAAGATTTAGTGCTTCTTCGGATCACGTTCAGGTATTACTCCTGGTTTGGAGTCCAAATCTGCGATAAAACATCGTTTAAGAGCTTTGAAATCAACTAAGGTTCGAAACTTAAGCGTTTCGGGTATCTGTTGATGATCTAGTGCGTAAACCCTAGCAGACATTTTTGGTCGACTCCCTCCAGTACTAGTCTGCTTAGAGGTTGACTTTTTTGGCCTTTGATTGCTACCTTCTACCTTCAGCTTACTTGGACAATTTGCGAGCTGGTGCTCGGTACTACCACAGAATAAACACTTTCCCGACTTCCTCCAACAATCATTCTTTGAGTGATTTGGTTTACCACAGTAACCACAAGTAACTTGAGGTGTCACTGCCGAACCACTAGAAGGTACTCCTCTCACTTGAACTGGCCCACTACGACCTCCTCTGGGTAAAGCTCCCCTTGAAACTCTAGCAGTCCTTACTCCTCCCATTCCTCTTCCTATCTTGGAAGGGTGTGTACTCTTACTAGCCTATCCAGAAGTATGACTAGAAAAGTTCCTTTTCTTATTATGAAAATCCCTAACTTGTATTCTTGCACTCTCAACTCTTTACGCTTTCTCTAGAGTCTTAGTAAATGTAGAGATTTGGGCCGCAGCCAAGCCCTCCTGGATTTCTACATTAAGTCCTTGTACAAACGTCTTATCCTTTTCTGCTCGTTGGTCACCAATTCGGGAGCGTACTTAGAAAGCTTAGTAAATTTCCCTTCATACTCCGCTACACTAAGAGTTCCTCGCTTCAACTTTATAAACTCGTCCTCCCGTTTCTCTTGGATCAGAGGCAGAAGGAACTTCTCGTTGAACTCCCTCGTGAAATTCTCCCAAGTCCAAGGAGTTTGGGCTCTCTCCCACTTTCCCTTTATCATGTCCCACCAGGCACGTGCGATTCCCTCAAATTGGAAAGCAGCGAAATTCATTCGCCTATTTTCGGTATAGTCTAAGGCGGCGAATATTTGGCCATTCTCTCTAATCAATTCTCCGCGGCCTCGGGGTCGGGTTCTCCAGTGAATTTAGGCGGGTTAAATTTCAGGAACCTCTCCGAAGCCCTATCTTCCCTTCTATCCTGGCCCCCAGGTTGGTTAAGTGGTCCTGGACCCTGTCTCTCAGCTAACCGCTCAAGGATATCAATCATCCTATTAATGGCAGTAGCCACTTGATTACCCTCTAAATTTTCTTGTTCTAGGTCGGTCCAGTTGCCGATCCCTGGTCATCTCCTTGAGGTTGGGCTTGCCTAGACCCTCGCCCACTCCTTCGTCCGTCCATAATTTTAATGGTGCCTAATGCAAAAATAAAAGTGATTACGCGAGAAAATACTCAAAACAAGAGTCAATCGAGAAACATTGGAAATAACAACAATTTACATTCATTAGCACTTAAAAGTTCATACAATTAGCAAGTCATGGGTGAATTACAAAAATATAGCACACAGGTGCCACAAAAGTACTTTTAGTCACATACGACTAAAGTAAAGTTAAGTGCCCCAAAAGTAGGCTACACAGTCAAACAAAAATACAATGGCCTTGGCACTAGCATCACCCCAACTAATTCTAACTACATCAGTCAAAAGGTCGGTCACTCTAAGCCTAGTCCTCAGGGGCTATCAGGTGGAACCTCCTCCTCAGGGTCCTCCTCTGGATCCTCCTCCTGATCCTCCTCCTGAACTGGGCTCTGGACAACCTCCATCACCTCATCTATCAGCATAGTGGCATCGGCCATGATCTCGAAAGCCCGATCACGGACCTCCTCACCTATCCTAGTAAGTCGAACCCTAACTCTCTGAAACTCATCACGGGTGGCCTCAGCCCTAACCACCTCGTCCACTAGTGTCCCCTCCACCTCAGCAATCCTAGCGCTCTGAGCATTCACCATAATGCTCAGCTCCTCTACCTCCTGGAGTAGATCTCGGTTGGCATCCACCAACTGACGGATACAAGGTGGTTCGGATAAGCATGTGTCCTCCTACAGACATATCTGAGGAATCTATTAGAGGGTGAGTAGCGTACACAAGCTCCTCCGCCCCGTGCGCTATAGTAAATGGATCTAAGAGACTCTACATGACAGCAGGTCCTCTGTTCCCATTCTCCATCCCTGCAAAACAACCCGAATTTCTAGATTAGAAATTTAAAGTTACGAATTTGCTCAAATATAACTTAGGGTATGACTAAGTCTTCTCATCTCAAATTTTAAGGGTAAAGTCCCTAACACATCTTCCAATTAGGTCTCTAACCTAGTGCTCTGATACCAACTGTGACACCCCCACTTCTCCCAAGGGCGAACCGAAGGGTATCCATGGGACGCCTGCCCAACTCTCGCCAGGACTCAAGACAATTTAATTCAAATTTAACGGTACATACCAAAATAATACAAGTCTAAAATGAAGAAAAGTCACTTCTTTAACTGAATATCCAAATCTTACATCACGTTCTCAAAAGATATATCAAGTCCCAAAACACAACCATTAACAGTCGACTAAACATTTACAACCCAGATTCCAAACAAAAATATAACCTAGTCGTTTTTTCCAAAATCTTCCAATCCATCTATTAAGGAAAATAAATCTACGGGGTGTGCGATTGCTCGTTAGGCCAAGAAACACACATGCAGACACATAGTTCAAGTAGCAATCCCAATTTAGCAAGTAAAATAGTAATATTCAATTAATTACAATTCGAGTGAGAAAAGTAAACAGAAACAATTCAATGATATGGGAGCTCTCAGGAGCTAATTTCCACTTGCTTTGTCAATGTACTATCAATTACCTCCCCGCGATGACACTCCGTCAGCCGGATCGGTATTTAATCCATAGAAACTCCACTTACCCGTTCTCCGTCCACCATACATACCCCACCGGGCCCGAACTTCGATAAAGGCACTACTGCACGAGTAGGCAAAGCAAGATCTCTCCAATAGATTAAACTTATACAGGTTTTCTCATGACTTACCAAGGTTCTCGACCAAACCCGTGCCGGCTCGAGACCAAGATCGGCCGATGAGATTTGGGCGTCCCCCAGGTCAAGTGTGAGTCGAGGAGTTTCACTCCAACGACATATGCAGCCATAGCATATAATTCAATTCAATTCAAGTCAAGTAATTCAATTCAATTCAGGTCAGGTAATCCAATTCAATTCAGGCAATTCAATTATGATTCATTTAAATGAGAACGAGTGCGATAAAGTACACACTCGACTCAGCAGTTATCAATTTTCAGTTCATGAGAAGCAATTCACATAATTGCAACAAAACAGGCACTTGACACTCACCTAGTCAAAATAAGAGTGGTGCACAATCAAGTATTTAGGCGACCCTTGTGAGATTCTCTTGAGGTCTTCTTGAGTGCCTGAGCAATTAATAATTAACTATCATACACCATTGTTTAAAAATCCCTAGTTAACAAGGGAGATTGTACACTTGTACAATCTAAGAAAATATCATGAAAGAGAGTCTTAATTACTCGTAAATCGAGACTCAAAAGTGGGGTTTAATAATACAAGGAAAAACTAATTTTCATCTTTGAAAATCAAGTGTAAAATGGTCGAGCAATATCGAAGGGTAATGGAGAGTTTCTAAAAACTCAATTCCCTTCAAGTTCAGAAATTCCAGATTTGAGGTGCAATTTTTGAAAAATCATATCTCAGTCTCTGTAGGTCCAAAATTGGAAAACTTGGTATCGTTAGAAACTAATTCCCAAGAACTAAAAGTTCCTAGAAGACACTTTTCCATGATTTTAAATGGAAGACACTCAAATTTTGGTTTAAAGTTGCTAACTTACACTTCCAAGACAGATTCGGGGTTGATTTTTGGCAAACTTTGGAAATTTGGCAAAATTCACAGAATGTGAACTAGACTCTAAAATGTGAAACTCAATTATAGTTACAATCAAAGTTTAAAACGCAACAAACGGAACTAAGATCAGAGTTTCGATCATCAAGATATAGCAGTCCAAAGTTAGCTAAAAATAAGGACAGATTGCACATTTTCCAGATTTGGAAAAACGACTTTGGACCATCATTTGGGTATCGAAATGGTCTTGGTTTGATACCCAAATTGGTACAACTCAACTTACATATGAGGACTACTCCTCTACCAAATTTCATTTGAAAATGCACACGGGAAGGTAGTGTACCAAACTACCAAAGTTCAATAAAATCCCAAGATTATTTGTCTTTTGCTTTCTTCTCCTTTTTTCAAACATTTTATACAATGAAAACGACTAAAATCTAGCTCATTTATGAAACAAAAGTCTAAGAAACATCTAATATATAATTCGTGGGTGATTGACATTGAAATTTGCAAAACAACAAGTCCCAAGTCAAGCTAGGCCATTCGGCTAGCCAAAATTAGGGTTTTCTATCACTGGTGCACTTCTGTAATTTGGCCATAACTCAGTCAATTTAACTTGAAATTAAGCATGGTCAGTGGCGTTGGAAACTAAATTCATAAGGTTACAATTCCTCAGAAGAAAGAGTTCTGAAATTCAGTTCATCGCTAGCTCACATTCAAGCAACAAGTCCCAGCACATCACTGACTCTCGAGCAGAGAAACAAAACAGAACAGGTAACTTTAGTGAACTAGTACTGCTCAGTCACTTCGAATCAGGGGATGAATTTTATACCATTAGAAAACTGGAAGTGTCTAGTTTCAAATGCCACAAACGGCACTTGATTTTGACATCGGAGCAAAGAGTTATGATCGTTCAAAGTTCACTGCCAGAGAACCCCTGATACGCGAATTTCCAGTTTGTTCTTGTTCAAAACTCAACTTTTTCTTAACCAAATCAAGTAATTTTTTATGGAAACTTTCCACACAACCTTTACAACATATCTACAAAAAATTTAAGGTTATTTGATCACAAAAAAATGTAACCAAGGGCTCTGCAAAAACAGGGCAGAATCGGCTAAGCTTCTCATGCAACTTTCCTTTGATTTTCTTTCCACTTTTTCAACTTATATCTACTTGTTTAACACTTAATCAACATAAATAACACCCATAATCATCATATCAGTCTAAATTTCCATTGTAGGATTTCATAGAGCCCACTCAAATGATTTTCAGCCAAATAAAGATACCCACATGAAACTACAAGCTTCCAAGTCAAATTTAACTCAGTAGAACCAAGTTTAAAAGGTTAGATGATTATCACCTCCTGGATGATGAAAACTCACAAATTTTGGTCACTAAGAGCTCCAAGAAACCGTGAGAAAGGTGCTCTCTTCCTAGTCCAAATGAGTCTCCAAGTTGTTGTGGGTTTATGTGATGATTTTGGAGTGAAATGGTTGGATGATTTGAGGTGAAATGAGATGAACTTGCTCCTTCTTCCTCATTTGGAGTTTCGGACAGCATAGGAGAGAAAAGAGAGAGGGTTTGCTGATGCCGAAGCTTCTTTTGGAAGCAAAGAAGCTTGGTAGTTGTAGTTCAAATTTTGGCACAAAAGTCAACTCTCAATAGTGCGCGTACGCGCGCGTTTCGTGCCCGTTTCCTCTTGGGTTTGTTTCACTTGTGCACGAAACCTCTAATGCACTTCCTTTAATACTATTATTATCCACTCTTAGTAGTCTGACAATAATTTTTCAAAGTCCTTCAATTAGTCGCGCGCGCGAAAACGCGAACTTCCGACTTATGCGCGATAAAGTACAATTTCTAAGAATTTTTGTAATGATAATATAACTAACTAATACTAGGGTAATTAATCATAAAAATACCTATTTTAAGACTAACGCCTGAGTTCTCAAATTTTCAAGGTCACTGTACTTTCAAATCGACTATTGCCTCCAAACGCGTATTCACTAAATCTCGCTAAATGAGGTTCCAAAAATTAAATTTATTAATTGGACATTTTTAAAATATATGCAAGTCATAGTTCCATGTAAATGGTTCCAAAAGGGTTGAAATAAATTATTCAGAGAAAATGGGCAATTAATTATTTAAATAAGCCAATAATATGAGTTTAAAATAAGTAAATTTTTGGGTCCTCACACTTGGAGGCACCGGACGTCCGAAAAGAATTGTAGAAGAATTCTCAGTTTCACCTCCTACCTTCGGACGCATACATTGAAGGTACCGGACGTCCGAAATAATTCAAGAAAATTTCTTGAGCTCACTGCCTACGTTCGGATGCAAGAAGTTGGTCTACTGGACGTCCGACACTACCAACGGCTAGTTGACTCTTTAGCTGCCTTCTATTCGTTGGAAGAATTAATTGAGGAACTTTTTGATCCCATATAAATAGAACAAAGTCAACCACTTCAAAGTAACTCTGTACATTGAGACTACATGAGATCTAGAGTGATTTTAGTGTGAAAATACTCTTCAAAGAAGATTTGTACTCTTAGTTGTGTAATTTTCGATAAGTTTTTCTAGTGTGATTCAATTACTTCAATAGTGTAGCTTTGTGAGGGTTATCCGAGTGATAGTAAAACTTCTTTACTTGACCAAGTGTGGCTTGGGGCAAGGAGGAAGTGATCCTTCCTTTGTACACAAAAGATTGATTGTAAGTTGATCAACTTGAAGAATCTTGCTCTATAAAGTGATATTCAAACTCAAGAGGAGTTTGGTACTTGGTATGATACTCTATCTCTTTTACTTACTGTCTTGATATATAAATTGCTCATCTCTTCTATTCACAAGCACTTGTGCTTTCTCATCAATTGCTCCATTGTGTGGTCTTTTAGAAAAAGATGGCAAGCACTCAAAAAAGTGACACACAATTTGGCCAGTTTTTAAACTACCTAATTCACCCCCCTCTTAGGTTGTCTTCGATCCTTACAGTGTGCGTTACTCGTCTTCTACTAGGTTTCCTCGATGTCCTTGTAGGGTGTTATACACTTACCCTAATGACCTCGTACTATGCCTCGACGACGAGCGTCGTCAGTTGGTGAATACCAACAAATCTTTACATCAGGAGATTGAGGAGTTGAACATCGACCACGTTTTGGAAACTTGGAGAAGGTTGGTTATTTCGTTCCCTTGCTATTGGGTTTTTTTTTTTTTTTTTTATACAAGGCTCAAGACTAAGGTTCCTAAAAACTTATTTATATGAATCAAGCTGCTGATGTTTCCCTTTTTTTTAATCAAGCAGCAAACCCGAAATTGGATCTAGGGTTTCAAATTTTGGCGTTTTTGAAGAACAAGTTTGAACCCAATAGTCTTTGTATGATTTGGCTGAGATGTTACAAACTTGAACGAGGAGTTGTAATGTGAAATTTAAAGTCTCCATTTGACAAGAAAAGGTAACTTTGATCCGAATAAAGGGGCCATGGTGGATGCACAGGGTGCTAGGATTGTTGAGCTCGAAGGGACGACAGTAGACAAGAGAGCTAGGGGCTGAGGCCGCTCGTGATGAGGTTCGGAGGGTTAGAGCTCGTTTGACTAGGATAGGTGAGGAGGTCCGAGATAGGGCTTCTGGGATCTTGGCAGACGCTACTATGCTGATTGATGAGGTGATGGAGGTTGTACAGAGCCCAGTTCAAGAGGGTACTGAGGAGGAGCCTTTCGAGGAGGATCCTGAGGAGGAGATTCCACTTGATAGCCTTACTGTGGACTAGACTAGAGTGATGACTCTCTTTTGACTTTTGTAGCTAGAAATAGATGGGGTGATGCTAGTGCCAAGGTCATTGTATTTTGCTTAACTGTGTGGCCTACTTTTGAGGCACTTGGCTCTACTTTGGTCGTAACGACTAAAAGTACTTTTGTGGCACTTGTGTGCTATATTTTGCAAATGCCCCATGACTTGTTAATTGTATGAACTTTGAAGTGTAAATACATGTTAATTATTGTTATTTCTGATGTTTCAAGTTGGCTTGTATATCAAGTATTTTCTTGCGTAATTATTTTATTTCTTACTTTAGGCATAACTAAGATCATGGATGGTCTTATGTAATTCAATGGAATCCTAGTGCTAGGTATGAGTCGGAAATGAACGAGAAGATTCGACCTACCAGTGTCATAATGGATTGACCTAGTTGGGTGTCAAGTGAGATTTTCCCCTAGTGAGATTTCGTTCACTCTCGTGTTTTGCTCAAGTGTTTAAAACACTCTAATGATCTCACCAATTCACTGCTCAAACCACTTGTTTGTTTCCTTTGAAGAAATCAGAAATTTTATCAAGGAAGTTCAATCAAACTTTAATCAAAATAGCTCCCAATTGTATCAAAAGAACAAGGAAACAAAAAGTAGAAATGGAAAGCTCAAGTAATGAATAAGGAATGGAAGAGGAAAGAATTGATGTACAAAGAAAAAAAGAAAGTCCAAGTACGATGATGGAGTTCCCAAGTGCTTTACTTAATTGCCCAATTGATTTTTGGAAACAAGTTAGGTGTTGGACTTATTTGGAAATTTCCTTAAAGTCGGCTAACCAAACAGAATTATTACCAAAATTTTTCCAGATTCCCTCTCCAAAAGCCTTCCTAAAGTCGGCTATAACAAATCAGAATTGTTCCCAAAAAAATTCCAGATTTCCTTCTCTTTTGAAACCTCCCAAAGTCGGCTGCAAAACAGAATTTGGTAGCTAAAAAATTTCCAGATTTCTGCTCCTTTTAAACCTTCCAAAGTCGGCTGCAAAACAGAATTTGGTAGCTTCCTAACCGCTGAAAATTTCCAGATTTGTTACCTTATCAAATCAGAATTGCTTCCACGAAAAAATTCCAGATTTCTTGTCTTCTTGAATTCCCCTCAAAGTCGGCTGGAATTTCCTAAAAGGTTTTCCAGATTTGGTAGCTTCCTAACCCAAAAATTTTCCAGAATTACCTCTTCTTAAAGCCGACCCTTGCCCCCAAAAATTTTCGTCCCTTACTCTCCCTCAAGAACAACAATTCGGCCCTCCCCTCTTTGCTCCACACAAGGACAGTATTGACGCTTGGTGCTAAACAATGGCTTCACAAGATGACACAAGCAACGTCACCCAAGAATACCCCAAGCGGCCTGCTCAAGAAACTCCCAAGAGGTTTACTCCTAAGCCAAGAAAGCCCCGTATGGATGCAAGGGCGTACAAGAAACTGTTTATACGTAGGGAGGTGCAAATCTTCAAGAACCAAGATGGTCAAGATCCTCAAGAATCTCAACGGGTGATACAAGTGATCAAGACTCAAGGTGTGCAAGATTTTCAAGAGGAGGTTGGTCAAAACTTTTGAGTATGCTTTTCTTGATGTAATTTTCTGGTTTGTTGGAACAATTGCAACAAGACAGAATTGGCAATAAAAGTGCGGCTTCCTCCTTTGTGGTTTGTTACCCGAATGCCCTTTTTTTTTTTTTTGACTCTAAGAACACACAATTACTCGGCTGTTCTTGGGTAAAATTCCAGAATTTAATGTCAAACCAATGTTCTCCTTCAATCCTCCAACAACTATCAAGACATGTATCAAAGTTTCAAGACTTCAAGATTAGTTTCAAGGAACTCAAGAAACCCTAGATTATTGTAGTCCCTCTTCAAGATTCCAACCCCAAACAAGTTTAACCACAAAAATCAGTTTAGGAAATTAATGAAAACAACTTGGTGGAATAAACTAAAGTTTGGACAGATTCGGTAAGAAACTTGTGCCCAAGGAAAACCCTAGTTGCAAGTGAAAACCCTAGCCGTCGCAGAATTTTTTTTTTTGTTTGATATTTAAACAGAATATGCAACGAACAAAACACGGCTACACTTGAAGGAAGGCTTCAAGACAGAATCACACAACAAGTAATGCACGAAGTGGACACGAAGCAAAAGAAATCAAAGAGTGACTCAACAAGACAACAAAGGCGGACAAAAATTTTTCTTTTTTTTTTGTAATAATGACCGGACTTGACACAAAGGAAGACACGACCAGAATTGCAAAATAAAATTGACTAGAAAGCTTACGAACAAACTCAACGGGATATACTTGATGTAGTCGACTGGCTCTGATACCAACTGATGTGCGACGGATCTAAACGAACACCAAGTTGAGTGGGTTTGCGGAACTTTGACCCTTCTAGAATCACGAGCCACGAACTAAGGATAATCCTTAACCCAAGACTAGCAAATTTAGTGAACCAAAAGTAAAGATAGAAGAACGCCACAATCAAGGAGACTACTTGATTGATAAGTTCAATGAACAGCTTGAGATTGATTCTCAAGTATTCAAAAGAAATTCTCTTGAGGCAAGAGAGAGTGAATAACCTCACGAATATTTTATAAAATCTGAATTGTCCTCTAATGAATGAAAACCTAGGCTGTATATAGCCTTACAACTTGAAAACCTAAAGTGACTTGAAAACCCTAACTCGGCTAGGCTAGGCCTTTGGCCCGATTCCACTACTCAAATCCACTATCTAATGGTCAGCTTATAATCAATCCAATGAAAGCTTTAAGTTGGCCCAACATAACCCAATAAAAGCTAATTAACCAACTTAAGTTATAGTGAGCCTAGACTCTATAAATCGGATCCAACTCAACATGAGGTCTTGGACCGAATTTATTCCTAGCAAATAAAATAGAAATCTAGAAAATAAACTACTAACTATTACTAAAAGATTCAATCTCTTGCAGCCCAAAACATGGCCCATAAGCGGCCCATATTTCGTATCACCTTAGAGTTAGTTAATTATATCATTGTTACATAAATTTCTTGTAAGTTTCGCTTTATCGCACGCGAATCGGAAGTTCGCGTAAATCGAGTCGGAACGGCTAAATGGAGATGTAAGAAATTTATACTAGGTTGCTAAGAGTGAATAATTACAGTGTTAAAGGAATTACAATTGAACTTTAGTGCACAAGTAAAACAAACCCGAGGAAAACGGAAACGAGACGCGCGCGCGTGAGCACTATTCCTAGTTTACTTTTGTAGCAATTTTGGCCACCAATCACTTAAGCTTCTCAAGGAAGCTTCACAAAACACAAAACCCTCATCTTCTCTTCTTCATTTCAGTCGACCAAATAGCAAAGAAAAGAAAGGAAGAAAAGCTTCTTCATTCTTGCACCAATCTTCCTCCATTTCATCTCAAACTTTGCATCCAACTCACAAACCACTTGGGAATTCACTTAAACTAGAAGAAAGACATCATCTTGGCGGTTTTCTTGGAGGTACCAAAAAATTTCTGGTTTCTCTCAAAGCTAGGACGTAACCATCCAACACCATCCAATCTTTCATTCTTGGCTTTAATGGGTTTATCCTTGGTTTTGAAGCTTGTAGCATCATTATTGTTGTTATTACTTGGATTGGATTGGTTGAAGTGGGTTCTATGAACTCCCACCTTGGTTGTATGGGCTGATATGATGATATAATGCTTGATTTGAGTTGTTTAAGTGTTGTTTAAGATGATTATGGATAGAGAAAAGAAGGAAAAATCGAAGGTAGATTTCATTTGGGTGATGGCCGAATCTATCTTGTCTTTTCCATGCCTTTATTTCAAATTTTTGATGCTCAAATGACTGTGAAACTGATGTATATATGTTGTATATGGTGTGTAGAAAGTTTCTACCAAAAAGCATTTGAATTGGTTGAGTAAAACTTGAAATTTCGGAATGTGAAGAAACCTGGAAAATGTGTTCAGACAGCTTGAACATTGTCCCTTTGATCGAACATATCTTTTTGTATAGATGTCAAAATCGAGTGTCGTTTGTGGTCTTTGAAACTAGACAGTTGTAGCTTTCCAACGGTATAAAATTCACCTTCTAGTTCCAAATGAGTGAGCCATAGCGAGTCAGAAAATTTGCTGCCCTGTTCTCACTACAAGAAAAAAGATCATTAGTGACAACATTTCTTTGTGACGACAAAAAGTCATCACAAAATGAGGTTGTTTAGTCACGACTTTGAAGGTTGTCACAATTGACTCAAAGCAACTGAGTTTTCAGTGACAACCTTTAATTGTCGTCACAAAACTACTTCGCGCCATGGGACTTGGAAGGCGCGAGATTTGCGATAGTGACGACTTGATAAATGTTGTCAGTAATTCTACCGCTTTCTTTGACAACATTTCATTGTTGTCACTGTTTATGTTTACTGACGACCAATTTTTGTCTGTAAAACTATAGCGTAGCTAGTGACAACATAAGTATCATCACTGACTTGAACATCTCTAATGCATTTATTTAATTGTGAGCCTCAATATTAATTTAATTTTTTTAAAATTTGATGATTTATTAAACTAGTCATAGTTACTTAAATATTAATTTAATTTTTTAAAAAATTGATGATTTATTAAACTAGTCACAGTTACTCAATAGGTTTTTAACTGAAAAAAATTAATGAAAGTGTCTAGTTAGAACAACTATATAAACTATTACAACTTGAGAAAGAGTATATTTACCAGTTCTTTGAATTTAGCAAAAATTTTTCATCCATTATAATTTTTTGATAAATATGTTAAGAAGTAGTGATTAGAAATACATTAGTAAATTTAAATAAAATTTGAAGCTAAAAATTCACTTGTAATATTAATATCGGATCAACTGTTTGATGTCATAAAAAAATTAACTATTTGAAGCAGAACCAAGGTGCATTTACCACTTGTAATATTTCAACATAATTTTCTCATCCACTATGAATATTTTCACAAAAATATTTAAAAGTAGCAAGTAATATTATATTAGCAAAATATTAATTCCACTAAAATGTTGGAAACTAAAAAACGTTGATTGAAATTTTGGTACTGAACAAGTAAGGGGGAAATATAAGGAATTGAAATTTCATTCAAAGTCAATATTTTGAGGAGAGGCGCGGAAACACTTAGAACACTTAGAACCAAATAGCCAACACTACCAGTATCACCGATCTAAACACCAGCTGTATCCTAAAGCCAACAGCCAACACTTAGAACCAACCGTAGCACACTGCTCCTTATCTCTGTCGAAACATCTCCTCGCCATCTCCTAATTGATCTTGGCTCGGAAATGATCAAATAGAAGGCCACATTTAGCAGCAACTCTCTACCAAAAAGGTATGCCGATTCTCGGTGGAAGAAATCAGAAAATGAAGGAGGGCGGTGGACAAGGATTAGCAAAGAGAAAAACTATCGGGCAAGCCAACGAAAAAGAGAGGGAGCTTCGGCTGAGGAAAGAATAGCTACGAAAAGAGGAAAAACAGAGGGAAGGAAAAGGAGAGCGGCGGAAAAAAAAAAAAGCAAAAGGAGAGAGTTGAAGTTAGAGAGAGGTAGACTAAGAGAAGAAAGGAAAACAGAGAGGAAACTATGGCAGAAATAGAGCAAAAGTAAACCCCAGAAACCCTAGTCGACGGTGAGGTGAAGGAATCGTCCATTCAAGACATGAAAATAGTCGAAGCCCAAGCTGATGACGCGGCGGTTGGCGGTGCCGGCAATTTAAAGCGCGTCAGAGATGAAGCTGACGAGGAGGGAGAGAACAACGAAGATGTCAAGAAATTGAAGGCTGATGATAAGCACGTAGAAGAGGAGAGAGGCAGTTCAACGTCTTGATTGATGTCTACCCCAGTGGTCCTCATTGGATGCTTGCCTTGGAGAATTTTGCTTTGGCGAGACCGTGAGAGGTAATTTCTTCGTTTACAGTTCAGTCTTCCTTCTGTGTTTTACATAGCCCGTGAATATATGTGTTTTATATGATGCTGGGATTGAAATCCATTTTGTTCTGATGAATTTTGGGGCTAGATATAATATCACTTGAACAAAGAATCATTGAAATTTTTAATGCCCATGACCTGTTTGATAAAAAGCCCGAACGAAAGTTTTGAACCAAAAGAGGGGATTTTGTGCTTTTTTATTCAATAGGGACTCTGGCCAGTCCAAAGTTAGGCAGAATCCGAGAATTTGCTAGTCGGGAAGAAAAAGAAAAGCCATGATTCTTGAAGTTGATTTTTTCCACTTTTTCGTTGTTGCATTCCGCGATGTTCAGAGCATTTTTGCCGTGCGTTTGCTAAGTACAATTGTCATGTTGACTGTTCAGGATTTTAGATCATATGTGCCTTATGTGTTAAATTGAACTGAAAGCTCTTGCTTATTGAACAATTTTGGGGCCGATTAACTTCAATTGGAGCAAAAGTCTGATGAAATTTCTAATGCCCCAACCTGTTCGACGAAATGCCTAACTAGGTTCTGATTGAAAAATGTTTGCCCTGTTTGCTGGTTCACCGAGTAGCATTTGGAACTAGAATGATATGATTTCTCCAAGTTGCCAAATTGGTTTGAGAATCTGAATGTAAATAGACAGCAATCTATTCGTTAGTACTTATGGGCTGTTTTCTCTTGTTTATCTCTTCCATTTCATAGGTTCCCTCTGTTTCATGTCTCTCTTTGATAAATTAGTCAGATGTTGAGAATCTTTTTAATGAGCATAAGTCATGCCCAGAATGCACGTAACAAAAGTCTGCTGGATGGCAGTTTGTTGATGGGTGTTTCCTTTTCCTTGTTGGTTACTCACACGCCTATATGGCTGTTTTTCTTGATTCTCCTTCCTTGCATTCTGCTTGTGATGTCTTAAGTCCGTCTCTCATGTTTAACTTCGCTCTTGTTACATGAAGCAGTGAGTTCCGTTTAGCTGGAACCCTTTTTCTTTTATGCTTCACATTTCGCAATTCGTAAAGTCCGCGGCTTATAAATTTGTTGCACAACAATTCACAAGCTCTATGTTCATTTGCATTTGTTAGCATTGAGGTTTATCCTTTGGGTTATGATCGTTTCATCATGATTAGTTTCCAGGTCTCCAAATGTATGAAGAAAATTTGTTGTTGTTTTCCCTTTTTGCTCACTTGCCGTTTTTTATGCTCCATGATGTTTCTTTTTCTCATTTTACTCTTGCTGTGAGTAAATCACCTTGAGTTTATAAAGTAAGTTCATGCATAACTTTGCTATCACTACTGGTCGTTGTGGACAGAGTAGGAAGATTTGATATCTGCTTACTAATTTAGGTTAGAAATGAACAGCAAAAACAAAGTACTGATTTAGCTTTTTGAATACTTGCTAAACATTAATGTCATGCAATTTCCAGTTAAGCCTAATGATTTGCTATGTGGTGTCTTGATTCTAGTTTTTCTGTTTTGCAATGACATTTAGGCTTTAAAGCTCAAACGGAAACTTTGATGGCTCCTAATTACCGCCTTTACTCTGGAAAATCCTTTCTTTCCTTGTTGAATTTTATCATGGCACTGTCTTCTTCATTCCCTTTGTCTTTGCTGACCAAAGCTTCTGATTTCTTGTTAGAAATATGGTGCAGACAATTTGCTGTTCTGTCTCAGACCCTTCGTTTCTGAAATTAGCTCCTACTTAGTTGCCAAAAAGTTGTTCTGATGATATGTAAAGTTGCAGACGAAAATGGTAAAGTAATTCAAGTAAAGAACTAATTACTAGTAAATTAGCAAATATGAACCTGAAGAGGACCTAATTGTAGCGTTGACAGAATAACCATATTTAAGAAGCCTTTTGATCAACCATGATGCCAAAAGTCCAGTTCCACCTGTTACACATACTCTCCCCTTCTCCATCTTCTCCCCTTCCATTAATTTGTGTCCGTCTAGCCTTTAATACCAGTATAGTACTGTTTGGTCTCTTTGCAGTGGATTGTCAGTTTCAACTTGAAGAATTAATGTATTTCCAGTATAGTATTTCACTTGAAGAATACCAATATAGTACATGCGAAATGTATTTCCTTCAAGTAGTTAAAGGGAATCTTCCTTGTTAGTTAGACTGTTGTGCTGAGTCAACAATCAAGTAGTTATTTTGTTATTCTTGAGCTGTATAAGAATGCAGAAATCCGGATTGGGCAACATGGAAAAATCATTTTGAATAATATCTCTCTTTCTTCTTCCTCAAGTCTAGTTTCTCTCCCCCTTATCACTCTATTTCTGCTGCAATTGCTGCATTCATTACGGTGGTATCAGATTAGTGAATGCTTGTTACTTTTGTTGTTTATTTAGCAATTAGAGATTGTTTTGCTTTTGTCACCTGATAACTTTACTAATAACTTTACTACTTTATTGCAGATATATTGCTCATTTTGGAGGTTTCGAAGAAGATTAGCAGTACGGCTTACATGTCGACTCAAAAACTGTGGTTATAGTGCTGTCTTAAGTTTAGAAAATGTTTCAGAAGCGCAGGAAATGTTTTGGGACTTGGAATATGTTTTTTAGTGCAGTCTTGACTTATATGAGTAGTATTTGTTCTACTCAAACTTATGAAACTATTTGTACTATGATGTTGCACCTATTTATGACATTTGAATATTTAATATGTTATTCTGGCATATTCTATTGTAACGGGTGCCGACGTTTGTTATTTATTAAACATTGCTGATGTTTTCATTTTTTAGATATTATTGTAGTAGGAAAGTCATGTGTAAGGTGTTGTAAATGAGTAGTATTTTTCTAGGCAAGATGTCTTTATTGACAATTGTTATTGTCACTCATTCAAAACTGTCTATTGATAAGGGATTGTTGCCACAGTTGATCAGGGGTTTATTGACAATAAAGTTGTCACTAATTCCCTTATGCCCTCACTACCGTCCCTCCATGCATCACTGACAAGAGAAGGTGTCATCACTAGATTTATAGTTTTTACTGATGACATATGTTGTCATAAAAAATTTCCTTCACTGACGACTCTAAGGTCGTCACTGTATACTTTCATTTTTTACTGACAACATAGATTGCCATAAAAAAGCTTCTATTTACTGACGACTTTAAAGTCGTCACTGTATACTTTTACCGACGGAGATTCAGTGACGACCTTGCGACAACTGAAATGTTGTCAATAATGGTCATCAGTGACGACTTTTTGATTTTTTGTGACGAAAAGTAGTTATCACTGATGACCAAAATCCTTGTAGTGTCTGTTGGCCTATCCGAGAGAAAGGTAGAAGCTGCACTTTGTGGCTCAATTTTCTCTCACTTATGAATTGATTTTGAAAACAATTTGTTCTGATGAAATGTAGCCTCATGATTCTAGTTTCCAAAACCGCTGACCATTCTCAATTTGAAGTTGTATTGAGTGAGATATGGTTCAATTTTCAAATTGTGACAAAGATGGAAATTTGGAAAACTCTTCCTTCTTGCTAGCCGACTGGTCTAGTTTAACTTGGGATGTTTTGTTTGGAAAATATTGATGTCCATTGCTTGTTAAATACTTAGGAAATGTTTCTTGGACCTTGTTTTAAAAAATGAATCAAATTGGAGTTGATCTCATTGGGCAAAAAGTTTGAAAAGGAAAGAAAACCAAAAAGACAGATTTGCTTTGGGAAATTTTTTGAACTTTGGTAGTTTTGTTAACTACCTTCCCGTATGAGTAGTTCTCATATGGAATATGGTGTGTACAAAATTTGGTGTTATTCTAAGACCATTTCGATACCCAAATGATGTGTCAAAATTGTTCTTCAAAACTGGAAAATTTACTGAACTGTCTTCGATTTTGGCCAACTTTGAGCTGCTATATCTTGATGCTCAAAACTCCAAATCTAGTTCCATTTGTTGTGTTTGAAACCTTAATTAGAATTCTTAATGTGTTACGAATTTTAGAGGATAGTTCAGTTCCTGTGAATTTTTTTGAATTTCCAAAATTTTATGATTGAAACTGCCTTGTTTACTAGATCAGCCATTTTGACCTGAAAAATGATTGTCTTCTGTTTAGAATCATGGAAAAGTTCTTCTAAGAACTTTTAGTACTTTGAACCAAGATTCCAACGGTATAAGATTTTCCATTTTTAGACCTACAGAGTGCATGTTCTGATTTTCCTAATTTCGATACCTGAAACTGAAATTTTCCAACTTGATGAGAAATGAGTTTTTGGAAACTTTTCTCTACCATTTGCTAATGATTGACCATTTTAAACTTGATTTTATGAAAGAAATTAATTTTTCTTGTGCTAATAAAATCTCACTTTTGAACCTTTATTTTGAGTGGCTAAGGTTCTTTGTTTGAGGTATTGACTATTCTAAATGAGTGTACCTTCTTACTTGATTAATACATGATTGTGAGTGAAAAACACTTGTTAATTGTTCAGGCGCTCAAGGAGATTTCGAAGGTAATCTCGGTGCGGACACTTAAAGCTTTGTTTGCTTACTTATTTTGAATCGGTGAGTTTCAAGTGCATGTTAAATGCCTATGTGATTGAAATGTGGATTGTACAAGTGTTATACATGATACGTAAACTTGTCGAGACGAGTGTGTACTTTATCGCGCTCGTTCTCCCTTAAGTGATGCTACAATTGAATTGTGCTATGTGAATTGATATTCGAATTGTGTGAAGTGAATTGCTATGTGAGTTAAGTGAAGTGTTGCCATTGCAAATTACATTTGTGTTGACTCGACGTCGATTGAAGTAAATCTTATCGACAAATCATATTTTACTCGTGGGGATGCCCTTGTCCTCTCTCTCTCTCTCTGAACTACGTGGTACTTAATACCTGAATACATATGATTGGTAATTATACATGAACACATTTAACTCATGAGTTCTGAGTGAAAGCATGTACCACACCGATTCGGGTAGGAGGTGCCTCTGATACCGTCTCAGTGCTAAAATCGATTCCCTGAATGATAGCATATACCACACCAGTTCGGGTGGGAGGTATCTCTCATGTCGACTCAGAACCATAAACAATGATTGGTAATTGTACATATGATTGGTAATTGTACGTGAATATGTTTAACTCGTGAGCCTTGAGCGGATAGCATGTGCCGAACCAATTTGGGTGGGAGGTACCTCTCATACCGTCTCAGTGCTATAATTGGTTCTCGGAGCGATAGCATGTACCACACTGATTCAGGTAGGAGGTACCTCTCATGTCGACTCAAAACTATAAACAATCCTAAATCGATTGTAGCGATGTCTCATCGACCATTGAGCGATAGTATGTACCACACCGATTCGGGTGGGAGGTACCTCTCATGTCGACTCAGAATTATAAACAAAGTATAAGTCAACTGGAGAGATGTCTCATCGACCACTGAGCGATAGTATGTACAACACCAATTCGGGTAGGACATATCTCTCATGTCGACTGAGAACCATAAACGTATAATCAATTCCCTGAGTGATAGCATGTACCACACCGATTCGGGTGGGAGGTACCTCTCATATCGATTCAGAACCATAAATAGAGTAAGTGAAGTTCTACAGAATTAAATACCGACTCGATTAAAGGAGTGTCACCACGGGGAGATATTGGATCGAACTTGGGTAAAACAATTGGAAATTAGCTCATGAGAGCTCCCGTATCCTTAACAAGTGTGTTATATTATAAATTGTGAATTTCTTGAACTTTCTGGCTTTAATTTTTGTACATATGTTATTGTTACTTGTTACTTAAACTATGCGTTCGCATGTGCTTGTTTTGTTTTTTTTTTTTAATTTTTTTCTTGGCCTCACGAGCATCCGCTCACCCCGTTAGATTTGTTTTCCTTGGCAGGAGCTGAAATGGAAGGAATTATGGAGAAGCCTACTTGATGGCTCTTTTGACTAGAATTTTGGGAATGTACTTGATTGGACATCTTATGGAAGTTATATATGTTGGGAAAGTGGATGTATTTTGAAACTTGTAATGTAAGATTGAATATCTATGTATGGAAGCGACTTCTTTTCTTACGTCGTCTGGTATTAATAGTTATTATTGTATTAAGCTTTAACGGGAATCATACCGAATCCTGGCAAGAGTTGGGCAGGCGTTCCGCGGATACCCTTGGGTTCGCTCTTGGGAGAAGTGGGGGCGTCACAGTTGGTATCAGAGCCTAGGTTTCATATCTTTGTAGTGTATCTTCGACTAAAAGTTTACGATGCCGGACTGTGGGATTGGTTCAAAATTTAAGTGACCGCTTGTAGGAATGAAAATCAAAGCCTAGGTTTAAAGATTTATTTGGGGAGATATTTTAGAGACTTTACTCTCGAGAATAGTGACTAGACAATTTAGTTATACCTTAAGTAATGTTTGAGCGAGTTAGTAACTTTAAGTTTCTAACCTGGATATTGTGGTTGTTTTGTAGGGATGGATAATGGAAATGGACCTGCTGCTAATGGTAATGGTCATGCCAATGGTCGCGCGGAGCCCCTTAGGCCTATTTATTACCGAGCACTGGGTGGAGGAGCTCTTGTGCGTTACTCGCCTTCTACTAGGTTTTCTCGATGTCCCTGTAGGATGTCATACGCTTATCCTAATGATCTCATACTATTCCTCGACGACGAGCGTCGTCAGTTGGTGAATACCAACAAATCTTTACTTCAGGAGATTAAGGAGCTGAACGCCATGATGGATGCTCAGGGTGCTAGGATTGTTGAGCTCAAGGGGACGATGGTAGACAAGAGGGCTAGGGCTGAGGCCGCTCGTGATGAGTTTTGATAGGTTAGAGCTCATCTGACTAGAATAGGTGAGGAGATCCGAGATAGGGCTTCTGGGATCTTGACAGATGCTACTATGCTGATTGATGAGGGTCAGCTCAGGAGGGCACTGAGGAGGAGCCTTTCGAGGAGGATCCTGAGGAGGAGATTCCACCTGATAGCCCTACTGTGGACTAGACTAGAGTGATGACTCTCTTTTGACTTTTGTAGCTAGAAATAGCTGGGGTGATACTAGTGCAAAGGTCATTGTATTTTGCTTGACTGTGTGGCCTACTTTTAAGGCACTTGGCTCTACTTTGGTCGTACACGACTAAAAGTACTTTTGTGGCACCTGTGTGCTATATTTTGTAAACGCCCCATGACTTGCTAATAGTATGAATTTTGAAATGTAAATACATGTTAATTATTGTTATTTTTGATGTTTCAAGTTGGCTTGTATATCAAGTATTTTCTCGCGTAATTAGTTTATTTCTTGCTTTAGGCATAACTAAGATCATGGATGGTCTTATGTAATTCAATGGGATCCTAGTGTTAGGTATGAGTCGGAAATGAACGAGAAGATTCGACCTACCAGTGTCATAATGGATTGACCTAGTTGGGTGTCAAGTGAGATTTTCCCCTAGTGAAGGTTTGATGGAGAAATCATAGAATGGAGAAAGTGACTTGGAAGTTAAAACGCCTATTGGGGAAAATCAAATTTCGATTGCTAATTGGATGAATAGAAATTGTGAGATATGGATTGGAGAGTGTAAGTTGTTGATTGATCTGATAAGCATGACTATTAATGGGTACGATATTATCCTAAGTGTGAATTTCGTCACACTTAGAAAGAGAAGGATGTGAGGACCCGAAAAATTTTCTTATTTTTATCTTATTTATTGGCTTATTTAAATATTTATTCACCCGTTTTCTTCGAATAATTTATTTCAACTATTTTAAATCCATTTACACGAAACAATGTCTCACTTACATTTTTAAAACGTCCCTTTAGTAAATTTAATTTTTCGGAGGCTCGTTTATTTAGGAATATTAAGTACACATTTTTCGAGGCAAAATTTGATCCGAGAGTGCAATAATCTTGGAGATTTGAGGACTAATGTTTATTCTTAAAAATAGTTATTTTTATAATTATTTACCTTAGAGTTAGTTAATTATATCACCGTTACATAAATTTCTTGTAAGTTTCGCTTTATCGCACGCGAATCGGAAGTTCGCGTAAATTGAATCGGAATGGCTAAATGGAGATTTAAGAAATTTATACTAGGTTGCTAAGAGTGAATAATTACAGTGTTAAAGGAATTACAATTGAACTTTAGTGCACAAGTAAAATAAACCCGAGAGAAAACGGAAACGAAACGCGCGCGCGCGAGCACTCTTCCTAGTTGACTTTTGTAGCAATTTTGGCCACCAATCACTTAAGCTTCTCAAGGAAGCTTCACAAAACACAAAACCCTCATCTTCTCTTCTCTATTTCAGCCGACCAAACAGCAAAGTAAAGAAAGGAAGAAAAGCTTCTTCATTCTTGCACCAATCTTCCTCCATTTCATCTCAAACTTTGCATCCAACTCACAAACTACTTGGAAATTCACTTAAGCTAGAAGAAAGACTTCATCTTGGCTATTTTCTTGGAGGTACCAAAAAATTTCTGGTTTCTCTCAAAGCTAGGAGGTAACCGTCCAACACCATCCAATCTTTCATTCTTGGCTTTAATGGGTTTTATCCTTGGCTTTGAAGCTTGTAGCTTCATTATTGTTGTTTTTACTTGGATTGGATTGGTTGAAGTGGGCTCTATGAATTCCCACCTTGGTTGTGACAGCCCTGCCTTATCCTAAGGCGAACCAAAGGGTTCGGCGGACCGCCTGCCCAACTCTCGCCAGGACTCAGTCATACCTCAATCCAATCCGAAATAAAATCACAAGATTAAACGGAATAACAATCCAAAACTTAAAGTGAAACTTATATACATTGCTGTCTCAAAAGGGAGTACAAACACCAAATATACAAAGGTTCTCAATCTTTCATACATCTAGCCCATGCCGAAAGGTAGGGCGAGAACCATTACAAAAATCTGAAACTAGTCTAGGCTAGTCTATACCGAGCTCTCCTCCTTGCTCGCCTTCCCCTGTTAAGGAAAACAAAACTAAAGGGATGAGCTAAAAACTCAGTGAGGTTCCGAACACATAATCAAACAATAAGTTCAATGCATTAACCATAAATAACCAATAATTCAAGAAACATTTACAATGGAAAGCAATACTAACACATTCATTAAAAAGATATGTGCTCACAGGGAGCCATTCATTCATTCATTCGTTCATTCTCCTTTCTTTCCCTTATTCCTCCAATCATTTGAAAATGCATTTTGATAAGTAAAACCCCTCATTTGCATTGAAATTCGTTCGTTCATTTCATTCACCCTCTCCTGGACGTTGGCCAGGCTCCACCAGACTACAAGGTAATACTCGAGTATATCAAACGTTCACCCAGGGTCACTAAATCGCCCGACCGAGTCCGCTTCTGGTTCGAGTTGATCAGTAACGAAGGGCAGGGCCCAGTTCAGTCAAGAGGCTTACATTCATGCACAACTAACATTAAATCACTTAAACATTGAAAATTTCACATTTCATTTAGGTCAAGTGCGATAAAGTACACACTCGCCTAGCAAAATTCATTTGTAACAAACATTTATCATTTAATCAAATATCCACAACAAATCATATAGGTCATGCAAACATAACAAACAAAGAACACTCACCTATTTACGCAAAATAACGTCCAAAGTATCCTTTCGGATGACACCCTCAATCACCAAGGAACCCTAATATAATCAAAAGAACACATTATGCTTCAACCATCAAAGATTTAAGTAATTCAAAGAAAATTTGTATACGTACTAGTACAAAGTATAAATATGGTTTTGGTAGTGAAAAGAGTACATTTAAACCAAAGGACATAAGTAAAATATTTGTAACACTTATGCTCACTCGTAAAACTTTAAAATCTCTATTTGAGTCAAAGTAACAAAGAAAACGTATTTCGATTAGTTGAAAATTTCATTTTTTCAAGGGTACAAGTTTCGGCCGAATTCTAACTTATATACCTTGATAAAAGAAGATGTAAATACCCTAGATGGTTCACTTGGTATTCGCTCTCAAGCCTCACTCAAGTCGCAAGTATCGACCTAGTTCTCGAGCGTAAATTTGGGCAGCACGCCCTTTGTATTTACCTATTTTCCAGTCATTTATGGCTTCATTCTTTTCCTCAATCAATCCCAAAGTCACACACAAAATCATCTCATTTCAATAGCCATTCCATAGGCTCCAAGTCATACAAGTACACAATCAAACTAGGAACATGTGCGGAAATGAAGTTTAAGTTATAAAACAAAAGACAGATTTGCCGTCGCTTAGTGTAACGGGCACAACTAAAGCTACGCTTATTGGATTGGGGTGAAATTTATATTTTTTTGAAGCTAAGACAAAGGCCTACAACTTTGATGAAGATCACTCAGTCCAGTTTGGAGTGTATCTAAGTCAAAAGTTCAATTTACAGAACCAGAATCTCACATGAGGGCTAATTAACCGCACTATGCGTAAACGATAATAACTCAGGCTACCGAAGTCCGATTGAGGCGTTTTCAGGGGCGTTGGAAAGCTAAGACATAGTAATACAACTTTAATGTTTTGGCTAAATACTATTTCAGTATATATCATGGTGAAAAGGCACAACCAGATTGGTGAAATATTCAAAACTGATCACTGGATTCACCTAGGGCAGTCAGGATATTTTGGTCTTTTCACAGGTTACGTTGCTCCAATTGAGCTGAAATTTTGTAGGCAGCTATTTAACATCATTTTCTACAACTTTCATGTTTTAACCTAAGCCTGATTCGGCCTCTAATATGGTCAAACAGAACCGGTCAGAACAGGGCAAATTGGAACCCTAAAACTGGAATTTCCGCACAAAACCGAAATTTTTCGCAAACAACCACAACTAACATATAAAAGCTTCATTTTACACCATACCAAGCCATCATTCATGGCCAACCAATAACTATCATATAAAAACAGAAAAATTTCCAAAAAAAATAGAAATTTATCTAACTCTACCTCAAACCATAAAATCTTCCATACAATAACATATTTAACCACCACAAACCGCTAATTTGACATTAGCATGAACAAAGAGGAAGTTTGTAAGAAAAGTACCTTAACACCTCAAGAAAGATGATAACTTAGGATTTTCCTTTCACAAATCCCTCCACTAGAAGCTTTAATCCTCCTTATCTAGCAACTTTGATGGTGTATTTTGCAACTTACTTGGGTAGAACTCAAGATTGAAGCAAATTGAAGTTGACAAATGAAGTTTCCTCCCTTGGTTTTTCTCTTCAAGAAGCTCGGCCAAGAAGGGAAAGAATGAAGCAAAATTTGGTCAAAATTAAGGTTTTAGTAAAGGTAAAGAAAGTTAGACAAGTCCAACTTCCAATCGTATCGCGACACATGGCACTTTTAATGGTTCAAGCTTATCTTCTTTCTTCCAATGGTTAATCTATCTAGCTAACCTCTAATTATCTCATAGCACCTTATAAAATAATAACATTTAGCACAAAAATCACTTAGTCACCAAACTTATATCGCACTAGCGGGTCCCACGTCTATAACGCACTTCAAAGTAACGTACACTTACTCATACTAGGAAAATGAATTTAAAACTGTACTTGCTTGTAAAAATGCATAGAAATTTTAATATTTCCAAGGCAAGTATAAAATGTAGGCAAAGAAATAAAATAATGCTGAGAAAATGTGAAAATTTTTGGGTTCTCACATTGGTTGTATGGGCTGATATGATGATATAATGCTTGGTTTGAGTTGTGTAAGTGTTGTTTAAGATGATTATGGATAGAGAAACGAAGGAAAAATCGAAGGCAGATTTCATTTGGGTGATGGCCGTATCTGTCCTGTTTTTGTTGTGCCTTTATTTCAAATTTTTGATGCTCAAATGACTGTGTATATATGTTGTATATGGTGTGTAGAAAGTTTCTACCAAAAATCATTTGAATTGGTTGAGTAAAACTTGAAATTTCGGAATGTGAAGAAACCTGGAAAATGTGTTTGGACAGCTTGAACATTGTCCTTTTGATCGAACATATCTTTTTGTACAGACGTCGAAATCGAGTGCAATTTGTGTCATTTGAAACTAGACAGTTGTAGCTTTCCAACGGTGTAAAATTCACTTTCTAGTTCAAAATGAGTGAGCCGTAGTGAGTCGGAAAACTTGCTGCCCTATTCTGTTGGCCTATCCGAGAGAAAGGTAGAAGCTGCACTTTGTGGCTCTATTTTCTCTCACTTATGGATTGATTTTGAAACTGATTTGTTCTGATGAAATGTAGCGTTATGATTCTAGTTTCCAAATCCACTGACCATTCTCAATTTAAAGTTGTATTGAGTGAGATATTGTTCAATTTTCGAACTGCGGCAAAGCTGGAAATCTGGAAAACTCTTCCTTCTTCCTAGCCGACTGGTCCAGTTTAACTTGGGATGTTTTGTTTCGAAAATATTGATGTCCATTGCTTGTCAAATACTTAGGAAATTTTTCTTGGACCTTGGTTTAAAAAATGAATCAAATTGGAGTTGATCTCATTGGGCAAAAAGTTTGAAAAGGAAAGAAAACCAAAAAGACAGATTTGCTTTGGGAAATTTCTTGAACTTTGGTAGTTTTGTTAACTACCTTCCTGTACGAATTTTTGTGTGAAAATTGATAGTGAAGCAGTTCTCATATGGAATATGGTGTGTATGAAATTTGGTGTTATTCTAAAACCATTCGATACCCAAATGATGTGCCAAAATTGTTCTTCAAAGCTGGAAAATTTACTGAACTGTCTTCGATTTTGGCCAACTTTGAGCTGCTATATCTTGATGCTCAAAACTCCGAATCTTGTTTCGTTTGTTGTATTTGAAACCTTGATTTGAATTCTTAATGTGTTACAAATTTCAGAGGCCAGTTCACTTCCTGTGAATTTTTTTGAATTTCCAAAGTTTGCCAAAAAACATGACTGAAACTGCCTTGTTTACTAGATCAGCCACTTTGAGCTGAAAAATGATTACCTTCCGTTTAGAATCTTGGAAAAGTGCCTTCTAGGAACTTTTAGTACTTTGAACCAAGATCCCAACAGCATAAGATTTTTCATTTTTGGGCCTACAGAGTTCATGTTCTGATTTTCCTAATTTCGATGTGTAAAACTGAAATTTTCCAACTTGATGAGAAATGAGTTTTTGGAAACTTTTCTCTACCCTTTGATAATGATTGACCGTTTTAAACTTGATTTCATGAAGAAAATAGTTTTTCTTGTGTTAATAAAACCTCACTTTTGTACCTTTATTTTGAGTGGCTAAGGTTCTTTGTTTGAGATATTTGTAGACACCAAATTTTTTTAAATAATTTTTATTCTATTTTATTTTTTGTTTTTAGTGATAATTCTTATCTATTTTTATTTTGTTAATTTCATGTTTTTGGTCTTACATTTTTTTTAGCATTTGTATAGCATTTTAGATTATTATTATCTATTATTTTATTTTAGTTTTTATTTTTATTTTGTATTCGTTTTGCCCTTTTAGCTGTTTATCTTTATTTTTAAGACTTTTAGCATAAAATTTGTCAAAAGAGAAAATTATTCATTAAAAAAAAAAAGCTAAAACAAATGTCATGCGCGCTTGCCCTTTTTCTTCTTATAAGCAGCCGAAGCAAAGCTGAGATATCAGAAAAAATGAGCACAATTCCATTTCTTTTCCCATTGTTTTGTCCATCGTTTTTCTTTACCATCGGATGACTTTAACTCCATTCCATTTGGCTCTCATCAACACCCTTGATGTGAGGGTTTAGAGAGTTGGGTTCTGATATAAAAGGAAAAAGGCAGCCAAGGTTTTGAGGGAAAAATCGGGCATGACGGCGGAAACTGAGAAAAAGAAAAAGGGGAGAGAAAAAGAGTGGCGGCGGGAGAGGAATCAGAGAGCTACGCGGAAAAGCTGAGGAAACCGAGAGAGATAGAGTTTCTGCGCAGAGAGGGAAAAAAATCAGAAGAAAGGAGAGTCGGAGAGGAAAAACAGATGGGCAAGAAAAGGCTAGAGAAGGAACGTGAGTTGAGGGTTTCCATCTGATGGTTTGGGAAAACTAGAAAAGAAGGAGCAAGGAAGCAGAGCAAAACGGGAGAGCAAGGAGAAAGAAAGAGAGATCTGGTGCTGTTTCCTCAAGGAACGAAGAAGGTACTAGGACTGTTGACCCTCACGAGAAGCTGTCATCATTTCATTGAGCCAACATCAGTCACGGAGCTTCACCAAGGGAGAATACAAGCACTGTAAGTTTATTTTTTTTTCTTTTCCTCTTGTTTCATGTTCATCGAGATTTTTCTCCTTCGGTGATTCCTAATGGCTCCAAAGATTGGATTTTGATGGCTTGGGGGTTGTGTGCAAGGGTTGTACATATGGTTAGACGTTGAAGGTGTAATACTACTGTTATTCATAGCTATTGTTTTTGTTCCGGGTCTTGCTTTGATTGGTTTTGCTCTTTGGTGGCTGAAGTGGTGGTTTGTTTGACGTTTGTTGTATGCACTGCTTGACTGAGAGGTCATGAATATGCTTGCTACCAAAATTATGTTCAGAGGCTTTTGATAGAAACTTAGACCTAAAGGACATCAGTTTCTTGCATCTTGTTTGAATTTATGGTTAATGTTTGTATGCTGAACAAACATAACCCAGAAAATAGCATGAAGTTTCGGCAAGTCTGTTTTAATGTTGCATTGATTGCTGCTTCCCCGTTTCTTGTTGTTTTTTGTAATGTTTGATGTTGAGTTTTAGTGTCAAATGAAGTAAACTGCAAGTTTTTTTGTTAGCTTGAAGGTTGGTTGGCATGATCTAAACGTTTGATAAAGGAACCCAGAAACCTGTGAATGAACCTGGAGCTTACAAGCTTATTCTTTTCTTCTCTGTTTGTCATTAGTTTTCACTTGTTTTTTTATGCTTTGAAAACTGGTTTTCGATGGCTTAAGCTCACCCACAAGGTTTGGAAATGGTTTGATGATGGATGGTTTGGGTGATGTGGTTGGAGGCTTTCTTCGCTCCTGATGATACCGTCATTACTGGTTTTATCAGAAGCCAAGTGCGTTCTTTTTCCTTGCGCTTTCCCCATGAATTTTAATGGCTATGGTGTTTCATCAAAGTATGTTGAAAGTGTCTAATGAATCTTGGTCGATAAGCTTGTTGGTTTTGGTCAGAGATAGTTATTTAAAAATTGCTGAAGTTCCCAAGCATAAGACAGTTGCAAAGTTTTTCCAGAATTGCATTTTTTCATTCTAAGTTGTTTGGCTTGTTCGAATATTGAGTTTTTCTGATTTTGTTGTTTAAGATCGAGGCTTTGATGTTTGGCTGAGATATTAGCTATGTTTGGGTGGGAAAATTGCATTAGCATGAACACGGCAACGATAGAGAATTGTAGCAGGGAAAATTTCAGAATGTTATTTCGATGCTTGCATGCCCTTTTTGCCTAATTTTTGTGCGTTTAAATCCGGAAATTTCATGTTGCAAAGTGAGAAGTAGGTGGTAGTTTCGTTTGTTTTAGTTCAAATGGAATCTGACCGTGTTTGCAAGCTGGGTTTGTGATGCCGTATGTTGCAGATGAAAGACATTAGCAGAAACAAAGAAAGCTTCATTGCATGCATGAAGTAGTTTCTGAAAATTGCATTCTCACATCTTGCTTTTTGTCTAATTCTACTATGGCCCAAACAATTGGAAAAATCAATCAAATTGGCCCCTTTAACTTCTTTAATTGTTTCAATTGGGTCCTTGTTGGTTTCAATTTGATGAATATGAGTTGTTTAGTTTATTTGAATGGTTTGAGTGATTCAATTTCATGTTTATTTCCATTTCGTGTGATTATTTTGTTAATCAAAGTGATGCCTTGACATTTTCTTTGTTTTTGGAGGGTAAATAAGTAAATACATTTCATTAGGACACCAACTCAAGGGAGGTACACTCTATCCTTTATTTTTACTTTATTTGACCCTATGTGTACTTATGTGATTTATGTGTTTAACTGCATGCCTTTTAAATGTTTTCATTTTATTTATTTATTTATTCGCTTTAGTCGTCTTAATTTCGTATATTTATTTTAGTTCATTTTGATTATTTAAAAGGCATTTAAATGCCAAGTTGTAATAGTTAGGTTTATTTCATTTATTTTCATTTCCCCTTTTAGATTGTAGTAGGCCCCCCCTCAATGTAATAGTTAGGGCTTCATTTGCTTTATTTGTTTTGTGTGTTTTTGCATGCCTATGTGCTATGTGTTACCGCTTTCTTAGGGTCTTGCATCTAGATATTATGATTATGTGTTATATGTTTATGTGATATTATGTGTTTACGTGTATTTATTAGGTCTTACACGATTTATTTGATTGTAACAAATGCATGTCGTCACCACATTAGTCCAACGCTAGTTGTGGCCCTCTTTCCCGAATCCACACTAGTCCAATGCTAGTTGTGGCTCTTGGTTTCGATTTTCCACTAGTCCAACGCTAGTGAGAATTTGTAGACATGGGCTAGTCCAACGCTAGACCCTTAGGAGCCCTTCGAGCGTTAGATCATGATTGTGTGATAAAATCACTTCATTTCATGCATGTTTTCACTTTTTAGGGTCTTTTCCATGTTGCATGACACTTTTCTTATATGTATACATCTTTTATCCCATATTCCTTTCTATTCATATCCCCTATTCCGTATTTTCCCTTATATATGTATATTCCTTACCCCTATGTGTGATACATAACATTAGATTTGCATTTCATTTAAGAATTAGAATTAGGATAGTACATTTGTTTGATTAGATTAGGGATACCCCCTTGAGTATGGGATATGGACGAGTTTGGCCTTCTGGCCTTAGCACGCTCGTATTCCCTCTATTAAAGGGAAAATTGAGTCATGAACATTAGTCCCCCGTACCCGACATGATGCACTCCTTTAAGACATGTACATTTGTATAATTATTTTATTTTATTTCTTTTCTTAGAGTCTCATATTTTTGCATTATTCATGACTTTTTCGAAGAGTCTTCATTTGGCGTCACAATTAATGTGATTGGTACCAAATAAGCTTTGAAGATACATTTCGACACCCCGACACCCTCCTAGGTCTAGGGTTTGCATTCATATAGTACATCCAAATGTGATAAATTTTTAGGTTAAGAATAAGAAAATTTTTGACTAAATCACGCAACTAGCCTTGGTTAGGTTGAAAGGGTGCCTCGGATTTTTATCCTTGCCTTCCCTTTCTTCAAATGTGACTCCCGAACCTTTTTCTTTGATTTACGTAGACTAGGCGTCGTTTAAAAGGGGTTTTCCTACTTTTTCCTTTGAAAAATTCATTTTAGGTGACTTGGTACACCTTAACTCTATACCAAGTGGTGACTCCGATTTTTATTCAAAAACCGTTTTTAAACTATAATTTGGGCCCAAATCGTCACACTTTCAAACCCCATTTAGGGCCTTTTCCTTTATTCATTTTCTAAAAACAAAACTCATTTTTCCAAAAAATCAAAATCCATTTTTCTAAACTCATTTATTTATTTTATAAAAAATGGGGCGCGACAATATTGACTAGTCTGAATGAGTGTACCTTCTTTCTTGATTAATACGTGATTGTGAGTGAGAAACACTTGTTAATTGTTCAGGCGCTCAAGGAGATTTTGAATGGAATCTCGGTGCGGACAATTAAAGCTTTGTTTGCTCACTTATTTTGAATCGGTGAGTGTCAAGTGCATGTTAAATGCCTATGTGATTTAAATGTGAATTGTATAAGTGTTATACATGATACGTAAACTTGTCGAGATGAGTGTGTACTTTATCGCGCTCGTTCTCCCTTAAGTGATGCTACAATTGAATTGTGCTATGTGAATTGATATTCGAATTGTGTGAAGTGAATTGCTATGTGAGTTAAGTGAAATGTTGCCATTGCAAATTACATTTGTGTTGACTCGACGTCGATCGAAGTAAATCTTATCGACAAATCGTATTTTACTCGTGGGGACGCCCTTGTCCTCTCTCTCTCTCTGAATTACGTGGTACTTAATACCTGAATACATATGATTGGTAATTGTATATGAACACGTTTAACTCGTGAGCTCTGAGCGGAAGCATGTACCACACCGATTCGGGTGGGAGGTGCCTCTCATACCGTTTCAGGGCTAAAATCGGTTCCCTGAACGATAGCATGTACCACACCGGTTCGGGTGGGAGGTACCTCTCATCTCGACTCAGAACCATAAACAATGATTGGTAATTGTACATATGATTAGTAATTGTACATGAATATGTTTAACTTGTGAGCCCCGAGTGGATAGCATGTACCACACCAATTTGGGTGGGAGGTACTTCTCATACCATCTCAGTACTATAATTGGTTCTCGGAACGATAGCATGTACCACACCGATTCGGGTGGGAGGTACCTCTCATGTCGACTCAAAACTATAAACAATCCTAAGTCGATTGGAGCGATGTCTCATCGACCATTGAGCGATAGTATGTACCACACCGATTCGGGGAGGAGGTACCTCTCATGTCGACTCAGAATCATAAACAAAGTATAAGTCGACTGGAGCGATGTCGCATCGACCACTGAGCGATAGTATGTACCACACCGATTCGGGTGGGAAGTACCTCTCATGTCGACTCTGAACCATAAACGTATAATCGATTCCCTGAGCGATAGCATGTACCACACTGATTCGGGTGGGAGATACTTCTCATATCGACTCAGAACCATAAATAGAGTAAGTGAAATTCTACATAATTAAATACCGACCCGGTTGACGGAGTGTCACCACGTAGAGGTATTGGATCGAACTTGGGCAAAGCAATTGGAAACTAGCTCTTGAGAGCTCCCATATCCTTAACAAGTGTGTTATATTATAAATTGTGAATTGTTTGAACTTTCTGGCTTTAATTCTTGTACATATGTTATTGTTACTTGTTACTTGAACTACGTGTTCGCATGTTTTGTTTTGTTTTGTTTTTTTTTTTGCTTGGCCTCACGAGCATCCGCTCACCCCGTTAGATTTGTTTTCCTTAATAAGAGTTGAAATGGAAGGAATTATGGAGAAACCTATTTGATGGCTCTTTTGACTTGAATTTTGGGAATGTACTTGACTAGACATCTTATAGAAGTTGTATATATTGGGAAAGTGGATATATTTTGAAACTTGTAATGTAAGATTGAATATCTATGTATGGAAGCGACTTCTTTTCTTTCGTCGTCTGGTATTAATAGTTATTATTGTATTAAATTTGAACGGAAATCGTACCGAGTCCTGGCGAGAGTTGGACAGGCGTTCCACGGATGCCCTTGGGTTCGCCCTTGGGAGAAGTGGGGGCGTCACATATATGATTAAATAGGTGGCCAATATTTGTTTATTCATACTAATCTACTACCAATCGATAATTGTTTTATTGTTTTAATCCTTGTGGCGTCTGGCATGATTAGCTTTGTGTCAAGGAGACATATAATCTAATTTAAATAAACCCTCTTAGCATGTCTGTTGGTAAGAATTGGGCTTTTCTAGTTTCTAATGCAATTGTAAGATTGAATCCTATGGTCATACCTAGAGTTATCTTTCAATTAGGGAAGTAGTTAATTGTCGTATCTTGATTATCGAAAAAGTAAGGAAAAGTTGGGTGTCAAATCTTGTTGATAGCTATAGCCAGTTTATCAGTGAATGTTTAAATTTATCATTGCATCGAGGATCAATTGTAATTGCCATTTCTGATGTTATTCTTTTGACCAGAGCTCCATTATCATTAATTTAACTTTAATAAAGTTTTGTATGTTTATTTTGAGTTTAAATTAATGAGTTAGTTTGATCTCCAAAATTCTCCCATTTAACTGTTATTGTCGCTAGAAATAAATCACACCAATCCCTATGGAGACGATCTTATTTACTATTGTACTCTCATTTTTATTTATTAGAGAATAGGTATTTTAATTTGATCGGCTGACGATCTGTCAGTATATACACACACATACACATACACATACACATATGTACATACATATCTGTGTGTGTATGCACAGGCGCATGCACGTGTGTTTGTACATATGTATAGATAAACAAATATATGTGCGTGTGTATGTGTGTGTATGATTATACTGGGCTTCTTATTTATGGTATAGAGATAGCTATTTTGGAGATTACTACTATTACATATGAAATGGCTTGAGTGCTTAAGAGCTTTATGCCATCTTCAATTCCAGCTTTGTTAGATTTGTTGATAAACTCCCCAAAAATAATCTACTTCCCTCAGTTAAAAGTATAGTTCTACTATGACATATACATATATATATATATAACCTAATGAACGCATGCCCGGTAAATTTAATCAATGAGCGCTTATGTTACTCAGCACTTTGTTAAATGCAGAGAAATGATATCTGAGAAACATCAGCTCTAAGGAAATGCATGGAAACATTTTTAAATCTTGTAGAAAGTAATAACCATGCACTGTACTATTTTCTACAGGATCGTAAGCATAGTGAATGAATAGAAAAACAAAATGATGAATAGAAATCTGGATGCCGTTTGACATTAAAATCAAATTTAAAATAGATTAACTTTTTTAAAATAGGTTAACTAAACTTTTTTCTCCCTTTTCATGGTATAAGGCAAGAGAAATTACCAAGATTTCTATTCAATGTTTCTCATGTCCAGCCACTCTCCATAAGAATTGATACATGATTAAGAATTATCATGACAACTAAAGAGTGATGCAATTGCATTCTGACTAAAGGTCAACACCTATGAATATGCAATGGCTATATGAGAATTAATAGACATACATGTCGAGTATCACCATGTAGTCTATAATTATTTTCTTTAAAGAGAAAGTTTATCACTAATTAAAGCATTCATTTGGACAACTACAATTATTTTTTCCTTCTTTCTTACTGAATACATTAGAGTGGAATCTTTCTCTCGTTCTCTTCATCAGAAATCACTAGCTATAGCTAGTTATTTTACAGTGAAAATGAAAAATAAATAGTTGAATATAAAACTATGGGTGTTTTTTCTAGAAAGCTCTTTTTTTTGGAATGCTAGGACGCCAGCTCAATTTTATTGTAAAAGAGGAAAACTAAAAGTACACTTTGAGAATCTTGAAACAAGGAGTACTACTCCCTTACATAGCAAAACAAACTAAATCATTCTTATATAAGGTGTGTGTATTCTATCGAGGGCAGCTAAACCAAGGACTTGTTGTGAAACCTGTGCGGGAGTAAACCTTTTATAGCAAAGCGTAGAGCTAGCTAGATTTGCCAGAGCATTTGCCACAACATTGGCTTCCCAAAACATATAAGAGAAGTTGAAATTATTGCCTTGAGTAAGGGCTTTGATTTGAGATACTTCCTTCCATAACTTCCAAGGAACTTGGCAATTACCTAACATCATAAGTTGCAAGGCTTTGGAGTGCATCTCAACTTGTATGCAATGTAAACCCTGCTCCATACAGAGTTGCACTTCCTCAAGCAGGGCTAAAAATTCTGCTTCCATATTTGTCTTAGTCCCAAAAAATACAGCGAACCCAATTAAAATATTCCCAGAGGAATCTCGGACCACACCCCCACCACCAGAAAACCAGGGTTCCCAATGAGGATCCATCTACATTTAACTTCACATAACCATTTGGAGGCATGCTTCTGAATATTGTGAGCGTTTAAGCGTTTTCCTATGCAAATGAGACACCAATCCCATATGCACTAGGGACAAATCCTCCCTTGTCAACTGGGTAAATGCAAAGATTTGAGAAATGCCTAGAATCAAAATTTGCACAAGACGGCAAACATTCATTGGGCTTGTGACGACCCCACCTCCCCCTAAGGTGGACCCCAAAGGTTAATGGACCACTTGCCCAATTCTTGCCAAGACACACTCACTAACATTAACTGGTGAGATAACATTAACTCCAAAGTAAGTATGAAACTTCTCAATCAAACATTATAAACCATCCAACTTTCCAAAACATCCATACTTATGTGCACAACTAAATTGATTGACATACAAATAATTTAATCAATTCACTTAGTACGAATAGGATGACAATTACTTAAAGTGAAGACTGCAGCTCTCGAACTCACTAATCTTTGGATCCATGGTTCCAACCCCTGTTGAGGAAAATAAATAATGGGATGCGTTAAAAGTCCAGTGAGGTTCTAAGAAAACATGCAGTCAAATTGGCAAGATAACAATCACATATATCAAATCTTAAAGCGAAGAAAATAAAGAACTATAGGTGAAGTCATTAACAGATCCCATATTCAAATAAACAATTTAACATAGTAAGAAAAGGATACAGGTACTGATACGGTGGCTCTTGTCAGGTTCTAGGCAGAACACTTGTCCCGTTCAGGATTCAAGTGTAGATTAAATTGATGCGGTGGCTTCTGCCAGATTCCAGGCGTAGCACTTAGTCCCGTTCAGTATTTCACTTGCAACCAGTTAAGAGCAGCGTTCTCTGAGTCCGTTCATACTCGGTCAATGTTTGAAATGCAGCAATAAACAATGTCTATAGATCACCACTTTACATCAATTTTCATCTACCGATCAACCCCCTACCGGCCCCGAACGCCTCAAAACAAGTGGGTGGTAAAATTCAAGTATACCGATTCTAGAGGACATATCCAATGGATTAAACAAGAAACAGGACCCACGGTTCGTCAATCGCCTCAACCAAGCTCTTGCTGACTCGATTTAACTAACTAGCTTATGGGGTTTGGGATCCCAATCACAAGTATAGTCGATGAGATAACATTTCCAACCGACTTTCAAGTCATGTACTTGTATATCAGTTGGCTTGTAAAAAGGATGACAAGAGTTCAGTCAAGTTAGGTCGAGTGCAATAAAGTATACACTCGTCTATTCAATATCAAGTCAAGCAAGCTTAGCAAGTCAAGTGCAATAAAATACACACTCGCCTTTGTAATAACAAGTCAATATATCTAGTAATTTCAAACAACAAGTCACATTTCGATCAGCAAGTCACATGAAACATCAATCAAGTAAATAACATGGTCCTAACATGTAGTTGGACACTTACTGACTTATCACAATCTTTACGCTTCAATCACAGGTTCGCCCTAGGCCACTCTTGAACCCTACAATCATATATAGTAGAGCATGTGAAAAGTAATAAGGCATCAAAATTTCAACAAGACCCAAGGTTAAATGTGACTAAACCTAAGTTCTTAAACCACCACTCAAGCTGTCAAATTTCCAGCAAACATATTTCATATTTCCCTTCAAAATTCACATGGTTTCATGTTCAAATCAAGTGAAAAACCACGTACATGATAGATGAATGACTCAGGAAAACTGTAGAGTAAAAATAGGTCAATTCTAGTCATGAACTTTGAAGAAAATGAGGCAAGACTCTTGAGGTTCAAAGCTGGAAATTTCGAGCAATAAAACATTTTGGAGCAAATCATTTTCTTCCTCGTAAACTTCTTTGTTTTATCTCAAATTGAATATATATGTTAAGATCAAAATCTTGTCAAGTGCCTTGAGTCAAAATATGTCAAAATACAAATTCTAGCAGTATATTTGAAATTCTCTCTCGCTTTCTCGGCTAACCCTAGCAAAATTTTCAGCAAGGACTTGACAACTTTTCCTTCAAAATCCTAACTTTTCTTACTTAGATTCATGGCTAAAATCCAGCATCTAAACAATCTAAAGAATAAGATTTGCTTCACCAAAACTCTTTATGAAAAGCTCAAGATCAACATACATGTGAAGATCAAAATATTAGCAAGTATCTTGCGCAAAATGTGTGAAAACCATCCTAAACTTCCAACTCAAACAAGAATTTCCTGCAACTTGTCCTTAAATTCCTTTCTTTAACTTCAAATTTCAACCTTATCTTCATGGAAAAAACACAATAAATCATAGCTAACATGTCAAGAGGCATTTGGCTCATGTTCTAAACAAAGAAATCCATAAAAAATTCACTTATATAAACTCTAAAGTAGGCTATATACTTTACGCATCAAAGCTGAAAATTTACAGCATAATTTGCAAAACATGAAATCCTCCCTAAAATCCTTCCTTTTCATCAAAATTGCACATATATAAAGTTCTAAATTAAGTTAAATAGATTACACACCAAAGCTGAAAATTGCAACATAATTTGACAAAAACATGAAATCTTCCATAAAGGTCCTTTCTTTAGCTTCTATAACATCATATCTCAACTAAAGTCAAAGACAAGGGAAGAAAACTAAATTTCTAGCAAACTTTATCTCTTTACCTCCAAAACCTAGCATGGAAAGCAAATCAAGATGGTTGCAAGGCTTTCTTCCTCCAAGAGCTTCCTCCCAAGCTTGTCTCAAAGATTGATGGAGTAGATTAGGTTTTCTCTCTTGTTTGTTCACTAATTTGGACAAGAATCAAGGCTAAAATTTTGCTTTCTCTCCCTCTTTTTCTCCCCTAAAATATCATCCAGCTCTACTCCAAGGAAGAAGAAAGTTTTGTGATGAAATGAAGCTTGGTTATAAGAAGAATTAGTCTTGGTCTTGGTCAAGATTGAAGGGATGATTGACAAGTGGCCAAGAAACAAGTAATGTCTATCTTAATTTTTCAAATATCTCTCTTTCTCCAATGATATGTTAACACCTCTATTCCACTAAATCCCTATTGCACCAAACTCCCTCTAATCCACTAAATTTATTGCACACACCTCACTAGTTTGTCACAGTAGCATAACACACTATGAAACTCAACATGCAACAAATTGAATGAGGCAATAGGAATAAAAATCATGACTCAACCATTAAATCAACCAAAAATGCAAGACAAGTAAGTGAAAATACCAAATATGAAAAATAATTTTTGGATCCTCACTATGAGATTCCGAATTTTTTTTAATTTTATTTTCTAGGCATTTATTTTGTTCCTCTACACATATTTTCTATATTTTCTTAAGTATATTACTTTTCTAAGGATTTTTATGAGAAAATATGATTTTTAAATTATTTTCCTATTATAAGTCCCTTTTCTGTGGTAATGGTGGTGTACAGTGGATGTGGGACCCACTAGTGCGATAAGTGTGATGAGTGTGGACAATTAAGTGAAATTTTTGTATACAGGGATTATATTACTGGGTAATAGAAGTTAATTGGAGGTTAGCTCGATTGATTAGTATTGGGAGATAAAAGAATGAGATAACCATTGGAGGAGCGAGATGTCGCGATACGATTCGATGTTGGACTTTTGACTAGAGCTACCTTACTTTACTAAATCAAATTTTGACCAATTTTTGTTCCAGTTTCTACCTTCTTGGCCGGCCATTGAGAGGAGAGAAACCAAGGGAGAAAACTTCTTCTTCTACTTCATTTCTTGCTTAATCTTGTGTTTCAACCACAACAACTCTAAATTTCTCCATCAAAGTGACTTGTTGAGTTAACCTAAGGTTATTGGTGGAGCCATTGGTGAAGGAAAAGCACTAGCTACCTTATTTCTTGTGGTTTGTAAGGTGAGTTGCCAAAAAATCCCCTCTTTGTAGCTAATAATGTTAAATTAGTGGGTTTTAGAGGTTAGATATGTTATATTGTGGAATATTTCATGAGTTATGGTTGAGCTTGACCAATTGTCATATTTATTAGTGATTTTTCTGTTTTATATGGTATATTATGGTTGGCTATGAATGATGATCTTATATTGGCTTAGATGAGGTTACCTTATGTGAATTGTGGGTTGTTGTGGAAAATTTCAGCTTTTAGAGGAAAATTTCAGTTTTAGGGTTTCAATTTTTGGGGCTTTGCTATGGTTGATTATTAAGCTTGTAATTGGTTAAGATTTAAGGGTGTTGTGACCCTAAGAAAATGCATTCACTAACCTATCATGTGTAATTGTACTTGCAGTTGTTTTAAATGAAGTTTGGTGGTTGTTTGTAAGTTGGAAAAGTATCAAATTTAGAGGAAATGCTGCCCAATGTTAAGGAGATTTGGTAACCTTGAGTTGGGAGTGATTTTGGGTAGAATTGAAAGGGTTTTGGGGTTATTCATACCTAACACTCACTGTCACTGTGACGACCCCACCTCCCCCCAAGGCGTACCAAAGGGTTCAGCGAGTCGCCTGCCCAAATCTTGCCAGGACTCACTCACTCGTATCATGTGCATACATCCATCGACAATAAATAACATCGCAATTCACACTTACAATTTACATCGATGCATATTCAAAATACAAAACCTTTATATACCCAAACTGGTTCAAAGTATATACAATCCAAGTACAATCATCCTAATCGAGTGATAGCGCGAGTACAAGTCAAAATTCAAAAATAACTAGGCTACGCTAGTCTTTACATATCTCACGCCTCGCTCGTACCCCTGTAAGGAAAACAAATGGCGTGGAATGAGCTAAAAGCCCAGTGAGGTTCCAAATAGCAAATTGATCATTATTTATAAGTACAAGTTTTCGATATAGCAAAGTAACGAGCATGAAGAGTTCATAAAAGTGAGCAATAACACTTCAAGTAGCAATCTCAAAATTGTGAGAACCCATAATTGCCCTAATATTTTCCTAGGGTTTTCCCCCTTAAATTTCATGTTTTCTGCATTTTCTGGCCTAGGAATATTTTCTTGGTGGATTTTATGAGTAATTATAGTTTTTAGATGTTTTTACTAGCATTGGGTGGTTTTTGAAAAATTACGGATCGATTATGGATGTGGGCCCCACTAGTGCAAAAAGTTCGGAAAAATTCGGCCAATAAGGTTAAGTTTCGGATACTGTGCAAAATTTATCGGGTGTTAAGAGATAAGTAGAGAGTGAGATTTGATTGATGTGAGAGAGAAAAAGAAGTGATAAGAGTGCATTAATGGAGTGACATGTGTCACACAACCATTGGTTGGACTTTGTTGGCAACTATTCACACTTTTGACTTTTGACCAAATTGAGTAAATATCTTGAAAAATTGCTCAAAAATCACCATTTTCTTCTCCTTCATGGCCGATTCTTCCTTGAGCAAAGAAGAAAGAAATTCTTCAACTTTCTAGCTTCCATTTCACTCAATCTTCCATAACTAATCATCTAGATTAGATTCTACTCCATAAAAACCTTTCTTCTAGTGCTAGTAAGTAGTTTGGGAAGTTTGTTTGAAGAGCTAAGGTGTCCAACATCTCCCTCTCTCTTGATTTCTTGGTAAGTGATGCTTGAACACCCTACTACACCTAATGATGCTTATGTTTTGCTTAGAAGTGGCTAAAGTGATGGATTATGTGATTTATTTCTTGATTTGAAGAGTTTTGGTGAAGTTTTCCATTTTATGATGAATTTTCTGGTTTAATATGAATGGGATGTTGTGGCCTTGTATGATGAATGGTAATGGTTTAAAATGACTCTAGTAGGTGTGAATTGTTGATAAATGCAATCAATTTTGGATTTGGATGGAAAAATGGAAAGTTAGGGTTGATAACCCCCAATTCTGTCCGGTTTTGGATCATAGGGTTAGAGGCCGAATTGGACTTTGCTCAAAACATGAAAGTTGTAGGTATTGATGAGTTTGAAGTACCTGAAAAATTTCAGGGCATTTAGAGTAGTGTGGAGTGAGTTATGTCATTTTTACTGTTGCTGTTCTGGGTGATCAGAATGTGCGAACTGCACTTGTAATTGGCCATTTTGACTGGAATCTTTTTGGATTTTGATGATGGTGTCTTCTGATGAAATGTAGCTTGATGTCTTAGCTATTATATTCCTTTGGAATCAATGCATTTGGACCTGTGTAGGCTGAGATAGACGAATTACAGTTTTGTGTGATTTGGGAACCTGCAATTACGGTTCTGGCTTGGTTTTCTGCATTTTTGACCTAGTTGTGCTAGGATTTGGACTGAGTGACCTTCTACATTGTTGTAGCCCTGTCTTTTAGCTTCGATATGGTGGGTCTTACGCCCTCATCCGATGAGCGTAACGCATTTTGTGCCATTACCGCATTAGGAGGCCAAAACTGTTTTTGTTGTTGGGACAAATGAGTTCCATTTGCTGAAATTTCTGGTTTGCTATTATGCTTGTTTATGCATATGAAACCCTATTGGGGTTGTTATTGCCTTGGCTTTGTGACTCGTTATCGAGTCTTATGGTAATTGTTTACATGTTCTAGGACGTGACGTTAGTGCACGACGTACTAGGGACGACGGTGCATGAAACCTCACTTGCTTAATTGGTGAGTATACTACTCACTTGGATGGTTATAATGTGGCTTTGCTATATGCTAATGTGATGCCTTGAAGGCTTATTTGGCTATTGGAAATGATTAGGGTGAGGGTGTACTTGACCGCCCTCATTCCTTATACTCTTATGAATGACTGCTTACTGTTTCACTGCATAACTGTACTGCTATATGAGTTAATGAATTCCTCTCATGGAAATTGTTTGGGTGTCGGTTGGACGAGTATCCAACGACCCTACGGTACTACTGAGCTCGACCCCGTTGGCATTCAATTGAATCGAGCCAGCGAGGGCTTGGTCGTGAACATTGACTAGCCACGGGGACTGAAATGGGAATCTTGTGGTAATGAGATCCTTGGTTCCGGTGTACTCGAGTATCACCTAAAGCTACTGCTTGGAGTGCGGGCCCGGTTGGGGTATGATGGGTGGAAGGAATGGAAGTGAAGTGAAGTCTACGGTTTGGTACTTTTAACATTGACGGAGGGTCAATGAAGTTGGATCAAGAATGTAAGCGTGGAAATGGGCTCTTGAGAGCCGACCGTATCCTTTTACCGTTTTGTTTTGCTTCTTAATTGTTTACTTGAAATGAACGGTTATGCTTACGTGGTATTGGTTGATTGTGTGATAGTTGCTCACTGAGCTTTAGCTCACACCATTCCATTTGTTTTCCTTACAGGAAAATGATCACTTTTGGAAGTTGGTTGCCAAATTGAGCCATGTATATGCCCATTTTGAATCGCTCTTGCATGAAACCCTAATGTGTATTGGGTTCATTTTTGATTGGCAAACCAAACATGTGTATTCATGATAAATAGCTTTTGACATGCCAATGTGGTTGTAAATATTGGATTTTAGTGTATATATGCTTGGTTGATGTTTGGTTGACTTTCGGAACGATTCGGCTTGCGAACGGCAAAAGAAAAAATTTTGACGGAAAGGCACTGGACCGAATCCGGCCAGAAACTGGCCGGATTGTCGGCCGGATTGCCTTGGATTTTTTTTGAATCCGTGAACTTGCTCACTGGACAGTATCCGGCCAAAAATCCGGCCGCTAATCCGGCCGGATTCTGCTGTCCAGGCTACTATTCAACGTTTTCGTTTTTTTTATATTTTGTTATTTTGTTCCTTGTGGCTTGTCCGAGCGCGCTTTTACTTTCCCGAAACGTTCTAGATCGCGTGTAACTGCCCGTAGTCCTGGCGAGAGCTGGGCAGGCAGTCCGCTAACCCCTTTGGTTCGCCTTAGGGGAAGGTGGGGCTGTCACAGGTGGTATCAGAGCCTAGGTTTGAATTAGCCTGGGTGTTATCGGACTGCTTGATTTGAGGGTTATTGTTTTGGCCTTTAAGTTGCTATTTATGGTTACTTGTTCTTGTGATGTAGGATGGCCGGACAGGGTGATTCTAGTGCTAGTCCTTCGGGGGCGAGACCTCGCCGAGCACTTCCCGTGATCCCATATCAGATGCGGCCGGGAGGGGCCGTCATTCGTTGGAGCCCGTCTAACCGTGTCCGACGGTGCCCGTGTAAGGAGAAGTATGCCTACCCGAACGCCCTCGTGTTTGCGCTAGATAAGGAGCGTAAGGTGTTGGCTAGAGAGAATGCTCGACTTGAGGTCGATGCGATCCAGGATAGAGCGACGAGCGATAAGCAAGCTGCGCGTATTAAGGAGCTAGAATACGATGTGCTTGAGGCCGAGGATCGAGTTGACGACCTTTACGCGCAACTGAGGGAGGCACGAGAGCGCGAGCTTAAGCGAGCTCGTAAGGTCAGGGGTCGCGCTGAGGCGATCCTTAATCTGTGTGACGATGGCCTGGAAGAGTGTAGCGACGAGGCTTCGTGTGCGGAGGCCGACCCTGGGGAGGAGTCTACCCCGTCGCCTGGGTCCCAGACCCCGGCAACTGACTAGGCCTTGACTTTTAGGCTTCTTTTGGGATAGGTGGTGGTTTTTGGTATGTACATAGGGATAGGAATAGAGCCTTAGCTAATCGTTTTGGTCGTTAGATTAGCTACGTGTAAATTTCTTTTGAGAAGGCCATTCCTCGGGGGAATCGTCTATGTATTCTGACTTGCCTGTACATGACTCGACTGATTGTATATATGTGTGTGGTTTGATCTTGCGTGGCTTGTATATATGTTAGTGATCATGTTTGCCGTGTATCAATATGTGTTAATGTGCAAGTTTTGAATGTTACTTACATGCCTGTTACTACTTTGGTTTAGTACTCTTGCCTAGACCAAGTAAACCGTATGGAAGGTACTCGGAGTGGTCGGGGACGTGGGCGCGGTGCTAGACAACCCACACCGGTTAGGGGTGCGGGGGAAACCGCGACGGGACCTGATCCTGAACCCCAAGCCGACCCTAATGTTCAGATAGCTGCGGCTATGCAGCAAATGACAAACCTGCTAGCACAAGTAGTGCAGCAGCAAGCCCAGAACCCAAACCCTAACCCTGGAAACCCCGGAAACCCTGGCCACCATGTCGAGAGCGAGGATAGATCTCTCGAACGTTTCCAAAAGTTCGCTCCGCCAAAGTTTGTTGGGGGACCCGACCCGGACGTTGCTGAGAGGTGGCTCGAAAAGATGGTTGACATATTTGCAGCCCTACACTACCCTGATGAACGGCAAGTGACGTTTGCCGTGTTCCAACTTGAGGGGGCGGCCCGTTCCTGGTGGAACGTGATTCGCCAGAAATGGGATCGGGAGCAGACACCCAGGACTTGGGTGAACTTTATTAGAGAGTTCAATGCAAAGTTCTTCCCTCCTCTGGTCCAGGAGAGGAAGGAGGACGAGTTTATACGGCTTCGCCAAGGGACTCAGACGGTGGCAGAATATGAAAGTCAATTCACCCGTCTGTCCAAGTTTGCGCCTGAATTAATCATGACTGAGCAACGACGGATTAGGCGCTTTATTCAGGGTCTAAATGTTGAGATTCAGAAAGATCTCGCGGTGGCTCAAATCACTGCGTTTAGCGAGGTTGTAGAAAAGGTCCAACGTGTTGAAAGTGCACGGTTACAGGTCCGGAACTTTCAGGCAAAGAAGCGTGGCTTTCCTGGGAGTAGTTCTGGACAGGGTGAGAAGAGCACTCCTGCTAAATTTGGACGAGGAGCGGGAGGTGGTCGACAATCTGGAGCAGGTAGAGGGACTCCATTCAGGGGTGGCCAAGCTGGGCGTGGACCAAGGGGAAATACTCAGAGTGGATCGGCTTCCGCACCTCGCGGGCATTGCGGGAAGCCAAACCACACCGAAGATAACTGCTGGAGGAAACAGGGTAAATGTCTGCGATGTGGAAGCGCGGACCACCAATTGGCTACTTGCCCGGTCCTGAAACAGGATGGAAAGGGAAGCCAACCCCCGCCGAGGACCAATACTGGACCAGCAAAGGGAGATGGGTCCAAACCGAAAGTTCCAGCTAAGGTTTACTCCTTAGAGCCCCATCAGGTCCCAGAGTCTTCGGAGGTCGTAGAAGGTACGATCCCTATTTTCCACCGCTTTGCCAAAGTTTTAATTGATCCTGGTGCCACTCATTCGTTTGTTAACCCTGATTTCATGTGTGGCGTCGATATAAAACCTGCTAGTTTACCTTATGACCTAGAAGTTAGTACACCCACGGGGAATCAACGTTTGGTGACTAGTATGGTTTATAGGAATTGTGATGTATGGGTAGGTGAGAAGCGATTTTTAGGAGATTTGATAAGCTTGTCCATTAAGGGGTATGGCGTAATTCTGGGTATGGACTGGCTAGCCAAATATAACGCCCAACTGGATTGTAAAACGAAGGTGGTAGAATTTCACATTCCTGGCGAGGCAATCTTAAGGTTGGATATAAGGGGTAGGTTAGCCTCATCTGCTTTGATTTCGGGCATTCGAGCTAGGAAACTGATACGTAGAGGGGCGCAAGGATTTTTGGCCTTTTTAATTAATACCCCTACGGATAAGTTAAACGTGGAAGATGTGGCCGTAGTGAGAGAATTTCCGGATGTATTTCCTGATGAGTTAGTAGCTTTACCTCCGGAAAGAGAGATAGAATTCCGAATAGATCTTTTACCTGGAACTGCACCTATCTCGAAAACCCCTTACTGAATGGCGCCTGCGGAACTTAAGGAGCTTAAGTTGCAATTACAAGATCTTTTGGAGCGGGGATTCATTCATGAGAGTGGGTCTCCTTGGGGAGCTCCTGTCCTGTTTGTGAAGAAAAAGGACGGAACCTTGAGTATGTGTATTGATTACCGAGGCCTGAACAACGTTACGATCAAGAATAAATATCCTCTGCCCCACATCGACGAGTTGTTCGACCAGCTGCAAGGAGCAGTGGTCTTCTCCAAGTTAGACCTCCGACAAGGATATTATCAGTTGTTGATTAGGAAGGAGGATATACCGAAAACTGCTTTCAACTCGCGATATGGGCATTTCGAGTTTGCCGTTATGCCCTTTGGACTGACCAATGCTCCCGCCGCTTTTATGGATCTAATGCATAGGGTTTTCAAACCCTATCTAGACCGATTTGTCGTTGTGTTCATTGATGACATCTTGGTCTACTCTAAGACACGCGAGGAGCATGAGGAGCATTTGAGAGTGGTGTTGCAGACGTTAAGGGAACATCAGTTGTACGCCAAGTTTAGTAAATGCGAGTTTTGGCTGGAGAAGGTAGCATTCCTAGGGCACGTGATCTCTCACGAAGGTCTTTCGGTGGACCCGGCAAAGGTAGAGGCCTGACAAATTGGAAGAGACCAGAAAATCCCACGGAAATTCGCAGCTTTCTAGGGCTAGCTGGGTACTACCGCCGTTTCATTAAAGATTTCTCCAAACTGGCAGGACCTTTAACTGACTTGACGAAGAAGCATGGTCGGTTTGTTTGGAACGGCCGATGCGAGACAAGTTTTCAGGAATTAAAAAGAAGATTGACTACGGCTCCAGTACTAGTCTTACCAAATGGAGTGGAAGGGTTCGCGGTGTATGCAGATGCGTCGCGAGAAGGCCTTGGGTGCGTTTTGATGCAGAATCGGAATGTAATTTCTTTTGCCTCTAGGAAGTTGAAGCTTCACGAGCAGAATTACCCGACCCACGATCTGGAACTAGCCGCAGTTGTATCTGCCCTGAAAAAGTGGAGGCATTACTTATATGGGGTGACTTTTGAAGTGTACTCGGATCATAAGAGTCTTAGGTACCTTTTCTCCCAGAAGGAACTGAACATGAGGCAACGACGATGGATGGAATTTTTGGAAGATTACGACTGTACAATCAACTACCATCCAGGAAAGGCAAATGTGGTAGCTGATGCCTTGAGTCGTAAGGTGCAAGTAGCAGGATTGATGATTAAAGAATGGGATTTATTAGAATCCGTATGTGAGTGGAGACCCTGTCTTGGGAGCCATAAGGTGCTATTTAGCAATGTTAGGGTGACCTCCACTCTACTGGAACGTATTAAAGAGGCGCAAAATGAAGATTTGATGGTAAAGAAGTGGAGAGAGAAAGTGGAGAAGGGTGAAACAACGGACTTCAATTTGAGTCCTGAGGGCATTTTGAAATATCGAAACCGAATAGTGGTACCCAAGGAAGAATCGTTGAAAACGGAAATTCTGGAGGAAGCTCATCGGTCCAAGTATACAATCCATCCGGGCAGCAGCAAGATGTATCAAGACCTGAAAGGGACCTATTGGTGGGACAATATGAAGAGGGAAATCGCCCAGTACGTGCAAAAGTGTCTAATTTGCCAGCAGGTGAAAGCAGAGCATCAAAAACCATCGGGTCTGTTACAACCCTTGGAGATACCCGAGTGGAAGTGGGAAAATATCACAATGGACTTCGTTTCCGGTTTACCGAGGACGCAAAGAGGACACGATGCCGTTTGGGTGATCGTTGATCGCTTAACCAAGTCGGCCCATTTCTTGCCGGTGAATATGAAGTATTCCATGGACAAGTTGGCCCGACTGTACATGGACGAGATAGTAAGGCTACATGGGGTGCCTGTAAGCATCGTCTCCGACCGGGATCCACGATTCGTATCTCGGTTTTGGCAGAAGTTTCAAGAAAACCTGGGGACCAAACTCAATTTGAGCACGACCTATCACCCTCAGACGGATGGACTGTCAGAGCGGACGATTCAAACTCTCGAGGACATGCTACGAACTTGCATTCTGGATTTCGGAGGCACCTGGGGTCAACACATGACCTTAGTAGAGTTTGCGTACAACAATAGCTTCCATTCGTCGATTCAAATGGCTCCATATGAAGCTCTCTACGGACGCAAATGCCGCTCGCCGATTTACTGGGACGAAGTTGGTGAAAAGAAAGCACTAGACCCAGCAACTATTCCATGGATGGAAGAGGCTCAAGTTGATACGGCAACGACTTCAAACAGCTCAAAGTCGACAAAAGAGCTACGCGGATAATCGAAGAAAGGACTTGGAGTTTGAAGTTGGAGACCACGTATTTCTCAAGATCACACCTTTACGAAGGTTCACAGCAGGTAAAGGAAAGAAACTTCAACCACGGTACGTTGGACCCTACAAGATCCTGCAGAGAGTAGGAACGGTCGCGTATCGATTGGAACTACCGTCCAGTCTCTCTCGAATCCATGATGTGTTTCACGTCTCAATGCTAAAGAAGTATCATCCCGACCCATCTCATGTATTGCAACCGGAGGAGATTGACGTAGACGAATCGCTTGCATACGAAGAGAAACCTGTCCAAGTGCTTGACCGAAAAGTCAAAGAGCTCAGAACCAAGCAGATTCCATTAGTAAAAGTGCTATGGAGAAACCATGGGATAGAGGAAGCTACTTGGGAAGTGGAAGAAGAAATGCGGAAGAAGTATCCAAACCTGTTTGGGAGTTAAGGTGAGAAATTTCGAGGACGAAATTCTTTTAAGGGGGAGAGAGTGTGAGAACCCATAATTGCCCTAATATTTTCCTAGGGTTTTCCCCCTTAAATTTCATGTTTTCTGCATTTTCTGGCCTAGGAATATTTTCTTGGTGGATTTTATGAGTAATTATAGTTTTTAGATGTTTTTGCTAGCATTGGGTGGTTTTTGAAAAATTACGGATCGATTATGGATGTGGGCCCCACTAGTGCAAAAAGTTCGGAAAAATTCGGCCAATAAGGTTAAGTTTCGGATACTGTGCAAAATTTATCGGGTGTTAAGAGATAAGTAGAGAGTGAGATTTGATTGATGAGAGAGAGAAAAAGAAGTGATAAGAGTGCATTAATGGAGTGACATGTGTCACACAACCATTGGTTGGACTTTGTTGGCAACTATTCACACTTTTGACTTTTGACCAAATTGAGTAAATATCTTGAAAAATTGCTCAAAAATCACCATTTTCTTCTCCTTCATGGCCGATTCTTCCTTGAGCAAAGAAGAAAGAAATTCTTCAACTTTCTAGCTTCCATTTCACTCAATCTTCCACAACTAATCATCTAGATTAGATTCTACTCCATAAAAACCTTTCTTCTAGTGCTAGTAAGTAGTTTGGGAAGTTTGTTTGAAGAGCTAAGGTGTCCAACATCTCCCTCTCTCTTGATTTCTTGGTAAGTGATGCTTGAACACCCTACTACACCTAATGATGCTTATGTTTTGCTTAGAAGTGGCTAAAGTGATGGATTATGTGATTTATTTCTTGATTTGAAGAGTTTTGGTGAAGTTTTCCATTTTATGATGAATTTTCTGGTTTAATATGAATGGGATGTTGTGGCCTTGTATGATGAATGGTAATGGTTTAAAATGACTCTAGTAGGTGTGAATTGTTGATAAATGCAATCAATTTTGGATTTGGATGGAAAAATGGAAAGTTAGGGTTGATCACCCCCAATTCTGTCCGGTTTTGGATCATAGGGATAGAGGCCGAATTGGACTTTGCTCAAAACATGAAAGTTGTAGGTATTGATGAGTTTGAAGTACCTGAAAAATTTCAGGGCATTTGGAGTAGTGTAGAGTGAGTTATGTCATTTTTACTGTTGCTGTTCTGGGTGATCAGAATGTGCGAACTGCACTTGTAATTGGCCATTTTGACTGGAATCGTTTTGGATTTTGATGATGGTGTCTTCTGATGAAATGTACCTTGATGTCTTAGCTATTATATTCCTTTGGAATCAATGCATTTGGACCCATGTAGGCTGAGATAGACGGATTACAGTTTTGTGTGATTTGGGAACCTGCAATTACGGTTCTGGCTTGGTTTTCTGCATTTTTGACCTAGTTGTGCTAGGATTTGGACTGAGTGGCCTTCTACATTGTTGTAGCCCTGTCTTTTAGCTTCGAGATGGTGGGTCTTACGCCCTCATCCGATGAGCGTAACGCATTTTGTGCCATTACCGCATTAGGAGGCCAAAACTGTTTTTGTTGTTGGGACAAATGAGTTCCATTTGCTGAAATTTCTGGTTTGCTATTATGCTTGTTTATGCATATGAAACCCTATTGGGGTTGTTATTGACTTGGCTTTGTGACTCGTTATCGAGTCTTATGGTAATTGTTTACATGTTCTAGGACGTGACGTTAGTGCACGACGTACTAGGGACGACGGTGCATGAAACCTCACTTGCTTAATTGGTGAGTATACTACTCACTTGGATGGTTATAATGTGGCTTTGCTATATGCTAATGTGATGCCTTGAAGGCTTATTTGGCTATTGGAAATGATTAGGGTGAGGGTGTACTTGACCGCCCTCATTCCTTATACTCTTATGAATGACTGCTTACTGTTTCACTGCATAACTGTACTGCTATATGAGTTAATGAATTCCTCTCATGGAAATTGTTTGGGTGTCGGTTGGACGAGTATCCAACGACCCTACGGTACTACTGAGCTCGACCCCGTTGGCATTCAATTGAATCGAGCCAGCGAGGGCTTGGTCGTGAACATTGACTAGCCACGGGGACTGAAATGGGAATCTTGTGGTAATGAGACCCTTGGTTCCGGTGTACTCGAGTATCACCTAAAGCTACTGCTTGGAGTGCGGGCCCGGTTGGGGTATGATGGGTGGAAGGAATGGAAGTGAAGTGAAGTCTACGGTTTGGTACTTTTAACATTGACGGAGGGTCAATGAAGTTGGATCAAGAATGTAAGCGTGGAAATGGGCTCTTGAGAGCCGACCGTATCCTTTTACCGTTTTGTTTTGCTTCTTAATTGTTTACTTGAAATGAACGGTTATGCTTACGTGGTATTGGTTGATTGTGTGATAGTTGCTCACTGAGCTTTAGCTCACACCATTCCATTTGTTTTCCTTACAGGAAAATGATCACTTTTGGAAGTTGGTTGCCAAATTGAGCCATGTATATGCCCATTTTGAATCGCTCTTGCATGAAACCCTAATGTGTATTGGGTTCATTTTTGATTGGCAAACCAAACATGTGTATTCATGATAAATAGCTTTTGACATGCCAATGTGGTTGTAAATATTGGATTTTAGTGTATATATGCTTGGTTGATGTTTGGTTGACTTTCGGAACGATTCGGCTTGCGAACGGCAAAAGAAAAAATTTTGACGGAAAGGCACTGGACCGAATCTGGCCAGGAATCCGGCCAGAAACTGGCCGGATTGTCGGCCGGATTGCCTTGGATTTTTTTTGAATCCGTGAACTTGCTCACTGGACAGTATCCGGCCAATAATCCGGCCGCTAATCCGGCCAGATTCCGGCCGGATTCTGCTGTCCAGGCTACTATTCAACGTTTTCGTTTTTTTTATATTTTGTTATTTTGTTCCTTGTGGCTTGTCCAAGCGCGCTTTTACTTTCCCGAAACGTTCTAGATCGCGTGTAACTGCCCGTAGTCCTGGCGAGAGCTGGGCAGGCAGTCCGCTAACCCCTTTGGTTCGCCTTAGGGGAAGGTGGGGCTGTCACAAAAATGAGCGAGTGTAAAAGTTTTTCAAAAGAAACAATAATCCAATAAACAATAATCACTCCAAAGTATAAGGATACGGATGGCTCTCAGGAGCCAAATTCCCATTGCATCACCAGAGCTTGATCAAGTAATAGTTGACACTCCGTCAACTTTCAAGTAAGTAACCAATCCTGTAGAGCACCACTTAAACTACTCTCTGTCCACCATCCAAACCCCCTACTGGGCCCAAAATCCTCAATAAACACTGGTGGTAATACTCGAGTATACTGATTAGTCGAGAAGATATCACTCCACTCGACGTTACTAACTACCCATGGTTCGTTATCTAATCGACCAAACCCTTGCCGGCTCGACTCGATTAACTAGCCAGTGGGGTTTGGGTCCCCAAAGTCGATGAGATAACACTCCAATCGACTGAATTAAAATAAAAGTATGGAGACGGGAATGAGAGGCACCGCCCACTCGGATAGAGTGTGGTACATACTGCCGCTCCACACTTACAAATCAAGTACAAATATATCAAGTTAATTACAACAATAAACAAGTAGATATCATATTAGGGCAAGTGCGATAAAGTACACCCTTGCCCGATCAACAAATCTCGTATCATGTATTTTCATGGATCAAGTATTAAAACAAGTGTCCAGTTCAACCAGATATTTGGAAGCACTCACCAAAAGATATAAGCCTAGTTCAGCCTCTAACATGATGAAATAGAACCGGGCAGAACTGAAGCTACAATTTCTAGAAATCTGGAATTTTGCTATATTCAAGCTATACTTCTCATTTTTATCTTGAAACTACCACTACTATCTCCTTTATAAGATTATATACCACATGTATACATCATACAACTCCTAAGCCACAAGAAACCCTAACTCAAAAGTCATCCATCTAATCATCAAAATCACTTGAAACAAGCATCACAAGCACAATACTACCATTAATACCCAACTTAATCATGATTAACGGAGAAAGAAAGGTTGATCAGCCATTATACCTCAAGACAAGAGCTTGCAAGAATGATCCTCCACCTCTCCTTGAAATTTTTGGTTCCCTAGCTTCCCAAGCTTCCAAACTAGTGATTGATCGGTTTAGTTTTTCTTGTTTGTACTAAAAAGGTTGGATTCAAGGTTGAAGATTGAAACTCTCTTCACTCTCTTGCTCCTTCTTGCTCTTGGCCAAAAACAGAAAGAAATGAGGGAAAATGGGCTGAAATAAGGGATAAGAAGGCAAGACAAGAGGTTGGTCAAGGAACCATAGATGGTTGACACTTGTCACCACCAAAGCCATCCAAGTTTTGCTTTCTTTTTCCTTGCATTTTGGCCACAATTTTCGGTTATATGGCTGAGGATGAGGGGGGATATTTTGCAAAAATATCAAGGGTATGTGGTGGTAAGGAAGTGGTGGTCAAGTGGTGGGTTCAATCGGTAGTGATCGATACCCGTCGGTTCGAGCCGTTTTTTCTTAAATCACGTATACTAGGGTTTTTACCTTCTAATCACTAACTTATTATCATCACTTCAAATCATATAATATTTCCTCATCCAAAAGTCACTCTTACCTACCAAATTTGATCCTCACTCCGTACCAAATAATCACACTACGAAAAAACGTGAAAACTCTAATTCGCTCTAACTTGAAAACGAAAAGTGAAACCTTACTTTCTAGGTTCATTTACACTTATTGTGGGGTGATTGAGTAGTAAAGCTATTAGAAAGAAATAAACGCCAAATAAAAGGACATTTAAGAAAAATGTGAGGGATTTTATAATTCCCTTGATTCCAGTTAGGGTTTCGGGTAAAATATGAGAGATTTGAGAAAACTGAGTAGTCACAGGTAAAACTAGGGTTTTATTATTTTTTTAGAATTTAGGGTTTCTAGTTTTTAAAACAAAACAATGTCTTAAAATAAAAATAAACTAAAGGAAGCGTAATATATATATATATTTTGAGACTAAACAACAATAGTATCCTAAAAGTTGGGGTATCACAGTCACTCCATTTTACTTCTTGGTATATTATACTAGTAGTTCATGGTAGTGGCTTGACTCGTGCTCGAGTCTCAATTGTGGTTTTCTTGCTTGTTCTAGGTCGTGCCGGTGATCCGGGGCCTACGTCTGAAGCAAACTTGTGAACTTGCTTATTTGACTCGGTGAGTGTACCATTATATGGTTTATTGCTTAAATGACTGTTTGTACTGGTTTATGTGAACTTGGTTGGCTTGAATGAGACGAGAGTGTACTTCATTGCTCTCGTTCTCTTATCTGTACTACTGGCACTGTTTACCTGTGAGTCTATATCTGTGCATGATTTGATATTGTTTGGGCTACGCCCGACAACTTAACTGTGATATTGGAGCTCATACCCATTGGATGTTATTCGAGTCGAGCCGGCAAGGGTCTGGGCAATTCAATAACCAACCTTGGGTTTACTGTTAGTCGAGTGGAGTGTTATCCCCTCGACCCTGTGGTATACTCGAGTATTGCCTCTCTGTTACTGTGAGGTGTTCGGGCCCGGTAAGGGAAATGTTCGGTGTAAGGAATGTGGTGTAAAGTGGGATCTACGGTCTTGTTCTTTACTCCAAACGTTGACGGAGTGTCAATGGGTTTGAGATCAAGTACGGCAAGTGGAAAGTGGCTCTTGAGAGTAGATCGTATCCTTTTAACTTTGGTTATTGTGATGTAATTTCTTATGTGTTCCTTGCCTAAGCATGAGTGTTTCGGTGTGTCTTGTCAGTACCTCACGAGCATAAGCTCACACTCGTTAATTTTGTTTTCCTTCCAGGATCAACTTTTGGAAACCATGATTTTGGAAGCGAGTTGAGCTAGTTGATATTCTTTTGTTTTTGTTGTATAGCTCCTCGAAAGTTGGAAACCTAAATATATCTCATTTCAATGACGCTTTTGATTTGTAAATATACTCACGGGTGTATATATATAAAAGCATTTCTTCATGATTCATGGCCTGTATATTTGTGAATGTATGATCTTTGGTGACTAGATAAAGTTTATTGTTTTGGTAGGGTTTCGGACGTGTTCGGAATTTAAACGAAGAAAGAAAAATTTTCTGGTGGCACTGTTCACCAAATCCTGCGGCGGATATGCAGGGGAAAAATTTGAATTTTTTGAGTTGGCCACTGCCTCCAATCCGGCTAGGAATCCGGCCGGATTGTGACGTGGTAGTTACTATTCATCTTTCGTTTTCGTTTTCATTTTTCCATTTCGTGGTTGTTGAATCATTTAAGCGCGCTAGTATATTTCGAAACATTTTAGTTTGTGTATAACCATCTTAGTAGTCCTGGCGAGAGTTGGGCAGGCAGTTCGCTAACCCCTCTGGTACGTCTTAGGGAAAGGTGGGGCTGTCACACTCACAATCTTCCCCCCTTAAAAGAATTTCATCCTCGAAATTCTAACCTTGCTCTCAAAAATAAAGTTCTGTTTTATAGGGTTTCCTCTGACTCCCAAGTAACTTCCTTTCACCCATGATGCTTCCACAATATTGTACCTAGAGGAAAATCTTACTAACATAACGGCTAACCTGATATGCTGAGGCAGTTCAAAGAAGGTTCTATTCAAGGTGATATAAACTTGGATCTCGAAGAAAAGAAGAGGCAGTAACTACGAAACTTATTTACTACTCTTGCTAGATCTTCAAACATACACTAGGTTTTGGCAAATAGTCCCCAATGTAATCTCCTATCATTTCTACAATTGAATCACTGTACACATACTACTCTCTCTAATCAAAATTCCTTCCTTCATTTCTAACCCTAAATAAAGAATCCTTGTTCAAACCTAAGAAGAGTTTGTAGAAATTGAATCATCGACAAGGATTTAACTCCAAACAAACACAGACATTTAATATCGCTAATTACATTAGGCACCGAGTTTACTGTTAATAAAGGTAGATACAATTCACAACACATATTTCAAAAGATACAACTATTCCAGATAACATATCACTCATTTCTAACGTCGACTATGATAGCAAATTCACCATAGATTCATCCATTATTTTGAATAGTTCCTCACTTGAAGTCCAAGTTTGCCGCATCTAAAACATGCACTAGTTTTTAAATAACACATTCCAGAATGAGTTTGTCACAGATTTCTCACTTAGTAGCTACATATCTCTTCTTGAAGTATCCGCTCTTTCTTTCCTTCCATCCTCTATCCTTCATAGCAAGTTCATCTCCATTAATCTCTTTACTTTGGTATCACGGAAGCTTCTGTCACCACTTTTAATTTGGTTGCTGGAAATATCTTGGGATGCAATATAAGTAGTTGAATGCACTAATTCAAACTTACTTCACAACTCCTCCAGTATCTGTGAGGATCCAAAAGTTATTTTTATATTTTCTTGTATTTTTATTAAGTTAATTTATATTTTCTTTATTTTAATTTACTTGCTTTAATTTCTTGGTTGCTTTAATGGTTGAGTCATGATTTTATCCTTTACCCTTATATAATTTGGCACATGTTAAGTTTCGTAGTGCATTATGCTAGTGTGACCAACTAATGAGGTGTGTACCATAAATTTGGGAGATTAGAGGGAGTTTTGTACAATGGGAATTGAGTGACAAGAGCTGTTAAGAGTTAATTGGAGGAATGCTAAATATCTTGGTGATTAGAGACAAATCAAGAGACAAAAAGATAGGTTTGAACCATATGCCACCAAGTGTTGATCATCCATGCACTCTTGGACCAAGACTAAGTTAGTATTTATCCTTCATTTTCTTACCAAAAAGCTCTTCATTTTTTCCTTCTTTTGGCTGAAATTTTGAGAGAAAAAAGGAGAGAAAACACCTTAAGTTCTAACTTGATTAGTGAGAAAATCAAAGAAAAATCTTAATCTACTTCATAGATCTTTGAAGCTAGCGTGGAAGAAAGTTCTTGGTGAAGTCTTGGAGGAAACCTTTTGGTTTGCATTCTATTTTGAGGTGAAAGAGCTAGGAACCATCTGTTTCTTCTCTTATCTTGAAGTTTATTCAATAAATGAAGTAAAAGAAGCTAAAGGAAGCATTCTTATGGAATATTTCATAGTTTTGTCAAGTTTTATTAAAATTTCCAGCTTTAGTTTAGTTTAGTTTAGAATTTGATATATGTAAAATTTTGCTAGATTTCCTTGCTTAGAATATATATTGTACACCTTATGAGATGTTATCTTGATTATTAGTGATTTTGCCATGAAAATAGGGTTGAAATTTGGAAGGTTAACTTGAGGAATTTAGGGGACAAGTTGCTGGAATTTTTCTCTCGTTGGTTAAGTGAGAGAGAGTGAGAGTTGAGGGGTAAGTTTAGGGTGATTTGGACCTACTTTGCTCGAAATTACTTGAGAACACCTTGATTTTCACATATAGGTTGGATTGTAGCCAAAACCAAGCGATTTAAGGAGAAATGTTGTTTGCCCTAAAAATGTTTTATAGTTGGAAGTGTCTAGCTTTAAAATCGAGATTTTGTCACTTTTCTTCAAAAAGTCATGCCTACACTTAACATATTTTTGCTCCATGCTGTGCCTATGGTAGTGAGCTATATTTACGTGATTTTTCCATTCGTTTTCACAAGTACAAGGTGTGATTTTTGAACCGCTATGTTGGAAGTTTGATAGCTTCTTGTTATATGATATCTAATTGCAGATTTGGAGAGTGGTCCGGAAGTAGCATCCGAGCTTGATTGATAGACCTTAATTAGTTGGTGAGTATACCAATTGCATGGTAGAACTCGCTACTTGATTGAAATGACCTTTTGATGTGACTGAGAAATACTTGACATTAGATCGTGATTGAGTGAATGTTATTGCTATACTCTTGACTTGCTTTGGTTGAGCGAGTGTGCACTTTATCGCACTTGCCCTAACTGGATTAAAGTACTGTGCACTATTTGCTAGTGAATTGATGTTCTTGTACATGATTTGAAAGTAACTACTTAGGATCCAAAACCCCATCGGCTAGTTAGTCAAATTGAGTCAGCAAGGGGCTTGGTCGAGGAGATTGACGAACCATGGACAGTGTTTATTATTTATTTCACTGGATGCATCCTTTGAAACTGTTATACTTGAATATTACCTCTACTATTATAGTTCGGGTCCGGTAAAGAGTTGAACGGTGAACGGAGATTGGAGATAAGCGGTGCTCTACTGGACTTGTTACTATACTCCCATGGTTGGCGGAGTGTCAACAGATCCTGGTCAAGTTGCTATTGAAATAGCTCGCATGAGTAGACTGTATCCTTATGCGTGAAAGTGTTAATTGCTTATCTGACTTGTTTACTTAAAATGTTAATGATTTATTTTGTAATATATGTAACTGCCAACTTGCTAATTTGTTTGCATGTTGTCTTGGTACCTTATTGGGCGTTATCTTATTCCATTAGTTTGTTTTTCTTATTGGGGGTGAAATCGTGGGCGAGTGAGTTGGAAAATGCTGGCGTTTTGGTCTAGACTCCTTGTCTTTTGCTCTAGTGTTCTCCTAATTTTAGCAGTTGGACTTGAACTTGAATCTCTTGTTATATTATGAGTCTATATGGGAATTTGATAACCACGAATGTATATATCTAAGTTTTGAAGTTGATATTGTTTTTGTTATCAAGGTTTTGATTTGTATTGGGACTTGTACGTGAAACTTGGTGAGAGTTGGGTCGGCAGTCCGCCAAACCATAGGGTATGCCCTAAGGGTAGATGGGGTCGTCATAGTATCCCTTCGTATTTCCTTTTCATTTCCATATTCTTACTTAGTAATTCAGTTTTCTCCATATACTCATGTTTCCATCGTCCTTCCCGGTGTTCAGCCAATATCTTTTGGAACTCTACCTTCTTTTGAAGAACCTCTATTTCCTTATGTATATGTTTCAAATTCTTCAAATCATCAAATCACTTAATCTCAGATGATAGCCTAACAGACAAATCAAAGTATCTAAACAAGTAGTTAGTCACAAATAAAAACTCTAACCATATAACTCTTAAGTTCTTTTGCTTCCAAGTCATCCATGAAAAACTACTCTTAACTATTCTCAAACTAGATAAACAAGAAAGCTAAACACAAGTTCGCAATATCTCAAGATACTATGACACTAACTCCCACTAATGCCTTTTACAATCTTCAATCAGGGCAATCATCATAATTTCGCCAAAAGTTCGCTTACAAGATTAGAACCCAAACCCTCTTTCCTCAGAATCTCCATACATAATCCAACACTCTCAATCTTAGATGATTTACATCCTTACATTCCTACCACAGTACTAATCAAACACCACAAAAGTATCAGTAACACAAAAGTATCATACATATTTCACCATGAACGAGCCGCTCCTTTAACTTGAATACTACAAAAATCACTTAACTTTCCTTTGCGTACCCTACGACACCAAAGATAGTGATCATATCTAATATCTCGAGAAAAATACATATGTAACTTAAGTCAAATTGTACCAAACGCAAGTAAGCACATAACAAGTCCACACATTCATAGACAAACTTAACCAAGTCTGCAAAGCTAGCAACTTAATTATTCACGACAACCAGCAAATTTCAAATCTAGCCACTAACTAGAGAAACCCTAGTCAGACATTTATTGGACTAATCCATAATAGCACTCATAGATCCAATCTCCTTAATCGATTCTACTTTCTCAAATTCAATCGTAATTTCTATTCACATCATAATGCAATATACTATAGTATTCCCAAATTACAGGTATTCCATCAGAAGCAGTATTCAGTACTCAAGTACAAGAATCCAAAACTAGGAGAATTCACAACTCAGGCCGACCGCTCCAAAGTGCAAATCAAACAAATTTGAGTTTTCTACTTGACATACTATATTCTTCCCAAATCACAGGTATTCCATCAAAAAAAGTATTCAGTACTCAAGTACAAGAACCCAAAACTAGGAGAATTCACAACTCAGGCCAGCTACTCCCAGATGCAAATCAACCAAATTTGGGATTCTTACTCGACATACATATCTATTTTCCCCAACAATAGTAAGTAGTTCCACACTTAACAGGCCATTTTCCCACAGTCTGAGAACCCTCTCTTAGCTTGAGCTCATTAAGACATCTGATACCATCTGTGATGACCCCACCTCCCCCTAGGGTGGACCCTAGAAGTTAATGGACTGCCTGTCCAATTCTCGCCATAACTCACTTACTAACTTTAACGAGAGAGATAACATTAACTCCAAAGTAAGCATGAAACTTCTCAATCAAACATTACAAACCATCCAACTTTCCAAAACATCCATACTTATGTGCACAACTAAATGGATTGACATACAAATAGTTCAATCAATTCACTAAATAAAAATAAGATGGCAATTACTTAAAGCGAAGACTGTAACTCTCGAACTCACTAATTTTCGGATCCACAATTCCAACCTCTGTTAAGGAAAATAAATAATGGGGTGAGCTAAAATTCCAATGAGGTTCCAAGAAAACATGCTGTCAAATTGGCAAGATAACAATAACATATATCAAAATCTTAAAGCGAAGAAAATAAACAACTACAAGCGAAGGAATTAACAGTTCACATATTCAAATAAACAATTTAACACAGTAAGAATAGGATACGGATAATGATACAATGGCTCCCGTCAGGTTTTAGGCAGAGCACCTAGCCCTATTCAGGATTCAAGTGTAGATTGAACTAATGCGATGGCTCCTGCCAGATTCCAGACGTAGCACTTAGTCCCGTTCAGTATTTCACTCACAGCTAGTTCAACAGTAGCATTTTCTGAGTTCGTTGATACTCTGTCAATGTTTGAAATGCATAGCTATCTTGTGCAAATAATCTTGTGCAATCTTGTGCAAATAATCACATTGATTTTCTCCTTACGCATAGCTATCTTCAAAATTTTCTCAGAGATTTTACTCAGCCTTTCTTTTCGCCCTTCTCCTCTCTGCTACTTTCTTCGACTTTACTCAACTCTTGGAAAAACTTTGCAGAAGTTTAGTTTAAAAAGAAGGATCCTAAAAATAATTTAGAGTACTATGAATTCGTCTTGAGGATTGGATAGAAATTTGATAAGAAAATTATTTAGAACAGTGTAAAAACACACGGAAAGAGATTTTTATTTCAAGCACTTTTTACAGACACTTTTCCTTATTTTCGGATGCCTCTTCTGTCTGTGGAAGCTCCCACTTACAGAGAGACAAAACGACTCTTTAGAAAAGTAAGGGGTACACAGTAACCTGGCCTTTACTATTTGTATAGTAACCTGGCCTTTACTATTTGCATAATAACCTGGCTTTTACTATTGCATAGTAACTTGGCCGTTACAAATTTCAACCAAATTTACAGTTGGTCATTCAGCACATTTGACCTTTATTAAAAATACAATAATCAAAACATACATATTTTCCCCAACAGTCTGAGGAATCTTGAGTATCTGAAGGAGTATTGCCTAGATCTGTAATGTTCATCTTTTTGATCCAATCTTCATGGGCTCTTCTGTTTCTTCTTTTGTTGGCTTGTCTTTAACTCTCACTTTGATTCGTCTTCTTCTTGAGAAAGATGTAGTATTTTCTTCTGGCTGAGAATCCTGCATAAAATTAGCATTTATCATTTGTTCATAGTCTTTTCTTGCTTTTTGGACTGCTGACCAATGTGGATGAGATGATCCATAATCTCCGGGCCAAATTTTTGGAGGAATTACACTATTTGCTTGGAAATGTAGCATCGTATATCCATTCTCCGGGCCAAATATTCACTGGTCTGTGAAATGTAGCACCATATATCCATTGTATGAAGAAAATAGATTGTTCCACCATTCTTTGAGTTTGAACCATAATAGGAAATTTTGAAGATTTTGAGCCAAGTCTTTTATTTGTGAAAAGAACGGACTTTGGAATTCCATCAGTAAATGATATTGATGACAGAGATACCACATTACCCATAAAAGAGGTAGAAGAAAACTATGACAGCCCCACCTTCCCCTAAGGCGTACCAAAGGGTTCAGCGGACCGCCTGCCCAGCTCTTACCGGGACTCAGTCGTTCACTTCAGTCCTCACTTAAAACCGGAATAAAACCACAGGAATAAATATATCAACAATCCAAAACTTAAAGCAAAACTTATATACATTTCTATCTCAAAAGGGAGTACAAACATCAAATACACAAAAGTTCTCAATTCGTCATACATTCAGCCCGTGCCAAAAGGTAGGGCGAGAACCATTACAAACATCTGAAACAAGTCTAGGCTAGTCTATACCGAGCTCTCGTCCTTGCTCGCCTTCCCCTGTTAAGGAAAACAAAACTTAAGGGATGAGCTAAAAGCTCAGTGAGGTTCCAAACACATAAACAAACAATGAGTTCAATACATTAACTATAGATAGCAAGTAATTCCAGAAACATGAAAATATAAAGCAATAATAACATTCATTAAAAGGATACGTGCTCACATGGAGCCATTCGTTCATTCTCCTTTCATTCCCTTATTCCTCCAATCATTTGAAAATGCATTTCGATAAGTAAAATCCCTCATTTGCATTGACATTCGTTCGTTCATTTCATTCACCCTCTCCTGGACGTTGGCCAGGCTCCACCAGACTACACGGTAATTTCGAGTATACCAAACGTTCACCCAGGGTCACTAAATCGCCCGACCGAGTCCACTTCTGGCTCGAGTCGATCTGTAACGAAGGGCAAGGGCCCAGTTCAGCCAAACGGCTTACATTCATGTGCAACTAGCATTTAATTATTTAATCATTGAAAATTTCACATTCATTTAGATCGAGTGCGATAAAGTACACACTCGCCTAGAAAACTCATTTTAAGCCACCATTGAAAATATTTAACATGTTATCATTCGTTCATAACAAGTCATATAATCAAGAACAAGCCACATAGTCAATGAAAATATAACAAACAAGGAACACTCACTTATTTACACAAAATAACGTCCAAAATATCCTTCTGGATAACACCCTCAATCACCAAGGAACCCTAATATAATCAAAAGAATACATTATGCTTCAACCATCAAAGATGTAAGTGATTCAAAGAAAATTCGAATACGTACTAGTACAAGGTATAAATATGGTTTTGGTAGTGAAAAGAGGACATAAGTAAAATATTTGTAAAACTTATGCTCACTCGTAAAACTTTAAAATCTCCATTTGAGTCGAAGTGACAAAGAAAACGTCTATCTATTAGTCAAAAATTTCATTTTTCCAAGGGTACCAGTTCGGCCAAGTTCTAACTTATATACCTCGATAACAGAAGACGCAAATATCCTAGATGGTTCACGTGGTATTCGCTCTCAAGCCTTACTCGAGTCGCAAGTAGGTCTACCTAGTCCTCGAGCGTAAAGTTGGGCAGCACGCCCTTTGTGTTTACCTATTTTCCAGCCATATATGGCTTCATTCTTTTCCTCAATCAATCCCAAAGTCACACAGAAAATCATCTCATTTCAATAGCCATTCCATATGCTCAAAGTCATACAAGTACAAAATCAAGCTAGGAACATGTGCGGAAATGAAGTTTGAGTCAAGAAACAAAAGACAGATTTGCCGTCACTTAGCGTAACAAAAACTTAGGGTTTGTGCAATAAACACATGAGCAAATGGATACTCTGGATTAATTCCAAATGGATTGAGAATAGAACCACCATATTCTCTGAGAACAGTTAATTTGTGGTTTGTTCTATTTCTTTCTAGATTTTTCCTCTCCCAAGGTTGAGGAATATCAAAGATTTCCGGTGGATGTAAATCAGAGGGAGGAATATATGAAAACATCGTTGCTGATGAAGGGGGATTTTCTTGATAAGAAATCATCAATAATATTATTTTTTCCTTTGATATGCTAAACAATATAAGAAAACTATGAAAACCAGTTTGACCATCCGAGTAATTGGGAGCTTGGAATCAATTTTTGCTTGAAATTGAGCATTTTTGGAAAACAACTCATGTCCATCTGTGAGGACTCGCAAAATTTACTTATTTAATCTCCTATTTCTAGCTTATTTAATTATTTATTTGGTCTTTTACTCCGAATATTATTTTCTAAGCTCTTGAGACCTAATTACATGAAAATATAGTTTCATTATATTTTTAAAATGACTTGTTTCAAAAATTAATTTTCGGAAGCTCGTTTAGTGAAAATAGTGAACACGTCTTTGGAAATCTTGATCGATTGAGAGTACAATAGGTTTGAAATATTGGAGACATGTACAATGGACCTAAATTCGGTATTTTAATGTTTAAATACTCAAGTGATAGTTATTAGTACTATCGTTATAAGAATTTCCCGGAAGTTTCGCGTTATAGCGGTAAAATTGGCGGTACGCGTTTTCACACGCGCGACTTTATTTGAGGAACTTTAGACCCTTGTTTCGAGACAATTAAGAGTGAATAATGTTTATATTAACATGAGTGCATTAGAGGTTTAGTGCACTAGTGAACCAAACGCGCGAGAAAATCGAGCCTAAAAACGTGCCAAACGAGCCTTACAAGAGTTGACTTTGGAGCAATTTTTCACCACACATTTAATCTTCTTTGAGAAGCCAACTTAGATCAAAATCACACTCTCTCTTCTCTCTCCTCACAGCCGGCCAAGCTCCTCTCTCTCTCTAACTCATTTGCAACAAAAATTCTGCACACTAATCTCAACCAAAACTACCCCAAATCACCTCCAAATCACACCAAACTTGGAGACCACTTAGCAAACCTCTTGGAGGTTGGATTTAGCTAACAAAAGGCTGCATCTTCACGGGTTCTTGGAGCTTCAAGAGGGCCGAAATTTCTGATCTTGCACACCCAAGGAATAGGTAATGATCAACCCTTGGATTCTTGTCTTTTGGAATTTATATAGCAAGATTAAGCTCATGCATGCACTTAGTTAGCTTGTTTATGGTGAAAATGAAATGAGTGGGCTCTTGGTATTCCCACACTTGGGTTGTTGTTGCTGATTTAAGGATTAATGTTGGATTTAATGGTAGTTTAGTGGTTATAATGATGAGTTTATGGAGTGTTATTGTTGGAAACTCAAAGTAGAGGTCTTGGCAAGAATTTCTGAAAATGCCCCTGTTTTGTTCGGCCATAAGAAGGCCCATTTTTGGTGATCTATTGGCATGAACCTGATGTATATATGTTATATTATGTGTGTAAAAATTTTCGTTGGAAAACATTAACGTTTGGTGGGTCAAATGAATTTTTCTCCTAAAAGTGGCAATCTGGAAATCTGTTCCGTATTGCACTGTCCAGCGTTGGAATTTTGGCTATAACTCTGTCCTCGGATGTCGAAATCATGTGCCGTCGGTGGCGTTTGAAACTAGACATTCCTAGCTTTAATTTGGTATAAAATGAACGTTCTGATTCCTTGTGAGCAAGCCGAACCAAATGTTTTAAGTTCGCTGTCCTGTTGCTCTGTTCGTCTGGAATGAAGTGTTCAGGCAGCAACTTGATGCCCGAATTTGAACCAGATGGGTGCCGAATTTGGGAATGACTTCTTCTGTGATATTTTAGTACTATGAATGTATTTTCCAACGGCGTAAGCCATGCTCAATTTCGAGCTATATTGACTGAGTTGTGACTGAAACAAGTGGACTGCTCTGTTTTGGAAAACCCTAATGTTGGGACTGGTTTGGAACCAAATCTTGGAATGAACTTGTTAGTTGATGTTTTTGATATTAAACACTTACCAAAGATATTATGGGTGTATCTTAGACCCTTATTTCACAAATGAACCATGGTTGGATAACTTTCTTGGTTAGACGATTGGAAATTGGGAAATGCAAGTCAAAGGCAGTTTGCCTTATAATTTTCCTGAACTTTGGTTGACTAATTAACTATCTTACCGAAAGTATTTTTCCCTGAAATTTGATAGAGTGGTACCTTTCATATGGGAGTAAAATACTGCCAATTTTGGTACCAATCCAAGTTCGTTTCGATACCCAATTAAATTTCTAGTGTTGGAGGTTCAAAACTGGAAATTCTTCTTCAGTCTTGAATCTTCCTCAACTTGGGGCTACTATATCTTGGTGCTCGAAACTCCGTTTCTCAATCCGCTTGTTTTGTTATACTCTTGGATTGCAACACTATTTGATTTCCAAATTTCAAAGGTTAGTTCAAAACAAGTGAATTTTACTGAATTTCCAAAATTGGCCAAAAACCAACCTTGAAACTGTCTTAGTATTCTACAGCAGTAACTTTGATCCAACTTTTGAATACCTTCCATTTCGAATCATGGAAAAGTGTCTTCTAGAAACTTGTAGTACTCGGAATGTAGTTTCCAATGGTATCAAGCTTTCCAATTTTGGACCTACGTAGTGCAAGATACGATTTTTCTAGAATTGACACCCAAAGCTAAAATTTGACAATTTCTTAGAAATGAGATTTTGGAAACTTGCCTTCTTTTCTCGATACCGATTGAACATTTTTAACTCGATTTCATGAAAAATGTTAGTCTCTTTCTTTAGACTTTAAAACTTTACTCTTGAGCCTCGATTATTAATAATTAAGGCCCAATTCATGAATTCCCTTTAGATTGTACAACCTTCTTTGATAAGTAGGAGTTCTAAGTGATAGTGTATAATAGTTAATGGTTGTTTACTCAGGCACTCGAGGGAATCTCCAAGGGGAACTCGGAGCGGACACCTAAAACGCTTGTTTGAAAACTACTCGCTTGTTTTGACTAGGTGAGTGTTCCATATAGGAATACGTAATTGGAATAAGTCTATGACATGCATAACCCATGATTATTAAGTGTTAAGTGCTATGTGTTAAGTATTTACCATACTCATGCCTATTTAAGGAATGTATACTTGCATTGTATATCTACATGAATTGGTTAAATCATTAACCATATCAAATGACCATATGAACTCGATACATGCTTAACTTGCTAGATTGTTTACTTAGTCTACTTGGTTTTGAAAAATGGAGTCGAGTGTGTACTTTATCGCACTCGTTCTCTTTTGAGATGAATAATTCATGCTTGAAAATACTCGAATAACATGACTTGGTATGCTAAGGTTGCATACGTCGTTGGAGTGAATCTCCTCGACTCTCACGTGGTAAAAATGGGATAACGGCCAATGATGGCCTATGCATATGACCAATGCTTGTCAATTAACCGTCAACCGTGAACAGTTAACCGTTAACCGTGAACCGTTTACCAACCCACATGACTACCTGATTACCTGACTATTTGCTCATATGATTTCTAATCTATATGATTATTCGATATCCGTGAATTATATGCTCCCATGAAATCAACTTGTATTGCTTACGTGCTTACGTGCTAAGTATCCACTTGATCACTTGATTATCATGAATCACATGTTATATGAAGTTGTCCATCATTGTTAGGCGAGTGTGTACTTTATCTCACTCGACCTACTCAAATGATGAATTTTACCTTTTGTCGAATTACTTGATTACTTGTGCATGTTGTAAGCTCTAAGCTAAACTTGGGCCCTGCCTCGGTTACTGACCTACTCGAGCCAGGACTGGGCTCGGTCGGGTAGGTTGGAACCCTGGACAACCGTTTCGGTATACTCGAGTATTACCACTGGAGGGATAAGGTGATGGCCAGTCAAACCGAGGGGATCCGGAAGTCATAAGGTGCAGATGACCGACAGAGTTCCACTGGAACACCGTATCCTACAGTATATGTTTACCTTGTATCATGATTATTGTTTCGTGCTAAAATGCCAACATGAAATCCCGAGCTATGCCTGTAATAAGCTCCAATCACTCGTGAACTATACATGCTAATGTCTCATACCATGATAAATGTCTCAAATTACCGTACAAAGATTATCACCTCATGATAACATGCCATTGTGTAACCTTGAACCATGCATATGATATGCCCAACTTACTTGATTTATTTGAACCGTTAGAGTGTCTTGGAACCTCACTGGGCTGTGTAGCTCATTCCACGTTGTGGTTTTCTTTTACAGGGTTCGAGACCAAGGGTACTCGTGAGTAGTACTAGAATGTTTTCTTTTGAAGACTTTAAGTTATATTATAACGGATGGCTATTGTACCATTTTCCGTTGGGTTGTATTTAAGCTTGAAAGCTACTTAGTTGTAAGTGTGAGATATTTGAAGTACCTTAATTGTGTATTGAAGTTAATTAAAGTATTTCGAGCTCTTGAATGATGGATTGTAGTGAGTCCTGGCGAGAGCTGGGCAGGCGTCCCGCGGATACCCTTTGGTTCGCCTTTGGGAGAAGTGGGGGCGTCACACCATATCAATCTTGAAATGGCATGGTCTAAGGTAAAACACAAATTTCTCAATTCCATGCTTGACTGCCAGAATTTCTTTGAAAGAAGAATGGTAGCGCATTTCAGAAGATTTAAACCTTCCACTAGCAAAACCACAACACCTTCTATTTTTAGGAGATATTTATTCGACGAGAAATGCATCCCAAAACTTATCACTAGCATCAGTTTGAAGCACAAGATGTTTAGTTGAAGGAACATGAAGGGTAGGAAGTTCAGTAAGAGTCTTTTTCAGACTTGTTGATCTTGATCCCTATCTTTTGATGTTTACAAAACAAATGGATGATACTAATATTTCTTCAAGATATACTTTCAGTTTTGAAGTTGTTTGATTCCATGAACAAGTGCAATTGAAAGGGGACTAAGTATGCTGAAGCTGTCGGACGCTCAAATAGTCAGGATCGGACGTCCGAAAGGATGAAGAACATCAAGAAGGAAACTCTGTCGGACGCTCGTAAGGAAGCATCGGACGTCCTGAAGGATCGGACGCATGCTTCGGACGCACATCAATCTCATCGGACGTCCTAAAAATTCCACGAAGATTTGATAACTCTCTGGACGACGTTCGGACACAGAAGCTCGGACGATAAAATACCATCGGACGTCCGAACGACAACTTGGCTGATTTTCGGACGATGGGATCGGACGGTGATTAATCTGTCGGACGTCCGACGTCCCCAACGGCTAGTTGACTATTCAGCTACTTTCTATCCGTTGGATGCTTTAATGAGGCACTTTCTTGGTCCTATATAAATAGTGGTTGGTTAGATACTTCAGATAACTTTTGCACACTTTGTTTACAAGATCTCAAGAGATATTTTAGCTAGAAAATAGTCTCCAAAGCTAGATTTGTAGTCTTAGTGGTGTGAGTTTCATTGTAAGCTTTTCATTTGTGAGTGAATCTTTCATGAGTGTAGCTCTGTGAGGGTTGTCCTGAGGGATAGTAAAACGTCCTGGCTTGACCGAGTGGAGTTCGGGGCAAGGAGGAGGTGAACCTTCCTTTGTACACAAGAGTGATTATAATTCATCAACTTGAAGTAGCTTGTCTCAATTAATCTACAAGCTCAAGAGGAGTTGGGTAGTTAATTGGTTTGCAACTCTTTCCTTTTTATTTACTAATTGTTACGTTTATGATCTTTAATTTGTTTATCTCTTCTACTCACAAGCACTTGTGCTTTCTTATCAACTATCTCATTGGTTGTCTTCGGGCCTTACAAGACTTTTTACTGCTTGAGTTTGAGAAATTCTACATCGAGATGGGTTTTTCCTTAGCAACTGGGTGAGAGGATGAATCAACTTTTAGACTTGGGGATGAAGTCTCGAACATAGTTCACAATTCCTAAGAATTGTTAAACTTGTTTTTGTGAAAGATTTTCTTCAGAAAAATTCTGAATAGAATCACTAACATGTTGCTCAGTGTGATACACCGAATGTTAAGAGATTGTTTAGTTTTGGTTTTGATTGAAAACCTTAAATTTGTTTTGTTTAAAGACTAGAAACCCTAAATTCAAAAAAAAAAAAACCCTAGTAACTTGTGACTAATCGGTTTTCTTAAATCTCTCATGTTTTAATCGAAACCCTACTTTTAATGGAATTGTAAAATCCCGTACATTTTCTTAAAATTCCTTTTATTTGGAAATTATTACTTTATAATAGCCTTACTACCCAATCACCCCACAATAAGAGCAAATGAATATAGACTTAAGGGTTTACCCTTTTCGTTTTCAAGTTAGCGCGAATTAGGGTTTTACGCCTATCCGTAGTGCTACTATCCGGTACGAAGTGTGGATCAAATTTGGTGACTAAGAGTGAGTTTTAGATGATATTAAGTGTGTGATTAGAGGTGATAATAATAAGTTAGTGAATTATAAGTTAAAACCCTAGTATACGCGATTTAAGGAAAATCGGCTCGAACCGACGGGTATCGCTCACTACCGATTGGACACATCACTTGACCAACACTTTCCTACCATCAAATATCCTTGATATTATTGCAAAATATCTCCCTCAATCTCAGCATGGAGTGGCCGAAAATGTTGACCCAAAATTTCAAGGAAAATAAAAAAATTGAGATGCAAATTGGTTGTGACAAGTGGCGGCCATCTATGGATTCTTGCCTAACTAATTTTCCTCCATATTTATCATAACAAAACACACAATTCCTCCTCATTTCTTCCTACCAGCCATGAGCAAGAGAGAGAGAGAAGCAAGAGAAAACAACTTCAATTCATCTTGAGTTTGAGCCATTTGAGTGAAACCAAGAAAAACTAAACCGATTAACTTGTAGGTTGAGAGATTGGGGAGCTTAAGAAATCAAAAATTTCAAGGAGAAGTGGAGGATAACTCTAGCAAGCTTTGTTTTGAGGTAATATGGCTGACCACTCTTTTCTTTTTTTCCCTTAATCATGTTGGAGTTGTTTAGTAACTTGTATTTGTGATTGTGATGCTTAAATCAAGAGATTTTGGATGATTGGGGTGATGCATTTGAGTTAGGGTTTGAATGATTTCCTTCTCAGACTTGTCGTATGGATGGTGTATGATGTATACAAGCTTGTATATGAGGTGGTAGTGATGGTTTTAAACTAGAAATGGGAATTATATCTTGATTGTAGTAAATTTCCAGAATTGAAGATGAGGTATACCCTGTTCTTCCCGGTTCTAGTTCACCATGTTAGAGGCCGAATGAGGCTTACATAAAACATGAAAGTTGTAGAGAATGATGTTTATAGTTTCTTGTAAAATTTCAGCTCAATCAGAGCAACGTAGCCAGTGAAAAGACCGAAATACCCCTGACTGCCATAGGTAGAACATTAGGGACAGTTTTGACAATTCACCAATCTGACCGCATCTGTTCACCCTGATCCGTACTGATTTAGCATTTGGCCAAAACACAAAAGTTGTAGTACTGAGTTTTAGGTTTCCAATGCCCCTGAGAACACCTCAATTGGACTTCGGTAGCCTGAGTTATTGTCATTTAACCATAGTGCGGTTAGCTAACCCGTTTGTGAGATTCTGGTTTTGTAAAATGGAATTTTGACCTAGATACACTACGAACTGGACTAGGTAGTCTTCATCAAAGTTGTAGCTGTCTGCCTTAGCTTCGAAACGGTATAAATTATACCCCAATCCGATAAGTGTAGCTTCAGTTGTGTCCGTTACGCAAAACAACGTCAAATCTATCTTTTGCTAAACTTCATTTCCGCACATGTCGTTAGCTTGATTTTGTACTTGTATGACTTTGAGCCTATTGAACGGCTATTGAAATGAGATTATTTTGTGTGTGACTTTGGGACTGTTAGAGGAAAATATTGAAGCCATAAATGGCTGGAAAATAGGTAAACACAAGGGGCATTCCGTCAAATTTTCACTAGAAGACTATTTTTGTTATTTTTGTTACCATTTCGGCCGATTTTGACATTCTTTTGGCCTTAACGTCGTTTTTGACCCGTTTTTTTATTATTTTTGATCGTTTTCGACCATTTTCGATCGTTTAAGTTATAAACTACTATTGTATGGCCGTGTCACTTATGTGTGTATATAATCTGTCAATACAGACTGTGAGACTTTTGACGGTGACGGTCAAGCTCAATGAATTGTATCATTTTTTGTGCCAAGCTTTATCAAGTGAGTAATTGGGTTGTTTATTGATGTGAAATTGTTAAAGTGCTTTGTATATGTTAAATAGGTACTTAGGCGAGGGTGTACTTTATCTCACTTGACCTAAGCCCATCCTTTGTTTTGATTTCATATGTGAGAATACATGTCTTATGTTGAGTATCACCCTCTTGCTGTGTGCTGATGGGGGTGGTTACATGATTTGAGTTTGTTGACCTTGGTCGATCAATCCTTGGTTTTGATGATTAACAAACTAAAATGTAGATTTGGGCTAATGTTTTTATGTGAGCAATTTGTTAGAACAGATTCTTGTGGCACAAAAGAAGAAGCAAAAACAGGGCACTCATGTGGGACGTCCGAAAGGAAGCTATCAGATGTCCGAAAGGATGAAGAACATCAAGAAGGAAACTCTGTCGGACGCTCGTGAGGAAGCATCGGACGTCCGGAAGGATCGGACGCACGCATCGGACGCACATCGATCGCATCGGACGTCCGAGAAATTTCGCAAAGATTTGATGACTCTCTGACGACGTTCGGACGCATGGTTCGGACGTCCGACAGGTGGTTTGGACGCAGGGTTCGGACGTTCGACAGGTGGTTCGGACGTCCGACAGGCCAACGGCTAGTTTTGACAGCATTTAATATTTGACCGTTGGAGAGCCTTTTGGAGCCATTTCTCACCTTCTATAAACACCCCAAAGCACAAGAAGACACAAGACTTTTGCCAACACAAAATACAAGCTTACAAGTGAGATTTTTGAGTAGAAAGATTCTTTGTTGGTTGTATAAGGGGTTGGGGAAGTTGGGTTGTGAGGTTGCTCAAGTGAAGGTTATTCTCTAGGAGGAGTAAAACCTTGGTGAAGGTGAACCTATCACTTGAAGTGGTAAAACCTTGGTGAAGGTTGCCTCATTTGTATAAAATAGTTCTTAATTGGGTGAGTGATCTTTCAAGTGTAGGCTGTTGAGGGTTAACTAGAATTGTTGTAAAACTCCTTGGCTCAACCAAAGTGTGTTTGGGGTGAGGAAGGAGTGAGCCTTCACTTGTACATCTTGGTTAGCATCGCCATCAATTGAAGAGGCTATTGGTTTGATATTTGGTTTACATTTCTTATCCTTTCTCTTTAATTAAGTTTTCTTTATTGTGCTTAAATTTGATATATCTTTGTGCATCATTGTGAATTTGTTTGTACTCATTGGGTTGCACCGGGCACTTACAGAGTTGAACCCTTTTTTGCTATGTGCTGTTGAGGTAAGTACTTTGTTGTGTACTTTATTAAGAGATATCATCTATTGAGAGATTGGATATCTCAGGGCTTGGTTCCAGCCCGGTTCCAAGGGGGGTAGACGAACTATTCGAGCCAGCCGAGGCTTGGTCGAAGGTAGTTCCATGCTAACCTTGGGATTTCGTTCTTTGTTAAAGCTTTGATTAAAGCTAAGTGATTTTGTTTCGCTTGAGTTGCTGTGTGCTGTTGACTGGCCAGCGGGGGTTGATAAGGTGAATGAGGAAAGTAAGTGGAGTCTACGGACCATGAGTACTTTGGTTGACGGAGTGTCAACAGGCGTTCAAGCTCGAGGAATTGAACTGGCTTTGAAGCCACCCATATCCTACCATTGTGTTGTTCCCTTTCTGTTATTGATGTGAAATATCCTGATTACTTGTTATTTGGATGTGCGTTTATATTTTTACCCCTTATTACTCACTAAACATATAGCTTACCCCGTTCTATTTGTTTTCCTTAGCAGGGGGCCGACGCGGGGATCACTCGGAAAGGTGTTTAGACTTTTGATTATAGAATAGTTGAATTTGTACTTGTTATAAGTTGACTAGTAAGATGTATATAGTTGTCATGGTGGTTGTAGTTATCAGCTTTTCTAGGGTTTACTTTCTGGTACTTGTGATATGTATGACTTGATGTTCTAGTTTATGCAACTTTTGAAGATGTAATCGTTTAAATAGAATTTTCTTTTGGCGTGACATCTATTTTCTAGTTTTAGAGTATCGAGTCCTGGCGCAAGCTAGGCAGGCATCCCGCCGATACCTTCGGGTTCACCCTTGGGAGAAGTGGGGGCGTCACACTCAGGAGTACAAGTACCCTTAGCAATTTTCATTCCGCGAAAACTTATTTTTTGTTGACACAAGGTCATTTTCTTTTCTGAAAGCATAATGCCATATCTATTTACAATCTCAGAAAATTTATATAAAAGCTTAATATGTTCTTCAAAAGATTCTGAAAATAATAAAATATCATCAATAAATATTAAAGTTGTATTAAGGATAGTTTCAAAAATTCTAATAATCGCTTTTTGAAACAAGGAAGGATCAGTTTTTAAACGAAACAGCACAACCTTCCATTGATAATGATGATTAGGAATACAAAAACCTGTTTTATGTCTATCCTCAACACAAAAACCTAATTGCCAAAATCTTGATTTTAAATGAAACTTTGAAAACCATTTTGCATTGACAATTTTAGAGAATAGAGTGCTCCTATTTGGAATAGGAAATTTGTCATCGGCCAAGAAATGATTTAGAGCTGATAATTGATGACAAGCCTGATTTTTCCTCTGACTTGTTCAGATATTTTATTCACATAAAAAGCCTGACAAGCCCATTGAGAGTCTGAAATCTCAATGAGGTCAAATTCAATGAACTCTAAGCACTCTTTTTGAGCAAGTTTGGAATGTTCAGGATTCATTCCAACATGACTGGCTTTGGTGGGATTTATGTATTCATTTTTCTTAAAGGGTAGGCTAATGAAAAAATCTTTGTTTTGCCAAAGGGGATGATCACATTTTTTCAGAAAATCAATGTGATTATTTGCAAAAGCTTGTTCAATAATCCTGGCTTTGTAGACATCAATTTTTTCTTGATCTGGAATGGGAATTTGGATGTATAATTTTTGGGTATTTGTATAGTTCTTGAAAAAATTTCTTGATTGAATACCCTCGGCTTTCATCAAGAATTTATCTTTCTCATAAATATCAAAACCAACAACCAACTCCTTACCATGAATGGAAGATCCAAAGATATGGGTCTTTATCCTACAATCTGGAAGAAATTGTAGAATAATAGCATCCTTTGTGACTTTTGTAGTTTCAAACGTCTCACCATTTGCTGCACGAAACTGATAGTATTCTGATTTCCAGAATTCAGCTGGAAGAACTTTATCACTTAATATGGACATTGCAGCTCTTGAATCAAAGAAAGCTGTAACAGTGATAGGTTTATCATATTTGGTAGGGAAAATATGAACAACAGTCTGGGGACAAGTTTTTGCACTCTCAAGTGGTTTGTAATGATGTGACGACCCCACCTCCCCCTAGGGTATATCCCAGGGTTTAGCGGACTGCCTGCCCAACTCTCGCCAGGACTTACTCACGCTTTACTCGAGAAAAGCACTTACAACCATAGAAAAGAAGCAAAACAACAATTTCAAGCTTAACATATACATTGATGCTCAAATCCATCTACAAGGCTTATACACGCCAAAATATGTCAAAGTGTTTACAATCCAAGTACAATCAACCCTAGTCGGGTGCTAGCTTGAGTACAATTGCAAAAATCCAAAAACTAGACTAGGCTAGCCTATACAAGTCTCTTGCCTCACTCGTACCTCCCTGTAAGGAAAACAAATTTAACGAAATAGGGTGAGCTAAAGCTCAGTGAGGTTCCAAATAGCAAGTTGACCATTATTTAAAAGTGCAAGTATCAAAGTAGCAAAGTAGTGAGAATAACAAGTCAAGAAAATGAGCCAGTGTAAAAGTTCATAAAAAAAAAATAACACGACAAATGATAATCATTTCAAAGTATAAGGACACGGATGGCTCTCAGGAGCCAAATTCCCGTTGCATCACCAGAGGTTGATCAAGTAGTAGTTGACACTCCGTCAACTTTCGAGTAAAGTAACCAGTCCCGTAGTGCTCCGCTTGATACCAATCCGTCCACCATTCAACCCCCTTACTGGGCCCCCACATTCGAATAAACACATGTGGTAATACTCGAGCATACAGATTAGTCGAGGAGGTATTACTCCACTCGACAAAACAAGAGATCCAATGGTTCGTTATCTTATCGACCAAACCCTTGCCGGCTCGACTCGATTAACTAGCCAGTGGGGTTTGGGTTCCCAAGTAGGCAGCATAGTCAATGACCAATCGACTTAGTCAAGAAAAAGTATGAAAACGGGAATGAGAGACACCTCCCACTCGGATCTAGTGTTGTGACGACCCCACCTCCCCCTAGGGCGTACCCTAGTGTTTAGCAAGTCGTCTGCCCAACTCTCGCCAGGACACACTCACGTAAAGCTCGAGAAAATAACTTACAAATGTAGAAAAAAATAAATAACACAATCCCTTCAACTTAATATATATACAATAATACTTTGTTCCAACTACAAGGTTCATACATGCCCAAATATATTAACGGATTTACAATTCATGTACCCACAACCCCAGTCGGGTGCTAGCGTGAGTACAAATTCAAAATTCAAATTAACTAGACTACGCTAGTCTGTACACGTCTCACATTTCGCTGGTACCCCCTGTAAGGAAAACAAAACTAACGAGTGAGCTAAAGCTCAGTGATGTTCCAAATAGCAAATTGACCATTAATGAACAGTAAATATAACATAAAAGTGCACTAGCGAGCAATTAACCAACATCTCATATTCAGTATTTCACGTAAAAGGATACAGTTCCACCATAGCTTGATCATATCGTAGTTGACACTCCGTCAACTTTCAAGTACGGTAATTAGTCCACTAGTACACCACTTAACTCCAATTTCCGTCCACCAACCAAGCCCCTTACCGGGGCCCGAACTTTAAGATAAACACTGGTGGTAATTCTGGCCGAATCAGCCTTACGTTAAAACATGAAAGTTGTAGGAAATGATGTTTTATAGCTGCCTGCAAAATTTCAACTCATGTAAAAAGACAAAATTACCCTTGCTGCCATAGGTATAGTTTTGTGGACAATTTTGACATTTCCTCATTTTGGCTGCATTTTTTCACCTTGATTCGTATCAAATTAGCCTTTGGCCAAAACATGAAACTTTTAATGCTATGTTTTAGCTTTCCAACGCATCTGAAAACACCACAAACGGAATTATGTAGCCTGAGTTATTGTCATTTGAATTTTGTACTGACAACCGTACTGACAAGGACCTTCTGGTTCTGTAATCTGTACTTTTGATCTAGATCAATTATGAACTGGATTGAGTGGTCTTCATGAAAGTTGTAGCCCATTGTCTAAGCTTCGAAATGGTATAAAATTCATCCTAATAAGATAAGTGTAGCATCGGTTGTGGCCGAAATGCTAAGGGACATCGAATCTGCCATTTAGCCTTTTGCCTTCAAAACTTGATTTCCGATTGGATTATTATACTTGTGTTGTACTTGGATGATTTTGAGCCTATTGAACGGCTATTGTGATGAGATTGATTATGATACGAACGGCACCAACCTTGTGATGCAACCCGTACAGACAGGGTAGGATCTAGAAGGTAGGGACTCACGTTGATGATGAATGAACGCAGCGGATCACCTAAGTCGATTGAATACCTAAGAAATGAATCTAAGATATTCAAGGTGCTTCAATGAAGCTTTGAGAGAACTCTCAAGTGTAATTTTTATTAAACATCAAAAACTGAATATAAACAATGACTTAAGGCTATTTGTAGCCATGACTAAGGCCTAACAAAGCTTTGGTAGGGACTAACCAGCGAGACCCCCGAACCAGCTCAGTGTAGGGACTAACTCATTAACTAACTAAAAGTGCTATTGGACCTACAGCCCACATGGCCTAGACCTCTTTATTACACCCTACTAAACTAGTAATGAGCCATGGACCCCCTTAGCCGAATCATGGGCTTCTAATCTTCAGTGATGGCCGAGACTAGGACAACGAGCCTAGCTTCGTTGAGGCCCTCGATGGTCTTTGGCTCTCCACTTAACTCTCGGGCCGCACAAACCAATGTTTGTAGTGTCTCATTCAATCTCATCGCGCGAGCTCGTGTCATAGGCCCCAATGGTACCTTCATTTGCTCCACTTGGATAGCTCTCTCGACCTCCTCATCAGATTATCTGTATGTGTTTTGGGGCCGAATTAAGAAAAATAATGAAGCCATAAATGGCTGAAAAATAGGCAAACACAAAGGGCGTACTGCCCAAATTTACACTCGAGGGTTAGGTAGAGGTACTCATGACTTGAGTATGAATTCGGGAACGAATCTTACTGGAATCGTAGGGTATTCAAGTCTTGTTTCATAGAGGTCTGTAAGTTAGCGTTCGGCCAAAACTTGTACCCTTGGAAAAATGAAATTTATGACTAATAGAAATACGTTTTCTCCATTTCTACGACTCAAATGGTATTTCAAATTATAATTGCTTCAAAGTCCCAAAGTTTGAAGAGCGAGTATAAGTTTTACGAATACTCTCTAAATGAGTTTCAATTACTTGATTCTCGTTAAATGAAACGTTTAAGTTTCGAACCTTAGTTACTTTTGAAAGCTCTTAAACAATGTTTTATCACAGATTTGGACTCCAAACCCGGAGTGATACTCGAACGTGACCTGTAAAGGCATGACATCTTTTGGTGAGTGTTTTCAAATACCAAATTGAACTTGATACTTGTGTTTAATACGTGACCAATGTGATTACACGTTATATAAGTGGATTGATAGGGCAAGAGTGTATTTTATTGCACTTGTCCTAATGTAACTTGTTCTTGTTCATCGATTTCAATTGAATTGATATCCATGCATATGAATTGTATCTTGTCTGGAATTCCAGAAACCCTATGGCTAGTTAATCGAGTCGAGCCGGCAAGGGCCTGGTTGATTAGATACTGGCCAGAACAGGGTAACTTCAATCCTAAATTCTGGAATTTGATACATTCAAGTGATACTCTTCTTATTCTTGCTTGAACCACTACTTCACCTCCTTATCTAAGCTTATTCACATGATATTCTATCTAAACAAGAAGAAATATAGCTAAACAATTCAAAACCCTAACTCACAAATTCTCCATAATCATCAAAACTAGTTGCATAACTATCAATTAACCAAGAATATGAGTTGTGCAGCAACTTAAGCAAGATTAAGCGAAATAAAGATGATGGACAGCCAATATACCTCACTAAGATGCTTGTAAGAGATATCCACCACCGCTCCTTGTAAAGTTTTAGGACACCAAGCTTCCCAAGTGCTCAAAGAAAGGATTAATCGGTATAGTTTCTTGATTTTCACTAAAACTAAACTAAAATCCCAAGATGAAATGAAGTTCTCTCCTCTTGTTTTTCTCCCTCAATATCTCGGCCACCATAGCTGAAAATGAATAGGAATGAAGGCCAAGAAAGGTTATAAGGCTTAGTCCTAGTTTGGGTCAAAGATGCATGGATTGCTTCCACTTGTCACTACCAATTTACATCTAAATTTTTTTTCTTTTCTCTTGGTTTTTGAAGTCAACATTTTCGGCCACCTTGATCAGATTTAGAGCTGATATTTAGGTTCTAATAACAATGAGATTAACTTGATAAAATAGTGATCAAATGGTGTGTTCAATCGGTAGTGAACGGTACCCGTCGGTTCACACCGTTTTTCCTTAACTCGCACGTACTAGGGTTTTCACTTATAATTCACTAACTTATTATTCTTATTTCTAATCACCCATTTAATATCATCTAAAATTCACTTTTAATCACCCTCTTAATCACCAAATTGAATACACACTCCGTACCGATTACCCACACTACAAAAAGACGTAAAAATCCTAGTTTATCGTAACGATGAAAGTAAAAGGAAACCCTTATTTTTATGATTATTTATAACTATTGGAGAAGTGAATGTGTATTAAAGTTATTGTAAAGTAATAAATTCCAAATTAAAGGGAATTTTAAGAAAAATATAAGGAATTTTACGAGTCCTCACACTCTCTCCCCTTAAGAGAATTTCGACCTCGAAATTCATACCTTTAGTTGTAAATAGGTCTGGATACTTCTCTTGCATGTCTTTCTCCAGCTCCCAGGTTGCTTCCTCTACCTCATGGTGTTTCCATAGAACCTTCACTAGTGGAATCTGCTTGTTCCCCAAGTCCTTCACCTTTCTATTCAGTACTCGAATGGGTCGTTCCTCATAGGCTAATGACTCATCCAGTTCAATATCCTCTAGTGGCAAAATGTGAGTCGAATCCGGATGATATTTCTTAAGTAAAGAAACATGAAAAACATCGTGAATCCGAGACAAACTAGCTGGTAATTCTAGTCGGTAAGCCACCTTTCCTATCCGCTGGAGTATACTGAAAGGTCCTATATATCTCGGTTGCAACTTTTTCCCTTTTCCTGCTTTAATCTTCCTTTTCAATGGAGTAACCCTAAGAAACACTTTATCTCCTATCTCAAACTCCAAATCTTTCCTCCGATGATCGGCATAGCTCTTTTGTTGGCTTTGGGCCGTTTGAAGCCTTTGACGAATTACCTTTACCCTTTCGTAAGCTTTCTCAACCCATGGTATTGTAGCCGGATCTATAATCTTCCTCTCTCCTACTTCATCCCAATAGATTGGGGATCGACACCTTCGTCCATACAATGCTTCATATGGGGCCATTTGAATAGAAGAGTGATAACTATTGTTATACGCGAACTCTACCAGGGTTAGATATTGGTTCCAATTCCCTCCAAAATCTACAATACAGGCTCTCAGCATATCCTCAAGAGTTTGAATGGTTCTCTCAGATTGTCCATCGATTTGAGGATGATACGCTGTACTATAGTTCAGCTTAGTTCCTAAAGCCTCTTGCAATTTCTGCCAGAATCGAGATACAAATCTGGGGTCTCTATCGGATACGATACTCACTGGTACCCCATGTAGTTTCACCACTTCATCCATATAGAGTTTGGCAAGTTTTTCCAAAGAATATTTCATATTAATTGGCAGGAAATGTGCGATTTTAGTTAATCGGTCCACTATCACCCAAACCGCATCATGTCTTTTTTGTGTTCGTGGTAACCCTGATACGAAATCCATCGTTATATGCTCCAACTTCCACTCAGGGATCTCTAAAGGCTGTAACAAACCCGATGATTTTTGATGCTCAGTTTTCACTTGTTGGTATGTAAGACACTTTTGTACAAACTGGGCAATCTCCGCCTTCATATTATCCCACCAATACAGACTTTTGAGATCCTGGTACATCTTACCACCACCTAGATGCACCGTATACCTAGCACGGTGAGATTCCTCCAAAATTTTCTTCTTCAATTCTTCATCCTTAGGCACAACGACGCAATTCGGAAACTTTAAAATCCCATCAGGACCTACGTTAAAATCATGCAATTCCCCTTTCTTCACTCTTTCCACCCACCTTTGCACGGTTGGTTCTTTCACTTGGCCCTCTTTAATCCGATCCAACAGTGTCAACTTCACCTCGATGTTTTCAAAAATAACTTTTGTGGCTCCAGACGAGGGTTCCATTCACATATATCCTCCAACAAGCTCCACTCTCCCACCATTAGACTTGCTAATTGAGCCTTTCGACTAAGAGCATCTGCTACAATGTTGGCCTTTCCTGGATAGTAATTAATCGTACAAATATAGTCTTCTAAAAACTCCACCACCGACGTTGTCTCAGATTTAACTCCTTCTGAGAGAATAAGTATTTAAGGCTCTTATGATCCGTGTATACCTCAAATGTCACCCCGTACAAATAATGCCGCCATTTTTTCAAAGAAAATACAACTGCTGCAAGCTCTAAATCATGGGTTGAATAGTTTTGTTCATGAGACTTTAACTTCCGAGATGCGTAGGCAATTACATTCCTATTTTGCATTAAAACACACCCTAACCCTTCTCTCGAAGCATCGGTATAAACCGTATAGCTATCCTTCCCATTTGGCAAAGCTAATACTGGAGCCATGGTCAATTGTTTTTTGAGCTCTTGGAAACCATTCTCACACTTAACATCCCAAATGTACTTTCCTTGTTTCTTTGTCAAATTAGTTAGGGGTCCCGCAATTCTTGAGAAATTCTTTATAAATCGGCGGTAGTACCCCGCTAGACCCAAAAAACTTCGCACTTCAGTAGGATTCTCCGGCCGTTTCCATTTAGCTACAGCTTCCACTTTAGCCGGGTCTACAGTAAATCCATCCTTTGAAATTATATGGCCTAGGAACGCCACTTTCTCCAACCAAAATTCACACTTGCTAAATTTAGCAAACAATTGGTGCTCTCTTAGGGTTTGTAACACTATTCTCAAGTGTTGTTCATGCTCCTCCCTTGTCTTCGAATATACTAGGATATCGTCAATAAACACCACCACGAACTTATCCAAATAGGGTTTAAACACTCGATGCATTAGGTCCATGAATGCCGCTGGGGCATTGGTTAAGCCAAAAGGCATTACCGTAAACTCAAAATGCCCATATCGAGTGTTAAATGCCGTTTTTGGCACATCCTCCTTTCTAATTCTCAATTGATAATACCCCTTGTCGGAGGTCCAATTTAGAAAATACCACAGCCCCTTGTAATTTATCAAACAACTCACCGATGTGGGGCAAAGGATATTTATTCTTAATGGTTACTGCATTCAACCCTCGATAATCAATGCATAACCTTAAACTCTCGTCCTTCTTTTTGACAAATAACACTAGAGCACCCCATGGGGACTCGCTCTCGTGTATGAATACCCGTTCTAATAGGTCTTGTAACTGAAATTTTAACTCCTTAATTTCAGCGGGTGCCATTCGATAAGGGGTTTTTGAAATGGGAATAGTTTCAGGTACTAGGTCAACCTTAAATTCAATTTTCCTTTCGGATGGCAATGACGCCAACTCCTGCGGGAACACATCTGGATACTCATTGATCACCGACATATCTTCTAACTTAATCTTTTCTCCTGGGGTATTAACTAGAAATGCTAGATACCCCCGAGCCCCATGACTAAGCAATTTCCTAGTCCTAATTCCTGAAATAAGGGTAGATGACGCTAGAATACCCCTCACATCTAGTTTTAGAGTTATCTCACACGGTATGCAAAACTCAACTACCTTCAAACGACAATCTACTCGGGCATGATAATGAACTAGCCAATCCATACCTAGGATAACATCGTACCCCTTGATGGCTAGACTTATGAGGTCAACTACTAATTTTCACTCACCAACCCAAATACAACAGTCTCTATACACCTCATTCGCAAGTAAAGTTTGATTACCCGTAGGTGTTCTTACTTCTAAGTCATATGGTAGCCTTTCAACTTTCACATCAATTCCAAGCATAAATGTGGGGCTAACAAAAGAATGGGTTGCACCAGGGTCTATCAAAATTTTGGCTAAATGATGGAAAACAGGAATCGTACCTTTCACCACCTCTGTCGGTTCAAGTACCGATTGCAGGTCCAACGAGTACAACCTGGCTGGCACCCTTGACCTGGTCCCTCCTACATTGGTCGGTTTCGGGTTTGTTTTACCAGCCGACTGAGTATCGCGATTAGTGGGCAATTGGCAATCTGATATTCCGTACTCTCACACCTTAAACACTTTCGAGCTTTTCTCTAACAGTTATCCTTGGTATGGTTTGATTTTCCACAATATCCACATGATACTCGGGAAGCGGAGGTTTGGCCTCCCTATGGACCACCTCTCCCATATCCTCTTTCACTTTGGCCTCCCCTCTGAGTACCACTCCTCGTTGCACTCATAAACCTTCCACCTCCAGCTCCACGACCAGCTTTACCAGGTGGCATGTTCCGATCACTCTGTGCCAGCCCTTGAGCTCCACTAGGCGTCCCTCTCCGTTTGGTGTGAAAATTTCTCACTTGTGCCCTGGCAGTCTCTATTCTTTGGGCCTTCTCCAAAACCTCCGTAAAAGTATTAATCTGGGCCGCCGCCCAGGCCTCCTGTATCTCTACATTGAGCCCTTGCACAAACCTCCGTACCCTCCTTTGCTCCGTAGCTATCAGTTCGGGAGCAAATTTGGATAGTTTCGTAAAGTGAGTCTCATACTCAACTACACTCGAAGTTTCCTGACAAAGTTTAATAAAATCGTCCTCTCTCTTCTCTTGGACGATAGGTGGGATGTATTTTTCGTTAAACTCTCGTACGAAGTTCAACTAGGTCGATGCGGTTCCCTCTCTTTCCCACTTAACTCTAACCACATTCCACCAAGCCCTGACTGGACCCTTAAACTAAAAAATAGCAAATTGCACCTGTCTATCCTCCGCATAGTTTCTAACCATCTCTCTGATCCCTCAGGGTCCCGTCCTCCCAAAAACTTAGGAGGAGAGAATTTTTTGAATCTCTCTAGGGTCCTATCTTGTCCCATTTTAGGATCCCTAGGTTGATTTACAGGGGTTTGACCCTATTGCTTTACCAAACGGGCCAGGATATTAGTCATTTGTTGAATCGCGATTGCCACCTGATCCCCTCCTTCCATCCGGGGTCCAGGTTGCGGTCCAACCGTTTCACCTCTTTCCCCTCTCGGTTCTTGCATTGGTTCCTGTGCCTGTCTACCCCCACGTTCACGATTAGAGCCACGCCCTCGAGTAGCTCCCTGATCCTGGGTTCTTCTACCTTCCGTGATTCTTGACTAGTCAACTAAATCAATATAAACAACATAAGGGAGGCTCAAATAAAACGTTTCCAAATTAGAAAATAGAGGCAATAAAACTCATAATAAACATTTCCTTTTTATACATTACAAAACAAGTCACATAACCAGTTAGAGAGTACTATACATGCTATACATATCAACCTAGTCAAGTCAAAGGCTTATACTAGCCAAGGGACATAGAACAAAACAAATCCTAATTACATCCACTGTAACACGTCACATTCAAAAATAAAAGGGGACGTGTCATCCCACTATATCCCTAACTACCTCACAAAAATCTCTCAAACCCTGAGCTAGGGGTCTAGCTAGATGCCAACCCAACTGACTCCGTAGGTGCGGCAGGCTTCTCATCTGGGTCCTCCTCGGGATCCTTCTCAGGATCCTCCTCCGGATCACCAGGAACCGCAGGCATTTGACCCTCCTCGGCCAAGTCCTGAGCCACATCCTCCACTAGAGCCCCGCACTCAATCAGGATACGGTCGGTCCGGTCTCGGACATCGCCAACTACTCGAGCAAGGTGACCAGTAGTTGCCTGAGTCTGCTCTTGGAAGGCATCAGTCCGCTACTGCCCCTCCAAAATTGAAGCCTCCAACTCTCGGATCCTGGAACCCTGAACTCGGAGAACAGCCTGGAGACGATCGATCTCCGTCTGGCACCTACAATTGGCGCTACCCAATTGCCTCCGCTCATCATAAACTGCAAGTACTACCCATTCGGGGTAGGAGTAGGTTTTCCAGCAGTCGCATCGACGAATCTTGTGCGCCGGAGACCACTGGCACACGGGCCCACCGGGACTCTTCTGATAGGTAAGTACACGACATACAGGCCCCTCAAGGTGCACCTGGTCAGTAGGAACGGGCTGAGATGGCCTGGCACCTCCCGTAGCATCTTTACCCTCCATCACCTACATTACAAGTAACATTGCGAATAAGCAAGTTAGACCTGTAAATCGAGGCTAAACGTCTATTCGCAAGTATGAAACCCTAGTCTATCATTACCAAACTATAACCAAGGAATATCAGGTATAAATCACTCAATCTACCCAGATCAATTCAAACCTAGGCTCTGATACCACCTATGACGACCCCACCCCCCCTAAGGCGTACCCTAGGGTTTAGCGAGTCGCCTGTCTAGCTCTCGCCAGGACTCACTCACGTAAATCTCGAGAAAATAACTTACAAATGTAGAAAAAAATAAATAACACAATCCCTTCAACTTAATATATATACAATAATACTCTATTCCAACTACAAGGTTCATACATGTCCAAATATATTAACGGATTTACAATTCATGTACACACAACCCAAGTCGAGTGCTAGCGTGAGTACAAATTCAAAATTCAAAATAAATAGACTACGCTAGTCTGTACACGTCTCACGCCTTGCTGGTACCCCCTGTAAGGAAAACAAAACTAACGGAGTGAGCTAAAGCTCAGTGATGTTCCAAATAGCAAATTGACCATTAATGAACAGTAAATATAACATAAAAGTGCAATAACGAGCAATTAACCAACATCTCATATTCAGTATTTCACGTAAAAGGATACAATTCCACCATAGCTTGATCATATCGTAGTTGATACTCCATCAACTTTCAAGTACAGTAATTAGTCCAGTAGTACACCACTTAACTCCAATCTCCGTCCACCAACCAAACCCCTTTCTGGGCCCGAACTCCAAGATAAACACTGGTGGTAATACTCGAGTATACCGATTAGTCGAGGAGATAACACTCCACTCGACATCACTAACTACCCTCGTTATCTAATTAACCAGGCCCTTACCGGCTCGACTGGATTAACTAGCCACAGGGTTTCTGGAATTCCAGACAAGATACAATTCATATGCATGTATATCAATTCAATTGAAATCGATGAACAAGAACAAGTTACATTAGGGCAAGTGCGATAAAGTACACTCTTGCCCTATCAATCCACTTATATAACATGTAATCACATTGGTCACATATTAAACACAAGTATCAAGTTCAATTTGGTATTTGAAAACGCTCACCAAAAGATGTCATGCCTTTACAAGTCACGTTCGGGTATCACTCCGGGTTTGGAGTCCAAATCTGCGATAAAACATTGTTTAAGAGCTTTCAAAAGTAACTAAGGTTCGAAACTTAAACGTTTCGTTTAACGAGAATCAAGTAATTGAAACTCATTTAGAGAGTATTCGTAAAACTTATACTCGCTCTTCAAACTTTGGGACTTTGAAGCAATTATACTTTGAAATACCATTTGAGTCGTAGAAATGGAGAAAACATATTTCTATTAGTCATAAATTTCATTTTTTCAAGGGTACAAGTTTCGGCCAAACGCTAACTTACAGACCTCTATGAAACAAGACTTGAATACCCTACGATTCTAGTAAGATTCGTTCCCGAATTCGTACTCAAGTCGCGAGTACCTCTACCTAACCCTCGAGTGTAAATTTGGGCAGTACGCCCTTTGTGTTTACCTATTTTTCAGCCATTTATGGCTTCATTATTTTTCTGAATTCAGTCTCAAAACACATACAGATAATCAATCTCATCACAATAGCCGTTCAATAGGCTCAAAATCATCCAAGTACAACACAAGTATAATAATCCAATCGGAAATCAAGTTTTGAAGGCAAAAGGCTAAATGGCAGATTTGATGTCCCTTAGCAATTTGGTCACAACCGATGCTACACTTATCGGATTAGGGTGAATTTTATATCGTTTCGAAGCTCAGACAAAGGGCTACAACTTTCATGAAGACTACTCAATCCAGTTCACAATTGATCTAGATCAAAAGTACAGATTACAGAACCAGAAGGTCCTTGTCAGTACGGTTGTCAGTACTAAATTCAAATGACAATAACTCAGGCTACACAATTTCGTTTGAGGTGTTTTCAGATGTGTTGGAAAGCTGAAACATAGGACTAAAAGTTTTATGTTTTGGCCAAAGGCTAATTTGATACAGATCAAGGTAAAAAAAACTCAACCAAAATGAGGAAATGTCAAAACTGTCCACAAAACTATACCTATGGCAGTAAGGGTAATTTTATTTTTTCACATGCTACAGTACTCAGATTGAGCTGAAATTTTGTAGAAAGCTATAAAACATCATTTTTTACAACTTTCGTGTTTTAACCTAAGGCTGATTTGGCCTCCATCATGGCCGAATGAAACTGGGCAGAACAGGATAACTTCAATCCTAAATTCTGGAATTTGATACATTCAAGTGATACTCTTCTTATTCTAGCTTGAACCACTACTTCACCTCCTTATCTAAGCTTATTCACATCATATTCTATCTAAATAAGAAGAAATATAGCTGAACAATTCAAAACCCTAACTCACAAATTCTCCATAATTATCAAAACTAGTTACATAGCTATCAATTAACCAAGAATATGAGTTGTGTAGCAACTTAAGCAAGATTAAGGGAAATAAAGATGATGGACAGTCAATATACCTCACTGAGATGCTTATAAGAGATATCCACCACCTCTCCTTGTAAAGTTTTAGCACACCAAGCTTCCCAAGTGCTCAAAGAAAGGATTAATCGGTTTAGTTTCTTGATTTTCACTAAAACTAAACTAAAATCCCAAGATGAAATGAAGTTCTCTCCTCTTGTTTTTCTCCCTCAATATCTCGGCCACCATAGCTGAAAATGAAGAGGAATGAAGGCCAAGAAAGGTTATAAGGCTTAGTCCTAGTTTGGGTCAAGGATGCATGGATTGCTTCCACTTGTCACCACCAATTTACATCTAATTTTTTTTTCTTTTCTCTTGGTTTTTGAAGTCAACATTTTCGGCCACCTTGATCAGATTTAGAGCTAATATTTAGGCTCTAATAACAATGAGATTAACTTGATAAAATGGTGGTCAAATGGTGTGTTCAATCAGTAGTGAACGGTACCCGTCGGTTCACATTGTTTTTCCTTAACTTGCACGTACTTGGGTTTTTACTTATAATTCACTAACTTATTATTCTTATTTCTAATCACCCATTTAATATCATCTAAAATTCACTTTTAATCATCCTCTTAATCACCAAATTGAATACACACTCCGTACCGATTACTCATACTACAAAAAGACGTAAAAACTCTAGTTTATCGTAACGATGGAAGTAAAAGGAAACCCTTGTTTTTATGATTATTTGTAGCTATTGGGGAAGTGAATGTGTATTAAAGTTATTGTAAAGTAATAAATTCCAAATTGAAGGAAATTTTAAGAAAAGTATAAGAAATTTTACGAGTCCTCACAAGTATGGTACATACGACCGCTCCGCACTTACAAATCGAGCACAAGTACAAATACAAATACAAATACAGGTCACATGCAAATCAAGCTACTTGTACACGCATGAATGAGATATCAAGTGTTTAGTTGAGGTAGGTCAAGTGCGACAAAGTACACACTTGCCCGACCAAACTAAGCAAATCTTATCCGATCACGTTGGTAAAGGATTTAAATCGAGTATCAAGTTCAATCATGTATTTGGAAGCACTCACCAAAGGTCTAGTGCTTTTCAAAATCACATTCAGGTCCAACTCGTTGGTTGGAGTCCAAATTTGTGATAAAATATCATTTAAGAATGTAAAACTCGCTAGAGTTCGAAACATAGGAGTTTCGCTTCAAGAAAATCAAATAAAGAAAACTTATTTAAGTGGTGGTCATATGGCTTATCAAACTCTGGAAAACTCATGCTCGCTCTTTTAGTTTCGGTAAGGAAGCGGTTAAAACGTTTAAATTTGTAAAGTGGGCTAAAAGACGAGGAAAATATATTCCAAGTGGTCGCTACTTTCATTTTTTTCAAGGGTACGAGTTTCGGCCAAATTTCAGCTTATATACCTCTATGAAAGAAGGCTCGAATACCCTAGACAATCTAAATTCAATTTGAACTCAAATCTTTGCTCAAGTCGCGAGAACACACGCCTAACCCTCGAGTGAAAATTTGGGCGGCATGCCCTTTGTATTTAGCTATTTTCCAACCATTTATGACTTCGTTATTTTCCTCAACTCAGCCCAAATTCACACATAAGCAATCTTAACACAATAGCCCTTCAACTAGGCTCAATGTCATCCAAATACAAGGCAATTCTAGCAATGCAACTATAAAAATCAAAGCTGGAAACCAATTTTCAAAACAAACGGCTAAATAGCAGGTTTGACGTCTTTTGGCGTTTTGGTCACAACTGAAGCTACGCTTATCGGATTGGGGTACACTTTATGGTGTTTCGAAGCTAAGACAAAGACTACATTTTCTATAAAGATATCGACACCCAATTCGTGCATTTTCAGGGTCAAAATGTGCAATCTCTGAGAAAACAGAAAGCTGCCTGTGAAATAGGGCTTTTGGCAGTCAGGGGTATTTTAGTTATTTCATATGTTACAGTGCTCCGATTGAGTTGAACTTTTACAGACAGATAGTTAATCCATTCTCTACAACTTTCATGCTTTGACCTAGACCTGATTTGACCTCTAGCATTGACGAATACGCAGGTCAGAAACAGGGCAGATTCACTATAATTGCTGAAATTGAACTTTTACTCTAGAAATTCATATCATAGCTCACTACTAACAAGTACTATATCATCAAAACCATCAATTACTAGGTATATAACCATAATCAAGGCTGAAAATGTAAACCCTAGCTAGCCATTCCACTGTATCATCCAAAACTAGGAATTCAACTTTCACAATCCAAGATTAAGAACTTCTATCCAAACTTTAGCAAGATCAACAAGAGAAAATCAAGTTCAAGCATGATACCTTCCCAAAGCTCCTTATAAGTGAGAAACAAACCACTTTCTTCCCAGACTTTCAGCACCCCAAGTCTTCCAAGCACTAAAAGGAAAGGTTAATCAGTTTAGTTTGGTTGTTTTCAATCAAACAAGGCAAGATCTAAGGTTGGAGTTGAAAGTTTCTCTCTTGTTTTTCCTCTCCTAAAAATTTCGCGCCAAGCTCAAGAAAAATAGCAGAAAATGGAGACAAGAAGAAGATAAGAAGGAAAGAAAAATGCTTGGTCAAAATTTCCTATGCTTCCGACAAGTGTCACAACAAGAATAATTCTCATTTTTCTTTCTTTTCTCTCTTTTTCTTGGTCCAAAATTTCGGCTGCCTTAAGGATATTTTGGGGCTGATTTTGCTCACTTAATAACAAGTAGATTAAGGTAATAAAGTAGTGTTCAAGCGGTGCACCCAATCGGTAGTAAATGGTGCACGTCAGTTCAAGCCGTTTTTCCCTAACTCGCGCGTACTAGTGCTTTAACTTATGATTCACTAACTTATTATTAGCACTTTTAATCACACACTTTCTCTTACTTAATACTTGTTCTTATCCACCAAATTTAGTACACACACCTCACCAAGTGATCACACTATCAAAATGCACCAAAAACACACCAAAAACCCTTGTATGCACAAAAAACCCTAACTTATGCCCTTCCTTTAGAAAAATCATAACTTGAGTTATAAATATAAAAAATTCATACAACTTGGTCTGTTAAAAACTAGACTTCAAATACTAATAATCTTTAGAAGACACCTCAAAGAGATTCAGTTCATAAGTTAGTCCAAATTGAGCCATAAGCTACTACAACATTCCTATGTTTACTTGTGCAAGGCAGGATTTTCAGTCAACTTTGCCAATTTACTAGAATTTATAGAGATTGAATCAAACTATGAATTTAACACCATAGGAAGATCTATGAGTCTAGTTTCAAATGCAACAAACGGATCTCAATTCTGACTTTCCTATACAAAATTGTAGCCAATTTCCCAAAGCTGCGCAAAGCTTCCTGCGAAAATTTCTAGATTTTCTAACAACTTGAGATTATGAACCTTTTCTGAACAAAATTCACTCCCTTGGTTCAAATTCAACCATTAAAACAATCAAGAATCTAAGACAAGTAAGTTCAAATAAGAGCTATAAAGACAAGTAAAATTTCGGGGTCTCACACTCTCTCCTCCTTAAAAGAATTTTGACCTCGAAATTCATATATTTATTCGAAAATAACTCAGGGTATTTTTCTGGCATAACAATGGAAAACACAAATCGTACCTTCTAATACTGTAGATGGGTTAGGCACTAGTTGATGGTTTAAGGTATATACTCTGGCAGGCATTCTGGGTTTATTTTCTCCTACTTTTGGTTGTTTAAGGTTTAGGTTTGACTTGAAGGGGCAGGTTGCAAGCTGGTGCTCAGCACTACCGCATCGTAAACATTTTCGTGCCTTTCGCCAACAATTATTCTCAGTATGGATAGTTTTTTCACAATAGCCACAAGATACGTGAGGGATTGAGGTTTGGTCTCCTTGTGAGACACCTCTCAATTGTCCTCCTCCACCTGGGGCTCCTCTCGGAGTATCTTCTTTAGGTGTCCCCAAAATTCTCACACCACCAACTCCTCGACCCACCTTAGAGGGTGGCATACCTCGATCACCTTGTTCTTGCCTTTGACTTTCACTAGGTGCACCCCTTTTCGTTGTATGAAAGGCCTTCACCTGTGCCCTTGCAATTTCTATCCTTTGGCCTTTCTCTAGAACCTCCGTAAAAGTATTAATTTGTACCGTTGCTAAAGCCTCTTCTGGAATCTCTTCATATTTCTTTTTCAGTTCTATGTTCTTGTGCAATAGCTCAATTTTCTCCGAATATTCGTGTTTCCATCGCCCTTCCCAGTGCTCAGCCAATCTCTTTTGGACCTCTATTTTGTTTTTGAAAAATCTCTATTTCCTTATACATATCAGCCAAATGTGTCATCTCACCAATTCGCTGGAACTCAAGTGATAGCCTGCCAGGCAAATCAATGGATCAAAATAAGTAACTAAGTACAAATGGAACTCTAACCATATAACTATTAAGTTCCTTCGCTCCCAATCCAACCATGGAAGATCAAACTTAGATACTCTCAAATGAAATAGATGAGAAAGTAGAACATAGTTAGGGCAATATCTTAAGATACTATGTCACGTATCACTTATGTACATAATGAAACCCTAAAGCATACTTCGTATATCAAAAGTTTCACACCCTATGCCAAATCCTTTTTTCTCAAAATCTCCATACCTAATTCCAAAACTCTCAATCTCGGCACGATAATAATCAAGCCAAGTCCATACTTTGGCATTAATGGATAGGTATCAAGGAAGCATAGGCAAGGGTAGTTCATTGAGAACCAAGCTACAGGTATCAGATATCACAAAAGAGGTAGCAATACCTATATAGTTGCAGTTAAATCGCCTCAAAATCAAATAAACACTTATCAAGTCCTCACGTTCATAAGAGAAGGGAAACAGGTCTTTAGTGCAAATTTGTACACTATAATCTAGCCGCCGTCTATTGAAACCCTAGCTAGACTATTACTATATTAGTCCATGATAACACTCCTACATCCAATCCCCTCAGTTACTTCAATTACTGGGTCAAATGTTAGAATCTTCCGTGCCTTGTCCTTTGCCATCAAAACTTACCTCAAGTGCAATCGAGATACAGACCCTTATTCTAGTACTCTCCACTTTTTGGTACTCAGGTACAAGAATCTAAAATAAGATAATTCACAACTCGAGCCTGCCGGTCCCAAGGATAAATCACCCATATTAGAGATTCCTACCTGACATACATATTTAGTGTTCCCCAACAATAGACATTTGTTCCATACTTAACAAGCCAATCCCCACAGTCCGAGAACCCTCTCCCGGCATGAGCTCGATAAGAGCTCTGATACCATCTATAACGATCCCACCTCCCCCTAGGGCGTACCCCAGGGTTTAGCGGACCGCCTGCCCAACTCTTGCCACGACTCACTCACGCTTAACTCGAGAAAAGCACTTACAACCACAGAAAAGAAGCAAAACAACAATTTCAAGCTTAACATATACATTGATGCTGAAATCCATATACAAGGGTTATACACACCCAAATATGTCAAAGAGTTTACAATCCAAGTACAATCAACCCTAGTCGGGTGCTAGCGCGAGTACAATTGTAAAAATTCAAAAACTAGACTACGATAGCCTGTACAAGTCTCACGCCTCGCTCCTACCTCCCTGTAAGGAAAACAAATTTAACGAAATAGGGTGAGCTAAAGCTCAGTGAGGTTCCAAATAGCAAGTTGACCATTATTTAAAAGTGCAAGTATCAAAGTAGCAAAGTAGTGAGAATAACAAGTCAAGAAAATGAGCGAGTGTAAAAGTTCATAAAAAAAATAATAACATGACAAATGATAATCATTTCAAAGTATAAGGATACGAATGGCTCTCAGGAGCCAAATTTCCGTTGCATCACCAGAGTTTGATCAAGTAGTAGTTAACACTCTGTCAACTTTCGAGTAAAGTAACTAGTCCCGTAGTGCTCTGCTTGATACCAATCCTTCCACCATTCAACCCCCTTACTGCGCCCATACATCCGAATAAACACATGTGGTAATACTCGAGCATACCAATTAGTCGAGGAGGTATCACTCCACTCGACAAAACAAGAGACCCAATGGTTCGTTATCTAATCGACCAAGCCCTTGCTGGCTCGATTCGATTAACTAGCCAGTGGGGTTTGGGTTCCCAAATAGGCAGCATAGTCGATGACCAATCGACTTAGTCAAGAAAAAGTACGAAAATGGTAATGAGAGGAACCTCCCACGCGGATCGTGTGTGGTACATACGGCTGCTCCGCACTTACAAATCGAGCACAAGTACAAATACAAATACAAATACAGGTCGCATGCAAATCAAGCTACTTGTACACACATGAATGAGATATCAAGTGTTTAGTTGAGGTAGGTCAAGTGCGATAAAGTACACACTTGCTCGACCAAACTAAACAAATCTTATCCGATCACGTTGGTAAAGGATTTAAATCAAGTATCAAGTTCAATCATGTATTTGGAAGCACTCACCAAAGGTCTAGTGCTTTTCAAAATCACATTCAGGTCCAACTCCTTGGTTGGAGTCCAAATCTGCGATAAAATATCATTTAAGAATGTAAAACTCGCTAGAGTTCGAAACATAGGAGTTTTGCTTCAATAAAATCAAATAAAGAAAACTTATTTAAGTGGTGGTCATATGACTTATCAAACTCTAGAAAACTCATGCTCGCTCTTTCAGTTTTAGTAAGGAAGCGCTTAAAACGTTTAAGTTTGTAATGTGGGCTAAAAGACAAGGAAAATATATTCTAAGTGGTCGCTACTTTCATTTTTTTCAAGGGTACGTGTTTCGGCCAAATTTCAGCTTATATACCTCTATGAAAGAAGACTCGAATACCCTGGACAATCCAAATTCAATTCGACCTCAAATTTTCGCTCAAGTCACGAGTACATGCCTAACCCTCGAGTGAAAATTTGGGCGGCATGCCTTTTGTATTTAGCTATTTTTCAGCCATTTATGGCTTCATTATTTTCCTCAACTCAGCCCAAATTCACACATAAGCAATCTTAACATAAGAGCCCTTCAACTAGGCTCAATGTCATCCAAATACAAGGCAATTCTAGCAATGCAACTATAAAAATCAAAGCTGGAAACCTGCGAGAACCCAAAAAATTTCTTATTTTCTAGGCATTATTTTATTTTCTTTGCACATTTTTCTATGTTTTCTTCATTATACTAATTTTATAAATATTATTATGAGTGAATATAGTTTTTAAATCATTTTTCTAGTATAACTTAGTTCATGAGATATTAGGAGTATATATTAGACGTGGAACCCGCTAGTGCGTTAAGTGCGGTAATTTCGGCCAATTAGGTTAAGTTTTGTATACAGAGATTAATTTACTAGGTGTTAAGAGATAATTAGAGGTTACTTAGATGTATTAACCATGCAGAGACAAAGGGATAGGTTTGAAGTTAAAGGTGCTAGGTGTCGCGACATGATTGGAGCTAGACTTTGACCTACTATTCATCACCTTTACCAAATACCAAAATTGATCAAAATCCTCTTCATTTCTCTTGCTTGTTGGCCGGCCCTTGTGAGGAGAAAAACTAAGAGAGAGCTTTCATTTTGTTCTTCCATTTCTTGCTAAAATTTGGAGTTTCAACCGGTAGAATTGTAAACCCTTCCATAAGAGTGTTATCTAAGGAAGAACAAAGGTCTTGGTGGAGTGATTCTTCTAGAAGAAACACTAAGTTATCATCTTTCCTCAAGTTTCAAGGTAAATTCCCTAGAAATTTCCTTCTACTCTTAATAATTGTCAATTAGTGGATTGGAGAGGTTAAATGTGTAGTTTTGTGGATAAGTTTATGGTTTTAAGTAGGGGTATGGTGAATTTCAGTTTTTATAGCAAATTTTCTGTCCTCATATGATGATTGATGTTTAGCCATGATTTGGTAGTTGTTATGAGTAGTTTTGAGCTTGAAAATGTTAGATTTGCTTGCTTCCAAAGAATTTCAGCTTGCGTAGCAAAATTTCCAGTTTTAGGGTTTATATTTTGAGCTATTACTTGGTTGTATTTGAAGGGTATTGTGGCTCTAATTAAAGGTGTTTGATAGCTTGTAATTTGTGGGTGCAATTGTAGTGAAGTTGAGAAGTGATTGGGTGTTGAGGTTTGGTTGGAAAAGTAAAGAAAGACAAGGGGAAGTGCTGTCAAAATTTTCGTAGGAGCTTCTGCGCAGTCTCGGGAAATCTGCTATATCTTGATGTAGGAATGTCGGAATTGAGTTCTGTTTATTGGGTTTGAAACTAGATTCATAGAACTACGAACGATGAAAATTTCAGACCCTGTTTCTGTCTGTACGATTTATAGTGATTTTTCAAATTTAACTGAAAACTGCACACCTGTTCTGTCTTGTGATGGTTGAAGCAGCAACTTGAGGCTCGAATTTGACTGTCTTGTGTTTTGAATCTTACAATGGTGTTTTCTGGAAAGTTTTAGAACTTTGGATGTATTTTCCAACGGTATAAATTTTATCAATTTTGGAATTAAGAATCTTGAGATATGATTTTTCAAAGAGTGTTGCGCAAAACTGGAAAATTCTGTTTTCTTAAGAACCGTTCTTATTTTCATTTTCCACTTCAAATTTGGAGTTGGTAAATCATTGTAGGTGGGGTTTTGAGGTTTTTCATGCCTTTAGGACTAATTGTTATCTTTTCACTCAAGAGCCACATCTTTGTTTTGTATTAATGGTTCATGTGGATAGGCACATGACTCGTAACCGAGTCTCACCTGCGAATTCTATTTACTAAACCTTGGAGTCGAGTCTTAAGTGTTTTCTATTGATTGTTCTAGGAAGTGCCGGCGATTAAAGCCATACTTGGGAAGGGAACTTTTGTAGTTATCCTTGCTTGGACTGGTGAGTGTACCACTCCCCTGCATTGTTGCTAATTGGTTCATCCATACTTGAAATCTGTGACATGAACATCTATGAACTTTGTTTATTTTGAATGAGACGAGGGTGTACTTTATCACACTCGTTCTCTTGCCTGTACTGTATAGACCGGAATCTGTTACTTGTACTTGTTATAAACCTGAACTTGTTACTTGTGCCTGTCATGATATCGTTTGGAAGTGTATCCAACGACCTTCCTATTAAACCTGAACTCAACCTCACGGGGAGTTAATTAAATCGAGCCAGCAAGGGCTTGGTCGAGGAAATTAACAATCCATGGGTGCCTGTTCTTGAGGAATCTTTGGGTATTGAGACTCTTGATTCCGGTATACTCGAGTATTACCATTCCTGTTTCCTGTTTGGCATTCGGGCCCGATAAGGGGTATGCTTGGTGAACGGGACTTGGCGTAAGAGGGGTCTACGGTCATGTTGGTTTCTTCGAGCGTTCACAGAGAGTCAACGAGTTGGGATCAAGTACTGCAAATGGGGAAATTTGGCTCCTGAGAGCCACCTGTATCCTTTCTATTTGAATTCTTGTGTTTAATTGTTTCATTCTTATATCTGGTATGTGTGTTCGATGATTAAAGGTGAAATGCCATGAATCTTGACTACTAGTGCTTTTGGTACCTCATTGAGCATAAGCTCACCCTCTTCCCGTTATCTCTTGTTTTCCTTACAGGGACAACACTTTTGAACCACGATTTTGAAGAAAGAATAGAGCGAGCTCTAGCCATTCTTTTGTAAAGCTCCTCTGTAGTTAAAACCCTAATTGTATTTTGATCCCTCGTGAATATTCCAACTTGTACTACTAGTTAAATTTTTAAAACTTTCAATGTTTGTATATCTTGAGAGTCTAACCATGTAAATTAAGTGTACTTGTTGAGATGGGACTTTTACTTGGCTTTGATGGACACTTCTGCCCATATTCGTTTCATTTTCGTTCTTCGTTGTTTGTGGTCGTGAAGTGATTAACCGAAGTTCCACTGCACCATATGGTTTGGTAAGTTTTATTTTGGCTTGGTGGTCTCCAATTGTTGTTTTCTTTGGGGTTTATCGCACGGTTGTAGGGTTTTAAGTGATTTGATTCCGTAGTCCTGGCGAGAGTTGGGCAAGCAGTCCGCTAACCTCATTGGTACGCCTTAGGGGAAGGTGGGGCTGTCACAAAACCAATTTTCAAAACAAATGGCTAAACAGCAGGTTTGACGTCTTTTGGCATTTTGGTCACAACTGAAGCTACGTTTATCAGATTGGGGTACACTTTATGGAATTTCGAAATAAGACAGAGACCTACATTTTCTATGAAGACATCGACACCCAGTTCATGCATTTTCAGGGTCAAAATGTGCAATCTCAGAGAAAACAGAAAGCTGCCTGTGAAATAGGGCTTTTGGCAGTCAGGGCCATTTTAGTCATTTCATATGTTATAGTACTCCGATTGAGTTGAAATTTTACAGGCAGATAATTAACTCCATTCCCTACAACATTATATGTCAAATTCTCCAAAGTCCAAGGGGTTTTGGCTCTCTCCCACTTTCCCTTTATCATGTCCCACCAGGCATGTGCTACTCCCTCAAATTCGAAAGCAGCAAAGTTCACTCGCCTATCTTCGGTATAGTCTAAGGCGGCGAATATGTTGGTCATTCTCTCCAACCAATTCTCCTCTGCCTCGGGGTCAGGCTCTCCAGTGAATTTAGGCGGGTTAAATTTCAGGAACCTCTCCAAAGCCCTATCTTTTCCTCTATCCTGGCCCCAAGGTTGGTTAAGAGGTCTTGGACCTTGTCTCTCAGCTAACCACTCAAGGATATCAGTCATACTATTAATGGCAGTAGCAACATGATTACCCTCTACATTCTCTTGTCCTTGGGTCGGTCCAGTTGCTGATCCCTAATCAATCCTATGACGACCCCACCGTACCTAGAGGCATATCAAAGAGCTTAGCGGATCGCCTGCCTAACTCGTGCCAGGACTCGACACTCTAAATCGAGAAAATAGAGTTCACGCCAAAAGAAAGTTCTATTTACTCTATTACATCTTACTAAGTTGTATAGACTATAACATTAAGCCACAAACACCACTAGTACCAAGAAGTAAACCCTAGAGAAGTTACTAACTAGAACCACCACAACAAATATATGTATTTCACTAGTCAACTTATAACAAGTACAAATTCAACTATTCTATAACCAAAAGTCTATACACCTTCCCGAGCTTTCCCTGCATCGGCCCCTACTAAGGAAAACAAATGGAACGGGGTAAGCTATATGCTTAGTGAATAATCAGGGGTAAAACGTAAACTCACATCCAAATAAACAAGTAAATCAGGATATTTCACATTAATAACAGAAAGGTAACATCACAATGGTAGGATACGGGTGGCTCCAAAGCCAGTTCAATTCCCGAGCTTGAACGCCTTTTGACACTCCGTCAACCAAAGTACTCATGGTCCATAGACTCCACTTACTTTTCCCGTTCATCTTATAACCCCCCGCTGGCCAGTCAACAGCACACAGCAGCTCGAGTGAAACAAAATCACTTAGCTTTAATAAAAGCTTTAACAAAGAACGAAATCCCAAGGTTAGCATGGAACTAACTTCGACCAAGTCTCGGCTGGCTCGAATAGTTCGTCTACCCTTGGAACCGGGCTGAAACCGAGCCCTCAGATATCCAATCTCTCAATAGATGATATCTCTCAACAAAGTACTTACCCCAACAACACACAGCAAAAAGGGGTTCAACTCAAATCAGGTAATCACCCCCATCAGCACACAGCAAAAGGGTGATACTCAACATAAGGCATGTATTCTCACATATGAAATCAAAACAAAGGATGGACTTAGATCGAGTGACATAAAATACACCCTTGCCTAAGTACCCATTTAATATATACAAAGCATTTTGACAATTTCACATCAATAAACAACCCAATTACTCACTCAAAATAGTGAGCACGCAAATCAAGGCACTTTATACTGGTCCACTGAATCCGTCCGGTTCGTCACTACCTATGACAGAAGATTATACTCAACTATCAGTGAATCGACCATCACAAATGAAAATAAGGACTAAAACGATTAAAGCGGCAAAAAGAACAAGGAAATGCATGCGTGCGTGCTCAAAAATGACAATGGTATGAAAACAGGTTACACGGTTTTGATCATAACTAGAGTTGTGGTTATCGGATCAAGGTGTACTAGGTAGCGTCTCGAAGATAAGACAAAAGGTTACAACTTTCATGAAGACAACTCGACCCCGTTTTCAGTGGATCCAAGTCAAATTTGTAAAATACCGAACGAGAACTCCAAAGGCTAGTTTATTCCTCTAGTGAAAATTTGGGCGGCATGCCCCTTGTGTTTACCTATTTTTCAGCCATTTATGGCTTCAATATTTTCCTCAAACCAGTCCCAAAGTCACACATATGCAATGGTAACACAATAGCCCTTCAACTAGGTTCAAAATAATCCAATTACAACACAGGTCTTATCACGGCAACCAGAAATCAAGTTTAAAGACGAATAGCCAAATGGCAGATTTGACGTCTCTTAGCGTATCGGTCACAACCGAAACTACGTTTATCGGATTGGCATATAACTTATACCGTTTCGAAGCTAAGACGGAGAACTAGAAGTATCATGAAGACATCAATAGAAAATTCGTTCATTTACAAGGTCAAATTTATCGATTACAGAACCAGAATTTCATCGTTAGGCTGGTTAACAGCATTGTGTTCAATTGACAATAACTTAGGCTTAAAAAGTCCAATTGAGGCGTTTTTAGCTGTGTTGGAAAGCTATAACATAGCACTAAAACTTTTATGTTTTAGCCAAATACTAATTCAATATGGATCAAGGTGAAAAACCCCGGCCAGAATGATGAAATGTCAAAACTGTCCACAAAACTCTACCTATGGCAGTTGAGGATATTTTTGTCATTTCATGAGTTACAGTGCTGATATTGAGCTGAAATTTTGTAGCCAGTTATAAAATATCATTTCCTACAACTTTTATGTTTTGAGCTAAGCTTAATTCGGCCTCCATCATGGTCAAACAGAACCGGTTAGAACAGGGTAGCATGAAAACTCAAATCTGGAATTTGGTGAATTCAAAGGGTAAACTTCACATTTCTAGCTTAAACCACTACCACAACCTCCTATACAGGATTATATACACCATATACCATCCAAACATTCTTTGTTAGATCCGGTTCTCCATATAACTGCTCCTCGAGCTCTGTCCCTCCATATAACTGCTTGGATCTGGTTGTCTCCTTTTCTTATCATGAAAAGCTTTTACTTGACTCTTAGTACTTTCAATTCTTTGTGCCTTTTCAATAGCTTGACTATATGTCTCCAATTGAGTAGCTGCCAGTGCCTCTTCAATCTCTACGTTTAAACCCTGGACAAACCGACGAATTCTCTTCCGGTCTGTCAGCACTAACTCTGGAGCAAAACAAGAGAGTTTGGAAAATTGCATCTCGTACTCCGCCACACTCATAGTCCCTTGACGTAGGCGTATGAACTCATCCTCTCGCCTTTCTTGAACAAATGGCGGTAAGTACTTCTCATTAAACTCACGAGTGAAATTAACCTATGTTCATGGGGTCTGCTCTCTATCCCATTTGGCTCGAATCACATTCCACCAGGCACGAGCTGCTCCCTCGAATTGAAAAATGGAAAAAGCTATCTGCCATTCCTCCGGGTATTCTAATGCAGCGAATATATCTAACATTCAATCCAACCAACTCTCCGTTATATCAGGGTTAGGTCCACCCAAAAATTTTGGCGGTAGAAACTTCTGGAATCATTCTAAGGCACGGTCCTCTCCCTCATGATTTCCAAGATGCTGTACCTGGCCTTGACCCTGTTGGTTGACCATTCGTTCTAACAAATCAGCCATTCGCTGTATGGCTGTAGCTACTTGGGTCTCGGCTTGTATATTTGCATTTTCATTTGTTACCCCTTCGGTTCCTTGTCCTCGTCCTCGTCCTCTACCCCCACCATGAGTCTCCATTTGATTGTTTTATAGTTTCTATAAGTGGGACAAAATATGGTACGAGTTCAAAGCGTTGAAAAATTATAAATGCACGAATTAGCCAAGATATCAAAATATCATACACGAAACTATATACATATATCTACAATTCATGTCAAAAATCTACACATATCAGTCCACATAACAGCTAATATCCAACCAGTACAAACATGTTAATTAATGAGCACACCGACTCCAAAAGTCAACATAACAAGTCAAAGTAACGGCCCTAGCGAAAATCCCCTACAGAGCCCATAGAGTCATCCCATCCATCGGCCCCGCGCCACCAGCCCTAGGTGGCGCCTCGGTAGCCATATCTAAGAGAATCTCACAGTCTAGCATAATGCCCCGGGCTCTCTCTCTCATCTGCCCCTTTAAAGCGAAGAGGTGGCGGTGGGTCTCCTCAAGCTGACGACCAAGGATATGCGTCCGCTCCTCCTCAACTCGTAACCCTGTCTCAAGGTCACACAGGCACATGGCCTGTGCATGACTCGCCCCTCTGGCCTCATCCAACTATGCCCTCAAAGTGTCAACCGTCTTACCTAAGCGACGACGCTCGTCATCTATAGCCATAACAACCTCATCCGGGTATCCATATATATGTCGATACTCACACGATCGATTCATTTGACCGAAGGGAGAATATAGCTTATAGGGTTCCCCGACCCTCCTCTGATATCTGAAGACTCGTCGGCGCACCACCCGGTTCACCGACCCACCTACACTTGTAGCTGTGCTCCGGCACCGCTAGGTCCACCGGTATTGCTAGGTCCACCAATATCGCTAGGTCCACCAGTCTCTATACCTACACAACAAAATATCACCTAATCAGTTCTCCGGCATTTCATCTTAATAGATACGATTCAATTTAAAGACAATCGAATACTTATATGTTCTATAACACATTTCCCAACTCCCCAAATCCTCTAACCTAGGCGCTCTGATACCACTTGTGACGACTCCACCGTACCCAGAGGGGTACCAAAGGGCTTAGCGGATCGCCTGCCTAATTCGCGCCAGGACTCGATACTCTAAAATGAAAAAATAGAGTTCATGCCAAAAGAAAGTTCTATTTATTCTATTACATCTTACTAAGTTGTATAAACTATTACATTAAGCCATACACACCACTAGCACCAAGAAGTAAACCCTAGAGAAGTTACTAACTAGAACCACCACAACAAATATATGCATTTCACTAGTCAACTTATAACAAGTACAAATTCAACTATTCTATAACCAAAAGTCTATACACCTTCCCGAGCTTTCCCTGGATCGGCCCCTGCTAAGGAAAACAAATGGAACGGGGGTAATCTATATGCTTAGTGAATAATCAGGGGTAAAACGTAAACTCACATCCAAATAAACAAGTAAATCAGGATATTTCACATCAATAATGTCGCGCCCCATTTTTTTGAGAAAACGGAAAATAAAGTTGTTTGAAGTCATAATGTGTAGTGTGCATAAAATGTGTGAAGTGTGTGGATGTGAGAAATAAAGGGAAAGGCCATGGGACTTTTTAAATGCGACGGTTTGGCCAAAATGATAATCTAAAATGGTTTTTAAACATAAAAGTAGGAGTCGCCACTTGGTATTAAGTTGGAGTGTACCAAGTCACCCAAAAAGTAGTTTTTGAAAAAAATGAAGCAAAAACCTTTTTAGATGACTCCTAGTCTACGAAAATCAAAGAGACGAGTTCGGGGGTCACAGTTGATGAAAAGGAAGGCAAAGATAAAGTCTAAGGCACCATTTTACCCTAGCCTAAGCTAGTTGCGTGATTTAGTGACAATTTTCCTATTTTCTACCTAAAAGATGTATTGCATTTTGGATGCGTCTAACATGAATGCAAACCTAAATCTAATGAGTGGTTTGAAAGGGATAAAATGTCTCTTTAGAGGCTCGATTGGTCCTAATCACATGAATTGTGATAGCCAATGGTGAACCCTCAAAGAGGTCACGAATAAATGTAAATGAATGCTCGAGTAATAATGAGGAAAAATGAGTGTGTGCGAAAAATAGCTTTGAGTGTAAAAACGAGTGCTAAGTGCAAGTGTGCAAAGTGCAAGTGCGCAAATGGGTGTGTAAAGTGCAAGGGTGCAAATGAGTATGTAAAAGTGCACGTGTACAAATGTGAGAGAGTGTAAAGTGATAGTGTGAAGAGTGAGAATGTATAAAGTGATAGTCTGTGAAGTGAAAATGTGAAAAGTGGTAGTGTGTGAAATGAAAAGTGAAATGTGCCTTGGAAATGCATGAGCCCTAGAGGAATGCAAGCAAGACAGGTACGGGGAGACCCTAAATCGTGACTTTTGATTTGCCTTTTGGTTAGAAAGAAAACAAGCGTGCTAAGGCTATGTGTAGCCAAACTCGTCTGTTTCCCTTACCAGAAGGGTGACTCCCTAACCTAATCAAGCAAATGACCCTAATAACTAGAATGAAATGCAAAGTCCTAAAGATCGTGTTTCAAATGCAGGAAAAGGGTAGAGGTTCATGCAAAAATGTAAAAATGTTAAAAGGAAAAAATAAATAAAATGTTAGTGAAGGCATGCGAGTATGTACTAGCGAGGGGCGGCCCTATTGGGTCTAGCATTGGACTAGCCCTTTAACTAACGTTCTCTTACAAGCATTGGGCAATATAAGAGCTCGGGGGGTAGACCATGACTAGCATTGGACTAGCCACGGTAACGTACATTCCATTCACATAATCAGATATAATGCTAAAAGCAAATAGACATGCAAGGCACATATTTTCACATAGCACGTAGCACATAAGCATGCTTATCTAGATGCAAATACCTAGGGAAAGCAATTAAACACATAAGCATAAACATGCAAATCACACAAGGCAAATTAGAGACTACTAAGGACCCAATAGCAAACATTAACTAATCATTCAAGTCCAATTAAAATATTTTGGGAACTTCAAAGGTCCATAAGTAAAGAAAAGGTCAAGTAATGGTTCACATTGCAATTACTTTAGGACCAAATTGCAGGAAATTAGAACATAATTGGGCCTTTGTAGCATTAACCAAAAACCAAGGGGTTGAAATGCAATTATTGGAACATTTTAATGCAAACCATGCAATCCACGAAGGAAAAACAAGCTTCTGTAACTACTTCAGAAATTTTTATTTTCTTCCGCCCCCATTCTAACGCAATTCCTTATGCACTTTAGACACATTCATGCAAGCAAACCAAGAAGAAACATGATTGAATTGTTATCTAGATAGAATACTAGCTTGGAACCGAAAAGAAAGAACAAACAAAAGACTAAGACTGAAACATTGGGTTCGGCAAGCTGATGTACATTTCCAGCAATGTTTGGACATGTTTCAAGTGTTTTTTCTTAGACCCAAACACACAAACTCAACACCAAACCTTCCATTTCATCCCTTCAACACTAGACTAAGCTAGCAAAAGATGACTAAAACCAGTTTTGTGAGCTGTTGCGGAAGAAAAAGAAAGCAGCAAAGCGTGAGGATAAAATGCAGCTTTCGGACTAAACCACGAATAGGAGGAAATGAAATGAGAGCAACGGCAAATAACAAAAAGTGTGCAACTAACAGAACCTAAATCTGATCCAATTTAACATGCATTGCTCTTTCGTTTTAACAATCAAAGCAAAAATACCAGAAAAACACAAGATTCGGAAGAAACAATCACGACAATCTGGGAAATTTTCTGCAAGTTCGTTTCATAAAATACCCACGCAGCTAACAAAATCCAACCAAAACAACAATCTTTTGAACCAAAACATCACTTTATTCCTCTTATCAACAAGACCCAACCATATATTATGCATTCTCCAGGATTCTCCAACCCAAATTATGCACAAAGGAAAATCTAAAGACACGTAATGCAACACCCACAAATTACTGGATTTCATTTATCAGTAAAAATGACAAAACTCCACCAATAAGTCACCAATCATTCAGCCTAAAACAGGACTACCAAACCCATTTTCTGCACGTGAATTCAGCATATAATACAGCAATTCTAACTACACCTTGCGACTGCCTTTATGCAAGAAACAAACAGAAGAGAAAGCAATAAACTAGCGTGGGGAGACGAAAGGAACATCTCTGATCATCTTTTCCCAGTAAAGAAAAATGTAAAAACAACATGGGTCAAATCCCTTTCCACCCTATCAGATCCACGAATAGCAAGTTCAAAGAAAGAAGAAAGCAAAATAGCACGGCCACAGTCATAGCAGCAGAAATTTTGATGTTTCTGATGTAAAACCCCATAACTCATGAACGAAAGAGATGGAAGGATTACCTTTAACCCTTTTTAAACAGTCAAACGACGTCTGAACAGAGGAAAAAGGAACTCCAGCGGGGACCAGCTTCTTCTTCCTCTGCCTCTTCTTTGTTCTCCGTAACCTATTCCCTTGTTTTTCCTCTTGATGAAGATTTACGACTGATGACGGCACGATGAAGACGATGACAGCTTCCTCTCTCGGCCTTATCTTTGTCTCGGGCTTCAAACTCTCTCTCACTCTCAGTTCTCCATCGCTCTCTTCAGTTTCTCTTTCAGTTTTCCCTCTCTATCAAGCTCCGCCGCCTCTTTCTTAGCTGTCTTACCTCTCGCTGTTTTTTTTCTTTTTCCGCCGTCAAGCACACTTCCCCGCTCCTCATTCCCTCAAGTTCAGTCGCTCCCTTTATTTTCATCAGCCGTCACCAACTCCTAGCTCTTTTCTTTTTCCTCTGCTTTCTTCTTACCCAGCCCAGCCGCCAACTCACTTCTCGATTTCTCTTTTGTCCAGCCGTCAAAAAACCCCCTAGGTGTCCTCAGATTTTTCTTTTTATATCAAATGACCCCCCTTAAACCCTCATTTGGACGGTAGAAGAAAAACTGATTTTTGTTGCATTTTTAGAGCCCTTGATTCTCATGTTTTTCTAGAATCGTCTTGATAGATCTTGAAGGAGTAATGTGGCCTTGTACTGAGGGCTTAAATGGGAAGAAACAAAGTCGAAAAAAAATGAATAGAAATTAGACCACAATGGCCGCTGCGATTTTCTTCTGTACCGACCTTCCGCTTGCATTCTTGTATGAAAGAAACTGGCGCGTGCTTGCCACGTGCGCATGGAACAGCCCTTTTTTTAAAAAAAAAAAATTAGGTAAACAAACATCAAAAATTTCATAAACTGAATCTAGAAGAACTAAAACATATTTTTGTGGAGATTTTCCTTTTTTCAGTAAATTTTATGCTAAAAAAAATGTCTTAAAAAAATAAAAACTAAAGATGAATAATAATTAACATTTAACCAATGAAAATAAAAATAAAAGTAAATAAACTAAATTAAAATTTTGGTGTCTACAATAACAGAAAAGTAACATCACAATGGTAGGATACGGGTGGCTCCAAAGCCAGTTCAATTCCCGAGCTTGAACGCCTATTGACACTCCATCAACCAAAGTACTCATGGTCCGTAGACTCCACTTACTTTCCCCGTTCACCTTATCAACCCATGTTGGCCAGTCAACAACACACAGCAGCTCGAGGTAAACAAAATCACTTAGTTTTAATCAAAACTTTAACAAAGAACGAAATCCCAAGGTTAGCATGGAACTAACTTCGACTAAGTCTCGGCTGGCTCGAATAGTTTGTCTACCCTTGGAACCGGGCTGGAACCGAGCCCTGAGATATCCAATCTCTCAATATATGATATCTCTCAACAAAGTACTTACCCCAACAACACACAGCAAAAAGGGGTTCAACTCAAATCATGTAATCACTCCCATCAGCACACAGCAAAAGGGTGATACTCAACATAAGGCATGTATTCTCATATATGAAATCAAAACAAAGGATGGGCTTAGATCGAGTGAGATAAAGTACACCCTCGCCTAAGTACCCATTTAATATATACAAAGCATTTCGACAATTTCATATCAATAAACAACCCAATTACTCACTCAAAATAGTGAGCATGCAAATCAAGGTACTTGATACGGGTCCACCGACTCCGTCCGATTCGTCACTACTTGTGACAGAAGATTATACTCAACTATCAGTGAATCGACCATCACAAATGAAAATAAGGACTAAAACGATCAAAGCGGCAAAAAGAACAAGGAAATGCATGCGCGCGTGCGCGAAAATGACAGCGGTATGAAAACGGGTTACACGGTTTTGATCATAACTAGAGCTGTGGTTATCGGATCAAGGTGTACTAGGTAGCGTCTCGAAGATAAGACAAAAGGTTACAACTTTCATGAAGACAACTCGACCCCGTTTTCAGTGGATCCAAGTCAAATTTGTAAAATACCGAACGAGAACTCCAAAGGCTAGTTTATTCCTCTAGTGAAAATTTGGGCGGCATGCCCCTTGTGTTTACCTATTTTTCAGCCATTTATGGCTTCAATATTTTCCTCAAACCAGTCCCAAAGTCACACATATGCAATGGTAACACAATAGCCCTTCAACTAGGTTCAAAATAATCCAATTACAACACAGGTCTTATCACGGCAACCAGAAATCAAGTTTAAAGACGAATAGCCAAATGGCAGATTTGACGTCTCTTAGCGTATCGGTCACAACCGAAGCTACGCTTATCGGATTGGGGTACAACTTATACCGTTTTGAAGCTAAGACGGAGAACTAGAAGTCTCATGAAAACATCAACAGAAAATTCATTCATTTCCAAGGTCAAATTTATCGATTACAGAACCAGAATTCCATCGTCAGGCTGGTTAACAGCATTGTGTTCAATTGACAATAACTCAAGCTAAAAAACTCCAATTGAGGCGTTTTCAGCTGCGTTGGAAATTTATAACATAGCACTACAACTTTCATGTTTTGACCAAATGCTAATTCAGTACGGATCAAGGTGAAAACACTGGCCAGAATGATGAAATGTCAAAACTGTGAGAACCTCGAAAATATGCCTACAGATATATACGTATAAAATAATGGTGTACTTACGTATTGCCTTTGCATCTTGGACTTGTAATAAATTCTACTCCTAACCTTATTCGTTCTTAAACAAGCAATGGAAAATATATATATATAAATATATAATATAAAATATATGTATTGCACCTGCATTTTTAAATTGTCAATAAACTTCATATTTCTTCTTATTCGTTTTTAAATAAGTACGTAAAAGTAGTTTTATGTTACAAACAGTTTAAGTGTGCAAAATATTAAAAATTATTTGATTCCTGCCATTATAAATTAACACTTTTTGGGCGTAAATTATTTTAATGCCTTGAGGATAATTCTTTGAGTTCCGATAGCCAAGTCTAAGCGTTAATAATATTAAGTGTTAGCGGAAATCCTTTACAATGACAATCAGAACATTAAAATCTCGATAATTGAACCTTTGCAAGAATAAAATACTAGTAGGCTAACAAATTTCATTTGAAGTAAAAATGTTGGATTTAGCTTATGAATGAGAACCCTGAAAAAAATATATATTTAAATATCATTTTGTATTTCATTTGCATTTCTTTTAACTCTTTAATAAATTTTAGCATTAATTTCCCTTGTCTGCAAATAAGTCCGTAAAAACAATTTTAGGTGAGAAATAATATAATTTCCCAAGTTATGAATTTTCTTGACTTTGCTAGACTAAATTAATACATCTGGAGTTAGAATAATTTATCGCCTTAAAATAAAATGCTAAAATACTTAGTTTTCTTTATGTTAAAAATTAATGCTACCTGAGTAGATTAATTATATAAAATTTCTTGAATTCCAATAATTAATCCTAATTAGTGAATAACGTTAAATACTAATAAGAATTTTCACGTTAAGACCAAAACCAATAAATTTTATGTGCAAAATAAAAGAATTGTGCTAAACTATTAAATTTCTAGTTTTGTTTCATTAAATTCATATTTCGAAGGTAATTAATTTCATCGATTCAACAAATAATTTCTTCGAATTCCGATAGCTAATCTTAAGCATTATTAATGATTAAGTTAATAAGTTTTGATATAAATGGATAAACGAATATTAAGAACGTTAAATTTATATATTAAGGTCAAACTTGATTTTAATAGTTTAAATAATTAGGTAATAATGTTAAAAGGAATTTTTCACGTTAAGACGAATCAATGAAATTTTAGATAAACCTTATGCAAGTAGTGAAAATAAACATACCTAAGGCGTGAAAATTTCGATAATTAAAGTTTTGCATGACTAGTGTATAATTAGGCAATCAAATCACACTTGGGGATAATTTTTGGAATTAAGTTAGAACCAAGGTTTTTGAGTGGAGATTAGGAAGAGACGTGAAAGGACTAAAATGCCCTCCATACAATCTCAAAACAACCATGCAATTCCAAAACCAAATTGCCGGACAACCTTATGCTCCACCTCTCCATTCGGCCAATGAGAAAACTTCTCCACTTGCACACTCAACTCTCTCATCCGTAGCTCATTTCCATTTCCTCTCCACACCACCACACCTCAAGACCACAACAACATTCTCCTCTGCCTTGTTATTATCGACTGAGTTAGAGAGGGAGAGACCGAGCTTCACTCTGCCATCCGAGAGGGGAGAAAAGAAAGGAAGTCGCACGAGCTGCAACTCTTCCAAGGTTCTGTCTGCAAGCCAGAGTGGAACTAGGAAGAAGCCGTGAGCAAGCTCCATCCCTATCCGCGTCAACAACCAGCTGCAACCCAGCTTCACCCTCCACCAGTCGCAACCAGAAAACCATAACCAACAAACCTGTGCGTGAGCCGAGAGAAAATTCCGTAGCTTACTTATTCGTGAGCTGAGCCATTCTGAGGTAATTTTCTGGACTATTTTGGGTTGATCAGAGGTAGATAGAGTCACGTAGGGGCATGCATGCTTTGGTTGTGTAGTCGGATGAGGAAACCAAAGTTTCAGAAAAATCTGTTTTGATTAAATGACTCTGCCGAGAAACTGAACTGGAAAATGCAGCCTTAATCTCGGCCATTTGTGGTAATGTGAGCTCAAAAATATGATTACTTATCTCAGGACTAGAGGATTAAGCTTTGCATGTTGAATATTAAACCATCGGATGAGTCATTAGAAAAAGAAAATCTGACTTGCGTAAGAATTTGCTTCTGCCGAGAACTTGAGCTGGAAATTTTGGTTTTAATTTGCTGGGTGTGGTGATTTGAGCTTAATCTTGGATCAACCTGATAGATAAGCTCCTTACTTAGTGTTGCATGTGAACTTTATGGCTAGGAATTTCGGTTGCATGGCTGGAAAACTTATTAGAAAATTTCTGGACTGCTGAACTAATTTTCCAGATTAACCGTTGAAGTTGTTTTGGAAATTGCTTGGGTATTTTAGCATGAAATTTGCTGGAACGTGTTTGATTTCCACTTGGTTAGGTGTTTGGCTAATTAAAACTAAATGATTAAGCCCTGCATGAAGTGTTTTGGTCCGGCTAATCTAGAAACAAAAAATAAATAAGAAAATCTGCTGTATGCAAGATTATCCAAGAAGAGCCGAATGAATTCCTGGATTTTTGGGATGTTTGTAGTTGTTAATTGAATCTGATTTTGAACGAGAGATGTTAATTACCTAGCTAAGTGTTGGCATGTTGAATTTGAGTAACTAATACCCTGTTTTAGCCAAGGAAATTTTGAATTTATAACCAACGAGGGCTGGAAATTTTAATGACCGAAAGGTTGAACTGAATTTTTTTTAAGTGGTTCCTGGAATTTTTCCTTGGGGTATTATGAGCTCGAAACGCATGACAAAATGTACACGTTAAACTGTGAAAGCTGTTTAGCAATGAAACGTTTTGATATCTCGAAAGATTTAACCAAAAACATGGAGATACAACTGCTGGAAATTTTACTTGTGACCGCCAAAGTTTGAGTTAAAAATTCCAGCTTGAATGTGAAACTTTCTTTGAATTATAATGGTTGAAATTGTCTAGAAAATGTGGTGCTAAAATTCTACTAGAGTCGTATGGATGGTTAGACTAAAAGCCTTGTGGTTTTAAAAAGAGAAAAAGGAGCTTTTCCACATGTGATCAAGAGCTTCCAGATTTTCGGAACTCCTGACCAGTCTCAGTAAAATACTTATATCTTGGTGTAGGAAAATCCGATTAAGGTGCCGTCAGTGGCATTTGAAACTAGATTCATGGGCCTTTGTTCTGTAGAAATTTCATATTTTTCCTCCATATGTACTGCTGTCTGTGACTCCTCAAAGTAGACTGTCCTGCTTGAATGTCCTGTTTCTTTATGAAACTGAATTTTTGACTTGGATCGAACATTTAGCTTATTTGTGGTTTGAATTCTTGATTGAATTGTGGTTGGAAGTGATTGATGTTGTCAAGGGCTAATGATTGATGAAGCCCTTAGCCATTGAAATAATTTTATAAAGTATTATTGGATGATGGAAGTTAATTGCTGGAATGTCTTGGGACTCCACTTTTATTTTATTTGCTTATGTTGGGTTTGCTGAAACCAAGTGCTAATGATTGACGAAGCCTTGGTTGATCATTTTATTTCATTCAGAGATGCACTTGTTGAAAGCTAGGGCTAATGATTGACGAAGCCCTAGTAATTTGCCATGTGATTATTTGCCATATTTTGATCCATATTATGATCTCGAAATGGAATCGGGGCGGGGGGAAATTGTATAGACCTTGCGAACTTGAGTAACTGTGATCAAATTAATCAAAAATATTCTCCAGCTAGTATTAAATTATAAAAACTCAATATCTAGTGTTTTGCCTAAAACTTTCCAACTCGATAATTTTATTTAGCTCAATCTAGCCTTGATAGCTATAGTAAATAAGTTCTATAGCTTTTGAAAACTCTAAGTCTTATTTTAATTCCTTTTCTTTCCTTAAGCTTTGCACTTGGATAGTTAACTATAGGAAAAGTTCCAAAATACGAGTTTTACTAATCTTAGTGAAAAGCTTGGGAGACTTGCTCGGCAAGAAACCCTATTTTAGGAAAAATAGTTTTTAAGGATAATTTTTGCAAAAGCCGTAACTTTAGAGAAATGTTCAAAGTAACTTTCTAACATTCATATTAAAAAGTTTGTCGACTTATTTCAAGAAAATAAAACTAGTTACCTTTTATAAGGAAAAGTATCTTAAGGAAAACTATAATAAACATTTCTTCTACTTTCGTCAAGATTCAACCTACGGAAACTCTTGATTCTTCTAAGGAAAAGTAGACTAGTAGTATATTAAATATACCTCGATGTCTATAAGCTTAAAAGCTGAGTAGAAACTTATAGTTTCAAATTTTGGTTTTTAGGATATTGCGAGGACGCGGAATTCGATTCCCAACTCGATATCTGAACTCCACTCTTGGTGAGTGTCCCTGCCTGTTCTTTTCCTACTTGAATTAAGTGCTTTCTTGACTCGATATGTGATGAATTGTAAAATGAGTTTTTGATCCATCGAAGTGAGCAGTGTGTACTTTATCGCACTAGCCGTTCGAGTGGTGACTTGCGTGAATCATTTTTCTCGTGAATCCTTAATCTAAGAGTAGTTACGTCGTTGGGTGAATCCCTCGGCACTTGAATCAACTACAATAATCTTTGAATCTAAATGTAGTTACGTCGTTGGGTGAATCCCTCGGCACTTGAATCAACTACAATAATCCTTGAATCTAAATGTAGTTACGTCGTTGGGTGAATCCCTCGACACTTGAATCAACTACAAAAACGTCGATTCGTGAATCTCTCGACAAATTTTATTACGGGTATATCTCGAGTATACTGCGTCGGTAGACGAAGTTCGGGCCCGAAGCGGAGGTATGAACGGTGACGGGTTAGGATTAAAATAAGTGGATCTACATGGACTATAAGTAGTGAAAGTTGACGGAGGGTCAACTACGATGAATGGTGATCAAGCGAGGAAAATGGCTCCTGAGAGCCCCTGTATCCTACCTTGTGCTGTTATACGCTTTCCTAACTGTTCAGCTTGTTTAAGTTATTGCTCGTTGATTGATTTACGTGACTGCATGTTTTGGGGCACCACTGAGCTTTAGCTCACCCCATGTTTATTTGTTTTCCTTACAGGATGTGAAGTTGAAAGTATTTGAGCAGCTTATATTTCTTATGGTTGTACCTGAACAATTTGAATGTAATTTTCGGTTTGTAACGGATCCTAAGCTAAGCATTGTACTTTTCGTTTTGGATTGCCACTTGAAACTGAAAAAGTGTAATCTCTATTTCTAATACTCAACTTGTACGCTTGTATTAGTATAGTATATCCTTAGCTTTTGCGAGCGTCGCTGGAAGTGTTTAAGAACTGTCGATTGGCTAAGTTTTATACTGTTATCTCTGAAGTTAATGTGGTGGTAGAAATCGATTTATTTTCGGAAGGATCTTTATTGTAATAGCTTAAGTTAATCGTCGGAAGATTTTAGGTTGGATTGCTTGCGTGAGTCCTGGCGAGAGCTGGGCAGACGGCCCGCCAACCCTCTGGTTAGCCTTATGGGGAAGTGGGGTCGTCACAAAAACTGTCCACAAAACTCTACCTATGGCAGTCGAGGGTATTTTTGTCATTTCATGAGCTACAGTGCTGATATTGAGCTGAAATTTTTCAGCCAGTTATAAAATATCATTTCCTACAACTTTCATGTTTTGAGCTAAGCTTAATTCGACCTCCATCATAGTCAAACAGAACCGGTCAGAACCACTACCACAACCTCCTATACAGGATTATATACACCATATACCATCCAAACAACAAGAATTATAAGTGAACCATTCAAAACCCTAACTCAAAATTCACCACTACAATCATCAAAATCACTTAGATTAGGCATCACAAAGCAAGAATACAAGTTACTACATAACTCAAACAAGACTAAGGGAAAGAGAGAGGATGGTCAGCCATAATACCTCAATAAAAGGGCTTGCAAGAGATATTCTTCACCTCTCCTTGCAAAATTTAGCTCCCCAAGCTTCCTAATCTCTCAAATTAGAAGTTAATCGGTTTAGTTTTCTTGATTTCTCACTCAAACAAGTTAAACTCAAGATGGATTGAGATGGTTTCCTCTCTCTTTTTTCCTCTCAAACTCACGGCTGGAAGGCTGAAAATGAAGGCTCAAATGAAGCTTCAAGAAGGTTAAAATGATAGGAATTAATTTGGGTCAAAGTTGACAAGTGTCACACTTTGATTGGAAGTCAAATTTTGTTCTTTTCTCTCTTATTTTTGGTCCAATATTTCGGCTGCCTTAAGGATATTTTGGGGTCTGATTTTAATCAATTAATAGCAAGAAAATTAAGGTAATAAAGTAGTATTCAAGTGGTACACTCACTCGGTAACAAACGGTATCCCTCGGTTCAACCCGTTTTTTTTTAAATCGCGTATACTAGGGTTTTAACTTATAATTCACTAACTTATGATTCTTACTTTTAATCACACACTTAATATCATCACAACTCACCCTTAATCACCGAATTTAGTGCACACATCTCACCAAGTGAACACATGGTCAAAATACGCAAAAAATCCTAATTTACCCGAACTAAGAACCTAAAGGGAAAACCCTTGATTCTATGGTTGATTGCAATTACTGAGAGTGTGAATGAGTAGTAAAGCTATTAGAAAGAAATAAATGTCAAAGAAAAGGAATTTTAAGAAAAATGTGAGGGATTGTACAATTCTATTGATTACAATTAGGGTTTTGATTAAAATATGAGAGATTTAAGAAAACCGGTTAGTCACAAGTAAACTAGAGTTTTTTTATTAGAATTTAGGGTTTCTAGTCTTTTAAAACAAAATAAGGTTTTAAATCAAACCCGAAGAAATAAACTTCAGTATCTTCTTTAAAAACAATCTCCTAACATTCGGTGTATCACAATCCCCGTGAGGTTGGGTCTGTCTAGTCCCTCACCCACGACCTCAACCACTCCTTCGTCCTTCCATAATCCTAGTTGTGCCTAGTGCAAGAAATAAAATAATTACGCAAGGAAATGTTGAAAACAAGAACCAATCACAAAAATATTGAAAATAACAATAATTTACATACATTAACACTTTAAGATCCATACAATTAGCAAGTCATGGGGTAGTACAAAAATATAATACACAGGTGCCACAAAAGTACTTTTAGTCACATACGACTAAAGTAAAGTCAAGTGCCTCAAAAGTAGGCCACACAGTCAAACAAAAATACAATGACCTTGGCACTAGCATCACCCCAGCTAATTCTAACTACATCAGTCAAAAGCCTATCACTCTGGATCTAGTCCACAGTAGGACTATCAGGTGGAATCTCCTCCTCAGGGTCCTCCTCTGGATCCTTCTCAGGATCCTCCTCCTGAACCGGGCTCTGGACGACCTCCATCACCTCATCTATCAGCATAGTGGCATCGGCCATGATCCCGAAAGCCCGATCACGGATCTCCTCGCCTATCCTAGTAATTCGAGCCTTAACTCTCTGAAACTCATCACGGGCGGCCTCAGCCCTAGCCATCTCGTCCACTAGTGTCCTCTCCAGCTCAGCAATCCTAGCACTCTGATCATTCACCATAATGCTCAACTCCTCTACCTCCTGGAGCAAATCTCGATTGGCATCCACCAACTGACGTCGCTCATCGTCAAGAGCAAATACAAGGTGGTTCGGGTAAGCGTATGTCGCCCTACAGACACATCTGGAAAACCTAATAGAGGGCGAGTAGTGTACATGAGCTCCTCCGCCCCGTGCGCTATAGTAAATAGATCTAAGAGACTCTACATGGCCATTACCATTAGCAGCAGGTCCTTCGTTCCTATTCTCCATCCCTGCAAAACAACCACAATTTTCCAGATTAGAAACTTAAAATCGCTATCTCGCTCAAATATCACTTAGGGTATGACTAAGTCATCTCATCTCAAATCTTAAGGGTAAGGTCTCTAATATATCTCCCAAATTGATCTCTAATCTAGCGTTCTGATACCAATTGTGACGCCCCCACTTCTCCCAAGGGCGAACCCAAGGGTATCGGCGGGACGCCTGCCCAACTCTCGCCAAGACTCAAGACGTTTCAATTTAAACTTAAAGATACATACTAAATAATACAAGTCTAAATGAAGAAAGTCGCTTCCTTAACTAAATATCCAAATCTTACATCACATTCTCAAAAGATACATTGAGTCCCAAAATACAACCATTAAAAGTCGACTAAACATTTACAACCAAGATTCCGATCAAGAGTATAACCTAGTCGGCTTTTTCCAAAATCTCACAAGTCCAACCTGTTAAGGAAAACAAACTAATGGAATGAGCCAATACTCAGTGAGGCCAAGAAACACACATGCAGGCACATAGTTCAAGTAACAATCATTTACACAGTAGATAAAACTGTAACATTCAATTCATTAACAGTTCAAGTAGATAAAGTAAACATAAACAATTCAAGGATATGATAGCTCTCAGGAACTAAGTTTCACTTGCTTCGCCAAACCTCGATCGAATACCTTCCCGCGATGACACTCCGTCAACCGGGTCGGTATTTTAAATCTGTAGAACTCCACTTACTTCACAGTTCCGTCCACCATACACCACACCGGGCCCAAACTGCTATAAAGGCACTACTACACGAGTAGGCCAAGCAAGATCTCTCAAATAGATCAAGCTTTCAGTTATCTCATGGCTCACCAAGGTTCCCGACCAAACCCATGTCGGCTCGAGTCCAAGGTCGGCCGATGAGTTTGGGCGTCCCCCAGTTCAGTTGTATATCGAGGAGATTCACTCCAACGATATGTATACAGTTCAGTTATAGGCCGAGGAGATTCACTCCAACGGCATATGCAGCCATAGCATATAATTCAGTTCAATTCAGTTCAGGTAATTCAATTTAATTCAGGCAATTTAATTTCAATTCATTTAAATGAGAACGACTGCGATAAAGTACACACTCGACTCAGCAGTTATCAATTATTCAGTCCATAAGGAGCAAATCACATAATTGCAACAAAACATGCACTTGACACTCACCAATCAAAAACAAGGAAGTAGTGCCCCAAAGAGGGTTTAGGTGTCCACTGTGAGATCCTCTTGAAGGTCCCCTTGAGTGCCTGAGCAAATAATAATTAACTATCACATGCTATCACTTATGAATTCCTAGTTAACAAGGAAGATTGTACATTTGTACTGTGAGAACCCGTAAATTTCTTTATTTCTAGGCCTTATTTGATTTATTTGCACGCCTTTTATGCATCTTCTTTATTAGAAAAATTTTCTAAATAATGTTATTGGGTAAATATAGTTTTTAGATGATTTTTCTAGTATCAAATAGTTTTTGAGAAATTAAGAGCGTATACCGGACGTGGGACCCACTAGTGCAAAAAGTTCGGAAAAATTCGGCCAACTAGGTTAAGTTTTGGATACTGGATTTAATTTACTGGGTGTTAAGAGATAATTAGAGAAAGCTATTTGGATTGGTGTGAGAGGGAACAAAGAGATAGAGATTCATTAATTAGGTGACAAGTGTCACCATAGGGTTGGTAGAACTTTTTGACCATTATTTCTTGTTTTACCCTTTGACTTAAATAAACCAAAAAAAATTGCCAAAAATCATCAAAAATCTTCATCTTGTGGCCGGCTCTCCCTCTCTCTTTCTCTCTCTCTCTCTAAGCAAAAGGAAGAAAACTCTCCAAGCTTTGCTCCAAATCATCAAAACCAACCATTGATTCTTGTTTTTGCTCCATAGAAAACATTAAGGAAGTGATAGTGAGGTGTTGTGTGGAGTTATTTGGAAAGCTAAGAGGACTTGTTGCTCTCTCTCTCTCTTGTTTCTAAGGTGAGTCATGAAGAACCACTCTCCTCCCTCTAATGATGCTTAATTTATGCTTAGTGGTGGTATAAGATGCAACTTTATGGATTATATTGTGAATTTTGGTTGGATTGATGAACTTTTATAATTTTTTGGGATTTTTCTGTTTTAATATGAACATGATTGTGTGGCAATATATGATGATTGGAAATGATGTTTAATAACTCTATGAGGTGGAAAAAGTGGATAATTGCAATCAATTTCTGTTTTGGACCAAAAATTGAAAAGTTAGGGTTTATGAAGTTACATTCTGCCTGGTTTTGTAGCCCTATCTCTTAGCTTCGAAACGGTGGGACTTGCACCTTCATCCGATAATCGTAGTGTCTTTGGTGCCATTACCGCAAAATGAGGTCGAAAACTGTTTTTTTTAGGGTTACAACTAGTTTCATTTCCGGATTTTCTGGTTTTCCCTAATGCTTGTATATGCTTATGGAACCCTATTGGGGTCGTATTTGGCATTGGCTTATGACTCGTTATCGAGTCTCATTGTACTTGTTTGCGTGTTTTAGGGCGTGACGGTGATCTTTGGGTATTGAGACCCTCAGTTCTGGTATACTCGAGTAATACCATAGTGCAAGTGTTTGGATTTCGGGCCCGGTAGGGGTATGTTGGGTGGAAGGAATGGAAGTAAAGTGGAGTCTACGGTTGGTTACTTTTAAACATTGACGGAGAGTCAATGAGCTTCGATCAAGAATGCAAACGTGGAAAAGGGCTCTTGAGAGCCGCCTGTATCCTTTTATCACCACCATTAATGTGTGCCTTTGTTTACTTTTGATATATTGAAATGAAAAGCTTGATGCTTATATGAACTTGGTTGCTTGAGTAGTATTATCTCACTGGGCAATTAGCTCACTCTATTCCTTTTGTTTTCCTTACAGGAAAATAAATACTTTTGGACTGAAATTGATAATTGGTTGCCGAAATGAGCTAGTTGGACATATCTTTTGTATAGCTCATTTATTGAAACCCTAAATATACTTTTGGGACCGTTTCCCTTTTGATTTGGCAAACCAGACTTGTATCCACTTTTGAATACTTTTGTATGCCACTTTGGCTTGTAAATGCTAAGTTTCAAGATGTGAATGTTTGCTTGATGTTTGGTTGGGTTCTGACGAGTCGGTTACTATTCATGGCCGACTCCGGATTTCATTTTTTTTTATTTTGGGTTATTTTGACATTTTGACTTGTTTTACGCGCGTTTGTAAGTTCCGGAACGCAATAGATTGCTCTAACCGCACCGTTAGTCCTGGCGAGAGCTGGGCAGGCAGTCCGCTAACCCCTTTTGGTTCGCCTGAGGGGAAGGTGGGGCTGTCACATGTACAATCTAAGAAAATTTCATGAAAGAGAGCCTTAATTACTCGTAAATCGAGACTCAAAAGTGGGGTTTAATAATGCAAGGAAAAACTATTTTCCTTCAAGAAATCAAGTCTAAAATGGTCATTCAATATCAAAGGGTAGTGAAGAGTTTCTAAAAACTCAAATCCCACCAAGTTCAAAATTTTGAGTTTTAAGGAGCAATTTTTGAAAAATCATATCTTACACTCTGTAGGTCCAAAATTGGAAAACTTGATACCATTGGAAAATAGTTCCAAAGTACTAAAAGCTCTTAGAAGACACATTTCTAAGATTCTAAATGAAAGATACTCAAATTTCAGCTTAAAGGGGCTGACTTGGGCTCCCAAGGCAGTTTCAGTCTTAGTTTTCGGTAAACTTTGGAAATTCGGAAAAATTCACAGAAATTGAACTAGCCTCTGACATTTGTTCCTCAATTATAATTCCAATCAAGATTTAAAACACAACAAGCAGAACTAAAATTGGAGTTTCGAGTATCAAGATATAGCAGCTCAAAGTTGGTTAAAAACAAGGACTGCTCGGTCCATTTTTCCAGATTTGAAAGGTAACTTTGGGATCTTATTTGTATATAAAACAGTCTTAGAATGTCACCAAAATTGGTACACTTCAACTTCCACATGAGGACTACTCCTCTATCAAATTTCATTTGAAAATTCGAACGGGAAGATAGTTAACTAAACTACCAAAGTTTAAGGAAATCCCAAGACAAATCTGTCTCATCGCTTCCTTTTTCTTTTCAAACACTTTGCCCGATGAAATCAACTCAATTCTAACTTATTTGTGAAACAAAGGTCTAAGAAATATCTAATATACATTTTGTAGGTGATTGATATCAGAATTTTCAAAACAACAAGTCCCAAGTCAAGCTAGACCATTCGGCTAGCCAAAATTAGGGTTTTCTAGATTCGGTACAGTTCGGGAATTGGACTATATCTCACTCAATTCAATTGAAATTGAACATGGTTGGTGGCGTTGGAAACAACATTCAACAGGATACATTTCATCAGAAGAAGTTGTTTTGAAATTCAGTTGGCAAGTAAGAGAAAATGGATGCAGGGCAGCTAACTTTGATCAGTCACAGCCGGTGACTCAGTTCGAATTAAAAGGTGCATGATACACTGTTAGAAAACTACGGATGTCTAGTTTCAAATGCCACAAATGGCACTTGATTTCGACATCTGAGCAGAGAGTTATGATCATTCAAATTTCCTCTGTCCAACACACCTGGACAGCGTTTTTCCAGATTTGAAGATTTTCGAAATTCCAACTTTTACCCAACCAAATCAAATGATATTTGGTGGATACTTTCCACACATCCTATACAACATATCTACATCAGATTCAAGGTTGATCACCAAAAATTCAAACCAAGTGCACGGAAATAACAGGGCGGAATTCGGCCTCTTCCTATGCAACTTTCCTTCGGTTTTCTTTTCACTCTTCTAACTTATATCCACTTGTTTAACATATAATTAACTCCAAAAACACTCATAATCACCATATCAATCCAATATCCATTGTGAGATTTCATAGAACCCACTCTAACATTTAAACTCAACCACAACAATAACCATGAAGCTACAAGCTTCCTAGCAAAATTTAACCAACTAGAACTAAGATTAAGTGACCGGATGATTACCTTCTACTCCTTGGTGTAAAATCAAAAATTTTTGTCCCAAAACTCCTAAGAAACACTGGCAAGAATGAGGTCCTCCACTAAGGCTAAGTGAATCTCCAAGTGTTTGTGAGTTTGTGTGAGAAATTTGGAGTGAAAAGGAAGCTCAAAGTGAAGTAAAATGAAGAGAGCTTCTCTTCTTCTTCCCTTGGAAGCTTTGGCCGAACAAGAATGAGAGGAGAGAGAGAGTGTTCTGATTTCTAAAGCTTCTTGGAGAAGCTTGGTGGTTGGTGGTTCAAATTTGAGCAAAAGTCAACTTTGAATAATGCGCGCACACGCGCGTTTTGTGTCCGTTTTCTCTCGGGTTCGTTTCAGTTGTGCACTAAACCTCTAATGCCCTTCCTTTAACACTATTATTATCCACTCTTAGTAATCTAATAATAATTTTCTAAAGTCCTTCAATTAGTCGCGCGTGTGAAAGCGTGAACTTCTGACTCGCGCGCGATATAGAGCAATTTCTAAGAAATTCTTGTAACGATAATATAACTAACTAATACTAGGGTGATTAATCATAAAAATAACTATTTTAGAATAAACCAATAAATAAATCGATAAAATAAATAGATAAAAATAAAATAAAATACGAGTCCTCACATATCTTCTCAAAATAAGCATCAAACAAGCAATTAAACATACAAAATCCTCAAGGCCTCTACCTATAAAGCCACCTCAAGTCCACTACCTAATGTCAAGGTTCTTGTGAACCCATCAACAACCCAACAACTAAACTAGCAAAACTAACTTACTACTAAGATTTGAGAGGAAAAGTTGAGGGTTTCTTGGATGATTTCCTTACTACCAAGATGAAGACTAAACACTAGGATTTGAGCTCTTAAATCACCAAAGTTTCTTCCTTGTTCAAGTCACCTTCCATGTTTGTATAAAGAACCAAGACAAGAAGCAAATTTGGAGTGTCTTTGTGGAGCAAGAATGGAAGACAAGGAGCTGAAATTTTTGAAAGGAGATGAGAGAGGGTAGAGTCGGCCAAAGCAAGAGGAGAGGAAGAAAGGTTTTGGGTGGTAGTTGGGTGATTTGATGGGGTGTAAGAAGGATTGACATAAAGGTGTTCTTGGTGCCCAAAAGTCAACAACCGATTAGTGAGCAATTAGTGCCCCTAATTGAGTTTAATTTAACTTACTCACCTCTAATTCCTCAGTTAACTTTTCTTAGTCTACTATTATTCATCCTTAGTTCTCCAAGATTAATATACTCTCGGATCGAATTTGCCTCGAAAAATGTGTATTCACTATTTCTCGCTAAACGAGCCACAGAAAAATTAAATTCGCTAACGAAACGTTTTAAAAATATAAATGAGACATTGTTCCATGCAAATGGATTTAAAAAGGATGAAATAAATTATTCGGAGTAAACAGGTGAATAAATAATTAAATAAGCTAGTAAAATAAAATAAAAGTAAGATAATTAAAATTTCAGGTCCTCACAAAAGTAAGAAGAGCTATGAAGCAAACTTCTTCTTTTTATGAAGAGACTGTAGTATAAGATAGGTTTGTCACACTACTTTCTCTCTCTCTCTCTCTCGAGAAAGAAAGAGAGAGAGAGAGAGAGAGAGAGAGAGAGAAAATTTTACAAGACAGATTTTTTATCGACTCAATGAAGGAATCAATTGCCCTTTTCTCCAAGCCATCTGGCTATTTGTAGAGTTTGGCGAACTTTAATGTCGGATTTCAATTGATTTTTTCATGGACCTCTTCTGGCTTCAAACCCACGGACTTGAACAACATATTTTGGTGTCTGGAAGTAATATAAATTCTTACGTCTTATTCCAAACTTTAACTACTTGAGGCAGTGTCCTTATCTTCTTTTTTCTCCTTGGTACAAGCTAGACAGGTGTTATTTTAATGTTTCCTGTTTCCTCACCCAGCATAAAGTTTTGATTGCTTTATTGCTGGACTTTATTCGACTGCTTTCAAGCAAAAGTACTTTTGAATGTAAATAATTTGTTGTTGCTTCCGGAGTCTTTCCAATAGATGTAGTCATTATTGAAGAAAATGCTCCATTTCCTCCGTACGTACAAAAATCTTGCTTTGGTGTATTTTCAAGATTTTACAAAACAATCCTTATTCCAACGGCTCTCCGGTAATGTATTCTATCTTCGAAAAAATATTCATATTCCTTCCATTGAGCGTAAACCTTGATGTCCAACTCATCAAATTTCATGACTTTGATATCATGAAAGCCATCATATGATACAAGTCAAGCTATGCCATCGGATAAGGTTCAAGTCCCACTAGGACTGGTTACATGAGCTCGAGCAGTTCATTTAGCTGACATTATAAGGCGCGGGCACGCTTTATAAGGATACGTCTTCTGCCATTTAATTGATTCACCGCAGCAAAGTCATTATAAGGCGTGGGCACGCTTTATAAGCTCAAGTCATCTACCCATCTAATCACATTTGTTGTTTTAGTTAAGTCATTTGTAATAAGGGTTTAATGGTCCATAGCCTTACTTTATTTACCTAAAGTTCGGTCAATCCCACAATTCTTAGTCTTATGGAAATAGTCAAGCCTACAATTCTTAGTCTCAATCAAGCCCACAATTCTAGACTAGTTCCACATTATTTAGTTTTTCATCTCTATGTAAGGCTATAAATAGCCCATACTTCTAACGGTTTTAGGCATTCAATCAATAAATCAGATTTTGAGAGTTTTTTTGGTTTTTCCAAGGCTTCTTGAGTACTTTAGAAGTTGTCTAGGTGTTCGTGACTTATCAATCTAGAATCGCACTAGGTTGTGGCGTCTTCTACTATTATACCAAGGTTCGTTAACCACGTGATTAACGGGTTGAGGTCATCCGCTCCAAACTTGGTGTCCTCTTATCGATCCTGAAGCTAGTCTTTTACGGGTTTCGTCACAAGGTTGCCGACGTTCGGAACAGTTGGTAATCAGAGCTAGTTAAGAGGTATCACGTTATATCCCTTTATTTATTTCCTTTTCGAGTCAAGTTATCCAAAATTCTATTTTCGTGTTCTAAGTTTGCTATCCGCAATTTCCAGATTTGTTGCATCGTGTTCTTGCATTATTTTTCCAGATTTGTCGCGTCATAAACTTGTGTCTAGTTGTTGTTAATTGCTATGGTTAGCCTTGTTTGGTCCAGCCTTTTTTTTTTGTGTTTAATTCTTGATTCTTTGTTTGTGTTTGTGTCTTGTTTCTATCCTGTTATATCCATTTAATTCTAGTCTTTTGTTCTATTTGATCATCCGAGGTTACTGTTCATCCGAAAAAAATCAGTTTGTAGAAAGGGTTTTAGAGTCCTATCTAGTTGTTACCTTGTGTTTTTATTGTTTACATACAAAAAAAATATATAGCTGGCTGACCTTACAAAATTCTTGAAAATCTGTCTTGATCAAAACTTGGGTTTCTTGAAGTTCTTGATTGTCTAAAATCACAATCTTGAAGTTCTTGGAACTTTAGTTGGGATTCTTGAAAACCTCCAGAATTGACCATTGATAAGAAGAAGAACATTCAGCCATGAAATTTGACTCTTGAAAATCAGTCTTCCTAAGCCACGAAATTTGACTCTTGAAAGCTTCCAAATTTGACCATTGATTGTGATAAATGCCTTCCTAAAAGTTGACCATAAAAAAAAAAAGAGCACCAAAACAACCACCAACCCTACTCCAATTCCAAGTTGGATTTCACTAGTTTAGTCCAACTTGAATAAGGCTGTCCAGATTTACTTCAATTTCATTTTTACAGCCTGTTAAATCCTTTTTGGGATAGGAAAAGGGGATTAGTTCCAAAATAATCTAAAAATTTCCACTATCCATTATTTCCTAAATTGCTGCAATAAGAACAAGTGTTGGTGCACTCTTTAGGCAGTTGTTTTTGAGTCAAATCTTTATAGCTTTCTTGAATCAGTTGTTTAGCTTATTTTTCCAGTAATTTCCAGCCAGAGTAGTGTCCAAATTTCCAGCTCTTGTGTAGAGTCATTTACCAAGTTTTTGTGTTGCGTAACTAGTAGTCCTTTTGTCGTGCATCTACGCATTTTTTCCAACAAATTCCAGCAGATTTTTTTTTCCAGTTCTTTTGAGTCATTTTCATCTTATACCTCCTCAAATTTCCAGCTTATAACGAGCCACATTTGAGTAGATTCTTGTGCGAAGCTAGTTGAACTTTTCAGGGAAATTTTCTACTTTCTTCAAGGGAAGCAAGCAGAACCTTGAGAACATTAGAGTATTTTAAACACTTGAGTGATACACGAGTGACGAGTGTAAACATGTGAGCTTGTGTGGTGAGAAAAAATATTTTTTGTTTCACTAAATTTTTGCAGGTTTCCTCATACATCATGGCGAATACGAGGCATTTAAAAGCTAGCTTACAACATCTTCTTCCTGATCCTAAGGGAGTCAAAGAAGTGGCATTATGTGGTGTAGATGAGCAGTTGGACATCATCAAATCTCAGTTGCATGGTTGGTTTTATACTCGTTGCGGTGTCAAAGATAAAACATGCAGCTTGGCCATTGATAGGAGTTGTGAAGTCAATCTTGCAAGCGCTATCATGGTTCACAAATTAAATCTTCCAACCATTGATCATCTTCAACCGTATAAGTTGCCGAGTGCTCATGGTGATGTTTGGGTTACTAAGCACACACTTATACCTATTCAAATTGGCAAGTATGTGGATGAGGTGTTGTGTGATGTAGTCCCAATTCAAGTGACACATGTGTTGTTGGGTAAAGCGTGGATGTTGAGGCGAGAAGTTAAATATGATGGACATACTAATAAGTATTCCTTCTTATTTAATGGTCGTCGTTCTGCACTTGTACCACTTATTTATGACCAACTTTGTATTGATCTAGCATACATGAAAAGTGAGCATGAGCGTTATAGTATGAAGAAAGAGCTAGATGAGGGAATTGTGACTGATGAGATAAAATCCCAGGGAGTTGAAAAGGAGAAAGAGGTTGAGAATAATGAGAGGAAAAAGACAGCTATTGAGCATGAGAAAGAGATTGAAAAATCCAAAGTGTTGACTGAGGAAGCAAAAGAAAGGAGGGATAATGCACTGATTTTAAGTTTCAACAAAAATGAGAGTGAGGGGACTTATTGCCATTCTAACAACCTTAACATTACTCTGTCTAGTGTTCCTTGTTTTGTGTAGGTTAAACAAAGTGCAATCGCTTTGATCTTACAATGTTCTATCCCAAAGGCGCTTGTACAATTTGCGAGTTTCCATGGAGTTTGTTTTCTAGGAGTTAGATCAATTTGGTTCCCATTCATGGAATCGAATGATTTCAACGCTGTTCACGTCTTTGGAGGATCAAACTATGTGTACCCTCAAGACGTTAGAACCGACCATGTTCCACCAATTTACACAAGGAGCGAGGTCTTCAATGGTCACTACAATACCTATGCTCATCTTGCACCTAGTCCACTTGAAGCTCCAATTTCACCAAGTCAGCTTCCAAACTTTGCAAGCTTATTCAAGTTTGAGGAGTCTGATTTTATAGGATCTACATCGCATCACTTTGAGAATCCTTATCTCATGATCACGAGCGATCAAGTTGGGCATACATTGAAACTGGTTCGTGAGATTCAAGGTTTAACAAAGTTTACTTTCCAGCTTAGCAAGTGGTTTATGCATTGGATGAAACTTGTGGTAATCATAACAAAATTGACTCGACGGCACGTAACTCTTCTTATCATCATTCATGCTTCAATTTGTGGGCAAATTGCTTTCAAGAGGAGGAGAATGATACGAGTCAAGCTATGCCATCGGATAAGGTTCAAGTCCTACAGGGACTGGTTACATGAGCTCGAGCAGTTCATTCAGCTGACGTTATAAGGCGCGGGCACGCTTTATAAGGATACGTCTTCTGCCATTTAATTGATTCACCGCAGCAAAGTCATTATAAGGCGTGGGCACACTTTATAAGCTCAAGTCATCTACCCATCTAGTCACATTTGCTATTTTAGTTAAGTCGTTTGTAATAAGGGCTTAATGGTCCATAGCCTTGCTTTATTTACCTAAGGTTCGGTCAAGCCCACAATTCTTAGTCTTATGGAAATAGTCAAGCCTACAATTCTTAGTCTTAATCAAGCCCACAATTCTAGACTAGTTCCACATTATTTAGTTTTTCATCTCTATGTAAAGCTATAAATAGCCCATACTTCCAACGGTTTTAGGCATTCCATCAATAAATCAGATTTCGAGAGTTTTCTTGGTTTTTCCAAGGCTTCTTGAATACCTTAGAATTTGTCTAGGTGTTCGTGACTTATCAATCTAGAATCGCACTAGGTTGTGGCGTCTTCTACCATTATACCAAGGTTCGTTAACCACGTGATTAACGGGTTGAGGTCATCCGCTCCCAACTTGGTGTCCTCTTGTCGATCCTGAAGCTAGTCTTTTACGGGTTTCATCACAAGGTTGTCGATGTTCGTAACATCATTTCTATTTGAATCTTCAAAATCTGGTCCAGCTGAAATAATTTTGAGCATTAAAATGTCTCTGGGACTATATGTAAAATTATTTTGATAAATATGCCTAACTCCTTCTTGAATCCACCAAGGGAGTTTGAAAATTTCAGAAAAAATAGGAGTAGTCATATAGATAGCATTGATTACTCCAAAATTATACCATTTTTGAATGAAATTGCTATCACATCCCTGCATGCAATTCATTCGAGAATAGATTCCTGTGAAATCCATATAATATGTTTCCGTGTTTTGTAAGCCATATAATTCTCTCATAAGAAAATTGTATTCAGAGATGAGCGGATGTTCATTAATTATATTATCCAGTATGAGTATCTTTTGAGATGTCTACTTACGGCTAAAATGCGGTCTCAAGGATATTCCATCATTCAGATAATTTATTCTAGATCTCTCAGTCTATTGATAATCTTCTTGTCCCAGTGAAGGGGGGAGATTTTCTATTTCATCCTTTTTGAATAGGTCATATAATAATTTTTCAAACTTATCATAAAGGCTGACTAAATTATGGCCTTGTTTGGCATGCTTGATAAGAAGTTCATAAACTTCTTTATTCATGACTTGATAATTCACAATATTCATTACGTCATTGAATGATATCTGTAACTGAGAAATTTGCACAGATAACTCCGAAATTTTATATAAGAGGATTGTATGCTTATTCATTAAACCTTCTATCTCTAGTGAGAAAATCTGCAAAATAATTCTCATCAGATTTTATTAGTTCAATTTCAATCATGAAATCAAATAATGCCATTTACCATCTACTTAATCTTTTATTTTGACGTAGAGGTTTAATATTGTTTTTAATAAATGCTTTTTGTGACAGCCCCACATCTCCCCAGGGCGAACCCTAAGGATTAGAGAACTGCCTGCCCAACTTAATGAACCAGCAACCCAAGAAAACTAACGAAATATCTTCGAAGTAAAGGTTACAAACCATAATGGAAATATAATCATCACGCCAACTTCCCAAACTTAGAATATAGAGCTAAATGTTAAACTTACAATCCCAAACTTAATTTACATAATAAGTGCCAAACTTACAAATTCAAACTTACGAGAGTCAAAGATAAAGTCTTCTAAACAAAAGGATTACAACCCAAAGTACAAGTCCAAGATAATATTTAAGGTTATACAGGTTCTTGACAACAGTCCCATCACAGATCTGTTAAGAAAAACAAAAGGGAGTTGGATGAGATAAAACTCAGTGAGGTTCCAAATAAACATGTAAGCACATAACCAATTAGAGGCATAATATAAACAAGTAAAAACAGTATAATACTGGAACAATTTAATCACAATTCAATTTGAGGATACAGGTGGCTTCCAAAAGCCAAATCCACTTAAGCCTGATCGTATCGAGAATCCGGCGACTCTCCGTCAATGTTTGCATTTAAGGAATTTAATGTCCGTAGAACACTACTTTCTCTAAATTCCGTCCACCAGTCACCCCCTTACCAGGCCCAAACACCTCAAACAGTATAATTAGGTAATACTCGAGTATACTAGTTTCCGGATTTCAGTAAATAGTTCCCCGGGTTCATCGGCCTTCTTGACCAAACCCTTGCTGGCTCGATACAACCGACTTACCTACGAAATTGGGTACCCAAATAGTCACAATATTCGATGGGGTATCACCCAAACGACCTATAGTCAAATAGAGAAAAATCACATCTTAAATTATCGGTATACAGATCCTCAATAGAATCGAAAGAGATCGAGTATGATAAAGTACACGCTCACCTCAAGTTTGTCAAATCAAATGTTTAGATCAAACAATCACAGACCAAGTATTCAGATATCTCACATAGATAGGTAACAGGCAGTGGAACACTTACCTATTAAGAAATGTAGAGTTTGTCCGTCAAGTCCCGTGGTTACTCTCACCTTCGTTTCCCAGTCCTAGGGCAACGAGTAAAAGTCGTTAATATCCTAGATTCATTTTCCAACCCAAACGTAAGTTCATTAGGTGACCAAGTGGGTTGTTAATTGACTCAATTTACAATGCAAGTTAGACCAAAAAAATGTAGGAAAAGGTCATAAGAAAATGAGTTTGACAAGTGCAAGAAAGTTGAGCAAAAGGAAAATCTCATTCAAGTTCAAAAGAGTTTTCTCGGGTATAACAGTCGCACGCGCGCAGTCTCGGGAAAATGGCCATATCTCACTGTAGAAAAGTCAAAATCGTGCGCCGTTGGTAGCGTTGGAAACTAGACTCGAAGAGCTTTCCAATGGTATAAAATACAAACTCGAGTTCCACTCCTATCAATACCAGAAGTCCAGAAGTTGATTGATTTTTCTGTTCTGATCAGCTCAATACTTTAACAAAATCACCCAATTTACTTGCTCCATTTCACCTCAATTCACACACGAGCTTAAACCAATGTTTAGCCAAGTTTTTTAAGCTTAATTAAGGTTCAATAAGTCACAAAGATCAAGGAAAAACCTCCAATCCATGGCCGGCTAGCAAGGAGAAAAGAGAATAGTCCCAAGCTCACATTCACCACCAAACTCCATCCTTTCATTATTTTTAACTTAACCAACATTCCAAGAGTTATTTCTAACTTTAAGAGGCTTCATTAACATGCTAATCCATCAAGGAAAATCATAACAAAGCTTAGGCAAAGAATCAAACACACGGCATGTCATACATCCAACCTTACTTCCACTTACTTAGCTCAAAGAATTTAACCACAAACAACATCAACCCAACTTCTAGTTTGTCATCAATACCTTAAACACTTGATACTAAACAATAAAGCTAGGGTTTAAGGATCAATTAGCTCTCTTAAATGAAGTTTGAACCACCCAAAAGTCCACCAAAGCAAGAGTTCTAAGCTTGAATCACAAGCAAGCCTTGAAGATAGTTTACTCAAACTAACTAAGGTTCCTTCTCTTTTTGGTTTTCCTCAAAGTCCAAGCTAGGGTTTCAAGCAAGAAAATGGAATTTTTCTTCTCTCTTTGGAGCTCAAGAGGGCCGGCCAAGCAAAGAAAAACATGGAGCCAAAAAGGCTTAAATTTTGCTAATTTCCTTGGTCAATTTGTTTGAGTGGTTGGGACATTGACACTTGGCCCTATCTTGGCCAATCCTTTCCTTAAACTTTGCCAAATAATGTTTCTTCCCTCCAAGTGCTTCAAATGTCTAATTAGCACCCTTAAACTTTCACATAAGGTTTCAAACACAATTAAAAGGTATTTGGTTCTAGTGCATATAGTGAAATAAAATGATGTCAATTTAAGGAGATGTTACAATTCATGTAGAAAGGCAATACAATGCAATGCAAGGAAATGTTACAATTTATTTAGTCTTAGGGTAATGCAAGTGATTTAGGTGAATTTTTAATTTTAAGTGAGGGTTTTCACACTCTTACTTGAGAATTATCCATTCGTAACTTAAATTTCTTCGATAATAAAAGGAAGTAAAATTTATAACATCCTCTTATTAATGCAAGCATTTTTTTCATTTATGTGATATCTTTTTTTTATATCTGAAAACATTCCTGATGCATATCTACATAATAGATTATTTTCTATCTTTAAAACTGCACTCAATTTACATATCTAGATAATATACTTCCTCGAAAGCATCAGTTTCAAGTATAAAATTATTTTCACCAGATCGTAAAATTAAAAATGATAAAATTTTACATTGCTCTTTTATTTCCTTTACTAGAGCTATATGATTTTTAGAAAATTCATATTTATTATTTTTCTTCACCAATTTTTGTAGTTCGTTTCTTTTTTTCGCTAAATTGTAGATAAAATCTGATGCATAATTTATTGTACCTAAAAATCTTTGCAATTTTTTTATCTTCTAGTTTATCAGGAAATGCTTGTATTTTTCTAAAATATGTGGTTGCATTTTTATTCCATCACCATTTATTTCTAGACGTAAAAATTAATTTCTTTTAATCCAATTTTTGCTTTCTTTTCTGATAATTCAATTCCATGTTTTAGACATAAATTAAAAAATATATTTAAATGCTCTAAATGTTCTTCTATTGAATCTGATGATATTAGGATATCATCAATATATACATATAAGAAAGGATAATCTGTGAGAACCCGGAAAATTCTTTATTATATTAATTTTTGAGAGATTTTATAAGGGAATTCAGTTGTTAAGACATTTTTCCAGTACAAATTAGTCTATGTGACGTTAGTAGTGTATATTGGACGTGGGACCCGCTAGTGCAATAAAATTTTGACGACTACGTGACGTTGTATTAGGGAATATTATTTTGACAAGGTGCTCCAAGATAATTAGAGGTTAGTTAGATAAATTAACCATTGGTAGCCAAAAGAATGAGAATAAACTCTAGTGCGCCATTTGTCGCGAAACCAATGGATGGTGGACTTTGACCAAGACCTTTTTACTTCTACTAAATACAAAAATGTGACTAAAATTCCCTTTTATTTTGACTCAATTACTTTACGATAGTTTTACTACTCATTTATTCCCTCAATAGTTGTAATGAATAAGAGATTTAAGAGTTGTACCTTTAGTTTTATAGTTAGCGTAAATTAGGGTTTTCGCGTATTTTGGCCGTGTGATCACTTGATAAGGTGTGTGTACTACATTTGGTGGTTACGAGTGAGTTTTATATAAGAAAAAATATGTGATTAGAAGTGTTAATAATAAGTGAGTGAATCATAAGTGAAAACACTAGTACACACGAGTTAAGGAAAATAAGCTTGAACCGATATGCACCGTTTGCTACCGAGTGAGTACACCACTTGAACACTACTTTATTACCTTAATATCCTTGCTTTTATTTTAGCTAATTAACCCTAAAATATCCCTTAAACCAGCCACAATCTTTGACCAAGAATAAGAGAGAGAAAAGACAATTTTAAGATTCAATCTTGTTGCGACAAGTGGCGGCAATCCAACCAATTTGGGCCCAAGGTTTCTTACCTTTCCTAAAACTCCAAAATTGACCAAAATTCCTTCATTTCTTCACCCTGTGCTAGCTGAAACTTTGAGGGAGAGAAAGGGAGAGAAACTTCATCTTGTTCTTCAATTTCTTGTCCAAATCTTGAGTTCTAACCGATTTAATTGCAAATTACTCCATAAAAGTTACTCACTAAGAAGGTTTAGAGCTTTTGGTGGAGTGATTTTGGAAGAAAAAATCCTAAGCTACCATCTTTCTTTAGGTTCCAAGGTAACTTGCCTAGAAATCCCTCTTTGCTCTTAATAATTGCAAATTAGTGAAGTAGAGTTGTTAAATATGTAGTTTTATGAGAAATTTCATGGGTTGAAGTAGTGTTATGATAAATTTCAGCTTTTATGGTGAATTTTCTGGCCTCATGTGATGATTAGTGATGACCATGGAATGATAGCTTTGTTATGTGTAAAATTGAAACTTTTATATGTTGGTTTTGGTTGCTTACAAAAATTCCAGCTTGTGTGGTTGATTTCCAGCTTTAGGGAGCAAGCTGTCCTGTTTCTGACTTGTGTAGTTCGTCCATGTTAGAGGCAGAATTAGGCCTAGGTCAAAACATGAAAGTTGTAGGGAATGGATTTAAAGAGTTTCTTGCAAAATTTCAGCTCAATCTGAGCACTGTATCATGTGATATGACCAAAATACCCCTTACTGCCAAATGCCCCATTTCACGGACAGTTTTGAGATTTCACATTTCTGGCTTCATTTTTCACTTTGATCTGTATCAAATCAGCATTTGGCCAAAACAAAAAAATTGTATTCCTATGTTTCAGCTTTCCAACGCATCTAAAAACGTCTCAATCGGACTTTTGTAGCCTGACTTATTGCCATTTAAATCCAGTGCTGACTACCAGACTGACAATGAAATTCTGGTTCTGTAATCTACGAATTAGACCTAGATAAACTGTGAACTGGGTTGAGTTGTCTTCATGAAAGTTGTAACCCTTTGTCTTAGGTTTGAAACGGTATAAAGTGTACCCTAAACCGATAGGCGTAGCTTCAGTTGTGACCAAAATGCTATAAGACGTCAAATCTACTGTTTAGCTATTTGCCTTTAAAATTGGTTTTTGGTCACATTGTTAGACTTGTCTTGTACTTGGATGATATTGAGCCTAGTTGAAGGGATATTGTGTTAATATTTCTTATGTGTGACTTTGGGGCTGAATTGAGGAAAATAATGAAGCCACAAATGGTTAGAAATTAGCTAAATACAAAGGGCATACTGTCCAAAATTTTAGGGTTACTTGATTCCTTTGAGTTTGGGTTGATTTTGGCTAGAAATGGAGGGTTCTAGGGTTGTTCATGTTTTAAGACCAACCCCTACCTTTTTACTCTAAACCCACATTGCTATTTCTTTGCCCTAGTAGTTAACTTGACTAGGCATACGACTTATTGTCGAGTCTCATTTGTGCATTCCGTTTCCTGGGGTTGTGGATGGGGGAAACCATAATTGTTTTATCTTGGTTGTTATTAGGACGTGAAGGTGACCAAAGTCATCCTTTGGAAGGAAACTTTTGAAGTTATCTTTGTTTGAACTGGTGAGTGTATCACTCCCCTGATTTGTTGCTTAACTGGTTTATTTGTACTTGAAATCTGTGACTTGAATGACTATGAACTCTGTTTATTCTGAATGAGATGAGGGTGTACTTCATCACACTCGTTCTCTTGCCTATGTGATCGTTTACTGTGTGAATTTGAATCTGTTATCTGTGTCTGTTCTGACGTCGTTTGGAGGCTTATATCCAACGACCCTTCTGTGACCTCTGAGCTCAAATCCTGTGGCTAGTTACTCGAGTCGAGCCAGCAAAAGGCCTGGTCGATTAGATAACGACCCACGGTAGTCTGTTTCTGGGAAATCTTTGGGTATTGGAGACTCTGAATTTTTGATATGCTCGAGTATTACCACCTCTGTTCTGTGTGTGGTGTTCGGACCCGGCAAGGGGTATGTTTGGTGGACGGAATTTGGTGTAAATTGGTGTTCTACTGGACTGGTTACTTTACTTGAAAGTTGACGGAGTGTCAACTATTACTTGATCAAGCACTGGTGAAGCATTGGGAAATTGGCTCCTGAGAGCCACCTGTATCCTTTCTAAGTGAACCACTATGTTTAACTATTTTATTTGATATCTGGAATGTGTATTTAACTGATTAGAAGTGAAGTTCCATGACTTTTGATTGTTTGTACTTGTGGTACATCATTAAGCGTAAGCTCACCCCGTTCCGTTATCTTTATTTTCCTTACAAGGTTCAATGTTTTGAAACCATGATTTTTGGAAGAAAGGGTCGAGCTAGTGTAAATGTTCTTTTGTTAAGCTCCTTTGTAATCGAAAACCCTAATTGTATTTTACTCAAGTACCACCTTTTGATTTGTAAAGTTTTCAATGTATATATACATAAGCGTGTTATCGTGTATATCAAGTGTATTTGTTTGAGATTGTAAGTTTCTATGGTTATGTGAACTTTCTTGTATCCATTGGGGAAATCGAGCGAGTGCGAAGCTTGAATGAGGAAGAAAAAATTTGGTCAGATTTTGACGCGGCTGCGACCTTTACGCTTTCTGATGATTCGTTTTCCCGAAATTCTTTGGATCGTTTGGTAAGGTTTATGAATGATTTGATCCGTAGTCCTGACGAGAGTTGGGCAGGCGGTCCGCCGACCCCTTTGATTCGCCTTAGGGGAAAGTGGGGCCGTCACGTAATCTTTAAAGATTTTATCCATTTTTCTTTGATATATTTGAGAGGCATTTTTTAATCTAAACATCATAACTAATCAATTATATTGTTCTTGATCAGTACTAAATGTTGTGTATTTAATACTATCAAGATACATTTTCATTTGCCAAAAACCACTTTTACAATCAAATTTAGAATATATTTTCTTTCTTTTACTAATATTTATGACAGTTTCTTTATGTGGTAAAAAGTATCCATCAAATATGGTTTCATTAAATAATTGTTTATAGCTAACAACCATTCTAGGTTTATTTCTTATTATTTCAGCATGGTTTCTTATCATAAATACAGGTGACGAATGGGGTGAATTACTTTCTCTTATTAAAGGTATTTCTAATAATTCTTTAATTTATTTTTTGAATTCATCTTGATTAATAGGATTATACCTTATGGGTTTAACTCTAATTATTTTATTTTCATCTTTGAGTTTTATTTCAATATAATCTTGGTTTTTATCCCAAAATTTAAGAGAATTTTCTATATAATTTAATCGTAACTTTTCCTTTATGTCTTCTAGAGTAGTAGATATAGGTTTTAATTGTATTTATTTTAAATGTAATTGTCTTTCAAATTTTAACATAGAACTTCTTTTTGGTATTTTTTTATTTTTTTCAATATCCAATATCACCACGGTGACCTGCATGAGGATGAAAGGTTATAGGAATTTTATTGGCATAAGCATGTTTAAGTCGGGAAACTGTGACCCAATGACTACAAGGAGTTTTAAAATGTATTTGAGATTATAAAGTATCAAATAAAACTTTATAAAATAATTGAAGAAAATTATTTCCTAGTAGTATATCTAATCCTATATCAAAGAAGTAAAATGGAGGACATTTAACATGGAATGAACCAAGTAATATTTGAGATTTAGCTATTCCAGAATTTAAAGTAATAGGGTTATTAGAAATATCAATACCTGTTCGATCAGGTAAGGTTTCATAATATTGTGGTGGAAAACATGTAGGTTTACGTAAACATGTTCCTGATTCAATATCAATATATGCTGCAAAGTATTCAACTTTATAATCTTTATAGGTTGTTCCTATAGGTATATAAATACTATATTGACTCGTCATTTTCTTTCAAGATATATCTTTTGATCGTTATGGTAATAACTATTTCACTAGTAGTTATATTATAGGGGGATACTGAGTCTAAAAAACTTGTTCCCAACATTATTTCACATTTATTCATCTGTGAGGATCATCTAAATAAATGTGAAAATTCAAATCCTCACAGATGAATAAATGAATGAATTTTCACATTTATTCATTTTAGACAAAATGTCTCATATTTTGCCTCAAGACAAAAGTTTTGTGTATCTTTCCTCAAATTTAGTTGTTTTATAATCCGACAATTTTTTTTTCATATTTTCTTTTATTGTCACTTACTTGCCTCAAATTCTTGATTGTTTCAAAGGTTGAATCATGACTTTTTTTCTATTGTATTATCTCACTTGGTACATGTTTAATTTGGTACACATTAGGTTCCATAGTGCATAATACTAGTGTGACCGATTAGTGAAGTGTGTATCATAAATTTGGAGAAGTAGAGGGAGTTTTGGGTAAAAGGAATATCATGCTACAAGGTGTTAAGAAATAATTAGAAATGGGATGGATATTTTGGTGAATGGAAAATAACTAGATAAGGATGACATCTTGATTTGCCATTTGTCAATAAGTCACCAAATTTGACCAAGACTAAAATTTGATCTTTATCCTTATTAAGCTTCCATTTGACCACAAAATAATCTCCTTCACTAAGCTTCTTGGGCTGGATGAAATTTGAGAGGAAAAGGAGAGAAAAATACTCCATTTTCAGCCTTCATCTCTTGCTTGAATCAGGAAGAATTCAAAGAAAAATCTTAATCTACTCCGATCAATCTTAGGTAAGTTTGGAGGGAAACTCTTGGTAAAATTTTGGAAGAAGAAAATCTTACATCCCTCTTGATTTGCTTTTCATCTTGGGGTTTTAGGTAAATGTTTTAGGAAACATCTCTTTTTTCTTGTTTCTTGAGATTCATCCAAGATATGTCATGATTGAAGCTAAAGGACGAATGTTTATGGAAGATTTTATGATTTTGTTAGGTTTTGGTGAATTTTTCAGCTTTGATTTCCAGAAATTTATGGTGATTTTAGCAAGATTTTTGCTTAAGATACTTTCTTAAACCTTAATCTTCACATGTCTGTTGAATTTGAGCCAAGGGAGTGAGATTTTGTTAAGAAAAGTTTTATTTTCTCAAGTTGTTGGAAATCTGGAAATTTTCGCAGGGAGTTTTATGCAGCTTTGGGAAATTACTTATAGAGCTTCCAATGGTATAAAATTCAGGGTTTGGTTCAATTTCTATAAAGACCAGCAAATCTACAAAGTTTTTTGAAAATCATGACTGTTCTATTTCTGCACTTGTGATAGCAGTGATTTTAAACTGAAATTTGACTAATCTATGATCTGAATTTCATGAAGATGTCTTCTTAAACCTGTTAGTGCTTCAAGCCTATTTTCTAATAGTGTAAGTTCTGTGATTTTTTGACTTATGGAACTCAAGTTATACTTTTTCAAAAAAAATGTCACCAAAGTTAGGAATTTTATCAAATGGATTGAGTGGGATTTGGAAAACTTTGGAAAACTTTCTGGGTTTTAAACCTAACTTTCTTTGGTTAAATCCTACATATTTTGATCTGAAATATTTAGTGATGTGTTAACTTTAGCATGCATGAAATATTTCACTTGATTTGAGCAAGGAAACTTGGTGATTTTGAAAAGGAAAAAGTTCATCTTCCTTGGCTGTTATCTAAGTTTCTTTGAGCTTTGACTGTAGCTTTAACTCTAAAATGTTGGTTGCGAACTTATACCTTTTGGCTTGTTAAACTTTTAATACTTTAAACATAGCATGCATGAGTCGATTCATTGGTTTTGGAGAAACATGAAGTAATCACGGTGAGAGAATTGTATGAAAGAAGCTGAGAGTAAGGACAACATTTCCAACTTTATTTTCATGTATTTGGTTGCAAGCCTCTATACCTTTTAACCTACACATTTGATAAGTTTTAAAACTAGAATTCTATGTGTCTTTCACTTGTTTTAATCAAGGTGATAAGTGTAATTATAGCTTGGGCATGTCTCAGGAGTTGAGTGAGTTAAAAGGAAACTCCAAAGTCGAGACGTGACTGTCCACTTGATTTGGTGAGTGTTTCAATGGCATGGTCTGCTTGTACTTGATCTGAATGCTGTTTTAGTGAGATTATCAATTGATTGGAATACTAGCTCTCTTGAATTGATATTGGCTAGGCGAGTGTGTAATTTATCGCACTCGACCTAATTTGACTAGATCACTGTTCTACTGTTTACATGTAAAATGATATATATGTGCTTGACTTGAAGTCGTTTGGGTATGTTATCTCATCAACTATACTAAGGGACTTGAAATGCAGCACTCAAGTGTTTTACAAGTGTTTATAATGACTCCACTAAGTAATTGACTTGAAATGCAAGTGAAGTGCATGGGATCCCAAACTCCATTGGCTAGTTAGTCAAATCAAGTCAGCAAAGGCTTGGTCGAGGAGATTAACGAATCATGGGTAGTGTTTATTGTTTTATCCACTGGATGGGTTCTTTGGATTTGGTATACTCGAGTATTACCTCTATTGTTTATCATGTTTGGCGTGCGGGCTCGGTAGGGGGATGAACGGTGGACGGAGATTGGAGTGAAGTGGGGTTCTACTGGATATTGTTACTGTATGTTATGGTTGACGGAGTGTCAACGGATCCTGGACAAGCCACTGTGGAACCTACTCCTAAGAGGAGACTGTATCCTTATGCATGAAAGTGTTAATCGCATATTCGACTTGTTTACTTGAAATGTGAATGATTTGTCTTGTGAATGTCCACTTGCTTTGATTTGAGCTTGATGTATGTAACTTCCAACATGCTACTTCGTTTGCAAATTGTCTTAGAACCTCATTGGGCGAAAACTCATTCCTTTAGTTTGTTTTCTTTAGCAGGCATTGGCAGTGTGGAAGCGGGGAATAGACAGTTCACAAGTTGACGCAGTGCTTTAAGTAACTTGCCATCCTAATTGTACTTAGTGATTTGATTAAACTACTTAGATTTTTATCCGTTTGATTGTATATATATAAGTATGACAATTTGGAATTTTGGATAGTGTGTAATATTTAATCATGGAATTTTAATGTTTATTTTGGGGTTTATGTTATTATTCTTGGGAATTGTTATTATTTTCTGAGATTCGTGAGTGAGTCCTAATAAAAGTTGGGCAGGTAGTGTGACAGCCCCACCTTCCCCGAAGGCGGACCAAAGGGGTTAGCGGATTGCCTGCCCAGCTCTCGCCAGGACTACTAGGACAAAATTAACATAAGCTAAACATTCCAAAATATAATACTGTACTTAAACGATTCTACCACCATAGGGAAAGAACAATTCCAAGCCAAAACAACACATGAACATTACTAAATACTTTAATATACACAAGGTTGCAACTTTACAGATCAAAAGGAAATGTTCAATCAAGATACATTTAAGGTTTTCCACCCATCGAGGAGCTATACAAAAGAATATTTAAACTAGCTCAACTCATGCTTTAAAGCTCCATAACCTTCAAAAGATACTCCCTGTAAGGAAAACAAAGTCAACAAGGTGAGCTTTCGCCCAATGAGGTACCATCACGCAACTAAACAATTTCACATAAGCACAAAGTTGCTCAATCCAAATACGTTCAATAAATGAATCAACTAGCACCACATTTCAATAAAGATTTCTAAAAGGATACGGTCGGCTCTCAAGAGCCCTTTTCCTCGCTTGCCGTACTTGATCTCGCCCCGTTGACCCTCCGTCGACGTTTAAGGAGTAACCAATACCGTAGACTCCACTTTCTCCGATTCCTTCCGCCTCACATACCCCTACCGGGCCCGAACTCCAACCAGTTCAGTAATGGTAATACTCGAGTATACCGAAATCAAGAGTCTCGTACCCATCGATTCCTTAGAAACAGTTCCCCATGGCTTATCAATTTCCTCGACCAAACCCTTGCTGGCTCGATTCAATTGACCACCAATGGGGTTGAGCTCAGAATCAACAGTATAAGTCGTTGGATGCACGTCTAAACGACACCAATTCAAGTATAATCAAGACAATTCAAGTGATACTGTAAACAGTCAATTAAGCCATAGAGTACGAGAGTGGTAAAGTACACCCTCGTCTAAACCAGTATCATCAGTAAAAACAAACATTCCAATCATAAATCTCAAGTATAACAAAGCCAAGAAGTATCAATCATGTGAGTAGTACACTCACCAATCAAACAAAAGGAATTTCACAAATTTCCGTCCAATGAGCGCCTTGGGTCACCGGCACGCCCTAAAACATTCAAGTAAACACAATGAGACTCGAATACGAGTCATAAGCCGAATCCACATACTACTAGAGTAAGACCAAATAGAACGTATAAGTGCAAAATCAAACTAGGGAGAGTCCGGAAATGAAGTTTAAGCCCTAAATCCAAAACGCAGATTTGACGTTATTTTGCGTATTGGACACAACCGGAGCTACGATTATCGGATTGTGGTGAAATTTATACCGTTTCGAAGCTAAGATAAAGGGCTACAATTTTTATAAGATAACTCAGTCCAGTTCATAGTGTAGCTAGGTTAAAATTTCAATGTACCAAACCAGAATCACACAAACAGGTCAACTAACCGCATTCTGGTTAAATGACAATAACTCAGGCTACCGAAGTCCAATTAAGGTGTTTTTAGGGCCGTTAGAAAGCTAAGACACAGCACTACAACTTTTGTGTTTTGGCTAAAATCTAATTTAGTACACATCAGGGTGAACGGTCGCGGTCCGATTGGGTGAACTGTCAACACTGTCACCAAACTCTTACCTATGGCAGTCTAGGTATTTCCATCTTTTCACAGGCTACCGAGCCCAGATTGGGCCAAAATTTTACAGGAAACTATAAAACATTATTTTCTACAACTTTCATGTTTTAACCTAAGATTAATTCGGCCTTCCTCCTATCCAAACAGTACCGGGCAGAACAGGGTTAGGTGAAACCCTAATCTGGAATTTCCGCTTCAAACCAACGATTTTACACAACCAATCATTTCCAACATATACCAACTCCATTTTACACTATAATAAACCATCAATCCATGACTAACCAACACTAAACATATAAAATCAGAAAAATCATAAATAATTATAAAAATTCACCAATCTCTACCAAAAGTCACAAAATCTTACACAAAATCAACTCTATGACTAACACAAGTCATTAATTTCACATTATCAAAACCAAAGAAGGAATTCCTTAACTACTCACCTTGCAACCTCGAGAAAAGACCCAACTTAGCACCACTTTCTTCCAAACCACTTCACAACCAACCTCACTACTACTAAACTAAGGGTTTTTAAGGAGGAATTTCAAATTTAATCGGTTGGATTGGGAGATTGAGCAAGATTGTTATTCTTGGTTTTGATGATCACAAAAGTTTGTTTATACTGACCAAGATTGATCAGGCCTGATGGAACAAGGAAAGCATATGTTTGATTGACTCCAGTCTACGATGCTTTGGATGTGGCAAACAAGATTGAAATAATATAAATGAATTTAGTCATTGTTTTGTTCCGATCAAAGATACTGTCTTTTAAGTATGTCTAGTTTGTCATTCTTGGTACTTTGAAATGTTTATCTAACCTCCTTCAAATACAAGTGTTTTTGTCTATCCAAGAATCAGGTTCAAATATGTCATGAAATGCAAGACAACCAAAATGAGAAGCAAAAACAGGACAATCAGGTCGGACGGCCGAAAGGAAACTGTCGGACGTCCGGAAGGATCGGACGCACACCTCGGACGCATATCAACCAGATCGGACGTCCGAAAAATTCCAAGATAACTTGCTAGCTCTCGGCCTACGATCGGACGATGTGCTGTCGGACGACAAAAATCTCATCGGACGTCCGAACTTCAACTTGGCTATTTTCGGACGATTGGTTCGGACGATGATTTGATCGTCGGACATCCGAAAGCCCCAACGGCTAGCTGACCCTTCATCTGCCTTCTATCCGTTGGAAGCTTTAATGAAGCTCATTTCTGTTCCCCTTTAAAAACAAACTGTTCTGAACGAAGGGAGGATTTTTGCACACTTTGTTTACAAGATCTCAAGAGATATTTTAGCTAGAAAATAGTCTCCAAAGCAAGATTTGTTTTAAAGTGGTGTGAATTTCTGGTGAGCATTTCTTTTGTGATTGAAAGGATCTTTAGTGTAGCTTTGTTGAGGGTTTTCTGAGTGATTGTAAAACTTCTTAGCTTGACTAAGTGAGGCTTAGGGCAAGGAGGAAGTGCTCCCTCCATTGTATATCTAGTTGATCGTCTTCCATCAAAGAGAAGTTGCTCTTCCTAGTGTGTGGTCTTCAAGTTTGAGGATAGCTTGGTAGACACTTGGTTTGATTCCCCAATTTACTTTTCTGTTTAATAAAATTCTCATTGCTTGTCTATACTTGTGTTTCTGATCAATATTGCTCTTGTCTTCTAATTTACTTGGTTGATCATTACTAGAAAAGAAGGAAATTTTCATTTAGCAAAAATTGCCTAAATCTGATTAAGATTTTGAATAACCCAATTCACCCCCCCTCTTGGTTGTTTTTGGGACTTACAATTGGTATCAGAGCTTGGTCTCCTTGAGATTAAGCTCTAACGGCTTGGAGTAAAGATGACAACCAGTCATGCTATGTTTGTTGAGGGGCAATCTGTTACTAGGCCTCCCATGTTCAATGGCTCCAACTATGTTAGCTGGAAAGAACGGATGATTATTTTTTTGCAATCTATTGATATTGAACTGTGGTTTATTGTGAGTGAAGGACCGCATGAAGCTAACTTTCTTGATGCAGATACAGGGCTGCTTCGGCCAAAAATGAGAGCTGAAATGAATGCTCAAGACAGGACTAACCTCACATTGAATGCCAAGGCCATGAATGTTCTTTATAGTGCCTTAGATTCAAATGAATCAATTAGAGTGAAAGGCTGTAAATCAGCCAAAGAAATGTGGGATAAGTTAAGAGAAATCCATGAGGGTGGTGACAATGTGAGAGAACAGAGAAAGGCCATCTTGGTCACAAAGTATGAATCTTTTAATATTGAACCTCTTGAGGATATTGACAAAATGTTTTGCAGGTTCACTGACTTAATCAAAGATCTCGAGGTGTTGGGCAAAGAGTACACCTTAGGAGAGAAGAACAGAAAAATTCTCAATGCATTGGGCAAAGAATGGGAAAATAAAGTGACTGCAATAGAGGAGGCTAAGGATTTAAGTTCTGTGCCTATTGAATCTATCATTAACTCACTAACCTCTTATGAGTTAAAACTGAAATCTAAAGTGCAGGAGGAAGAGGATGCTAGAGCAAAAAGAAATATTGCTCTAAAGACTACTCAAAGTGAAGATGATTCAGCTCACTTGGATGATGAAGATTCGGATGGTGATGATAATGATCTTGCTCTCATCACAAGAGGCTTCAAAAGAATCTTGAATAAAAGGAAGTTCAGAAAGGGAGGACCTAGCAATCAATTCCAAAATTATTCATCAAATGCAAGGAACAAAGGAAAACAAGAATTCAACAAGAAGCAAGTGGACAAATGCTATGAATGTGGACAGCCTGGACACTATGCAAACGAATGCCCCATGAAGAAAATGAAAGATGGAAAAGCTGATCGAAAGCCAAGATTCAACTCTGAAGGGGAAGTTGAAGAAGAGGAAGAATCAGCTCAAATGGCCTTCATGGCTATTGGAGATAATGAGGTAACTTCCATACACTCTCAATCTGAAAGTGATGATGAAGAAGATGATGATCTTGAATCCTTTGTTAAAAAACTGCATAATGCTTTGAAGGAATCTTATGATAAGAACAAGCAGCTAAAACAGAAAATTGCTTTTCTCATTCATGAAAATGCATGTCTCCTTCAACAAAATAAACAACTAAAGACTGACAATGAATGTCTTGTAAGAGCCGGATTTGATGTTCAGAATGAGCTTGATAGAAAGACAAATATTTGTAAAATGCTGAAGGAAAGACATGGTGATTTAAAAAGGAGAATGGACAACTTGGATGAGACTTTGAAAGCAAGAAAGCAGGAGTTTATCAAAAGGAACATGTCACCTACACATCCTACTATTTTTCAAAGAACATTTGCACACAACAAAAATGCACATGGTTTCACAACATATAGAAAAGGTGGATTGAGATATGTCAAACCAGTACATGTTAAGGACTCTTCCATTATGTGTGGTTTTTGTTGTCAAAGAGGGCATTTGAAAAGTGATTGCTATGTGAAAAGAAATCTGAACAAAGGGATGAAATGCATGTGGTTAGTTAGATATAATGCTAACTATTATGGACCCAAAAATTAAAATGGGTACCAAACACTTTCTCTTTTCAGGAAAAATGCTCACACAAGTCCAAATGGTTCATTGATAGCGGTTGTTCAAGGCATATGACCGGTGATCTCTCTTTGTTCATAAAGCTGAAATCAAGATCAAGTGGAAAAGTGACATTTGGTGATGATGTGAAAGCTAAAACAATTGGAATAGGTGATGTTGGTAAGGATGGTGAAACTTTTGTTCATAATGTGCTCTTAGTTGATAACTTGAGTTATAATTTGCTTAGTGTTAGTCAATTGTGTGATAAAGACTTGAATGTGTTGTTTAGAAAGCATGAATGCATTGTGCTTGATTCCAAATACAATGTTGTGTTCAAAGGTAAGAGGTTCAACGACATATATATTGTGGTTCTTGATAAAATTGATTCTTCTAGCTTAACATGTCTTAAAGCTTCAAATGAAGATCCTTGGTTGTGGCATAGAAGACTTTGTCATTTTAACATGGAGTTACTAAAGGAAATTTCGAAAAAGGAGCTAGTTAGAGGCTTGCCAAAAATCAGTTTTGAAAAGGATAAAATATGTGATGCATGTCAATTTGGAAAGCAAACAAAAGTTTCTTTTAAACCAAAGAAGTGTGTATCTACTTCCAAACCTTTAGAACTCTTGCATCTTGACTTATTTGGCCCTACTCAAATCTCTAGCTTGGGTGGTAAGAAATACTGTTTTGTGATTGTAGATGATTATTCTAGATACACTTGGGTAATATTTCTTGCTCATAAGGATGATGCATTCAAGAATTTCACTTCATTGTTTGCTAAAGTGCAAAATCTGCTTGGATTAAAAATTGTTAGAATTAGAAGTGATAATGGAACAGAATTCAAGTATTGTGGTTTTCCAGAATTTTGTGATCATAATGGCATAACTCATGAGTTTTCTATTGCAAGAACTCCACAGCAAAATGGTGTTGTAGAAAGGAAAAACAGGACTCTCCAAGAGGCTGCTAGAACTATGTTAAATGAATGTAGGTTGCCTAAATATCTTTGGGCTGAAGCAGTAAACACTGCATGTTATGTGATGAATAGAATTCTCTTGAGACCTATCTTAAAGAAAACTCCTTATGAGCTGATTTTTGATAAGAAACCTACAGTTGGTTATTTCAAAGTATTTGGTTGTAAATGTTTTATTTTGAATCTAAAGGAACATCTTGGTAAGTTTGATAAAAAATCTGATGAAGGAATATTTTTGGGGTATTGTGAGAATAAAAGAGGATATAGAGTTTTTAATAGAAGAACTCTTGTGATTGAAGAAGCTATACATATAACATTTGATGAAACCAATGATGATAATTCCAAAAGTCCGTGTGAGGATGATGATGTAGGTGTTCGAGCAGGAATGGAAAAGCTGTCAATTGGAAATGAAGGAAGTTCTAAACCAGCAGCAACTGAAATGGAAAATGAAGTTCATAATGATCAAGAAGAGGAAGATGAAGACAAAAATGATGATCCACTCAAAGATCTTCCCAAGGCTTGGAAATTCAGCCAAAATCATCCAAAAGAGCTTATAATTGGTGATCCATCCGAGAAGGTAAACACTCGTTCCTCATCTAGAAAATTGATTGATAATTTTGCTTTAGTGTCTCTTTTTGAACCCAAAAATGTCAATGATGCTTTAAAGGATGAAAACTGGATTTTGGCAATGCAAGAGGAACTTAATCAATTTGAGAGGAATGAAGTTTGGACACTTGTTGATAGACCTCAAAATCAACCTATCATTGGCACAAAGTGGATTTTTAGAAATAAGTTAGATGATAAAGGTGTTGTTGTAAGAAATAAAGCCAGATTAGTTGCTAAAGGATATGCACAAGAAGAAGGAATTGATTTTGATGAAACATTTGCTCCCGTAGCAAGATTAGAATCTATTAGAATGCTTCTTGCTTTTGCATGCTTTAAAGGCTTCAAATTGTTTCAAATGGATGTTAAAAGTGCCTTTTTAAATGGTTTTATTGATCAAGAAGTATATGTGGATCAACCCCCCGGTTTTGAAAATACAAAATTTCCAAGTCATGTGTTTAAACTATCTAAAGCTTTATATGGTCTAAAACAAGCTCCAAGAGCTTGGTATGAAAGACTAAGTGGTTTTTTGATTGAAAATGGTTTCAAAAGGGGTGTTGTGGACACCACACTTTTTACTAAGCAAGTGTTGAATGACCTTCTTATTGTGCAAATATATGTTGATGATATTATTTTTGGTGCTACTAATGAGTATCTATGCAAGGATTTTTCCACCACTATGCAAAGTGAATTTGAAATGAGTATGATGGGAGAATTAAATTTCTTCCTTGGACTTCAAATACATCAAGCTCTTGAGGGAATTTTTATAAATCAAGCAAAATATACCAAGGAGTTGCTGAAAAGGTTTGGCATGGAGGACTCAAAGCAAGTTGGAACTCCAATGTGCACTTCTACAAAGCTTGACAAAGATGAAGAAGGTAATCATGTGGATGAAAAGCAATATAGAGGTATGATCGGAAGCCTACTCTATTTAACCGAAAGTAGACCTGATATTATGTTTGCTGTTTGCTTGTGTGCTAGATTTCAATCTTGTCCAAAAGAATCACATTTGAATGCTGTAAAAAGAATTTTTAGGTATTTGAAAGGTACATTAGACTATGGACTTTGGTATGCTAGATCTAATGAGTTTGCACTATACGGTTATTCGGATGCTGATTTTGGAGGTTGTCGTGTGGATAGAAAGAGTACTAGTGGAACTTGTCATTTTCTTGGAAATTGTTTAGTCTCTTGGTTTAGCAAAAAGCAAAATGCAATATCTTTGTCTACAACCGAAGCGGAATATATTGCCGCTAGTGCATGTTGTGCTCCACTTTTATGGATGAAGCACACTTTGAATGATTTTGGATTGTTGTATGACTGCATGCCTGTATTCTGTGATAATACTAGTGCTATAAATTTGACCAAAAATCCTATTCATCATTCTAGGACAAAGCACATAGATATAAAGCATCACTTTATTCGTGATCTTGTTCAAAAAGGTGACATATGTGTAAATTATGTTTGTTCTAAAGATCAATTTGCTGATATTTTTACCAAAGCTCTGCCATTAGATCAGTTCATTCATCTAAGATCAAAATTAGGAATAATCGAAAAATCATCCTAAAATTTCTCAAAGTCTTCGGACGTCCGAAAGAATATGAACGGACGTCCGATGATGTTCTTCAGCCATTTTCCAGAATTGCGCCTGTTCGGACACAACTGTCGGACGCACAACTTCGTTCGGTCGTCCGATAGTGCAACGGCTCACTTTTTAAATTAACTTTCTCCCTCATTTGCTTCAAACTCTTCTTCTCTATTTCCTCTCGGACGAAAACCCTCTCATTTCTCACTCTCAAATTCATACCATTCTGAAACTCTCATTCCCAAATTGACTCAAACAAAACTTTTCCTGATTGATTGCGATTCATTTCTCCTAATTATTTCATCGAATCGCAAAACATTTCATAAATTCCCAAATTTCCCTCAAAACCCTACTTTCTCATAACCGCTCTGTCAAATCTTGTTCAAGGACTTTGTGTCCCAAAATTTCTGTGCGATTCACTTGCCTACTGCTGTGTGCATCATTTGCATCCCTCATTCCACACAGTTCGCACAATGGTGAATCTAAGGGGAGGAAAAGTTACTTCCGGACGCAAGCATCCACTCAGGGATGAGGATGAGAGTCTTCCCACTGTCAAACGGACATCCAAACGCTTCAAAAGAGGAGCTATCAAGGGTCAAATGTCACGGCCTACACCACAACCCTCCTCTCAGCCTGAATCTGGACAGGGGACATCTTCTCAACCGCCTCCAAAATCAGCTCCTCCTCCTACATTCTTTGATGATGCTGCGAAAGACAAATACTCCTGGATATCCCAGAAGGGTGTCATCCCTCAAAGAACTGTAAACCCCTCTGAATTTCGCTCCATAGGTTTAGAATCCATTCTGAGTCTATTTGCTTTCCAGAAATGGTCACATCTTATTTCTATGCCAAATGTCTACTATCCTGATATGTTGCATCAATTTTTTGCCAATCTAAGGAAAGGTTCTGACCAAACTGAAATATTTTCCAGGGTTAATGGGGTAGACTTAATCTTTGACTCTGAAAGTGTGAACTCCATTTTAAATACTACCATTGAACGTTTATGCAAAGATAAGATTGCTAATTTTTTTTCCTATGAAGAGCTCCCGACTGTGGCAAATCGTTTTGACGGGACAAAAATGTTAACCTATTTCAAAAGAAGTTTTTCCTCACCTGCTGATGCTAAATTGAATGATCTGGCCCCTGTGAATTTAATTGCTTTTTCTATCATTTCAAACCTGCTTGTGCCTACCGATGGCCATAGAACTGATGCAAACAAAATGGAGTTGTACCTCTTTTATTGTTTTCAAGAAAAAATTCGTATTGATTTTGGTTTTGTCATGTGCAAGTTCTTACTTCGCTATGCCACTGATTCTCGCAGAAAATTATCTTATGGAAAGTTTCTTCAAAAGATTTTTGAGTTTTACAAAGTCCCTATTCTAGGTGTTTGTCCTAAAGAAGCATCTTCTTATGCCTTTACAAAAGGGTATTTTGAAAGGAAAAATCTTATTTTCAAAGATAATCTGTGGGTTTATAAGGGTGCATCTTCTAGTGAACTTAGGTCTAAGGCTGCACATGATCCTTCATCTATTCCACTCACTCCCATTCATCCTAGGAAATCTGCCTCTAAGGCATCTTCCTCTTCCAGTGATGAAGTAATTGAGCTCCTTCGTGAACTCAAACAGCATGTTCTTCTTCTAGAACATGGTCTAATGCTCACTATGTCCTCTGAGCAACAAACTGCCTTCCTAGACAAAAAGAACCTCCTGTTTCCCCCCCTGTTGTTGAGGAAGTTTCCCATGACAAAGAGTCACACCCCACTGATCCAAGTTCATCAATTCCGGATCCTGGTTCTTCAACCCCTGTGACTCCTCATGGCACCTCTACATCAGATAAAGGCAAGGCACCAGTTGAAGAGGCTGCTGAAGATGATGAAGAAACTGAAGAGGAGGATCTTGATCAATATCAGCTCTCTCGGAGGACACCTGGATCCACTTAGTTCATCATTTAGGACATTTGCATTTTGTTTGTCTCTTTTATGTTTTCGTGGTATTCAACAATGAATATGTAATGTAATGGATATTTTAAGTTTCGTTTTGGATGTTTAAGTACTGTTTTGATGGATGTCTGAATATTTTGATGAATGATTGTCTATTCTGCTTATGTGAATATAATGAATTTGTGGATTGTCTATTCTGATTGATGGTCTAAGTTTTGATGTGTGAACTTGTCTAAATTTATGAATTTGTGGATATGTTGATGTGATTGGTTGCCCGTTTGTGATGACAAAAAGGGGGAGATATGGTATCAAATGATTGGATTGAGTGATGATTGATAATTGGTGATGTTGGCATGATTGATGATTGGTGATGTTAGGATATGTTGGATTGATTGTTTAAATTTGGATTGGCTGATATGCTTAATTGTTTAACTCGGATGGGCAGCCTTGTGAGGGGGAGTTTTTCAAAATTTTCAAATTTTGTGATTCACTAAGACAGGGGGAGTTCTTGTCTATTTTGAAAGGGGGAGTTTTCATTGCAATCATAAAATTTCATTTCAAACTTTTGTTTTGTCATCATCAAAAAGGGGGAGAATGTTATTCTTGGTTTTGATGATCACAAAAGTTCGTTTATACTGACCAAGATTGATCAGGCCTGATGGAACAAGGAAAGCATATGTTTGATTGACTCCAGTCTACGATGCTTTGGATGTGGCAAACAAGATTGAAATAATATAAATGAATTTAGTCATTGTTTTGTTCCGATCAAAGATACTGTCTTTTAAGTATGTCTAGTTTGTCATTCTTGGTACTTTGAAATGTTTATCTAACCTCCTTCAAATACAAGTGTTTTTGTCTATCCAAGAATCAGGTTCAAATATGTCATGAAATGCAAGACAACCAAAATGAGAAGCAAAAACAGGACAATCAGGTCGGACGGCCGAAAGGAAACTGTCGGACGTCCGGAAGGATCGGACGCACACCTCGGACGCACACCTCGGACGCATATCAACCAGATCGGACGTCCGAAAAATTCCAAGATAACTTGCTAGCTCTCGGCCTACGATCGGACGCTGTGCTGTCGGACGACAAAAATCTCATCGGACGTCCGAACTTCAACTTGGCTATTTTCGGACGATTGGTTCGGACGATGATTTGATCGTCGGACGTCCGAAAGCCCCAACGGCTAGCTGACCCTTCATCTGCCTTCTATCCGTTGGAAGCTTTAATGAAGCTCATTTCTGTTCCCCTTTAAAAACAAACTGTTCTGAACGAAGGGAGGACTTTTGCACACTTTGTTTACAAGATCTCAAGAGATATTTTAGCTAGAAAATAGTCTCCAAAGCAAGATTTGTTTTAAAGTGGTGTGAATTTCTGGTGAGCATTTCTTTTGTGATTGAAAGGATCTTTAGTGTAGCTTTGTTGAGGGTTTTCTGAGTGATTGTAAAACTTCTTAGCTTGACTAAGTGAGGCTTAGGGTAAGGAGGAAGTGCTCCCTCCATTGTACATCTAGTTGATCGTCTTCCATCAAAGAGAAGTTGCTCTTCCTAGTGTGTGGTCTTCAAGTTTGAGGATAGCTTGGTAGACACTTGGTTTGATTCCCCAATTTACTTTTCTGTTTAATAAAATTCTCATTGCTTGTCTATACTTGTGTTTCTGATCAATATTGCTCTTGTCTTCTAATCTACTTGGTTGATCATTACTAGAAAAGAAGGAAATTTTCATTTAGCAAAAATTGCCTAAATCTGATTAAGATTTTGAATAACCCAATTCACCCCCCCCTCTTGGTTGTCTTTGGGACTTACAAAGATTGAAAGCAAGAAAGTTGAGAGTTTTCTTTTCTTTTCTTCTTGAGATGGCCGGCCAAGAGAAGCTTGAAATGAAGATGATTTTTGGGTCAATTTTGATTAATTGGTAAAGTGATGAATAGTGGTCAAAATCCAAGATTAAATCATAAGGTGACACTTGTCACCCTTATTAATGCAACGCTATCCTTTTGTCTCTCCAACACCCATTCATTTGGGTAACCTCTAATTATCTCTTAACACCTGATAAACTAATCCCGGTATATGAAACTTAATCTAATTGGCCGAATTTTTCTGAGCTTTCCGCACTAGCGGGTCCCACGCCCGGTATACCTTCCTAAATTCTCATGAACTGACTTATACTAGAAAAATAATTTAAAAACCATATTTCCTTATAAAAATGATTTAGAAAATTTTCTCCTAAGAAAACAAAATGCATAAAGGCGTGTAATTAAATAAAATAAAGCCTAGAAAATAAGAAAATTCACGGGTTCTCACACTCTCTCCCCCTTAAAAGAATTTCACCCTCGAAATTTTCTCACCTTGATTCACGAACAATTCAGGGTATTTCTTTTTCATCTCTTCTTCCACCTCCCAGGTAGCTTCCTCTACCTATGGTTTCTCCACAAGATCTTCACCAACGGAATCTGTTTATTTCTCAGTTCCTTAACTTTTCGGTCAAGCAACTGTACATGTTTTTCTTCGTAGGTGAGAGATTCATCTATCTTGATTTCCTCCGGTTGTAAGATATGAAACGGGTCGGGATAATACTTTTTAAGCATCGAGACGTGGAAGACGTCGTGAATTCTGGATAGACTTGACGGTAGTTCTAGCCGATATGCTACTTTACCAACCCTCAGGAGAATCTTGAAAGGTCTGACGAACCTTGGTTGGAGTTTCTTTCCTCTACCTGCTGTGACGCTTCATAATGGTGTGACCTTAAGGAACACACAGTCCCCAACTTCGAACTCCAGATCTTTTCTTCGATTGTCCGCGTAGCTCTTCTGTCGGTTTTGAGTTGTTTGGAGTCTTTGTCGTATCAACTTGACTTTTTCTTGTGCATCTTCCATCCATGGGATAGTTGTTGGATCTAGCACCTTCCTCTCGCCGACTTCGTCCCAATAGATCGGTGACCGGCACTTCCTCCCATACAGCGCTTCGTATGGAGCCATTTGAATTGATGAATGGTAACTATTATTGTAAGCAAACTCTACTAAGGTCATATGTTGACCCCAATTACCTTCAAAATCCAGAATACAGGTCCTTAGCATATTCTCGAGAGTTTGGATTGTTCGCTCTGATTGTCCATCCGTCTGAGGGTGATAGGTGGTGCTTAGGTTGAGTTTAGTCTCTACAGTCTCCTGAAACTTCTACCAAAACCTAGATACGAAACCGGGATCTCTATCTGAAACGATGCTCACGGGAACGCCATGTAGCCTTACGATCTCGTCCATGTACACCTGAGCCAGTTTGTCCATGGAATACTTCATGTTTACCGGCAAGAAATGAGCCGATTTGGTTAATCGATCGAGGATCACCCACATGGCATCGTGTCCTCGTTGCGTTCGCGGCAAACCTGAAACGAAATCCATTGTGATGTTTTTCCATTTCCATTCGGGTATCTCAAGAGGTTGTAACAAGCCGGATGGTTTTTGATGCTCCGCCTTCACTTGTTGGCAAACCAGACATTTCTGCACATATAAAGCAATTTCCTTCTTCATGTTATCCCACCAATAAGTTCCTTTCAGGTCCTGGTACATCTTGCTACTACCCGGATGGATCGTGTATTTGGATCGATGAGCCTCCTCTAAGATCTCCGTCTTTAACGTTTCATCTTTAGGCACCACCACGCGGTTTCGATATTTCAAAACACCCTCGGGACTAAAGTTGAAGTCGGTCGATTCCTCTTTTTCCACCTTCGCTCCCCACTTCCGCACTATCGAATCTTTCTTTTGCACTTCCTTAATTCGTTCCAGTAGGGTAGATGTTACCTTAATATTACTAAAAACCACCTTATGACTCCCAAGGCAGGGTTTCCACTCACAAACGGATTCTAACAAATCCCAGTCTTTAATCATTAACCCTGCTACTTGAGTCTTTCAACTTAAGGCATCGGCCACTACGTTCGCTTTTCCCCGGATGATAGTTGATGGTGCAGTCGTAATCCTCCAGAAATTCTATCCACCGTCGCTGCCTCATGTTTAATTCCTTCTGCGAGAAGAGATATCTAAGACTCTTATGGTCTGAGTACACCTCGAACGTTATCCTGTATAGATAGTGCCTCCACTTTTTCAGAGCAAAAACAACCGAGAGCGAAAACAACCGTGGCTAACTCAAGATCGTGGGTTGGGTAGTTCTGCTCGTGGGGTTTCAACTTCCTAGAGGCAAAACATATCAGATTCCAGTTTTGCATCAGCACACACCCCAGACCTTCCTGCGACGCGTCGGTGTAAACGGTGAACCTGTCCCTCCGTTAGGCAAAGTTAGAACTGGCGCCATGGTTAATCTTTTCTTTAACTCTCGAAAACTCGTTTCGCATTTGGCATCCCACACAAACTGACCATGTTTCTTCGTCAGGTCGGTTAAAGGACCGGCCAGTTTAGAAAAGTCTTTAATGAAACGCCGGTAGTACCCAGCTAACCCTAGAAAACTACAAATTTCCGTGGGATTTTCTGGCCTCTACCAATTAGTCACGGCCTTTACTTTCGCTGGGTCAACCTAGATGCCCTCTTGGGAAATTACGTGCCCTAAGAAAGAAATTTTCTTCAGCCAAAATTCACACTTACTGAACTTGGCGTATAACTGATGCTCTCTTAGGGTTTGCAAAACGACTCTTAGGTGCTGCTCATGCTCCTCATGCGTCTTGGAGTAAATCAGGATGTCATCAATAAAAACAACAACAAATCGATCTAGGTAGGGCTTAAAAACCCTATCCATTAAGTCCATGAAGGCGGTAGGGGCATTGGTCAGTCCAAAGGGCATAACTGCGAATTCGTAGTACCCATATCTCGAGTTGAAAGCAGTTTTCGGGATATCTTCTTTCCTAATCAACAATTGGTAATACCCCTGTCGAAGATCTAATTTCGAGAAGACCACGGCTCCCTGCAACTGGTCGAATAACTCATCAATATGGGGCAATGGATACTTATTTTTAACCGTCACATTGTTCAGCCCCCGGTAGTCATGCACATACGCAGACTCCCGTCCTTTTTCTTCACGAACAACACAGGGGCTCCCCAGGGAGACCCACTCTCGTGAATGAAACCCCGTTCCAAAAGGTCTTGTAACTGTAATTTCAACTCCCTAAGCTCAGCAGGTGCCATCCGATACGAAATTTTTGAGATAGGTGACGTTCCAGGTAACAAGTCAATTTTGAACTCTATCTCTCTCTCCGGAAGTAGGGCTACTAACTCATCAGGGAACACATCTGGATATTCCTTCACTATGTGCACATCCTCTACCTTCAATTTATCGGTGGGAGTATTGATTAGAAAGGCTAAGAACCCTTGCACCCCTCTACTTAGTAACTTCCTAACCCGAATACTCGAGATCAAGGCAGATGAGGCTAGCCTATCCCTTATATTCAACCTTAAGGTCGCCTCCCCAGGGATGCGAAACTCTACCACCTTCTTCTTACAATCTAATTGAACAATCTAATTGAGCATTATACCTGACTAACCAGTCCATGCCCAAGATCACGTCATACCCTTGAATGGATAGGCTTATCAAATCCCCTAGCAATTTTCTCTCTCCTACCCAAACCTCGCAGTCCTTGTAAACCATACTAGTAATCAAATGATGGTCCCCAGTGGGGGTACTAACTTCTAGATCATAAGGTAAACTAGCAGGCTTGATATCAATACCACACATGAAATTAGGGTTAACAAAGGAATGGGTGGCACCGGGATCGACTAAAACCTTCGCAAATCGGTGAAATACAGGGATCGTACCTTCTACGACCTCGGAAGAGTCTGGGACCTGTTGGAGCTCTAACGAATACACTCGAGCTGACATCTTGGGTTTTGTCCCGTCTACCTTAACTGGTCCAGAACTGGTCCTTGGCGGTTGTTGACTTCCCTTTCCATCTTGCTTTAGAACTGGACAGGTGGCGAGCCGGTGGTCTGCGCTTCCACAACGCAGGCACTTTCCCTCCTTCTTCCAGCAGTTGTCCTCTGTGTGATTTGGCTTTCCGCAATACCCACAGGGTCTACGGGATGCAGAACTCGAACCTCTCTGGAAACCTCCTCTTTGACCTCTCCCCGCTGGGCCACCTCTTGACTAAGCCCCTCTACCTACGCCCGGCTGCCTTTCACCTTCGATTCCTCGTCCAAACTTGGGAGGGGTACTCTTATCCCCCTGCCCCGAGCTACTTCCAGGGAACCCTCATTTTTTAGCTTGGAAGTTTCTCACCTGTAGCCGAGCATTCTCTACTCGTTGCGCCTTCTCTACGGCATCGCTGAAGGCGTTAATTTGGGCCACAGCTAGATCCTTCTGGATTTCCACGTTCAGACCTTGGACGAATCGCCGTATTCTCCGTTGCTCGGTCACGATGAGTTCGGGTGCAAATTTGGACAGCCGAGTGAATTGGCTCTCGTATTCGGCCACAGTCTGGGTCCCTTGGCAAAGTCGGATAAATTCATCTTCTTTCCGCTCCTAAACCAGAGGAGGGAAGAATTTGGCGTTGAACTCCCTCATAAAGTTCACCCAGGTCCTGGGCGTTTGTTCCCGCTCCCACTTTTGTCGTATAACGTTCCACCAGGAACGGGCCGCCCCTTCCAGTTGAAAGACGGCAAAAGTCACCTGCCTCTCTTTCATATAATGTAAGGCGGCAAGGATATCCACCATCTTTTCTAGCCACCTTTCGATCACGTCCGGATCGGGTCCCTCAATAAACTTTGGTGGGGCAAACTTCTGAAACCTCTCGAGAGCCCTATCCTCGCTCTCCACTTGATTACCGGGATTCCCAGGGTTGGGGTTAGGGTTTTGACCCTGTTGGTGCATCACTTGGGCTAGTAAATTAATCATTTACTGCATGGCAGCCGCTATTTGGACGTTGGGATCAATTCAAGGTTCAGGGTTTGGTCCAGACGAGGTTTCCCCAGTGCCCCTTTCCAACGTGGGTTGCCTACTCCCGCGTCCCCGGCCTCGACCACTACGAGTGCCCTCCATCGATCTAAGTCAATTTAAGGTCAAAAGATAAGTATAATGCGAAAGGGCACATAACCCCTTTTCATAACAATAAACACGAACAATTAGCCAAAACAACTACTTCATAGAGCATTTAAACACATAACACATGTACATAGAACACATAATAGGATCAAGCCATTATACAAAACAGTCAGTCAAGTACATACAAAAGTCATCCCATGAAACAAAAGGGTCATCCAAAACAATATACAAAGTTAGGCCAAAACGGCTAACTAAGAGCCTTTCCTAACTATTCCCTTCATGGAATCAAAAGCGGTTCAAAATTTCTAGCCTAATTCCCTACGGAGGCCACAGACTCTCCCCCTTGGCTAGAACTAGGGGTACTCCCCTCACTAGGTGCATTGCCACCGGGAGCCACTACCTGCACATTGGCACCAATCACATCTTGGATCAGCGCTTCACACTCATTAATAATGCCTCCAGAACGGTCTCTAACTTCCCAGACGACATTGGTCAGACGCTGGTTAACCCCTTGCAATTGTTCCCTAAGAGCATTAGTGCGTTCCTGCTCCATAGCTATGTCCTCACGGAGCTCCCCTATCCGGTCGGCTTGCATCCTCGTGATGCCCCTCAGCCTAAGTATCTCCGTGTGATCCCTGGCGGCGGCACGCCTAAGTCTCCTCCGTTCGCCTAACACCGCCACGACCACGTGGTCGACGTAAGAGTGGTTTCGGCAACGGTCACAACAACGAACCCGACTAGCGGCATATCAAAGCCGGATCGGGCCTCCCGACCTCTTCTGGTAATCAATGACTCGTGACCGACTCTGAGGTGGCTCACCTCCACCCTCTCCACTTGTTCCAACCATAACCTACAAGGATGGGAAAAGGATTCATATCTTAAGCAACATAAGCATAATCACGCCTAACAGTACCTTAACACTTCCCTCACAGGCCCTAAGGAACAAAATTTCAAACTTGCCTAGGTCATTTCTAACCTAGGCTCTGATACCACCTGCGACAGCCCCACCTTCCCCTAAGGCGGACCAAAGGGGTTAGCGGACTACCTGCCCACCTTTCGCCAGGACTACTAGGACAAAATTAACATAAGCTAAACATTCCAAAATATAATACTGCACTTAAACGATTCTACCACCATAGCGAAAGAACAATTCCAAGCCAAAACAACACATGAACATTACTAAATACTTTAATATACACAAGGTTGGAACTTTACAGATCAAAAGGAAATGTTCGATCAAGATACATTTAAGGTTTTCCACCCATCGAGGAGTTATACAAAAGAATATTTAAACTAGCTCAACTCATGTTTTAAAGCTCCATAACCTTCAAAAGATACTCCCTGTAAGGAAAACAAAGTCAACAAGGTAAGCTTTCGCCCAATGAGGTACCATCACGCAACTAAACAATTTCACATAAGCACAAAGTTGCTCAATCCAAATACATTCAATAAATGAATCAACTAGCACCACATTTCAATAAAGATTTCTAAAAGGATATGGTCGGATCTCAATAGCCCTTTTCCTCACTTGCCGTACTTGATCTCGCCCCGTTGACCCTCCGTCGACGTTTAAGGAGTAACCAATACCGTAGACTCCACTTTCTCCGATTCCTTCCACCTCACATACCCCTACCGGGTCCGAACTCCAACCAGTTCAGTAATGGTAATACTCGAGTATACCGGAATCAAGAGTCTCGTACCCATCGAATCCTTAGAAACAGTTCCCCATGGCTTATCAATTTCTTCGACCAAGCCCTTGCTGGCTCGATTCAATTGACCACCAATGGGGTTGAGCTCAGAATCAACAGTATAAGTCGTTGGATGCACGTCCAAACGACACCAATTCAAGTATAATCAAGACAATTCAAGTGATACAGTAAACAGTCAATTAAGCCATAGAGTACGAGAGTGGTAAAGTACACCCTCGTCTCAACCAGTGTCATCAGTAAACACAAATATTCCAATCATAAATCTCAAGTATAACAAAGCCAAGAAGTATCAATCATGTGAGTAGTACACTCACCAATCAAACAAAAGGAATTTCACAAATTTCCGTCCAATGAGCGCCATGGGTCACCGGCACGCCCTAAAACATTCAAGTAAACACAATGAGACTCGAATACGAGTCATAAGCCGAATCCACATACTACTAGAGTAAGATCAAATAGAACGTATAAGTGCAAAATCAAACTAGGGAAAGTCCAGAAATGAAGTTTAAGCCCTAAATCCAAAAGGCAGATTTGACGTTATTTTGCGTATTGAACACAACCGGAGCTACGATTATCGGATTGCGGTTAAATTTATACCGTTTCGAAGCTAAGATAAAGGGCTACAATTTTTATGAAGATCACTCAGTCCAGTTCATAGTGTAGCTAGGTCAAAATTTTAATGTACCAAACCAGAATCGTACAAACAACCGCATTCTGGTTAAATGACCATAACTCAGGCTACCGAAATCCAATTAAGGTGTTTCCAGGGCTGTTAGAAAGTTAAGACAAAGCACTACAACTTTTATGTTTTGGCCAAAATCTAATTTAGTACACATCAGGGTGAACGGTCGCGGTCAGATTGGGTGAACGGTCGCGGTCAGATTGGGTGAACTGTCAACACTGTCACCAAACTCTTACCTACGGCAGTCTGGGTATTTCCATCTTTTCACAGGCTACCGAGCTCGGATTGGGCTGAAATTTTACAGGAAACTATAAAAAATTATTTCCTATAACTTTCATGTTTTAACCTAAGGCTAATTCTGTGAGGACCCGAATTTTTCTCACTTATAATTCTATTTTTATGGCTTAATTAATTATTTGCTCACCCGTTTTCTTCGAATATTATTTTCTAACCCCTTTAGACCTAATTACATGGATCTATAGCTTTGTTGTATTTTTAAAGTGTCTCATTTCAAAAATTAATTTTTTTGAAAGCCTGTTAAGTGAAAATAGTGCACGTGCGTTTGGAACGATAACCGATTTGAGGATACACTGAGCTTGAAAAATTGGAGATACGTGCATTAGTCTTAAAATAGGTATTTTTATGATTAACTGCTCAAGTGATAGGTAGTTGTACCATCGTTATAAGAATTTCTTAGAAATTTCGTTTTATCACGTTTAATTTGAAAATACGCGTTTTCACACGCACGATTTAATTGAGAGACTTTAGATCATTATTTTGGGACAATTAAGAGTGAATAACAATAGTATATATACAAGTGCATTAGAGGTTTAGTGCACTACTGAAACAAACCCGAGAGGAAACGAGCACGAAACGCGCGCGTTCTCGCGCTATTGAAAGGTTGACTTTTGGAACCAATTTTACCCACAAATATCAAAGCTTCCCACGGAAGCTTATCATCAGCCACCATTCTTCTTTTCTTTCTCAAACCAGCCGTGCAACACCAAGAGAAGGAGACCAAAGTTCCTTCTTCATTTTACCTCTCAAACTTGCACCAAATCACTTGAAATTTCTACCACAAACTCACAACAACTTGGAGATTCACCTAGGCAAGGAGAGGAGCTTCATTTCCACGGCTTTCTTGGACATTCATTGGACCGAAAATTCTGTGCTAGTTCATCAAGAGAGGTAATGGACGATCAACCCCTCGAATCTTAGTTTACGGAAGTTTTATTACACGTATATACTCATGCATGTTAGTGGGTAGCATTATTTTTGAGGAAATTGATTGTGTGGGCTCTATGAACTCCCACTTTTGATGGAAGGACTGATTTGATGTTGGATGATGAAATTAATGGTGGTTTAGTGCTTACATTAGTGGATTAATGTTGTATTGTTGGTAAAAAATCAAAAGAGGTGCTTGGAGCAAAAGTGACCATTTTACCCCTACCTTGTCCGAGCCCTTTTGTGCAAACTTTTGAGGTTCTAATGGCTTGTTTCTGTTTTTTACATGTTATATGAAGTGTGTAGAAAGTTTCATTAAAAAATAACATGATTTGGTTGGTCAAATGAATTGATTTCCAAAGTTAGGAAAACTGGAAAATGATTCCCGTATTGCCCAGGCAGTCATTTTGTATCAGCCATAACTCTTTGCTCCAATGTCGAAATCAAGTGCCATTTATGGCACTGGAAACTAAACAATCCCAACTTTCCATTTGTATAAAATGCATGACCTAGTTCCACTCAAGTGAGCCAAACCATTCATTTGAAAATTTCTGTTCTGTTTCGTTGCTCTTCAGGAGGCAGGACATGAACTGTAACTTGATGCTCAAAAAAAGAGTTTCTTGTGAATAGATTTTGATAATGGTTTATTCTGAGAAATTCTAGCTTTATGAAAGAGCTTTTCAACGCCACCAACTGCGCTCAATTCCGAGTTGAATCGAGTGAGTTGTGTTCATATTTCGAAACTGATGCAGTGAGTAAAAATCCTCTTTTTGGCTAGTAAAGGCCTAACCCTTGGTTGGGACTTGTTGTTTTGAAATTCTTGGTGTTAATCACCTACCAAATGTATATTGGATTCTTATTAGACCTGGTTATCACAAATGAGACATGTTTTAGACATTTTATTGGCTAAAGGTTTTAGAAAAGAAAATTTGAAGTACAAGGCAGATTTGCCTTGGAAATTCTTGAAACTTTGATGGTTTTGTTAACCAACTTGCCGAATGAATTTTCCTATGAAATTTGACAGAGGAATAGCCCTTATATGGTAGTGTAATACTGCTATTTTGGTGCCATTCTGAGTCTATTTCAATATCCAACTGAAGTCCCAAAGTTCATGTTTTAAATCTGGAAATTCTTGATCAAGGAGGAATTTTTAGCCAAATTTGAGCTGCTATATCTTGGCGCTCAAAACTTCGATTCTTGTTCCGTTTGTTTTGTTTTAAACTTTGAATGTAGCTCTAATTGAGTTCCAAATTTCGGATGCTAGTTCGTATTGTGAGAATTTTGCCGGATTTTCAAAGTTGGTCAAAAACCAACCCCGAAACTATCTTAAGTGCCAAAACAACAACTTTGAGCCTATTTTTGAATACCTTCCATTTGGAATCATGGAAAAGTATATTCTAAGAACTTTTAGTACTTTTGAAGAGGTTTCTAATGGTATCAAGTTTTCTAATTTTGGACCTATATAATGCAAGATATGATTTTTCTAAAATCGACACCCAAAGCTGAAATTTGTCAATTTCTTAGAAAATAAGATTTTTGAAACTTGCCTTCTTTTCTCGATATCGATTGAACATTTTGAATTCGATTTCGTGAAAAATGCTAGTCTTTCTCTTTAGACTTTAAAACTTCACTCTTGAGTCTCGATTATGAATAATTAAGACCCAATTCATGAATTCTCTTTAGATTGTACAACCTTCTTTGATAAGTAGGGGTTCTAAGTGATAGTGTATAATAGTTGATGGTTAATTACTCAGGCGCTCAAGGAGACCTTCAAGAGGAACTCGAAGTGGATGCCCAAACGCTTCTTTGAGTACTTAATCACTTGTTTTGAATAGGTGAGTGTTCCATATAGGAATACCTAATTGGAATAAGTCTATGACATGCTTAACTCATGGTCATTAAGTGTTAAGTGCTATATGTTAAGTATTTACCACACTCATCCATATTTGAATAAGATATACTTGAATTACTCGACATGAAATACCTGAAGTATGTATATTTGAACTATTCGATATGAAATGCTTAAAGAGCATATTTATGTGATTACTTGAAATACTAGATATGAAATGCTTGGAGAGCATATTTACATGATATGTTTAAATGATTAATTATGCCATGGCAGCATAAGTCGATTGGAGTGAATCTTCTCGACTCTTACATGGTAATAGTGGGACACGGCCAAAGGCGGGCTATTGAAATGACATATGTCTACCAATTAACCGTAATTTCCACCATTAACCGTTTACCGTTTACCGTTAACCGTGTTTACTTACCGTTTTCTAATCTATTTGGTTACCTGCTTGCTTGATTATCTGCTTACGTGATCACCAACTTACTTGATTACTTGACCACCTGATTACTTGATTATCATAAATGATATGCTCATATGAAGTGGGCCACCGTTTTAAGGCGAGTGTGTACTTTATCTCACTCGACCTACTAAAATGATAAATTTTATCGTTCACCGATTTACTTGATTACTTGTGCATGTTGTAAGCTCTAAGCTGAACTTGGGCCCTGCCCTTGGTTACTGACCTACTCGAGCCAGGACTGGGTTTGGTCGGGTAGGTTGGAACCCTGGGCCACCGTTTCGGTATACTCGAGTATTACCACTGGAGGGATAAGGCGATGGCCAGACAGTACCGTGGGGATCGGAAGTTATAAGGTGCAGATGACCGAAATGGTTCCATTGGAACACCTTATCCTTCAATGTGTGTTTATTTTGCATAATGATAACCGTTTCATACAAATGTGCCGTACTTGTGATATGCTCAAATTACTTGTACAATGATTATCTTCTCATGTTAATATGCCAATGTGTAATCTTGAACCATACATATGATATGCTCAATTACTTGATTTAGTACGAACTGCTAGAGTGTCTTGGAACCTCACTGGGCTGTGTAGCTCATCCCACGTTTTGGGTTTTTTTAACAGGGTTCGAAACCAATAGTGCTCGTGAATTGTACTAGATTGCCTTCTTTTGAAAATTTAATGTTGTATTACAGCAGATGGCTGTAGTAAATATTCTTTTGGATTGTATTAAGCTTGAGAGCTGATTAATTGTAAGTGTGAGATATTTTGGAGTACTTTAATTATGTATTGAAGTCATTGAAGTATTTCGAGTTTTTGAATTGTGGATTGTAGTGAGTCCTGGCGAGAGCTGGGCAGGCGTCCCGCGGATACCCTTTGGTTTGCCTTAGGGAGAAGTGGGGGCGTCACAGTTGGTATCAGAATTTAGGTTTCAGATCTTTATAGTGTATCCTAGGCTTAAAAGTTTATGATGCCGGACTGTGGGACTAGTTTGAAAGTTAAGTGACAGCTTGTAGGGATGAAAATCAAAGCCGCTTCGCGTAGTCTGTGCGCGGGGTGAGATTAGGCCAAGTGGTGTTATGGTCCTTATTATGTGAATGAGTAAAGGCTTAAGTACTCTTCTAGAGTATAAGCTGTGAATCATGAATGTGATAAGTATAAACCCCTTTGTCTTGATATTTGGGGAAAACAATTGGTATGTATGTTGAGTAGGAATCTCAAATGTGATGATTTACTCTTGGGAACTGGCCAACTCGAGATGTGAATTATCTTATTTCGGATTCTTGTACCCGAGTACTCAAGCGTTGAGAATAATACTAAGGACTTGAGATCTCCATTCGCGGGGAATAAGAATGAATCGATATTTCACGTGAATAGTTATAAGAAATCGATAATTGTTTGGCTAAGATGGCACAATAATTAAGAGCGCGAGGTGAAGAAGATCGTGGCCTAGATGATCCTTGTGTTGGGGTTAAAGTTGAACATGTTAGGGAATGTGGATCATTTAGTTCCAATTAATCGAGTGAAGCATTACTTGTGATCTTCCGTAGTGGGACGATGGGAGTAGAACTTAAGAGTTTGTGCCTTAGAGATGGATGCACCTTTGATAATCACTTGTTCATTTTTGTTTATTGACTTTGACTTGGTATATACTTTACTTGGCTTGTTTGTGACCTCTTGATTCGTATTATGACTTTTGATATATGTAAAGAATCATGCTTCTAATTCTAAATGTATTTGTAACTTGTATATGCTTTAAGTTCTTCTATGCTTAATTATTCCTTTTCTTACGCCTATAGACTTATATTAAGTATGGCTCGGCAAGGACAATGAATGGGTTGTGGTGTGAGTTTAGGCAACCCGCACTCTTGAGAAAGAATGATGGCCGGTCTTATAAAATCCAATGGGAACTTAGTGATAGGTATGAATCGAAAATGAACGAGAAGATTAGACCTACCAGAGATATAAAAGATTGATCTAGTTGGGTACCTAGAGAGGTTCTCCCTTGTGCAATTTTAATAATTGTTCTACCGTATATTGTGGTTGGTTCTGTGGACATGTTTCAACCTTTTATGAATGTTTGAACTTTCGAAGTATTTCGTTGGTTATTTGTAAAGTGACTTGAACTCATTACTTATCTGCTGTAAAAATATATATATATATATATATATATATATATATATATATATATATATATATATATATATATATATACTTTCTCTCTTAAAAGCATTTTCTAGAATATATGTTTATTCAAACGCAATTCTTAACTAGAAACTTTGATGAAATTTTTGAAACATCCTTCAGTTATATATTATTTCATTATATACGCTCTGTAATACCTATGCATTGAGTCGCCTGATTAATCTTCTTAAATGTATTTGAGGAATTTGAAATATGTATTAATGACGGTGGCAAAAACATTACCTAAAGTTTCTTACTAAGAAAACTTAGTTTCGGACCATGAAGAAAGGTTTGTATCTTTTAGCTCTAATTTTAAAATCGTGAATCGTATTTTGCCACATACATATCCGAAATACATAAAAAAAAAACCCCTCGTTTTTTTTGTCTCACATATTATAATTGACTTGATTTGAACAAAAATTTGAGTGGTCATTTGGGTCCAAAGAAATCCGGTTATTTCTAAAATTGTTAATTTTGGAGATCGCATGCCAGTAAATGATTTTTGGACAAATTGAGTCGAAAATTTTGGTAAAGTTAGTTTTCTATTGAAATATATCTTCCTATTCGAGTTTCGAACCACCAGATGGAATCATTTAACTAGATCTTTAATTGACCATGGAGTTGACTATTCTTGTGAAAACCCTATTTTCGTGAGTGGTACAAGTAAAGTGTGATTACTGCTCTATAGTTTGGAGGGTAGGAGTCCTATGAAGAAATCAGTGCTTAATTGTTAGTGCAAATTATAGAAGTTGTGGATTTTTGTAGATCTAGTGGATCTGGCAAATAAGGGGTACGATATTATCGTAAGTGTGAATTTCGAGGACGAAATTCTTTTTTTAAGGAGAGGAGGTTGTGAGGACCCGAATTTTTCTCACTTATAATTCTATTTTTATGGCTTAATTAATTATTTGCTCACCCGTTTTTTTCGAATATTATTTTCTAAACCCTTTAGACCTAATTACATGGATCTATAGTTTTGTTATATTTTTAAAGTGTCTCGTTTCAAAAATTAATTTTTTTGAAAGCCTGTTAAGTGAAAATAGTGCACGTGCGTTTGGAACGATAACCGATTTGAGGATACACTGAGCTTGAAAAATTGGAGATACGTGCATTAGTCTTAAAATAGGTATTTTTATGATTAAGTGCTCAAGTGATAGTTAGTTGTACCATCGTTATAAGAATTTCTTAGAAATTTCGTTTTATCACGTTTAATTTGAAAATACGCGTTTTCACACGCACGATTTAATTGAGAGACTTTAGACCATTATTTTGGGACAATTAAGAGTGAATAACAATAGTATGTATACAAGTGCATTAGAAGTTTAATGCACTACTGAAACAAACCCGAGAGGAAACAACCACGAAACACGCGCGTTCGCGCGCTATTGAAAGGTTGACTTTTCGAACCAATTTTGGCCACAAATATCAAAGCTTCCCACGGAAGCTTATCATCAGCTACCATTCTTCTTTTCCTTCTCAAACCAGCCGTGCAACACCAAGAGAAGGAGACCAAAGTTCCTTCTTCATTTTACCTCTCAAACTTGCACCAAATCACTTGAAATTTCTACCACAAACTCACAACAACTTGGAGATTCACCTAGGCAAGGAGAGGAGCTTCATTTCCTCGGTTTTCTTGGGCATTCATTGGACCGAAAATTCTGTCCTAGTTCATCACGAGAGGTAATGGACGATCAACCCCTCAAATCTTAGTTTACGGAAGTTCTATTACACGTATATACTCATGCATGTTAATGGGTAGCATTATTTTTGAGGAAATTGATTGTGTGGGCTCTATGAACTCCCACTTTTGATGGAAGGACTGATTTGATGTTGGATGATGAAATTAATGGTGGTTTAGTGCTTATATTAGTGGATTAATGTTGTATTATTGGTAAAAAAATCAAAAGAGGTGCTTGGAGCAAAAGTGACCATTTTACCCCTGCCTTGTCCGAGCCCTTTTGTGCAAACTTTTGAGGTTCTAATGGGTTTTTTCTGTTGTTTACATGTTATATGAAGTGTGTAGAAAGTTTCATTGAAAAATAACATGATTTGGTTGGTCAAATGAATTGATTTCCAAAGTTAACAAAACTGGAAAATGATTCCCGTATTGCCCAGGCAGTCATTTTGTATCAGCCATAACTCTTTGCTCCAATGTCAAAATCAAGTGCCATTTATGGCACTGGAAACTAAACAATCCCAAATTTCCATTTGTATAAAATGCATGACCTAGTTCCACTCGAGTGAGCCAAACCATTCATTTGAAAATTTCTGTTCTGTTTCGTTGCTCTTCAGGAGGCAGGACATGAACTGTAACATGATGCTCAAAAAAAGAGTTGCTTGTGAATAGATTTTGATAATGGTTTCTTCTGAGAAATTCTAGCTTTATGAAATAGATTTTCAACGCCACCAACTGCGCTCAATTCTGAGTTGAATTGAGTGAGTTGTGTCCATATTTTGAAACTGATGCAGTGAGTAAAAATCCTCTTTTTGGCTAGTAAAGGCCTAACCCTTGGTTGGGACTTGTTGTTTTGAAATTCTTGGTGTTAATCACCTACCAAATGTATATTGGATTCTTATTAGACCTGGTTATCACAAATGAGACATGTTTTAGACATTTATTGGCTAAAGGTTTTAGAAAAGAAAATTTGAAGTACAAGGCAGATTTGCCTTGGAAATTCTTGAAACTTTGATGGTTTTGTTAACCAACTTGCCGAATGAATTTTCCAATGAAATTTGACAGAGGAATAGCCCTTATATGGTAGTGTAATACTGCTATTTTGGTGCCATTCTGAGTCTATTTCAATATCCAACTGAAGTCCCAAAGTTCATGTTTTAAATCTGGAAATTCTTGATCAAGGAGGAATTTTTAGCCAATTTTGAGCTGCTATATCTTGGCGCTCAAAACTTCGATTCTTGTTCCGTTTGTTTTGTTTTAAACTTTGAATGTAGCTCTAATTGAGTTCCAAATTTTGGAGGCTAGTTCGTATTGGGAGAATTTTGCCGGATTTTCAAAGTTGGTCAAAAACCAACCCCGAAACTATCTTAAGTGCCAAAACAACAACTTTGAGCCTATTTTTGAATACCTTCCATTTGGAATCATGGAAAAGTATATTCTAAGAACTTTTAGTAATTTTGAAGAGATTTCTAATGGTATCAAGTTTTCCAATTTTGGACCTATATAATGCAAGATATGATTTTTCTAAAATCGATACCCAAAGCTGAAATTTGTCAATTTCTTAGAAAATAAGATTTTTGAAACTTGCCTTCTTTTCTCGATATCGATTGAATATTTTAATTCGATTTCGTGAAAAATGCTAGTCTTTCTCTTTAGACTTTAAAACTTCACTCCTGAGCCTCGATTATGAATAATTAAGACCCAATTCATGAATTCTCTTTAAATTGTACAACCTTCTTTGATAAGTAGGGGTTCTAAGTGATAGTGTATAATAGTTGATGGTTAATTGCTCAGGCGCTCAAGGAGACCTTCAAGAGGAACTCGAAGTGGACGCCCAAACGCTTGTTTGAGTACTTAATCACTTGTTTTGAATAGGTAAGTGTTCAATATAGGAATACGTAATTGGAATAAGTCTATGACATGCTTAACCCATGGTCATTAAGTGTTAAGTGCTATATGTTAAGTATTTACCACACTCATGCATATTTGAATAAGATATACTTGAATTACTCGACGTGAAATACCTGAAGTATGTATATTTGAACTATTCGATATGAAATGCTTAAAGAGCATATTTATGTGATTACTTGAAATACTAGATATGAAATGCTTGGAGAGCATATTTACATGATGTGTTTAAATGATTAATTATGCCATGGCAGCATAAGTCGATTGGCGTGAATCTTCTCGACTCTTACATGGTAATAGTGGGACACGGCCAAAGGCAGCCTATTGAAATGACATATGTCTACCAATTAACCGTAATTGCCACCGTTTACCGTTTACCGTTAACCGTGTTTACTTACCGTTTTCTAATCTATTTGGTTACCTGCTTACTTGATTATCTGCTTACGTGATCACCAACGTACTTGATTACTTGACCACCTGATTACTTGATTATCATAAATGATATGCTCATATGAAGTGGGCCACCGTTTTAAGGCGAGTGTGTACTTTATCTCACTCGACCTACTAAAATGATAAATTTTATCGTTCACCGATTTACTTGATTACTTGTGCATGTTGTAAGCTCTAAGCTGAACTTGGGCCCTGCCCTTGGTTACCGACCTACTCGAGCCAGGACTGGGTTGGGTCGGGTAGGTTGGAACCCTGGGTCACCGTTTCGGTATACTCGAGTATTACCACTGGAGGGATATGGCGATGGCCAGACAGTACCATGGGGATCGGAAGTTATAAGGTGCAGATGACCGAAATGGTTCCCCTGGAACACCGTATCCTTCAATGTGTGTTTATTTTGCATAATGATAACCGTTTCATACAAATGTGCCGTACCTGTGATATGCTCAAATTATTTGTACAATGATTATTGTCTCATGTTAATATGCCAATGTGTAATCTTGAACCATACATATGATATGCTCAATTACTTGTTTATTAGAACTGCTAGAGTGTCTTGGAACCTCACTGGGCTGTGTAGCTCATCCCACGTTTTGGGTTTTTTTAACAGGGTTCGAAATCAAGAGTGCTCGTGAATTGTACTAGATTGCCTTCTTTTGAAAATTTAAAGTTGTATTACAGCAGATGGCTGTAGTAAATATTCTTTTGGATTGTATTAAGCTTGAGAGCTGATTAATTGTAAGTGTGAGATATTTTGGAGTACTTTAATTATGTATTGAAGTCATTGAAGTATTCCGAGTTTTTGAATTGTGGATTGTAGTGAGTCCTGGCGAGAGTTGGGCAGGCGTCCCGCAGATACCCTTTGGTTTGCCTTAGAGAGAAGTGGGGGCGTCACAAATTCGGCCTTCCTCCTATCCAAACAGTACCGGGCAGAACAGGGTTAGGTGAAACCCTAATCTGGAATTTCCGATTCAAACCAACGATTTTACACAACCAATCATTTCCAACATATACCAACTCCATTTTACATTATAATAAACCATCAATCCATGACTAACCAACACTAAACATATAAAATCAGAAAAATCATGAATAATTATAAAAATTCACCAATCTCTACCAAAAGTCACAAAATCTTACACAAAATCAACTCTATGACTAACACAAGTCATTAATTTCACATTATCAAAACCAAAGAAGGAATTCCTTAACTACTCACCTTGCAACCTCGAGAAAAGACCCAACTTAGCACCACTTTCTTCCAAACCACTTCACAACCAACCTCACTACTACTAAACTAAGGGTTTTTATGGAGGAATTTCAAATTTAATCGGTTGGATTGGGAGATTGAGCAAGATTGAAGGCAAGAAAGTTGAGAGTTTTCTTTTCTTTTCTTCTTGAGATGGCCGGCCAAGAGAAGCTTGAAATGAAGATGATTTTTGGGTCAATTTTGATTAATTGGTTAAGTGATGAATAGTGGTCAAAGTCCAAGATTAAATCATAAGGTGACACTCGTCACCCTTATTAATGCAACGCTATCCTTTTGTCTATCCAACACCCATTCATTTGGGTAACCTCTAATTATCTCTTAACACCTGATAAACTAATCCCGGTATACGAAACTTAACCTAACTAGCCGAATTTTTCCAAGCTTTCCGCACTAGCGGGTCCCACGCCCGATATGCCTTCCTAAATTCTCATGAACTGACTTATACTAGAAAAATAATTTATAAACCATATTTCCTTATAAAAATGATTTAGAAAATTTTTTCCTAAGAAAACAAAATGCATAAAGGCGTGTAATTAAATAAAATAAAGCCTAGAAAATAAGAAAATTCACGGGTTCTCACAGGCGGTCCATCAAATTTTGGGGTACGTCCTAGGAAGAGGTGGGGCCATCACAGTATCATTAAATCCTTCATTTTCAACTTGAAGTCGAATAAGAATTCGATTACCAGTTAATTCAATTTCTGTTTCCACAGTCTCCTTTATTTCATAAGTTTCTCCATACAAATTTGTGTATTGATAAGGATCTTGTAATTGAAAAATGGGCAAGTGCTCAACCAATCTATGAGATATATAGTTTTCATTAACTCCTATATCTATTAAAATATTACAGTTTGTCATATTTTTTTCCATTCCAATATATAGATTCTATTTTATAACTTGTCATTAATTTTTAATTAGTATTCATATTTGGAAAAATGGTGAGAACTACTTCTAACCATATTTCTTATATAGGATAATTTGGGTAACAATGTATTTGGCTTATCTAGTAGAAATTTTTTACTCATATCTAAATAGAACTCCTCATCTAATTCTATATTAGTAATTTTTAGAGGATATATTTTTCCTACTATGGAAAATAATTTAGGGAGATCTATGAATTCGGTATTTGAAAAGTGTTCAGTATGATGAGTATTTGATAGTGCATAAGAAATCATATATGTAATAGAATATGGTCTATTTCCATTGAAAAAGAAATCCTTTCTTTTGAAATCTTATATTAAGAAAAGTGTTTTATCAAAATCTTTATCTTGTATATTATAAGAAATTTTTGGATATGTATTACAAATTAGCTTTTGATATTTAAGATTTCCTCTAAGAATACCAAAGGTTGCTTCTTCTCTATTTTTTATTCGATTATTAACTATAGCAAGATCTATTAGAGTATTTAGTCCCTCTCTAAATATAGATCTAATAATTATTTGGATAGAACCTATATGAATCCATCCTATAAATTCTCTTATTTTTTCTGGTATTCTCTCTAATTTATTGTAAATATCCTTTTTAGATATTAAAGGGATCATTATTTTATTGGTAGTAAGGCTATATTCTAGTGCTTTTTTTTAGATTTATTCCATAGAACATATAGTGTTTTCTCAGATAAAATTTTATCTTTTCTAATGCAGGTACATTAAATCCACTCTAAGAATTTATTGAAATTTTTTTTTAAATTTTTGCTAATATTTTTCTATCTGTAAGTGCTTCTTAGTTATATTCACCTAATTTTTCTAAATGAATATCTATTATTTTAGAAGAATTATTTTTCTCTTCTTCTATTTCACTCATCTTCACTACTTATTTCGTATTCTGTATCTATAAAGATAAATATACTTTCATCGAAAAAAATTTCCTCTATTTCTGCAAATCTATTTATTTCTATTAATTCATTATTATTAATCAAGTTTTCAATATCATCATCCACTTCAAATCTTTTTTTATTAAATTTTTTAGGACATTGATTTGCTAGGTGTTCTTTTTCTTTACAAAAATAACATTGACAATCTATTATATTTCTCTTTTTCTTATTCCTTCTATATATCTTTTTCTTTCTTGAAAATTTTTCTCTATGTTTGTAATATTTAGCCTTTCTTCTTTTCATATATTTTCTTTTAAAATACTTTCATTTTGTATCTATTTTTCATCTTATGATAATAATACAGAGTGTCACAACCTATTTGGTAGGCATATTAATATTATTATAATATAGTTCAATTGATATTTTAAGTCACATGTCTTTCTAAAGAGTATGGATTCTTCACACCATTTATTTAGTTTATCTAACTTATGGAATATTCTTTTTTCTAAAGTATCTTTAGTTTCAAGATTATATTCTTCTCTTAATTTCTTACCCCATGGATCAAGAATTTTTGTGAAAAATATTTCTAAACATGTTTCTCTTTTCTTTGAATCTGTTCTATAATAATAATCTTGAAAAACACGAATATACTTATCTATTTCACACATATCACAGTGTTAATTTATGTAATGCATCGATATATTTTTGAACCAAATTAGCTTCTTTTAAATAACTTAATTCACCAACAAATTCAAATATATTTTCTGATTTATGTCTAAAACATGGAATTGGATTATCAGAAAAGAAAGCAAAAATTGAATTAAAAGAAATTGAATTTTTAGATCTACAAATAAATGGTGAAGGAATAAAAATGCAACCACAAATTTTAGAAAAAATACAAGTATTGCCTGATAAACTAGAAGATAAAAAACAATTGCAAAGAATTTTAGGCACATTAAATTATGCATCAGATTTTATCTGAAACTTAGCGGAAAAAAGAAAAAAAAAACTACAAAAATTGTTGAAAAAAATAATAAATTTGAATTCTCTGAAAATCATATAGCTCTAGTAAAGAAAATAAAAGAACAATGCAAAAAAAATTTACCATTTTTAACTTTACCATCTAATAAAGACAATCTTATACTAGAAACTGATGATTCCGAGAAAGTATGGAGTGCAGTTTCAAAGACAGAAAATAATCTATTATGTACATATGCATCTGGAATGTTTTTAGATACAGAAACAAGATATCACATAAATGAAAAAGAATTGATTGCAGTAATAAGAGTATGTCATAAATTTTACTACTTTTTATTACCTAAGAAATTTATGTTACGAACGGATAATTCTAAAGTAAGAGCATTTATTAAAAATAATATTAAACCTCTACCTCAAAATAAAAGATTAATTAGATGGCAAATGGCATTATCTAAATTCATGATTGAAATTGAATTAATAAAATTTGATGAGAATTGTCGTGCAGATTTTCTCACTAGAGATGGAAGAGCTAATGAATAAGCAAACAATCCTCTTGGATAAATTTCGAAGTTATCTAAGCAAATTTCTCAATTGCAGACGTCATTTAATAACGTAATGAATATTATGAATTATCAAGACATGAATAAAGAAGTTTCTGAACTTCTTATCAAGCATGCCGAACAAGGCTATAATACAGTCAACCTTTACGATAAGGTTAAAGAATTATTATATGACCTATTCAAAAAGAATGAAATAGAAAATCTTCCCCATTCACCGGGATAAGAAGATTGTCAACAGACTGAGAGATCTAGAATAAATTCTCTCAATGATGGAATATCATTGAAAACAGATTTTAGCCGAAACCAGACATCTCAAAGGATATCCATACTAGATAATATGATTAATGACCATCCGCTCATCTCTGAATACAATTCTATTATGAGAGAATTATATAGCTTACAAAATACGAAAACATATTAAATGAATTTCACAGAAATCTATCCTCAAATGAATTGCGTGCAGGGATGTGATAGCAATTTCATTCAAAAATTTTATAATTTTGGAGTAATCAATGCTATCTATATGACTAATCCTACTTTTCCCGAAATTTTCAAGCTCCCTCGGTGGATTCAAGAAGGATTTAAGTATATTTATCAAAATAATCCTACATCTGGTCTCAGAGACATTTTAATGCTCAAGATTATTTCAGTTGGACCAAATTTTGAAAATTCAAATAGATATGATTCCTTTCATCATATCAAAGTCATGAAATTTAATGAGTTGGACATCAAGGTTTACCCTCAACGGAAAGAATATGAATATATTTCTAAAGATAAAATACATTATTGAAGAGCCCTTGGAATAAGGATTGTTTTGCAAAATCTTGAAATACACCAAAGCAAGGTTTTCATACATATGGAGGAAATGGAGCATTTTCTTCAATAATGGAAAGACTCCAAAGGTAGCAATAAATTATTTAAATTGGAAAATATGTTTTCTTGAAAGCAGTTGAATAAAGTCCAGTAATAAAGCAATCAAAACTTTATACAGGATGAGAAAACAGGAAACATAAAAATAACACGTGTCCGACTTGTACCAAGGAGAAAAAAGAAAATAAGGATATGGCCTCAACTAGTCAAAGCATGGAATAAAACGTAAGTACTTATGTCACTTCCGGAATGTGACGACCCCACCTCCCCCTAAGGCGTACCAGAGGGTTCGGCGGGCCGCCTGCCCAGCTCTCGCCGGGACTCAGTCGTTCGCTACAGTCCTCAATTAAAAATTGAAATAAATCACAAGAATAAATAGGGCATTGATTCAAACTTAAAGCGGAACTTATATACATTGCCAACCCAAAAGAGAATATGAACATCAAATATACAAGGGTTCTCAATCCTTCATACGTCCAGCCCGTGCCAAGCATTAGGTGAGAACCACTACAAAAGAAACAAAAGAAACAAAACTAGATTGGCTAGTCTATCTCAAGCTCACGTCCTCGCTCGTCTTTCCCTGTAAGGAAAACAAAACTAAAGGGATGAGCTAAAAGCCCAGTGAGGTTCCGAACACATAATCAGATAATCAATCCAATATATTAAACATGGAGTATCAATAATTCAAGAAACATTTACAATGGAAAGCGGTAGTAACACATTCATTAAAAGGATACGGCTCACAAGGAGCAATTCGTTATTTCGTTCATTCGTTCTCCTGACATTTCCCCTTATTCCTCCAATCATTTGAAAATACATTTTTCGTTTATCAATAAACCCTCGTTCGTTCGTTCGTTCATTCATTCACCCCCGTCCTGGCCGTTGGCCAGTCTCCACCAACCTACAGGGTAATACTCGAGTATACCAAACGTTCACCCAAGTCCCTAATCGCCCGACCGAGTCCGCTTCTGGCTCGAGACGATCGGTAACAAGGGGCAATGGCCAGTTCAGCCCAAAAGGCTTACATTCATGCGCAAGTAACATTTCAATCATTAAATCCTTGAAAATTGCACAGTTATTTAGGTCGAGTGCGATAAAGTACACACTCGCCTAGAAAGCTCGTTTTGAAAATCATTAAAAGCACTTAACACATTAGCAAATGATAACAACAAGCCATAGAATCAAATAAGGAACACTCACCTAGAAATGCAAAATATCCTTCCGGATATTACCCTTAATCACCAATGAAACCTAAGGTTGAACAAGAGAACATATTACAGTTTATCGAGCAAAACATTTAAGGGAAACAAAGAAACCCGACTAATTAGGAGTAAAACGTGTAAAGATGACTTTCAAGTAAGAAGAGGGTTGTTTGAACCCAAGGATGAAAAATCATGTTTTAAAATGGAAAACCGGTCATGGTATTGGCCAAACAAAAGCATACAAGTTCAAATAGAAACCTAGCCATCGAGCGAAAATTTGGGCAGCACGCCCTTTGTGTTTACCTAATTTTCCAGCCATTTTGGCTTCATTATTTTTCCTCAACCACAACCCAACATCACACATAAGCAATTCAAGTCAAGAGCCATTCCATAGGCTCATAATATCATAAGAATAAGAAATACAGTAATAACAAGTGCAGAAATTCAATTTAGCAAAAGACAGATTTGACGTATGAAAGCGGAAATAACTTATCCGAGGCTACGCTTATCGGATTAAGACGGAACCTATGCCGTTTCGAAGCTAAGACCCAGGGCTACAATTTTCATGAAGTTCACTTAGTCCAGTTTCTAATGTAACTTGGTCAAATTCTCGAATTGCTAAACCAGAAACCAATTCATCGGCTGCTTAATCACAGAACACTGTAATGGTCATAACTCAGTGTACAAAAATCCAATTCAGGTGTTCTTAGAGGAATTTTAAAGCTACTTCAGAACACTACAACTTTCATGTTTTGGCCCAGAGCTAAATCAAAATGGATCCTGGTCAAAAAATGTGATAAACTGGACTTAACTGGTGAAACGGACTGCTGGGAAATACTTAGAACAGTAAGGGTATTTTGGACTTTTCACGTCCCACGTTGCTCCGATTGAGCTGAAATTTTGTAGGCACCTATAAAATGCCATTCTCTACAACTTTACTTCTTTGAGCTAAGGCCAATTCGGCCTCTAACTCACAGATACAAATTCGGACAGAATGTTGGGAAAATTTTCCAGATTCTGGAATTTTGAGTTTCTAGTGCAACTTTCCTTAATTTCTTGGTCTAATCACTACCACAACACCCTATAAAACTTCAATTGCAACATATAAGCATCTTACAACAATTTGGGCAGAATTTCCACAAGCCCTAGTTCATCAAATAAATTGGGGAAAACTTCTAAAACATGCTAATCATCCATGATTCCACCACAAAATCAAACTACTAAGCTTAATTTAACAAAATTGAAAGCAAAACTTAGAGAGATAAACTCTCTTACCTTGAATAAAGGTCACTACAAGTAGCCCAAGCTTTCTCCTTCAAAAAACTCACCACAACTCACTCAATAAACACTCAAGGGTGCCTTTAATCGGTTTAGTTCCTTTGTTTCCTCACTTTGTGACTTGATTCAAGAAGAAATGGAGAAGCTTTTCTCTTGTTTTTGCTCTCTCTCTCTCACGGCTCTTCAGAAAAAATAATGAGGAAGAATGGTGCAATTTTGGGGATAAGAAGGTTGGACAATGTCTTGGTCAATGGCCTCTAATGGTGTGACACTTGTCACAACCCTTACCAAGCAAAATTTCCTTTTCTTTTCTTGTATTTTCAGCCTCTAATTTCGGTCAAGCTTAGCTGGAATTTAGGAGATATTTTGCTCAAATATCAATAAGCTTGTATGGTAAGAAAGTGGTGGTCAAGTGGTGCGTTCAACCGGTAGTGCGCGGGACCCGCCGGTTCGCGCCGTTTTTCTTAAAAACTCATTTACTAGGGTTTTTTCTTCCCATTCACTAACCTTATATCATTGCCACTAGTCACATATTATTTCTCACTTAAAAGTCACTTTTAATCCCCAAATTAATTCTTACTCTGTACCGAAAATTCATCCGGCGAAAAATCGCGAAAACCCTAATTTCGCTCCAAACTTGAAACCGAAGCGTAAAACCCTATTTTCTAGGTTTATCTACACTTAATATGAAATATTTGGGTAGTGGCCTTTGATAAATACTAATTTTCAAATAAAAGGGTATTTTTGAGAAAAATACAAGAAATTTGCGAGTCCTCACATTCTCTCCCCCTTAAAAAAATTTCGTCCTCAAAATTTTACCTTCAGTTGCCTCAGACGAGTCCGGAACTTGTCGGTTGTCTAAAGCATAAACCTTTGCCGGTCCGCTAGTTGGTTTCCCTCCTTCATTCACTTGTGACTTAGCTCCATCCAGTTGCAGAGTATTGCTTTCACGTGACTGTCTCCTCGGACAGTTGCTAACTTGATGATCGCCACTTCCGCAGATTAAACATTTCCGCCCCTTTCTCCAACAATCGCTTTCGACATGATTTGCCTTTCCACAGTACCCACAGACTACGTGAGAAGCCATCTTTTTGCTTTCTTGAAAACTTTTCCCAAATCTGGTTTGGCTTTCTTTTGTAGATCCTTCACCTATCGCCCCTAATGTCCATGGTGGGTGGGACAAAAAGTTCACTTTTTGCACTTTGGAAGGGACTCTCGCTTCACTTAATTCCTCCACTACACTACTCGATGCACTCCTTTTCTGGGTCTGGGAAGCTTTTATCTGTGCCTTTGCAGTCTCGATTCTTTGAGTTTTCTCAAGGGCCTCCGTAAACGTATTCACTTGTACTGCCGCTAATGCTTCTTGGAGTTCCAAATTTAATCCTTGTATAAACCGTCTTACTCTTCGCCGTTCTGTGGCTACCAATTCAGAAGCAAACTTGGATAGTTTCGTAAATTTCGTTTCATATTCGGCCACACTTAACGTTCCCTAGCGTAGTCCAATAAACTCTTCCTCTCTCCTTTCTTGAACTAAAGGAGGGAGGTATTTCTCGTTAAATTCCCTTATGAAATTCGTCCATGTCCATACGGTCTGTTCTCTTTCCCATTTTGCTTTAATAACGTTCCACCACGCTCGGGCCGATCCTTCAAATTGGAACACCGCAAAGTTTACTTGTCTTTGCTCGGTGTAGTTCAAGACGGTGAAAATATTAATCATGGCCTCTAACCATTGTTCGGCTATATCCGGATCAGATCCTCCAAGGAATTTCGGAGGAGTAAATTTCTGGAACCTCTCAAGAGCCTTATCTTCTCCGATTTCAGGGTTCCGGGGTTGATTCACGGCCATTTGGCCTTGTTGATCCACCAGTCTTGCCAAGATATCTGTCATTTGTTGCATTACCGTTGTCATTTGGTCTTCGGCTTCAACCCTCGTTCCTTGCTCTTGTGCAGCTATTGTTTCTCTTTCCTCTCTTGGCTCTTGAGCTCGTTCATTCCCACGGCCACGTCCACGTCCACGGCTACGTCTCCCGTCCATATATATGTTTTCCCTCTCTTTTCTTTTCCCCCCCAAAAAGGTAATTTAGTAAATAAACACGATAAGGTTACTAAAGTAACTATTGAGGGCACCAAATATGCAAATAAACATATACCCACATAACACGCCATACCAAGAAGATGGATAAGCAAATACACAAATACATATCAAGTTGGATAGATAACCATGTACATACAGGTATACTAACGTCATGTAGTAACAATATACAGGTAAATCAAAAGAAAAAAATAAAGTCGCCCCAGTATCAGCCCGTCTGGTCTCTCACGTCACTTACTATCCAAACTAGATGTCCCTGACCTCTTGTGCTCATTCTAGTCAGACAAAGCCTGTTCATGTTCCCAAAATACAAGTCTCAAGTATTTAGCAGCACCTCAACTATAGAGTACTCAGGCACGAGAATCCGAAATAAGATAATTCACATCTCGAGCTGCAGTCTCAAGAGTAAACTATCTACAATCGGAATTCCTACCTGACATACCTATCTATGGTCTTCAGATACCATGAGAAAGATTTAAGGCCTATAACATTCGCAATTCATAGCTTCACTTAGTCCCTCATACTTTTTCACCACTTAGTCCAGGGTCACTCCACGTAGAAACCACGCGAAGCAGCTATAAGTTTTATCCCTCAATCGCTTAACTTTCAAGTCCAATCAAATCCCACAGTCCGGTATCCTAATATTTAATCTAGGATACACTACAGAGATCTGAAGCCTAAGCTCTGATACCACTTGTGACGACCCCACCTCCCCCTAAGGCGTACCAGAGGGTTCGGCGGGCCGCCTGCCCAGCTCTCGCCGGGACTCAGTCGTTCGCTACAGTCCTCAATTAAAAATTGAAATAAATCACAAGAATAAATAGGGCATTGATTCAAACTTAAAGCGGAACTTATATACATTGCCAACCCAAAAGAGAATATGAACATCAAATATACAAGGGTTCTCAATCCTTCATACGTCCAGCCCGTGCCAAGCACTAGGTGAGAACCACTACAAAAGAAACAAAAGAAACAAAACTAGATTGGCTAGTCTATCTCAAGCTCACGTCCTCGCTCGTCTTTCCCTGTAAGGAAAACAAAACTAAAGGGATGAGCTAAAAGCCCAGTGAGGTTCCGAACACATAATCAGATAATCAATCCAATATATTAAACATGGAGTATCAATAATTCAAGAAACATTTACAATGGAAAGCGGTAGTAACACATTCATTAAAAGGATACGGCTCACGAGGAGCAATTCGTTATTTCGTTCATTCGTTCTCCTGACATTTCCCCTTATTCCTCCAATCATTTGAAAATACATTTTTCGTTTATCAATAAACCCTCGTTCGTTCGTTCGTTCATTCATTCACCCCCGTCCTGGCCGTTGGCCAGTCTCCACCAACCTACAGGGTAATACTCGAGTATACCAAACGTTCACCCAAGTCCCTAATCGCCCGACCGAGTCCGCTTCTGGCTCGAGACGATCGGTAACAAGGGGCAATGGCCAGTTCAGCCCAAAAGGCTTACATTCATGCGCAAGTAACATTTCAATCATTAAATCCTTGAAAATTGCACAGTTATTTAGGTCGAGTGCGATAAAGTACACACTCGCCTAGAAAGCTCGTTTTGAAAATCATTAAAAGCACTTAACACATTAGCAAATGATAACAACAAGCCATAGAATCAAATAAGGAACACTCACCTAGAAATGCAAAATATCCTTCCGGATATTACCCTTAATCACCAATGAAACCTAAGGTTGAACAAGAGAACATATTACAGTTTATCGAGCAAAACATTTAAGGGAAACAAAGAAACCCGACTAATTAGGAGTAAAACGTGTAAAGATGACTTTCAAGTAAGAAGAGGGTTGTTTGAACCCAAGGATGAAAAATCATGTTTTAAAATGGAAAACCGGTCATGGTATTGGCCAAACAAAAGCATACAAGTTCAAATAGAAACCTAGCCATCGAGCGAAAATTTGGGCAGCACGCCCTTTGTGTTTACCTAATTTTCCAGCCATTTTGGCTTCATTATTTTTCCTCAACCACAACCCAACATCACACATAAGCAATTCAAGTCAAGAGCCATTCCATAGGCTCATAATATCATAAGAATAAGAAATACAGTAATAACAAGTGCAGAAATTCAATTTAGCAAAAGACAGATTTGACGTATGAAAGCGGAAATAACTTATCCGAGGCTACGCTTATCGGATTAAGACGGAACCTATGCCGTTTCGAAGCTAAGACCCAGGGCTACAATTTTCATGAAGTTCACTTAGTCCAGTTTCTAATGTAACTTGGTCAAATTCTCGAATTGCTAAACCAGAAACCAATTCATCGGCTGCTTAATCACAGAACACTGTAATGGTCATAACTCAGTGTACAAAAATCCAATTCAGGTGTTCTTAGAGGAATTTTAAAGCTACTTCAGAACACTACAACTTTCATGTTTTGGCCCAGAGCTAAATCAAAATGGATCCTGGTCAAAAAATGTGATAAACTGGACTTAACTGGTGAAACGGACTGCTGGGAAATACTTAGAACAGTAAGGGTATTTTGGACTTTTCACGTCCCACGTTGCTCCGATTGAGCTGAAATTTTGTAGGCACCTATAAAATGCCATTCTATACAACTTTACTTCTTTGAGCTAAGGCCAATTCGGCCTCTAACACACAGATACAAATTCGGACAGAATATTGGGAAAATTTTCCAGATTCTGGAATTTTGAGTTTCTAGTGCAACTTTCCTTAATTTCTTGGTCTAATCACTACCACAACACCCTATAAAACTTCAATTGCAACATATAAGCATCTTACAACAATTTGGGCAGAATTTCCACAAGCCCTAGTTCATCAAATAAATTGGGGAAAACTTCTAAAACATGCTAATCATCCATGATTCCACCACAAAATCAAACTACTAAGCTTAATTTAACAAAATTGAAAGCAAAACTTAGAGAGCTAAACTCTCTTACCTTGAATAAAGGTCACTACAAGTAGCCCAAGCTTTCTCCTTCAAAAAACTCACCACAACTCACTCAATAAACACTCAAGGGTGCCTTTAATCGGTTTAGTTCCTTTGTTTCCTCACTTTGTGACTTGATTCAAGAAGAAATGGAGAAGCTTTTCTCTTGTTTTTGCTCTCTCTCTCTCACGGCTCTTCAGAAAAAATAATGAGGAAGAATGGTGCAATTTTGGGGATAAGAAGGTTGGACAATGTCTTGGTCAATGGCCTCTAATGGTGTGACACTTGTCACAACCCTTACCAAGCAAAATTTCCTTTTCTTTTCTTGTATTTTCAGCCTCTAATTTCGGTCAAGCTTAGCTGGAATTTAGGAGATATTTTGCTCAAATATCAATAAGCTTGTATGGTAAGAAAGTGGTGGTCAAGTGGTGCGTTCAACCGGTAGTGCGCGGGACCCGCCGGTTCGCGCCGTTTTTCTTAAAAACTCATTTACTAGGGTTTTTTCTTCCCATTCACTAACCTTATATCATTGCCACTAGTCACATATTATTTCTCACTTAAAAGTCACTTTTAATCCCCAAATTAATTCTTACTCTGTACCGAAAATTCATCCGGCGAAAAATCGCGAAAACCCTAATTTCGCTCCAAACTTGAAACCGAAGCGTAAAACCCTATTTTCTAGGTTTATCTACACTTAATATGAAATATTTGGGTAGTGGCCTTTGATAAATACTAATTTTCAAATAAAAGGGTATTTTTGAGAAAAATACAAGAAATTTGCGAGTCCTCACATTCTCTCCCCCTTAAAAAAATTTCGTCCTCAAAATTTTACCTTCAGTTGCCTCAGACGAGTCCGGAACTTGTCGGTTGTCTAAAGCATAAACCTTTGCCGGTCCGCTAGTTGGTTTCCCTCCTTCATTCACTTGTGACTTAGCTCCATCCAGTTGCAGAGTATTGCTTTCACGTGACTGTCTCCTCGGACAGTTGCTAACTTGATGATCGCCACTTCCGCAGATTAAACATTTCCGCCCCTTTCTCCAACAATCGCTTTCGACATGATTTGCCTTTCCACAGTACCCACAGACTACGTGAGAAGCCATCTTTTTGCTTTCTTGAAAACTTTTCCCAAATCTGGTTTGGCTTTCTTTTGTAGATCCTTCACCTATCGCCCCTAATGTCCATGGTGGGTGGGACAAAAAGTTCACTTTTTGCACTTTGGAAGGGACTCTCGCTTCACTTAATTCCTCCACTACACTACTCGATGCACTCCTTTTCTGGGTCTGGGAAGCTTTTATCTGTGCCTTTGCAGTCTCGATTCTTTGAGTTTTCTCAAGGGCCTCCGTAAACGTATTCACTTGTACTGCCGCTAATGCTTCTTGGAGTTCCAAATTTAATCCTTGTATAAACCGTCTTACTCTTCGCCGTTCTGTGGCTACCAATTCAGAAGCAAACTTGGATAGTTTCGTAAATTTCGTTTCATATTCGGCCACACTTAACGTTCCCTAGCGTAGTCCAATAAACTCTTCCTCTCTCCTTTCTTGAACTAAAGGAGGGAGGTATTTCTCGTTAAATTCCCTTATGAAATTCGTCCATGTCCATACGGTCTGTTCTCTTTCCCATTTTGCTTTAATAACGTTCCACCACGCTCGGGCCGATCCTTCAAATTGGAACACCGCAAAGTTTACTTGTCTTTGCTCGGTGTAGTTCAAGACGGTGAAAATATTAATCATGGCCTCTAACCATTGTTCGGCTATATCCGGATCAGATCCTCCAAGGAATTTCGGAGGAGTAAATTTCTGGAACCTCTCAAGAGCCTTATCTTCTCCGATTTCAGGGTTCCGGGGTTGATTCACGGCCATTTGGCCTTGTTGATCCACCAGTCTTGCCAAGATATCTGTCATTTGTTGCATTACCGTTGCCATTTGGTCTTCGGCTTCAACCCTCGTTCCTTGCTCTTGTGCAGCTATTGTTTCTCTTTCCTCTCTTGGCTCTTGAGCTCGTTCATTCCCACGGCCACGTCCACGTCCACGGCTACGTCTCCCGTCCATATATATGTTTTCCCTCTCTTTTCTTTTCCCCCCCAAAAAGGTAATTTAGTAAATAAACACGATAAGGTTACTAAAGTAACTATTGAGGGCACCAAATATGCAAATAAACATATACCCACATAACACGCCATACCAAGAAGATGGATAAGCAAATACACAAATACATATCAAGTTGGATAGATAACCATGTACATACAGGTATACTAACGTCATGTAGTAACAATATACAGGTAAATCAAAAGAAAAAAATAAAGTCGCCCCAGTATCAGCCCGTCTGGTCTCTCACGTCACTTACTATCCAAACTAGATGTCCCTGACCTCTTGTGCTCATTCTAGTCAGACAAAGCCTGTTCATGTTCCCAAAATACAAGTCTCAAGTATTTAGCAGCACCTCAACTATAGAGTACTCAGGCACGAGAATCCGAAATAAGATAATTCACATCTCGAGCTGCAGTCTCAAGAGTAAACTATCTACAATCGGAATTCCTACCTGACATACCTATCTATGGTCTTCAGATACCATGAGAAAGATTTAAGGCCTATAACATTCGCAATTCATAGCTTCACTTAGTCCCTCATACTTTTTCACCACTTAGTCCAGGGTCACTCCACGTAGAAACCACGCGAAGCAGCTATAAGTTTTATCCCTCAATCGCTTAACTTTCAAGTCCAATCAAATCCCACAGTCCGGTATCCTAATATTTAATCTAGGATACACTACAGAGATCTGAAGCCTAAGCTCTGATACCACTTGTGACGACCCCACCTCCCCCTAAGGCGTACCAGAGGGTTCGGCGGGCCGCCTGCCCAGCTCTCGCCGGGACTCAGTCGTTCGCTACAGTCCTCAATTAAAAATTGAAATAAATCACAAGAATAAATAGGGCATTGATTCAAACTTAAAGCGGAACTTATATACATTGCCAACCCAAAAGAGAATATGAACATCAAATATACAAGGGTTCTCAATCCTTCATACGTCCAGCCCGTGCCAAGCACTAGGTGAGAACCACTACAAAAGAAACAAAAGAAACAAAACTAGATTGGCTAGTCTATCTCAAGCTCACGTCCTCGCTCGTCTTTCCCTGTAAGGAAAACAAAACTAAAGGGATGAGCTAAAAGCCCAGTGAGGTTCCGAACACATAATCAGATAATCAATCCAATATATTAAACATGGAGTATCAATAATTCAAGAAACATTTACAATGGAAAGCGGTAGTAACACATTCATTAAAAGGATACGGCTCACGAGGAGCAATTCGTTATTTCGTTCATTCGTTCTCCTGACATTTCCCCTTATTCCTCCAATCATTTGAAAATACATTTTTCGTTTATCAATAAACCCTCGTTCGTTCGTTCGTTCATTCATTCACCCCCGTCCTGGCCGTTGGCCAGTCTCCACCAACCTACAGGGTAATACTCGAGTATACCAAACGTTCACCCAAGTCCCTAATCGCCCGACCGAGTCCGCTTCTGGCTCGAGACGATCGGTAACAAGGGGCAATGGCCAGTTCAGCCCAAAAGGCTTACATTCATGCGCAAGTAACATTTCAATCATTAAATCCTTGAAAATTGCACAGTTATTTAGGTCGAGTGCGATAAAGTACACACTCGCCTAGAAAGCTCGTTTTGAAAATCATTAAAAGCACTTAACACATTAGCAAATGATAACAACAAGCCATAGAATCAAATAAGGAACACTCACCTAGAAATGCAAAATATCCTTCCGGATATTACCCTTAATCACCAATGAAACCTAAGGTTGAACAAGAGAACATATTACAGTTTATCGAGCAAAACATTTAAGGGAAACAAAGAAACCCGACTAATTAGGAGTAAAACGTGTAAAGATGACTTTCAAGTAAGAAGAGGGTTGTTTGAACCCAAGGATGAAAAATCATGTTTTAAAATGGAAAACCGGTCATGGTATTGGCCAAACAAAAGCATACAAGTTCAAATAGAAACCTAGCCATCGAGCGAAAATTTGGGCAGCACGCCCTTTGTGTTTACCTAATTTTCCAGCCATTTTGGCTTCATTATTTTTCCTCAACCACAACCCAACATCACACATAAGCAATTCAAGTCAAGAGCCATTCCATAGGCTCATAATATCATAAGAATAAGAAATACAGTAATAACAAGTGCAGAAATTCAATTTAGCAAAAGACAGATTTGACGTATGAAAGCGGAAATAACTTATCCGAGGCTACGCTTATCGGATTAAGACGGAACCTATGCCGTTTCGAAGCTAAGACCCAGGGCTACAATTTTCATGAAGTTCACTTAGTCCAGTTTCTAATGTAACTTGGTCAAATTCTCGAATTGCTAAACCAGAAACCAATTCATCGGCTGCTTAATCACAGAACACTGTAATGGTCATAACTCAGTGTACAAAAATCCAATTCAGGTGTTCTTAGAGGAATTTTAAAGCTACTTCAGAACACTACAACTTTCATGTTTTGGCCCAGAGCTAAATCAAAATGGATCCTGGTCAAAAAATGTGATAAACTGGACTTAACTGGTGAAACGGACTGCTGGGAAATACTTAGAACAGTAAGGGTATTTTGGACTTTTCACGTCCCACGTTGCTCCGATTGAGCTGAAATTTTGTAGGCACCTATAAAATGCCATTCTCTACAACTTTACTTCTTTGAGCTAAGGCCAATTCGGCCTCTAACACACAGATACAAATTCGGACAGAATGTTGGGAAAATTTTCCAGATTCTGGAATTTTGAGTTTCTAGTGCAACTTTCCTTAATTTCTTGGTCTAATCACTACCACAACACCCTATAAAACTTCAATTGCAACATATAAGCATCTTACAACAATTTGGGCAGAATTTCCACAAGCCCTAGTTCATCAAATAAATTGGGGAAAACTTCTAAAACATGCTAATCATCCATGATTCCACCACAAAATCAAACTACTAAGCTTAATTTAACAAAATTGAAAGCAAAACTTAGAGAGATAAACTCTCTTACCTTGAATAAAGGTCACTACAAGTAGCCCAAGCTTTCTCCTTCAAAAAACTCACCACAACTCACTCAATAAACACTCAAGGGTGCCTTTAATCGGTTTAGTTCCTTTGTTTCCTCACTTTGTGACTTGATTCAAGAAGAAATGGAGAAGCTTTTCTCTTGTTTTTGCTCTCTCTCTCTCACGGCTCTTCAGAAAAAATAATGAGGAAGAATGGTGCAATTTTGGGGATAAGAAGGTTGGACAATGTCTTGGTCAATGGCCTCTAATGGTGTGACACTTGTCACAACCCTTACCAAGCAAAATTTCCTTTTCTTTTCTTGTATTTTCAGCCTCTAATTTCGGTCAAGCTTAGCTGGAATTTAGGAGATATTTTGCTCAAATATCAATAAGCTTGTATGGTAAGAAAGTGGTGGTCAAGTGGTGCGTTCAACCGGTAGTGCGCGGGACCCGCCGGTTCGCGCCGTTTTTCTTAAAAACTCATTTACTAGGGTTTTTTCTTCCCATTCACTAACCTTATATCATTGCCACTAGTCACATATTATTTCTCACTTAAAAGTTACTTTTAATCCCCAAATTAATTCTTACTCTGTACCGAAAATTCATCCGGCGAAAAATCGCGAAAACCCTAATTTCGCTCCAAACTTGAAACCGAAGCGTAAAACCCTATTTTCTAGGTTTATCTACACTTAATGTGAAATATTTGGGTAGTGGCCTTTGATAAATACTAATTTTCAAATAAAAGGGTATTTTTGAGAAAAATACAAGAAATTTGCGAGTCCTCACACGGAATCCAAAATGTGTTGTTCAAGTCCATGGGATCGAAGCTAGAACAAGTTCGTGGAAAAATCAATTGAAGTCTGACATTAAAGTCTGCCAAACTCTATAAATAGCTAGATGGCTTGGAGAAAAGGGTAATTGATTCCTTCATTGAGCCAACAAAGAAACTTTGTCTTGTAAAATTTTCTCTCATGTTTAGTGAATAGAGAGAGAGAGAGAGAGAGTAGTGTGCCAAATCTATCTTGTACTACAATCTCTTCATTAATAAAAGAAGAAGTTTTCTTCATAGCTTTTCTTACTTTGCATTTGAGTACGCTTAAAGGTAGGAAACAAAACTAAACTGTGCTGCAAAACTCTAAAGCAACTCTTAAAGGAAGTCACCCTGGTGGTTGAAGGCTGCAACGCCCAAGTAAGAAATTCTCAGGGAGGTAGCCGGAGTTTTGTCGGTCAAAAATCAGATTTAAGGTATGGAAGCATATTGGATCATTTTCTTTTTGTTAATAAGAAATTGTTAGTCTAGATATGGTATGCACTCTATTCTCTTGAAAATTTTATGGACGATACGTCAAGCCTAGTTAGTACTTTATCAATAAATATCACACATCCTGAATATACTTTACAAATAAAAATGTCTTTTACATCAGGAATGATAAATATAAATATCTTGTTAGCCAACCCAAACTTAAATTCTGAATTAAATTTGGGCACCGAAATGGTATCATAGCCCAAAAATGATCTACATATTCCCTTAAATTATAACAATGATTATATTTCTGATGAAGAATATGACGCAAACCCAGTTCCTACTAGATATTTTGATAATGGAATAGAATTTGATGATTCTGATTGGCATTATCCTTCTCCTTAAAATTGAAGAAGGTGAAATATGTGATTCGATGTTATTTCTTATTAAAGAATATGCATATCAGTTACAACAATTAGATGGAAGAATTACATATTATCAAGAAAGGTGGCTTCATGTTACTTTGTATAATTGTAATCCAATCACCTGCCATGATAGATACAAGATCTTAAGAGAAGCTGAACATAAAAAATATTTAATAACTAATAAATATGCACAACTAAACAAAGAATTTATAGCACACTATAGAACTGAACACTTAGATAAATAATGAATAACTAAGAAAGAATAACACATTGCCAAGAATATCAAAATTTTATTAGTAAAGATCTAGCAGCCAAAGCTAAAATAAATAAGGTAAGACATCTTATTGTTAAATATTCCTCTGAAGAAATAATATTAAAAACATTAAATATATTATTAGATATTGAAAAAAGAACCTAAAAAAGATTGTTTCAAATCGAAGCCTCAACAAGTGGTGATCGATGCTATCCAAGGTATATAAATGGTTTGAGCTCCTGGCAAAGGATACATGAGATGGAACGTGCATATTGGTTCATGATCAGGTTGAGTAGAAGACATGTTTCTTGGCTTGCGTTCATCTAGACTTTCTCCAATGTACTCTATTGTAAGCAGTACTTTAATTTGAGGACAAATCGCTTTCACAAGGAAGGGAATGATATGAGCTCGGAGTTCTCCACTAAAAGGGCTGCTCAAATTTATTTGGAAGCAAGATTTTTGTGGACAGAATTTTCTAGCTTATGGAGTTATTAGTTTAGTCATTAGTTAGTCTTTAATTTGGGTCAATTAGTAGTTAATAAAATGGACCAACTTTAAGCTTGGAGTCGACCTTAGCAAGGGTAAAATGGTTCGAACTAGTTAAGTTGTTTGGCCTAGTTTCATTAGGAGTTTTGTAAAGAAATGATAAAATATCGTTTTTCCTCTTTCAATAATAGATTATGGATTTTTAGAACAATCGTTCTTGACAGTTTCTCTTCTTTGGCTCTACGAGCTATCCTTGAACATCTAGAATTGTCTAGTCTTCGTTCGGCTTATCAATCAAGAATACCATCCTTGATTGTGGCGGCTTCTAACAATTTCTAAGATTCACTAATTTGTAAGTTGAGGTTGAAATAGTATCAAGGTTTCAATCATGGGGATTAGAGGGGCCCGGAGTAGGAAATTTCGCCAATTCAAAGCATATTACAATCACCACTGATCCGGGGTTGTTGTTCACGAATTTCATCATCAATGGGATTTGTATCAACGAACCCTAGGGATTCATTCCTAGGGATTCATATCAGCGAATTTTCCAGCTTATGGAGTTATTAGTTGAGTCATTAGTTAGTCTTTAATTTGGGTCAATTAGTAGTTAATAAAATGGACCAACTTTAAGCTTGGAGTCGACCTTAGCAAGGGTAAAATGGTTCGAACTAGTTAAGTTGTTTGGCCTAGTTTCATTAGGAGTTTTGTAAAGAAATGATAAAATATCGTTTTTCCTCTTTCAATAATAGATTATGGATTTTTAGAACAATCGTTCTTGACAGTTTCTCTTCTTTGGCTCTACGAGCTATCCTTGAACATCTAGAATTGTCTAGTCTTCGTTCGGCTTATCAATCAAGAATACCATCCTTGATTGTGGCGGCTTCTAACAATTTCTAAGATTCACTAATTTGTAAGTTGAGGTTGAAATAGTATCAAGGTTTCAATCATGGGGATTAGAGGGGCCCGGAGTAGGAAATTTCGCCAATTCAAAGCATATTACAATCACCACTGATCCGGGGTTGTTGTTCACGAATTTCATCATCAATGGGATTTGTATCAACGAACCCTAGGGATTCATTCCTAGGGATTCATATCAGCGAATTTTCCAGCTTATGGAGTTATTAGTTGAGTCATTAGTTAGTCTTTAATTTGGGTCAATTAGTAGTTAATAAAATGGACTAGCATTAAGGCTGGAATCGACCTTAGCAAGGGTAAACTGGTCTGAATAAGTTAAGTTGTTTGACCTTGTTTCACTAGGAGTTTTGTAAAGAAACGATAAAACATCGTTTTTCCTCTTTAAATAATAGATTACACATTTTTAGAACAATCATTCTTGAGAGTTTCTCTCCTTTGGCTCTCCGAGCTATCCTTGAACATCTAGAAGCATCTAGTGCTCGTTCGGCTTATTAATCAAGAATATCATCCTTGTTTGTGGCGTCTTCTAACAATTCTTAGGGTTTGCTAATTCGTAGGATTGAAGTCAAGATAGTATCAAGGTTCCAATCACGGGGATTAGAGGGGTTCAGTGTGGGAAATTCCACTAATTCCAAACCTGTAACAATCACCATCGATCTGGGGTTGTTCGCGAATTTCATCATCAACAGAATTCGTATCAGCTGGAATTTGGAAATCGATTGAAATCTAGAATTATGCGGTTGTTTCCTTCCCTTTTTCCTAAGGAAACAAGGATTAGAAACTACCTTTAACCCAATTCCCACAAAATTTAGGACAATGACACAAAAAGGAAGGCTGTTTTGAAGGAAATTTCCAATTCCAACTAGGAAAGGTAGTGAAGCTTTTGCAATTTTTTCCTTTGGAATCCCAACCAGATTTGGAAATTGGCAACGTAATTTAACGGAAACAATCCCCTTTCCCCACGTGAAACAATAATTAGAGACTCTTTTGTACCAATCCAAAGTATATTTGGGGAGAAATTGTAGTTAGGAAACTACTGGAACAAACACAGCTCAAATTAAGAAACTAGGAAAGTAAGGCTGTTCTTGTCTCCTTTTCAACAATGGATTGGATCCTTTTGTTTCAAAACTCAACAACAACTTTGTTTTGGAAACCAAATAAGGCTCATTGCATAGAAATTTCGTTCAAGAATTTAAAGGCAACCCACAAAATTCAAGAATTTTTTCAAGATCTTCAAGAACTAACCTTAGGGTTACAAGAACTTCTAAGATTGATATTTATCAATCAAGAACTTCAAGAAAACATAAAACCAACTACAAGACTCAAGAACAACAAGAGACAAACACAAGGTATGGAATATTTTTTCGGATGAATAGTAATGTGAACAGTGACAGCAGGTGAACAGTACCTGGTGAACAGTATTTTTTCTAAGGACTCAAGAGTAACAACAAGCACTAAACACACACAAACGACACAAGGAAATCATAAGAGATTCAAACCCCAGAACGATGAACAGATTTTTTTTTATGAATTGGGTAAGGTTTGGTAAAGGAACAAATAGGAAAACAAGAAAAGAAAAGGATATTAACCTGGATCAAGAGGCAAAACTCTAATACCAACTGATATGACCCCGAATTTCCAAGGACCACTCAAGAAGAAATTGAATCGGTCAGGTAGTGGAAGGATCTATCTTGATCAGATTATGAACACAAAAGAACCTCAACCCGTTGTTCATGTGGACAACGAATTTTGGTATAAGGGATGAACCTAATTCAATCAGGGACCGCTTAAGACGAATTAAGGTTGGTCGGAAGGTGCCACAATCAAACGCATTCTTTGATTGATAAGCCATAGATGAATACTCAAGAACCTATCTAAAGTATTCAAGGGTTCAGCAACAAGTCAAGAGAAAACTCTCTAGAAAAAAAATCAATATTTCTTCCCTTTGAATGAAACTATACAAATATTTATAACCCTACTATACCTAAACTAATGGACTCAACTTAACTTACTTAATACTAATCAACTAACTCACGGCCCAATTAAGAAGCTTATTGCTGGCCGATTATTACACTAGGAAAAAACTAACAAAATGACTCAATTGACCAATAGACTTGACAACTAATTCGGATCCAATTCAACATGAGATTTTGGACCAAGTTTATTCCTACCAAATTAACTAGAAATCTGGAAAATAAGCTACTAAGTTATTAATAAAAACTCTAACTACTTGAAACTTGAAACATGGCCCATAAACAACCCATATTTCTCGCATTAGACAAAATGTGAATAGCAAAAACGAAGGAGAAAAGCTATGATACCTGGTCTTTTAAGACAAACTACAAGTTCGAGTAGCCCATTTAGGATTTTGATTTTCAGGTGCTCTCATTGAATTGTGTCGACCACAAATCTAGTGCATCTAAAGATTTTAGAAAGCTAAATGCGTACTCGTGAATTTCATGCAAGAAATGACAAAACTAAGAATCTCAACTTAGTCTTGTTTCTTAAGTCTATCATAAAGTCTCTGTATGAGCGAAAGAGAATGGAATGCACATAAATATTTATAAAACAACACAACAAGAATAGTCAGTTTGCTCAACAAGAATACAAATGAGAAAAGAAAAGAAAAAGAAAAATCTCTAAAGAACTCCCACCCACTCACTCTCTCTCTCTCTCTCTCTCTCTCTCTCTCTCTCTCTCTCTCTCTGTGTACAAAATGTGTTGGGAACAAAAAAAATTTTTTGATAAATAAGCCATGAAACCACTATAGCATCTCTAAACTTGTGTTTCCAAATGAATTCTCTGTGTTTTGTATTATAGGATCTACTCAAGAATCAAGTAACATTTCTAATTTTCAAAACTTTATCAGACCAAAATTATTGTCAAATGTAGGAGAAACTTTTATATAGGGGAGGGGAAAAGAAAAAGGAAAATACACAAAGTTAGTAAGCAAAATCACAAAATCAGTATGCATGTCCTATGGGTGAGTTCTTTTATGCCAAGAGTTGGCCTAATATGAAAATTGCAATCCTCTAGGGTAGGCACTATTCCTAATGGATCAAATCAATTTATTGATATTTGATTGAAAAACAACCTAAAAAATTGGTCAATTGGAAAGACATGAGATATTTGACCCAATGGAATGAGGACAAAATCCGAATGGATTGATTGCTTTAGATGGCACATGAAAAAATGTTAACAGTCAATTTAATATGAAAGGGCTTATTCTTGAAAGGATTACAACATTTTGACTTGTTTCTTTAGTAGAGCATGGATTGAAACCCTAAGAGAGAATAAACTAGTTCAAATGGATTGGATGGGATTAACGATTTACCCAAGAATCGACTGGATCGCCCACTCATTTGTAGCTCCAAATCTCACAATTTTCATTGCAATGCACTAGTCTATAAGGCTTCTAAAATCAAGATTTGACCTCAATATATTTATTATCTTAAGAACAAAGAATTAATTATAAACATTTTGGATTTAGCATCCTTATGCAAAGGATTTTACCAGGTTTAATAAAATGATCAAAAGGTGATTATTAGAAGCTCATATTCTATAGTGTGCAAAAGTTACTCCACAATCTTCGGTGCCATCATCACGGCAGGATTGGATCCTATCTTTATGTTGTGCACTACTGTTTTAGCTAATACAAAAAGATAAATGTGCAAGTCTCATTAGATTATATATTCATTTACTCCTAACGTAGGATCCCCAAAATGGCATTCCCTCTATGGTTAATACATTATGAAAGTTTATTAAAGCAAATAAATATGCAAAATGTTGTAATTGATAACATGACCTAAAGGAGTCCCATTTGGATGTCAGGGTATGCCTAAAAATTACATGCAATATATATACATAATTTTAATGCAATAAATTGAAATTTAGATATGTAATAATCTATCTAGAAAGGCAGTTTTCCTTAAATGAGCATTGTGCAAAGACTCCTGAAGCTTACGAATACAAGAAAAAAGAAGAAAATATAGTTAGTTCCTTTGATAAATAACATATAACACATTAAAGAAACAAATCGTACAAAATGTAAAGGAAAAGGGATAAAACCCCTCCACTCGTGTCTAGTGTCCCTAATAAGGCAAAAAAGACTCTTCCAAGGCAATTTTACATGGATGCATGAGGTTGAAATTCACTAATACATCTAGACTCCATAAGGCCTTTAGGTCCCCAAGCCTTCAAACTAAAGGCCAAAGGGTCATCAATCCCAAGGTTTCAAGTTGGTGGTTCGAATGATCTCTTAGACACTGCTACATGCATGTCACGCCACAGCCATATGTCTAATAAAGAAGAGTGGTATGACAACCACTAAAAGGAAAAAAATTATAAAGAGTTGAAAAGAATAACGTATGCACATATGAAGTGCTCCTTCAAAAAGAGAGATTAATACTATTAAACATACATGAAGGCTCCTAGAGTAATATCACCCCCACCCCAAATGCAAAGTGTGACAAAAATAAGTAATACAAGTAAATCAATAAACCATTCATCACACACACAGAAAGCGAGAAATGAACATAAGTGTGAAATGCAAAAAATCCCAAAAATTGCAGCTTAATACATCTAAATGTGATTTGTTAAAAAGGTTGGAAAAAGAGAAAAAATGACTAAACCAAGTGCTCGAATTCACTATTGATTCCCAACCTATCGTACGTTGTGAGGATCCGAAAATTTTCTTATTTTCGTCATATATTACTGGTTTATTTAAATAGTTATTCGCTCTTTTTCTCCGAATTATTTAATTCGACTACTTAAAATCCATTTCTATGGAAAAACGCCTCTCTTATGTTTTAAAGCGTTTTGTAAGAAAATTTACTTTTCGAAAACTCGTTTAGTACGAAACAACGAGTACACGTTTTTTGAGACTATATTTGAATCGAGAGTGTATTAATTTTGGAGAAGTAAGAATGATCAATAGTAGATTAAGAAAAGTTAATTTGAGATTTGAGGAGTTAAAACTCGACTCATGTGAGGACTCGCAAAATTTATTATTTTAAATTTCATTTCGAGCTTATTTAAATATTTAATTGTTCATTTACTCCGAATATTATTTTCTAACATATTTAGACCTAAATACATGGAATTATAGCTTCATTATATTTTTAAAGTGACTTGTTTCAAAAATTAATTTTGGAAGCTCGTTTAGTGAAAATAGTGAAAACGTGTTTGGAAATTTTAACCGATTGAGAGTACAATAAGTTTGAAAAATTGGAGACTTACACAATGGTCCTAAAATAGGTAATTTTATGTTTAAGTACTCAAGTGATAGTTATTAGTACTATTGTTATAAGAAATTCTTGGAAGTTTCGTTTTATCGCGCTTAATTTGGAAATACGGGTTTCACACGAGCGATTTAATTGAGGGACTTTAGACCCTTATTTTAGGACAATTAAGAGTGAATAATATTAATATGAACACAAGTGCATTAGAGGTTTAGTGCACAAGTGAAACAAACCCGAGAGGAATCGAGCACAAAACGCGCGCGTACGCGCGCTAGTGAGAGTTGACTTTTGTGCTCAAGGCCACTAACTACCAAGCTTCTCTAGGAAGCCTCTTTTGATCAGCCTTTTCTCCTTTTTCTTCACTCCATGGTCGGCTGCAACTCTTAGCAAGGAGAAGAACAAAGCTTCATTTCATTTCACTTCCAATCTTTCATCCATTTCACCTCAAATTTTGCACACAAGCTCACAACAACTTGGAGCATCACCTAAGCTAGGAAAAGAGCTTGCTTTTCACGGTTTTCTTGGCCAAGGAGAGGACCGAAAATTTCTGTTTTGCACACCAAGTGAAGTAGGTAACGATCAAACCTTGAAAACGTGGTTTATGGAAGTTCTAGTGCTCATATATACTCATGCATGTTAGTGGGTAGCATTATTTTGAGGAAAATTTGGTTGTGTGGGCTCTATGAACTCCCACCTTGGATATATGGACTGATTTTTTATGTTTTGATGGTAATAATGTTTATTTAGTGCTTAAACTAGTGGATTAATGTTGGGTTGTTGATAGAAACTCAAGGATGGTGCAATGACCAAAAGTGACCATTTTGCCCCTGCTTTGTTCTAGCACTTTGGTGTGAAATTTTGAGGTTCTAATGGCTTGTTTATGTTGTTTACATGTTATATTGAGTGTGTAAAAAGTTTCATTGAAAAATAACTTGATTTGGTCACCCAAATGTTGGATTTACGAAAGCTTAGAAATCTGGAAAATATTCCCGTATTCACCCCGGCAGTGTTTTTGTTTCGGCTATAACTCATCGCTCCGATGTCGGAATCGAGTGCCGTTTGTGGCACTGGAAACTAGACATTCCCAGATTTAATTTGGTATAAAATTCATATTCTGGTTCCACTCAAGTGAGCCAAACCATTCGTTTGAAAATTTCTGTCCTGTTTCATTTGTCACAGGGAGGCAGATTATGAACTGCGATTTGATGCTCACGTATGAGCTGGTTATGGACAGATTTTGAAAATGGTTTCTTCTGAGAAAATGTATCCTTATGAATCTATTTTCCAACGCCACCAACCACGCTCAATTCCGAGATGAATTGAGTGATTTATGATAAAAATTCAAAACTGATTTTGTGAAGGAAAACCATGCATTTGGACAGATTTGAAACTAACGATGCTTTGGGACTTGTTATCCGAAACTTCTTGGTGTAAATCACCTATCAAATGTACCTTGGGAATATTTTAGACATTATCTACTGGAATGGACCATATTTGAGATGTTCTTGGCCGAATGTTTGAAAACGGCAAAACAAAAGTTCAAAGGCAGCTTAGTCTTAGAACTTCTTGTGATTTCAACGGTCTCGTTAACTAATTTTTCGTACATATTTTTCTATGAAATTTGGCAAGGGAGTGGCCCTTATATGGTACTATATTCATACTAAATTTGGTGCCATTCCGAGTCCGTTTCGTTGCTCAACTAAACTTCCAAAGTTCATGATTTGAGTTGGAAAACCCTTGATTAACATGGAAATTTTAGTAACTTTGAGCTACAATATCTTGGTTCTCAAAACTCCGAATCTTGTTCCGTTTATTTTGTTTTAAACTTAGATTGCAACTCTAATGGAGTTCCAAATTTCAGAGGTTAGTTCGGATCAAGTGAATTTTGCCAAATTTTCAAATTTGGCCAAAAACCAACCTAAATCTGTCTTCAATGCCCCAGAACAGCAACTTTGAGCTAAATTTTGGATATCTTCCGTTTGGAATCATGGAAAATTGTCTTATAAAAACTTTTAGTACTTTCTAAGAGGTTTCCAACGGTACCAAGTTTTCCAATTCTGGACTTATAGAGAATGAGATACAATTTTTCAAAGTATGGGTGACAAATCTGAAATTTCCGAACTTAAAGGAAATTGAGGGTTGCGAACTCTCTATTTTCCTTCGATATTGCTAAACCGTTTTACACTTGATTTCAAAATGAAAATCAGATTTCACTTGTGTTTTAAAACCCCATTTTTGAGTCTCGATTTACGAGTAATTAAGGCTCATTTTCGTGAAATTTTCTTAGATTGTACAAGTGTGCAATCTTCCTCGATAATTAGGGATTTTAAGCGATAGTGTGTAATAGACAATTACTATTTGCTCAGGTGCTCAAGGAGACCTTCAAGAGGATCTCGAGGGGAACACCTAAAGGCTCGTTTATGCACTTACTCCCTTGTTTCGATTGGTGAGTGTCAAGTGCATGAATTTGTTGCTAAGTGATTAACCGTTTTTATCCGTTATACGAATTTGAACTTTGTGAGACGAATGTGTACTTTACCGCACTCGTTCTCCTTCAAATGAAATTATATTCGTATTTGGCTATGTGAATTCATATTCGACTTGTACTTAGTAATGTGGATATGATTCGTATATGTGATTCCTATTTGGAATCGTCGATTTGAGCGTTGCTCATCGACTTATATTCGTATTCGTATTCATATTCGGGGGACGCCCAAACTCGTTGGCTAACTTTGCGAATCGAGCCAGCATGGACTTGGTCGATAAGCTTAGCAAACCATGAGATATTCGTAGAGCATGATCTATTGGAGAGATCTTGCTCGGCATTACTCGTGCAGTACTGCCATGATATACTCGAGTATTATCAAATAATTTGATGAGCGGGCCTGGTAAGGGGGTGTAACGGTGACGGGATTCGAAGTAAAGTGGTGTATCTACGGATTTGATACTTATGTGGTTGACGGAGTGTCAACATGAGATGTGATCAAGACTTCGACTGGACTACGTGGAATTTAGCTCCTGAGAGCTGCAGTATCCTTGAATTGTTTCTGTTTATTTTTTTTTTCCTATTCGAAATGTGAATTATTCGAACTTATAGCTTTACTTACTATGTAATTTGTGGCTACTTGGATTACATGTTTGCATGTGTGTTTCTTGGCCTCACTGAGTATTGGCTCATCCCATTAGTTTGTTTTCCTTAACAGGAACCCGATTGGAGGGAGTTAAGCAAATGCCGACTTGAGGCACTTTTGTATTAGTGTTGTAATTGTAATCGACTAGACATTTTGGAGGTTGTATATTTATGGGAAAAGTGATTGTAAATTTGAAATTGTGATGTAAGACTGGGTTCGCCTTGGATACCCTTGGGTTCGCCCTTGGGAGAAGTGGAGGCGTCACATACGTCATTTTTTGAAATGAAAAAATCTTTAATGAAAAAATGTGATGCAACCCAGAAACTACATGAGTTCAAGTGGTGAATGCAACCCAAGGAAGAATACAAAGAGGATCAACAAAGCTACCTTATGATTAATGTTTTAGATGTTTGTTCTAGTTATTATTTTCCAACTTAATAAGTCGGCTAGGTTACTTTCTAATTCAATCAAATCCTAGTTGATTAGATTAGTCATTTAAGTAGTTTAATTAGGTGGTTAAATTTGGGCAGCTTAGTGAGTAAAGGCAGCCGAGTTTTAGTCCAAATAGCATTAGGGTTTTGAGTCATTGTAAGGCTATAAATAGCCTAGTCTTTTCCAATGTTTGGGTTAATGAGAATTTTACAGAAATTACGTGAGTTTATTCACTTTCTCTCTCCAAGAGAGCTTTTCTTGAATACTTTAGAATCTTGAGAGTATTCAATTGAACTTATCAATCAAGTATCCACCTTGATTGTGGCGTTCCTCTACCTTACAAATTTGGTTCATTAATTCGATTGGTTACGAGTTGAGATAGTATCAATATTGTTTGTGACTTGTAGGGTTAATTAGGGTCAAGTTTTCCGCTGCCAAACCGTTGGTATTAGTCGTCTAGATCCAGGCCAAACGAATACGGGTTTCGTCTTCGACGGGGTATGTATCAGTTGGTAATCAGAGCTAGTCGACAACCACCGGGTTATATCCTTCTTTTCTTTGTTTCGAGTCTTATATCATCTAGTTTTCGAGTCAATTTCATGTGTCAAAAAAAGCCAAAACAAAAAAATTCCAGTCGCTAGTTAACTATTTCGTGGCTGTCCGCAATTTTTCTCTTGCTGTCCGAATTGTGTCTTTTGTTGCTATTGTGATTCTTGTCTTTAATTTTGTCATAGCATCGTGTGTTATCTTGTTCTTAGGGTTTTGTGTCAATCAAGTCAAAAAAAATTTCTGTTCGTTACCTCCACAAGTCTGTGGCTGGTTTTCCTTGTTTAATTGAAGTCGTGGCTGACCTTGTTGTTTCTTGTTGAAAAACATTTGAAGGCTCTTGAATTTTGGGTAAATCTTGAATTTCTTGAGTTCTTGGATGAAATTCCAGCAATAAACTAGAAGTTCTTGGGGTATTATTGAGTTCTTGAAAATCTTGAAACAAAATCTTGAACCCTAGTCCTTGTTCTTGAACAAAGGTTGCGGCTGAACTTGTGCATGAATTGAGATTGAATCTTGTTCTTTGAGTATTGATCCGAAGTGAAGAAAAAGAAAGAAACACAATCTGTTTAGCATGGAAAAAAAAGAAACAAAGAGAGAAAAAAAAAAAAAAGAGCCACGCAAGAAAAGAGAAAGCCACTCGGATCCTTCTTGAAGTGGAACACGAACGCAACCTGACATTGGGAATTCATGTTGGCTTGGGATTGAAAACAATTCCTAGTCACACTTGACTACCAATTCAGATTTGCCAACTTATTGCACATGTGAAATCCTCCCCAAAAAAAATACTAACCGCTGACCTTCCAAAAACGACCCAAGGAAACCTTGAATAAACTTTCCAAAAATCCCAGCCAAGGTGCAATTTGGGTAGAGCTATTCTAGGCCCCAAAATTTCTGCCAACCTTTTCTTTATTTAAGTCGTTTCTCTAATCTGTCCAGGCCATAAAGTTGTGTCTTTGAGTCAATTTTTTTTTTAAGTTATTTTCGTGTCCAAGTACCAAAAGGAGTCCCAATCAAATTTGACTTCCTAGTTTCCTAAATTGAGTCGTTAGTTTCCTAGTTTGAGTCTACTTGTTCAAGTTAGTTACTTCCAATTTCGTGCCTTTCTTAGTTGATCTATGCCTGGAAATTTTCCAGCACACTTCCGCATATTTGAGTCACTAAAAATCTGTCCAATTTGAAATCATCTCAGCTTAAGCGAATAACATCAAAAAAATGCCACTTCCCTTAGTGACTTGTTGGGGATCAGTCTTGAACCACTTGCAAAATTTCTGATTTCTTCAAGTGAGGAGATTGACGAATTTGAGAGTTGCTTGGTGAGATTATTGGAATGTTTAAAAACTTGAACGATACACGAGGGTGAGTGATACACGTGAGGAAGTGGTGAGATAAAATTTTCTGTCTTATACTAACCCTTTTTTGCAGGTTTAAATCAAAGGCCATGTCTAACGAAGGAGAAAGCACAACAGTTTTCGATTTTTCCCGTTTGACAGAAAGTTTGAAGGAGGAGATGGGACGTCTCTTGGATCAAAAGCTTGAGCCTATGAATGCTCGCCTTGGTAGGCTGGAAAAGGCACAAAGCAGCTCAAAAGGAATTCTTCAAGGTAGGAGGAACCGTGATAGACCCATGCTAGAGTTTAGTGACTCTAACTCGGATGACGAATTCGACCATGGACAACGAAGACCGCGGAGGAGTATCAAACCCGTAGGGGACACAATCAAAGGCATCAAGATGAAAAGTCCACCTTTTCAAGGCAAATCTGATCCAGATACATACCTTGAATGGGAGAGGCAAGTGGACTTAGTCTTTGACTGCAACGATTACACGGATGAGCAAAAGTTGAGATTGGCCGTGGTAGAATTCACCGACTATGCTATAGTTTGGTGGGATCAAGTGGTTACAAGCCGAAGAAGGTGTGGTGACCCATCTATAACCACTTGGACTGAGCTTAAATGCCTCATGAAGAAGCGATTTGTACCAAGTCACTACCATAGAGACTTGTACTAAAAGCTTCAAACCTTGTCCCAAGGAAATCGTTCGGTTGAGGACTACTACAAGGACATGGAAATCTCCATGCTCAGAGCTGACATTCATGAGGATGGGGAAGCGACAATGGTGCATTATCTCAGCGGTTTGAGACCGGAAATTGCTGACCAACTCGAGCTACAATACTATGTCAAACTAGAGGACATGGTGGAGAAGGCGATCAAAATTGAGCGACAGCTCAAGAGGAGGGGTACAACCAGAAATTGTACCTCTATTTACACTTCAAATCAGCGAAATTTCCAGCCTAGGGTAGATGATATAGCCACTGGTAATCCAACAACTCCATGGCTGAAACAAGAGGTATCCATCAACCCTCGACCAAATGCTTCTAAATTTGATTCTAGAGGAGCTTCCAAACCAGTAAACAAGACCTCAAAACCTAGGAATCGAGATACGAGGTGCTGGAAGTGTCAAGGTGTCGATCACATTGCAAACCAATGCCCAAATCAGCAAGTAATGATTGTGCTTCCTAATGGAGACGTCATCACCGATGATGAAAAGGAGTATGACGGAATGCCGCCATTGATGGAGGATGCTGGTGACGAATCAAGTGAAGAGGTTCCTATCGATCAACCCATTGGCTTAGGATTGGTTACAAGGCACAATGCATTGAAGAGGATGTGCAACGGGAGAACATCTTCTATACACGATGTCTTGTTAATGGCAAAGTGTGTAGTTTGATTGTCGATGGTGGGAGTTGTACTAATGTAGTAAGTTCTCTAATGGTGAAGAAACTACAACTACCTACACGGGATCATCCTAGCCCTTATAAACTGCAATGGTTTAGTGATTGTGGTGAAGTACGTGTCTCCAAACAAGCGCCTGTGAAATTTAGCATTAGTAGATATGAAGATGAGCTATTGTGTGACGTGGTGCCGATGCAAGCCACTCATATCATCTTGGGACGCCCATGGCAATACGATAAGAAGGTTATTTATGAAGGTCATACTAACAAATATTCTTTTTTTTATAGGGATAGAAAGATTACTCTTGCCCCACTTACTCCCAAGCAAGTGCGAGAAGATCAAGACATGCTTCAAAGGGAGTGGGACCTAGATAAAGTTGGAAGTAAACAAAAGAATATGCAAAGTGAACAAAGGACGGAGCACGATATAGGAGACAAAGACGAAAATCAGTCCGCCATAGTGGGAAGAAAAGATGGGAAGTTTAGCATGTTTGCACAAGCCATTTGTGCGAAAGATTATTCACTTTCTAACCCACTAACCTTTGTTTTGTTCAACACCGTCTCCTTTATGCAACTGGAGCAAGGAGCAAGTGCATTCCTCTTACTTTGTTCAATTCCTAAATCCTTTTGAGAGCTCGTGTGCCTTCAAGGACTTTGTAGTTCAAGCGACAAATTAGCTCTCCAACACTTCATGCACATGTCTTCTCCTAGAGCTGTCTTCCCTGTCGAAGAGCTTAATCATGTCTCAAAGGGAGTAGTTCCACTTGAATCTTATTCTACACCTCATTCTCCACTCCTACATGACATTGTTCCCATTTTTGAGCAAATTTCTGGTTCTTTAAAGGCTGAATCTTGTAGTTTGCATGCAGGTATTGAAGCTGCCCAGGCCAAGCCAGCCCAAACCACACTAGCAGATTTTCTTGAACAACAACCATCGCTAGATTTTGAAAATTTACGCGATCAATTTGCTAGTTTTGCTCATTTGTTTGCACATCACTATGAAGACCCTTATTTTCTGGATATGACTGGTACATTTGCAGGTGGCGTTCTGTTCATGTTTAGCCATCATGAACCTTTGTTGCAAGACGGTCGATACGTAGTGTGTTCAAGCAGACTCATGGGCCTACATGGAGCAAGTGTAAGCAGATTGTTCATAGGATCCCCACCATACTTCGGTGCGAGAATCGGCTTAGGGCTCATTGGTTCACAACCTCGCTGAAGAAGTTATTTGTGTACATCTGGCGATTGTACAAACGCCATGCGTTACTGCTGGTGCTTATGCGAGTTGCTCCCACACTGTTGCTATCCAAGCGAACCTACGATTTGAGGACAAATCTCTTCCAAGAGGAGGGGAATGATGCAACCCAAGGAACTACATGAGTTCAAGTGGTGAACATGGTTGTCAAAATCGCGATCCGAATCGTAGGATCACACGATCCTACGATCCGGATAACCAAAATCGATCCGGATCGCATTCAGAATCGTAAATTGCATTAATCGACCATAAGATCGAGTAGGATCGGTAGGATCGTGTAGAATCGTATAGAATCGTACGATCCTACGATCCTACATCGATCCTACAAAATTTTGCTAATATGTGAAATATGAGACTCCATTTTGCAAGTAAATGAAAATATTTGGGGTAGGCTTATAATTTATCAAAGAATTGCAGCCTTTAATTGCAATGTTTTAACAATTTTTGCTCAAAAAGTCAAAAAAAGCACCCAAAAATAGGTCCAAACCCCCGAACAGCTCAGCGACACGTAACATAGTCGAATTGCCGTAGGTTGAAAACCTGATTCAAGGCATCCTAACAGATGTTGTGAGAACCCGTAAAATTCCCTTCATTATATTATGTTATTTTCTTTTATTTCACATGCATTTTCTTCCCTTTATTTTAATTTTTCTAAAGATTTTATAAGTGAGTATAGTTTTTAAATCATTTTCCTAGTATAAGATCGTTCATGTTAAATTTGAAGTGTATTATGGGCGTGGGACCCGCTAGTGCACTAAGTGCGATAAATTTTTGACGATTAGTGGATGATTTGTATAAAGGGATATTATTTTACAAGGTGCTAGGAGACAATTAGAGGTTAGCTAGATAAGTTACCATTTGTAGATAAAAGGATAAGATTGAAACCCTAAAGGACAATTTGTCACAAAACCATTGGAAGTTGGATTTTTTACCAAGGTTATTAACTTTACTAAAATCAGATTTTTGACCAAAATTGCTTCATTTTCTTGTCTCTTTTGGCCGAAAAATTGAAAGAGAAACCAAGAGAGTTCTTCATCTTCCACTTCAATTTCTTGTCCAAATCTTGAATTCCAACCGATTAAATCGCAAACTACTCCATAAAAGTGCTAGTTAATGTAGTTTCCAAGGTGTTTGTGGAGCTATTTTGGAAGGAAAGACACTAAGCTACTACCTTCCTGAGGTGTCAAGGTATTTTACTTGGAAACTCACTCTTTGTTCCTAATAGTGGTAAATTAGTGACTTGTGGTAGCTAAATAGGTTGTTTTATGGAAGATTTCATGGATTAAAGTGGAGTTAGATAAATTTCTGATTTTTTTTTTTGGGATTTTTCTGTTTTCTTATGATGGTTATGATTGGCCTTGGATTGATAGCTCTAAATTGTGTTAAATGAAGCCTTTGTGTGTTAATTGCAGTTGTTTGCTTTGTGCGGAAATTTCAGTTTTAGGGTTCCAATCTGCCGTGTTCTGACCGGCTTTATTTGTGCATGTTAGAGGCCGAATCAGGCTTAGGTTAAAACATGAAAGTTGTAGCAAATGGTCTTAACTAGTTGCCTACAAAATTTCAGCTCGATCCGAGCACTGTAACATGTGAAATGACCGAAATACCCTTGACTACCCATGAGCCCTGTTTCGCGGACAGATTTCTGTTTTCGTGGAGATTTCCATTTTTTACCCTGAAAATGCATGATTTGGCTGTAGAAGTCTTCATAAGAAATGTTGACTAATGTCTTGGTTTTGAAACGCTATAAAATTCGTTTCAATCCGATAAGTGTAGGTTCAGTTGTGATTGTTATGCCGAAAGGTGTGTTTATGATTTGTATGTCGAATTGTGATTGATTTGAGATGAGTTGGTGTTGATTGTAGGATGGAAAAGTAAACAAATTTAGGAGAGATGCTGTCCAATTTTCTCGGCCGTTTGGTCCCTTTAAGTTTGAGTTGCCCTTTTTGGTAGAGATGAAGGGCTTTTGGGTCGTTCAAGCCTTAGGTCCTCTCGTTACCTTTTCGTTCCAAAATCACGCTTTTGCACCCTTGCATTTAATTTGATTAGGCATATGACTCATAGTTGAGTTTAATTTGTAAATGTCGTTCCCATAGGAACCATAATTGTTTTACTTTGATCATTTTAGGACGTGCTGGTGATCCAGGAAGTACTTCGGGGGGGGGGAACGTTTGAATTTGTTTTACTTGAACTGGTGAGTGTACCACTTCCCTAATTTGTTGCTTATCTGGCTATCCGTGACTTCTATACACTCTGTATGAAACGAGGGTGTACTTTATCACTCTCGTTTCTCTCGTCTATTTACTTTGTTTCCTGCATACTGTATAAGTCTGTACTTGCTCTCTGTATCTGTTCTCTGCATAAGTCTGCGACCTCCAAACTCAAAACCTGTGGCTAGTTACTCGAGTCGAGCAGGCAAGGGTCAGGTCGATTAGATAACGAACCACAGTAGTCTGTTTCTAAGAATCTTTGGGTATTGAGACTCTTGATTCCGGTATACTCGAGTATTACCACTTCTGTTTCTGTTGAAGTGTTCGGGCCCGGTAAGGGGTAAGTTTGGTGGACGGAATTTGGTGTAAAGTGGGGGTCTACGGACATGGTTGTTCTTCATACGTTGACAGAGAGTTAATGGGTTTGGATCAAGTACTGCAACCGAAAATTTTGGGCTCCTGAGAGCCACCCGTATCCTTTCTATCTATGGTGTTTATTCATTTCTTTATTTGATTTGCATATGTGACTAATTGAATATGATGTTCCATGATTCTTAATTGCTATTATTTTGGTACCTCATTGAGCGTAAGCTCATCCCCTTCCCTTTATCTTTGTTTTCCTTATAGGGAACCACACTTTGAACCGTGATTTTGAGAAAAGGGTTGAGCTAGTGTAAACGTTCTTGTGTTAGCTCTTGTGTAATCAAAACCCTAATTGTCTTTTAATTAAGTATCACGCTTTTAATTGTAAAGTTTTCAATATATGTATATAAGTGTTTTATCATGTACATTAAGTGTATTCATTTGAGATGGTACCTTTGCGTTTGTTGAGATGCTACTTGTAACCATTGGACGATCGAACGGGCGCGGCATTTGAACAAGGAAACAAAATTCTGGCGGGAACTGTTCACCAAATCCGGTCGTATCTTGGTGGGATTGTGATGTGTCCACTTTCCATTTGCATTTTCGTCTTCATTTTCGTTTCCGTTGAGGCGTTTAATCGAAGTACCATGGTACCTTACGGTGTAGAACTCATGTTTCTCAACTTAGTAGTTTTCGATTGATTGTTCTCTTGGGGATTCGTTTGTGCGCTATATTGGGTTTGTGTGATTCAACTCCGTAGTCCTGGCGAGAACTGGGCAGGTGGTCCGCCGAACCCTTTGGTTCGTCTTAGGGTGAAGTGGGGCCGTCACAGATGTCATTGCTTAGATGGCAGCCATGTGTTTAGATTTCATCATTGGAGGTTAATAATTATTTTATATTTGGATATTATGATTGTGTAAACTGTAAAGCATTTGATTTTAAGACTTGAAATCATGACAGATAACAAGTTTATGTTCTCTTCTTTATTACTTGTCATATAGTAAGTAAAAAATGTTATATATTTATGAGTAATTTATTTATTTGATATCTTTTAGGAGGTACAAAATGGTATATGAATTTTAAATTCATTAATTTAGTAAATTTAGGAACTTTTGGTGGAATCTTACGATCCTACGATCCAATTCTGTGAAACTAAAATCGATCCTACGTAGGATCCCGATTTTACAAACCTTGGTGGTGAATGCAGCCAAAGGAAGAATACAAAGAGGATCAACAAAGCTACCTTATGATTAATGTTTTAGATGTTTGTTCTAGTTATTATTTTCCAACTTAATAAGTCAGCTAGGTTACTTTCTAATTCAGCCAAATCCTAGTTGATTAGTTTAGTCATTTAAGTAGTTTAATTAGGTGGTTAAATTCGGGCAGCTTAGTGAGTAAAGGCAGCCGAGTTTTAGTCCAAATAGCATTACGGTTTTGAGTCATTGTAAGGTTATAAATAGCCTAGTCTTTTCCAATGTTTGGGTTATTGAGAATTTTACAGAAATTACGTGAGTTTATTCACTTTCTCTCTCCAAGAGAGCTTTTCTTGAATACTTGAAAATATTGAGAGTATTCAATTGAACTTATCAATCAAGTATCCACATTGATTGTGGCGTTCCTCTACCTTACAAATTTGGTTCATTAATTCGATTGGTTACGAGTTGAGATAGTATCAATATTGTTCGTGACTTTTAGGATTAATTAGGGTCAAGTTTTCCGCTACCAAACCGTTGATATTAGTCGTCTAGATCTAGGCCAAATGAATACGGGTTTCGTCTTCGACGGGGTATGTATGAAAATGTGTTTTCTAAGGTGGCGTTTGGTTCCCATCTTGGAATCGGATTCGGATTTGGGATCATTCATCATGGGTTTGAAATGGAGTCAGTCATTCCAATACATCTGTTTGGTTCAGTACCAAGAATGCATATCATTACTATAGTTGATGTTTGGTTCGTTGGTTCTTTCAAAACGAGATATAAAAAAATTTTCACTAATTAAATGCATTAGTAAATTTAGTATATCTAATTAATAATTTCTATTAGTAAACATGTATAATTATTAGTATAATTTAAAATATCAATTATATTACATATACTAATACACATTATATACTACATATAACTAATAATATCATTATTATAAGTTTGTAACTAATTAAATTAAATATTATATATATAATTATACAAATATTATAATATAAATATAGAATTATAATTATATAATATATATTAATTATATTAATATGTTATATAATTATAATATATATTAAATATAATTATTAGTATATTTATAATAATAAATATAATTATAATTATATAATATATTATTATATGCACATATATATTATAATTATATGCACAGATGATATACATTTATAAATATTATAAATATATTATTATATAATATTAATAAATTTATATTATATATTATATAATTATAATTATATTTAATTAAATAATTATAAAATATATATATTTATTTTATATATGTATATAATAATTATAAATATATTATATAATTATACTAATATTATAATAATTATATAATTATAATTAAATATTATAATTATAATATATATTATATATTAATTTTTTAAAGGGTGGTGGGATGGGCCCCATTTCTAAACGTTAATCAAACTTGGGTTTTATCTAAAACCTTCCAGGTTACTAGGGAATTGGGAAATTCCTAATTTTTAGATATGATTCTAAAATTTCAATTCCAATAGTAGTAACCAAACAACAATTATGAGATTTATTCCAATTCTTCATTCCGAAACCCTCTTATCAAATGCCACATAATTTTAAAAATAAATCAAAAAGGCCTAAAATGAAATTTTGAAAAATGCAACGGTTTTGGCCCAAAAAGATAGTTTAAAAGGGTTTTTAGAAAAATGAAGTCGTCACTTGGTATTGAAATTAGGTATATCAAATCACTCAAAAATGTTTATAGTAAAAAAATGAAAAAACAACAAGTAAGATGACTCCAGATCTTCGAAAATAAAAATAAAACAAGAGGTTCGAGAGTCACTGTTGAAACAAGGGAAGGCAAAGATTTGATCGGATCAAACTTAAGGCATCCTTTCAATCTATCCAAAGTTAGTTATGAGATTTAGTCAAATTTTTCCTGTTTTAATCATTAAACTTATCACATTCGGATATTTTCTACATGGATGCAAAACTAAATCTAAAAAGGGCATCAGAAGGGACACACAAAATTTCTGTCAATATATATATATATGTATATATTTTTTTCTAGAAAATCATTATTTTTGTCGATATATATATTTTGGAGAAAATGAATATATGTAAAAGGGCACACAAATAGGCTGCAAGAATATATATATATATTTATATTTATATTTATATAGCTCAAAAAATTCGTGTCCGCATTAGGTAATAGAAGGTAATGGCTGCATATAGGGCTGTCAACGGGCCGAGTCCGGGCCGGAATTCATTATTCCGGACCCGGACCCGAATTACTGTGCCGGATCCGGATCCGACCCGTTTACCCGACGGGTCTTTTATTCTATGTTCCGGATCCGGATCCGGCGGGTCCCGGATCCGGATCCGGGTCTATCCGAACAAATTTACCAAAATTTATAATTTCTAATAAAAATGAGAAAAAAATATATTTGTAAACTAATTTCTACCTAATGCAAAGAAAAAACCAAATAAGAAAAGAAATCAAATTAACTTTATTAAAATACATCACCCTAATCAAATTATATTTATAAATATATATATTTTAAATTATTAATTCATTTATATCCGGATCCGGGTCTAATACGGGTCGGAATACTATATTCCGTATCCGACCCGTTTTTTTGTTTGACAAAACGGATCCGGATCCGGATCCGGGAAACGGAATTAAATCCCTACCCATACCCACAATAATTTCACGGATCCGGTCCGGATCCGGGTCTAGACCCGACCCGTTGACAGGCCTAGCTGCATAGCTGCAAGAAACAAAAGCAAAGAAACAATAATTAAGAGAGATGACAAGTTAAAGACCGCAAAGTATAAAATTAACAACGAAATTACAAAGAAACCAGCACAAAAGGACATGATTGGAATAAAAATGACAACGTAATATGAGGACAGCAGCAATAGCAGGCAATAAACTCCACAACTGGCCGCCCATAATACTAAAAGACACAAAAATCCAAAATCAGTGGCAAAATTGCATCGAAATCGAGACAATCAACTGTAGCTCATCATTCGGCGTTTTATGTATTTTAGAATTAGGATTAGGATAGAATAGGATTGGGATAGGATAGGTTAGGATATTTCAAACGAGGAGGAATCCGTCAAGGGGCACTAACAGGAACAGGAACGGGGATCCTCATGACGTCAGTCCGTAAGCATCCAAATCCAAATCTTATTTCTTGCCTATAATCTCAATTGTAGAGAATCCATAGGAGAATATACTTATATATGAGATAGATTGAACTAGTTGGTCATGTATGCATTTCTGTCGTTTGTGGCATTCATTCTTCTTTTGTGGATTAATCTGTTGGCAACCGTGGATTGGGAATATACGAATTTGTAGCTAAGTTGAACTAATCGTGGTAAAGGATCTTGGTAATGATTTAGTGAAGTCCGCTTGAGGATTATCTCAGCTTTTTGAGCTTAAATTCAATGAGTAAAGAAAATAAGGCAGCTGAGAACTCCTTGGATAAACCAATGGAACTTGGTTTTGGAAATAAGAATTAGAGTCTTTGGCAGGAAATTGCCTGCAGCTATTGGTGTGAGTTTGTTGATTTTTGGTATAGATTGACCCTATAGGGAGCTGTCAGATATCATAACTTGTGTTTTACTTGACTCCTTGCTTGGGTGGAATTTAGCATTATCTGATGATGGCATTAACAGCATGTTATTTGCAAAGCTTTGTCATGCTTTTGGAAACAGTCATTAATTTGCTCCGAAGGGCTCTGCTTAAACATGTTAGGTTGTTTTTCACCACTGACTTGACCGATTTATTTGCTGAGTGTAGTGCTGTCCGGATGCCTTGTATGCTCAAGGACTTACCTAAATTACTAGCTGACTGTGCAATGATGATAAAAGACACTAACTTTCACGTGCTCAAACTTTGTTTTAATCAGTCTCTCAATGTTGTAAGTGAAATCAAAATTCATACACAAATAAACATGAAGCTCGATGATACCACTTACATGTGGAAATGGAAACTTTGCGGTAATTGCTGCTACCGAAACAAAAACAAAGCTTGACATGAGCTACATTTAGAAGTCCTATTCTCATATAGAATAGAGCTGACATATAATAGCAAGGGATGACAAAGTCAATGAAAGAATGAGTAATGGAGAAATAGAGTTAATATAAATTGGAAAAAAGAGATGAGAGAAATGAGGGTGAGGATGAAGAAGAGATGAGCAACTGAAAAATATTTCTTCTTTTGGGAACTCTTTCCTTAAGATTCAGGGATTTGTACCAGTCTCAAATGTGATTCACTGATCGGCTGATATCTCTTTTATTAACTTATGCCTCTTAAGTGACTCCCTTTCATTCGACTGCCATAAGTATATGACTCATTTAGTGTCCGCTTTGCTTGTTATTATACACCAATTTTGTGCATTCACTCCTTAGTTTTGGCTTAATTATTTGATAGTATCATTACTTTTGGTGGTTTGGGCCAATAGTTACAAACGAGAAAAGCAGCTTTACACCAAAGTTGTAAATCCAGTTTGCATTTAAAGAGTCATCAAGTGATAGAGTGGCGGGATACTCTACCTTTGTTGCCAGATTCTGCTATTTATACATGAAAAGAAAGTCTATTTTTATTTTGCCAGTTTGCAAAAGACTATTTTTATTTTCTGAAAGTGTTACAGAAATTTTGTTTATTGAAATCATGTAAAGACATTGAGAGAAGTGAAAACATCACTCTATTTGAGGAAAATGATATACAAGTGAATCTCATTCCCGTGATTGTGTATGCACATATTTTATGTACTTGCAATAGTTATATAAGCTTTTTCATAAATGCAAATAGCAGGTACTGTAAGTTCCATTTTGCTGCTATTATTGGTTGAGTGTGCTGCAAGGCCTTTCTACCCGCTTCCTAGCAGAAGAAATGATAGAAGTAAACAACCACTGCAAACTTTTCGACCTTACAACATCGCACATCGAGGGTCAAGTGGTGAATTTCCTGAGGAGACTGCCTCTGCATACAAGGTATATATGTAAGGTACATTTATTTATATACTTCAGTCACTTTCACTCCAAATTCGTATGTTCAGTTATACTCATGGACAGTCACAGATTAGGTAGTTCATGCTTCAGTATAATTATTCAATACAAGTTCCTACCAATCATTAGGCAATGAGCGTTTGCGAAAATTTAATCAGCTCAGGGAAATACAGAGATATGTTTGCAAAATGGAACCAGAAACTGTAGGGTGGCAATACTTCTTTAAACAAAATTTGATGCTGAAATAGAAACTGAACTAGCTTTCTTCATAAAGTGATGTAAAACATCTTTGGAGCTGTGGACAAGATTATGAAGAGATCTGGATTCAGCTCAGGGAAATACAGAGATATGTTTGCAAAATGGAACCAGAAACTGTAGGGTGGCAATACTTCTTTAAACAAAATTTGATGCTGAAATAGAAACTGAACTAGCTTTCTCCATAAAGTGATGTAAAACATCTTTGGAGCTGTGGACAAGATTCTGAAGAGATCTGGCCCTGAATCCTAAAGGCCCTAGAGCCAGTTTTGAAGCTGGTCAGATGAGGCAAATTTCTGAGCTCTTCGACTTTGATCCAACTTAGGATCCTTTCCTAGAGAGCTCCAAGGTGGTGCCAGATCTCATGCTGGATTTTGAGATGCTTCTGATCTCAGTCTGGCCTAGGATCCTGCTTTCTTGAGCATTGGATCCAGGGCCGGATCCCATGGTGGACAGATTCGTTACTTGTAGTTATTTTTACATTTTCTTGAGTTATTTCATTCTTTTTTTTGTTATAAGACATTGTAGCCTATAAATAGGTTTCTCTAGGTTTATTTTATTCAGCCTATTCACTCAATAAACATATTTTGGTGGGAACTTTTCCAACTGGTCTTGAGATTTCTCCAGGTTTTCTTGAATCCATAGATTCATTTCTCAGAAGTAATCATGCAATACTTTCCTTGGATTACACTTCTGTCTGACAAAGTCACCCTCCATGAGAGTTCATTTCCTTGCAGAGAGCTATTGAAGAGGGTGCTGACTTCATAGAAACTGATATACTAGCATCCAAAGATGGTATTCTTATATGCTTCCATGATTTAACACTTGATGCTACAACTGACATTGCTCAGCACAAGAAGTTTGAAAGTCGAAAGAGGACCTATGAGGTCCAAGGCAAGAACATCACTGGCTATTTTACCAGTAAGGATATAATGACATTTAGTTCTATTAACCAAATGTCTATGGTCCTTGACTGTTTCAATTTTTTGCATTTAACCTTCGTAGCTTTTTCATTATTATGGTGTTTATTGCTTCTGATGGATAAGGATGACACATAGTATTTACATTTTGAAACTCATCCTTTAAATTAGCCATCATTCCCAGGATTGTATGGTAACCTTCAACAAATACTTTTATGTTTAGTTGATTTCACGCTAGAAGAACTGAAGTCATTGCGTGTCAACCAGAGATCTCCTTTCAGGGATCAACAATACAATGGTCAGTTCATTCTGCTGTCCCTGTTGATTATTTTAGAATTTCATGTTAAACTTGTTATTATGCATTTCTCCACAACTTTGTGACATATCTGTATGTGTAAATATGTAATGAAGTATTCCATGTTTTTATGCTTAATTTCATTTCACTTCTTCATTATCATCAACACTACAGGAGATGTGACTGTTTTCTTGGACCTTTACTACCTGCACATTTATCACTTCAAAATATTGGTACTAAGATTTTGCAAGAACACCATTTGGGACCTATCCTGCTTTATGAAAGTATTCATATTCCAATTTCTTTTGTTATCATCTAAAACAGTATGAAATTATGTGGAAATTTTGTCTATTTTCATGAACCAAATTGGAAGTACAATGCTTAAGTTAAATTGGAGGTTGCCCAATTATTGTGGTTGTTGGTAGTAAGTATAGCAGTGGTGGCATGCGGAGGATGGAAAATAAGACGTCTTATAGTGCATGACCATTCACTTAATCAGCTTTTGTTTCTCAAATAAGCCAACTGATATAGCTATCTTTTGAAAAGAACAACTGTTATGATTAAGAACCCAATGACTCCCCTTATTTTTCTTTTTTACCGTTCCTTAAGTTAATGCATGGTAGACTTTATTCTTTTAGTCAATTTCTTCTATGCTAACAAAACTGAGTTCTGGTAGTTGATGAATTTTGCTATTCAGTTCGCTCTTTGCCATGCTGTGAAAAGCTTTGACACAGTATGTTTTCTTTCATGCATGACAAAATAAAACCCTTTATCCCTGAACTACTTTTTAAAAATATTTCACAGGAAAATTTTCTATTATTATCTTTGAAGATTTCATATCAATTGCACTAGGTGCTCCCAGGGTGGTGGGGATATATCCAGAGATAAAAAATCCAGTATTTATCAACCAACATGTAAGTTCTATATCCCCTTTGCTACAACAGTGTTCCATCTGAATTACCTTTTTACAAATGAAGATACTAAATCTTGCATGGGAACTACATTTTCTGAATATATATTTATTTAGACAGCTATATGCAACAGGTGAAATGGCCAATTGGTAAGAAATTTGAAGACAAGTTTGTGGATACATTGAAGAAGTATGGATACAAGGGAACTTATTTGTCAAAACAATGGTTGAAACAGCCTGCATTTATTCAGTCTTTTGCTCCAACATCTTTGATTTACATCTCACACCTGACAGACCTGCCTAAGATCCTCCTAATTGATGATGCCACTACACCTACTCAAGACACCAATCAGGTTCTCTCTTTAGTTCTTTGGCCTCCTTGTTAACATGTAAAAGTATAGGAATTGTAAGAACGTTTAGAGCTGAAAGTGCCTTCTGACTTGGATTTCTTATGAATACAATTGCTTCATTTGGGTCTTGGAAGATTACTTAATGACATGGAAATCTGTGGATATGATAGCTAGCTAGTTTGTGAAAAAACAGAGCTATTGTTGCTGTCATACTATGAATCCAGCGACCTACTGAGATGCTACAAACTTTTTCTCCTTTTTCTTTCTTGGAGATGATACTTTTTGCTGTATATGGAAGTCTCTCTCATGCATGCTTTCTCCAATTCATTTTTGTTCTTATGACATGATAATCAAATTTGGATTCTGGGAAAAACACTAATCTGTGTTTGAGCAATGGCTTCATTGGGTCTTGTATAACTTTTGCTCCTTTTTCTTTGTGGAGACGGCGCTTTTTTGCTGTCTATGGAAGTCTCTCTCATGCATGCGTCTAGTTTATTACAATTGCTTGCTGGGTTTTGTGTGATCATTTAGTGACATTTAATTAACTTGTTCCCTTTTATATGAAAGACAATATGAAAGACAACATGAACTTCGGCCGAATTGTTATATCAACTTAAAGCTAAGAAATAGTTTGTGTTCAATCCTTACTTCAATGTTTGTAGTTATACCTCGAATACCATTTGTATTTTTTGGGACATTGATATTGACCCTAAAATGTCAGTCATACTGGGAAATCACTTCCAACAGTTACTTTGACTTCATCAAAGATTATGTCGTGGGCATTGGACCTTGGAAAGATTCAATAGTTCCTGCTTCAAATAATTATCTGCAAACACCTACTGATCTTGTTACAAGATCACATGCTTACAACCTTCAGGTATGCTTTTGATTATGCCAAATTTATCTCTAGAGTTATGTTTGCTAAACTGAAGAGGATGCTGGAAAACATCCCATATGAGTTCATGTTGGAGCCAAACGAAGTAGCTGGTGACCATATAGAAAAATTTCCAACGAAAGTTGTGATATTTTGTAATGTTATACATGATTCCCCAATTTTTAAGTTGGTTTCATCTTTTCTACTAGACTTTATCTATCTGTTTATTGTAAAAGGTTCTACCTGGTTAGTGAGATACATGTTTGGGCAACATGACATGTATTTCACTATTTTGTACAATTAACCGCATCCATTATCACTTACCAAAGCGGCATTTGATGTTCCTGATGCTTTTGCTTCTGAATCTGTTATTTTGCTTTTGCTTATTCTTTTTCTTCTCTGAAGCTTTTAAACGAGTGGTAAGATCTTCATTTACTTTTGCTTAACCATTGTAGGTGCACCCATTCACTTGCCGGAATGAGAATGTGTTCTTACATTTTAACTTCAGTCAAGATCCATATAATGAGTACGATTACTGGATCAAGAAGATTGGAGTTGACGGGCTTTTCACGGACTTTACAGGCAGCCTCCATCACTACCAAGAATGGACCAATCCTTTCTCAATGGGAGAGGAAAGTGCATCTAAACTACTAGACAAGATTGCATATATGATCTCCAAATTTAGAAATTCTTATAACTAAATTCCAATTTTATCTTCTTCTTTTTTCTTGGTTTTATGGTATGAGGACTAAGCTAGTGCTTGCAGAATTAAATTTCTCGAGTATTTTGTAATGATTATGTATTTTGGTTAAGAGGTGTTACTGAGAAAATAATATCGCACGTATGTAGAGTTTCTGATTCAGCTTGACAGTTGAAACGGTGTATTGAGTGTATTGCAAAACAGAAGAAACTAATTTGGGATAGGTGTGATGAGACGAAATTGGGATAGGTTTTCTAATTCTTGAACTGGAAATCTTGTCCGTCGATGCTTTGTAATAGACTATAGAGTCCTTTTAACCAGATATCCTTCTTTTGGACGCTTCTTTAACTTTAAAGAAGCTATTCTTTTAGTGCGATCCATTGTGTTTGGATATCAGTTACATGAATGATGAATCATGTGACCATCCCACCTTCTCTTAGGGTGTACTCCGAGTGTTAGCGGACTGTTTGTCTAATTCTCGTCAAAACTAACTAATTCGAAAAGTCACAAAAGTACTAAAACACGTAATTTAACTTTCAATCATCAACCCAAAACTATGTACAATAAAATCTCTAACATTCAATTTAAAATATAAGCTAGAATATCCAAACTTATACAAACATATGTGAGGTTTATTAATACAGAGGAGTTTAAACAAAAATAAAATTATAATTAACTCAACTCTTTTTTCCAAAATCACACTCCAAAAATTTCGCCCCCTGTAAGAAAAATAAAGATAACAGAGTAAGCTTTCGCCCAATGAGGTACCAAAAGGTCACGCAGTCACAAATCACATAATTAAAATTTTAATCGATCAAATATAAGCATCAAATAAAGGTATAAATAAACACCACAATTTATACAGAGTAGTTCCAGTAAAGGACATAGATGGCTCTCAAGAGCCAATTTTTCCGTTGCATTAATTTGATCTAAATCCGTTGACACTCCGTCAACGTTTAAAGAAGCCAAAACAATGACCGTAGATCCCCACTTTACACCAATTTTTGTCCACCAAACATATCTCTTACCGGGTCTAAACACCAAATAGAAACAGTGGTGGTAATATTCGAGTATACCAAATATTAGAAGGTTTCAGTATTCAGTGAATCAATAACAGTTTCCTCATGGTTCGTCAATCTATCTCGACCAAGCCCTTCCTAACTCAATTCGATTAACTACCAATGAGGTTTGACCTCAAATTTCACAATAAGGTCGCTGGATATTAGAGTCCAAACTATATCAATTCATGTACAAGTAACAGATTTTAATTGCACAGTAAACCAGTTAAACAATCAAGGGGAAACGAGTGTGATAAAGTACGCACTCGTCTCGTCCAGGATAAACTAAAGCCACTGTCATTCAAATCATAAATTTCAATCACACGTAAATCGGTTTAAGCAACAAGTTATATGAGTTCAAACAAAATAACGTCAAAAGTTTGCCTCCGAGTTATGCCCTTAATCTCCAACAAACCCTAAGAACAATCAAGATAAAGTATTATCGTTCAACTATCCAAAGTTTAGGTGAACCAAAGAAAATTCAAGTAATTACTAGTGCAAATATTCAAATATGGTTTTGGAGTGAAAAGAGAGCAATTGGACTCAAGGGACATAAGTAACCAAGGAGTTCCTTATTCTAATTCATGGCTGGAATTTTCACCAATAAAATAGTTAAAAAGACAACCAACCTCGACCTTAAAGTGAAACAAATGCAACTAGAAAGCATGCTAGAAGAAACCATCACTTTTCCTCTTATTTTACACATGATTTGTCAAAATTTCAGCTTATACGTTACCATCAAAGTGCACCCAAGAAATCACATGTAACCTAAGTCCAAACTAACCCAAAATCACCCATCTAATATCACTTATTTCACAAGAAAGGAAGTAATAAAAATTTCAGCAGCACTTTCCCTTATTTTCTTTACTTTTCCATCCAAACTCAGCACCTATATTCATCCCAATCCAACCCCAATCACAACCACAAGTTATAGGCTATAAAGTACACTTATTTAAGATCATAAAACCATCCAATATAGCCAATTTTATAGCTTAAAATCAACTACAACCAAGCTGAAATTTTGAAACCCTAAGTTGAAATTTTCAACTACAAATTGAAATTTTCCATAGGCAAACCAAAATAACATATAAAAATTAGAAGATTCACATGGCAAAACTACTAGTTCATGGCCAATCTCAAAACATCATATCAAAGCTGAAATTTCACCATCAAAGCTGAAAATTTTCAATTACCACTTAAACCATGAAAATTTTCATTTAAACTACCAAATCAATACCTAAATCTACTCATATGCAAGTAATAAAAGAAAAGAGAGTTTCTTAATATAATTACCTTGAAACCCTAATAAGAAATGGAAGCCAAGAGTTTCTTTCTCCAAAATCTTTTCACCAAAGCCCTTAATTTTTCCTAAAGGTCAACTTTTATGGAGTAGATTACAAGTTTATGGTGAAAACTCAAAGATTCAAGCAAAAAATAGAGGTTAAAGTTGAAGCTTTTTTTTTCTCTCTTTTCTCTCTCAAGCATTCGGCCAAGAAACAGAAAGATGATGGTTATTTTTGGTCAATTTTTTTTGTTTTTATTAAAGGACAAGAATAGTCCAAATCAAAGTCAAAGCTCCATGGATTTTGTGACAAATGTCCTTCCAAGGTTAATCCTCATTTCTTTTGTCTTTCAATTACTAAAATATCTTGCTAATCTCTAATTATTCCATAACACCTTATGAAATAATATTCCTTTGCACAAAATTTCTCCTAATCTTAAAAAATTTATCGCACCTACCTCATTAATGGATCTTACTTCTCTAATGTACTACGAACTTAACATGTACTAACTTATACAAGAAAAATGATTTAAAAATTTGATTCACTTATAAAAATATCTAGAAAATTAAGGCAATAAAGTAAAGTAATGAAAATGTATTTGAAGAAATAAAATAAAATAAAGAAATTTTTTCGGATCCTCACAAATCAACAATTTAATTTGAAGCGACAAAATTGGAAAAGGTAGTCATAAACTGTGAGACTAGGAGTTTTACTCCTGAAAAGATTAGGCTTACTCTTGGAAGACTGGTATAATGTAATGAATCCGGTTGAATTAAATGTTTCCTTGAAAATCAAATACTAAACTTACTAGTAAGTTTTCGTTTGGAAGCTGGGTGCGCCAGAAATATTGCACACATTCCTGTGATATATTTAATTAAGTTCTATGGGTTTCTAGCATGCCTGAAGCAACAAAAGAACAATTTTGTTTTGCTTCTTACAGAAGGCAGGAAGTGAAGCAACTGTTTTCTTATTTCACGTGATTAAGGCTATGAAACTGAGAATCCAGTTTACCTGGTCAAATTTCCTTTGTAGCTTGCCTCAAAGCCAAACCTGTAGCTCAAATATCCTGATTCATTGTTTTTCTAGTTTTGTTTGAACAAAGTGGTATACATACTATCATAGCTTTCAAGAGCACAGAACCTCGTGTGAAGAGTAGCAAAGAATCAGCAATTCTGGAAAAAAAATTATAAAATACATGAAACATCACTCTATTAAGAAAAGGAATGGCCTTGGCTCCATAAATTAGTCAACAGTTAGAATGCACTGAATTCTAGCAACTGCTTAATTACATCCTTGAAAAAGCAAAGATCGAGCTATGCTATCAAAAGAGCACATATTTTACACTGGCATGATATAGCCCATGGAGTCAGTAGTCATTATCATGCCAAAACACCTTTAAAAAGATGAAAGCGCATTGACTAAATATCATGATTCAAGCAAAACAACATCCAGCCATACTACTGAGAGATTTTCATTTTTGATATTTCTTCCATCAAATATCTGGATTCTGCTGCATAATCAAGAGGAACAATAGCTCTGACTGTTATCCTCTGCCTCCTATCATTATTGTATTCATGTGGTGTGACACTAACTCGGAAAAGGTGAGGCACCCATGTAGCTTCCTTCAATTTCATTTGGTAAGATGTTTCCCCTTCCTGACAAAGTCAACATTTAAACAATCAATTAGAAATATGGTAAGGAAGAGATTGCACTAGACTCGAGTATTATCCATCAGGAACATGGAAAACAAAGTACTGGATCAAATTTCGAAATGCAGACTTTTCACCTCAGTTTTTAACTTATTAAGCTCATCTGCAGAGCATCCAAGTATTTTCTCTGCTTCTTCATTGAAAACAGAGAGCCAGGCCTCATCACTTGCATCAGATACCTTAACTACCATTATATATCTGAAATCAAGACAAAGCATTTGTAACATTTCAAAAAATATGATTAGCAAACTGACAAACTAGTTTATATTTGAGGTTTGAACCTCAAACTGCACTCATTATCATCCTTCTGGCATCCCTCACACCAGTAGCCAGACCCAATAGCTTCTGTTACTTTCTTGTTACATGTCTTGCATGCCCTATACCACATTGTTTGATCTGGCTTGATGTAACTCACATATGCCTTTATGCTGAAAAAGACAGGCTGCCCAAAACAAAGAACATGCAGTTAAGGATAGCAATGCTAATAGAACAGTACTCTGAAGACGTCTTTGGCAACACTCTACGCAGCAAGGTAGAAGTTTGAATGTTTGCAAAAGTCTAAGGAACAAATACCTTGTCCTCTCCCAAAGATGAATTACTGACAATATGAGACAGAAAGACTCGGTCAGAGTACATGGATCTTGCTCCACCTTTGGTAGTGGGACTCAAACCAGCACCAACAGAGGCTAGTGAAGTTTCTTTGCCTTCAGAATCAAACCTGCACAGATAATCAAAAAACCTTCTAAGGGATTACATATAGTGGCATCTTACTAACATCTGGAATGGCAGTTTACCAGTTCCTCAACTTCTTTGCTTCAGGTATTTCAGGATTAATTGCTACAACGCTTTTGCTCAAAGTTGACAAAGAGACACCTAAAACATTGTAGCAAAAAATTTTAGAAGTCTTATTGAAAATTTTAAATTATCAATTGTTATTGGGACATAATCATTACCTTGAAAATCTCCAACTTTAAGGGTCTTGATTGCAACTACTGGAGATTTATCAGCCATATCCACCAATTCTTGTCCAACAGTGGTGGCCAGATCATTCCATAAAGAAATCACAACAGTCTTCTTCCTGGAAATATATTCTTATTGTTTTTATCAACCTTAAAATTAACAAAAGGAATAATTACTATAAGACAAAACCATGAGGGGTAGCTTACGTTTCATCTGCAATAGTTATGTCACGTTTTGGGATGGTCTCATTGTTACTTTTCCTCCTAATGCTCACAGTAGGAGACACACTTTGAACTACACCAATAACGTCTACAAGACAAAGTCATCCAAATCATTAAATTGCTCTTAGGGAAAAAGGATAAATAATAGTACAAATAGCTGAAGGAAGGTGTTTACCAACAAGCTCCCTCCCATTGACATAGGGACCCAATTCATCAATTGGGACAAAAATGTACTTTGTTTCAGGAATAAAAGCTGCTTCGTTGCTCACCTCCTCCACTTCAGAATTTTCATTCAAGTTCATCTCATAATCATTTTTTACAGTATTGAATTGCTTGTTAGCAACTCTAAGAGTTCCCTTTGATATGTAATAAACCTTTCCCAATGCAAACTTATCGTAGAACTTCCTTGCAGCATCATTGAACATTGTGGCTTGTATTTGTGTACCCTGAAAGACAATTAATGATTATATGACAAAATAGAGTACCAATACATCAGGCTTTGTACAGAAGATGAAAATCATAACTTACATCTTCATCTGTTAACTCTATATTGAACACACACCCTTCACCTCTGGCATTTTTGTAAGTTCGCACACTCCCCTTGGAAGTAACACGGACCTTAATTGTCCACATTCCTTGATAAGGATTCAATGAAAGAAGTGGATAAATTCTTCTGTTCATTCCCATTCGAGCAGCAGGTGCCATACTGAAATCAATCACAACTTAACAAGATCAGGCCTCATAGGGAAGCTTTACATTTGCTTGAACAAAAGGAATCAGCAAATAACCTAGTCATCCTACAAATTACGACCTATGTATTAAAATGCAAGCACATCATATAGTGCTTACTTTACATTCTGTTCATTCACAATCTGAGCAGCCGATTTGGCAACAATTTCTTGCTTAGGCTTTAAAATGATGCCAGGCCCTCCATTCTTCACTTCCATTTTCATAACATCAACTTCCTCCTTTGGATTCAAGACAATGCTAGTTTCTTCAGCATTATTAGCCTCAGCCTTGTATTCAGCATCAAGTGCTGGAGACACTGCCTCACATCTCGTTACAATCAAGTATCTACACAACAACCATACATAAATACATTAAAACAACTATTCATACTTCTGTAAACTGAAGAATTAGGCATTGATTATAGAAACTCACTTTTCATTCTTGGTTGGGATGTCATTGAGTGTATAATCAAGAATTCGCACAAGGCCTAAATTCTGAATATTCCCTGATACAACTTCAGACGACAAACCAGATTGCAGAATGGCCTTGAGCTTCATTTTCCCATCACTGGCTGTGAACCTGAACCACGAATCAAAAACTATTTTTCTTAAATGTTTCAAATTGTTCAAAACCCTAACGAAATCAAAATTCAAAACTTTCTAAAGTACAGAATCTCACCCCAATACAAATTACTCTTAAGGGCTAAATCCAGGTAGGCGGTAGCTAGACCAGAACACAGTTCTTCATAAAACTCAATAATAACTTGTTAAATTTAAACATCAAGGAAAAAAAATCAATACCTATACCTAATCAAACTTCAAAAATAAAGAAAACTGCGCATCTTAAATTCTCAATAATCAATCTCAATTTAGTATTTCTCTTAAATCTGAATTAGTACAGTCATATTCTGAAATTTATAAAGAATATAAAGCAGGAACGCTCTACGGAAACAATAAACGGATCTAAAAGCATATAAGAAAAATCAAGACAGAAAAGGACTAACATATATCGATTGCCAGTGGGCTTGAGATCCAGAACTTGGACCACGATTTCGGGTAGATCAGAGGAAGACTCCGGTGATGGGTTGGCTAAAATGGTGGAAATCGCTTCAGGACTCACCGTTTTCGCCATCTCTCTTCAACCTCTCCTTCTGCTCTATGTATATCAGTTTCTATCAACTATGTAGAAAGCAAAATTAGAAATTCAACTGAGAGTAAAAAGCTTGTTCCTGAGAGAAATCGTCGGTGAGAAGCTAGAGAGAGAAGAGTGAAGATTGAAAAAGGAGAAATGAATAAAGAGACTAGAGGGAGGAAGGGTTCTTGTATTTTGGGGGGAGATTGGCGGCTTCTGCAGAAAGGTTTTTGAAAATTTTCATCCTTTGGACTTTTTGGCGGGATTTTGTTAAAATGTATGTTTTGACTTATTGGCAGAGATTTGGAGGCTTGGTGCTGTGGCCTGGGGAAGGTGGGGGGATAAATTTGGCGCCAGATGTTTGGGGCAGGGCGGGTTAGGCGGTAATATAAAATTCAATGGGCGTCCTCATTGATTTATTAACTTTTGCCTGACGAAGCAAAAGAGTACAAGTCTTTGGCGTGGTCCAAATTGAACCCAATCGGGCGCAGAACGGGTAAGCAACTTACTTGTCAAATCAATTTTAGACCTTAATTTTAGCGGGGTTAATTGAGAAATTTTATCTGGATCTAGAGTCGCTACTTGGTAAAAATAATAAGGCATAAATAACTTCACCTATAATTCGTTAAAACATAAATAATGAGAACGTGATTCAAATAATCCGTTAACTTTTTCAATAAACCACTTTTAGTCCTCATATTTTCGTTTGGGATGATGTAATTTTTCAATTGTTATTTTTGGACCAACTGGATCCCCATGTAATCGTGCGTGCCACCACCAACTTTATCAATTTAGGGATGATAACGGGGATTGGGTGCCCGCCCCGTAGAGAGAGAAATGGTGTGGGAATTGGGGTGTGACTGGAGGGAATTTGTTGCCCTCCCCCGCCTATCTGTGTGTGTATAATATGAAATAAATATTATATTATTGTTATTATATAAATATATTTGTATGAAATAAATAAAATGTTATATTGTTATGATAAAATGATGTGATTTTTTGTTAAAACTTCAAAAGAATGATTAATTAAACTATCACTAGATTTATATAAATAGAAAAAGTAAATAAAATAAAAAATTAATAATGAAAATGAAGGGGTGGGGCAAGGGCACAAACAGGGATAGCGGGGAGAGGTAGGGGTTGGCGGAGTGGGGATAGCATGAGGGCGGAGGAAACCTTTTGTAGAGCGGGACTAGGGGCAGGAAAGCTTTTCTTGCCCCAAAACTGGAGCCATTGCTATCCTTAATTGGTTTGCATTACACTAACTTGCTTTTGTTTATTAACATATCTAGTCTATGTGCGAATACCGTTGTTTCCAATTGAGTTCCAATTGCTGACGTGGCACGTTGGTATTGGCTGATTGATCGTCCGGCCTGTGCGAATTTTCAATTGATGGTCGTCCATTCCCACTCGCGAATTCGTTTGTTTGCTCAGACATTTAGCAATCCTTTTGTTTCTTTGTTTGTTGTTTGCTGGGACTTGACAATTTGACAGCTTTTTGGGGGCAATTAAACCACTTCCTCTCTCCGTAACAGCTTTTTTTGGTGGGATTTGACTGGGAGTTGGGCTCGATGCATCAAAAGTCTCCTCTTTCCCTCTTTGTTCATCGACCGTCACTCTCTAAACCTCTTAGAGCAACTTTCTCTCTTCTTCTTCATCTTCCACCTGAGAACAACAATGACCAACATGGTTTTCTTCATCTTCCAATTGCTGGGAGTTTTGTTGGCTTGAAAAAAGTAAGAAACGATTTTTTTCTCTTTCATTTTTTCCATCATCGTCTCTCTTTATCTTATCTTCCTCTTCATCAATTATCCCCCTATTTCTCTCATCTTCTTCATCTTTTTCTTTTCTTTTCGATTTTGACTGAGAACAACTACAACAAGGAGGATGGTTGGGATTTTTTTTGGGTTTGTAATCTCTTCTTCTTTCTCTCTCTAGCCATTTGGATCTTTTTTTTGTGGGGGGTTTAGCAGTCAAATTTTTATATATCTTTGCTATTGCAGGTGCAAAAAATTGGAAACATCTTTCAGCCTCAGCATCTCAATGAGAGTAGGGTTGTGTAATTTTTTCCCTTTTTATAAAGTGAGTCTCTTTTGTTTTTCTATTTCCTTCCTAAGTTACTGCCTGATTTTTCAGCAACTGGTAGTGGAATCCTCTGGAATGTATATGTTGGAAGAGCTTTCAGGTTAGATTTTGAGATCTAAAGAAGCCCTTACCGTCAAGATTTTGCATAAATCCTAAGGTTAGAATTTTGGAACCCCATCTCGTGTCTTGATGTTTTAACTAATATGCTCCAAGAGATCTAGGATCTTTCAGAAAAATATGGAGTGTCGTTTTATGTATTTGTATACATTGATTTATTGTGTTTTTATTTGTTTATTTGTTATTGTTAGGGTATAGGTGGAGAATTAAGAGGTGAATTTGACAAAAAATTTGCAGGTTTGGAGTGAATGGTTCCAATAGAGCAAAACGAAAGCTTCCCAAAATATCATACCCAAGGGTTCTCTCTCTCTCACACACATACACATAAAGTGTGCGTTTTTATCTGTTTAATCCACTATTGATTAATTAAGTTTCAAATATGAAATTTTTTTACTGCAAATATCCTTATCTTAGTATAATTTGCTTTAAATTACTGGTAGTTTAAAATGCTTGAAGTATAATTTTTTTGTATTGAAAAATTTTGAAAGTAATCTTACTTGATGGTCAAAGTAGAACCATACGAGGCCCTGCTGGAGTTATTACAAGCATTTTTTTTATATTGACGATATTGAGGACTCTTAAATGATAGGGAAGGTGGGTATGTGATTTATGAGGTATAAAAATTGCTAATGAGTCAGGAAATCCTGAAACAAGGTCTCTGACCCTAGGCTTGAGAAATCTTGAAGGTTTCTGAACCTCCTGATTTGGCTTGCCTCTCCATGTTCTGTAATTTTGTTTTTCAGAATTAGTGATTTGTATCATTTTTATACTGTAATAGCGTCACAAAGAAAGCTGCACTTTTTCTCTCTTGAATTTCTTTCTGATAGACGACAACAAAATTAAAAAGTTGGCTGGAACTTTTTTGCTTCAAATACCCTCATTGCTTCATTTTTTCCAAAGTATCTTTATTAGTCTTTTAGTTCTTTTTTTCCTACTATTATTTACAATTTTTTCCCTTTCTGATGGACATAAACAAAATCAAAAGACTGGCTGGAATCTTTTTTACTTCAAAAACTCTTCTTACTTCTTTTTTCTAAAGCATCTTTATTAGCCTTTTGGTTTTTTTTTCTTCCTATTATTTACCAGATTAGTTGTCTAATTTTTTCCCTTTTATTATGTTGTGATGTTGCAGTTACATAATCTGGAAATTTCCTCCACCATCTTCATGCGGTTTTCTAAGTCTTGTTTTTCCCTTTCAAAGGTAGATTCTATAAGGTTATTTTCTAAAAAAGGTGTATTCTTTAACATTGTTTCTCATGCCTGTCGAACCCTCTCAGTTTAAGGAAAAAAATAGAAAAAGCATATCAATGTTCCTGAAATAAATCACATGCTCTTATTTTTTTTCTTTTCACATGTAAATGCATATTTTTCCTTGGCCTCGTTAGCAGAATATTTTGTGCTATCTCGTTCTTTTGGCCGCTTGGCAAATTGATTCGATAATATTCTTAAATCTTAACTGAATTCTTTTGGCATTTAGGAAGCTTCATTTTATTTTCTTAAATTTGTTTTCTAACAACCTTCCTGATACGTTCCTCGATCAACTTGTTTTGAGACACATAGCACGTTGCCCAAGGATCTAGCGAGGTTGTCCAACGCTTGGTTTGCGGAACCTAGAATCAAACGGACGACACGTTTTGATTAAAGGCGGTAGAACGACACTCCGATGAAGGTGAATACTCCAGGGGAATAGGTCGGTTAAACAATCAAGGACAGGACGCAAGATTGCTCAAGAACCCTTGCCAAAGCAAGTTAAAGGCTCGAATTCTCTCTTAAGAAGAAAACGAAAATACTAAGAACTTTATTCATAAAACTTGTGTTTAGAACCTTACAAAGCTAGCCTTTTTATAGGCTAAAGGTTACTAAAAACCCTAGAAACCCTAAGGGAAGCAGTTGGCCATCTTGGTGTCAAGATGGGCCGGCCCATGATCTACTAAAACGACTAAACTAACTCTAAGTAAATTCTAAGGCTTAAAGCCCTACTCGGCCAACTCTCTTGGAGGCCCACTTGACTCTTCATGGGCTTGGATCATGGTGTAGATGATTTGGTTGTCTCCTTCCAAGCCTTCAATATCTCTATGGACTCCATGTTGGTCTTGGACAACACGAACAAGGCCTTGGAGGGATTCTTTGAAGAGCTTGGCCCGTGCACGTGTGACCGGGCCCAATGGAACCCGGACTGGGTCATTACATGGGCTGAGGTCCATGCACACATCAGTCCCCTCCTCTTGAGAAGGGTTTGCCCTCAAATCTGGGTCCTCCTCGTCAAGAAACGGGCTCAAATCCGCGACATTGAAGGTCGCACTAACATTATACTCCCCAGGTAACTCCAGTTTATAAGCGTTGTCATTAACTCGTTGGAGCACTCGAAAGGGTCCATCTCCCCTTGGGGATAACTTGCTTTGTCGCTGCTTGGGAAATCTCTCCTTCCTCAAGTGAAGCCAAACCCAGTCCCCAGGCTTAAAAATCATCTTACGACGGTGCTTGTTGGCTTGCTGGATGTATTGCTGAGTACGCCTCTCAATGTTTGCCCTAACGGCTTCATGTAACCTGCGCACAAAATCAGCCTTCTTTTTCCCATCTAAGCTTGTGTGCTCAGAGGAAGGTAAGGGTACCAAATCCAGGGGGGCAAGGGGTTAAAGCCATAGATAACCTCAAAAGGTGAGTAGTGTGTTGCACTATGAACAGTTCGATTGTAGGCAAATTCAACATGAGGCAAACACTCTTCCCAAGTTTTAAGATTCTTTTTAATCAAAGCCCGAAGTAGAGTACCAAGTGTGCAATTGACAACTTCAGTTCGTCCATCGCTTTGTGGATGACTGGTGGTGGAGAATAACAACCTAGTGCCCAACTTAGACCACAAAGTCTTCCAGAAATAACTCAAGAAGTTTGCATCTCTATCACTAACAATGGTTTTAGGCATGCCATGCAAACGGACAATTTCTTTGAAGAACAAAGTAGCAATATGAGATGCATCGTCAGTTTTGTGACAGGGAATAAAATGTGCCATCTTAGAGAATCTATCAACTACGACAAAGATGGAATCATGACCCCTTGGTGACCTAGGTAGGCCTAAGACAAAGTCCATAGACAAGTCTACCCAAGGAAAGTGAGGAATAGGCAATGGGGTATATATACAGGCCATTTGGATTTGTTTTAGACTTTGCCCTATGACAAGTGACACATCTACGAACCATGCGTTCAACATCCCTACGCATGTCCAGCCAGTAAAAGTGCTTTTGTAACATGGCTAGAGTCTTAACAATGCCAAAGTGTCCCATGAGACCACCACTGTGTGCCTCTCTAACCAAAAGATCACGAATGGAAGAGTTAGGGGCACACAATTTATCCACATAAAATAAAAATCCATTGTGCAAGAAATACTTTCCATGTGGACTTTTTATGCAAGATGCATAGATTTCCCCAAAGTCATGGTCATGGGTATATATCTCTTTGATCATCTCAAACCCTAACAACTTGGCATCAAGAACAGCTAGCAAAGAATGTCTACGAGATAAAGCATCAGCTACCACATTTGTTTTGCCAGTTTTGTACTTAATGACATAGGAGAAGGTGTCAATGAAGCTTACCCAGTTGACATGTCTCTTACTTAACTTAGGTTGCCCTTTGAGATACTTCAATGACTCGTGATCGGTGTGTATCACGAACTCCCGAGGGCGGAGATAGTGTTGCCAGGTCTCCAAGGCCCTCACCAGTGCGTACAACTCCTTGTCGTACGTGGGATAGTTGACGGCAGCTCCTCCCAGTTTCTCGCTAAAGAAGGCACAATTCATTTTGTCTTGCATGAGGACGGCGCCAATACCTACACCAGAAGCATCACATTTGATTTCAAAAGTTTTGTTGAAGTTGGGTAATGCTAAAACAGGTGCGTGTGTGAGTTTGCTTTTGAGGGAAAGAAATGCTTGTTCTTGGGTTTCCCCCCAATGGAATTTGTCATTCTTCTTGGTCACGGCGGTCAATGGGGCGGCAACGGTGCTAAAGTCTTTGACAAAACGCCGATAGAAGCCTGCCAACCCAAGAAAGCTGCGCACCTCAGGGACAGATATAGGAGTTGGCCATTGCTTGATGGCCTCAATCTTGGACTCGTCCACTTTGATGCCCTGCGAACTTACTACATAGCCCAAAAACACAAGCTCATTAGTACAAAAGGTGCACTTCTTAAGGTTAGCGTATAGACACGCCTGTCGAAGTGTCTCAAGAACTAGTCTCACATGCTCCAAATACTCATGTTCACTGCGGCTGTATACCAGAATGTCATCAAAGTAAACAATGACAAATTTGCCAATAAAATTTCTCAAAACATGGTTCATTAGTTGCATGAAGGTGCTAGGGACATTAGTCAATCTAAAGGGCATGACTAGCCACTCTGATGAGGGGCTCAAGGCTGGTCAAACACAAGTTGCACAAGTCATTCAAGTACCAAGTGGTCCAGTCACAAGAGCTCGTGCCAAGAAGATGCGTGAATCTTTATAAGCCCTTGTGAGTACAATCCAAGGCCGCATTGGAGATGATTTAAAGATTATTGAAGGCTTGGAGAATGAAGATTCAAAACTTTACACATTGCTCCAAGTAGAAGACCCTCCAGCGCCTGTTGCTAGTTAGGCGTGCCCTCACCTAGCTGTCACGCTTAAGGGAGAGTTAAGCTAGTTCTATTATTTACCTTTTTATAGTTAAATATTAATTAAAGTCAGTCCATTATGAACTTAGGGCTGGCCGATTCCTTTTCATTAATTGGTAGGGTTAGTTTAGTCAATTTTGGGATTAGGGTTAATGCTTGTAAAGGCTATAAATAGCCATACTTCCTCCTTGTTAAGGGATTTTCAGAAATTACATAATATTTGTGAGTTTATTCACTTTTCTCCTCCAAGAGAGCTTTGCTTGAATACTTGAGAGTTTTCTTGAGTTATTCAAATTGAACTTATCAATCAAGTATACACCTTGATTGTGGCGTTCTTCTATCCAGATCGTTGGTTCACTAAATCGTTAGTTGTTGGGTTGAGATTCATCTTAGTTCATCAACTCGGGGTTTAGAGGGGTCATACGTGCCGCCTTTTCAACTTGATTGTTCGTCTAGATCCGCGCATTCGTATCAGTTGGTATCAAGAGCTAGTCGACGACATCAAGTATATCCCATTGCGTCTTGTAAGTTTTCCTTCAAAAAAAAAAAAAATTTTCCGTTTCTTATAGTGTTAAATTCTGGTCGTATAGGAATTCCATAAGCGGCTAGGGTTTTGTCTTGTGTTCTTGTTGTTTTATCCTTGTTTTCGTTGATTGTCTTGAATTTTCGTGTTGGTTGTTGTCCGCAATTCATCCATCGTGTGTCTTGATTTCGTGGGTCTTGTGTCTTGTATCTTGAAGTCTTGAATTCATATAGAGTCATCCCAAAAAAAAAAAAAAAAGTTACTGTTCATCGGGTACTATTCACCCGAAAACACTGTTCATCCGAAAAAGAGAGGGAAAAACCTATTTTCTGGTTGTGTCTTGATGAAACCATGGCTGACCTTGAAATTTCCTAGCTTCCTTGATATTGTGGGGATTGAATCTTGAAGTTCTTGGGCTGCAAAATTGATATCTTGAACTTCTTGAAAATTGGTGTTAGGGTTTTCTTGGAAATTACGCTAGGGTTTTGTAGTTTCTTGAATTTTTGTGGGCTGCCATCAAGTTTTTGTTGGATATTGTTGTTCAAACTCTTGAAATCTGGAAATTTTGATTGAATCTTGAAGTTCTTGGGTGGGAAAACAAGGGTTCTTGAAAATCTTGTTCTCAACCTTTCCAAATCTTGAACCTTCAAAACAAAACCAAAGTTCTTGTCTCGAACTTGCGGCTGCCCTTGCTCAAATTTGACACAAAAAAAAAATCTTGTTTCTTGTGTGTAGGATCCGAATTGAAAAAGAAAGAAAGATCCATCTTGTCAAAAAAAAAAAAAAAAAAACAACGCAAGAAAGAAAAAGAAAACACAAATCGGATTTCAAGAACAAGAAAATAATTTGCTTGGGTAGCCTAGCCGAGCTTGGGTTGAAAGAACAAACCTTGTTGCCTTCAATCTTGAACTATTGGCCGCCTCTCTTTGTCCACGAAATACCAGAAAACCAGCAGCCATTAACACCCCAAAACAACCAAGAAACCTTGCTATTAAATAGCCACAAAAGGTGGGAAGATAAGATAGGGTTTCCTACTTTGTAGCCACCTCTTGCTTTTGTTTCTTGATTGTGGTTTGTGCCAATTGCCCAGCCGATCCTTGGTGCATATTTTATAGTATTTCCAGCCAATAAAAACGTGGTTTACAAGTCCCAAGAGTCCTACTCAGTTTTGGATTCCACTTGGTAGTTAACTCCTAAAATTAGCTACTAGTCACAAACCAAATTTTCCCTTTCTTGATTTTTTTTGGGCGGACAGCTTAGGGTATTTTTCCAGCATATTATACATTTCCTTTTGTGTCTTAAAATCAGTCCAATAAACTTCCAAAAATCACAGCCTTCATCCGCCACACTTGGGTGTAATTTGGTTCAAGTTTGATTGAATTTCTTCAAGAAAATTCTGATTTCTTCAAGAAAAGCAATCTAGTGACTTGAGAAGTGATTGGTGAGATCATTAGAGTGTTTTAATACACTTAAGTGAAACACGAGTGTGAGTGATATACTAAGGGAGTGAGTGAGGTGTTATTTCCACTAACCCTATTTTTGCAGGATTACCTCAACATGTCCGAAGGGAAGGAAACTACTCCTTTTGATATTCAACTTGTGATGGATGCTATGACTGATAAATTGCTCAAGATAATGAAACAGGAATTAGAACCATTGCATGAGAGGATGGATAGTCTCGAACACTCCCAAACCAATTCTAAGTCCCGGAGACACAAAGCACCAACCCGTGACTATGAAAGTTCCAACTCCGAGGAGGAATATGGGTCGAGGACATGGAGGAATAAACACCGCAAAGCTGGTGTGGATCCAATCAAAGGCGTTAAAATGCAATTGCCTACTTTCCAAGGCAAATCCGACCCCGATGTCTATTTGGAATGGGAGAAACGAGTGGAGTTGATCTTTGATTGCAATGATTACACCGAGGAGCAGCAAATGAGACTTGCAGTCATGCAATTCACCGACTACGCCATAGTGTGGTGGGATCAAATCACTACTAGTAGAAGGCGAAGTGGTGAATACCCTATCACTACATGGACCGAATTGAAGGGTGTCATGAAAAAACGCTTTGTTCCTAGTTACTACCACCGTGACTTGTACCTCAAACTTCAAAATTTGACACAAGGAACCAAAAGCGTGGAGGACTACCATAAGGAGATGGAGATAGCCATGTTAAGGGCTGACATTGTCGAGGACCGGGAAGCTACTATGGCACGATTTTTAAGTGGATTGAGGCCTGAAATAGCGGATCAAGTGGAGATGCACCATTATGTGGACCTCCATGATATGCTAGACAAAGCTATTAAGATTGAAAGGAGGCTCAAGAGGAGGGGTCCAATTCGACAAAATTCCAACTTTCAAGCTGGAATTTGGAGAAACCAACCCTTCAAGAGGGAGGTCAGCCCCTCTAGTGCATTCCCTTTGACCAAACAAGGTGGGACAACCAAGGAATCACTAAGGCCGAATGCAACTTCCTCAAAACCACCCTCAAGGGGCGATGGTAGGCCTACTCATGAGGTAAGCAAAGTTCGAAACCGAGACACTAAGTGCTTTAAGTGTCAAGGATTTGGACATATTGCTTCCCAATGCCCAAATCAAAGGGTTATGCTTATGCTACCAAATGGGGAAGTACAAACGGATGAGGAGGATGAGTGTGAGTGTGACGACCCCACCTCCCCCTAAGGCGTACCAAAGGGTTCGGCGGACCGCCTGCCCAGCTCTCGCCAGGACTCACTCACTATCTCAATCGAGTCACGTACACACATTCATGAACCATAAATAACATTCCCAATTCAAGCTTATAATTTACATTAATAGAAATCGAAGTACGAAGTCTCAATACACCAAACTAGATCAAAACGAATACAATCCAAATACAACATGTTCCATCCGAGGAATAGCGTGAGTACAAGTCAAAATCAAACAGCTAGTCTATGCTAGACTTTACATATCTCACACCTCGCTCGTACCCCTGAAAGGAAAACAAATGGAGTGGAATGAGCTAAAAGCCCAGTGAGGTTCCAAATAGCAAATTGACCATTATTTATAAGTACGAGTTTTCGATATAGCAAAGTAACGAGCATAAATTGTTCATAAATGTGAACAGTAACACGTCAAGTAGAAATCTTAAAATGAGCGAATGTAGAAAATTTTTCAAAAGAAACAATAATCCAATAAACAATAACTACTCCAAAGTATAAGGATACGGATGACTCTCAGGAGCCAAATTCCCATTACATTACTAGAAGCTTGATCCCGTAGTAGTTGACACTCCGTCAACTTTCAAGTAAGTAACCAATCCAGTAGAACACCACTTAAACGACTCTCCGTCCACCGTTCAACCCCCAGCTGGGCCCAAAATCCTCAAGAACACGGGTGGTAATACTCGAGTATACCGATTAGTCGAGGAGATATCACTCCACTCGACAATACAAGAGACCCAGGGTTCGTTACCCAATCGACCAAGCCCTTGCCGGCTCGACTAGAGTAACTCGCCACAGGGTTTCTGGAATTCCAAGAAGTGCGCGCATCATAAACAAGTATATCAAGTCAATTGCAACAATAAACAAGTATATCACGTAAGGGCAAGTGCGATAAAGTACACTCTTGCCTTTACAATTCACGTATATAACATGTAATCAGATTGGTCACGTATCAAGTTCAAGTATCAAGTTCAATTCGGTATTTGAAAGCACTCACCCAAAAGATATAGTGCTACTGGTCACTTTCAGGTTATACTCCGAGTTCGGAGTCCAAATCTGCGATAAAACTCAATTTGAGAACTTTGAAACATGACTAGAGTTCGAAACTTAGACGTTTCGTTCAATAAGAATCAAGAAATTGAAATTCACTTGGAGAATACTCGTGAGATACTCGCTCACTTTTTAAACGATAAAACTTTGTAACATTTATACTTGAAATGGTCATGCGAGTCGAAAGTACAAGGGAAAACGTATTTTGAGCAATCATTATTTCATTTCTCAAGGGTACAAGTTCGGCCAAGTCCTTACTTATATACCTCGAACAAGAAGACTCAAGTACCCTAGACGGTTCAAGTACTATTCATATCAACTCGACCCAAGTCGCAAGTGTATTTATATAGTCCTCGAGCGTAAATTTGGGCAGCATGCCCTTTGTGTTTACCTAATTTTCCAGCCATTTAGGCTTCATTGTTTTTCTCAAACACAACCCAACATCATACATATAAGCAATTCAGGTCAAGAGCCGTTCCATAGGCTCATAATATCATAATAATAAGATTCGCATCAATAGCAAGAACAGAAATTCCATATAGCCGAAAGACAGATTTGACGTATAAAAGCGGAAATAACTTATCCGAGGCTACGCTAATCAGATTAAGGCGAAACCTATGCCGTTTCGAAGCTAAGACTCAGGGCTACAATGTTCATGAATATCACTAAGTCCAGTTTCTAATGTAACTTGGTCAAATTCGCCAATTACTAAACTAGAAACCAATTCGTCGGCTGTTTAAACGCAGAACACTGTAATGGTCATAACTCAGTGTACACAAGTCCGAATCAGGTGTTCTTTGAGGTATTTTAAAGCTACTTCAGAACACTACAACTTTCAAGTTTCGGCCCAGAGCTAAATCAGAATGGATCCTGGTCAAAAATCGTGATAAACTGGACTGAACTGAAGAAACGGACTGCTGGGAAATTCTTAAAACAGTAGGGGTATTTTGGACTTTTCACAACCTCCGTTGCTCCGATTGAGCTGAAATTTTACAGGCACCTATAAAATGCCATTCTCTACAACTTTCCTTATTTGATCAAAGGCCAAATCGGCCTCTAACATATAGATACAATTTCGGACAGAATGCTTGGGAAATTTTCCAGAAATCTGGAATGTTTAGCTCTAAGTGTAATTTCCTCAAATTTCTGGTTCTAATCACCACTAAACAACCTTATATAACCTTAATTGCAACATTTACACATCATACATCACATTGAGCAGAAAATCAGAACCCCTAGTTCATCAAATAAATTGGGGAAAACCTCTAAATCATGCTAATCATCCATGATTCCACCACTATAATCAAACTACTAACTTAATTTAACAAAATCAAAAGCAAAACTTAGAGAGATGAGTTCTCTTACCTTGGTTAGAAGTCTCTAAAAGCAGCCCCAAGCTTTCCTTTTCCAAACTTTCACCACCAAACACTAACTAACCACTCAAAGACAAGATTAATCGGTTTCTTTTGTTTGATTTCTCACTTTGTTGGTGGATTGAAGAAGAAATGGAGAAGAGTTTTGTTTTTCCTCTCTTATTCTTACTCTCTCTCTCTCTCGGCTCTTGGCAGCAGAAAATGAAGAGAAATGAAGCTGATTTTTGTCTTATAAGGAGTAAGAAGGTTAGAGTTAATTAAGACCACAATTTGGCTAACACTTGGACAATTCTTAGCCACTAATTTTTCTCTTTCTTCCCCTTACTTATAAGCTACAAATTTCGGTCCCCTTAGCTGTAATATAAGAAGATATTTTGGCTCAAATATCAATAAGCTTGTGGTGCAAGAAAGTGGTGGTCCAGTGGTGCGTTCAAACGGTAGTGCGCGGGACCCGCCGGTTCGCGCCGTTTTTCTTAAAAACTCACGTACTAGGGTTTTTACTTCCCATTCACTAACCTTATATTACTGCTACTACTCACATATTATTTTTCACTTAAAAGTCACTTTTAATCTCCAAATTTAATCCTTACTCTGTACCGAAAATTCATCCGGCGAAAAATCGCGAAAACCCTAATTTTACTCCAAACTTGAAACCAAAGCGTAAAACCTTATTTTCTAGGTTTAATTACACTTATCATGGAATAATTGGATAGTAGGGCTTTAATAAATGATAATCTTCAAATAAAAAGAAATTTTTAAGAAAACGTGAGGAATTTTCCAATTCCAGTAATTAAAATTAGGGTTTCAATTAAAATATGAGACATTTAGGAAAACCGGTTAGTCACAAGTAAACTAGGGTTTTTGGCTACAATATTAGGGTTTCTAGTCTTTTAAACCAAAATAAGGTTTTAAATCAACCCAAAGAAATACACTTTAATATTTTCTTCACAAACAACCTCCTAATATTCGGGATGTTACAGTGAGGACATGCCTCCCTTGGTTGAGGAAGATGAGGAATTTGAGGAGATACCAGCTCATGGTAAAGTTGGTATGGTTGCAAGGCGAGCTCTAACTACTCAAGCTGGTAAAGATGACCTTCAACGAGAGAACATATTTTACTCAAGGTGCCATGTGATGGACAAGCTTTGTAGCTTGGTAATTGACCCAGGGAGCTGTACCAATGTTGCTAGTGCACTCATGGTGGAACGATTGAACTTGCCAACAAGTGATCACCCCCGACCTTACAAACTACAATGGTTGAATAATAGTGGTGAGGTACGTGTTCATAAGCAAGTTTTAATTAATTTTGCCATTGGTAGATGTAACGATGATGTTTTATGTGATGTTGTGCCTATGCAAGCTACTCATATTATTTTGGGTCGGCCATGGCAATTTGATAAAAGGGTCATTTTTGATGGATTTATTGAATAAGTATTCCTTTGCGCATAATACTAAAAAGATCACACTTGCACCTCTTACACCTCAACAAGTGCATGAGGACCAAATTGGGTTGCAAAAGGAATATGACATGCATTGTGACAATAAAAAGAAAATTTTACATGATACAAAGAGCAAAATGGCTGAACCATCTTCTCATAAAATTGACACTTCACATTCGGCCATTGAAGGAAAGAAGGAGAGAAAATCCATCATGCTTGCTAGAACTAGAGATGTGAGAAAGGCTTTGCACTCTAACCAGATTTTGCTTATCTTGTTTTGTAAAGAGTCTTTGCTCACTAATGAACTTGGTGCTTCCTTGCCTAGTGCTATTGCTAACCTTTTACAGGAGTACCAAGATGTATTCCCTGAGGATATACCTAATGGGTTACCACCTTTGAGGGGAATTGAACATCAAATTGATTTCATTCCTGGCTCTTCCCTTCCAAATAAGGCACCATATAGGACTAATCCAGAGGAAACTAAGGAGCAATAAAGGCAAGTAGAGGACTTACTTAGTAAGGGCTGGATTCAAGAGAGTCTAAGTCCTTGTGCTGTACCTGTCCTACTTGTGCCAAAGAAAGATGGAGGATGGAGGATGTGCACCGATTGTAGAGCCATAAATGCCATAACGGTAAAGTATCGCCATCCCATACCTCGATTAGATGATATGCTTGATGAGTTACATGGTGCTATTATATTTACTAAGATTGACTTGAAAAGTGGTTATCACCAAATACGCATGAAAGAAGGGGATGAGTGGAAAACAGCATTTAAAACAAAACATGGTCTGTATGAGTGGTTGGTCATGCCTTTTGGCTTAACTAATGCACCTAGTACCTTCATGAGGTTAATGAACCATGTTTTGCGTTCTTTTATTGGTCAATTTGTGGTAGTCTACTTTGATGACATTTTGATCTATAGTAAGAGTGCAGAAGAGCATGTTGTGCATGTACGAATGGTCTTAGATGCACTTCGAAAGGCAAGCCTCTATGCTAACCTTAAGAAGTGTACTTTTTGCACTAACCAACTTGTCTTCCTAGGTTATGTTGTGAGTGAACAGGGAATACGAGTTGACCAAGAAAAGGTGAAGGCCATAAATGAGTGGCCAATTCCAACCAGTGTAAGTGAGGTAAGGAGTTTTCATGGCTTGGCAAGCTTCTATAGACGCTTTGTCAAGGATTTCAGCACCATTGCTGCCCCACTTACAGCCATTATCAAGAAAAATGTGCCGTTCCAATGGGAAGAAGAACAAGCTAAGTCTTTCCAATTACTTAAACACAAGCTCACACATGCACCTGTATTAAGTTTACCTAATTTTGACAAGGCTTTTGAAGTAGAGTGTGATGCTTCTGGTGTAGGTATTGGAGCTGTGCTAATTCAAGAGGGGAAACCAGTGGCCTACTTTAGTGAGAAGTTGAATGGTGCTTCGTTGAACTACTCAACTTATGACAAGGAGTTGATGGCCTTGGTGCGAGCTCTCCAAACTTGGCAACACTACCTCAGACCTCGGGAATTCATACTCCACACTGATCATGAATCGCTCAAACACATCAAATCACAAACCAAATTGAGCAAAAGGCATGCGAGGTGGGTAGCTTTCATTGATAGTTTTGCTTTTGTCATCAAATATAAGGTTGGAAAGACTAATGTAGTGGCTGATGCACTTTCTAGAAGGTATACACTAATCACTACATTAGACACTAAGTTGCTTGGCTTTGAATTCATTAAGGATTTATATGCAGCTGACCTAGACTTTGGTGAGATTTTCACAACCTTGCCACGAGTTACTCGTGAGCATTATTCTATGTCGCAGGGGTTCTTGTACTACAAAGGTAAACTATGTATTCCAATGTGCTCCATGCGACTTTTGTTGGTTAGAGAGGCTCATGGTGGAGGCCTCATGGGACATTTTGGAGTGGCCAAGACCTTGTTAATTCTCCAAGAGCATTTCTACTGGCCTCGCATGAAGAGGGATGTCGAGAGGCATACACAAAGGTGTGTAACTTGTCACCAAGCAAAATCAAAGGTACATCCTTATGGACTCTACACTCCTTTACCCATTCCACATGAACCTTGGGTAGATTTGTCTATGGAATTTGTACTTGGATTGCCCAGAACTAGACAAGGGCATGATTCCATTTATGTGGTAGTTGATCGTTTCTCAAAGATGGCTCACTTCATTCCTTGCCATAAAACTGATGATGCTAAACATGTGGCTGATTTATTCTTTAGAGACATAGTGCGTTTACATGGGGTACCTCGTACCATTGTTTCTGATAGGGATGTAAGGTTCCTTAGCTACTTTTGGAAAACTTTGTGGTGTAAACTAGGGACTAAATTGCTTTTTTCTACTTCTAGTCACCCACAAACTGATGGACAAACTGAAGTGGTTAATCAGACTTTATCTACATTGTTGGGAGCAATTATTAAAAAGAACATTACATCTTGGGAAGATTGCTTGCCTCATGTTGAATTTGCATATAATCGCACTGTGCATACTTCTACTCAATTTTCATCTTTTGAAATTGTTTATAGATTTAACCCTCTCACACCTTTAGACTTGTCTCCTTTACCTATTTCTGAGAGAGTTAACCTAGATGGTAAGAAAAAGGCTGAGTTCGTGCGGGATTTGCATACCAAAGCTAGAGCTAATATTGAGAAACGTACCCTTCAATACATTCAAAGTGCCAACAAGGGACGTCGCAAGATGGTGTTTGAACCAGGTGATTGGGTTTGGATACACATGAGAAATGAGCGTTTTCCAAACCAAAGGCGCAACAAACTACTTCCACGGGGTGATGGCCCATTTCAAGTTGTGGAGCGCATCAATGACAATGCCTACAAACTTGACCTTCCAGGTGAGTATGGAGTACATGCTACATTCAATGTGGCTGACTTGAGTCCTTTTCATGCAGATGACGAGCTTGATTTGGGGACAAATCGCCTTCAAGAGGAGGGGATTGATGAGGGGCTCAAGGCTGGTCAAACGCAAGTTGCACAAGTCATTCAAGTACCAAGTGGTCCAGTCACAAGAGCTCGTGCCAAGAAGATGCATGAATCTTTACAAGCCCTTGTGAGTACAATCCAAGGCCGCATTCGAGATGATTTAAAGATTATTGAAGGCTTGGAGAATGAAGATTCAAAACTTTACACATTGCTCCAAGTAGAAGACCCTCCAGCGCCTGTTACTAGTTAGGCGTGCCCTCACCTAGCGGTCACGCTTAAGGGAGAGTTAAGCTAGTTCTATTATTTACCTTTTTATAGTTAAATATTAATTAAAGTCAGTCCATTATGAACTTAGGGCTGGCCGATTCCTTTTCATTAATTGGTAGGGTTAGTTTAGTCAATTTTGGGATTAGGGTTAATGCTTGTAAAGGCTATAAATAGCCATACTTCCTCCTTGTTAAGGGATTTTCAGAAATTACATAATATTTGTGAGTTTATTCACTTTTCTCTTCCAAGAGAGCTTTGCTTGAATACTTGAGAGTTTTCTTGAGTTATTCAAATTGAACTTATCAATCAAGTATACACCTTGATTGTGGCGTTCTTCTATCCAGATCGTTGGTTCACTAAATCGTTAGTTGTTGGGTTGAGATTCATCTTAGTTCATCAACTCGGGGTTTAGAGGGGTCATACGTGCCGCCTTTTCAACTTGATTGTTCGTCTAGATCCGTGCATTCGTATCACACTCATAGAGACCATGTTTGGTTTTGAAGGCCGTTTTCCACTCATCGCCTTCTTTCATCCTAATTTGATGATAGCCACTCCTTAAATCAATTTTGGTGAAAATGATAGCACCATCGAGTTCATCAAGCATATCATCAAGTCTAGGAATGGGATGACAGTATTTGACAGTGATAGCATTTACAGCCCTACAGTCAGTGCACATGCGTCAAGTACCATCCTTTTTGGGGACAAGTACCACAGGCACAACACAAGGACTTAAACTCTCTTTTACCCCAACCCTTACCTAAGAGGCCATCAACTTGCCTTTGAAGCTCCTTTGTTTCCTCAAGACCCATGCGGTATGTTGGTTTGTTGGGTAGGGGTGCTCCAGGAATCAGGTCTATTTGATGCTCAATCCCTCGAATGGGTGGTAAACCGTCAGGGACCTCATCAGGGAATACATCCTCGAATTCCTGCAAAAGAGCAACCATACTCGAAGGCAATGCCTTATCGAACTCTGCAACATCTAAGAGCACATGTTTGCAAATCATGAGAAGCACAGGCTGGTCAGAATTCATAACTTTTCTAACGTCCTTAGCCTTAATGATCATGTTTTGCTTTCTAGTGGAAGGTGTAGTGGGGGATTTGGCATGCGTAACACTAGGTGTGCTCACTTGACCCTTGGTCGATGGCTCACTTGTAGAAGTAGAGCTCTTGCCAGGGTCGGATGTCTTTTGCTTTCGCTTTTGACGGTCTATGTCACACTCCCTTTGTAATTTTAGTTGGTTCTCATAAACTTGTGCAGGTGTGAGTGGTGTGAGGACCTTACGCTTGCCTTCGTGCAAAAGTGTGTACGTATTTGCCCTTCCATCAAATGTGACGTGTTTGTCAAATTGCCATGGTCTCCCCAAGATGACATGTGCAGCATGTATAGGCACGACGTCACATACGACTTCATCAGTGTATCTACCAATTGAGAAGGGAACGCTTACCTGTTTGAAGGCATATACCTCGCCATCCTCACTCAGCCATTGGAGGCGGTAAGGATGTGGATGTCGGGTAGTTGGGAGCCCTAGACTCTCAACCATGAGCAAGCTCGCCACATTCGTGCAACTCCCACCATCGACGATGAGGCTACACACTTTGTCATCGATCGTACAACGAGTATAGAATAGGTTCTCTCTTTGTAGTTGCTCGTCCTCCTTGACTCGGGCGGTTAGCACTCGTCGTGCCACCAAGCAACCTACTTCCCCTTCGGTAGGCGAGCAAGCATCCGCAGCTGGATCATCCTCCAGGCAATCATCGTTGACTAATTCGGGCACCTCCTTACATTCGTCGTCATCGAACACGATCTCGCCATTGTGAGTGATTAACATGACCCGTTGGTTTGGACATTGAGACTGGATATGGCCAAACCCTTGGCATTTAAAACACTTGATGTCCCTACTCCTAGTCTTAGGAGTCTCATGTGGTGCCTTAGAGGTAGACCTGGATGCATCAAGAGCTTTGTTAGGGGTAAAATTAGTATTATGGGCAGAGGCATTACCTTGAATCCGACTAGAGGAAATTGGTGTAGCCGAATTTCCAGCTTCGTGGGTTGCTCGCCGTGGGAGGTTTCCCTTCCAGGAAGGCGAGTTGGAAGTTTGGTAGGTACGGGCCCCACGCCTTAATTTCTTTCCCCTCTCGGCCTTGATGGCAAGTTCAAGGAGGTCATGGATGTCCACATAATGTTGGAGCTCCAAGGCTTCCTGAAGGTCAGGATTGAGACCTCTAAAAAACCTGGCCATGGTCGCTTCACCATCCTCTTGAATGTTTGCCCTCATCATGGCCATTTCGATCTCCTTGTAATAGTCCTCTACACTCATGTTGCCTTGAGTGAGGGTTTGCAGTTTGGAGTGGAGATCTCGATTGTAGTAGCTTGGAACGAATCTCTTACGCATCAATGCCTTGAGTTCTCGCCAAGTTCGGACGCGTGGTTCTCCCATTCTCTTTCTATGGGTCCTTACTTGGTCCCACCAGACTAGGGCGTAGTCGGTGAACTCAACGGTGGCAACCTTTACCTTTTGTTCCTCACTATAGTCATAACAGTCGAAGACCATCTTGATACGGCCTTCCCATTCCAAGTAAGCCTCAGGATCACTCTTGCCTTTGAACGCGGGGACTTGAATCTTAAGCCCCTTGAGTTCGTTCTTAGACGTGTCCCTCTTAGGCCTCTCGGCATGTTTATCATCCTCACTACCCGAGTAGCTTTCGCCATTGGCATCCCTGGTGTCACGGTTACTCCGGTTGTGAGATCGAGAACGAGAGCCTCATGTGAGACTCTTGGAGAGTTCATCAAAGCGAGTGTGCAATTCCTCCATTTGTTGCTCACTAATTCGCCTGAGCTCGTTCTTCATGGTGGTGAACATCAAGGAATAGTCAGTGGGTGGTTGTTGTTGCTCCATGTCTCTTTTGATGCCCTGCAAAAGGTTAGTAACAAGAAGGAATAGTACAAATATATATCCTCACTTCACTCCCTTAGTGTATCACTCACGCTCGTGTATGGCACTCAAAACGCTCTATTAGACTTACCAAGTACCTTTACCTGTTGGATTAGGTAGTTGAGAAATATTGCTCGAGTCCAATAATCGTCACCAACTTTTCCCACAAGAGTAAGCAAGAGTGTAGGACACAATTGGGTGAGATTTTGAGAAGGAATGGACGAGATTTGAAAGGTTATGGGTAGCGGGCAGATTTGGAAATAACGCTAAGGAAGGAAACCCTAGATTTCCTAAGATGTAGGAGAGGTTCCTAAAACGTAGGAGTGAAAGTAGGGGTGGTTTCCTAAAACCAAGGAGTTATTATAGGAGAGTATCCAAGTGGGACAAGGAGTTATCCAAGTGTTGTACTTAGTCTCCTAAATGAATTTTGGAAAACAAGTTGGGTTTGGAAACTTCTTAGAAAAACCCTTCTTTTGAACAACTTTAGAAACCTCCAAATTCCTCTCCAAAACAGATTTGGTTTCTTTCCTCCCTCAACCGAAAGTTTCCAGAATTTTCCTCCTTAAAAAACCCTTCCCCAAGTCGGCTACTCCCTTATAAAACTCTCTCTCTCACAGCCGCAACTTTCTCCAAGACACTCCAAGAAACTCGGCCCCTTCACACTTCAAAGAACAAAACAACTCGGCTCCCCCCCTCTCTTTGCAAGGCAAGGCAGCCTTGGTTCTTGTTTCAAGACAATGGCCTCCCAAGATAATGTGAGCAATGTCACTCAAGGATCCCCCCAATGGGCTGCTCAAGAAACTCCCACGAAGTTTAGTCCTAAACCAAGAAAGCCCCGTATGGATGCAAGAACATACAAGAAACTTTTTATTCGAAGGGAGGTGCAAGTTTTCAAGAAACAAGATGGTCAAGACTTTCAAGAACCTCAAAGGGTGGTTCAAGTGATCAAGGCTCAAGGTGATCAAGAATTTCAAGAAGAGGTAGGCCAAAACTTTTGAGTTTCTTTCTTTTGTTTGTTCAAATTTTCTGGTTGGCTTAGAAACAATATGTAATGGTTGTTGTCTTGGCAATAAAAAACCCAAGTCCTTCCTTTCTTCTTGTCCGGCCTTTGTTCCACCCGAATTGCTTTCTTCTTTTCTTTTTTCGATTCTGTTTTTTTTTTGACTTAACCAACAACACAAATACCCGGCCGAAGTAGTAAAAATTCCAGAAATAATGCAGCCCCTCAACTCACACAATCGAATAGCCGAAAACTCCAAGATCTTGCAAGATACTTCCAAGAATTTCAAGAACTTCTAGGTGGTAACCAAGATCTTCAAGAAACTCAAAAAAAATCTGGTAGGTTCCCTTCAAGATTCCCACCCCAACAAGTTTTAACCAAAAATTCAGTTTAGAAAATTAATAAAAAACAGCTTGGACGGCTCACAACGGATTTGGACAGATTTGGAAGGAGACAACAAAACCCCTAGCGCGCAAGGAAACCCTAGCCGCCTCTAGTTTTCGACTTTCTTGCTGCCCAAGGGACACTACGTGAGCAAGACAGGTTTGGGTAGGTTCAAGACAGAATTTTGCATGCCACCAATGCTCACAAAACCCGCGGACAGATTGCAACTCAACGTTCGCGACAAGGGTGAAACCCTAGCTGCCGCACGCGTGGCTTTCTCCTTTTTTTTTTTTTGTTACACAACGAACTACACGGACAGAATACTTCGAACAGCAACACACAAAGAATACGGGCAGAATTGAACAACAAAGTCACGACTGAATTGACGCAACAAGACACAAGAAAAATTGCGGACAGATTTTTTTTTTTGACAAACGACGCAACAAAGGATATAACTAGACGAACAGAATTTTTTGAAACAAGGCTGCAGAATCAACTAAAAACTAAGACAAAGCTACGGATATAACGGAAGATACCTCCACCAAAGCTCTGATACCAACTGATACGTTCCTCGATCAACTTGTTTCGAGACACGTAGCACGTTGCCCAAGGATCTAGCGAGGTTGTCCAACGCTTGGTTTGCGGAACCTAGAATCAAACGGACGACACGTTTTGATTAAAGGCGGTAGAACGACACTCCGATGAAAGTGAATACTCCAGGGGAATAGGTCGGTTGAACAATCAAGGACAGGACGCAAGATTGCTCAAAAACCCTTGCCAAAGCAAGTTAAAGGCTCGAATTCTCTCTTAAGAAGAAACCGAAAATATTAAGAACTTTATTCATAAAACTTGTGTTTAGAACCTTACAAAGCTAGCCTTTTTATAGGCTAAAGGTTACTAAAAACCCTAGAAACCCTAAGGGAAGCAGTCGGCCATCTTGGTGTCAAGATGGGCCGGCCCCTGCTCTACTAAAGCGCCTAAACTAACTCTAAGTAAATTCTAAGGCTTAAAGCCCTACTCGGCCAACTCTCTTGGAGGCCCACTTGACTCTTCATGGGCTTGGATCATGGTGTAGATGATTTGGTTGTCTCCTTCTAAGCCTTCAATATCTCTATGGACTCCATGTTGGTCTTGGACAACACGAACAAGGCCTTGGAGGGATTCTTTGAAGAGCTTGGCCCATGCACGTGTGACCGGGCCCAATTGAACCCGGACTGGGTCATTACATGGGCTGAGGTCCATGCACACATCACTTCCATTCTTTGTTTGCTCACTACATATTCAAATGCAATTTATTTTTGTATGATATTGTGCATTTTTTTAATTCTTCTTTTTCCTTTGCTTGCATATAGTTTTGGGATAATCTGTTGTTTATACATTTTCCCCTTTGCTTGCTTTGTTTGTAAAACCTGTCATTCTATAATTCTTTAGGGGCCAGATTTTTTTCTTCTGATAGAGTTGTTGGACGATAGGCTCAAGGCAGAAAAGGGGCTGGTAATCTCCCCCCCTTCCCTCTATCGATTTCTCCCATTTCTGCCTCTTGTTCTTCTTCATCTCCCTCCCTCCCTCTCTCGAGTGATTATAGCTAATTTTTTCTATTTTTCTGCCATCTTCTTGGCAAAAAACAATCAATTTTTCCCTCCTCTTTCGTGTCGTTTTCAGAAACAGCGAGAAAGGGAAGTTCAATATTTCGTCCCGACTATCTATGCGAATTTGTAGAATACAGATATGGTAATTTTTCTTCCCTTTTCTTTCTGTGATTAATGTATTTGTTGCATTTCAGTTTTTTATTTTTAGTTCCAAGAAAAACTTTTAATATGATCTAAGATGGTGAATAATTGATTATTAGCTAGCTTTTAGATATTTATTTACTTTATTTTTGGTACCTACTTGATTTTTATTGTTCCATTTTTCTTTTTCAATTTTGCCTTTCTTGGATTTCTTCTGCAGCAGGGAGGAAAAATGACCACTCGTGAAAGGCAACTGCTGTGGGAAAAATGTAAGTTTTGTTTTATTATTCTGATTTAACTTTTTTCTTTAAATTGCTCTCTTCATACCTCAAATGATGGTATGCTTTTCTTTTTAGCCATTTTCTTTGGCATTTGCTCTTTTTGAGTTTTCTTTTTAGTCATTTTCTTGTGTCTTTCGTGCAGGTGTTTTGTTGATCTCCAGCTCAGAAAAAGCAATCCATATGGTAACTAAAAAGATTCACTTGTTTAAAATAGATTTTTTGATCTTTAAAATGTCTTTCTATTTGCTTCAGTTTTTCCTGTTCCCTTTTCTTCATTGGATTTTCAACACTTGATGAATATACTTCTCCTCTGGGAATCAGGAACTTCCCTGTCAAGTTAATCGTTGATCAAAATTTTGAGTTACACTAGTAGTACCTATTATCTTTTGCTTGAAGATGATTAATGCAAAAGATATTAAAGCCAAATTTATAATCGAGGCAGCTAATCATCCTACTAATCCAGAGGTAGATGAGGTTAGTATAGAGGTCAAAAGGCATAGCGTCTCAAAGCAAAAATAACATGTGCAGGGAAGCAACTTAACTAACCTTGGCTTTACTTTACAGATATTAACAAAGAAGGGAGTTGTTATACTCCCAGACATATAGGCAAATTCCGGAGGTGTTACAGTCAGTTACTTCAAGTGGGTTCAGGTATCCATTTAGCCCTTCATTTCATAATAATCCAGAAAACCTCTGGTCTTAGTTCAGCACCTGTAGTGGTTTTTTCCTCACAAAAAAAGCATGCTATGTCTTTGTGTTTGTTTTCCTAAAATTTTTTCTAAACTCCTCAATCACTATATGGAATGCAAGTCATGGTTTTCTTTTCTTTTCTTTTTTTTTTATCTCTCTCGTAAGGATTTAGCTGACTTTTTCAATATATTTTTTTAGTAGATTATGTTGGACTTGGAGAGATGGCTGTGTTTTTCATTTTCTTTCTTCAAGTGGAAGATGATAAAGAAGATTGAAGATGAAATGATTGTGATTTTAATGGATGTTCTGACATTATTTTATTCACGAAGTGATTATTAACTTAATAATTGTTTTTAGAGTTTCCTTTTTTATCCCTATTCTAAAACTCGCGTCTTGTTTTAATGGCAGTTATGTGATAGAAGAAGAATGAACAACAACTATTGGTAGGTTTTTCCTTTTAGTAATTTCATGTCTTTTCTTCCATGCAAAATGTTTGTTAAACTCCTAGCTCACAAAGGGTATTCTTTATGGTTCCCTGGGTTTTTAAGAACTAGAGAAGTAAGCATTTTCATGTTTGTTTCTTTCTCTTGTCTCTTTTATCTTGTGCTTCAATTATTATTATTTTTTTGCTAAACATCTGGTCAAGTGGAAACAATGGAACAAGGCTTTCTTTTATGTATGTGTATGTGTGGTTAAAAAATAAATGATTATTTTGAGCAAGATAATGAACAAATGATAAATTGTGAGATTGGCATTTAATGGATGGGAAGATGTCTTGCTGGAGTTATCTCATGTCAAGAGTGTTCCAATCCTTTCTATCAAAGAAAAAAAAACTATTCCCTCTTCTTTCTATGCAAAAAACAAATTTTCCCTCTTTGCTGGTGGGTGAAATACAAATTCATGTATCTGCAACAAATTCTTATATCCACCTTTTCTCAATTAGGCAACTAGAATTTTCTAACACCTTTATGTAAAAAAGAAAATTAAAATCTAAGAATTACATAGAGAATAAATTGCGTTTCAAGATTTAAAAAGTAAACTCTTAACAAATACCAAACTAATATATTGAAATTTCTTTGTAGCTTTTGCTTTATTTTTTGGAGCTTTTTGTTCTATCATTGAGCTTTTTAAGAAAGAAGAGAAAATTTTCTTTTAGTTTAAATTAATGTCCTATGTTCATTCATGTTGTCTTGGTGAAAATGTGGCATGAATGAAATATAACTACAGGATTTATAAGCTAAAATGCATATGTTGTTTTTGATTTTCTGTTCTTTATTTGTTTACCTAGCATTCATGTTTAAGAAAAAATTGGTTGGCAGGAGGTATTTATCCGAATAAGATGGTGGCTCAAAATGCATCTGCTGTTTATTGGCTTTCTATTCTTTATTTATATATCCAACATTAATGTTTGAGAAAAAGTTGAATGGCAAGAGGTATTATTCAAATATAATGGTGGCTCAAACTTAGGAGTAGGGAATGTGTTCTTGACGACTTTGTTTATATTTCATGTTTTACTATTTCCTTACAATTTTGCAATGAAGTGTGGCGAAAACTACGGGTGCGTTACCTGTGATTTAGCAAGATTGTCATTCTACTATTTACACAAAATGTTATTAAATTCTAATATGATTCATTCTTGGCAGATCTGATTGATATTTGGATAGCTGGAACTTGGAAGCTAATGGAAACTTATGGAGTTTTGTCATGAATGCTTGATACTTTGTTTTATCCTTTCCAATATCTTTACCAGAAGTCATTAGTTACTTCAACAGGCACTTGCTATAGTAGAGATATCAAACTTTGTGATGCTTTATTTTTTGAAATTTTCACCACTAATACATAGTTCCACTATAATTGGCTGATTGAACGCGACGGAAGATAAGAAAGACGAGAGGCATTTCTAGATATAGCAGTCAATATTTTTGGATGAATGTATCTTATGTCTTAAATTGTAACTTTTCACAGGTAATGAGATGCATCGTACAGTTGGTGAGCTTACCTCAATTATGTGTTATTATGCTCTTCAACTTTATTAGTGTTATTTCTTTTCTTAATTGAAATGTTGACAAAATGCTTCATTATCTACCACATACAAAAAATGATAAAAAAATAATTTATGGTTGGAAAAATAAAGCCAATGAGGGCTCTGGTCATATTAGCCTTTTAACTTCCCACTGGGCATGTTAAACTTGTAACTTCACACCACACATAGTGCGGTGTTCCTCTCCTAGTGTAGTGTAGTATAGAAACAATCACATAGATTGAAAGATGAGTAAATGTAATAATTCTTCTAACTTGATTACTTTTTGCCAATTAAGTTTGCATCTTTGTTATGTATTAGATCTATAATTGAATTAGAAATATTTGAGTAAATAAAGTTAAAGTTTGTATAAGGTATACATGAGAACAATAATATGAATATTTATAACTTTCAAAGATTTTTCATTTAGCACATTTGATGCATTGAATTTGTTTTCATCATTCAAAAACCAATATACCTAAACATCCTTTAGAAGTTGTCTAAGCATTTCTCACCTAAATATTTATTGAACTACGCATATTAATAATTTTTGAGTATTAAGGTCAAACGACAAATTTACTGACTAGGCAAGGCATCGCTTTTATAATTGAAATATGAGAAGATTATCCAAAAATTCACATATAGAGTTCCACATGTTAGCTTTTGCAAACCCAATATGCTCGAGTGGGTCAGTGCATTAGATTAAGCACTCGGTGTAGTTGAATGCTTGATCACAAATTATGTTTTAGCGCGAACAAACATGTTATGTTGTTTTTCACATCTGCACTGGTAGGGTCTCTCTTGCATGAAAGCTTGTTCTCTCTCTAGTAGGGAGCCAAAATCCCCCTAGTGGGTGTTTTTGAAAAGTGACTTTCAAAACTTAAAAATTTTTGTACCTTCTACCTTTTCCCAAAAAGGTCCCACCTTTCTAGACATTAGAGCATAGATATACCTCGCCTTCAACAAACATTGATAAAATTCATAAGCATTTATGCATTATCACGGGCTGTCTTCTTCAAAAAAGTTAGCATAAATAAAATATCTTCAGCTGAAGTACTTCATTGATGCACTAGATGCCAAGTAGATTGTTGATATGTTTTTAGTTTCGTAAATCTTTCCTCTCTATTTCTATTTTAGTATCATAGCTCTTCCCTCTTTTTCTTTAATTGTAGTTTCTACTTCCTTGTTGTTTATTGTTCGTGGTAATTGGCTTGTGCTTCTATTTTTGCTACGTTTATCTTCTATTAAAATTCCGGTGGCTATTTCTAATCTTTCTATTTTGAATCCAAGCTAGTAATTGTTGAGGAATCCTTGAAAGTTGGTTTAAATGACTGAGGAATTAGAAGAAGTGTTAAGGAAATTTGCTTTAATAGACAAGGAAGGAGATAGAGTCCAGCTTGATGGAGGGGATGTCTCTCAAGGGATTGAGGAATGCCGAATGAGTATTATTGTTAAGTAGTGGGAGAGAAAATGACAAACGTTGCAAGTGTTAAAAGTTTCACTAGAAATATCCGGCTTTTTGCCAAGAACCTGAAAGTGTGAGGACCCATATTTTTATTTTATTTATATTTATTTATTTATTTTACTGATTTATCTATTTATTTAATTATTTATTCATTTACTCCAATTAAATTATTTCATCCATTTTAATCGCATTTGCATGGTACAGTACCCCAATTTATATTCTAGCACATTCGTTTTTAAAGTTAAATTTCCTACGGTTCGATTAGTGAGAATTAGTGAAAACACGTTTTTCGAGGTAATATTCGGTCCGAGAGTACAGTGGTCTTGGAGAGTTAAGGGTGATCAACTGTAGACTAAGAAAAGTTAATTGAGGGATTAGAGGTGAGTGAGTTGAATTAAATTCAATTTGAAGCACTAATAGCCCACTATTCATTTGTCGACTTTTTACACCAAGGTAACTTTATGTCATATCAACTTTCTCATCAAATCACATCACACAAAAAGCTACCAAACCCTTTCTTTTCTCTTCCCTTTGGCCGGCCACCCCTCTTCATTTTTGGACAAAAATTGTAGCTTCATCTTCTTCCATTTTGCTCCCAAAAACTCACTCCAAACTTGCTCATCTTCTTGGATCATCACTCAAGCTTAAAAGGAGACTTGGAGGAGGAGAGAATCTTGGTGGTTTAGAATTTAAACTCTTGTGGTTTTGTCTACTACACTTGGAGGAAAGGTAACTCTCCCAAAACCCTCATTTTTCCTTCCAACTTATGGTTAGTTTAGTTAGTTTTAACTAGTTAAGCTTGGGTTGTTGATAGATTCAATGAACCTTGACTTTAGGTAGATGTCTTGAGGTGGATTCTTAGGTAGTGGCCTTGAGGAATTATTGTTTGTTTGGTTGTTGTTTTAGTGAATGGCAACTTGGTCTTGGTTGTGAAAGTTGAAAAGAAAAGTTGAAGAGGAAGGAGAGCAAGCTGTCCGAAATTTTGCTGGTTCATTTCCCTCATTTTAATTTCGAATTTTGTGGTTATTTTGATGCCAAAATGCTTTTATATGTTGGTGTTTATGTGTGTAAATTATCTCCCAAAAAGCACTGCATTTGGTTGAGTTAAAGTTAGGTTAAAGTGAGGAAGCAAACCTGGAAAATTTCTGATCAGGATAGCATACCAGTGTGTACTCAACAGGCCATAATTTTTCGTTTAGGAGTCAAAATCAAGTGTCGTTTGTGGCATATGAAACTAGACTCCGAGAGCTTTCTAACGGTATAAAAAGCACCTGCTAGTTCATTTTCTATGAGCCGTAGTGAACCGGAAAATTTGGCTGATTTTCCTCATTGTTTTAATCCGAGAAACAAGCATAGTTGCAGTTTGTAGCTCATTTTCACTCATCTTAAAAAATGAATTTGAAGACAATTTCTTCTAATGATTTTTATCATTTTGAATCTAGTTTTCAATGCCATAAACCATGCTAAATTTTGATTGTGTAGCTTTAATTATGACCCGATTTACAAACTGTGTCAAATGTTCCAAAGCTGGAAATTCGTGAACCAGGTTTCAAAAATCAACTTTCATAAAACTATTGTATCTTGGTGTAGAAAGATCCAAATTGAGTTCTGTTTATTGCATTTGAAACTAGATTTGGATTGCTTTCATTGGTATAAATTTCAAGGGTTGATTCTATTTCAATGAAATTTTCGAAATTTCCAAAATTCACTGAAAATTCAAGACTGTTTTGCTCTGTTCTCACTGAAATAGTGATTTGGAGCTAAGATTTGACTGATTTCAAATTTGAATCTAGAAAAAGTGTCTTCTAGAGAGTTTTAGTTCATTGAGTCTATTTTCCAACAGTATAAGATTTGTAAAATTTAGACTCATGGAACTCAAGTTATGATTTTTCAAAGAAGGTTGCCAAAACTGAATTTTTCTTTGTAAATTGACAATACTCCAAAGTCACTTGGAAACATTTTCTAGGTTACAAGTATAACTTTTTTGGTTATTTGCACCTCATTTCATACTTGAGAAATGGATTTCAATCCCTAGTCTTACGTCCTTGGTTTCCATGAAATTGAACCGCAAAATGGAGCGTTTTAGCTAGAGGAACTCTTGAGGAGTTACACTAGCTTTCTCTTGGAAACCTGGAACTTTTAACTTCGACCTTTACTATGAAAATGAGTAACATTTTTGTGACGCCCCCACCTCTCCCTAAGACGAACCAAAGGGTATCCGCGGGATGCCTGCTCAGCTCTCGCCAGAACTCAAGACCAATCTTGTTCAAGCTTAACACAATATTATCTATCGCAACAAGGCAAGTAAGAAAGATAAGTCGCTTCTATAAGTAACATTAAAATTTACACCACAAATTCCACAATATAACAATCATCCAATTCTTACATTTGATCCCAAAAGATATCTCAATCCCCAAAGTACAAAATAGCCAAGCAGTCTAGTCAATTACATTTGGACCCTAATACAAAAGTACTTCAAAATGGGTCCCATCAAGTTCCACATCCTCCATCCCTGTTAAGAAAAACAAATCTACGGGGTGAGCGGAACGCTCGTGAGGCCAAGAACACGCATGTAAGCATATAGTTCAAGTAGCAAGCCCAAATAACAGGTCAAATGATACAGTGCGAGTAATTAACAATTCAAGTAAAATGTAAAACAGAAACAATTCAAGGATATGATAGCTTTCAGGAGCTAAGCTCCACTTGCTTGCCAATCTCATGAGTATATCTTTCCGCAATGACTCTCCGTCATCCGGGTCGATATTTCTAATCCGTAGATTCCACTTACTTCTCATGTCCGTCTACCGTACAACCCTCACCGGGCCCGAACGACATTTATAAGGCGATACTCCACGAGTATGCCATGCAAGATCTCTCGATAGATCAAGCTTATCATGTAATTCTCATGGCTCACCGAGGTTCCCGACCAAGCCCATGCCGGCTCGAGTTCCAAGGTCGGCCTATGAGTTTGGGCGTCCCCCATGTACATTTGAGTGTCGAGAAGGTTCACTCCAACGACGTATGCAGTCATAGCATACTATTTCATATAATTCAAGCATTTGAACTTTCGAGCATTTGACATATTAAAACATTTCAAGTATGAGTGATTCATTTCAAGTGAGAACAAGTGCGATAAAGTACACACTCGACTCCATTTTCAAAATCTCAAGTCATCGATAGTAAACAAGCATGTATAAAGTTCACAAGAGTTCAAGTAGTCACACACTTGACACTCACCAAGTAAAACAAGAAGGAATGGCACTCGAAATTCAAGCGTCCACCGTAGGATCCTCTTGAAGGTCCTCATGTGAGCCTGAGCAATTTAATAGTGAATTATCATTTATAAACCCCAATTATCATGCATGAGTGTACGCTTGTACAATCCAAAAAAATTTCATGGAAGTGAGCCTAATTTATTCATAAATTGAGGCTCAAAAGTGGGGTTTCAAAAGTACAGGAGAAATCGAGTTTTCGTCTTTGAAATCACGGGTAAAACGTTCAAGTGATATCGAGGAATAAAAAAGAAGAATTCGAACAACTCTATTTCCCTTAAGTTTTGGAAATTTCAGTTTTGATACGAGATCTTTGAAAAGTCGTATCTCACTCGTTACAAGTCCAAAATTGGAAAACTTGGTACCGTTGGAAACTTCTTCCAAAGTACTAAAAGTTCCTAGAATAAACTTTTCCATGATTCCAAACAGAAAGTATTCAAAAATTAGCTCGAAGTTGCTGTTTTGGGGCACTTAAGACAGGTTTAGGTTGGTTTTTGGCCAACTTTGAAAATTTGGCAAAAATTCACTTGATTTGAACTAACCTCCGAAATTTGGAACTCTATTAGAGTTGCAATCCAAGTTTAAAACAAAACAAACGGAACAAGAATCGAAGTGTTGAGCACCAAGATATAGTAGCTCAAAGTTGGTGAAAAATCGAAACTGTTAAGCAAAATTCCAGATTTAAACTTCAAATTTTGGGACTTTGGTTAGGTATCGAAACGGACTCGGAACGGCACCAAATTTGGTATGAATACACTACCATATAAGGGATATTCCTCAGCCAAATTTCATAGAAAAATATGTACAAGAAATTGGTTAATGAAACCACTAAAATCCCAAGAAGTTCCAAGGCAAATCTGCCTCGGACTTCCGTTTTTCCATTTTCAAGCATTTGGCCAAGGAAATTTCCTCAAACATGGTTCATTGGTGTAGACAAGGTTTAATAACATTCCAAGATAGGTTTGATAGGTGATTAACACCAAGAATCTCGAATTAACAAGTCTCAATCAAGTTTAGTAACAATTCTGCCCAAAAGGAGGGTTTTCCTTCAAGAAGTCAGTTTCGAAATACAACCACAAATCACTCAATTCAACTCAGAATTGGATGTGGTTGGTGGAGTTGGTAAACACATTCATAAAGCTACAATTTCTCAGAAGAAACCATTTTTAAAATCTGTCCACAACTAGTCTCCATTTGAGCCTCAATTTGTAGTTCATGTTCTACCTTCTAGGGAACTAACGAAACAGGGCAGCCAAGTTCAAACGGTTGGTGTGGTTCACTCAAGTAGAACCAGAACATGAATTTTATACCGTTGGAAATATGGGAATGTCTAGTTTCCAATACCGTAAACGGCACTCATTTTTGACATCGCAGTAAAAAGTTATGGCCGAAAGAAAAGGACTGCCTAGGCAATCCGGAAAAATTTTCCAGTTTTACTAAACCTTTGAAATCACTACAATTAACCAACCAAATCGTATTATTTTTCAATGAAACTTTCTACACCATTCATATAACATGTATACATCATAAACAGGTCATTAGAACCTCAAACTTTCGCACCAAAGTGCACAAACATGGCAGGGGTAAAATGGTCACTTTTGTTCATTGCACATTCCTTGAGTTTCTACCAACAACCCAACATTATTCCACTAATTTAAGCACTAAACCAACATTAATAGCATCATCATTAATCAAATCAGTCCATCCAACCAAAGTGGGAGTTCATAGAGCCCACACAACAATTTTTCCAACATAAACAAGCTACCCACATGCATTTGCAAGCTCATAAGTTCACTCCTACTTCCATAAATCAAGTTTTTCAAGGTGGATCATCACTTACTCTTGTTGGTGACTTCAAGCAGAATTTTTGGTCCAACGATGCTCAAGAAAACCATGGAAAGCAGCCCTCTTTCCTAGCTTGATGTGGTCTCCAAGTGATTAGCTAAGTGTAGGTGAAATTTGAGGTGAATTGGAGGAAGTTTGATGAAGATTTGATGAAGGAATTTGAAGAACTCTTGAGTTGTTTTTCAAGCTTGATGGCCGGCTCTCTTAGTGAGGAGGGAGAGAGTGTTTGATCAAAAGTGAGGCTTCCTTGAGAAGCTTTAATGTGTGGCCCAAAATTAAGCAAAAGTCAACTCTCTCAGATTTGTGCTCGATTCCTCTCAGATTTGTTTCACTTGTGTACTAAACCTCTAATGCACTTATATTCATACTATTATTATTCACTCTTAATGGTCAAAAATGAAGGTCTAAAGTCCCTCAAATAATCGCGCTCGTAAAAACCCGTACTTCCGATTTAAGCGCGATAAAGTGAAACTTCCAAGGAATTCTTATAACGATAGTATAACTAACTAACATTTGAACACTTAAATATAAAAATACCTATTTTGAGGCTATTGTACAAGTTTCCAATTTTCCAAACTCACTGCACACCCAAATCGGTTATTGTTTCCAAACGCGCATTCACTATTCTCACTTAACGAGCTTCCAAAAATTAAATTTTGAAACAAGTCACTTTAAAATATAATTGAGTTATAGACCTATGTAATTAGGTCTAAAGAGCTTAGAAAATAATATTCGGAGTAAATGGCTAAGTAAATAATTAAATGAGGTAGAAATTAGGAAATTAAATAAGTAAATTTTGCGAGTCCTCACATCCTCTCCCCCTTAAGAAAATTTCGTCTTTGAAATTTACCTTGATTAGTGAACAGGTCTGGATACTTTCCTCGGATTGCTTCTTCGACCTCCCAGGTAGCTTCCTCTATTCCGTGATTCCTCTAGAGAACTTTTACTAACGGTATCTGCTTATTTCTCAATTCCTTTACCTTCCTATCCAAAAGCTTTACCGATTTTTCCTCGTAGGTCAAGGTCTCATCAATTTCAATACTTTCCGGTTGCAAAATGTGTGAAGGGTCTGGATGGTACTTCTTAAACATAGACACGTGGAACACGTTGTGAATTCGAGATAGACTCGATGGCAATTCCAACTTATATGCTACATTCCCCACGCGTTGGATAATCTTATAAGGTCCTACAAACCTCAGTTGTAACTTCTTTCCTTTCCCAGACATCAAACTTGCTTTCAAAGGAGTAATCTTGAGAAATACGAGATCTCCAACCGCAAACTCTAGATTCTTTCTCCGATTATCTGCATAACTCTTTTGATGACTCTGTGCAGCTTGAATCCTCTGGCGTACCAACTTTACTTTCTCATTAGCTTCCTCAATCCAAGGCACTGTAGTCGGGTCTAGGATCTTTCGCTCACCTACTTCATCCCAACAAATCGGAGACCTACACTTTCGACCGTAAAGTGCTTCATACCGGGCCATTTGAATAGAAGAGTGGAAACTATTATTATCGGCAAACTCCACCAACGTCAAAAACTTATTCCAACTTTTCCCAAAATCCAAAACACAAGTCCTCAACATATTCTCAAGGGTTTGAATTGTCCTCTCAGACTGTCCATCGGTCTGAGGATGGTATGTAGTACTGAAGTTCAACTTAGTCCCTAACACTTCCTGCATCTTCTGCCAAAATCTCGAAACAAATCTTGGATCTCTATCGGACACTATACTTACAGGTATCCCATGTAACCTGATAATCTCATCCAGGTACAGCTTGGCTAATTTCTCCAATGGGTATTTCATACTGATCGGTAGAAAATGAGCCGATTTGGTTAGTCTATCCACTATCACCCAAATGGCATTGTGGCCTCTTTGTGTCTTTGGTAATCCTGATACAAAATCCATAATGATATTTGTCGCGCCTCACTTTTTGATGATGTGAATGTGGTGTGTGAGATGTGAGTGTGTATGAAATGTGAACGTGTGAAAGTGAAAACAATGAAAGGCCATGGGACTTAGGAATGCGACGATTTGGCCAAGTGAAGTTCGAAAAAGGGTTTTTAATAAAAATGGAGTCGCCACTTGGTATAGAGTTAGGGTGTACCAAGTCACCCAAAAAATGATTTTTGTTTTTGAATGAAAAAAAGTAAATAAACCCTTTTAAAGAACTTTTGGGTCTACGTAACCAAAAGAGGGATCGGGGGTCACATTTGACGGAGGGGAAGGCAAGGATAAAAATCCAAGGCACCCCTGCGACCTAGCCAAGGCTAGTTGCGTGACTTAAACCAATTTTTCCTAATTTTTCTACCCAAGGTATGTATCGCATGTTGGATATGACTACGTGAATGCAAAAACCTAGACCTAGGGGACATGGGGGAAATTTCTCTTCAAAGGGTGAGTGGTGCCAATCACATTAATTGTGAAGCCCAATAATGATCCTTTTGGAGAGGTCACACCTAAACCTAAATGACGTGAAAAATGAGTGGAATGCATGCCATGTGAAAATGTGAGTTTGTGTGAAATGAGAAAAATGATAAAAGTAATAAGATATAAGTGAAGGTGTGCAAATGTAGATGAAAGTACTCGTGTGCGAGTGAAGATAAAAATGTTCATGTGCAAGTGAAGATAAAAAAGTGTTCGTGTGCACGTGAAGATAAAAAAAGTGTTCGTGTGCAAGTGAAGGTGATAAAAAGGTGCATGTGTGCAAATGAGACAAAAGTGAAAGTGTAATGATAGAGTGGATTGAGAGTGCATGAGCCTAGGGAATTCATGCATATTGGGTACGGGGAGACCTAAATCGTGACTTGATTTTTCCTTTGATAGAGGGAATATAAGCGTGCTATGGCTTAGAAAAGCCACACTCGTCTATATCCCATATTTAAGGGGACTCTCAGGCAAATGTACACTATACTAGTATGAGGTGCAAAAATCCTAAAATGAGGGGAAAAGGGGCTCGAGGAGCATGCCAGATGATAAAACTAAGAAAAATGCATGACATGTAGTGAACAAGCAAATGATATGCTAACGAGGGGAAATCCCTAAGGGTCTAGCGTTGGACTAGCCCATCCTTAGAATTCCGACTAGCGTTGGACTAGCGGAAACGTACATTCATCCATTCCACTCATTCATGGCTATGAAAGCAAGTAGACATGCCAAAATACTCGTAAACACATAGCACATAGCATTTAGCATGCTCGACTAGATGCAAGAGCCTAATAAAGCAATTAAACATGTAGCAACAAAAACAAGCAAGCAAGGGGAAGGGGTAGTGGACCAGATGCTCTCCGAGCCCTATCTATTACAAGCCAAGAGGTGTACACATACCCCATAAAAGCATAAAAGGGGAAAGGGAAATGGACAAAATTGCTCGCCAAATCCTATCTATTACAAGCCAAGAGGTGTACACATACCCCATAAAACTTAAATAAAAGTAAAAAGCAAGTAAATGCATGCAAGGAGGTAAGGAAAGCGAAGTAGACAGGCATATTCACATAACACATAAGATCACATAGGAGAGACAAAAAGGGATGAGAGAGATTGTACCTTCCCCCGTGTGTAATGCTAGCAAGGTGAACAAGACTCAACTTGGGTTATGGTCACTAAAGAAGAAGCTAATTTGGGCTAAAACCATTCAAAGGAAAGGATTAATGCACCAATTTAGTGATAAGATATAAACTAAGCAATTTGAATCCACCAAAACATCAAACTTTCCCTCAATTGCAAATCAATGAAGCCAAAACTACTTAAAGACCCAGGCAAAAGGCATGATCATCCAATCCCCAAGCATAACATCTACTAAAAACCCAAAAGCAAGCATTACTCAATCATTTGAACCTAATTGAGGCATTTAAGAACTCAAAGATCCCCAAGTAAATAATAAAGTCCAAGCAAACATCATGTCTCAAGAATCCAAGAGTGAATGAAGGCCCATGAATGGTTCAAACTTGCATCTCTAGGACCCAATAATGACCACTAATCAATCACAATCAACGTCAAAATGAATCATCAAAGAGTTTCAAAGGTCCCCAAAATAATAAAGATCAATTAATGACTCAAACGCAAACACCTTAGAACCTAATTGCAAGAACATGGAATGTAATTGGGCCATGATGTATTGCTGCAAAAACACAAGGGATCCAATTGATTAAATTTCCAAAGTTTTTGGGCCTTAGTAGCTTTGGGGGAGACTTGGGGGCCAAAGTGTAAAATCTGGAATTTATCTCATGCAATCTCCATGCAAGAACGTGAGAAAACATGCTGCAGCAATATTTTCAGTAGGTTATGAAGCTTTCGGCAGCCAAGAAAGAATCAGATATTATTCAATCAAACATCAAAACTTTGAATTAAGATAAAGCCACAACATTGCCAGAACTCAATCAAACGACAAGCATAAAAAGAAACCATGCAAACTCTTAAAATTTCTGTGCAAGCCTACGGATGACTGCTGCAACAACTTGCTGCATTTCTGATGTTCAAAGGACTTTTGCAATCTCTCACGGCAACAACTAGCAACATGTACAAGGATCTAAGATGCAATCTCCTTTTCGTTTCAAATGCAGTTCATGACAAATGGATCAAGATAACAAAATAACCAAGCTTTCTTTTAACTCTTCAACATAAAAGTTCATGTTTAAATTCCAGAAATTCGTAAGGAAAAGAAATCCAGCAAACAGCGAATGACAGTGTCTTCAAATTTTCTGCAATGTTCTTATGCCAAACCGAAACATGCCTGTGCAAAGTAAAGTCTATTCAAGCCCCTATGCTACGACCTTTACCCATGTCGCAACCATCAATCAAACACAATCAAAACCACCGAGCATAATGCAGAAAAGCAATAAAAAGGAAAACAAAAACTGCAACTGGGATCATTCTCTCGCAATTTAGAAACTTTCTGCGGCTCCTTGAGTTAACCAATGCCAAGATAGAAACAAGAAGAGAAGAAAACAAAGACAAGATAGACAGCAATTAGCAAAGACGGGAAAAGCTACGGAACAACTTAGTAAATCACAGCAAGAAGCGTGATAACTCATGCATCTTCTTAGCAGAAAACTGGTTTCCTATACTGCAGTCACAGGCTTTACTCAAGACCCAAAAGCTCAGCAAGACATCTAGCCATACTTCGTACCAGTCTAAAGGATCAAAGCATGAACGACAATACTTTCTCACACAAAAATTCAGATGCAAATCACATAAAGCTGGAAACTTTCTTTGTTTTCTCGCTCATGTCAAACAGGTTTATGCGAAATCAGCCACACGGAACCTCCCGTATACTATCCCCAATCCTCTAATATTATAACTTCATAACATGGGTACGATAAGACCCGACAAATCACTCATCATCCAACTTTTATCAACAAATTGCCGGGTGCGGTAGAAAAGAAAATGCAGCAAGAACATAAAACTTGTACCAAGTTCATACCCTGTCATACGCGCCTAGCCACCATCCCAAAACTTTCATCTAAGCACAGATTTTGGGGAAAGAACACAACTTGGAATGGAACTTTGAGGGAGTGAGTAGAGTTTCATATACCTATCAGCCAAAGAAACAGCTTTGAAGGTCGGCGGAAGTAGCTTCCTGCGAGTGAAGGCGCTTCAGTTCTCGAATCTCTTCCTTCTGGATCCTCCTTTTCCAGATTCCTCTCACTGCCTCCTTCCTTGCTGCTTTGTTTCTGGTCCCTTCCGGTCTCGTCACTCAGCCTTCTCTCTTTCGCTCTTTCATCAGCCCACAAACGCCACCAGAAACCATCCTCTGACCTTTTCCTTTTGTTAGTTTTTGTTCGTTGATTCACTCTTCCCTCTTCCCCTTGCTCTCCGCTCAACTATCTCAGCTTTCTTCCTGTTTATCTCTGCCCCTCACTCAGACCTCTCCAATTTTTTTAGCCGTGAACTCTCCTCTCATCCCCAAAACCCTTGCTCAGTTTTTCTTTTGGCCTGTCGATGCTCTCCAAAAAATCCCCCCTTTGGTTCAGATTTTTTCTCCCTTTTTCTCCTTAGACTCTCTTTCTCCTTGCCCGTTAATGCTCCCCCTGCCTTGCGGCTCCCTCCTCTTTTTCTATTTATATGGAAGCCTCACAACCCTAAACACTCAGCTATACTCTCCAAAATTTGCAGCTAAGGGGCTGCCCAGCCCTTTGTTTGCAAGCTGCGGCAATACGCAGCTTGCATGCCGCGTTTCACCCCTTTTTTTTTTTTTTTTTTTTTTTTTGACTTTCAACTTAATAAATACAGAGATGATAAAATATAAATAATAATAATAACAAATTGACAAAACCCAGGTAATAATAATAAAAATAATTTAAAAATTAAACAACTAAAACAACAAGAATGGCCATTTTTCCATCTTTTTCACATTTTCTTTTTTTTCATTTTCATTCATTTTCTTTTTCTCAAAATAACTTAATAAAAATAACTAAAGTGCCCAAAGATTGAATTTAAAGAAATAAACATATTTTTGTGAACAAATTTTCCTTTTCCTTTTTCCTTTTTTTTTTTCATTTTTCCAATCCAACTAAAGCCTATTTTTTCTTTTTCCTTTTTCCTCTTTTCTCATTTTTTATGATTTTTCATTTTCATTTCTCTTTCAAGAAAGCATTGAATAAAAACAAAATGACTAAAATGATTTTTCCTTTTCTTTCTAAAAACTCTATAAACTTAAAAACTAAAAAAAACTAAAAACTAAAATCTAAAACTTAAAAGTGATTAAAAACCTGAAATGACAAAATAAAAATGAATAGACAAACTAAAAGGGCAAAATGAATAAAACTAAAATAAAATAACAACTAAAAATGCAAAACACACAACAATGAACTAAATGCAAGCGATCTAAAATAAAAATCATGAAGTAGATGCCACATACAAATTATTCAAAATTTGGTGTCTACAGTTTGCCCCTCTTTGTCTGAGTTTTGAAAAAACTTGGGACAAAGAAGTAGACACCAAATACTTACCTGTGTTATGGGGCTGCAAAATGATTCCAACGAACAAGAATTCTAAAAAATGGGACTGACCCGAACATGAATGTAAAAAATGGGATAGACCCGAACAGAAATTTAAATTTGGGATAGACCCACGGGATAGACCCGGACAGAAATGTAAAATTGGGATAGACCCACGGGATAGACCCGGACTGGAATGTAAATTTGGGATAGACCCACGGGATAGACCCGGACAGAAATTTAAAATTGGGATAGACCCACGGGATAGACCCGGACAGAAATGTAAATTTGGGATAGACCCACGGGATAGACCCGGACAGAAATTTAAAATTGGGATAGACCCACGGGATAGACCCGGACAGAAATTTAAATTTGGGATAGACCCACGGGATAGACCCACGAGATAGACCCGGACAGAAATTTAAAATTGGGATAGACTCACGGGATAGACCCGGACAGAAATGTAAATTTGGGATAGACCCACGGGATAGACCCGGACAGAAATTTAAAATTGGGATAGACCCACGGGATAGACCCGGACAGAAATTTAAATTTGGGATAGACCCACGGGATAGACCCGGACAGAAATTTAAAACTGGGATAGACCCACGGGATAGACCCGGACTGAAATTTAAAATTGGGATAGACCCACGGGATAGACCCGGACAGAAATTTAAAACTGGGATAGACCCACGGGATAGACCCGGACTGAAATTTAAAATTGGGATAGACCCACGGGATTTTTAAACAATGAATTGAGTTCTTACCTGAGAGTAATTCAAACTTTTGTACCAAGAGGGAGATTTGGATCTCTATGGCTAGAACGATAGCTGATGTTGTTCCTTATGACCCAATCTTTGCCAAATTATCACTCCGTCTTTGCTTACTGGGGAACTTTTCTGACGTCGATTCAGGTGCTAAAAGAAGTGTGGTTGTTTGTGTTTGTAAATGCAATGTTCCTGCAAGACAAGAAGAAATAATGGACTTGCCACCATCATTCGATCCGGCTTGCCTTGAGAATCGTGTAAACATGAGTCTTTTGATGCCTTTGCCAACTTTTGCTGCGGCATCTGCCTTGGTTGAATTTGTAATTTTGAAACCTTTCGATTCCGGAGACCAATAAAGTGCGCATTTTCATGTCACCAAATCCATGTAGCAGCTTGGTTGTATTTTACTCACTTTAAAAGATGATTGATTCCCATATTCTTGCACAAACCTTAGGATTTATCATTCATCCGAATCCAATGGTAAAAGAATGATGCATGAAAAAATCAAAATATATGGAAGGTGATTTCCTATGTTCTGCATGGAATGAATATGTCAAAGAATGTAAAACACATCCAAAAATGCCATGAATACAAGCACATGAGAAAAGATGTATTTGGAAAAGAATATTTTACAAAGCAACACAGTTTTGGCCAACAGATGTCATATTCAAATCTCTGGATATTTTTGTTCTGGAATTTAATATTGGCAGAAGTATGACAAAAATGAGAAGAAATCCAAATGAACCAAGTCACCAGCTGTTCCTCCTCGTGCTTGCTCGTTGCAAAAAACTTGCCTTGGCGCCCTTTCGGGTTTTCACCAAGGTTGCCCCCACCCTTTTTGTTTTTGTTTTGTTTTGTTTCGTTTGTTTTTTTTTTGTTTGTTTTTTGTTTTTTGAGGTGCCCTTTCGGGTTTTCACCTAAAGAAAAACGAAATATCTCGACCATGATCGACTCAGAAATGTGAGTTAGAGATTTCAGGCATCAGTAAAATGCACTTCCCTTGTAAGATTAGGCGAAGGCCTTATGAACATCACTTGCCAGTTGATTAGCAAAATTCCTAATAGAAATACAACAAGTGACGAAAGCCAGGACTTTGGGCTTTTGTAATGAGATCAGGTGGGGTGTTTTCAAGAAAAGTTGAGGCTTGAAAGCAAATCTGATGAGAGGTGTGAAATAACCTGAGATTGCATCATTTTGAGATCATCTCCAAATTTTGAACAAAACTGAGGAAAATTTTGCCCCAGTTTGATTGGATTTTTCCCTTTGCATTTTCTTCATTGCATTCTTCTTACTTTTGCATTTTTTTTCAAAAACTAAATTTGCCCCAGTGTGGGGTTCTTTTTCCCTTTTCATCTTTTCTCCAAGATAAATTTGCCCCAGTATGGGGTTTTTCTTTCCTTTCCAATCATCTCTTTTCAAAATGAATTTGCCCCAGTGTGGGGTTGGCAATTCTCAGGGGCTGCCAAACGAAAATTTGTCAATTCTGATGGCTCAAAGGGGACAAGTAGGGATAAAATGCTTTAAATGTAAAAGAAGAGGGCCTGACTTGCATTTCGCCATTTGCATGAATTTCTAAGGAAAATTTGCATGATCAAATGAAAATCTTCTTGCACATATCTGATTTGATGGGTTGAGGGAATGTTCGACCATCCATTTGCATGAGTATTCCGCCAGGTAATACCTTTTGGACAACGAACGGCCCTTTCTGATTTTGGGCGAATTTGTCTCTGCCTTCGTCTTGTATTGGCAAAGTTCGCTTGAGTGCTTTGTCGCCTTCCTCAAAATGTATGCTGATGAAACTTCTCGTCGTAGGCTCAGGCCAGGCGTGTTTGTAACATTTCATGACAAACGGCATTCTCGGCTGAACTCCCATTAGAATGTGCAAAGATAGAATTTCTGCTACTGCAAACGAGACTGCCTCCAACCATCTGTACACCTTGACACATAGTCAAACTCTTAATCATCTCCTTTTCTGCTTTTGTTCAAACGAATGCTGATTTATGTCCTTTTGACCTTATTCTCAGTGCCAATGTGAACAATTGCTATGGCTTCTAGGTTTGGTTCGAATTTCTCCTCGTTTTGTTCAAGATTTTTTTGAAAAAGAATCAAATACTTTCTCATTATCACTCTTGCTTTGAAATCTGGGTTCCAAAATTCTCAAGTCGTGAGTGAGATAGAGATTGCCATTATTGAATTTCAGAAAAGTGATATCCAAAGGGTCAAATAATTCTATCTTTGGTCATTTGAAAGAATTAACGAATTTAGAATAATAAGCAAACAAATATACAACAAACAAATGAACAAGCAATATGATCGAAATATAAACAAACGAATAAACAAAATAACCTGACAAGAATGACTTGTGCATTTTCATAAAACCTTTGATTGAAAGCAAATGAAATAAAACTAAAAAAAATATTTACATTCAAATTTTAGTCAAAAGTAAAGATGTTTTCATTAGCTAATTACAGATGCAAAAGTTTTTTCCTCATAAATTCGCATGAATGACAAACCCCCTTTAGGTTTACCGAAACCCCTTCTGAATGGGTAGAAATTCGGCTGTCCAATTAGAAATTGATCCCTCAGGGATATCGGGAAGTTCTGCATCATTTCCAAACACTTCAGCCTCACTTGATGAGTTTTTAGCAGGCTCCTTAAATTTCGTATGGTCCATAATAACCCCAATGGTGTTATCGTACTCTGGCAGGGGGTTCTTATCCACATTTGGCGCTTGTGCCTCTTTTCTTCTAATTACAATCTCTCCTGCTTCAATCATATCTTGCACCTTGTGCTTAAGTGCTCTACAATCAGTGGTTGGGTGGCCGGGTGCTCCCGAATGATAGGCGCAAGTGTACTGAGGATTGTATCCGGCAGGGACGCCATGAGAGTAAGTTGGAGGGAGAATTATGCCAATTCTACCAGCAGCCTTTAATTGTTCATACAATTGGTCCAGAGGCCTGCCTAGGTTGGTGAATGTTCGGGTACGGCTTTGATTGTAAGTTTTAGTGTGTTGGGGATAGTTGTAGGTAGGTCTGTTTGGTGGAGAAAATTGTTGATTGTAGGGAGGTCGGGGTCGAACTTGTTGGAAGTTAGGCTGAGATATTTGAAAAGGGGCTATAGACGAGTTGGTGTATTTAGGGCGAGGACGAGGTTAATTGGTGTTGGTGTGACAAACAGGATGAATGTTTGAATAGTAAGGGTAAGGGTTGGAGTAAGTAGGGTATTGTCGAGGTCTGGGCTTTGAGACAGGGTTTCGATCCCAGGCAAAAGCGATTTCCCCCTCTTTCTTTTGGAATTGCTTCTTCCCATTACTACCTTGGCTTTGCAAAGCATCCAACTGCGATTTGAGGGCAGACACATTAACAATCTTTCCAGCCTTCACGAAATCATCAAATTCCTCAAGCTTATTAACAATTGCGGCAAATGAGCATCCAGTCATGCGAAAAATTTCTTCAAAGTACGGCGGATCATGTGCCTTAATGAAAGTGCGTATGATTTCGTCCTCCGTCATTGGTGGCTCGACTTTTGCAGCTATTTTCCTCCACCTCTTGGCATAAGTCTTGTGGTCCTCAGAGGGTTTTTTTTTTGTTCCTTCCAACGTGGTTCGCGTCGGAGCCAGCTCGCAGTTGTACTCGTATTGTCTGATGAAAGCATTAGACAGATCAAGCCAGGTCTTCACCTCCTCCGGCTTCAAATTCGAATACCAATCAAGTGCGTCGCCTTCCAGACTTTCTGGGAATAGCCTTAAAGGTAAATTTTCATCATCCACCGGCCTACCCAATTTATTGGCGAACAATCGGAGATGCGTCTTGGGATTGCCCGTGCCATCGTATTTGTTGAACTTCGGAGTTTTGAATCCCTCAGGTAATTGAACATTTGGGAAGAGACACAGCTCGTCATAGTCCAGCACTCCTTGCTTGCTCAAACCCTGACTCTTTCTCATGAATTCATCAAAACGGTCAAGGCGTTTGAGCAGCTTTGTATCGACGGGAGCGAAAGGTTCCCCCATTTCTGGCTTGGCTTGAACAGTAGAGTCTGGTAGGAATGGCTCAGCAGCAGCGTGATAAAAGGTATGTGGCTCAGGTGGTATGTTTGAAGTGGTTTGCGGTTGGGGACCTTGCATGTGAGTGGGAAAGAACGAAGGGTTAGGAGGGTAAGTGTATGGCAGATGTGTGGTAGGATAGGTGAAAGTTCCTTCGGGTGGAATGATGAAGGGTGGAGTAAAAGTGGTTTGGGTCGTAGACATGACCAATGATTCTGGCCCCGATTGACTGATGAGTACAGGCTCGGGTCGAACTCCGCTACTGATGAGCTCATCGATTAATTTCTTTTGGGTGGCCATTTCAGTTGCCATCTCACCAAACTTTGTAAGCATCTCGGTCAGTTGGACCCCCAAACTTGCAGTCTCAGGTTGGGCTGTAGTAGCAGACATATCCGACTGTTCCGGTTCTGAACTCATGTTTACACGATTCCTCTGGGCTTGACTGCGGGATCGCGTTATGATGGGGCTTCGACGAGAAGCTATGTTTAAATATTACCTGCGAATTTTGAAAGATTGCCTTTAAATTCAACTCTCGCTTAGATATTCCAATAAAAATAAAGAAAAGGAAAAGAAAAAGGCAAGAGTTAGTAACTATCCAAAAAATTCGGATGCATGTCCTATTGGGGAGCCCTTTTTATGCCAAGGGTAGGCCTAGCATGAAAATGCGATCCTCCAGAGCAGGCACTATACAATACCTGATGGATCCAATCAGCTTATGGAGTGAAAATAATTTTGAAAAATTTGGCCCATTGGAATAAGAAGAGACGTTTGTCAAAATGAGGACCTCGTCCGAAGGGATTGATCACTTTTGATCGATACAAGAACTTGCAAAAACGCACGGGTTTGACCTTGACGAACTTCCTATCAAAGAGATTGGAATTCGTTGATAAAATTTCTCAGTGAATTACGGGTCAAAACCCCAATTGATCAAGTGATTGGATGCAATGGACGGTTTTCTTCAAAATTGACTAGATTTCCCAATTTGGAATTTGACAATGAAACCCCAATAGGGCAAATGGATTGAATGAAATTGACAATTTATTTAAAATCGATCAAATTACCCTAAAAGGGAAACAGGTCAAATGAATTCAAAGAAATTTCAAAATTAATCAGAGCACCCTAAAAAAGGGTGAATTGATCAAGTAGATTAAACGGACCTTGATTTATTCAAAAACGGCTCGGTTGCCCTAAAAAAAAAGGTAAATTGGCCAAATGAATGAAATTGAATTAGTGACTTGTTCAAAAATCGGCCGAACGACCCTAAAAAGGGTAAATCGGTCAAATGAATCGACGATTTAAAATCGATCGGATGACCCTAAAAAGGGGAAATTGGTCAAATGACCCTAAAAAGGGTAAATTGATCAAATGAATTGACGATTTATTCAAAATCGACCAGGCGACCCTAAAAAGGGTAAATTGGTCAAATGACCCTAAAAAGGGTAAATTGGTCAAATGAATTGATGATTTATTCAAAATCGACTAGGTAACCCTAAAAAGGGTGAATTGGTCAAATGAAATGATGATTTATTGAATGAATTGGCAAAATGGATTGGTTGAATTGTCTGGCCATTGGTTATTTCAAAATTATTGAGATGCATTAGCCTATGAGCTTCTAAAAATCAAATTTTGGCCTCAATTTATTTATCGTCTCAATAATAAGGAATTATTTGTGAATTTCTTCAAATTAATGTCCTTTACGCAAGGGATTTTTACCAACTTTGATAAAATGGCCAAAAAGTGATTGTTAGACGCTCATATTCCAAAGATCACTCTATGAAAATGATCGGATCCTACCTTACCTTGTGCACTACCCCTTTGGATGGTACAAAAATGTAAACGTGCAAGTCTCATTGGATTAAGTATCCGAGACACAAGGTGGTTTTATTCCTAAACACGGGATTCCCTATGTGGCATTCCCTTTCTATGGTTTATGCATGATGCCATTTATTAAAGCGATGTAAATATGTGACAAATATGGTCTAAAGGACATAAATAATGCATCGGGGGAAAAAGGTCTAAAATGAAATGTACTTATTGAAAATTAAGCATAATGACTGGAATTTAAACATGTAAGTTATCTAGTGGGTAAGTCACTAAAAGAGTGCCAAAGAGGCCTCTTATTGCTAAGGCATATGAATGCAAGCCAGGAAAACAAAAGAATGGTTAGTGCAATTGATAGTACACATAACACATTGGGAGCAATTAAGAAAAGAAATACAATAAAACAAGTAAAAGGGGTGGAACCCCTTCCCTCGTGCCTAATGTGCTTAAAATAGGGTGAGGCTGACTCTAGCCTAGGAAAATGCTAATATGGATGCATGAGGCTGGGGTTCACTAATGCAACTAGACTCGATAAGTCTCGGCTCCCAAGCCTTCAGACCTAAAGGCGAAGGGTCATCACTCCCAGGGCCTTTGATCGGTGGCTCGAGTGATCCCTTAGGTAGCGCTATGGGCGCAGAGCACACCAGCCGCCTACCCAAGGCAATCGATCCTAATCCTATAAGGCGGTGTGGGAAACGCCCACGAAAAATAAAATAAAATGGGATAAAAGCAAGTAAACGTGCACGTATGAAGTGTTTTCCTATTTTGAGGGAAGGGGTTGAGAACCAACGCAAGGCTCTAAAAGGTGACACACCCCCTCCCAAATGCAATGCAAGCGCGAGATAAACAAAGAAACATACATCCAATCAGCCAATCACACGTACGTGAGTGAGGGAATAGTTGGATACGCGCGCGAGGCAAAAAAATCCTAAAAATGGAAAAATGCAACCCTAATATCCAAATGTTATGCATACAAAGGGTAGAAAAGGGAAAAGAATAGCCAAATCAAATGCTTGGACCCACTTAGTAACTCCCCAGTGGAGTCGCCAACTGTCGCGCCCCACTTTTTGATGATGTGAATGTGGTGTGAGATGTGAGTGTGTAAGAAATGTGAACGTGTGAAAGTGAAAACAATGAAAGGCCATGGGACTTAGGAATGCGACGATTTGGCCAAGTGAAGTTCGAAAAAGGGTTTTTAATAAAAATGGAGTCGCCACTTGGTATAGAGTTAGGGTGTACCAAGTCACCCAAAAAATGATTTTTGTTTTTGAATGAAAAAAAGTAAATAAACCCTTTTAAAGAACTTTTGGGTCTACGTAACCAAAAGAGGGATCGGGGGTCACATTTGACGGAGGGGAAGGCAAGGATAAAAATCCAAGGCACCCCTGCGACCTAGCCAAGGCTAGTTGCGTGACTTAAACCAATTTTTCCTAATTTTTCTACCCAAGGTATGTATCGCATGTTGGATATGACTACGTGAATGCAAAAACCTAGACCTAGGGGACATGGGGGAAATTTCTCTTCAAAGGGTGAGTGGTGCCAATCACATTAATTGTGAAGCCCAATAATGATCCTTTTGGAGAGGTCACACCTAAACCTAAATGACGTGAAAAATGAGTGGAATGCATGCCATGTGAAAATGTGAGTTTGTGTGAAATGAGAAAAATGATAAAAGTAATAAGATATAAGTGAAGGTGTGCAAATGTAGATGAAAGTACTCGTGTGCGAGTGAAGATAAAAATGTTCATGTGCAAGTGAAGATAAAAAAGTGTTCGTGTGCACGTGAAGATAAAAAAAGTGTTCGTGTGCAAGTGAAGGTGATAAAAAGGTGCATGTGTGCAAATGAGACAAAAGTGAAAGTGTAATGATAGAGTGGATTGAGAGTGCATGAGCCTAGGGAATTCATGCATATTGGGTACGGGGAGACCTAAATCGTGACTTGATTTTTCCTTTGATAGAGGGAATATAAGCGTGCTATGGCTTAGAAAAGCCACACTCGTCTATATCCCATATTTAAGGGGACTCTCAGGCAAATGTACACTATACTAGTATGAGGTGCAAAAATCCTAAAATGAGGGGAAAAGGGGCTCGAGGAGCATGCCAGATGATAAAACTAAGAAAAATGCATGACATGTAGTGAACAAGCAAATGATATGCTAACGAGGGGAAATCCCTAAGGGTCTAGCGTTGGACTAGCCCATCCTTAGAATTCCGACTAGCGTTGGACTAGCGGAAACGTACATTCATCCATTCCACTCATTCATGGCTATGAAAGCAAGTAGACATGCCAAAATACTCGTAAACACATAGCACATAGCATTTAGCATGCTCGACTAGATGCAAGAGCCTAATAAAGCAATTAAACATGTAGCAACAAAAACAAGCAAGCAAGGGGAAGGGGTAGTGGACCAGATGCTCTCCGAGCCCTATCTATTACAAGCCAAGAGGTGTACACATACCCCATAAAAGCATAAAAGGGGAAAGGGAAATGGACAAAATTGCTCGCCAAATCCTATCTATTACAAGCCAAGAGGTGTACACATACCCCATAAAACTTAAATAAAAGTAAAAAGCAAGTAAATGCATGCAAGGAGGTAAGGAAAGCGAAGTAGACAGGCATATTCACATAACACATAAGATCACATAGGAGAGACAAAAAGGGATGAGAGAGATTGTACCTTCCCCCGTGTGTAATGCTAGCAAGGTGAACAAGACTCAACTTGGGTTATGGTCACTAAAGAAGAAGCTAATTTGGGCTAAAACCTTTCAAAGGAAAGGATTAATGCACCAATTTAGTGATAAGATATAAACTAAGCAATTTGAATCCACCAAAACATCAAACTTTCCCTCAATTGCAACTCAATGAAGCCAAAACTACTTAAAGACCCAGGCAAAAGGCATGATCATCCAATCCCCAAGCATAACATCTACTAAAAACCCAAAAGCAAGCATTACTCAATCATTTGAACCTAATTGAGGCATTTAAGAACTCAAAGATCCCCAAGTAAATAATAAAGTCCAAGCAAACATCATGTCTCAAGAATCCAAGAGTGAATGAAGGCCCATGAATGGTTCAAACTTGCATCTCTAGGACCCAATAATGACCACTAATCAATCACAATCAACGTCAAAATGAATCATCAAAGAGTTTCAAAGGTCCCCAAAATAATAAAGATCAATTAATGACTCAAACGCAAACACCTTAGAACCTAATTGCAAGAACATGGAATGTAATTGGGCCATGATGTATTGCTGCAAAAACACAAGGGATCCAATTGATTAAATTTCCAAAGTTTTTGGGCCTTAGTAGCTTTGGGGGAGACTTGGGGGCCAAAGTGTAAAATCTGGAATTTATCTCATGCAATCTCCATGCAAGAACGTGAGAAAACATGCTGCAGCAATATTTTCAGTAGGTTATGAAGCTTTCGGCAGCCAAGAAAGAATCAGATATTATTCAATCAAACATCAAAACTTTGAATTAAGATAAAGCCACAACATTGCCAGAACTCAATCAAACGACAAGCATAAAAAGAAACCATGCAAACTCTTAAAATTTCTGTGCAAGCCTACGGATGACTGCTGCAACAACTTGCTGCATTTCTGATGTTCAAAGGACTTTTGCAATCTCTCACGGCAACAACTAGCAACATGTACAAGGATCTAAGATGCAATCTCCTTTTCGTTTCAAATGCAGTTCATGACAAATGGATCAAGATAACAAAATAACCAAGCTTTCTTTTAACTCTTCAACATAAAAGTTCATGTTTAAATTCCAGAAATTCGTAAGGAAAAGAAATCCAGCAAACAGCGAATGACAGTGTCTTCAAATTTTCTGCAATGTTCTTATGCCAAACCGAAACATGCCTGTGCAAAGTAAAGTCTATTCAAGCCCCTATGCTACGACCTTTACCCATGTCGCAACCATCAATCAAACACAATCAAAACCACCGAGCATAATGCAGAAAAGCAATAAAAAGGAAAACAAAAACTGCAACTGGGATCATTCTCTCGCAATTTAGAAACTTTCTGCGGCTCCTTGAGTTAACCAATGCCAAGATAGAAACAAGAAGAGAAGAAAACAAAGACAAGATAGACAGCAATTAGCAAAGACGGGAAAAGCTACGGAACAACTTAGTAAATCACAGCAAGAAGCGTGATAACTCATGCATCTTCTTAGCAGAAAACTGGTTTCCTATACTGCAGTCACAGGCTTTACTCAAGACCCAAAAGCTCAGCAAGACATCTAGCCATACTTCGTACCAGTCTAAAGGATCAAAGCATGAACGACAATACTTTCTCACACAAAAATTCAGATGCAAATCACATAAAGCTGGAAACTTTCTTTGTTTTCTCGCTCATGTCAAACAGGTTTATGCGAAATCAGCCACACGGAACCTCCCGTATACTATCCCCAATCCTCTAATATTATAACTTCATAACATGGGTACGATAAGACCCGACAAATCACTCATCATCCAACTTTTATCAACAAATTGCCGGGTGCGGTAGAAAAGAAAATGCAGCAAGAACATAAAACTTGTACCAAGTTCATACCCTGTCATACGCGCCTAGCCACCATCCCAAAACTTTCATCTAAGCACAGATTTTGGGGAAAGAACACAACTTGGAATGGAACTTTGAGGGAGTGAGTAGAGTTTCATATACCTATCAGCCAAAGAAACAGCTTTGAAGGTCGGCGGAAGTAGCTTCCTGCGAGTGAAGGCGCTTCAGTTCTCGAATCTCTTCCTTCTGGATCCTCCTTTTCCAGATTCCTCTCACTGCCTCCTTCCTTGCTGCTTTGTTTCTGGTCCCTTCCGGTCTCGTCACTCAGCCTTCTCTCTTTCGCTCTTTCATCAGCCCACAAACGCCACCAGAAACCATCCTCTGACCTTTTCCTTTTGTTAGTTTTTGTTCGTTGATTCACTCTTCCCTCTTCCCCTTGCTCTCCGCTCAACTATCTCAGCTTTCTTCCTGTTTATCTCTGCCCCTCACTCAGACCTCTCCAATTTTTTTAGCCGTGAACTCTCCTCTCATCCCCAAAACCCTTGCTCAGTTTTTCTTTTGGCCTGTCGATGCTCTCCAAAAAATCCCCCCTTTGGTTCAGATTTTTTCTCCCTTTTTCTCCTTAGACTCTCTTTCTCCTTGCCCGTTAATGCTCCCCCTGCCTTGCGGCTCCCTCCTCTTTTTCTATTTATATGGAAGCCTCACAACCCTAAACACTCAGCTATACTCTCCAAAATTTGCAGCTAAGGGGCTGCCCAGCCCTTTGTTTGCAAGCTGCGGCAATACGCAGCTTGCATGCCGCGTTTCACCCTTTTTTTTTTTTTTTTTTTTTTTTTTGACTTTCAACTTAATAAATACAGAGATGATAAAATATAAATAATAATAATAACAAATTGACAAAACCTAGGTAATAATAATAAAAATAATTTAAAAATTAAACAACTAAAACAACAAGAATGGCCATTTTTCCATCTTTTTCACATTTTCATTTTTTTTTTCATTTTCATTCATTTTCTTTTTCTCAAAATAACTTAATAAAAATAACTAAAGTGCCCAAAGATTGAATTTAAAGAAATAAACATATTTTTGTGAACAAATTTTCCTTTTCCTTTTTCCTTTTTTTTTTTCATTTTTCCAATCCAACTAAAGCCTATTTTTTCTTTTTCCTTTTTCCTCTTTTCTCATTTTTTATGATTTTTCATTTTCATTTCTCTTTCAAGAAAGCATTGAATAAAAACAAAATGACTAAAATGATTTTTCCTTTTCTTTCTAAAAACTCTATAAACTTAAAAACTAAAAAAAACTAAAAACTAAAATCTAAAACTTAAAAGTGATTAAAAACCTGAAATGACAAAATAAAAATGAATAGACAAACTAAAAGGGCAAAATGAATAAAACTAAAATAAAATAACAACTAAAAATGCAAAACACACAACAATGAACTAAATGCAAGCGATCTAAAATAAAAATCATGAAGTAGATGCCACATACAAATTATTCAAAATTTGGTGTCTACAATATTCTCCCACTTCCCTCAGGTATCTCCAAAGGTTGCAAAAGTCCTGATGGTCTCTGATGTTCAGTTTTAACCTGTTGACAAACCAAACAGGTCTGGACAAATTGGGCAATTTCCTTCTTCATACTTTCCCACCAATATAGACTCTTCAAGTCTTGGTACATTTTATTCCCTCCAGGGTGTACCGTAAACTTTGATCGGTGTGCCTCTTCTAAAATCTCCTTCTTAAGTTCCTCATCTTTTGGCACAACTATCCGATTCCGAAATTTCAAAATACCATTCGTCCCAAGGCTAAAATCCATCTTTTCTCCCTTTTTAACTTTTTTCGACCATCTTTGCACTTCAGGGTCCTTTTCCTGAGATTCCTTGATACGTTTCAACATAGTGAAATTTACTTTAATATTTCCAAGAATTATTTTCCTCGGCTCCAATCGAGGATTCCAATAATTAACTTCTTCTAACAGGTGTAATTCCTTAATCATTAATCCGGCCACTTGTACTTGACGACTCAAAGCATCGGCCACTACATTGGCTTTCCCTGGATGGTACTTTATCGTGCAATCATAATCTTCCAAAAATTCCATCCATCTACGTTGCCTCAAATTTAGCTCTTTTTGAGAAAATAAATATTTAAAACTTTTGTGGTCAGTAAAAACCTCAAATGTCACTCCATACAGGTAATGTCTCCATTTCTTCAAAGCAAAAACCACAGCCGCTAATTCTAAGTCATGAGTCGGGTAATTTCCCTCATGCGGTTTCAATTTCCTAGATGCATATGCTATCACTTTGTCATTTTGCATCAAAACACATCCTAATTCTTCCTTAGAAGCATCCGTGTATACCACAAAACTATCCTTCCCATTTGGTAGAGCTAACACAGGTGCTTTTGTCAAACGTCTTTTCAATTCCTGGAAACTCTCTTCACACTTGGAACTCCAAATAAATTTCCCATTTTTCTTGTTCAACTCAGTCATAGGTCCAGCAATCCTGGATAAACCTCCGGTAATACCTTGCTAGTCCAATGAAACTTCGAATCTCAGTAGGGTTTTTCAGTCGTTTCCACTTTGCGACAGCTTCAACTTTAGTCGGATCCACCTTAATCCCATCTTTAGAAATTATGTGCTCCAAGAATGTCACTTTTTTCAACCAAAATTCACACTTGCTAAACTTAGCATACAATTTATGTTCCTTCAGGGTTTGCAAAACAATCCTCAAGTGCTTCTCGTGATCTTTCACATTCTTAGAGTACACCAATATATCATTAATAAAGACCACTACAAATTGATCTCGATAAGGCTTAAAAATCCTATGCATTAAATCCATGAAAGCAGCAGGTGTATTAGTCAATCCAAATGGCATTACTGCAAACTCAAAATGCCCATATCTCGAGTTAAAAGCAGTCTTGGGTATATCTTTTTCCAAAATCTTCAATTGGTAATAACCCTGCCTCAAATCCAACTTAGAAAATACTACCGCCCCTTGCAGTTGATCAAACAATTCATCAATATGGGGCAACGAGTACTTATTCTTGATAGTAACATCATTTAAGCCTCGGTAATCTATACATAGTCTCAAACTCCCATATTTCTTCTTAACAAACAAAACCGGGGCTCCCCACGGAGAATCACTTTCCTTTATAAAGCCCTGTTCCAACAAGTTATGTAGTTGTAATTTCAATTTCAATTCGGCTGGAGCCATCCGATATGGCGTCTTAGAAATAGGTGCTATTCCCGGAATCACATCAATCTTAAAGGCTATATCCCTTTCCGGGGGTAAAGACTCTAACTCTTCAGGAAAAACGTCCGGATAATCTTTTACTACAGGCATGTCCTCCAATCTCACCTTATCACTAGGGGTGTTGATTAGAAAAGCCAAGTAGCCCTGAGCTCCCTTACTTAGCATTTTCCTAGCTCGAATTCCTGAGATAAGTGCAGATGAGGCTAATCTACCCTTTACATCCAATTTCAAAGTTGCCTCTCCCGAAATGCACAACTCTACTATCTTTGTCTTACAATTCAATTGGGCATTGTAGCGGGCTAACCAGTCCATTCCTAGGATCACATCATATCCCTTAATCGCTAAGCCTATCAAGTCGGCCAGTAATTTCCGTTCTCCAACCCAGATCTCACAATCTCTATACACCAGGTTAGCGATTAGACTTTGATCCCCAGTAGGCGTTTTAACCTCCAAGTCATAAGGTAACTTAATTGGTTTAAAATCTATTCCACTCATGAAATTAGAGTTCACAAAAGAATGAGTCGCACCCGGATCAATTAAAATCCTAACTAAACGGTGGAAGACAGGAATCGTACCTTCGACCACCTCAGTAGCATCCGGTATCTGTTGGTGATCCAGTGCATAAACAATAGCTGGTACCTTAGGTCGGCTTCCTCCTGCACTGGTCTGCTTAGAGGTTGACTTCTCTGGCCTTTGAGTGTTACCTCCCATCTTTATTTTGTTTGGACAGTTCGCGAGTTGGTGGTCCATACTACCACACGCCAAACACCTCCCAGATTTCCTCCAACAATCATTCTCGGAGTGGTTGGGTTTTCCGCAGTAACCACAAGTGACTTGAGGGGTCACTGCCGAACCACTAGAAGGTGCTCCCTTAGCTCGAACCGGTCCACTACGACCTCCTCTGGATAAAGCTCCCCTAGCAGTTCCAGCAGTCCTTATTCCTCCCATACCTCTTCCAATTTTGGAAGGCTGTGAACTCTTACTAGTCTGTCCAGAGGTACGACTAGAAAAGTTCCTCTTCCTATTCTGAAAGTCCTTAACTTGCATTCTCGCATTTTCAACCCTTTGTGCTTTTTCTAGGGCCTTAGTAAAAGTAGAGATTTGAGATGCAGCCAATCCTTCCTGGATTTCCACATTAAGTCCCTGCATGAACCGTCTGATTCTCCTTCGTTCATTAATCACCAGTTCAGGAGCATACTTAGAAAGTTTAGTGAATTTCCCTTCATACTCGGCTACACTAAGGGTCCCTTGTTTCAACTTGATAAATTCATCCTCCCTCTTTTCTTGGATCAAGGGCGGAAGAAATTTTTCATTAAACTCCCTCGTGAAATTCTCCCAAGTCCAAGGGGTTTGGGCTCTCTCCCATTTTCCTTTTATCATGTCCCACCAAGCATGAGTCGGTCCTTCAAATTGGAAAGCAGCAAAATTCACTCGCCTATCCTCAGTATAGTCTAGAGCGGCAAATATGTTAGTCATCCTCTCCAACCAGTTCTCCGCTACTTCAGGGTCGGGTTCACCAAGGAATTTAGGCGGATTAAACTTCAAGAACCTCTCTAAGGCTCTATTCTCGCCCCTATCCTGTCCCCCAGGTTGGTTAAACGGTCCAGGACCTTGCTTATCAGTTAAGCGTTCTAGGATGTCAGTCATCCTATTGATGGCAGTAGCCACTTGATTTCCCTCTACATTTTCCTGTCCCTGGGTCGGTCCAGTTGCCGATCCTTGGTCATCACCATGAGGTTGGGCCTGTCTAGTTCCTCGCCCACGACCTCGACCACGGTCTCGACCACCTCTTAGTCCTTCCATTATCCTAGGCGTGCTTAGTGCAAGAAATGAATCAATTATGGGAGAAAATATTTAAAACAAGAACCAATCACAAAAACAATGAAATTAACAATAATTTACATTCATTAACATGTCAAGTTCATACAATTAGCAAGTCATCGGAAAAATCACAAAATATAGCATACAGGTGCCATGAGAGTACTTTTAGTCACAGAAGACTAAAGTAAAACAAGTGCCTCAAAAGTAGGCTATACAATCATGCAAAATACAATGGCCTCAGCACTCACATCACCCCCAACTAATCCTAACTATACTAGTCAAAAGGTCAAAAGGTCAAGTAGTCAATCACTAGGGCCTAGTCCACAGTAGGACTACCGGGCGGAATCTCCTCCTCAGGATCCTCCTCCTCCTCAGAGCTCTGGACTACATCTATCGCCTCATCTACTAGCCTAGTAGCATCAGTCAAGATCCTGGAAGCCCGATCACAGACCTCCTCTCTCAAGCTAGTAAGTCGAGCCCTAGTACTCTGGAGCTCCTCACGAGTGACTGCAGCAGTAGCCACCTTGCCCTCTATAACCTCCTCAAGCTCCACAATCCGCTCTCCCTAAGCGCTAACCATCTGCCTCAGCTCATCTACCTCTGCCTGTAAGTCCAAGTTGGCATTCACCAACTGACGACGCTCATCGTCCAAGGCCAGTACAACGTGGTTCGGGTAGGCAAAAGTCAACCTACACGAACATCGAGGGTAGCTACTAGAGGGTGAGTAGCGCACTCGAGCCCCTCCACCATGGGATCGGTAGTAAATAGGCCTAGGAGGCTCTACGTGACCATTAGCATGCCCATTCCCGTTAGCTGTCGGGGCTCCATTTCCGTTTTCCATCCCTGCAAAATAATCACACTTTTCGGGTTAGAAATTCAATCACTGACTCGTTCGAATGTCGCTTATGCATGCCTAACCTAATCACTAGTTTGCCCCAAGTACCACTTAAGGTATAACTTAGTTATCCGGTCTCAGGTCTTAAGGGTAGAGTATCTAGTATGTCTCCCATATAGATCTCTAACCTAGTGCTCTGATACCAACTGTGACGCCCCCACTTCTCCCTAAGGTGAACCAAAGGGTATCCGCGGGACGCCTGCCCAGCTCTCGCCAGGACTCAAGACCAATCTTGTTCAAGCTTAACACAATATTATCTATCGCAACAAGGCACGTAAGAAAGATAAGTCGCATCCATAAGTAACATTAAAATTTACACCACAAGTTCCACAATATAACAATCATCCAATTCTTACATTTGATCCCAAAAGATATCTCAATCCCCAAAGTACAAAATAGCCAAGCAGTCTAGTCAATTACATTTGGACCCTAATACAAAAGCACTTCAAAAGGGATTCCATCAAGTTCCACATCCTCCATCCCTATTAAGAAAAACAAATCTACGGGGTGAGCGGAACGCTCGTGAGGCCAAGAACACGCATGTAAGCATATAGTTCAAGTAGCAAGCCCAAATAACAGGTCAAATGATACAGTGCGAGTAATTAACAATTCAAGTAAAATGTAAAACAGAAACAATTCAAGGATATGATAGCTTTCAGGAGCTAAGCTCCACTTGCTTGCCAATCTCATGAGTATATCTTTCCGCAATGACTCTCCGTCATCCGGGTCGATATTTCTAATCCGTAGATTCCACTTACTTCTCATGTCCGTCTACCGTACAACCCTCACCGGGCCCGAACGACATTTATAAGGCGATACTCCACGAGTATGCCATGCAAGATCTCTCGATAGATCAAGCTTATCATGTAATTCTCATGGCTCACCGAGGTTCCCGACCAAGCCCATGCCGGCTCGAGTTCCAAGGTCGGCCTATGAGTTTGGGCGTCCCCCATGTACATTTGAGTGTCGAGAAGGTTCACTCCAACGACGTATGCAGTCATAGCATACTATTTCATATAATTCAAGCATTTGAACTTTCGAGCATTTGACATATTAAAACATTTCAAGTATGAGTGATTCATTTCAAGTGAGAACAAGTGCGATAAAGTACACACTCGACTCCATTTTCAAAATCTCAAGTCATCGATAGTAAACAAGCATGTATAAAGTTCACAAGAGTTCAAGTAGTCACACACTTGACACTCACCAAGTAAAACAAGAAGGAATGGCACTCGAAATTCAAGCGTCCACCGTAGGATCCTCTTGAAGGTCCTCATGTGAGCCTGAGCAATTTAATAGTGAATTATCATTTATAAACCCCAATTATCATGCATGAGTGTACGCTTGTACAATCCAAGAAAATTTCATGGAAGTGAGCCTAATTTATTCAGAAATTGAGGCTCAAAAGTGGGGTTTCAAAAGTACAGGAGAAATCGATTTTTCGTCTTTGAAATCACGGGTAAAACGTTCAAGTGATATCGAGGAATAAAAAAGAAGAATTCGAACAACTCTATTTCCCTTAAGTTTTGGAAATTTCAGTTTTGATACGAGATCTTTGAAAAATCGTATCTCACTCGTTACAAGTCCAAAATTGGAAAACTTGGTACCGTTGGAAACTCCTTCCAAAGTACTAAAAGTTCAAAGAATAAACTTTTCCATGATTCCAAATGGAAAGTATTCAAAAATTAGGTCAAAGTTGCTGTTTTGGGACACTTAAGACAGGTTTAGGTTGGTTTTTGGCCAACTTTGAAAATTTGGCAAAAATTCACTTGATTTGAACTAACCTCCGAAATTTGGAACTCTATTAGAGTTGCAATCCAAGTTTAAAACAAAACAAATGGAACAAGAATCGTAGTGTTGAGCACCAAGATATAGTAGCTCAAAGTTGGTGAAAAATCGAAACTGTTAAGCAAAATTCCAGATTTAAACTTCAAATTTTGGGACTTTGGTTAGGTATCGAAACGGACTCAGAACGGCACCAAATTTGGTATGAATGCACTACCATATATGGGAAATTCCTCTGCCAAATTTCATAGAAAAATATGTACAAGAAACTGGTTAACGAAACCACTAAAATCCCAAGAAGTTCCAAGGCAAATCTGCCTCGGACTTCCGTTTTTCCGTTTTCAAGCATTTGGCCAAAGAAATTTCCTCAAACATGGTTCATTGGTGTAGACAAGGTCTAATGACATTCCAAGATAGGTTTGGTAGGTGATTAACACCAAGAATCTCGAATTAACAAGTCTCAATCAAGTTTCGTAACAATTCTGCCCAAAAGGAGGGTTTTCCTTCAAGAAGTCAGTTTCGAAATACGGCCACAAATCACTCAATTCAACTCAGAATTGGATGTGGTTGGTGGTGTTGGAAAACACATTCATAAAGCTACAATTTCTCAGAAGAAACCATTTTCAAAATCTGTCCACAACTAGTCTACATTTGAGCCTCAAGTTGTAGTTCATGTTCTGCCTTCCAGGGAACTAACGAAACAGGGCAGCCAAGTTCAAACGGTTGGTGTGGTTCACTCAAGTGGAACCAGAACATGAATTTTATACTTTTGGAAATCTGGGAATGTCTAGTTTCCAGTGCCACAAACGGCACTCAATTTCGTCATCGCAGTAAAAAGTTATGGCCGAAAGAAAAGGACTACCTGGGCAATCCGGGAAAATTTTCCAGTTTTACTAAACCTTTGAAATCACTACAATTAACCAACCAAATCATGTTATTTTTCAATGAAACTTTCTACACCATTCATATAACATGTATACATCATAAACAGGCCATTAGAACCTCAAAATTTCGCACCAAAGTGCACGAACATGGCAGGGGTAAAATGGTCACTTTTGTTCATTGCACCTTCCTTGAGTTTCTACCAACAACCCAACATTATTCCACTAATTTAAGCACTAAACCAACATTAATAGCATCATCATTAATCAAATCAGTCCATCCAACCAAAGTGGGAGTTCATAGAGCCCACACAACAATTTTTGCTACCCACATGCATTTGCAAGCTCATAAGTTCACTACTACTTCCACAAATCAAGTTTTTCAAGGTGGATCATCACTTACTCTTGCTGGTGACTTGAAGCAGAATTTTCGGTCCAAAGATGGTCAAGAAAACCATGGAAAGCAGCCCTCTTTCCTAGCTTGATGTGGTCCCCAAGTGATTAGCTAAGTGTAGGTGAAATTTGAGGTGAATAGGAGGAAGTTTGATGAAGATTTGATGAAGGAATTTGAAGAACTCTTGAGTTGTTTTTCATGCTTGATGGCCGGCTGTCTTAGTGAGGAGAGAGAGAGAGTGTTTGATCAAAAGTGAGGCTTCCTTGAGAAGCTTTAATGTGTGGCCCAAAATTAAGCAAAAGTCAACTCTCTCCCCGCGCTCGCGCGCGCGTTTTGTTCTCGAATCCTCTCAGATTTGTTTCATTTGTGCACTAAACCTCTAATGCAGTTATATTCATACTATTATTATTCACTCTTAATGGTCAAAAAAAGAAGGTCTAAAGTCCCTCAAATAATCGCGCGCGTAAAAACGCGTACTTCCGATTTAAGCGCGATAAAGTGAAACTTCCAAGGAATTCTTATAACGATAGTATAACTAACTAACATTTGAACACTTAAATATAAGAATACCTATTTTAAGGCTATTGTACAAGTTTCCAATTTTCCAAACTCATTGCACGCCCAAATCGGTTATTGTTTCCAAACGCGCATTCACTATTCTCACTTAACGAGCTTCCAAAAATTAAATTTTGAAACAAGTCACTTTAAAATATAATTGAGTTATAGACCCATGTAATTAGGTCTAAAGAGCTTAGAAAATAATATTCGGAGTAAATGGCCAAGTAAATAATTAAATGAGCTAGAAATTAGGAAATTAAATAAGTAAATTTTGCGAGTCCTTACAATTTTGATGGATTTTGACTCCATAATATTAGAAAACATGAACGCTCCTTTATATTCTAAAACTTGGGAATAGAATTAGAAATTTTGAGATATGAAAACCCTCTTCCTTTTCTCGATTTTCGTGCCAAAAGTTAAGTAAGGTACTTTCTTTTGGAATTGAGATTTCATGCCACGACTTGACTCGAAAGCGACTTTTGAATTCTCCTTGAGTATTATTTCTGCGAGGACCCAAAAATTTACTTATTTTAAACTCATATTATTGGCTTATTTAAATAATTATCCGTCCGTTTTCTCCGAATAATTTATTTCAACTTTTTTGGAACCATTTACATGGAACTATGACTTGCGTATATTTTTAAAATGTCCCGTTAATAAATTTAATTTTTGGAAGCTCGTGTAGCGAGATTTAGTGAAATCGCGTTTGGAGGCAATAGTCGATTTGAGAGTACAGTGACATTGGAGATTTGAGAACTCATGCGTTAGTTTTAAAACAGGTATTTTTATGATTAATTACCCTATTATTAGTTAGTTATATCATCGTTACAAGAATTTCTTAGAAATTGCGCTTTATCACGCGCGAATTGGAAGTTTGCGTTTTCACGCGCGTGACTAATTGAAGGACTTTAGAAATTATTGTTAGACTACTAAGAGTGGATAATAATAGTGTTAAAGGAAGTGCATTAGATGTTTAGTGCACAAGTGAAACAAACCCGAGAGAAAACGAGCACGAAACGCGCGCGTACGCACACTATTGAGAGTAGACTTTTGTGCCAAATTTAAACTACCAACTACCAAGCTTCCAAGAGAAGCTTCGCCATCAGCACAATCTCTCTCTTCTCTCACCCCTTGCTGGCCGAAACTCTAAAGGAAGAAGGAGAACAAAACTCTTCATCATCTCACCTTATTTCTTGCACAAATTTCTTCACAAAAACACCATCCAACTTGTAGCAACTTGGGGATTCATCTTGGCTTGGAGGAGGAGGTCTTCTAGCCGAGTTTCTTGGAGCTCTTAGTGACCAAAAATTTCTGAGTTTTCATCATCCAAGAGGTGGTAATCATCTAACCCTTTAAACTTGGTTCTAGTGAGTTAAATTTGACTTGGAAGCTTGTAGCTTCATGTGGATATCTTTATTTGGTTGAAAATCATTTGAGTGGGCTCTATGAAATCCCACAATGGACATGTTGGACTGATATGATGATTATGGTTGTTATTCATGTTGATTAAGTGTTAAACAAGTGGATATAAGTTGAAAAAGTGGAAAGAAAATCAAAGGAAAGTTGCATGAGAAGCTTAGCCGATTCTGCCCTGTTTTTGCAGAGCCCTTGGTTCGATTTTTTTGTGATCTAATGACCTTGAATTTGTTGTATATATGTTGCATAGGTTGTGTGGAAAGTTTCCACAAAAAATTACTTGATTTGGTTAAGAAAAAGTTGAGTTTTGAACAAGAACAAACTGGAAATTCGCGTAACAGGGGTATGCTGGCAGTAATCTTTAAACGATCATAACTCTTTTCCCAGATGTCAAAATCAAGTGACGTTTGCGGCATTTGAAACTAGACACTTCTAGTTTTCTAACGGTATAAATTCATCCCCTGATTTGACTTGAGTGAGCCGTACCAGTTCTTCAAAGTTACTTGTCCTGTTTTACGGCTATGCTCGAGAGTCAGTGATGTGCTGGGACTTGTTGCTTGAATTTGAGCTAGCTATGAACTGAATTTCAAAATACTTTCTTCTGAGTAATTGTAGCCTTATTAATTTAGTTTCCAACGCCATTGACCCTGCTCAATTCCAAGTTGAATTGATTGAGTTATGGCCCAATTACAGAACTGCACCAGTGATAGAAAACCCTAATTTTGGCTAGCCTGGAACTTGTTATTTTGAAACTTTTGGTGTCAATCACCTACCAAATGTATATTGGATGTTTATTAGACCTTTTCTTCATAAATGAACCATGTTTGAGATGATTTCATTGGCCAAAGGTTCGAAAAAGAAAAACGGAAGCATGAAGGCAGCTTTGTCTTCGGATTTCCTTAAACTTTGGTAGTTTGGTACACTACCTTCCCGTGTGAATTTTCAAATGAAATTTGGTAGAGGAGTAGTTTTCATATGGAAGTTGAGTTGTACCAATTTTGGTGTCAATCCAAGACCATTTCGATACCCCCAAAGTCGTTTTTCCAAATCTGGAAAATGTGCAATATATCTGTCCTTATTTTTAGCTAACTTTGGACTGCTATATCTTGATGCTCAAAACTCCAATTTTAGTTCTGTTAGTTGTGTTTTAAACTTGATTGTAACTCTAATTGTGTTTCAAATTTTAGAGGCTAGTTCACATTCTGTGAATTTTGACGAATTTCCAAAGTTTGCCAAAAACCAACCCCGAATCTGTCTTGGAAGTGCAAGTCAGTAGCTTTAAATCGAAATTTGAGTGTCTTCCATTTAGAATCATGAAAAAGTCTTCTAGAAACTTGTACTTTGGAAGTAGTTTCCAACGGTACGAAGTTTTCCAATTTTGGACGTATAGAGAGTGAGATATGATTTTTCAAAGAATGCACCTCAAATCTGAAATTTCTGAACTTAAAGGAAATTGAGTTTTTAGAACTCTCCATTTTCCTTCGATATTGGTAGACCATTTTACACTTGGTTTCAAAGATGAAAATTATATTTTTCTTGTATTATTAAACCCCACTTTAGAGTCTCGATTTACGAGTAATTAAGACTCATTTTCATGATATTCTCTTAGATTGCACTAGAGTACAATCTTCCTTGATAATTGGAGATTTTAAGCGATATTGTGTGATAGATAATTAATGTGTGCTCAAGCATTCAAGGGGACCTTCAAGAGGATCTCACAACGGACGCTTAAACACTTGAATTGTGCACCACTCTCTCTCATTTTGACTAGGTGAGTGTCAAGTGTATGTGAACTTGTTACGTGCTTAATCATTATTAGTGATTAAATATTTTGAAAATGCTGAGTCGAGTGTGTACTTTACCGCACTCGTTCTCATTTAAGTGAAGTGTACTTGAATTACTTGACATGAAATACTTGAAGTGAATATTTACATGAAGTGTACTTGAATTACTTGAAGTGAATTGCTTGAAGTGACTTGTTAAGTGAATTAAGTGAAGTGTTTCAATGATTAATTATGCTATGGCTGCATAAGTCGATTGGAGTGAATCTCCTCGACTCCTAGTGATACTAGTGGGGGACGCCCAAATCTCATCAGCTAACCTTGCGACTCGAGCTGGCATGGGCTCGGTCGAGAAGCTTGGTGAGCCATGAGAAACGTGTATAAGTTTGATCTAATGGGGAGATCTTGCTTGGCATACTCGAGCAGTATCGCCTATAACAAAAGAACGTGCGGGCCCGGAGCAGGGGGAGTAAAGGTGAAAGGGGAACGAGTAAGTGAAGTTCGACGGATTATAACCTACCCGATTGATGGAGTGTCAACTCGTGGAGGTTCTGGATCGTGCAAGTGGAAAATAGCTCCTGAGAGCTCTTATATCCTTGAATTGTTTCTGTTTACTTTTCTCACTCGAATTGTAATTACTTGGATATTACTGTTTTACTTGCTAAATTGGGATTGCTACTTGAACTATGTGCCTACATATGTGTTTCTTGGCCTCACGAGCAATCGCTCACCCCGTAGATTTGTTTTCCTTAACAGGTGGATTGGAAGATTTTGGAAAAGCCAACTAAGTTATACTTTTGATTGGAATCTTGGTTGTAAATGTTTAGTCGACTTTTAGTGGTTGTATTTTGGAACTTGATGTATTTTGAGAACGTGATGTAAGATTTGGATATTCAGTTAAAGAAATGACTTTTCTTCATTCTAGACTTGTATTATTTGGTACGTACCGTTAAGTTTTAATTTGAATTGTCCTGAGTCCTGGCGAGAGCTGGGCAGGCGTCCCGCGGATACCCTTGGATTTGCCCTTGGGAGAAGTGGGGGCGTTACAGTTGGTATCAGAGCGCTAGGTTAGAGACTTAATTGGGAGATGTGTTAGGGACTTTACCTTTAAGATTTGAGATGAGATGACTTAGTCATACCCTAAGTTATATTTGAGTGAATTCGTAACTTTAAGTTTCTAATCTAAAAATTGTGGTTGTTTTGCAGGGATGGAGGATTGGAATGGAGGACCTGCTGCTGATGGTAATGGCCATGTAGAGCCTCTTAGATCCATTATTATAGCGTACGGGGCGGAGGAGCTCGTGTACGCTACTCACCCTCTACTAGGTTCCCCAGATGTGTCTGTAGGAGGACACATGCTTGCCCGAACCACCTTGTATTTGCTCTTGACGATGAGCGCCATCAGTTGGTGGATGCCAACCGAGATCTGCTCCAGGAGGTGGAGGAGCTGAGCCTTATGGTAAATACTCAGAGCGCTAGAATTGCTAAGTTGGAGGGAACACTAGTGGATGAGGTGGCTAGGGCTGAGACCACCCGTGATGAGCTTCAGAGAGCTAGGGCTCGACTTACTAGGATAGGTGAAGAGATCCGTGATCGAGCTTTCGGGATCATGGCCGATGCCACTATGCTGATAGATGAGGTGATGGAGGTTGTCCAGAGCCCAGTTCAGGAGGAGGATCCTGAGGAGGATCTAGAGGAGGACCCTGAGGAGGAGGTTCCACCTGATAGCCCCTGAGGACTAGGCTTAGAGTGACCGACCTTTTGACTGATGTAGTTAGAATTAGCTAGGGTGATGCTAGTGCTAAGGCCATTGTATTTTTGTATGACTGTGTGGTCTACTTTTGAGGCACTTGACTTTACGTTAGTCGTATGTGACTAAAAGTACTTTTGTGGCACCTATGTGCTATATTTTTGTAATTCCCCCATGACCTGCTAATTGTATGAACTTTGAAGTGTTAATGAATGTAAATTATTGTTATTTCCAATGTTTCTTGATTGGCTCTTGTTTGGAGTATTTCTCGCGTAATCACTTTTATTTTTGTACTAGGCACCATTAGAATTATGGACGGATGAAGAAATGGTCGAGGTCGTGGGCGAGGGTCTAGGCAAGACCAACCTCAAGAAGATGACCAGGGATCGGCAATTGGACCGACCCAAGGACAAGGAAATTTAGAGGGTAATCAAGTAGCTACTGTCATTAATAGGATGACTGATATCCTTGAGCTGTTAGCCGAGAGACAGGGTCTAGGACCACTTAACCAACCTAGGGGCCAGGATAGAGGGGAAGATAGAGCCTTGGAGAGGTTCCTGAAATTTAACCCGCCTAAATTCACTGGTGGACCTGATCCTGAGGTAGCGGAGAATTGGTTGGAGAGGATGACCAACATATTCACCGCCTTAGACTATACCGAAGATAGGCGAGTGAATTTTGCTGCTTTCCAACTTGAGAAAGTAGCACGTGCTTGGTGGGACGTGATAAAGGGAAAGTGGGAGAGAGCCTAAACCCCTTGGACTTGGGAGAATTTCACGAGGGAATTTAATGAGAAGTTTCTTCTGCCTTTAATCCAAGGAAAGAGGGAAGATGAGTTCATCACGTTGAAACAAGGAACTCTTAGTGTAGCTGAGTATGAAGGAAAGTTTACTAAACTTTCTAAATACGCTCTCGAATTTGTGATCAATGAGCGAAAAAGGATAAGATGGTTTGTACAAGGGTTTAATGTAGAAATCCAAGAGGGCTTGGCTGCGGCCCAAATCTTTACGTTTACTGAGGCTTTAGAGAAAGCGCAAAGAGTTGAGAGCGCAAGAATGCAAGTTAGGAATTTTCACAATAAGAAAAGAAACTTTTCCAGACATACTTCTGGACAGGCTAGTAAAAGTGCTCCACCTTCCAAGATAGGAAGAGGAATGGGAGGAGTAAGGACTGCTGGAGTTTCAAGGGGAGTTCTACCCAGAGGAGGTCGTTGTGGGCCAGTTCAAGCGAGAGGAGTGCCTTCTAGTGGTTCGGCAGTGATACCACAAGTTACTTGTGGTTACTGTGGTAAACCCAACCACTCAGAGAATGATTGTTAGAGAAAGTCTGGGAAATGTTTGTTCTGTAGTAGTGCTGAACATCAACTCGCGAGTTGTCCGAAGGCGCCAAAAATAGGAGGTAGCACTCAAATGCCAGAAAAGTCAACCTTTAAGCAGACTAGTGTTGGAGGGAGCCGACTAAAGGTACTTGCTAGGGTTTATGCACTAGATCATCAACAGATACCCGATACGACTGAGGTGGTTGAAGGTACGATCCCTATTTTCTACCGTTTAACTAAGGTTTTAATTAATCTGGATGCAACACATTCTTTTGTAAACCCTAATTTCATGGGTGGAATAGACTTGAAACCAATTAAATTACCTTATGATTTGGAAGTTAGAACACCTACTGGGGATCATAGTTTAATCGCTAACTTGGTATATAAGAATTGTGAAATCTGGGTTGGAGAACTGAAGTTACTGGCCGATCTGATAGACTTAGCGATAAAAGGGTATGATGTGATCCTAAGAATGGATTGGTTAGCCCGTTACAATGCCCAGTTGAACTGTAAGACAAAAATAGTAGAATTGTGCATTCCGGGAGAAGCAACCCTGAAATTGGATGTAAGGGGTAGGTTAGTCTCATCTGCACTTATCTCAGGGATCTGAGTTAGGAAAATGTTAAGTAAGGGAGCTCAGGGATACTTGGCTTTTCTTATCAACACTCCTAGTGATAAAGTGAGACTGGAGGACATGCCTATAGTGAAAGAGTACCCAGATGTTTTTTTGGAAGAGTTAGAGTCTTTACCCCCAGAAAGGGAAATAACTTTTAAGATTGATGTGACTCCGAAAGTAGCACCTATCTCTAAGACGCCAAATAGAATGGCTCCAGCTGAATTGAAAGAATTGAAGTTGCAATTGCAGGATCTACTGGAGCAGGGTTTTATAAAGGAAAATGATTCACCGTGGGGAGGCTCAGTCCTATTTGTCGAGAAGAAGGATGGGACCTTAAGGTTGTGCATAGATTACCGAGACTTGAATGATATCACTATTAAGAATAAGTACACGTTGCCCCACATTGATGAATTGTTTGACCAATTGTAAGGGGCGGTAGTATTCTCGAAGTTGGATTTGAGACAGGGTTACTATCAATTGAGGATTTTGGAAAAAGATATACCCAAGACTGCTTTTAACTCGAGGCATGGACACTTTGAGTTTGCAGTAATGCCATTTGGATTGATCAATGCACCTGCTACTTTTATGGATTTGATGCACAGGGTTTTTAAACCTTATCTGGACCAATTTGTGGTGGTATTTATTGATGATATATTGATGTACTCTAAGACTGCGGAGGATCACGAGAAGCACTCGAGAATTGTTTTACAAACCTTGAGGGAACATCAATTGTATGCTAAGTTTAGCAAGTGTGAATTTTGGTTGAAAGAAATGACATTCTTAGGACACATAATTTCTAAGGACGGGATTAAAGTGGATCCAGCTAAAATTAAAGCTGTTGCCAAATGGAAACAACCGGAAAATCCTACTGAAATTCAAAATTTTATAGGGTTAGCAGGGTATGACCGGAGATTTATCAAGGATTTTTCTAAAATTGCTGGACCCATGACTGAGTTAACCAAGAAAAGTGGGAAGTTTGTATGGAGTCCTAAGTGTGAAGAGAGTTTCCAAGAGTTAAAGAGACGTTTGACAAAAGCGCCTGTATTAGCTCTACCGAATGGGAATGATAGCTTTGTGGTCTACACAGATGCTTTCAAGGAAGGTTTGGGATGTGTATTAATGCAAAATGAAAAAGTGATAACGTATGCCTCTAGGAAGTTAAAATCGCATGAAGGAAATTACCTAACTCATGATTTGGAATTAGCGGCTGTAGTGTTTGCTTTAAAGAAATGGAGGCATTACCTTTATGGAGTAACGTTTGAGGTTTTTACGGACCATAAGAGTCTTAAGTATTTATTTTCTCAAAAGGAGCTAAATTTGACACAACGTAGGTGGATGGAATTTTTGGAAGACTATGATTGCATGATAAAGTACCATCCAGGGAAAGCCAATGTAGTGGCCGATGTTTTAAGTCGTCAAGTGCAAGTGGCAGGATTGATGATTAAAGAAATGCACCTGTTGGAGGAGGTTAGTATATGGAACCCTAGAGTTGAACCGAGGAAAGTAATTCTTGGGAATATTGTAGTGAATTCCGCTTTGTTGGAACGTATCAAAGAAGCCCAGGAAAAGGACCCTGAAGTGCAAAAGTGGTTGGAAAAAGTCAAAAAGGGAGGGAAGTCAAATTTTAACTTGGGATTAAATGATGTATTGAGGTTTCGGAATCGGATCGTAGTGCCAAAGGATGAAGGACTTAAGAAGGAAATTTTGGAAGAGACATACTGATCGAAGTTTACGGTACACCCTAGAGGGAATAAAATGTACCAAGACTTGAAGAGTTCGTATTGGTGGCAAAGCATGAAAAAAAGAGATTGCTCAATTTGTCCAAGCCTGTTTGATTTGTCAACAGGTTAAAGCTGAACATCAGAAACCATCAGGACTTTTGCAACCTCTGGAGATACCCGAGTGGAAATGGGAAAACATCACCATGGATTTTGTATCAGGGTTACCTAGGACACAAAGAGGTCATGATGCCATTTGGGTAACAGTGGATAGGTTGACCAAATTGGCTTATTTTCTGTCGATTAATATGAAGTACCCATTGGAGAAGTTAGCTAAGTTATACTTGGATGAGATTATCAGGTTACACGGGATACCTGTAAGTATTGTGTCCAATAGAGACCCTAAATTTGTTTCGAGATTCTGGCAAAAGATGCAAGAAGTGTTGGGAACTAAATTGAATTTTAGTACTTCTTACCATCCCCAGACCGATGGACAGTCTGAGAGGACAATTCAAACCCTTGAGGACATGTTGAGAACTTGTGTTTTGGATTTTGGAGAGAGTTGGAGTAAGTTTTTGACATTGGTGGAATTCGCCTATAACAATAGCTTTCATTCTTCTATTCAAATGGCCTCGTACGAAACACTTTATGGTCGGAAGTGTAGGTCTCCGATTTGTTGGGATGAAGTAGGTGAACAAAAAATCTTAGACCCGACTACAGTGCCTTAGATTGAGGAGGCGAACGAAAAAGTGAAGTTGGTACGCCAGAGGATTCAGACCGCACAAAGTCGTCATAAGAGTTATGCAGATAACCGTAGGGAGGACTTGAAATTTGTGGTTGGAGATCTAGTATTTCTTAAGATTACCTAGGGGTGGGCAAAAAATCCGATCCGATCCGATCCGAAACCCGACTAACCCTATCCGATCCGATCCGAAAAATAGGATATCCGATCCTATTTTTCTTAGCGGGGCATATGCGGGTCGGGTACCCGCAAAAATGGATACGGATACGGATCAGCAAAATAAAAACCTGCGGGTACCCGACCCGCAGGGTATATTATATAAATATTAAAAAAATAAGGGTTCATTATATAATTTTATAATTTTTAATCCTAAGTGTAAGTAAAGTGGTTCACAATCTCATATGATTCGCCTCTCCTCATCTTGTCTAAAAAAAGTGAATATTCTTGGTGAAACCTGAACCAAATGAATAAAACAAAGAAAAATTTGTGAAACTCTATCATAAAAATTGTTCATCCCTTTCATTCTTTTTCATTTTTATTCTACTTCCATCGATCTTTCCTGCAAATTTTTCATCAATTCGATCAAAAATTTGTGTTTGGAGCTCCAATTTTCTGTTAGCTAGATAATTAAAATATTTGTGTCTTTCATTTATTTATTTATTTTATTGCAATTGTGTCTCTTAAATTTGTCTCCTTTATTTTAGTGCAAGAAATTTATTTTTCTTTTTCATCACCTTTAATGCAACAAGGTCTATTCCAAAGATGTAAGAAAGTTGGGGAAAATTTTTCAAAATTATTTTGGTTATACTTTATTCAAAAATTATTAGCTATGTTCAATTCTTTTCCGGACTTGATTCCACAATCGACTCATTTTGGATGCAATCTTGTACCATAGTATCCTTAAGGAAGGTGGAAAAGTTGCCATACACTTATTATCCTTGTGTTTGTTATGTTGTAAAAGGATGAAATACGTGAGAATAGTGATGTACTCAAAATTATCATAAAACTTTGTTTTATCCTTGTGTTTGTCATACTTGAAAAAGTTGCCATATACTTATTATACTTGTGTTTGTTATGTTGTAAAAGGATGAAATGCGTGAGAATGGTGATGTACTCAAAATTATCCTAAAATTTCCTTTTATCTATTAGATATTATAATTCTAATATGTATTAAATTTATGAAATCGGTTTGATTATTGGATGAAATGTGTGAGAATGGTGATGTATGGATTTTGATTATAATATCTCTACCAATGTTAATTGGAAAGCATATTTTTTTTATTGGAAAACATGTTGATATTAAGTGAAAAATATTTTTTTATTGAAAAAAAAAAAATATATATATATATATATATTTTTTAGGGGCAGGTACCCTATGACCCGCCCCTTTTTTTCGGGTACCCGAAAACATTAGGAGCGGGTTAGGGTCACAAAATAGCTGATCCGATATTTTAGGGTCGGGTCAGCCAAATCTTATTAGGGGCGGGTACCCGACCCGTGTTCACCCCTAAGATTACCCCTCTGAAAGCAAGTTTAATGTCTGGAAAAAGAAAGAAGTTACAACCAAGATTCGTAAGGCCGTACAAGATTATCCAACGTGTAGAAAATGTGGCCTATAAGTTGGAATTGCCACCAAGTTTATCTCGGATCCACAATGTTTTCCACGTATCGATGCTTAAGAAATATCATCCGAATCCGTCTCACATTCTACAACCGGAGAGTATTGAAATTGATGAAGCCCTGACTTATGAGGAGAAACCAATCAAGCTTCTAGATCATAAGTGAAAGAATTGACAAACAAGCGGATTCCGTTAGTGAAAGTTCTCTGGAGGAACTACGGACTGGAGGAAGCAACCTGGGAAGTTGAAGAAGAAATTCGAGGAAAATATCCAGACCTGTTCTCAAATCAAGGTATAATTTCGAGGACGAAATTTTCTTAAGGGGGAGAGGATGTGAGGATCCAAAAATTTACTTATTTTAAACTCATATTATTGGCTTATTTAAATAATTATCCACCTGTTTTCTTCGAATAATTTATTTTAAGCCTTTTGAAACCATTTACATGGAACTATGACTTGCGTATATTTTTAAAATGTCTCGTTAATAAATTTAATTTTTGGAAGCTCGTTTAGCGAGATTTAGTGAAATCGCGTTTGGAGGTAATAGTCGATTTGAAAGTACAGTGACCTTGGAGATTTGAGGACTCATGCATTAGTTTTAAAATAGGTATTTTTATGATTAATTACCCTAGTATTAGTTAGTTATATCATCGTTACAAGAATTTCTTAGAAATTACGCTTTATCGCGCGCGAGTCGAAAGTTCGCATTTTCACGCGCGTGACTAATTGAAGGACTTTAGAAATTATTGTTAGACTACTAAGAGTGGATAATAATAGTGTTAAAGGAAGTGCATTAGAGGTTTAGTTCATTCAGTCTATTTTCCAACAGTATAAGATTTGCAAATTTTGGACTTATAGAACTCAAGTTATGATTTTTCAAAGAAGGTTGCCAAAACTGAATTTTTCTTTGTAAATTGACAATACTCCAAAGTCACTTGGAAACATTTTCTAGGTTACAAGTATAACTTTCTTGGTTATTTGCACCTCATTTTATACTTGAGAAATGGATTTCAATCCCTAGTCTTATGTCCTTGGTTTCCATGAAATTGAACCGTAAAATGGAGTGTTTTAGCTAGAGGAACTCTTGAGGAGTTACACTAGCTTTCTCTTGGAAACCTGGAACTTTTAACTTCAACCTTTACTATGAAAATGAGTAACGTTTTGATGGATTTTGACTCCATAATATTAGAAAACATGAACGCTCCTTTATATTCTAAAACTTGGGCATAGGATTAGAAGTTTTGAGATATGAAAACCATCTTCCTTTTCTCGATTTAAGTGCCAAAAGTTAAGTAAGGTACTTTCTTTGGAATTGATATTTCTTGCCACGACTTGACTCGAAAGCGACTTTTGAATTCTCCTTGAGTATTATTTCTGCGAGGACCCAAAAATTTACTTATTTTAAACTCATATTATTGGCTTATTTAAATAATTATCCGTCCGTTTTCTCCGAATAATTTATTTCAACTTTTTTGGAACCATTTACATGGAACTATGACTTGCGTATATTTTTAAAATGTCCCGTTAATAAATTTAATTTTTGGAAGCTCGTGTAGCGAGATTTAGTGAAATCGCGTTTGGAGGCAATAGTCGATTTGAGAGTACAGTGACATTGGAGATTTGAGAACTCATGCGTTAGTTTTAAAATAGGTATTTTTATGATTAATTACCCTAGTATTAGTTAGTTATATCATCGTTACAAGAATTTCTTAGAAATTGCGCTTTATCGCGCGCGAGTCGGAGTTTGCGTTTTCACGTGTGTGACTAATTGAAGGACTTTAGAAATTATTGTTAGACTACTAAGAGTGGATAATAATAGTGTTAAAGGAAGTGCATTAGAGGTTTAGTGCACAAGTGAAACAAACCCGAGAGGAAACGAGCACGAAACGCGCGCGTACGCACACTATTGAGAGTTGACTTTTGTGCCAAATTTAAACTACCAACTACCAAGCTTCCAAGAGAAGCTTCATCATCAGCACAATCTCTCTCTTCTCTCACCCCTTGCTGGCCGAAACTCCAAAGGAAGAAGGAGAACAAAACTCTTCATCATCTCACCTTATTTCTTGCACAAATTTCTTCACAAAAACACCATCCAACTTGTAGCAACTTGGGGATTCATCTTGGCTTGGAGGAGGAGGTCTTCTAGCCGAGTTTCTTGGAGCTCTTAGTGACCAAAAATTTCTGAGTTTTCATCATCCAAGAGGTGGTAATCATCTAACCCTTTAAACTTGGTTCTAGTGAGTTAAATTTGACTTGGAAGTTTGTAGCTTCATGTGGATATCTTTATTTGGTTGAAAATCATTTGAGTGGGCTCTATGAAATCCCACAATGGACATGTTGGACTGATATGATGATTATGGTTGTTATTCATGTTGATTAAGTGTTAAACAAGTGGATATAAGTTGAAAAAGTGGAAAGAAAATCAAAGGAAAGTTGCATGAGAAGCTTAGCCGATTCTGCCCTGTTTTTACAGAGCCCTTGGTTCGATTTTTTTGTGATCAAATGACCTTGAATTTGTTGTAGATATGTTGTATAGGTTGTGTGGAAAGTTTCCACAAAACATTACCTGATTTGGTTAAGAAAAAGTTGAGTTTTGAACAAGAACAAACTGGAAATTCGCGTAACAGGGGTATGCTGGCAGTAATCTTTAAATGAACATAACTCTTTGCTCAGATGTCGAAATCAAGTGCCGCTTGCGGCATTTGAAAGTAGACACTTCCAGTTTTATAAAAGCATAAAATTAATTCCCTGATTCGACTAGAGTGGGCCGTACCAGTTCTTCAAAGTTACCTGTCCTGTTTTACGGCTGTGCTCGAGAGTCAGTGATGTGCTGGTATTTGTTGCTTGAATTTGAGCTAGCTATGAACTGAATTTCAAAATGCTTTCTTCTGAGGAATTGTAGCTTTATGAATTTAGTTTCCAACACCGCTGACCATGATCAATTCCAAATTGAATTGATTGAGTTATGGCCAAATTACAGAACTGCACCAGTGATAGAAAACCCTAATTTTGGCTAGCCGAATGGCTTAGCTCGAATTGGGATTTGTTATTTTGAAACTTTGGGTGTCAATCACCTACCAAATGTATGTTGGATGTTTATTTGACCTTTTCTTCATAAATGAACCATGTTTGAGATGATTTCATTGGCCAAAGGTTTGAAAAAGAAAAATGGAAGCATGAAGGCAGCTTTGTCTTCGGATTTCCTTAAACTTTGGTAGTTTGGTACACTACCTTCCCGTGTGAATTTTCAAATGAAATTTGGTAGAGGAGTATTTTTCATATGGAAGTTGAGTTGTACCAATTTTGGTGTCAATCCAAGACCATTTCGATACCCAAATGATGGTCCAAATTCATTTTTCCAAATCTGGAAAATGTGCAATATATCTGTCCTTATTTTTAGCTAACTTTGGACTACTATATCTTGATGCTTGAAACTCTAATTTTAGTTCCGTTAGTTGTGTTTAAACTTTGATTGTAACTCTAATTGATTTTCAAATTTTAGAGGCTAGTTCACATTCTATGAATTTTGACGAATTTCCAAATTTGCCAAAAAACCAACCACGAATCTGTCTTGGAAGTGCAAGTCAATAGCTTTAAGCTGAAATTTGAGTATCTTCCATTTAGAATCATGGAAAAGTGTCTTCTAGGAACTTTTGGTATTTTGGAAGTAGTTTCCAACGGTCTGAAATTTTCCAATTTTGGACCTACAGAGAGTGAGATATGATTTTTCAAAGAATGCACCTCAAATCTGAAATTTTTGAACTTTAAGGAAATTGAGTTTTTAGAACTCTCCATTTTCCTTCGATATTGGTTGACCGTTTTACACTTGGTTTTAAAGATAAAAATCAGGTTTTTCTTGTATTATTAAACCCCACTTTAGAGTCTCGATTTACGAGTAATTAAGACTCATTTTCATGATATTCTATTAGATTGCACTAAAGTACAATCTTCCTTGATAATTGGGGGTTTTAAGCGATAGTGTGTGATAGATAATTAATGTGTGCTCAGCCATTCAAGGGGACCTTCAAGAGGACCTCACAACAGACGCTTAAACACTTGAATTGTGCACCACTCTCTCTCATTTTGACTAGGTGAGTGTCAAGTGTATGTGAACTTGTTACGTGCTTAATCGTTATTAGTGATTAAATATTTTGAAAATGCTGAGTCGAGTGTGTACTTTACTGCACTCGTTCTCATTTAAGTGAAGTGTACTTGAATTACTTGAAGTGAATTGCTTGAAGTGACTTGTTAAGTGAATTAAGTGAAGTGTTTCAATGATTAATTATGCTATGGCTGCATAAGTCTATTGGAGTGAATCTCCTCGACTCCTAGTGATACTAGTGGGGGACGCCCAAATCTCATCGGCCGACCTTGCGACTCGAGCCGGCATGGGCTCGGTCGAGAAGCTTGGTGAGTCATGAGAAACGTGTATGAGTTTGATCTAATGGGGAGATCTTGTTTGGCATACTCGAGCAGTATCGCCTATAACAAAAGAACGTGCGGGCCCGGAGCAGGGGAAGTACAGGTGAAAGGAGAACGAGTAAGTGAAGTTCTACGGATTATAACCTACCCGATTGATGGAGTGTCAACTCATGGAGGTTCCGGATCGTGCAAGTGGAAAATAGCTCCTGAGAGCTCTTATATCCTTGAATTGTTTCTGTTTACTTTTCTCACTCGAATTGTAATTACTTGGATATTACTGTTTTACTTGCTAAATTGGGATTGCTACTTGAACTATGTGCCTGCATGTGTGTTTCTTGGCCTCACGAGGAATCGTTCACCAGTAGATTTGTTTTCCTTAACAGGTGGATTGGATGATTTTGGAAAAACCGACTAGGTTATACTTTTGATTGGAATCTTGGTTGTAAATGTTTAGTCGACTTTTAATGGTTGTATTTGGAACTTGATGTATCTTTTGAGAACGTGATGTAAGATTTGGATATTCAGTTAAAGAAGTAACTTTTCTTCATTCTAGACTTGTATTATTTGGTACGTACCATTAAGTTTGAATTGAATTGTCCTGAGCCCTGGCGAGAGCTGGACAGGCGTCCCGCGGATACCCTTGGATTCGCCCTTGGGAGAAGTGGGGGCGTCACAATTTCAATGATTAAGAGAGAAAGTCTCTTTGAACTCGATTTGAACTTGTGGTTTTGAGTGTGGGTAACAAGAGGATATTTTTCTTATTTGCCTTGGTCGAGTACCTAGGTAACAGTGATTGTACATTTCTCAGGTGGTCACGTGGATGCCGAGGAGCTTGTCTAATCTCTTGCTCTTGTTATTGCCTTGCCCTTGACTTTTGGTGAGTGTCAAGTGCATGTTTCATTTTATTATGATTGAAATGATAATTGTACAAGTGCTATGTGAATCCTTAACTTGCCGAGGTGGGGGTGTACTTTATCGCCCTCATTCTCTCTCTCTTGAATGCTTGTTACTTGAAAAATGAATGTGTATGACTTGCACTTGTACTTGAACATGTTTAACTCGTGAGCATTGAGCTGCAGCATGTACCACACCCTATTCGGGTAGGAGGTGCCTCTCATCCCGACTCAGTGCTATGAACGATTCTAAGTCGATTGGAGTGTTGTCACATTGACCAATCATGCTTGTAAGGAAGCCCCAACCCATTGGCTAACCTCGTAACTCGAGCCGGTAAGGGCTTGGTCGAGAAGTTTTGTGAACCTTGAAAAATGATATAGCTTGATCTTTTGAGATCTCGCTTGGCATACTCGAATAGTATCGCCACTATATGAATGTTTGGTTTCGGATCCGAGTGGGTGTTATGTTGGATGGAGGAAGTAAGTGGAGTGCTACGGTCATGTTGTTTCTTGAGTTGACGGAGAGTCAACCCCAAATGGCTTGAATTGGTCGAGACGTGGAAATCGCTCCTGAGAGCTCCTGTATCCTTCCATGTGTGTTTATTTCCTACTTGTGCACTTAAATGAAAGTTCATGTTAAAGTTGCTTTCAAGTATGCTATTTGATTAATTGGTGCTACTTGCTTGCTTGCTTGATTTTCTTGGCCTCACTGAGCGTTAGCTCATCCCTTTAAATTTGTTTCCTTAACAGGACTTGGAGGTGGAAGTTGGTGATTCTAGTCTAGTGGCTTTTGGTGAAGCTAGTATACCTTTTGGATGATATTGGAGACTTTTAAAGTGTAAATTTTGTTATACTTGGGTATTTTGGATTGTAATTGTAAATGCTAGCCTTAGGAGTTGTGGCTTGTATATATGAAGTATTTGTTAATTATAAGTCGATGGTTGGCTTGTGGTTCTTTATTAAGCTAGAATGAATGCGTGAGTCCTGACGAGAGTTGGGCAGGCATTTCGCTGATACCCTAGGGTTCGCTCTAAGGAGAGGTGGGGGCGTCACAGAAAGTGGTAGAGATTGGGGTTAATATGTTTCAAATTATTTTTAGAAATAGGTATGATAAGGATAGGGTACATAATGGTAGACCATGAGTGTTTGATAATCTACCATTTGTTGTTCTCCCGTGGAAATAAAAAATTGAACTAGATGAGGTGCATTCACAAAAACATGGATTTGGGTTTAAATGTGGAGTCTGCCTATTGATTGGGTCACTAAAACTATTGGGAAGAAAATAGGAATGGTTTTCAATGTTGTTAGGGAGGTTATTATCTCGAATAAGAGGGAGAGAGGAAAGGATGAGGAGCATATGAAAGTCCTAGTGGAAGCAGATATAAATCAACCTATACTAAGAGGTACTACACTTAAAATGGGTGGCAAAACTAAGTGGATTGAATTTAAATACGAGAAGTGCCCTGACTTTTGTTATTGCTATGGGATTATGGGACATAATGAGAAGAATTGTAAGGCTAAAGGGTTTAATATGAATAGAGAAACACAGAATGGTGCTTGGCTGAGAGCTTTTTTTTTTTTTTTTTTTTATAACAAGAATATAACCCCATATTATTGAAACAAAAATAACGAGAATACACGTACAGGATAGGGCATACCCTACCTTCTTCGCAAGCGAAAATTACAAACACCCAATATATCTAAATGAACTAACACTCCAGACAACTTAGGCAAAACATGTCACGCATGAAACAGCATAAAGGAGCCAGACAAAGCTGAGAATGCTACCAGGGAGTCTCCCATCATATTTGCTTCCCGGAAGCAGTGTATGACCGAAACTACAAGAGAATTAAAAAAAAAAAGAATCTTCCATATCACCAAACAAATAGATGGAGGACTTATAGATCTAGAAACCAGAATATTCCATAGAACTTTAGAATCCATTTCCACCATAATACGGGAGAACCCTTCAAAGCACAAATTTCAAGCCCCGTGCAAAGAGCCCGAGCCTCTGCCTACAAGGAAGAAATAGAACCATAATACTCTGTAAACGCAAACACCAAATCACCATTCGAATCTCTAAGAATCCTACCACCACCATCTGGCCCCGGATTCTCATGCGATGAGCCTTCTGTATTTAGCTTAAAATACCCATCCAATGGCCCTAACCAAACAATTGAGATTGATGTAACCATCATGGCAAATTTTGTAACCGACGCACTAAATCTTGCCAAGAAAGCCTAAGGGTAGCAATTTAGCTCTAACCATGAAGATCAATTCAGATGTAATCTAGAAAATGATTTGGCAAAAATTGAGAGTCACCTAATCAAAACAAGCTTTATTCCTAAAATGCCAAATGAACCAGAAAAGTACTAATGGCGCCACATTAAATACCCAACGTAGTTTGGAATTTGACATTCCTAACAACTAACAATTCAGCAGACATTGTTTGACCTCAGTGTTAGACCTAAAGATACCCAATGGAGCTTCAAAATGTCTCCAAACCTAGTTAGAAAGATCACTTGTAACAAAAAGATAATGAATCGAGTCATTATCCGGAGACAAACAACAATAGCACTACTACCCCTAAAATCCCTAAAATCCCTGTGAGAGCTAGTAACTCTAAAATCCCTACTAAGAAACATAGTGTTGCTAAGTATACGGAAACGAGTAGTAGGGAAGAGTTGCATCAACTAAAAGATATGGAAGGAAGCTCAAAGCAGCTCCTACTAACTTGGCAGATAAATGAAAATGATGGTATCACTAAGGAAAGCAGCTCAGATAGGAGAGAGGAAATTGTCAAGGGTCCTGAGGTTTTGGAGAAAACTTTAAAAGAGGGAAGTGTGAAACAGATAAAGTACCTAGATAAGAGAGTGGGTGAAGATTAAGAACCAGGGGGCATAGAGAAATATCCTAATATGAAATTCAGAATGGACGAAACTAATTTTGATAAGCAGGATGGTAATTTAAATTCTGGTAGAATTGAGGAGTGGAATAAGATAAAGGAATGCAATATAACGTGGATAGATGGACTCACTGGGGATAAGAATGAACAAGGAAAGCTTTGGAGGAGGTAGGGTGGAGGTCGAGTTATCTAAGGAATTGAAAGAAAGCAAGAGTCAAAAAATAGGAAAATACAAAGGAAATAAAGGATAGAAAAGACTGGTCCAAGTGGTACAGAAGAGGATGCCATTGGTACAAAAAAATGATGGAATGGAACTGGAAAAGGAGAATGGTAAGAGGAAGCAAGGGATTAAAGAAGGGAAGGAGAATGAAGGAGAACCGGAAGGAAACCATTAAAGAAGTAGAAAGGTGGCTATGGAACCTAGGGAGATAACAAAGCTAAAAGTGGTGGAGCCCAACCTAAATGGGGCTCCCAATTCTCTAGTGTGGAACTGTCAAGGTGCTAAAAGTCCCTTGACAGTTTTCCAACTTAAGGAGATTGCCAATCTCTGCTCCCTAGAGTTAATCCTTCTATCTAAAACTAAGAGCAAGAAATGTTTCATGAGTAAAGTTATGATAAAATTAAAGTATGACAAATTGTTTGTAGTAGATCCTGTGAGTAGGTCAGGGGATTTGACTGTTATATGGAATAAAGAATTAAAAGTGTGCAAAGTGCAGTTCACTAATTTTACTGTAAAGTTGCTAATTGAAGAAAATAGCAGAAAATCTAAGTGGTGGTTAATTTGTAGTTATGCAAGTAGTAATGAGCAATTGAGAAAGAAGCAATTAGGGACAAAATTGGGTGATGCTGGGGATATGATTGATATTTTGAACAGTGATGAGAAGTGGAATGGTGTCAAGAGGCCTGAAAGTAGTTTCAAAATGTTTAAAGAGTTTATCTGCAACAATCAAGTAATAGATATAGGGTATGATGGTATCCTAGAACATGGAACAATAATTGGGAAGATGAAGGGGAAATCAAGGAAAGGTTAGAT